>NC_071401.1:141493163-142818163 GCF_017976375.1 Cuculus canorus
GTTCATTCACTGCCTCTTGACGCATGAATAATTCCTGCTCTGTATTGCATATCTGTGCATTAGCTTGCCAGAATACAGATCCACTGAGGAGTCTGTATTGTGTTATGTAGATATTCTTATGGAAGTTCATAGTAAGCCCATGTGCATTTATAAAAGGTCTATACTAGACAGTAAGATGAAGGTCTAAAAATCTGTAGCAGTTGGCCTCTCTCACTGTTTGCAGACTGGAGATAGTCAGTGTGTGTCTTGACACAAGGCAAATGAAAACAAATGAGACAGTACTGGTACTGAAGATAAAATGGTAGCTGTTTAAAAGGTGTTATATAGTGTTGAATTAGGAATGGAAAAAGAACTTTGTACTTCCTGGTCTACTATCATGCTCTTATAATTTTACAATTGTCTTGTGTCCATCTTACTGAACTGTTGCAGCAATTACATAGCTGGTGATCCCATATGTTGGAGATTATATGGATCAGCAAACTTGAGTAGTGTTACAGTCCTTAGACACTTTAATGTAAGAACAACTACCAGTAGTAAAAAGGGGATGGGAGCATACCAAATACAAAGGCTGTGTAATATTGCAGAGAGACTATATGTTAGAACAAAAATCAGCCTTTGATTTTATTAACAGCTAACCTCTAGAACATTTTAAAGGAATTTAAATCACTGTCAATCTCTGTACTCTTGTGTTGGCAGTTTGAATGTCATCCATACCTCACCCAGGAGAAGCTGATCAAGTACTGTCAATCCAAAGGGATTGCTGTGACAGCATACAGTCCACTCGGTTCACCTGACAGACCATGGTAAGGTTACTTTAAGCTTTGTGAAGGAGCTGGCATGGATTGTACTTGAAACTTTGAGACTAAAAGTGAATCATAGAATCACCAGGTTGGAAAGGACCCACAGGATCACCAAGTCCAACCATTCCTAACACTCCCTTAAACCATGTCCCTAAGTACTTCATCCACCTGTTTCTTAAACACCTCCAGGGAAGGTGACTCAACCACCTCCCTGGGCAGCCTGTTCCAGTGCCTGATGACTCTTTCTGTGAAGAATTTTCTGATATCCAGCCTGAACCTCCCTTGGTGGAGCTTCAGGCCATTCCCCCTTGTCTTGTCCTCTGTCACTTGGGAGAAGAGGCCAGCTCCCTCCTCTCCACAACCTCCTTTCAGGTAGTTGTAGAGAGTAATAAGGTCTCCCCTCAGCCTCAAGTGCACCATTAATTATTCATCCAGATCACAGATCCAAGCAAGCAGAGATCTGCAAATTTTTTTGCCACTGATCTTCTTTTGTTTGTGTAGGGCTAAGCCAGAGGATCCTTCCCTTCTGGATGACCCCAAGATCAAAGAGATTGCAGCCAAGCACAACAAAACACCAGCACAGGTACACAGGTGTCGAACAGTGGGTTCTTCCTGTAACATGGGACAGCTAATAACAAAGTAGAGGACAGGCTGGTTCTTCATTCCCTGTCAACTGTAGTGATCTTCTGTGATGTTAATTAGCATCACCGGTTTGTTTACTATGTGGCCTGCAATGCATGTTTTTAAGGGCTCTGTCAACAAGAAATGTCTTCTTGACCCCTTTTCAGAAGCTGTCTTGTTCCAGTCTTCCAATCAAGTCCTGTTGCAGAGAAGTGAACCCTTCCTTGTAGAGCTTACTAGAAGTCTAGCTGAGTATTACTAAATTGAATGGGAAAGGAAGCCGTCTATGAGGGGCTCCACCACTTCTGTATTTGCATTTCAAAAAGTGTTGTTTAGAATTCAGGTATAATTTGACATGCATCTCTCCAAAAATGTTATTTCTTGTGAGCTGTATGGTTTACAGCAAATGACTGTTAGAACAACCTTTGCTTGTCATAGAACAAAAGCTGTCCTCTCTGACTCGGTGATAATGCCTCTTGCAGGTTCTCATTCGGTTCCACATCCAAAGAAATGTGATTGTGATTCCCAAGTCTGTCACACCACAACGCATTGTGGAGAACTTCAAGGTGAGTCATTGGGAATGACCTGGGTGCATGTATGGTTAGGGACAGCATGACTTCTTGCAAGGCAAGCAGCGATCCTTTCTCATCCTTCCCAAGTCATCCTCAGACAAAGAGGACTGGGTTTTTTTCTCATTAGACCTCAGCAGACTTTAAAGATAAACTTAAGGTTACAATTGGAAAGCAGGAATGAAAAAAGCTTGTGGAAACAGTGAGCCAATAATGCTAGCAGTCGTGTTGTGTGACACTTCCTGTTCTATGTCATGTGGATGAATCAGCTGACAGGGCTTGCTTGGGGCCCAAGTGCGGTAGCACACCACAACAGGCTTATATATGCACTGTTAAGAAAATAGTCCTGGTGACCATAAACCACGTTACCGCTCTTGATTGAGTGAAAAAACTAGTATTAGGATTTTGGAAGACACTTAGTTGCACTGGGTGGAATATGAAAGGCTTGTAGATTTTCCTTTGGAATAGGACAGAAAGATCCATCTTTCACAAATGGAAGATGGAGGCATTCTGCAACACTAAATGCTCTCCAAGATCTTAAAATAACTGGTGCATGTAACTGCAACTTGAAGCTTTATTTCCTCCCTCCCCAGCTTCAGCTGATATAGTCTCTGGAATCCAGAGAGCTGTCTTCTTCCTTTCCCTCCCTCCTGAAGCAGTCATTTTGTCGAAAAAGCACCCTTACGCTGCGCTCTTTAATTTTCATGAACTTTGTTTACAATTTCATTTGTTCAGAGGTGATTTCCACGTGTTTCTCTTGTTAGGTGTTTGACTTTGAATTGACTAAAGAGGAGATGGCGACTATTCTCAGCTTTAATAGAAACTGGAGGGCCTGCGATATGACCACGTAAGTGGCAGTGTTTTTCAAGCTATTAAATTATTATTTCAGTTTAGTGTACGAAGTTATAGATACTAGGCTTGGTTGAAATTGGCCATATGCCAACTCAGTTCCCAAAGGAGCGATCCTCAAAATAACTTGCCAGAGTAAGACTTTAAAGGTTTGTGCTGGGAACCAAATCATGATAAGCATAAAGCGAACTTCACACTCATTTTCAGTTTAGTCTCCAAGAAACTTCTTGTAGCTGGGATTGCAACAGTTCTTATTCATTGTTTATTTTGTTTGTATTGGAGAAATTAGCATGGTGCAGATTCAAAATTCCTGATTAATTTTCCTTGTGGAATTTGTTTTCGTTTTCTTTCTGCCTATACCCTTAGGTATATTAGAAAAACTGTTCTCCAGGAGTGTTTGGGAAAGTGGGTGAACATGCAAATCTTTGCATTGCTTTTTGAAACTTGGAAGCCTAAAGGCAGTTATGAAATGTTTGGAAGGCTGCAAAAAAAGATCTTTCTGGCAGTAAACCTTGAATTAGTTGTCTACAAAGCACCAAGGTCACAGTGCCTGAAATAGTCAGAGCCCAGATAACAGAAGGCACTTAGGAATCTTTTTTTACAAATGCAGCATGTCGCTGAAAGATGAGAACAAAATTATTCTGCTTTTATGCAGTTCAGCTCCTCCTTTGGTGGCTTCTTTACAGTGATTACAGATGCATATAGTATTTTTCAGACATAAAATAACCCTTCCTCTTTGATTTCCTTTAGGTGCAGAACTCACAAGGAGTACCCTTTCCATGCAGAATACTGAAGATCATTTCCTGCCTTTCTCCAGGCTTCTCAGTTATGCTTTTGCTGTTGCCTACGAGTTGTCTACATAGCTTTCTTGCTGCATCAGACCTTCCTTTAGTTTTTCCCCACAAAGACGAAGTATATGTATTCGGTGACTTTGTGCTATTTTCTTTATTTTGGAAGAAGGAAATGCTAAAATGGTTCTGAAGAGCACGCTTTGTGGACTAGTAGATTGTCTTTGCCAAACTGCATGTCTGGAACTGGTAAGCAGAGAACACTGAGAGTTTGAACTAGCAGTCAATTTTGTTTTGAAATACTGTGAATTGGAGCTAGTGACTTTTGTTGTCTGGAAGGACCAGGCTATGGCAGATGCTACGTAATGTGAGGTCTGCTTTTTGCCCATTACTTTTGGATTTGGTTTTGTTTCTTTTTGTAACACTCCATGTTTGGTTTTTTCCCTCTAATTGGATGTACAAGTTGATTTTTAAGTATAGCAGTTTCTACATGAGTAGCTCTTCAAAAAGTCTGTGGGTTCTGGTTTCTTGATGATCTAAAAGTGTTGGTTTTGCTTATAATAAAACATAGTTTCATTGCCATGTATAATGAGGTGGTTATTTCAGCGATGCTCTAATGGGTAGCAAAGCTGGAGTTAGCTGTATTGTATCAGCTGTCTCTAGAGATTACACAAAAGCTAGGAAAATTACTGTCCCCCAAGAAATCATCTGGTATCAGTGTTACTTCTCACATTTATCCTGCTGGGTCTATGCTGTTCTGATGCTAATACACATTTAGAACACGCGAGTGTGATGAACCTGTGGCCATTGAGTCTACTTGAGCCTTTGTTTTAAATAAAGCTGTGTCAATATATCTGACAGCTAATATACTAATGTTTAAATATGTCTCTATTTTATTGAAGTGATAGTATATTTTGGCTACTAGAAAACTTAAATTAAATTTAGCCTGCTCAGTATCCTAGAGGATTGTTTAGTAAGTAAGCAGTAGAAAACATGCCATTTCCAAGCAAGCAGCACACAAGGCAGAGGCAACTGCTGTGCTAGTGCAAGCAAGCATTTGCAAATGAAGTAAAAATGAGCTTCCAAGAAAATTCTGTATCATGAGCTAGCAGATCAGAAACTTACCTGCTCTGTTCTGAGAGGACAGAAACGTAGACTTATACCTGAATTTTTACTTTTTTTGAGGTGTGTTGTTCCTTGGGATTTTTACAGTTTTCACAACACTTGCAGGTAATGGTTTTTAAGTTATTGCTTTCCAAGGGCTTCTTAAGACTATTCAGAAAATGCATTTGGGCATCTGCAAAAACAGTGGCTTGTGTTGAGGAGACTTTCATGTGTGTGCTTGTAATTGGCTCTGAAGGATGCTGTGTAGGCCTGGCAAAAAGAGGGTTCTTTCTGAACATAAGGAATGGAGGCACCATAACTGCTAATGCATAACACCCAAGTGTTAAACATAAGGTGGGATTCTGATTCCATAAATGCATAGCATACCTTAAAGGAACTCAGCTACATTCAAATGTGCTGTCAATGCAGTTGCTCTTACACTGTTTGCAGAGTAGGTGGTTTGTTTCCTGGTACTGATAAAAAGGTGCTAAAGAGTCATACTCATTTAAAATGTTTCTTTCTGTTAAATATTAACCATGTATATTGAGAGAACAGATATTTTTATCTTCAAATGCTTCTTTTAAATCTTTCCACTGTCACTGGGGCCAGACTTTACATGCAACTTATTTTTTTGTCAGAATAATTTACAATAGGCTGAACAGAAAAGATTGGAGTAACTTAAAATACAAGAAGGAGAGAAATAATGTCTGACTCTAAGCAATGTTCTCTAATGCTGTTTCTTCTAACATAAATTGATTATAATCACTTGAAATTCTGGGCTTAAAAGCATGTACAAAAACCTTCAGCTCTGCAAGTGTTTTTGTATATCTGTAATCTGATAAATAAAATCCTAAGGGCATCTAAAAAAAAAGCAGAACAGCTAATATTCTTAGATTAGTCTGAGCTGTGCCAGAAAACATTGTCTGGGGCAATGTTGACTTGCTTGGAAATAACATTTTTGTGACAATTGTGTTCTGGCAAGAAGTTACATTGAGGGTCAGGGTTTCCAGAGTGAGACATCTGGTTCTGTTAGTTTCCTCTGTTTTCATTTCACTGTAACTTTATGAAAGTTTGTCTGAAATTTTCCATTCTCAGAGTAGGAATTTTACTGGAGCAGACTTTCAGACAGGCTGCTCCACAGCAGAAGGAAGACTAGCTAGCACTTGGGGTGGAGTGGTATTGTAACAGGCGCGCTCTGTATTTTGCTGGATGACTTAGAAGGAAAGAATCTGGAAAGGGTTGTTTTGGGACACAGTGCAGCTCTTAGCCGACAGAGGGCTTGGATGCTTGGTGAAATGAGGATGGGAATAGAGGAAAAGGAGAGAAGCAGCGTAGCCAAAGGAAGAAAGATGCATAAGCCTGAACAGAAACAGGCTGTCAGAAAGGATGAGGAGTGGGAAGGGAGTAATAGAAAACCCCATTACCCATAATGATTTTAAATTGCTTCTTCAAGGCCAAATGTAGTTAAATAAGGGTGAGATAGAGGAAGAGCCAGTCTTCTAGACTTCAGCCAAGTCTTTGTTTAATCTAGGTTAATTTGGGGATTGTTACGGTAAAATAAATGTCTGTTGTACCCCTGTGCTTGTGCCACACTTTGCCTACAAGGCTAGAGATTTACTTTCATCTCCTAAAAGGTAAAGTGGAAAGATCAAAGAATTAGATATCCGGAGCCTAGCATTCCTGCAGACTGAGCTCTTCCTGCTATAACTGTGTTCACAGCATTTGTTTTTGCATTGTGATTTGAAGGATCTTTGGGTGTCTGATCAAAGAAATTTTTAAGGACAAATATAATCTTGTATCTCTTCTGATGAAAAGTGGTTAGCTTTTGTTTTGTAGTTTTGATTTACAAGTTTGTAGTTCAGCTCCACCTCGTTGGCCTTTTACTAGGCTTTCTCAGGGCTCTTCCGCAGCAGTAAAGCTAGTGTGATACTGTGGCACACCCTGGGAAGAAGAGTACAGCCTACAGGAAAGATTAAGAGCAGGACACAAAAATCATGTTCTCAGAATGGGTAGAACTGGTATAGGCACTCAATTTGTTTCATTTCCAGCTGTACTCACTGCTTCAAATGACACCAGATTAGTATGTCTCTTTTTCATGTTAAAAGAAAATGTCAGTCAATTGTTTTTTCTTCTGACAGAACAGGTTGATTTCCATAGTAGCAAATAACGATGGTGAACTAATTTATCTGGGAAAACAGGTTTAAAAAAAAGAAAAGGCCATTATCTTACTGGGGAAGACCCTTTTTGAGAATTGTTTTGGGTAGCAGAGGAGAATACAAGAAGTAACTGGAATTGGCATCTTGCAGGTTGGAAGTAGGATGGAGCAAATAGTCCTACAGGTAACATGTTTCAGTTTGCAACTCATGTTCTTTAGGGTGAAAACGGTTTGACTTCTGATATTGGAGCAAAAATACACAAGCCTGCCTGGCAGGAGTAACTGGGGTTTTTTTTGTATGATGGTCTGTATCTTGGTCTTCATTTCCCTCTGGAGACCGAGAGGGAGGATCTCTTATTGCTGAGACTGGCACAAGTGCACATTGTAACGTTTGTGCGGAGCTGTGAAAGACAGGGCACAGGAAACCATGTTATTCAAAACAGGAAAAAGAAAATCCTGTATTTGGAATTTTAATCTGTATTCCCTATGTTGAAGGTAGAACTGGAGTCTTTTGCTCAGCTTGAGCACGAAGCAGTTGACTGGGAAAAAATTACTTTTTTAATCACTTAATACTCCCGTAGTTTGTCATCCATAAACTCTCAGTAACTATTTGTCTTGTCCCTGCTCCCTTGGAATATAGAGCTCGGTCTTATTCTGGCAGGACCTTGCTTATTTAAGCTGGAGAGCAGCTCATAAAACTCTTTCATAGGCCATATTGCTCTTGCATTTTAATTTGTTACAGTGCATGATACAGGACTGCTAGAACAAACATCTGCAGATCTACATCTTTTTGCCAAATTCTTATGTGGGGGACGGGGAATCAAGTTGAGTAGTCAACGTAACTTTTCTGAACTGAAACAAGCCTAGTTACCAGCCAGCTGATAGCTGTTTATAAGAGCAGCAGTTTATAGGAACAGCTGAACTGACTAAAACTGCAGCACCCTGTCTCCAGCTGTGGACAAAACAAGTTGTTGAGGGTGAGTAAATTGAGCATTGTAGTGGTGTGTTCTTCAAATATTTTGGCAGCAGCTGAAGGGCTTCTAGGTTTAACAGACAGCAGTTAACTCTTTCTTGTTCATTTACCTTATGAGTCTTACATTCCAAGGTGATGTTTCTTCATAACCATACGTCTTGTGAAGAATCTTACTACTTTGATGGTTTGAGCTTGTCTGATGCTAAATTCATTTGATACTTTTAGCTTTTACAATGGAGGAGATAGCTGGTCTATCTCCAGTCACGCATTCCAAAGATGCTCCAGATCTGATCAGCTTCTGGCATAGCTCCCTGCACGAGTGTCACGTCAAGGAAAGTCTTAGTCTACTTACTTGCCACCTGTATAAATTATTCCTAGGCCGTTGATCATCCTTGCTAGGCTTCTATGTCTATTTTAAGATATAAAGAAAGGCAAGGACTAGAACTCTTTGTGCAGGATTGAATGCGAAAAGTTCGTGGGAAGAGTCTGTCATTGTTTTTGTTTCTTATTCTGTTTGCTTTTGAATCATATTAAGCTCAGTATGAGGGAGCTTGGAATTAAAAGAGATTGAAAACCTGAGCAGCAATGATCAGCAAAGACTTTTGAATTTTACATAGTGTCCCGTTTTCCCTCTGAAACATGGACATAACTTTTTTTTTTTTCACTGAGCCCCTTTGAAGGCCTGACTATACCAGAATGGATGAACTACACAATAAAGGCTCAAGTCATGGGACTGCATATTGTGATACAAAGGCAGAATGCTAAGCTAAGGTGTTTTCCATTTACTAGGGTCAGTCTAGTGGTGTGGATTATGTCACTGCTGACTAGGAAAGATGTATCTGTGGGTTTGGTCTAAGAGCACTGTAACATAGCTGATGGAAACTGAAAATTGTTTGGGGATAATGTAAATCTCTTGCTGTAATTCCAACAGAAAGCTGATGATTATGCTGCTGAGGAAGTGGGCACACAGGAACAGAAGATGCTGGTCTTTCAAGAAACTCACTCCACTCCATAGAGCTGGTCATGGTGACTTGAGCCTGTTTACACTGAATGTGACACTGGGAGAATACTCACGTTCTCCCTCTGTGAAGCATTTTGTTGGTAGTGTAGTATGTTCTTTCCTGGCTTTAAGAGATGACCTTGATATTTTTCAGGTCTCTGATGGCCTCTTGCACATCTGCACCTTGTGTTGCGCATTGATCCAGACTGAGGATTAGGAATTAACAAATGCTCCATGGGCCACAGCAAAGTATATGGAGACTGTGGCTGTGTGTACCTTGAGGCTACTCGGAGAGCAGTGTGCAGTTTGAATTAGTTACAACGGCAGAAAAGGGAGTGAGTTAACAGCCATTGGTGTATGCTTGCTTATGACTCATTGCTTATTAACACAGATTTCAGATTAATCTGAAGGTGGAGACAAGAGAGTTTGCAGCACTGTTAGTGTGTGGTAATACCTCTGCTGCAGGTCTCTGCACTGACAGAACAAATAAAACTTTAGAAGAAGTTGAATGGCTGCTGCAAATTAGGAGGTAACTTATTTCTCAGTAACTTGCATCATCCTAATTTTTCTCCTCTTACCTTTGCTAAAGTCTCTGCAGCTGAAAAAGATCTATTGTCTCTAAAACAAATGCACAATCTCTGGCCTCTAACTTGTTTTGAATTTTTTACTATTATGAGTGCTGTGATCTAGTCTAACTTCCTGCCTACCATGGTCTATAAACATCCTGTAAATAACTTAATAATCTGATAACATTCCAGTTAAATCACAGCTGTTAAGTTCCTGTGAAGTAGACTATTTCAAGATAGGCTGTATGGTACAGTCTTAAGTGTGTGTTGCTCCTAGTGCTGTGGGTTGACATCTTGACCACAGTCTGAATGCCTGAAAACAGAGCACCTTCCACGTAGCACATTTTCTGATTGTGGCTGTGATGGCATCCTGTAACTGACCTTTTCAATGCAGTGTCCTCAGGGGGGTTAAAACAGTGAGTACCTGTTACAGACACCTTCTTGTCTGTGCCACTGTACTGTAGTTGTTTGGTGTCTGTTGCTGATGGGCTCTTCGGATCTCTTTCTTCAGAAAGAGTTGCTGTAGAAAATCCAATTTGATGGAACTGCTTTGCTATTTCTAGGGCACCTGCTTTTCAAACATTTTTGCAAAAGACTAGAGTAGCTCAAAGATCTGTCATTACTTCCTTTATTATGGACTTAAATACATCAACTGCAAAGAAAATCATTTGGAAAAGGATGTCCATGAAGTGTGTATTCTAGCCCTGAGGCTTAATTATACATTTGTCCTGCCTCTCTGCAGGCAATGCTGAACCATGTTCATCTACTGGGCTGGAAAACCCTAACACAGTTTTGAGGCAGGAGTTTTGAGTCGCATGAAGTCTACATTAACAGACACCTCATTAAAACTCTAAGCAGATCCATGGGCTGCAGTAGCACTGAATTATTATTTTTTTTTTTTTTTTTACTACAGAAAACAGCATCCAGTGACATCCTTGGTGACAAAAACATGCAGGCAGTATCTAAGGAGCAATACAAGACAGTGAAAATCTGCTGTTGGCTTCTATGAAGCTGCCCGGCTTTTCTGCTTGTTAAATAACACAGCTGCCAAACAAAATAATTCCTCTGTGTCATCTTTATCAGATTTTGTACTTGCTGCGAGAGATTCACGATCTTAACTGCACCCATTCTACTGATAAAGGCAGTATTTATATACTCTTGTAGATATGATAAACCAAACATACAAATCTCCTACCAGTTTATTAGTTTTTAGCAGTTCATTAATAGGAAACCTCATTAAGAGCATGGCTCCTGAAACATTACTCAGCAGTGTCCTCTAAAGAGCTTTCAGTCTATTATGCTGTAATTACTGAACTAAGAATCTCAAGCAGCATATCATCTTATCTCATGATGATCTTCTGATGTTAAATGGATTGTCTTATACTAACAACTGAAAGGTAGCATATTTTGATCTTTTGTCCAAAAAATACAACCCCTAGGGGAATCTAAACTTCTCTAAAATTTGTCGGGATTTATATTTATGATGAAGACTGCTTTTCACAAATCCCAAAGATTCAGGTTTATTAAACTTCTTTAACTGTTACTACTAAGTTATAAGAGAAGACACATTTTGCTCCAACTGAAATTTTGCTGCAAGAGCAGAGCAAAGGTACAGACACAGGATTGCTATAAGTACAGCTGATACTAGGGGAAGCAAACACATGCACACAAGATTCTTCAGAATGCCTCTGAGCTGCCTTCTCTCATCTTGTAATAAAATTTGATTTATGTTGTGATTTAGTACTCATGAGATGTTACGAATTGCTTGAAACAATGACATATGGCCTTGATCCCTGGAGGATCTGAAGATGATTCTGATGTTAGTCTTCCAAAAAAATGGATAGTCCTTGTATTTTTTGCATCTAGAAAAAGAGTATGATTTAAACTCTTTAAGGGTATAGTCTTAAGGATAGGAAGAAAAAGGTTTTTTCCCCTGACAAAAGCTCTGCAGACCTAAAACTGTGAACTACAGTAAAAACAGTAATGAGAGTCTACTTAGTTTACACAGGACAGTGAAAGTTAATGCTCTGTAACCTTCACTTATACCAGTGACCTTGTTCTCAAAAGATAACGTTATCTTCTGCTTAGCTGAAATTGCCAAACTTCCCTGCGATCTTAAACCGCTCTCTTGTGAACTAGTAAGTCTGCAGTATGCGATTAGGTAGGTGGGTGACCTGAGAAAATGGGATAAATAAAATGTCTGTGTCTAAGCATTCTATTATCTAGATGCTGCCTTAATGTCATTGGCATAAATACATAGGCACAGCTTTCTCACTTCAAAAAAACTTACTCTTATTCTTAAAATGGAGTTTATTTACACTGACTGTCTCTTATATAAAGCGGCCAAAGAAAACAGGAAAAAAATTGCTGCCTATTTATTTTGGGGTTCCCAGCCAATTTTGATTTTCAGGTAGCACTTTAGTATGTATCTAAGATACCTTAACACACAATGTACCTGAAAAAATCTCAGTGCTACCAACCTGTACTAGTTGGGCAGTGCTCTAAAACCCTAGTGCTGGGTTCCGGCAGATATGGGTGTGACCACGTATCTGCTAAAGTTCCCTCTATCAAATACTGTCTAAGAGGATATCCAATAATAATCCAATCTTGCTAAATCATGAAGGAGGGAGATAATCCAAGGAAGGTTTCCATTTTCTCTTTAGCCAATTTGAAGTCAAAACACCTGAATGAAGATCCTGAACAGCTGGGTTGCTTCAGTTAGCAAAAAGACAAGTTTAAGCTCATTTGCAAAGAAAATGCCAAAAACAGAATAGAAAAGCATTGTATTTGTTGAAGCACCAAAAGGTGTGCAATGGATGCACGTTTGCAGTGAACGATGGAAGAATGTCATACATTTAGAGTGCTGGTAGGGTCTAATTGTATCACGTATCACAGGTGAAGAAGTTAATGCCTCTTACTTGACATGTTCTAATGAAGGCCTTACTTTTAAAGTAACTTTTTGTGTTCATAAGAAAATAACCTACATGGTAGCTGACAGATAAGGTTATTTTTTTCCCAGTTCTAAGTATGAAGTGGGTACTTCGTTCCACGGGCAGTGCAGAGTTTTCTGTGTGTTTAACTCCAGTAAGAATTTTGTAAGATACGCTCCTATCTTGATGTTTCACAATACAGTGTGGAGTGACAGATTTGGGAGTTGGACTTGGATTTCTTTGATTCTGGAGCCAGATAAATACCCGCAGGAACAGATAGGGAATTAAAGCTGAGAGGTTCTGCCTGTCTTCTGAAAGCTGTACATGTCTGCATGGTTACACAAACAGCTCTACTGATAATCAGAGATATCTTGCATAGGAAAAGGACTACAATAAAAACTTTCCAAATTATTAAATGAGCTCATGTAATCATTATCTCTCTCTGAAGTTGAGATAACAGCATGAACAAGAGTTGAGGATTGGCAAGGGATAATGTGTGTAGATGTGGCTAGTGTGATAATTAAAAGCTCAAAGCCACTGGTAATCTTCTGTCTATCATTAAAATTAGTGTTAGAGATAATACTTATTATTAAATTACAATGCATGAGAGAGGCAGATGTAACTTAGCTTTCCGTAATACCTCTGTTAATAGTTACTTTAGCACAAGTAGAAAAGAACATGTCACCAGGGAAACACTATTATTAGTATTAACCTGAGTTAACCAGTATTAACCTGAGTTGGTTTTTGTTATACTTTAGTTGAGTACAATTTCCTTAGTTTGGGGGGGAAAAAAAAGGGGGGGAATCCTCAGGATTTGACCTATGAAAATAAAAAGCAAATTTCAGCAGTTGAATGGCCCGCTGTTTTTTCCATCAAGCACTGTAGTGTAAGAATATTGTTTAAATTATAAGAAAGCATCATCTCACACTCTTTAATTCATCATCTTCTCATTTGCCTGCTCCCTGCCTTCATTCTTTTCCTTATGTCACAAGTTGGCACATGAGGTTTGTAGTATAACAGGTCACTGTAACACACTTCAGTCCTGCCTGGGATCAGGCCAGGAATTTCTTTGGTCCAGATCCCAAAAACTTCTTCTTGAGAATGGGCAGCTGCCATATCCTTCACAAGCACAGCTGCTCTGGTAAATGCCCTGTTCCAGGTCACAGAAAGCCACAAAGACTGAAGTAAAAGCAAAATTTCTTCAAGTCTTCTGCTTAAGAGCCTAATCTCTTTGTCTCAGGACTGCAAAGCTGCTATTTTTGTAAGTATGTGCTGCTTTGGGTTTGGATGTGCTTTTAGTTCAGAAGTTCTCTTGTTTAATAAGCTCACCCAACCTCAGTTAAGAATTATTTTTGCTACTTTCACCAACTAGTTGATCCTTTTAGTCCTAAATATGAAACTACAGTAATAGCGTGACTATGAATTAGTGGACTGAGTATGATAATAAGTAAGAAAGAGGTGTCTCTCTGTATCATTTTTAACAAATTAGTAAATATTTTTCTGATTAGATCCATTTTGCTCTGTGAGGAGTTATCCACATCCTAAGACTTATTTGCTGTATTGGCTCCAATCTACATCCAAGAAAGAAATCTCACAAAGCATTCTTACCGTGGCCAGTTGGGCTCTCCAAAGGGACAATATGCAGTGACAGCGATCCCTCTGGATTGGCAAAACTTAATTAGCTCTTCCTGAGGAAGATAGGCATGGCTCTCAACCTACAAACAAAATATTAGGTTTATTGGGAAGAGGAAGGTACTTCTTCACACATTGCCGTGGTGACCTACCAAGTACCACATCAGCTTTGAAAAGTTTGTTCTTTTTGACCTATGGGGTTCTGTAGGAGTCAGACAGTATTTCAGATCATTTTTGCTTCTTCCCAGCCCTGCCTCCAACAAAGCCCAGTCTTCGCACATTAGTTTCTCTTTCCAGCTGCCTGCATTATTTTTCATGATCTCTCACAGTCCCCATATGAGTGGGCTCCAAGGTCCAGTTGTCCACATCCAGCTGAAGCATCCAACTGCTATTACCATCCTACCTATTCACCCCAGCAATGTCGGCTGGCTTTGGTCCTATTTGTTCACACGGCCTTATTTTTCTTCAGCTTCTGGGACAAGCACCGGGGCTGCAGGACAGGAAAAGGGTAAGCCTGCCACATTCTCCATTGCAGAGCTCACCTCTCAGCCTGCACGAGCTCAAGGCTGCAGTCAGAAGAAAGGTGAAGGTGGGACTGCCATGGGCTTCGGTAACTGCAGCTTCCTGCACAAGAAGGGACACAGAACATCCTGTGTTTTCCACTACTGTATGGTTTAGACAAATACAAGTGTATTCTCACACAGGTATCAAAAACCACAGCCTTGATGGAAAAGGTTTTTCACTGCCAGAGATGTTCCATCAAATCCAACACCCTAGACAGGGGTGATGTCACTACTGATGAGTTTGAGAACGATTTATCTGATTATTTGCATGTTTGTGTTTAAAGTCTGGTTCATTCAAGAGCTGCTCTATCTGCAGTTGAAGTTGGAGACTTCAATGGCCTTCACCGTTCCTGTGTACACCAGCTTTTCCCTAGCGTAGAAACACAACAGAATCAGACTTCCTGTTGAATCAAGATCTTTTTTTCCCATATGGAAAAAAAAATGCCTATGCCAAGTCTTCATTGGTAAAAATCATCATGGCTGGGATCCTCTTCTGATGTGGCATTAGCACACATCTGACTGGTGGGACCCTGGTCAAAGACACTGGTCATGTATCATCATACAAATAAATTACAGTGTTATTCAAAATTAATCATTATCGCACTGTGATTATTTCAGTAGAAAACAACTCTTTTGAAATGTTAGCCCCAAGTAGACCTTCTGCTCCGAAATAAAAGGTTTTTTTACAATAATTCCTTAGCTAACAAAATAATTATCCCATAATAAAAAGCTCATCATTTGGAACAGAGCAGCTTGATGAGGGCATGTTCTGGGAGTACTAGGGCAGGTTACCTGATCATCAGTGCTGCTTACTTCCTCAAGGGAGATATACCATTTAGCAGTGCCAGTATAGTGTTAATATAAGCGGAGCTGTCCTCTCCCGACACCACCTATTTTCTTTCACACTAGCAAACAATAAAGCAACCGAGCAGCCCTAATTAGATTGGCACCTCCAGCAGAAAAGAAACAGGGAAAAATAATCTACTACCAGCCTTCAGAGCTGAAGATATGCCTCTTCCAGAAAAAAAAAATGCAGAAAGCATTCTTACTTGCAGCTGCTCTCACACAGAGCAACCTGAAATGTCCATTTTTTTTCCTCAAATGTGCAACGAAAATGTGCCTTATTCTTCATCTTACAGAAGGAAAAAAATATCAAGGAATTCTTTTGACTCTGGTGAGTCTCTTGTCTTCTTTTGACCTGGCCATGCCGAGCACTGATGGGAGAGGAGAGGAAAGGAAGCCCAAACCATCAGCAAAGCAGGAAATTGAACTTAGGCTCAAGTCTTGATTCCCGTGCAATCTGTACTCATGCCTGTCTGTGTTGCACATACAGCTTTAGCAAAGGACTTTGAGCAAGTTCCAGTTCTTTATAGAAGGGGGAAATCCAGATGCTCTGGGTACATTGGCAAAGGCATGTTAGCTTTGCTGTGGTCTGGATGGCTCCGGTGCAACTAGGGATGAGCATAGCTGCAGCTAAAGCCATCAATAGATGCCCAGAGACTGGTGTGGGGACTGAAGTGACAGCGTATATCAGCTCAAGCCACTGCAGGGTACACACACAGTCAAAGATTTTCTCTTGCCATGCCAGCCCAGTCACTTCAGTAAGCAGTAGACATAAAAATACCACAAGTTTGGCAAAGTAACACAAGATGAAGCCCAAGGGCACAGAGAAATCAGCAATCTGAAATACTTCACATCAGAAATTCTCTCAGAATGATTGCCAAAGTGGGAACTTTAAAGTTTTCGGTCTATTATTCAAACTAGCAAGAAATTTTCAGCTTGTCAATGAATGTACCTGCCACATATCCAGAAAAATTGTATCACTGGGAACAATCGTGCCCTTTCCATCTGCAGGAAATAGCTCCTCTCCTGCCTATTACTGCAACAGAAAAGCAAGTTTAACAAAGACTGAATCATAACTAGTTAAAGAAATCAATTAGAAATTGTACAAGCGAGTGGAGCTAGAGACACGCTGGACATCCTGGCTTACATTTGTGTTGGGGAGACAGTTGGCCAAAACCGGTATATGAACAGGGTAACTGTCAAGAAAATCTGCTTCTTGAGGATTTGTTCTGTAGGCAGAGGAAGGCAGACACTTTTTATGTGCCTCATTCAGCTTGGGGGAAGGCCAGGGATATGGCACGATGGGGAAACAAGCATTTATTTAACCCAGGGGTAGAGAGAGAAGAGAAAAATAGGAACTAAGAAATTCACAACTGTTTGAATCCAGATAAGCAAATGCAAGCCAAATCCCAGACTTTAAGAGAAATATGATCTGGATGGTAATTCAATCCATGATGTGAAAATGCTGTGCGGGGTAAAATAAGGTGACTTTTGTGCTATAAGACCTAGCTTAAGCAAACTTGACCTTACTTTTCCTCCAGGGCACTCCATGCAGAAGTTTGTCATTATGTCCTAATGATGCTTAACAACACTCTTCATTAGAGAGGACTAAGAGCATCTCCACACCCAAGGAAAAGAGTGGTAAAGCTCTGACAGATGGCTCCCAGAAGTTAAATTCTCAATACCTTGAATCTCATGGCCCAGTGAATCCTGTCAAGATCCAAATAATGCAGTTGGAGCGCAATAAGTGTTTTCTGGCATGCCTCCTTTACCAGGGATCTTTCGTGGAAGGTGGGACCACAGCTGCAGAGGTAATGCAAAACTTGGGAGCCGCTTTCCTAGCCTCTCAGCCACAGAGTATCCCTGTAAAGGAGACACACAGCACAGACAGAGACAGCTTATGATATGGCAGGTGAGCCATATGAGGACAGGCTGAGAGAGTGGGCTTGTTTAGCCTAGAGAAGAGAAAAGCCCTGTGGAGACCTTACAACAGTCTTCTAGTACTTAAAGGGGGCCTGCAGGAAAGCCGGGGAGGAGCTCTTAATCAAGGAGTGCAGTGATAGGATGAGGGGTAAGAGTTTTAAGCTGAAAGCGGGGAGATTTAGATCAGATCTTAGGAAGAAATTCTTAACCATGAAGGTGGCGAGGCACTGGCACAGGCTGTCCAGTGAAGTTGTGGATCTCCCATTCCTGGAGATGTTCAAGGCCAGGTTGGATGAGGCTTCAGCCAACCTGATCCAGTGAGAGATGTCCCTGCCAGTGGAACTGGATGATCTTTAAGGTCCCTTCCAAACCAAATAATTCTATGATTCTATGACCTTCTCATCTTGAGGAAGTGCCACTTTTGTGCACCTTACTTTATTTGCAGTCGGTTAATTAAAATGAGAATGAGATACTCTGAAGTTCCAACAATTCATATGACAATTAAACAAGATGAATCAAAAAGCAAACCTGGTTAAAACTGACCCACCAGCTTCCAGCAGATAGAAGTTACCTTATTTTTCCTACCATTGTTGTTGGGGGAAAAACAAGACAAAACATAACATACAGGAGCTGACAGGCTGAGGCCGGAGGCACAGCGGGAGTGACCATGAACACAATAGCCCAGCTTCCTATCTCACAGGCAACTGAGAGCACAGCCTCAGTTCCTGTCTCCATGGCTGACAATGGATATGAACTACAAAAAAAATCCCTCTCAAATCAAGCCCTTTTTTTTTTTCAAGAGTTGACCTCTTCCTTCCCTCTATCTGCAAAAAGCTTTGTGCTGGCAGACAGGAGTTAATTCCCAGACCAGCTTCATCTCCTGGCACTTTGCAGGTTGGGACCTCATCGCTCTGCCTGAGAACTGGCCTCATAGGAGATGAGTTATTCAAGGACATACTTCACTGACGATAAAGTGTCCTTCTCACCTCACAACCCCCTCCTGAGTTTTTTCTCCTAGTGCATCTCCGATCTCACGCTCGTTCAGGTACAGGTAGGCACAATCAAAGTGTCAGCACCCAACAAACTTCACTGCATTTCTCACTGTTCCTTGGAGAGACTGGATGAAGAAGAAAACTCAGTAATTTGGTGAATAGCAGAAAAAGAAGTTTGCTGTCTTCCAATTCTGGTGACTTTAAACCTCCAAATAATGAGGCGTGCCAGTTTGTATCTTGCTTTTGTTTAGTTTTCTGGAGTAAAATGAGCCCTTTGGAACTGGCCATGGGTGTCACTGATGAGTTGGTTGAGCTGATCTGCCCTCCTCTAACGATTGAACATCCACATTTGGTCTTAAATAAGTTCTAATTTGCCCAGAAATTGAAAGCAATTTTAGCATGAGATACTGGCAACATGAGGAAAGGCTTGCTGGCCGTGCATATAAACAAGGCAGCTCTTGTTGACACAGGACAAGTGAGGTGAAAGGACGACAAAACACTACAGACAGTGCCACCTCCTGGGTAAAATACACAACCTGGCATTTAATCGCTTCAAATTCTTGGCTCGGAGACACTGAAGAGTTGTTTGACGGCTGCATACCAATTCTGGAAAATGGCACTTCAGACAGAAACATGATTCAAACCCATGACCACCTCCTACATTTAACTTCATTACATGTCCACCCATCGTCGTTTTAAAAATTATTTCTGTTCTCCAAGTATTTCCAATTGAAGGGTGCTTGGTTGAGTTACCTAAATTTAAAATGACCGCATAGGAACTGTAGCAGGGTTTTTCCATGAGTCTACCAGTTTAAAGTCTTACAAGTTTTTCTTTTTGCAGCTCCTTTCCCCATCCCACCCCTTCTTACCTATGAACACTGCGGCTCCTAAGGTGGCACGGGAAAGCAGGCCAACAGTGACATCAGCCAAATGCAGACGTTATAGAGTGCCCTTATCTCTGGGTGTTGCTGCAGCACGGGAAAGCTGCTGTGGAAGAGCAGTTGGCATTGCTTTTAAGTGAAGGAGGAGTCGATGGAGAACGAAGGTGAAAATATATTCCACGCTGGTGTGGCCCCACCTCGAGTATTCTGTGCAGTTTTGGGTGCTGCAGTATAAAAAGGATATCAGGCTATTGAAGAGTGTCCAGAAGAGGATCACAAAGTTGGTGAAGGGTCTAGAGGGGAAGTTGTATGAGTGGCAGCTGAAGTCACTTGGTCTGTGACCAATGATAAGACCATAGGGAACAGCAGGAAGGTGTGCCAGATGAGGGCTGGGTTGGATATTAGGAAAAGGTTCTTCACCCAGAGGGTGGTGAAGCACTGGAACAGCTTCCCAGGGAAGCCGTCATGGCACCAAGCCTGACAATATTCCAGAAGCATTTGGTCAATGTCCTCAGATACATGGTGTGGATGTTGGGGTTGTCCTATGCACAGACAGGAGCTGGACTCTATGATCCTTGTGAGACCCTTCCAACTTAGGTCATTCTGTGATTTTGTGATTCTGTTTTTCAGAGAAAATAATACATTGGTTCATTTTATGTGGTGCTCACTGAACAAGACTTCAAGTTCCTAAAGCCAGAGTGACTGGGTAAAGGAGAGGGCCCATTGCACACTGAAACACAGGGAGTGGCAGCTGAAGTTGCTGTGGGAACATCAATACTGAACAGCTCTGACTAAATAATTTTAGTGAGTTTGGGACATGTTTTCATTGCATTAACACAGGAGATTTTTGTGGTGGCAGGAATCACCTGTCCAACATTTTCCTTCTGTTTAGTCCGAACTGCTTCCTGTTAGTGTCCTAACAGGTTTCTTCAGAGAGCTCATCCGTCGCAGCATCAGTGCACCATGAGACCCCACTCAAGGCATACTTGGGTTTCTTTTAAAGCCCCCTTAGTCCCTCTAGGCTTCTCAGTGCCTTCAGTCATCAGATCAATCAAGACTAAAAGGGTTAAACAAACTCAGCCCCATTTGCAAATAAGTTATGTGATGATCAGCAGCAGCTGACACAAAAATACAGCAAGAATAATTAAAGTGACTTTTATGCTGACTGGAGAGCATTGCATCACCTTGGTAGCTTGCAATTCAATACATTTAGTTTCCAGCCTCTAATCCAGGAGACAATCCACTATATTTTTTTCTTTCTTAGGAAGTTCACTTTCTCTCCTTGTAAAATTTTCAGCTCATTTCCAGGCTACTTTTACATTTATAATTCTGTATGTCCTTAAACCTTCTCTCTTACCAGAAGTCCATTATGTAAAGTTTGCAGGTAAAGAACTACCCAAACTATTTCTCTGCAGAGTGCTCTGCCGTACAAATAAGCTATCCTCAGAAGTTAATGGAAATTCCCATTTCCAAATCCACTGATTGCCATTTCAGTACCTATACCTACATGCAGTCGTCAACAATGACACCTACATGACACACTGGGATATTAATACTCAGTGCCAAAGGCAGAAAAAATAAAGGAAAACAAGCTAGGCAGTTGTTTTCACTTTGTAATATATATTCTTTTTTCCATAGCTAAGAAAACATTCTTCTGCCTTCTCACTACCTGCACTGAGTGAACGCTGCCTGCTCACTTAAAAAAATTCCTGAAGGACCTGTGCATATATATGTGTAAGACCTGCAATACCTGCAGTACCTTTCAAAAGGCAAGAAATACCACACAGAGGACTTGCTGCATTTTCCTTACCTCAAGAGGACACTGCTGAAAAAGTCTTCTGCGAGCCTTAGCAGTTTCCTGGTATCACCTGCGTGACCAGAGTGGTCCCCAGCTCCAGCAGGTACCTGCCAGGTCCCCAGTTCCGGGATGGGCATCCTGGCATGGGTGAGCAGCTCCAGGTAGGTGTGATGTGTGGTCTCCTTCCAGCCGCCGCAGGCAAGAAAAGGATACAGCCCTTTGCCAAGTTTTTAAATCGGCTTTGCCCCTTCCTCCTGCCTGGTAACTGGCTGCGGACAAGGAAAATATGTGCAGAAGTGCTATAATAAGCTAGAGAAGGCAGGGATTTTACTTCATCTCATCCTTTGAAGAATTTGAAAACTGATTGTGGGGTCCTCGCATGAATTTGTTGAGTGAGCTTGTCACACCATTACACATATTGCATTGACTGAGGTTGCAGCTTTTTTGTATACCTCACAGTCTCTGCTTTTCTGCAAGAAAAGTGGCATTTGGGGAGCTTGCAGACACCCCAAGAGCCATTTCCCATCTCACCTGTCTGCTCCTGAACACATCACCAGAAGAAGACACAAAGCTGTTTGTTTCAGGGGGGAAGCATAGTTCCTGTCACCAGGAGGGATCGTTGTTAAAAAAACTCCCAATACTGCTCCATCCCCACAGCACCAGTCACCCACATTATACATATGCCCTCCTCTGCCCCCACTGCAGCCTGTGGCTCATGTTCACAACCTGTGGGACATAGGGACTGCAGGACACGATCCTTTTAGGGTAGGGTTCCCCTGCTTGAGAGAGAAGCTAAGAAAAAACCCAAAGCTTTGTCTTTCCAACGTCCACAGTGGGACTCTTCAAAACCAAAACTGCTTAATTCACAAGACTGATGATCGCTAATAGCACACTATGGCACAACCTAGAGCAGCTGCTGTGTCATTTTCTGTACTTATCCACTTCTCAGAAGGCAAACAGCTTCAGGTGTCTTGTCCTTTGATGCTGTGTTCGTGTTACTTTATGGCCTTTTCTGTTTGCATGCTGTCCTACATGAAATTTTTTACAATTCCCAATTAAAAACTTCCCCTGCATAAACTGAATAACAGTTTTACAAGGCAAAGTAGGAATAGCAGCCTCTTCTGAAAAATCCCAGACCTCTCTTTTCTATGCAGAGTAGGATTGACCCCAGCCTGGAGGCTCTTGTGTCCTGCCAGAAGGAACTGCCATGCTACTTGTCTTCAGAGCCCTGCACAAAATTTTGAAAGAACTCATTTTAAAGATATTGTTGTGGTTTGAGCTAAATTAGACTCAGTTTTGTCACTAATTCAGTTGCTGTAACTTCATTCTCTGAAAGCTAACTGCGTAGTTTTGAAACAGTGCTCTCTAAAAGCGATAATGCAAGGCACTGGTATGCAGAAAAGCCAATGCTTACACTTACTCCTACAGTAACCAAGGCCATCCTCGAGCTGTTGGAAAAGGGCTGCACCTGCTAGAAGGGGCAAATAGGGCAGGTGACCCTAAACTGACCAACAGAGTGTTCCATCCCATATACATCATACTCAGTGTAAAAGTGAGAGATCAAAAGGGCCTGACCTCTCCTCTGTGATGGCTGACATCCAGTGAGGACCTTGTCCATCTGATTGTTCCCGATCCCTGATCCATAGGTTCCTGAATCCTTTTCCTGAGCTCAGCTCCCTACTAGCTGCCGACTCATTCCGTTATGTCTGCTTTATAGTATTTGTGGTGACATACAGTCATCAAGGGGTGGGGGCACAATTCACATATTTTATTACTTTCTAATTATTATAATCATTTCATTAAAGCCCTAGTTTTACATTCCAACCCACAAGTCTTGTTCCTTTCATTTCCCTTTCCCCTTTCCCTGGGGGTGGGGAAGAAGGGAGTTGAGAGCCCAAATGCAGTTTTCAGCAGCAGAAATCAGCCAGACTGGGGCTAAACTGTGACAGATACGGGTGGTAAACATTTATTACTTTTTTTTATCCAGCCATTAATGAACTTTTCCTTCTCTGTCATTTCTTTGCCAGTAAAAGGCAAAACCAGGTCGGGTAGCATCACGTTTCAACAGGCAGCATCTCAAATGCCCAGCAACCTGGGGCAGGTCACTTCATTTTAACACCACTTTTACCCTCAGCCTGAAAGTGTAAACCTGTAGTTTTGAAGTTAACACAGATAAAAATCAACAAAGCCCGAGAAGCTGAGCATGAGCAAGCTCAGTGCTGCCAGCACAGACAACCAGTGAGCCCTCACAGGCCAGCAGGCATCAATCCATCCTGCTGCTCCCTACAACAGGTCCCCAGTGCTACCAAACTCTTTGTCTTCCAACGCCAGATCTCCTTCAGCATTTCGTACCTTTTCACATTGGGTAGTTTTCCTCTTGCATCTCCAAGCTGTTGCTCGTGCCCATCTCAACCAGCAGCAGCCCCCTCTGCCTGCAGCCTGACCTTTTCCATACGGCTCTACATCGCAGACCTTCCCACTCCCCCATGCTACAGCCTAGCCTTTTCCCCAGCACCTGGAGCCAGCGCTGGCTTTGGCCACGGGCACCTCAGCCCCATTTCCAGGGATTTTAACTGGGGTGTGCAGATCACTGCAGCTTCGGGACAAGCCGAAAGAGAACCATTTTAATTTTATTTCTGAGGTCAAAAAGACGGATCCTGTTCTGCCTGAATTCTATAACTAAAGCAAGGTTTATCCAGCAGTTGTACTGCTCAGTGCTGCTATGAGTTGATGCACTTACATGGTTTTCTCTTTACCTGTGAGAAAAATGGGTTACACAGAGGAAAGATATATGATGACTACAGCATTTTGCATCACCCACCTAATGCCTGGTCACAGAGACTGATGAGGTATCCACATGGCTGGTTGGTAACCAAGGACGGGGAGAAATCCACTTCAGCTCATTGCAGAAACTAATATAGATTAACAACTCTCTGGATTTCCAGTACAGCTGTCATGTCCCCTGTCCCTCAATGACATGTAGCTGCCTCACCAATGACAGGGACTCTCCCAGTTTCTCTTCAACCTCCACTCTGCCCATCCCAAAGGCAGACTTGGAGAGGATTATCTCACTCGCTGGTCTGTCCATCCCTTGCACAGCAAAGCACATTTTAATCTTGTATCAAGCTGCATCCCACCACCTGCTGAAATTTCAGCCATTGGTCTGTTTTAGAATCATAGAATGGTTTAGGTTGGAAGGAATCTTAAAGATATTCCAGTTACAGACCCTCTGCCATGGGCAGGGACACCTTCCAATAGGATCAGGTTGCTAAAAGCCTCATCCAACCTGGCCTTGAACACCTCCAGGGATGGGGCTTCCACAACTTCCCTGGGCAACCTGTGCCGGTGCTTCACCACCATCACAGGAAAAAATTTCTTCCTAAGATCTCATCTAACTCTCCCCTCTTGCAGCTTAAAACTGTTACCCCGCAACCTATCACTGCACTCTCTGTTAGGAATGCATGCACAGTATGGTGGCCAGAGTAGGAAGGGAGAGAGCAAGACAATTCCAAGCTGGCAATGAGCCGGAGAGTACTAAAGAAAAATCCCTGAAGTTCAAGCACATCAAGGCATCTCACTTCTCTTACCAGTGCATGGACTGTATTGTGCATTTAGAAAAACAATCATTACCTCAGAGCACCCTTTCTTAAGCCGGTGTGCAGGTCTTCATTCACTCTGCCTTTATTTTCAAGTCCTTGTTCACTTTTTTAGAGCACTTACGACTTTCTTTTTTTTTTAATTCAGATATTTTTAGCTCAGAAGGAATACTCTTCCACTTTCTTCACTTCACATATGTCAAAATTGGGGTTTTTTTAATCCATCAAGCTCTCTATAGCATTAGTGACTCCTAGGCACGACTCCACAGGCAGGTGCAAACAGTGCTGAGTCTGCCACCTTGAAGCTGGTAAAATATAAGCCAGCCACGTGGGAAACAGCACAGAGTCAGAGCTAAATAGCTCTCCTCTGAAAACTGATTGCTTCGTAGAATACGTTCAAAATGTTGTTTGATGTTTCTGTTTGCGCTTGTTAGCAAAGCGCTGCTCTCTGCTCACAGCTTCGAGCCCCAGCTATGTTATTAGAAGAAATACCAACATGGACGTTATTGGCAAAACTGATCCTGGCTTGACATCACCAAAATTACTCTGGGGGAAGTATGGCCTCAGTCAGGGCAGGACCAGAAACTGGACTTTAAGGACAGGAGAGCAGTAAGACAAAGCTGCCTGAAAGGCAACACTATAAGAAATACTGGAAGCCAGTGGTGGCTTCCAGGACAAAAAAAACTGAAGCTGTCTACAGAGGACTGCTGCAGGCACTGTTTGAACCTCAAGCTGCTGAGTCAAGACCAAGATGCGTCAGTGAGAACAAAAAGGCAGTGACTGCCGTCAAGAGAATCTGTTTAGCAAAGGTTAAACCTGTTGGAAGAAAATGCCTTTGATGACTAAAAACTACTGCCATTCACCTGCAGGAATATTGTCACAGGATTCCGCATTGGAAACAACAGATATGTTGAGATCCACAAAATAATCAGTAATGCCATTGTTAGGAAATTCATTAGTAATGCTAAGCCCTAATATGATTTTCACATTTCATTGTAGCAACTACAGTCTTATCAATGCATGTTTTTTAATCTGTATTAGAACACGTCCTTTTTTTAAGGTCTTTTTTAAATGTATATCTCACATGCAGCAGTATTGTGTAAATACCATTGATGATTACTTTGTAAGTGGCTCTTGTAAATGAAAATTATTCTGGAAGTATCAAAAAAACTATTTCTCTCTTACTTTCATGTGTAATTTTGGGATTTACAACATATTGAAGTTTGGGAGATTATATGTGTGTGTGATGTATATGCTACATATATTTACTTTTTCCTATTGTTCTGTGTGTTTCTTGAAGGTAGGGAGTATCTGAATCTGAGCAGGAGTCTCTCAGAGATGAAGCAGAGAATGTGCGTGTTTTGCATCTGCTTCTTCCCTTAAAACATCATAATCCCAAACTAAACAAAAAAAATGGAAAGTAGGAGTTACCAGGACTTAAAATAATCTCTCCAGACATGTATTCTTGGCTTTATCTGGCTTTTCAAAGCCCTTGCTAGCCATGCTGGGCTTCATTTGCACAGTGGCTCATGGGACAATTAATTCCGACTCCTTTGTGGGGAGTCTACAGCATAAATTTTTTTCTGGCAGAAATCCAGGTGGTGCTTTTCTACAGGCAGGCCCTGGACAAGGTGGAGTCCACATTAGAGCTGGTTTCCACCTTAAAACTTTACATCAATACGCTAGCACTGAATCCCATTCACTTAGCTGAAGGTTGTCCTCAGGCAGTCTCTCCAGCTCACAACTGAACTTCACCGTGGATGCAGAGGCAGCCAAGGTGACTTTTTGCAAAAGCAGCTCAGGTTGGGCAGAGTTTTTAAATCTATATGCAATGTAGTTTGCCTCCCATGGCCCATATGGAAGCAGTATGAGCTTCCATGCGACAGCAAACCTGGCAATAAACCCATTGTGCCTCCAGCACAAGGACTGAGTGCTCAGAGGAATATTTAGCCTCATTTCCTTGGCTGTTGGAGCTAAACATTAGCAGTAGCTCAAGCCTGAATACTTAATCTGAGCACACAACTCGCGCACGTGACCTGTAGCCTCCTACCTGCATTTATGCCATTCAGGAAAAAACAGACTGAGAATAATCCACAAGACTAATTTTCTAGGGAATTTATTGCACACTATTTTATTCAAAAAAAACATTAACTACTTTTCATTGAGATACTGACAAAAATTATTCTTAATATATCTCAGAAATTGCTTCCTTGATGTGTGATATACCTGTAAGGTTATGACACTTTTGAGGCATTTCTCGTAAGCGCAGCTTGATTTTAGATGTCAAGTTATATCAAATTAAAAATGTCTTGTTGGTCTCTTAACTCATTAACTTCTATGTTTCTTCAAGTGCACTATCTTCCAGCTACTTCACATATGCAAAGTGCTGGATAGACAGGAATTTGGTTTTCTTACTCACTCATTGGAAGTTGCTTTAGAAACAGTGTAACGCATTCCCAAGGGGAACAGGCAGAAAACTCCTCATCCTGGTGACAATAATACACTGGGATTTTTTTTAACACAGAATGAACAGTAAGAATACAAAGCAGTTGAACAGAATAATGGACCTTGCTAGCACAGTGAAACAACACCTGCTAGTTCAAAAAATTGTAATTTCACAGCTGTGCTCCAAGATTTCTCCATTCCCTTCCCACCTAACTAAGAGAAAATGGACATGATTTGAGAACATCATCATCATTATCAAAACAACATTGGGTTCTACATAGCTGCTATTATAAATAAATCAGCAACTTTAAAATGTGTTCAGACCCATGAAAATAGTATCCTTATAAAGATGCAGGTAAGGAATACACTAGTCTAGAGGCACTAGTGGAGTCTAGTAGTCATCTAGACCACTGGAGTCATAGATCCTTTCAGTTATTGTGGTACATCAAGACTTACTATAAGGAGAGCTTTAAAAGCATCACAACCAAAGGTTTTAACGTTCCTCACAGCTCAGTCTTGTGATGAGCTGTTTGGTCATTCTTCCTGATTGGATCTACCAACCTTTCTTTCTGTCCCTCTCTACATTCTCCCCCCGATATTATGATCTGGCTGCGGGAGCACAGGCTGAACCAACAGCAGAGTGATAGGACTCACCAGAAGATTTAAAAATTACACTTGAGGACGTTTCCACTTCATGGGCAGAGAAGGAAGGGAGAGAGCAAGACAATTCCAGCTGGCAACGAGCTGAAGAGTACTAAAGAAAAATCTCAAAAGTTCAAGCACATTAAGGCCTCTCACCTCTCCTCTTATCAGTGCACGGACTGCATTGTGCAAAATCACTAGCTAGCCTCAGAATCTCTGTTGCTCTGACTATTTTCTTCTATTGAGTGAAGAAAATGAATATAAATACACGATTATCATGCTAAACCAGTAATAATCTGTATAAAAACATATAAATTCATCTTGTAAATCAGTACTACAATAGCACCTGATTGAAAAAAGTCTTTTCATGCTGCCACCAACTTCAAACACATCTCAACCCCTGCAGTGATTCGTTTTCAGGAAGGTTTTAAGGAGTAAACATCACATGTGTCACAAGGGTTCTGGTCCTTGTTCCAGCTGTTTCTCAAGATTTTTGGGGTCCCTTGCCCAGCCAGCCAGCATCTAAGATAGTGCTAAAAGGGCAGAGCAAGTCTCAAGTTCTTAGTCTCATTAGCTAGGTATGACTGTCACAGGTCTCCAGCCATACCACGTGCCCCTCTGGGACATCCTGCAGGCTTTCAGGCCAAACACCTTCCCTGTACTGGAATCTAGGCATCAGCATTCAAGAAGTTGGTAAGTCAGCAGAGAAAAGGACTAATTATACTATCTTTTGAGAGGAAATTAATATATTGAATCACGTAAATATCAAAAAATACATGAAAGAAAGAGTTTCCATGTGCAACAGTTCTCAGATCCTTTAGCTGAGTCTCTCCTGCACTTTTTTCATAAATAAATGTGAAGGCAGAGGTCACTGACTGAGTGCAGAATGTCTTTCTTGTGGAACATTTGTACACGTCCACACTGGAACAGACGCGCTCAGCTCCATGAACAATGTGCAGCTTCCCAAGACACTCTGATACACTCCTGGATAAGGCTACTGAGGACGTTTTTTCATGTATATCAAGAGATAGGCTGTTTCTCCCCTGTGGAACCAAATAAAAAGCAAAACAAGATGTATATTTGAACATTTAGGTTGCAAGTAGCCTCCCAGGTTTGCTCCTGCACAGCTTTTTGTGGATTAGGTCAACTGAACTGTCTCTCTCCAGTGCTCTTGGGGGAACATATAAAGCTGTTCCCACCTCCCAGCAGCGCTATATCTTATAGGAGGGATTCTCTCTATCCACAAATCTTTTCTTACGAGGCATCAAAACAAAAAGCATGGAAGAATCATGACTGACATATTTAACTTCAGTCAGGACATAGGGTCCAAGTGGCAATCATAAATAACAAGACCACTCCTGCAGCCCCATTCGTGACCACTCAGTAACCCCGCAGGCTCCCGGTATAGACCAATACAGTCACATCAGAGTAACCAGAATACAGGAATGCTTCTTCTACTCTCCTACATGTCCTGTACACCCCAGGAAATATGCAGTTCAAACCATTTGTCGACCCTCTCTTTGCTACCCTCAATCCAAACCCCAGAGCAGTATTAGGTAAAAACAGAGATGTGTTTGCTTACCAGTGGAGGCTGGAATGTCCATAGGTACATTTAACATCATCCCAAGATACCTTAAGAAGAAAAACACACAAGGAGAGGCTGGTAAAAACTCTGAAGAGATGGACACCCTGTGATACCAACACAGCAATCCTCGTAAGCAGTGTGAGTGGCACTCCTGGGAACTAAACATCTTTTAATAAATTGGTTTATTGCTTTTACCCTTTGAGGAAAAACAGTTCTTTGCCTCTTCTGAACACATGCATTAAACAGATCTACAGCACATAAAGTAGGGTATGCAGCAAAAGGCTGCTTCTGCAGATTGCAAGCCTGAAACCTGAAGCCTTGTTTGATACAGGAGCTAGAGGTGCTTTGCCCTCAGCTCAGAGTATGCTGTAGCAGAGGAATGAGGTTCACCAAGCTCTACAGCTTTGGGATTTTTTTCCTGGTTCTCTTTAGTTGGCAGTCAGACTGATGGAAATCTGAAGGAGTGCCCAGGAAGCTACAAAAGAAATTTGGATTTGTCTTCTCACCTGGCAAACCTCAGAATCGTTGAAGCAATACCATTTACACTCTGTGAGACTTCGAATATAGGCACAGTAGTGTCCAAAACTAGTTGATCCTGAATGAGCAACAACAGCAAAAAGCTCATACTGCCAGCCAGCCTGTAAAGAGACACAAAGAGTAACTTTCAGAGCAGCAATTCTCATTTGCCATTGGCTGAACAGAAGCAGCAGCCAGGACAGCAAGAATGTGTGTTTTGCAAGGAAAAAAAGACAAAGACGAAATTGGCCTTGAGGATCATGCCTTTTTCACTCCTACCCACAGAGTTTTGCCGGCCAGCTGTGGGTTGGTAGCCTCCCTAGATATCATATAAATGTGAAAAAAGCAGTAGGACAGCAAAGGGGCAAGACAGGGGCAGCCAACTGCAGCCAACATTTCACCAGTGATGTTTTGCTGTTGCCACGATTTCTCTTGTTATTTCTCAGTAAGGGGAACAGATCCACAGTGTGAGAGATCACTCTCGTCTGCTTGGCAAAGCTATCATGTCCCTGCTAGCCTCAACCCTGTGGCAAACACCACTGCACGGGAAATTGCTAGGAATGGAGTTCCCCTGTCTTGACGAGTGACCTCTGCAAAGCAGTAGGTCTGCTGCTCACTGGGACCATCTTGTCCAGGAGGCTGAACCACAGGACAGAAGCTCCCTGTAAGACATTGTTTACAATGTCTGGATTTTGCCACCCAAAGGAACTGTGTTTTCATCTTTTCTTTAGCACATTTAGAAATGGAAGAAAACATTATGCTAAACAGTCTCAGGCAATTAGGGACTGTGTTAGTCCAGTTTTTTGTTTGTAAAACCTGGGTGTCCATATGGCAGAAAGCTCCTGTTATGGTGCCTTTGGTGATTTAATCTGAGCACAGAAAGTTGAATAATGCCTGAACCAGTTAAAACTATGGGATATGAGACAACACCAGGCACAGGTGAAGCCCGAAACACACATTTTTAAGACAGGTGCTTTGAACTAACGCAAGTACTGGTGTCATCTCTTAAGTTTTTATGAGACTTGAGCAAAGGGCAGAAGAAAATATACCCTTTTTAAACAGGGCATTAGGAGTATCTCACCTTTTCGTTGCCATCTGCTCCGCACTGATTTTCTGTCAAGATTGCGTTGAAGTCAAGGTCTTGTGGGAATGGCAAATAGTGACTAAGCTTGTGAATGTAGGCTGATTTTTCAAAGCAGAAACGCTTCAGGTGTATGGTTAGAGTCTGTGGCAGATGCACTAGCTTCATGCTCTGTAAAGCAGTAATTAATATGATTGAAAACTAAGGAACAAACCATGAAGAGGTGGGGTGGAAACAACTATTGCTACCCAGTGAGTGTAGCGTGGAGAGCAGTCAGTGCTACAGTGAACAACTGCCAATTCCACCAGACAGCAGATGCCAAACTTTTGCAGCTCATCTGTACAAGACACATACTCGTCACAGAGCTGTGACAGCCAAGTTTCTCAGCTTCAGCATGATCAGCATCCAGCCTTAGGTGTCTCACTGTAAAAATGTGGAGGCCAGTGGAGAGCAAGGAAGAAAGGCCCTATAATCGCCCTATAGCAGCCTACTTATATGTGTACATACAGCTCCAGTAACATATTCTTGTCCATGCCTGGAGCTACACAGTGTAAAGCCCCACAGTGGAAACACAACACAAACCAACAGAAGCTTTTTCTGCATCCCTTGGTGACATATATTAAGCCCCATTAAAGCATTCTTTTATTGCTAGAACTACATCTACAGCAAGGAACTTCCCAACAGGGAAGACAGACATGACTTATACCTAGCTGACATTGCTGTGCTGCAAGTCTTTGAGTTGTTGATCTCCTCTTAAACTGTCATGGTTGAGTCCCTTCCCCACCTTTCCCATTCCTAAAGAGAGTTCCAAGTATAAGAGAGTATGGGGAAATAGTTCTCTGATTACCTGCAAAAAAGGTGTTTTCCTTCCGCACTGTCCACAGAAACACATATTTTCATCAGTCAGCTCTTCTGGTCGGAAAAAGTATTGCAGACAGTCCTCCTAAGAAGACAGAGGGTTTTTTCCAACTGAATTCCTTCAAGTTGGATTTCTATTTTCACTTATTTTCACTTGCATAGAGTACAAACAAACAGCAAAGCTACAGAGGGCATATTTTATTCAAAGAACAAAAGGCTGCCTGGCAACCTAAAAAAGGGTACCTCCTTTCTCCTAACTGCTGGTGTGATTACAATAGTGGAAAAAACCAGACCACCACAATTACCACAATTGATCCACAAGTGTCTTTTATACATACTTCACAGCCTTAGAGGTTTTGAAAGAGGTTCCTTTAGGCTGGAACAGTATAAAGTGGTCAGAGAACAAGCAAGGTCTAATGTCACCTGAACAATCCACCATCTATTTGTGGCAGCAACTGAAGTTACTGCTACTAACTTACTTACCAGAGTCTTCAGCATGTGAGAATTGGAATCTAACAGTGGGAGTGGAAGGGTTAACATGCTGCTGTTCCTCTTTGTCTCAAACGAGCACTTCTGACAGGCCAGGTGCTCCTGTACACCAATAGTGTACAAGTAACTCAGCTCTTCTACCTGAAGGGGTTAAAAAAAGGCCAAAAACAAGGTTTATGAAGAACACAACTGAGGAATTGCCCTCATGGTCTACAACAACAGCAGACAAATGTCTGCTTTGATGCCAAATTTTATTCTTTTGTTTGGAACTGCAACAGAAGCCTGTCTTCTGTGTGAATAAAACTATGACAGTGGGTGAGGAAAAGTCACATTTCCAATGAAATCCATCTCCCATTTGAAAGATTAGAGGAAAGATTCAAATAGGGAATAATTTAAGAATTTCATTTAGGACAATTGTCAATGAATGGGATTATTCTCCAAGAAGCAAAGTAAACCACACATGACAAAGGCCAAAGGACCTGGTGTTCATTTCAGTGACTGTCCTTACCAGATCTAGCTTTTTCATCTGCTTCTTTATCAAGTTCCAGAGGGTCAGAAATAGCTGAGCGGCATCATACTGCACAAACACTGCATAAACAGAAAACACAATCTCAATCAGTATTATGAACTGCACCAAGCACAAACTTCCCACAGATGACAAAGGGAGATTTACTGTCCCCCAGTAGATCCAGTCTCTTGTTCCCTTGCCGCTCTCTGCCAGGGACAGTTAGACTGGAGAGTCGCTGCAATGTCTCCATGTGACCTAAGCAGGCAGCGGGAAAAGATGGGAGGGCTTGACTGCCCCATTGTACAATCCAGCACAAAGGTCATGCCCTTGTCTCCAGACACAGGGCCAAGAGTATGCCCAGTACCTGCTGGAGGATATGGCTCAGATATCTCATTGAGTTGATGGCTGCATTTTTTTGAGTCTTTCTTAGAAACAATACAGGGAAAATTCTGTTCTTCTTTTCACTTTCATTACTCCACGGACTTGTCTCCCCCATCCCCTCGCTAAGGCTGTAACGCTCCTGAGTGCCGAGATAAAAATGATAGGGAGGCCTATCCATATATCTTATCTACAGAATGGTGTAAACCCCTTGATCCCTGCCCGGGGAAAAAGCCCACAGATTCAGCACAGGAAGCCAAGGATGATGTTGTAACATTATCCTTTGGCTTTCTGCTCTAGCTACACTGGCATATTAAGAAACCTAAAGCGGTGGGACACAGCTCAATGCACAGCTTGCTTAGAATGGCTCCACAGATAATTGCTTCAAGACTGAATTAAGGGGGCGGGTGGAAAATACACATCCTTGAATGCAAAGAACTGATGTTTTTAGCCCACAATGAACTCAAAATTTATGAACTTGGCAAAAACTACACATAGTTTAGCCAAATCTTGATATTTCTGGAATATCTGCATGCTTGATCAAACATGAAATAAATTTTCTTGGAATAATTCAACACCCTGAGGTGGAAGTGCTTTCAACTTCCCTTCAAGTCTGCAAGATCTGCCAAAGATACTGGCTTCAGCTGGGTTCTAGTAAGATTACAGACATCCCTGACTAAATGAAGCTCAGAAAATAAACCTTTCCTCATATCTAATTGCACATCTGTGATTCAGGTAAAGCGTCACTTGCTGGGGTATATGACTTTATGAACCACACTTCAATTTCAAATCTGGATGACAAGGTGGGAAATTGTCAAGCTTTAGAAGTCCTCTTTGAGCATCTCTCTTTAATTGGAAGAGAGAAGGCAGAATGCAGAGCCATTCAATCTCGGGAGGGGAATGATGTAAATGGAAATATTCTTCTATATATAGATCTTTTAGATCATCTTCCTTCTTCATTTGGTCTGAACTGGCTACCATGTGTGCCTTTTGGCAAAGATCAGAGCACTTAAACATATATCATGTGTATTTGTGCACGTAAACAGGCCCTTAGCAGCCCATCGTTGCTTGTCACCTGTACATTCAATAATCTCTCTCACCCTTGGGGCCCTGCCCAGGTAGGGGGTTAGGTCAGAAAATTCTTCTATCTGCTCTTTATAACAAGGAACACGAAGGATATGGTTTCTGTTCTTGAGAATCTGGGTGAACTCTGTACCTTTTCTACATGACCTCTTTTCTCTAATAAGAAATAGCAGCTGTTTCACTATTAAGCCAGTATAGCAAGATAAATTAAGCTATAAGCTGTCTTCTCTCTGCCCTGCACAGCCCTTACTCTCTGGCCAGTATCAGTAGCTGAATCTTCTAGCTGAATCTTCTAGTCTTTCTACCTTTTGGACATCAGCAAGGATATCCAGCAGGTTTTTCTCCCCCTCTTCACAAATAAGGTGCAGCATTTCACTCATCACCGGGAGGTAGCTTTGAAGAGCATTGTGTACAAACTCCTCATACTTTTGAATCTCTGAATGAGACGTCAAGAGTCTGCACTGCTTGTCAGCGCTTGACAATTAACACTCCTGGTCTGCAGACAGAGGTGGGCTTGAGGCAGTGCTGCTTACATTTCACTCCATGTACTGAAAGACAGTAAGTGAAGGCTATGGGAGAAACGGCTTTCTGCTTGCCACACTGCATCTTCTCCAGCAAGAGGAGCATTTGGTATGGGACATTCCTCCTCTTCTCCACAGCAAGTGGTGGCACTGTGATCCTGTAAAGAGAAGAAGCAGTAGGAATGGTAATCTAGCAGTACAATGGAGAAACATTAGACATCACACCTGAAGGAGCAAAGGTGGATAGCACAGCAGGCAACTTAAGAGGAACCAGAATGTGTGTTTTTTTAGCCAAAGAAAGGAAAAAGCGGAAGCAGACACCTGCACTAGCTCAGAGTTCTGAAGTAAAAGGCCACAATTTTAAGTTGGCCTGTTCCTGAATAAAGGGCGATCTGAGCAGGACCTGAAGTGATTTCTGAGCTCTAGAAACAACCCCAGTTACAACCAGTTTCTGAGCTGTTCTTGCCTTCTCCCACCTGTTCACGTCTTCATTCTCAATATATCCTCAGAATTTCATGGTCATGTATACTGTAATGCTTGTATTTCATCTACGTGTCAACTGGAAAACTCTTTACTCTCCCTAAATTTACTTTATTTGCAGTCCAGAGGTTTTTCTAAGTCTTTCTTCAAATAGCAATGGTAACTTACTGTCTACATTATTTAGCTTTGCTCATTTATGACACTTCTCATCTCTGCATGCCTGTAACTTGCCTTCATCCCCCTCTGCATGCTGTCGAGTGTATAAGAAATTTGGAGAGAGAATGACTGAATAGGAATGATGCACTTAGACAATTAAAGCTGCAGTGAACTGAGCAAACTGAAAACAAATTGAACCAATAATTAGTGTACTTGATAGAGAAGTGGAAGCACAAATCCTCCTCACAAACAAGTAGACAGTACAGTCATGCAAAATAAAATAACACTACATATTTGCTATCCGCAATAGCACTTACTCTGCTCAGTCAGATATTAGCCAGGACAAGTCAGGGAGAGAGGCTACGGATCACCAGTATGTTTATTTTTACATGCTTAAAGTTACAAAATTAATAGTGGATACGGATACACACAATATATCCTCTAGTTATAATGGGCTATGAGAATATCTGGAATAAAATCACATCCTGTTATGGAGAAAAGAGACACAAGTCATAAAGACTCAGCGTTCAGGACTACAGCTTAGCAGTGTGCAACCAGCATGTGAACCAGAGATGACTAACAAGTCAGAAAACAGCAGCTTCTACCTTTGCATGTTCTGTGTATCACACACACAACAAGGCAGAGACCTTCTGAATGAGCTGAAAGCACCTTGATGATCCAAGCCTCCAAATATAAATCCCATATAAAAAAGAAGTGGAGACATCAGAGCAATAATGGAAGTGTCTCAAGTAGTTCAAACAGGGGGTACCTTCGAAGTATCCCAGTGAAATGTATATTCATAAGGAACACCTGGAGCAAAGAGTTCAGACAACAGGTCTGTCCAACATTGTACAGTCCAACAGCTCCTGTAGGCACAGAAAAAGAGGAAATCATGCCCAGAGATAAGTATGAGAAAATAAGTGAAAATTATTTGGAAGAGGCAAACTCCTCTTGCACATATTCAGTCATTCAGTGCATAGGCCCAGCATCTTGGACAGATCAGAGAAAGCGTTCAATCTATTCTTATGTTCCTCAAGCAGATAACACTATTTCTCTTTGGTAACTGACAGGAAAAATCCAAGTGAGCTTGGATTATGATAGACTCCCTGTTCCTCTATTTGCAGTCCTCTCATAACACAAGTGAAAATAAAATGAAACAAAATAAAATGAAACTAAATGAAATGAAATGAAATAAAACAAAACAAAATAAAACAAAACTAAATAAAATGAAACAAAAAACTAAATGAAATAAAATGAAACAAAATAAATAAAATAAAATAAAATAAAATTAAATTAAATTAAATTAAATTAAATTAAATTAAATTAAATTAAATTAAGAAAAAAACAGAAATCAAAGTCTGCCTATAAGAGGATTTTTAGTCAGCCTTTTACACATCTGGGCCTAATAAAATAATGAAGAGTTACATGTGGAACTGCACACTAGCTTTCTACCACACAGGCTTTAAGTTTCCCTTTCAGCTTACCTCTGGTACTTTTTGTCTCATTTTCAAAGAAAGGAACTAGGCTAAGAGAAGTGGAAAAAGCAAGTCACAGCTGTTCACATTGCATCTAAAAAGACGACATACGCTGCGTCCGAAAAGTGTGTAAATAATTGTGGTCAGAAATTAGACATTATTCTTCTGAAGTCAACACAAAAGGGAGAGAGGACATGGAATGGAAACTCAGAAGAAGTCTGAAATGCATGCAATCAGGGAGGCGATAGCTGGGATACAATAGCATGAACTCCTGAAACGCTGACAACAGCTTTTGACAGGCCAATCTAGTGAGGCAACAGAATAACTAGGGCCTAGTCCATGGTTTAGCATATCCAGAAGCAATGCTGGCTGTGTTTGGAGAAAGACAGGGTTAGCATCTAGACCTTTTTGGCTGGAATGGCTGATTTGAGGACTTAAAAGGGGAAAAAGCTCCAAGACCCTCATGTAATCCCTTTCCAAAAAACCAAAATGGTTAGTTGGCAGGGCAAAATGAGAATTAGAATCATAGAATCACAGAATCGTTTGGGTTGGTAGGGACCGTAAAGATCACCTAGTTCCAACCGCCCTGTCATGAGCATGGACATCCCACTAGATCAGGCTGTATTTTATATTCCTTAGCAAAGAGGTAAAGAATAGGAGAAAATTAAGCCCAAGGACAGAGAATGAAATAGCAGGCATCAGAAACAGAAAATATAAGAATGAGCAATAGACAAAACATTATTACCATTTTTTAAGTCTGCCACACCAAAGACTAATGTTATCCTCTGGTTCTTTCCCTCCGGCTCTTCAGCTTCCTCTTTACTATTTTGCACATCTGCTTCTGCCTTCATGGTCTCGTTGAGTGCCAGCTCTAGCCTCTTACTTATTTCTTGGCGTCCACTTCTCTGTCCCATCAACTGTATTATAAAAAGATGAGAAAGAGGGGAAGCACCCAGAAACACAGAGTTTGTCTTTGCATTTGATATTTTCATGATAGCAAAACGAATAAAATTAGGAAGATTACTGTGACAGTAATTTGGTATATTTGAATTGACATGGGTATTGTAGGTGTGCTATCAGAACCATGACGTACATGGAGCTTGATGGCAAGTGTACATCCTGTCTTCCTTTTGTGGCTAAATAAATAAACAAATCTTCAGTTCCATGGAAACAGCTCCACCCAGATGGGGAACTCCAGATACCTTTGTTCAAGAAGATTCAGCAAATAATATGCTTAAAATTGTCCAAATGGCTGATGTCGCAAAACTCCTCTGTTTAGCAAAAGTAACGCTTTATCACCCAAAATAGCCCAAGTATTCAAAAGGCAAATTCCACTTAGCTCTAGCCTTTTGAGCCGAAAAGCATTTGTTTGTTTTCCGTATTGGTCTCTCTGCGTTGTTTATAAGCACCTGAATCACAGCCCTACTGTGGCACTTTGGACTCTAATTTCCAAAGGCACTTAAGCACATAAATATCAGTTTCCTTTTATGCTCCTTCAAGATATTACAGGTAAAGTAACTGTTTAAAGAGTATTCAAGGGAGTATTGAACAGACAATTACTATGACAGTCTCTTATGACTTAGCCATTGTCTTTTTAAATAAAAGGGTTTTTTTCAAATCCCTAAAGCAAAGCAAAAATACACAAGCAAAACAGTGTGACAAATGTTCTAACACAATTATACAAAAATGAAACTTTAAAAGCCCACATCCAACAGGGAGGCAGAATCAGAAAAAAAAGAATATGCTCAGGGAAGCATTTTTGGGGGGGGAGGAACACACAGTAAAAAAATGCTGAGAAATCATTATTTAACAAACAATAAACAGCACATAAAATGAGCCTGAGGTCAGGTACTGAAAGAACGAAGAAAAGCTACCAAGAAGGGGAAATTAAAAAATCCTTGTTCTGCCTTTCACAAAAAAAAAAAAGGAAAATCTTTGCTTTAAAAGCACGTTCTTTTTCAGGTTAAGTCTGCCTAATAATGTTAAATATCAAAGTTTCTGAAGAATTTAACAGGAAGGGGAACTAGAAATGAACTAGTTTTTTCTTTGCTATTACCCTTAAGCTTAAGTATACTTTTTCTCAACTGTACTTTTGATTCTTTAGTTTTGAAGATTAATTTTGAACTCAAAGTGTCATGCACTCGGATTCTCTAACGTTGTCAAATTTGCTGAGGAGTTTCATTTGGGAAAAGAAACAAACTCAGGCATTCAAGACAGATTCAAGACTACCACTTTTTATATCCAAACCCAGTGATAAGAACAGCTATGCAGGAAAAGAATCTGGATTTTATTTCTTCCTCAGCAAAAGAGAGTCTGAAGTCACACTGCCTCTTCCCTTGGTAATGATTCAATGAGGCATTTAGGCTTCTGAAAGCCCAGCTGGAGCAGGAGACCATCTTTGCTCGTACAGCGAGAGCAAGCGGATTTAGTTGGTATCATATCAGCTAGAAGATAAGTAACGCTCACAGTGTTTTGTGGAATCAAACCCTATAACCCAAAATAAGTTATAAAGCAGATATGTTTATTTCCAGTGCTAGGGTGCAATGGGGTTCTCCTCCTAGCTTGCACACCGTATAACTTAACAAACAGCTACTTATAGTGTAAAGACATGCATAGTTATAAGTGCCTACTATATATTCATAACTTTTCCCCGCTTCTTATTATAATTAGTTCTAGAAGATTCGCTCCAGTCTTGCACCTGCGTAGTGCCTCCTGGTGGTTGTGAGGCCGGGGCCTCAGGGATGAAGTAAGACGTCTTCCTCAGTATGGATTTTTTCTCCTTCAACTGTGTGCAGGCACAGTCCCTTCTGGTTGTTTTCAAACTACTGAACCAAGTACAGCCAGCTTTCTGCATTCCAATGCCCACCTATCAGTAAACTTCTGCTAGCTGGCTCTCTTTTGTTATCAACTTCCAAGGCCTTCAAGCCTGTTTCTGACGAGCAGCGCAAGTTCCATTGCTCCAAAGTGAGCATTCCCAACCCCCCTGTCTGCTTTGGCTCATCACACAGCTAGTGGAGATGCCAAAGGAAACAGAAAGGAGGGCACAGGCATGGCAGAAGTAGATCACCTAAGCGTGTACTGGTGATGAGGCTGTGTGAGAAATGCTGTGAAATACAGCATTTCTAAGATTTGCACTTGACTTTCCTTTCCCTGCATTAAATGTATAAAAAAACCTGGTGAGTGAGCAGAAGAACTGAGGAGCAGGCCCCAGTTTCTCCTCTCTCACTTGGAGGAGCAGGGTCTCTTCTTGGTTTCCTTTTCAGGTTGGAATAGGACTCAGCATTGCTCCCCCGATGCACGTGGCTTGGCTGAGCCAAGCGACCACGCTAGCACTCAGCAGAGAAAAGGCAGCAGCGATACCTTCCACGTACTCTCCATCCCGGCACCAGCCAGCCCTCTTACTCGCTCTCCCTCAACCATCCCTGCATCCTCCCTCTCACCCTGGCCTCCTCCTCAGCCTACCTGCTCTCCCAAGACACCAGCATCTCACCCCAAACCTCCAGTGGTCCCCCCACATCCCCACACCACAGTCACCAAAGTCCTCCTCCACCACCTTTGTCCCTGGCACCTCTTCCCTGATGCCATCACTCCTTTCCCCTCACAGGCGTCTTGGGGAACAGGCAGACAGCGAAGATGGCACTGAGCTGAGGTTGGAGATGAGGTGGCAGCCCAGGGGCGCTCCTCAAAGGGATGCCGCAAGCACACGAGCCACTCACCTCCACTCTTTCTGACCAAAATGAGCCTTCCCACTTTGCTGTCAGACTGCATCTTTGCTCAGCTCCCCTTTTCCCCCACTTTCTCCTGTTTTCTTTTCTCCTGACACACTGTGGTTCTGGCTCGTCCTATCCGACAAACTGTCAATAAAGGTTTCTTACCAATTCCCTCTGGACCACAAATTCTTCGAGCCCTGGCAGGGCTCCCTTCACACCGCACCCACCAGCAGCTCTCGGGGGTTCCGACACCGGGGCAGGAGAGTCCAGCAGGGACAACCCAGGGGGTGCAGAGGGCAGGGGGATGCAGGGGGGCAGTGGGTGCGGAGGGGGAAAGGGGTGCAGAGGGGAACGGGGTGCAGAGGAGAAGAGGGTGTGGAGGGGAAGGGGATGCAGAGGGCAGGGGGATGCGGAGAGCAGCAGGGATTGGAAGGTAGCGGGGATGGGGAGGGCAGCGGGATGTGGAGGGCAGTGGGATGCGGAGAGCAGGGGGATGCGGAGGGCAGGGGGATGCGGAGGGGAAAGAGATGCGGATATCAGCAGAGGTGCGGAGGGCAGCGGTATTCGGAGGGCAGGGGGACGCCGAGGGCAGCGGGATGCGGAGGGCAGCGGGATGCAGCTGCCGCGGCGGTGCTGCCGGGCGGAGCGGAGCTGCCCCGCCCCTTTCCTCGCCGGGCGCGTCAGAGCGCAGCAGCCCTCCCTGCGTCCTCTCTAGTTTTCATTTCCCGCTGCCGAGAAGAGCGGGGACAGAAAGTGAAACTGCGCTCCGGCCTGGCCCTGCCTCCCCCCCTCCTCCCCGTCGGGCCAGCGAGCCACTGAATCGTGTAGGTGGAGAAGACCTTCGAGGTCGTATACTCCAACCACCCGCCCAGAGAGCACCGTGACTGCTGAACCGCGTTAGTAACGTGTTTGACTGTTGTGCAGTTCATAATAGCATTAAAATTTGACCTTAGAGAGTAATGGAATAGGCATAACATCTCGGAGAGAACTTATCACACGCATGTCAGTGGGACACACGCCCTGTCCCAGCTCTTGTCTGGCTGTACACAATCGATGGAGATCACTGCGTGTGTTGCTCGGGACTGATAAGGGGCGCTTGCTTTCTAAAACTCCAAAACGAGTCTTAAAGAGTTTCTTTGCCAGCATTTTCGGAATCACCAGAGTGCCACATCTGCAGGTTTTTTTAACACCTCCATGGATGGTGACTCCACCACTTCCCTGGTCAGCCTGTTCCAATGCTTCGCCACTCTTTCTGTGAAGAATTTTTTCCTAATATCCGGTCAGAACCTCCCCTGGTGCAACCTGAAGCCATTTCCTCTTATCCTGTCGCTTGTTACTTTGGAGAAGGGACCAGCACCCACCTTGCTACAACCTCCTTTCAGATATCTGTGGGAGAAAATAAGGTCAGCTTGCCTGTAACACCACTGAATTAACTGTTGCATGGACAGCGTGTGAAGAATGTTTGGGGGCCAGAAGCCCCCAAATGGTAATGGTGTAATTGGCCAAGAGTTCCTTTATTCTGTGTCCTTCGCCCTTCGGAGATATCCAGTCCAGGCTGTATTAATTATGTTTCTCTGAATCTTTCCAGCTCAAACATCCACTAGCTGGCAGGTGAATCAACCTGAGACCTTTGGACTGGAAGGCTGCAGGAAGCAAGATGTTAAAATACTCAGCGTAAAAAGGAGACAACTTTAGCTGAGATATGGGGGAAAAAAAAGTTACAAAGCTCACAGTTAAATTGTGTCAAGAAATTTGGCTAATTCTGACAAGAAATGGTGGCCACCACAAGGAGTTTTTAATTTTGAGAATGTTTGGGATAATTGGGCGTATTAGGCTAGACATTAGGAAGAATTTCTTCACCATTAGGGTGGTGGTACACTGGAACAGGTTGCCAATGGAAGTTGTAGATGCCCCATCCCTGGAAATGTTCAAGGCCAGGTCAGATGGGGCCTTGGGCAGCCTGATCTAGTGGGATGTGTCTCTGCCCATGGCAGGGGCGCTGGAACTAGATGATCTTTAAAGTCCCTTACAACCCTAACTATTCTATGATTCCCTATAACCACCAGAAAGAGGATGATTAAAGTCAAATATGAACGCCTCAAGGGAAAAGCTGTAGTGATTTGGAGTAAATTAATCTTCTCTGTGTCACTTGTTGCTCTGTTATCTTTCTGCAATGCAACCAGCAGCAACAGAGAGTGTGTGAGTGGAATGTTCACCCCCACTTGCCTTTGCAGCTGATTTTATGGCAAACTGTAGGAATTAACCCTCTATCTCTGCAGGCAATGCCAAACCTCAATGCTACATGGAACTTCCCCCTGGCCATTGAATAACCCACATTGGGATTTTCAGCACATAGGCTTTGTTAAAATATGGAGGGATGTGTCAAGCCCAACTCTGCTCCTTTCTTTGCCTTAAATTTTTCACCTGAAGGCTGCCCATTGGTGTGTTTTGTGGCCCAAGCTCACCTGTGGTGCCAGGTTCGGTGGAGAGGAGGTGCAGGAGTGGGCACCACTCTCCTTTGCTTGGCTGAGCTCAAGGTCCAGAGCTGCTGCTACAGGGGGAGGTGATGCGCTGCCCATCTTCCTCCACCACCGGACAGATGGGCCAGACCCTCCTGAAAGACACATGTCCAGAGCACCCCAACACCTGCTGGTGGGGGTCAGACTCCTGTAAATTCTTATAAGAGAATTTACAAGGAGCCATGCGGTGCTGCTCTCACTCCCACACTCTCATGCTTTCTCTCGACCATCACTTTGATCAGACCAGCCTGGACCACGCAGCCTGGAAGAAGCTGCTGCTGCGACCACTTGTTCCTGAGAAACTGTCACTGCTTATCAATGTGGGGATTTCTTTCCCTCCCCTTCTCTCTCTCGGTCTCTCTCCTGTTCCCTTATGGTGTGCATGTTGGATTGGATCCAAGTGACCTTGGCTGCATTCAGGGATCAGATTGGTCTCTGAACAGGTTGGGATTCGTTTCTGTAACTTTGGGAAGGTTGATAAGTGGCAAATTTTTAAGCTTGTGTATTAGTCAATAGTAATTGTCTAAGTTAGTATGTCTTATAGTGGTATGTGTCTCAAGAATTTTTTTTCCTAAAAGGAGACTGATGAATGGCAAATGTCTGAGCTTATGTCTTGATCTGTAGCAATTGTCTAAGCTTGTACACCCTATAGAGGTCTGTGCCTTGAGGGATGTTTATCTTAAAGGGGGACCTGCTGTGCAAGGAACAGGCATCCGACAAGACAAGACAAGGAAGCCTGGAATCCGCACTGCCACCCAGCAGAAAAAGGACTATTTTTTCTTAAAGTTTGGGCTGCACCCCCCTTACTTCTAGCTTTCATCTTTTGGACATCAGCAGGGGGTCCTCAGACCACCCAATAGACTGTCTGCGCATACAAACATGGTGTGAAGATATGTTAATCACTCTTCAAAAGGGAATGAATATGTTATACCTTTTTGGGTGATGAAATGAGTATGTATAGATCTGTAATATAAAAGACACACAGTTTCCTTGCTTGACCTGCGTGTTTTTGGAGGATCAATCCCCCACGCATCCAGCGCTGCTAATAATAAAGGGAATACCTACTTAGTAATGACTATGCAGTTGTTATTGAGTTATTATCTCGGAATCCTTGCCCAGCCACACCTAGCCTCCCACTTCAGTGAGGAGTGTGAGAAAGCAAGGGGGCTTGGAAACTCCATTCTTTGAATCAAGTTGCACCCCCATGTCATAGAATCATAGCATCACTAGGTTGGAAAAGACCTCCAGGACCATCAAGTCCAGCCATTCCTATCTGCCACTAAACCATGTCTCTGAGCACCTCATCTACCTGTCTTTTAAATATCTCCAGGGATGGTGACTCCACCACCTCCCTGGGCAGCCTCTCCCAGTGCCCAATGACCCTTTCTGTGAAAAATTTCTTTCTGATATTCAGTCTGAACCTCCCCTGGTGCAGCTTGAGGCCATTCCCCCTTGTCCTGTCCCCTGTCACTTGGAAGAAGAGGCCAGCTCCCTCCTCTCTACAACCTCCTTTCAGATAGTTGTAGAGAGCAATAAGGTCTCCCCTCAGCTTCCTCCTCTCAAGGCTAAATATGTCCTGTCTGTGCACCCTAGTATTTTGGTCTGTTTATGTTTTACGTAGCCAGAATAAATATTGCTTTTGATTTCCACCCTGGGAGTGACCTTGTTGGCCTCCGGATCACCGCACAGATAAAAGAACCCACCCCCTCGAGTCAGGCCTGGACGTGAGCGTGTGGCTCGTGGATCCAGAGTGTGACAGGATGACCCTTCAAAATTTTAATAGAGCACTGGCATTCCTGGATATCAAAAAAACCCCACACTTGAAGAAACATTTGCCCAGTTGGCAGGGAGAAAACTTAATGTATTTTTGTGTGGTTGCATGTGTGTTTTAAATGCATAAATAATACATACATTTAATAGAGAGTGTGATCAAAGAAGTAAAACAGCCTCAGCAACGTCAGTATTTAGTACAAGGTGAAGCAATTTCTCCTCGGTACAGAATTTGATGTACACAGCAAGGCAAAATGTTGCCTCTCTAAATTATACCTGTCCTGAGGATCTTTATATTAATTCAAGCTATATGCAATCACAGCCTCAATTATAAGAAAAGTTAGAGGAGGTACTCTACCGACTGATATTAGAAAGGTGTTATGGGACAATGCATTTGAATTAGAAAAGAAATTCCAATCCTGGTGGACTGGAAATTGGAAATTACAATACCTGGTGATATTTGGTGAATTTTATCTTTGATCCCATTGCTAACACAGCCACAGCATTTGTGCTGACCATACACCATGCTTTGGTATACACAATATACCCAATCATTGCTTTAGGATTAAATCATAATGGAACCGTACTCTATCCTTTAGAGCATGGAGCATGGGTGTGAAAGGAGAGTGGTAAATGGCAAACTATCAATGTGAACGCATACATTGAGTGAGAGCAACAAGGATTCATCAGGGAAAGTAATATCACCAGGGCTCAAGATGTTTGTCTCAACAGCAAAGACTCTGCCATTTTGAGATTCTTCCTGACAAATGTCCTTAAACAGTGCTGATATATATTGGCAAAGGCTGTGCTTGTGTGAGAACTCTTTGTGATTTTGTATTCATTGACAATGCAACTGTGGATACCACAAAGAATTCAACTATTTGTGTTCGCAGGTTTTTTCAGATTACAGAGTGTGACTTGACGTACTCAGTACCTGTTACATCTTACTGGTTCCTGCAATCTAATTACACCCTGATCCAAGAACTGTTACCCTCGCTTATTGGAATGAGTCTCACTCTGGTGAAGAAGCTGCTGCAACATCAGGATCGGAAGCAGTTGATGGAGAAAGCCAGGAAAAATGGACAACAAACTTTAATAACTGTCCATCACGACACAGAGGAGATGGTTAAACCAAGTCCCGGAACAAGTAAGGATGGATGCAGCACACAATTGGTAGGATACTCTCTTAGGATGGTCACCCGCAGCCACAGGTATTTTTAACAAAGTGCTTCACCCTGTTGTTGCTCTTTTAATGCTAATTGTGATTTGTTTTGTTTTGAAAGTGGTACTGTATTTTAAAATTTAGAAAATTATGAAGAAGTTAACCTGTTTGCTGTCAACATATAGCACACACAACACTGGATGTCCCACATAATGTAGCCGCTCCCAAGCCCAATCAGGCATTGTGAAGCTTCAGTGACTACAGTCAAGAGGTGGATTATGCGGGAATAAAGCTAAATGTGGAGAGAAATGGAAACCCTAAAGTTATGTGACCCCTACTAAATTTCTGTATATTATGTACAAAAAAAGCTGAGCTAATGGTAGACATGTGTGATACAGCGATACAGTGAGAATTCTGTGCTCACTAGGAACGAAGTGTATTTTAAACTACTCCCCATCATTTTCTTCTTCAAATGAGTCAGTTCCCACTTCTTCATAGTCCTTCTCCAGAGCAGCCAAGTCCTCTCGGGCCTCTGCAAATTCTCCTTCCTCCATGCCTTCACCCACATACCAATGCACAAAAGCTCTCTTGGCATACATCAGATCAAACTTGTGGTCAAGCCTTGCCCAGGCCTCTGCAATAGCTGTGGTGTTGCTCAGCATGCAGACCGCTCGCTGAACTTGGGCTAGGTCTCCTCCAGGAACTACTGTAGGAGGCTGATAGTTGATCCCAACCTGGAAACAGGAATATGGGAGAAGGTTGTAAAATACGCGAGAGCAGAAAGCAGTCAAAGAGATGAAAAAAAGTGAGTAAAGTTACAGATGCTGGCAGAGTGGTCCCATTATCAAAACTGCCAGATGGCAAATGCCATAAAAAGTCATAACGTCATAAACAGTATGATATATGGTCATTTTTATGTCTGTAATATTCTTCTGTCTAATGTAAACTGGCAATTTCATAGCTTTCTTAACAACTACTCAACACTGAACATACAATTTCACCAAGATACTTTATAGAAACTAATACAGAAAGTTGGTTCCCAGGTAAAAGTTTGCATTCTTAAACCAGCTATTTGATGAATGTTTTTCCACTGCTAATATCTGTATTATTATTGAAATTATGTTTCCCAACATTGACATGTAGCCAGTGGTGAGAGGCTGTATAATATTTCTGGATGAGGATATTAACTGATGGATTCCCTAAAATCAGCATTTCCTTCTGGATGAGGATATTAACTGATAGATTCCCTAAAATCAGCATTTCCTTCGTTAATTTTACTGGGTTTGGTATTTTCTTAGTTTTAGATGATACTCCAGAGGGACTACTCATTGTTTTTTTTCAAAATTCTGATCTGAAATGAATACTTCTTTAGATTTTGCTCATATACACTTCAGCTTTCCACTTACATAAATATTGAGGAGTCTGGAGAAAGGGCTCAGTTTATACAAATGCATCTTTCTTATGTTGTTTCTTCTTGCATGGAAAACATGCAAGGTATAAAAGTACTATTTTTCTGGTAGACTGAACTTGCCCTTTAAACACTAATGAGGAGCTCAGGGCAGCCCTGCTTACCTTGAAACCTGTTGGACACCAGTCAACAAACTGGATAGTTCTCTTGGTCTTGATGGCGGCAATTGCTACATTGACTTCTTTTGGAACTACATCACCACGGTAGAGCATGCAGCAGGCCATGTACTTCCCATGCCTTGGGTCACACTTCACCATCTGGTTGTTGGGCTCAAAGCAGGAGCTGGTGATTTCAGCCACTGAAAGCTGCTCATGATATGCTCTGTCAGAGGAGATGATGGGTGCATAGGTCACTAAGGGGAAGTGAATGCGTGGGTAGGGTACCAGGTTTGTCTGGAACTCTGTCAAATCCACATTGAGGGCACCATCAAAGCGCAGTGAGGCAGTGATGGAAGAGACAATCTGGCTAATGAGGCGGTTGAGGTTAGTGTAAGTGGGGCGCTCGATGTCCAGGTTTCGACGGCAGATATCATAGATGGCTTCATTATCCACCATAAAGGCACAGTCTGAATGCTCCAGCGTGGTGTGCGTAGTCAGTATAGAATTATATGGCTCCACCACAGCAGTGGAGACCTGAGGGGCTGGGTAGATGGCAAACTCCAGTTTGGATTTCTTTCCATAATCCACAGAGAGGCGTTCCATGAGTAAGGAGGTAAAGCCAGAGCCAGTACCCCCACCAAAGCTGTGGAAGATCAGGAATCCTTGCAGCCCAGAACAGGCATCAGCCTAGAAAGTAAAAGAGAAGGTAAAAACAAAGGAATGACGGGGAATGAAAATACTTAATGTACTACGTGAGTGTATCCTGAGCTGAAGGAGAGAGAACCATTAGCAATACACAGTGTAGCTTTCATGGCTGGTTTTCTTGACAAAGGGCTGGTGATAATCCTATCCTTTACTTCCTTCTCTGACTCAACTTATGACATAAAAATTCTACTGTTGTCTGTGGAGATTTTCTCTCTGAACTTCACAGTTCTCTTAGCTAGTTTAGCTGAAACCAGAAATGTAGAACTGCTTAATCTGGCCTTTTATATCAGTATTGATGCTTCAGGGCTGAGCTGATAATGAAGAATTACATATTCAGAACCACTTTTTAAGACTGTCTGAAGCTGTGTAACTGGGAAGTGAATTACTCTTGGACTGGTCATTGGGCACTCACTGGCAGAGGCTACTCAGGGAGGTGGTTGAGTCACCATCCCTGGAGGTTGTTTAAAACATGGGTAGATGAGGTGCTCAGGGACATGTTTTAGTGGTTGATAGGAATGGTTGGACTCGATGATCCTGGAGGTCTTTTCCAACCTAGTGATTCTATGATTCTATGACATGGGGGTGCAACTTGATTCAAAAAATCCCTACCCAACTGGGATGCCTTTTAGGGTAAAACCTTTGTGTTATGCACACTAAATATATATCTTAACATCAAACTAATTATTAGCATCTCTCTATATTTTGACCCTAACTACATATTTCTTACCTGCCTATCACTCCTATCTGTGCTCGGGTGTTTGACTATATATTGTTGTTAATGTATTTTCACAAACAGTATCTTATCCCCAGCCACCACTGAACCCTTACTTAGTCACAAACTGTCATTATAGAATTGTTATAATAAAATTGACGTGTTTGCTCATATGCAAGTCTCAGGAATCTTACTGTTAAGAGGGATTTAAAGGCAGTTTCTGATTCAAACTTAGCAAGCTGGACAAGATCAGTTGAGCTGTAGAATCATAGAATAGTTTGGGTTGGAAGCGACTTTAAAGATCATCTAGTTCTAGCGCCCCTGCCATGGGCAGAGACACATCCCACTAGATCAGGCTGCCCAAGGCCCCATCCAACCTGGCCTTGAACACTTCCAGGGATAGGGCATCCACAACTTCCCTGGGCAACCTGTGCCTGTGCCTCACCACTCTCATCATGAAGAATTTCCTTCTTATGTTACCCATTGCCCTTAGTCCTATCACCACAAGCCTTTGCAAACAGTCCCTCCCCAGCTTTCCTGTAGCCCCTTCAGGTACTGGAAGGTCACTATAAGGTCTCCTCAGAGCCTTCTCTTCTCCAGGCTGAACAACCCCAACTCTCTCAGCCTGTCCTCATATGGGAGGTGCTCTAGACTTCTGACCATACTTGTAGCCCTCCTCTGGACCCATTACAACAGTTCCATATCCTTTTTATGTTGAGGATTCCAGAAGTAGACACCATACTCCAGATGAGGTCTCACAAGACGGGCAGAATCCCCTCCCTCAACCTGCTGGCCATGCTTCTTTTGATGCAGCCCAAGATACATTTGGCCTTCTGGGCTATGAACGCACATTGCCAGCTCATATCAAGCTTCTCATCATTCAGCACCCACAAGTCCTTCTCTGCTGGGCTGCTCTCAATCACATCATTCCCCATCCTGTATTGAAACCGCAGGAGGCCCAGCAGGATTGTTGACAAGAACCCAAGTAAAGTGATGTCAATCAAGCTGGATAAGATTAATTGTCCTGGCATGACTGCTCAGTGTTTACCATGACCTGACATGCTGAACTATTCATTTCATTCTTACAAGATTGTCAGAGAAAGGGTTAAGCAGGCTGGTAAACACTACCTCTGAAATCTCTCCTATTATAACTTAAATCGTGACATAGTGATACTTCTGTATGTCTTGCAACCTCTTTTCTGAACCATTGATATCATTTGAAATTAACAAGCTACCTGTTCTGCACTTCCTTCTTCTGTGGAATCCAAACTGCTGTTTCACAGCTACTGGGACTTACCAGCTTACGGACACGATCAAGCACGATATCAATGCTTTCTTTGCCAATGGTGTAGTGGCCACGGGCATAGTTATTAGCTGCATCTTCCTTCCCAGTGATCAACTGCTCTGGATGAAAAAGTTCCCGGAAGGTGCCAGCCCGTACTTCATCTGAACAAGAAAGAGAAATTGTAAGAAGCTTCATGGCTGTGCACCAGTTCCCAAAAGTTCTGGTCATTGTTGACTTTGACGTAAGCTTCCAGCCACCAGACCACAAAAAAGCAGATGCTGACAGAGGAGGGAAAACTGTTTTCTAAACACTTCTAAATTATTGCATTCCATCCATTTACAGTGTGACTTGTATCCAGCCACAGAAGTTGCTTTCTTCTCAAGAACTTGTCAGTTGTACAGTCTGTACTGACAAGAGGACAAGTCACCAGAAAAAAGGGTGAAGAAAATCAGGTTTCCCCAGATGTCCTAATGTTTAGAAATTATTCTGTTCCTAGAGGGGGAACTGTCAGGCTCCCACTTCGGATATGAATTGGAGAGAAAGCAGGATTTGAATGGCAAACATGCCACAATAAACAAAACGAAACATGGAAGATTTTAGCAAAGAAAAGTCGTACAAGCCATATGTACCAGCTATTAAACTGCAAGGCATCCTATTATTATTATAGCACCTGTGGAGATAATTGAATCAGGACAGAATGTGTCATGCTATGTTACAAGACAATTAACTTTATGCCATCTAGTGGTAGACTAAGATACAAAGGGTGCTTTGCTTTGTGCCAGGAGAGGCTGGTGGCACAGCATGGTGGTATTAGGAAGAATAAGCTCTTCGCCATTTCCCAGATTTATTTCTATACTGACCTACCACTGTTGGTTCCAAGTCCACCATTACAGCCCGTGGCACATGCTTCCCAGTGACTGTTTCATTGAAAAATGTGGTAAAAGAGTCATCGTAGTTGAGTTTATCAGGCAGAGTTTTGAAGGTGCCATCTGGTTGAATGCCATGCTCCAGGCAGAAGAGTTCCCAGCACGCATTTCCTATCTGAACTCCAGCCTGGCCAACGTGAATAGAGACGCACTCACGCTAAGGGAAGAGAGCAGAGACAGAGTCAGAAAAACAATTGCACATCAGTCCTCCTTATGCCTAATGGTTATTTTTTTACCCGTATAGTTTTTCTTTTCCAAAAATATGGTGAATAGTCACTGTCAGCATTTCATGCGGTTGTTCAGCCCCAGGACCACAATGAAACTGTACAGATACACACACCAGATACTGGGATGGTTCATTAAAAAATTGAGATATTTGTGCCATAGTATACAGGACATGAAAACAGGCAGAAATCATTTCAGTTACACAAACCCCACCCTTTCTCCTATGGACCAGCCCTGCTGAGAAGCATATCCCAGTTTAGTTTATTTTTACTCCTGGCTGGAACCTGACACAGCCATGTGGTATCCTTCAACCTTATGTAACTCAAGACAGGTGATCTCTTTTGATCCTTTTACCCTCTGATAGCAGGCTGGAGGAGAAGCGTGGAAGAACTACTTTAAGCAATATTCACCTCAGGGCATTATTTCATATTTTCTCAGTTGAAACCAATGTTACTCCAAGCTCCTAAGCAGCTATGAATTTTACATTGCACCTATTTATTTATTTACTGCTTATTCAGGCAGTGTCATTGCAATATAGTGTGCTTATTTGCATCATTTTGAGCATAGTTCCTGTGGCAGCCAGGAACTTCAATGAAGAGAAAGCAATGTATGTAACGTCAGGCTAAAACAGGCAGGTGCCCATTGCTCCAAGATGCTTTACACTTAAAGAGTACAGGAGTACAGAGCACCTGATGGTGGGTCTCATAAGTTCGGAAACAGAATTATAAGGCAGATAATTCTGAGTTAGTCTAGACAATTACGATGCCAGGTGTAGTGAAATGCAGTTTTGTAAGGAGAGAGCAGTTTCAGACATGGAGTTTTTTGGCTTCAGTTTCTGCTTTGGAGCAATTGTAATTAGAGTCTTCTGAGCTCTGTCCGCATGATCTCAGTGGCCCTGTCTATACTAAGGGTCAGGTCATAGTACTGAACACTGACCTGTGATCATCTCTGCAGATGGACAATTGGCACACTCTGTGGCACAGTTTTGGTTTGTGCAACTTCATACTTTTCCAGGCAACGCTTGAGCACCATCCAAAATGCAACTCATTGTCAAGAATTATTTCCACTGAGAAGCTCACTGACCACTGTCTGGCTTTGGAGAGAGAAAGAGAATTCAGATGCCTAAATATGAAGCAGGCCATGCTACCTGGCTTCAAGACCAGAGAATGGTTCTCAGTCATTAAATACCCTATTTAGAGATAGCCAATGATATAATATCAGATTTGGCCAGATAACTTTTTTTTTTTTTAGTTCTGTAACTGCTTACCCTGCAAAATACTCCTGTGACCTGAGAGTGAAGTGCATCTTCCCCCAAAAATAAATCCTCAGGCATAGTTTGTGACTAGCAGCATCTCTGGAGCAGTGTTTTCGTTATAAATTGGCATATATTTACACTTTAGAAACATAACTAAAGATATTTTTCAGAAGGAATTTCAAAAGTTGCCACTGCCCCCGTTAGTCATCCTCAGAAGTTCAAATGAATACGGGAAGTCAGTTTAAAGATTTCATTCAATGAAATGCGTAATTTCTATTCAGTACTCATTTGTAAGTTGCTGACTCTGCAAATGTGAATGCAGCTCTGTGTGTAACGTGCTCTCGAGTGTACTTGCACAACTGTGTTTTTCTCAACTGAGTTGTGCAAAAGTATTTGAGTTATCTGAGTGATGATGAGGCTCCATAAGTCAGTGTGCTGCAGGGGAGTTGCAATCTGCAGGATTGCTCAGGAGACACTGACAGCATATTTGGGCTTAGAGAGTTCAATTAGTGCGGATTTTGTACAGGATGGACACCTGATTATCTTTTAAATCCCAATGTGAATCTGTGAGGCTGTCAGCAAAGAAAAAGAAGGGGTTTTTTTGCTTTTAAACACTGCAGTGAGACCGGGTGACTTTTTAAAATATTATCTTTTAGAGCAAAACTACAATTACAAGTCAAGCAATACTTGAAACCTAAAAAGCTGCTTTACTCTCAGCACAACCGGTTCCTTTCCTTTTAGACAGACCTTTCAGCTGCACTAGTTTGAAGCTACATCTCAACCCTGCCTTTTAAGCCAGACCTCTTGACATGGCTCCTGCCTTCAGTTCCCATCTTCTCCTATCCCAGCAGCAATTTAGAAATATTCTGACAAGGAGAGAAGACAGTAACAAAGATATTTCTAATTTTGCATATTTTACAGCTTTAAAATATGTGTCAGACTTTTAGTAGGGAAGAGAGTGGGCCTTCCTCAGTGTCACAAGCAAAGTAAACTGATCTCTGTGATAGTTAAATTTGGAGTGTACTCAGGACGTACGTGCCTTAAAAATTGTAGACCTGACTTTTTATCTACCAAGAGACAGTAGAAAAGGACAGGTCTTTAGAGAAACTAAACCCAAGCAACTTTGACTCAATTTGAAAAAAAAAAAAACAAAAAAACTCCAAAAAACACAGAATACTACCTGGCTTAAGTATTTACGGCACAAAGGCAGAATTTGGTCTTCTAGGTATTCTGAAAACGTACTCACTACCCTAGGTCTGTCCTAAGGCATGAGGAGCCTCTGGAAGTAGTTATCCTGCCTGCAACATGACTGCTTTGATTTTGGATCTGCTGCTGTACTGGCAGTAAATAACATAGCTCTCTGCACTAAAATAAGACTCCATGCTAGAAGTAAATTGGGATACAAGGTGAAATGGATTTTTCACATACTAAGAGGTTTTGAGAGATTTCTACAAATGCATAATAAATGCTCAGATCTTAAAAATGAAAGGTCTTTTCTTACTTACTTAAATGCAAATGCTCATAAAAACATTCATGCACTCCAGAAACATGTGTGTATACACTGCATAGCTATGAACAGCACAGCCATTGGAGCTAAATTAATCTAAAAAAAAAGATGCAAAGGTAAGTAAAGTTTTGGTTTGTTGTCTAAACAAAATGATCTCAACAATATGTTGAGAAAATATAGTCACAACAGAAAGCACTAAAAGCTGACTCCAGATCTAATTTGCCTTATAATTCCACTAATTAGAGACTCTCCAAAGAAAACTTTGGTCCACCGTGCCTTACAGCTCCAGTGAGATTTTCTGGCACTCCTCTCCCATCCTCTTACATGGCAATTGGTGCCATGGGAGATCAGGGTTTTGTGGCACAAACCTCCGACAACCACAGCAGATCCTCCTGCCTTCCCTCGCGCACAGTCCTCCCACTCCCATAGGACTGGTGTTCCCACATCCCCCTTACCATGGTGTCTCCAGCAGTGTTTCCTTCTCTTTCGGGTCAGGGATGACAGGTCTTTGCAGGAGCCCTGCTCTGGGCTGCAGGACTGGAAGCAGCCTGGGCCCAGCACCCAGCACCTGCTGCTGTGCTTCAGTGTCACAGTGTGGTGGGGAATAGGTCACGGACTCCACAATTTTACCGGCTGCATTACTGCCTTCTGCCCTCCCCATTCCCCTGTGTGTGCAAATTCATCCAGACAGGCAGGGCTCAGATGTACCCCACATTTCAAATTTAGTCCTGACTGGTTTGGTGTGCTTATTAAATCTGAGTAGGGCTACGTAACATGCCATACACTAGACTTTCAACACCTAAGTATTATTCATATATTCATATATATATGAATAATATATATAATATATATATATAAGACATATGCCATCCCAATCCACTGTTCTGCCAGCGTGTACATGTGTAGACAAAAATGACTCCTAAATTCCAATACAGGAGACCAAGAGGGTATAAGAAAGCAAATGAATGAAGAGAAGGACAGAAGAAAAACAATAAATAGAGAACTGGGAAGTAAATACAATTACCATTCTGAAGTGTGCTCTACTAGGGCTCTCAAATGCTGGCCTGACTCCTTGTTGTCCTCACTCCAGCTGCCTGCCTTATTAATGTTTCAATTGTTGCAGTGCTTATTGCAAAACATAGCTGGAGGCATCACACAAAGGTTCTCACACCAAATTAGGGCAGTTGCCTCCACCACTTTATTGTTTGCTTCTTCTGCATTAGCTCAATATTGGAAAGCAGCAGCCTCTCTCAGGGAAGCTATCCTTGTGTTTGCAACTCCTAGACAATGAAGAGGAAGGCATGCTTGATTGCTTAAATCTGAGTAATATTTATCCCCTGACTTTATAAATGTACTGTTTATTATGATGCTTAATCAGTAGAAATTTAAATATGGAACTCCTAAAAGATAGGTTAGTCTACTTTGACATGATGATATTCGTAAGTTGCTCTGCCACTGCTGGCTACCAGCATCCAAGTATCTTCTCTAACTAATGCTTATATTTTAACAATGTGAAGTGGTTCATATTGTTTTATAAACTCTGATTTACTCTGGCATATAAGTTTTTCATTTTGCTGACCCTTACATAAACTTACAACTCACTAGTCTTTGATTTTGGCTAGGAAGAGCTACAGAGATTTCTGGAGCCACAAGTATTTTTTTACAGAGGAAGAATTCCTGTGAAAATTCCTGCCTGATGCTTTGTTTAACCTATCAGAATCCCACAGTTCTCCAGAAAACCATCAAGTCATTGCTTTGAGACTCAGAAATAGGCTGTTTCTGTGTTCTTCTTCCAAAAGAACTGGTAACATTCCAGCCAAGCTCCAGCATTCCAGACAATCTGAAATGTTAAAAGTTCACAGATCTGCCATTTGTGGAGCTCTCAGGGAAAAGCCCCACAGCAAATACTTTGAACAGTCCACTACCCAAATCCTCTTAGGCACTCTTTGAGTCAACACATGTCAAATCTAGCAGCTCCAAAACCTATAAGAGTTCTGTGAATTACTAAATTATTTGCAACTTAATCCATTGCTGCATTTCCTCTGCTTTTCCATTGCTTCCTCCTCTCTTCTGAACTAGGCAGTGACAGCACATCTGGGGGTCAGTGTTAATCATTCTTCTCTACACCCCACTCAAACTCAACTGTGACAGAACCTATAGACTCATCAGTGTTGGGTTGCCACATTAAACAGAGTCTCACCAGTCAAAAAGTTCCAAGGAACAGGGAGTGACGTGTCTTGAGTGGAGTTCCTGGCCAGTGCAAGTGCCATGGCTATGTCCCTTCTGTCCCCAGCTGAGCTTGAAGAGGCTAGAGATGAGTCAGGTTACTATTTTATCCTTTTTCACATTTATAGCTAAGAAAAAGACCTTTGCAGATCAGCTTTAGACCAAAGACTGTGCTTGACCTGCTCTACTTTGAGATAGCCCATAAACTCAAGTGCTGGAAATATGTGCTGGTCTGGGGAAACGGTCAAACCCAGATGTGAAAACACCGAGAAAGGCTTGGGCATACTGTTTTTTATGAGGTTTCCTTAGGTTGCTCTGTCAACCTGTGTTGTGGAGTGCTTAGACAGAACCCCCTCAGCCTGGCTTTAGAGAGTAACCTGAAAAGATAGTGTGGGCCTGTGGTCCCAGGTACAGGTGAGTGTTTTTGACTACCAAGTCGTCCTCTAGGCTTTACTCCATAGAGACATGAGGCAGATATGGCTTTGACACAGATTCTTGGAAAGAAACTCATCTTGCTCAATGACAGCATTCAACCTGTGTGGGCAGATGTTGAGTTTGTATGGGCACCTCTCTGTCCTGCATGGAGACGTGCCCTGGATGGGAAGGGTTGATAGCCCAGCAGCCTGTTCAAGACCTGCCCACTTCAACTTTTACCTTGCAACACTGGAAGATGATGATGAGAGCTAAATAGGGCTGATTATAAAAAAGGCTCTGTCATGGAGTCCTAAGATGTGAAAATAAGCAAATTAGGCATGAGTTCTAGAGTGGCTTTGCTGGTACAGGCAGAGGGCTTGTGAATGGCCCGTGCTTCTCAGGTTGATGCGCTGTTTGCATGCAACTGGGATGACCTGGATACACTCAAAGGGCTTCTTATGTGCACACTGGGTCCTGTGCCATAGATGTCCTCCAGAGCAATGCAACAGAGCAGTGGTTTGGAAGTTACTATCTCCAATTATTTATGATTCTGCCAAGAGCAGCCTCTTAGAGAGATTTTAAAAGAAAACCCTTAACGCTGCTATACAACACCTAAATTGTTTCCCTCTATTTAAAAATAGACACATCCCTGAAGATAGCATTTTTTAATAATCTAGAGCTTAGAAGTACTGTCCACCAGATCTTAGGTCAAGAGAACAACTAAGTCCTGTGATCTATCAGTTCTGTTCTGGCTAGACATCAAAATACATCAACAGGCAAAGGAGGGACAGTTAACTTCTTTTTCTCCTCTACCAGATGTATGTCACTCCCTACAGATCAGTTATCTAAGTGACTCACCAACAATGCCAGAAGTGTGGATGATTTTAGAACAGTAATTTGCTGTCTTACAAAACAGTGCACTCCTGAAAAGTTCTTTGATTGTACAAAAAACCTCCATTGCTTTTAATTTTTTGTGTTAAAGTCTTCACATTTCCCATATATTATGGTACATTCTTAGATTAGGTGAAGGAAATTCTAAATGCTTCCCCATCTCCCCAGTAGAACTCAGTTCTGTCATTCTATTGGCACTTACTGGGAGAATTAACAGCGTCTCGTTGCAGATATTTCTGAAATTGTGAGTCTACTATTTCAGTATCCACATAAAACTCTGCTATATTTATAAAAGGCTGGTTTTCAGGTATTATCACTGAAACAGAGAACTGTGCTATGCATTTTTAAAATTACTTTTAAATAAGAAAAATTAAGTACATCTTGGGATACACTTTCCAAAGAGTTATTCCATTTTTGTTAAGAATTGTGATGTATTAAAAATGTATGCATTAAAAATGGTAAAATTAGATCTGGACTTGCAGAATTATCTTCCCTAGCACAGCAAGATCAGAACTATAGTTACTAATATAAAGACCAGGCCTTCATTTTACCGATAAATAGTCAAACTAAATCAGTAACCTTATGCCTTGCTTTTCTTACTGACCTTTCAGCAACCTTAATACAAGCTGAGCTACCAGAGAGGGCACAATGTTCCTCAACAAGTTAGGCAAATCGTAATGCATTTCTATAGTTCTGCTGGAGTTGTACAGGCTGAGTATATGTTTCAGTGAAAACATGGAAGTTGAAGGTGTTCAGCCAGGAGGAGGATTCAGGAAGGCCTAAAGGAAAGACGGAGAGGGGCTCTTTATCAGAGAGTGCAGTGATAGGATGAGGGGGAACAGTTTTAAGCTGAAAGAGGAGAGATTTAGATCAGATCTTAGGAAGAAATTCTTAACTGTGGGAGTGGTGAGGCACTGGAACAGACTGCCCAGAGAAGTCACAGATGTCCCATCCCTGGAGGAGTTCCAAGGTCAGGTTGGATGAGGCTTTGAGCAACCTGGTTGAGTGGAAGGTGTCCTTGCCCATGGCAGGGGGGTTGGAACTGGATGATCTTTGAGGTTTCTTCTGACCCAAACCATTCGAAGATTCTATGCTTCTATGATCTCCACACTCTACAGTCCAAGGAATTCTAATTAATGAGCTTGCTGAATACTCTGTTCAAACAGAGCTCTTAATCCTTTAACCCCTCCACAGTGCAGGGAGCCTGTATACCACAGCTGGGTGCCTGTTTGCTAATTCAAGGACAAAACGAATGTCTCAGGGCTGAGACTCTTCCTAATAACCTTAAGACAGCGAAACAAGAGATAGACTGGATTTCACAAAACTTCATAATCATGTAATGAACTTTTGAAAACTACAATGGGTATGTGTGAAGTAATAAATTCCATTTCATTTACATAAAAACAAAATTGTATTTGGAATTCTCTTCTAATGGACACTGAAGCTCAAAGAGATGGTGTGTTTGTTTTCACACCTTGCTAATGTTTTCAATGTTCTCATTTGTTCCTCAAGAAGAAAATTTTATCTAGCTCAGGTGAATGCAGAAACTATTTTCAAGACAAACTTTTTTTTCCATTATATCATCTGTCTCACAAGAATTGCAGCTCCAGTTCCATCTCTCCCTCATTAGATTCATTTCTCCTGAATATTTCAGTTCTGCTTGTTTCTCCAGCTCTCCCTTGTGATTTCCCCAGGGACAGAGCTGCATATCATCTCCTCATATTCTCATCCACCACCACCTCCCTGCCAGCTACAGCATGGCAAAATCTGACAGAAGAACCTGATTTCTAAATCTTAATCCCACTTTGAGCTCCTGTATCACTGTCTTCAATGAAAACGGATCACAGTTAGCCTAGTAATGTATCAAAGTGATGGCGATATAAACCCTGTTGGTATAGTCTGAAGGTGTATTAATTCAAATCTCATGTAGGCTAATGTACTGTGGTTCATTTTAAAAATTGCAAAGGCCAACTTGTGTCTCTAAACAAAAGACCTAAGTTTAACATCATAGACCTAAATACAAGCAAAGTCCTACTACTGTTTGCATCTCTCCATGTGAGGGGAAACAAACTCTGATTTAGGCTCTCCTGGTGTTCACTATCCTCTCAAGAGGTTGTGATAATCTCTTCATTACTTAAGGAGTTCTTTTAAAACCAAGCTTGAAAGGCTTTTATTCTTGGTAGTACTGGTCTTGGCCATCCAAAGGTATGCAGAGACAGTTAAATATTTAAAAAAAAAATGCTGGATCTTTCATAGAAAGTAATCACCGGTCTCTGAAGTCATATGAAAATGCAGACTTACACCCTACCAACATCATCAGTTGATTAGATCTCGTTAGATTCACACTGGACAAGTCCTCTACTTAATTCAAAGATGACAGTACAATGAGAACATGTAGTGAAACATTTCTGGGAATTATTTGACAGTACATTAAAGGAAAAAGATGTCAGACACTTAACCACTGCACAAATAATCAACTCTACAAAGAGGTAAATCAGTAGTCACTTTATTGTGAAAATTAAATATTCCTGGTTTAGTATTAAATACAAATAAAACTTGATAGCTTGTTTCTGTCTTCTTACCCTCTCATGATAAATAAACTAAAATACAAATCAGTAGTACTCAAAGAAAAAATGGAGGTTGCCAACCTACACTTAAAGGCAAGGTGAACGTTAAAAGTTCTGGTAAATGAGCAGCTATGACATTTAACAGCATTCTCAACATAATATATGGCTTGTTTAGACCACGGGTCCCAACCCCCAAAATGCAGCTCTGCCATCTAACTGAAAACGTTAATAGAAAACTAGAAAAAGAAATGCTTACCTGAGCAGCCATTTTGGTGAGAAATTGGCCAAGTAGTGAAGTTTGCTATCTCATTAAGTGCCTTACAAAGTACTTAAAGTGAGGCCTTACAAAGTAGGGGGCCAGCAAATACAACCTAGTGATTTCTTGGAAGAGCTTAACTCCAGAGACAGGTTCTGTGTTTTATTCTACCTGCTCTCCCATCAACTGTTGGCCGCTGAGCTGTAACTACACTTACAGTTGGATTACCAGAACCATCAAGCAGTATCAAGAGCAGCTCTTCACTATGTGCACAGGACATATAAGAAATACCTTTTTAATATGGCAAAGCATTATGTGCTAATTATCCTGGTGTAAAGTCCTGCAAGAGACAATAGCTTTGGGGAGAGATATGAGAGCATTTTGGCTTTTACTCTGAGACCCATAGGCAAGGTCACTACTGCAATTATGAATGACCTGCCTCAGTTTATCCGAAATTAATATTGGGAGTCTTTCTTTATTGGTACCATTCAAGAAGAAACAGACAGATACAGAACTACTTTTAGCAGTGAAGATGCAGACCTCAGTGTTTGGCTACTGCTGGAGACAAAGGAATTGTTGTGAGACACCACACTGGGATCAATATTGGCTACTTTTCACAGGTTTGGTGTTGGATAGAATTTGCCCACAAAAAAGGCTGCTTTGTTCAACCTTTTTTGAGTCTGGACTGACATAGGCCAGCCTGAATTCTTTTGGCATAGATGCTAGGATGGTGGGCTACTTGTTTGCCACAGAGGTTCCTTGCCTTTAACTTGTCCTCTCCAGCACACAACAGTTTGCTCCAGTAAAAGCAATATTAAATAGGTCTGCTCTCAGCTTCGGAATTTACCGTTTATCAATCAATGATAGATGGATAGATGGAGAAGCAATGAATGTTCTACTCCAACCTTCCATTTCTGCCCTAAGTGGTCAGAAATAAGGTTTGTCTGATGACAAATCTTCTGCAAAGACAATAGTTTTCTTGCTGCAGATCTGGAGAAGGTTTTGGGATCACAGAGAAGTATCTCTTTCTACTTATTAATAAACTTACGTTCTGTAGGATAGAGCATTGCTAAATGGCTCACTCAGGAATTTAAATACTGGGGACAGGGATGACAATTGCAGACATACAGAGACTTTTTGACATCTACATACACAAAGTAAGAGGTAGAGAAAGAGTAAAATGATGCAGCAATTTCAGTTGTTCAACTAGACAATAATATAGAATATAGTTTAAAAAAATAAATCTATTTCCTTCCTACACCACATGCTCCTAAGAATTACTATGCATCAAGCAAGCATAAAGTGCTGTCATTTGCATTTAAGAAGTGTAGATGCAACACAATAGTCTTTGTAGTCCATCACCTTGGCTTTCTGTCTTAAAAATTACTAAAATCAAGAGCGCCTATATAAGGAAGTATCAGTTACAACAGACACCTTGGCCCTCAAAATATAATAGGCTTCATTAGCTCCAGTGTTTTAATTCCACATGCTTGTCCTAAATCCCATATTGCAGGCACTAGGCTTTTCAGATTTCTCAGGCAAAACATAATATTCCCCTAATTTCTCAATTGCCTTTTGCAGTCCTGCCTTCAGGAACACTACTTCACTCGTTCAGAGAACTGCCCAGCATTTGCATGGATGAAACCTACCCAACCCTTCCTCAAAGCTACATCCAGAGAAAAGTGTTTGAAAAGGAGGATTCTTATTCCATAAGGAGTGGCTTTACCCTGGTGTCAGCCAGAACGGTGCTGTAGAACCAAGAAAAACATCAGGAATACTTGGGAGTGGTTTCAAAATTCATACGCCACCATCCCCTGTCTGAAGAAACAAAGCTATCACCACACAGGAATTCACAGGTTGTCATCTCAATTAGGACGCTGATTTCAACAGTCCCTGCAGAGCCAGATAACATCCTCAAAACAAGCTGACACTTTTACAGCAGTAAAGAAAAAACTCTTCTGTGACGGAACACTCTTAGTTTTGAATTGGAGGCCTATGCATTGGAGAAAATACAGCTGTCCAAGCCTGTCGAAAGAGCTGGACCAGTTTGTAAATGAATGGAAGTGATGTGGGAGAAGCTGCAGAACAAAACAAAAAAGCAAAAGAGGTTTTCATTATAAAACATAAAACTAAGGATACACTAAACATATTAAAAAAGAACTGAACCCAACTAGAGTTAACTGAAACTTAGTTGTCATATTTCTTTCTCTTTGATTCAGTACTCAGGCCTTCACTCAGGGCACTGCTCCCATCCTTTCTTCGGTATTTTCCAATGGACTATTTGCAGAATAGCTATGGAGCACCTGCCACCTAGCAGAAACACCCACACCACAGCTAACACTTCTGCATCACGGGACCAGCCCATTCTTCAAGCGACAGAAGCAGCCACCACTAAGCAAAACTCCAGCATAAACAGAACATATGCATGACCACAATGCTGCCCTGGGCAACTCTCTACTTTCCTGACAGGAAAGGCTCTTAGGCAACCACCCTTCCAGGAGACGTTCACCTTGTAACACCCCAAGTTGACTGAGGCAGAGGCTGAATCTACAACAGCTCAGCCTGCACCTCACAGTCTGTACCCCGTCTGTTGGAAAGAGCTGAGGATGGAATAACTTGTTTTCAGAAAACTGGCTTTTGTAGAGCTACATCTTTCTACATGGATTGCAACTGCAAACGTTAGAAACAAGCCTAACGATAAGTTCCTAATCACCCAGATTCTGTATCACCCAAAGAGCAGGCATTTACACAGACCAAATCTATTAAAATCAACTATTTTCTTCTCTGTAACAATAATGAAATTTAAAAAATTGGAAATTGTAATACTGTACCTGGGTCTAATCTCACCACCACCAAGTAAAGCAGAAAAGTAGCCAAGAGCATCTTTTTGTAAGGAAGTACATAGAAGTGGCTTGACATGGACCTCAGTGCTCGACGCAGTAATGTCAACATGGTCAAGAGCTTTTGGGACAAAGACCCTGGAATACAAGAACAGAAAGGCTGTTAGGATAAAGTAAAGTAAAAAGTAAAGAGTAAAGAATATAGTAAAGAGTAAAGAGTACAGTAAAGAATAAAATAAAAAGCCAAAAGTAAAGCAAAAAGCAAAAAGTAGTAACCACAGATACAAATAATAAGAAACTAAGATACTAAAATAAGACTGTTCTAGTTTGATTGCATGAGAGTTGCATTGGTTTTTTTATCTTCTAAAAGGGAACAGAGAACCAGTACAATTTTTAGTACAATTAATTCTGTCTTTTTTTAGGCATCTACCTTAATATATGATGATCCTATACCATAGCACTGCCAGCTTCTCTCCTGTGAGATAATGTCAAGTGATTTATACTTCTGGAGAAGAAGCAGAATGGCTTTAAAAGCCAGACATTGTTCTATATGGGCTCGACTGTAAATGGTGATGAAGCACAGCGTACACAGAGTCAACCAAATATACCCTTCAAGGATTGCTAGGTGGCTTTAGTTTCTCTTCTGTACCTTTTTTTAAAAAAAATTACAGCCCACATTTATTCTGAAGTGCTTTTGAATGTAGAAAATAATTCTCATCTCTTGACAGTGGCAGAGACTAAATACACTTATTATTATTATCAGCAAATGGATCACTAAGTCTTCAATTTCCTTCTGTGACACATAATGGGACTTCCCTGTGTCTGGTTTGTTCTGACAGTATTCTCAATACATAGCTAAAACTTGCTACCCTTTGTTAGGAAGGGATCAACTAACTTGAAATAAACTTATGAAAAAGAAGAGGAACACAAACAGAGGGAAAGCCTACCCAAAACAGTTTCTGCTGCTGCATCTTGCTGCTCTTCACCACCTGAGTGCATCTCTTTCTGCTGAGTCCACTGACATCGGCTTTCACAAATGGTCCTGAGAAATGCTTGCTGCTGCTCACTGTCAAGAGCATCACAGCCCTGTACAAGTTCTTCTGCCCCCTCAAACCGTCCAAGCGGGAGCAACACATGCAACAGATACAGCTCCAGCAATGAACTATACTCGGGGAGGCTTTTATTGGTTTGGTCCCTCAGCCAGCTACTTCCAACCTCCAGCATCACCTGAGGCTCTCCCACTTTGCTGTATAACAGGATACTGAAATACAAAACCGAAACATTAGAAAACACTAACTCTTTCTAAAAGTTAAGATCACTGGCAGTTACTACTCACAAGCAGCTATCATGAAGGCATGTATCAGGCTCTATACTTGACACACTGAGGCACACAGTAAATGCAGCCACTGATGTTAATTTCTCAGCATCAGTCCTTTTGTACTTTATCACTGTAAAACAATCTGCTGGCCTGCAGCACACACTGGTAGAGAACAGGATTGTCCCAGGTTCTGCTTTCATCCTCACTTACACCACGTAAAGTGAAAATATCACACAATACTCAAGTCTGCCCTGCTATGAAAGCTAACTAACACAAGCCTTGCGTATCTGACAGGCACAGACAGAAACTCACCACAGCTCCAGAACTTTTGGAGGCAGATGCTCGGGGATCTGGTAATACTGTAGGACCCAAGACAGAACTTCTCTCCATCGGTTCATCTCAGCTAGTGCCTGAATCCCCACAACACAAAGGGAGCATTTCACTTCTGCAGAACTGGTAATGAAGAAAATAAGCACTTCTTATAACCACACTTCCCCTTTCATCCCTTCCAGTCAGCTTTAGCCTAGCCTAGGTACTCTACAGTTCTCCAAGAGCCACTTCCCCTCCTTTCCCCCTCCTCCTATCCCTCACGCTCAATGAAAAGGCAAATTCAGCCCCCACAGAAGATGCACAGAGACTGTATCTCCAAAAAGATGTGAGGAAGACTCCTAGGCACACCTCGCTTCCCTCAAACACGCACAGATCCTCTCACACGACACATGTAAACATAGACAGGCCCCTACTGAACAGCAGCCAAAGCCAACCCAGGTATTAAACGATCACTAACTCGCTCTTTAGCCATGAGCACCACTCTCCATTAATTTAGATAATTAAGAAAAAGCCAAGCCACACCACAGCAAGGACCACCAGTGCTATTGCCACTCATACAGATGTTTGTATTCATACAATCATAGAATGGTTTGGGTTGGAAGGCTAGATTTCAACGTTACATTTTGGAATTGAGTACATAAACTGCAGAGAGGTGAACCTTGACTCCTTCACATCATCAGACCCAGTGAAAATGAGAAATGACTGAACTGAGGATTCATCTGTATACTGCCTCAGCTCATATTATCAGTGAGGAAGGTTTTTACCTTTTAGGTGGGTTTCAGGATTGGCTGGCAGACTGCTGCTGTAGTATGTAACGCAGCTTTGAGTGTGGCTGGTATTGGTTTTGTGAACAAAGTTTCGCTAAGAGTTTGTTCTCTGACTGCCATTGCTTGTTGCATGTGTGATTTGGAGAGTTTACTGGAATCTGCTCAAACTACCTGCTCTGATTGCAGGCTGGTGTGTGCTGTAGGAACGTGTCTGCCTTGACAAATCAAATCCTGCATCATCCATCAGCAAGCATCATCACTGTAGCTATGCTGTCATTACATTTGACAGCACAAAAAGCACTGATTGCAACAAAAATGATCTGAGTCATCCTCAAGGTCAGTGACAGGGTAGACATGATCACTATTTGAAGTGGGCTGAGATTTTTTTTAGGTTTTGGTCTAGACTAACATTGGCATAAAGTCCTCACTCAGGAAAGCAGAATTGGGATCCTCACTCTATCTACTTTTAGTGGACACGCATATCTGCAAAAAAATAGGATCTGATCTAGTGGAATGTCCCTGCCCATGGCAGGGGAGTTGTAACTAGATGATCTTTAAGGTCTCTCCCAACCCAAAGTATTCTATGATTCTACGACCTCAAAGCCCATTCAGTTCCAACCCCCTTGCCACAGGCAGGGACACCTCCCACTGGATTAGGTTGCTCAAAGCCTCGTCTATCCTGACCTTGAACACCTCCAGGGATAGAGCATCCATGATTTCTCAGGGCAACCTGTACCACTGCCTCACCACCCTCGCAGAAGATTTATGAAATAGTTTGGGTTGGAAAGGACCTTAAACATGGTGAGACCATATGTCAAGTAGTGTGTTCAGTTCTGGGCCCCTCACCACAAGAAGGATACTGAGGCTCTGGAGCATGTCCAGAGAAGAGCAATGAAGCTGGTGAGGGGGCTGGAGAACAAGTCTCATGAGAAGCGGGTGAGGGAACTGGGGTTGTTTAGCCTGGAGAAGAGGAGGCTGAGGGGGGACGTTATTGCTCTCTACAACTACCTGAAAGGAGGTTGTGGAGAGGAGGATGCTGGCCTCTTCTCCCAAGTGACGGGACAGGACAAGGGGGAATGGCCTCAAGCTGCACCAGCGGAGGTTCAGAGTGGATATCAGGAAAAAAAATTTCACAAAAAGGGTCATCGGGCACTGGCAGAGGCTGCCCAGGGAGGGAGTTGAGTCCCCATCCCTGGAAGTATTTAAAAGATGGGCTGACGAGGTGCTCAGGAACATGGTTTAATGGCAGATAGGAATGGTTGGACTCAATGATCCAAGAGGTCTTTTCCAACCTGGTGATTCTATGATCACCCATTTCCAACCTCCTAATCTAAATCTCCCATATTTCAGCTTAAAGCTGTTACCCCTTGCCCCACCCCTGCGTTGGCCGGCAAAGAGCCCCCTCCCCAGCTTTCCAAACCCAGGAGGCTCCTAACCGCCCTCCCCCAAGCCCAAACCCCGCTGACGAGCCCTCGGTTCGCTGCCCGGCTCGCACCTCTCTGCGCCGCAGCCCAGGCGCTCGCAGCCCGCCTCGCACCTCCGCACGGCACCGGCGAAGTCGCGATGCAACACCAGCAGATCCGCCGCCTCCTCCAGCAGCGAAGCCGCCGGAGGCCACGATGGGGACTCGCCCTTCATCGCGGGGCTGGAGATGGGGCTGCAGCAGCCTCCACGCCTCCGCTCGGGCAGCGGCACCGCCTCCGGAAGGCAGCGAGAGCGCCCCCGGCAGCGGAAGGACCGCCCGGTCCCGCCCCGGGATGCGGGGAGGAGGCTGCGACTGTCGGGGGGCGGCGGAGGGGATGGGACACACACGGGGTGATCTTGAAGGTCGCTTCCAACCCAAACCATTCTCTGATCATATTCTGTGAGCATAGTCTATGAACTGAGTGATTCTGTGAGCTGGGCTGCATCAAAAGAAGCGTGGCCAGGAGGGCGAGGGAGGGGATTCTGCCCCTCTATGCCTCTCTTGTGAGACCCCACCTGGAGTAGTGTCCAGTTCTGGAATCCTCAACATAAGAAGGATATGGAGCTGTTGGAACAGGTCCAGAGGAGGGCTACGAGGATGTTCTGAGAGCTGGAACACCTCCCATACGAGGACAGGCTGAGAGAGTTGGGGTTGTTCAGCCTGGAGAAGAGAAGGCTCTGAGGAGACCTTATAGCGACCTTCCAGTACTTGAAGGCGCTACAGGAAAGCTGGAGAGGGGCTGTTTACAAAGGCTTGTGGTGATAGGACTAAGGGCAATGGGTATAAATTGGACAGGGGCAGATTTAGACTAAACATGAGGAATTTCTTCACTATGAGTGGTGAGGCACTGGCACAGGTTGCCCAGGGAAGCTGTGGCTGCCCCATCCCTGGAGGCGTTCAAGGCCAGGTTGGATGGGGCCTTGGGCAGCCTGATCTAGTGGGAGGTATCCCTGCCCATGGCAGGGGCATTGGAACTGGATGATCTTTAAGTTCCCTTCCAACCAAACTGTTCTATGATTCTAAAGTCTAATCTAAATCTTCCCCCTCCAATTTAAAGCTATTCCCCTCCTCCTCATCCTAGCACTACAAGCCTTTGTAAAAAGTCCCTCTCCAGCTTTCTTGTGGCCCCTTCAGGTATTGGGTTGGGTCCCCTCCTCACCTAGTCTCCGAGCCCTTTTCCTTATACCTCCCTGTGCCCAAACATGTTATGCTCTTAAAGAAACTCGAGTTCAGGCGTAACAACAGTGTCTCCATCAATACCCTGCAGGCAAGGATTCACATTCTTCCTTAGTTGTTATTGAAAAACAATAGGGTGTCTTGGTTACAAAGTAATTATGGCAGTCAGTGCAAACTCCCTTCAAAAATTAACCTCTGCAGGAGAGGCAGGATTCTTTACTTTGTAATCCTGACCCTCTGATTATTTAATTTGAAAAAAATCAAATATGTTAATACATAATGTGTTAAAGGGTGAAATACATCTTTTAAAGAGGAGTTTCTATGCAATTTTAGGGTTGGAAGAAGGGAAGAAAGCATGGAGAGTATGATGAAAAACTTAATCATAATTCTGTTCTTTGTAAGTAGTTGTTTCCAGGAGGCAGGACCATGCACCTGCCCCTCACGGCAGCGGTCGCAGCACTCTGCAGTAGCAGCTTTCACACAGTGGTGCATCCAAGGACTTTGTATGTTGTGCTGTTAATTGTGAGAGAAGTTCCTGAAGGATTCAGGCTGGTTAAGGTGAAGCCACGGCACAGAGACATCATAAAGGGAAGGGCCCAGCAGCTGAGCAAAGGTGGAGGTAAAGGTGTTTCAGACTTCTGTGTCTGTTGCTTCGTGCTTGCAATTTGGAAAACAACATTCCTTTTTGGGAACTACAAGTCCCAAAGTGCACTGTGGGAAGAACATGCTTCGTACCAGCTAGTGCCCAGCACAAATTCCCAAATATGGATAAGGAATCAATTTTGAAAAAGACTTGTGCTGACAGGATACCTCCCCACAGCAAATCAGGAGTGAGGCAGCACGGAAACAAGGTAAGTTTGTGATCTGCAAAGAGAGATATTGTTGAAGAATTTGTTTTTCAAGGAGCAGCCAAGAACGCTCCCTTTAGAAGGGCAGCACAGCATTGCACTGGTGAAGTTGGATTTTGCTGCTGCGGCAAAGGAGGTGAGACAGGGGACTGTTGTTTCAGGTGGGGAAGTGAGCAGCAGGAGCAGCTGCTGCAGAGTGAGTCAGATCCCGTTTCCTTGCTGCTGCTCCTTATTAGTAAAGACCTATGGAAAAATATGCGAGCTGCAACACTCATGCGGTTCTGTTAGAGGCATGGAAGGGTCAGGAAAAAGTAGGAGTTGCCCTAAACAGAAGATCTGTGTGAGTTGCACTGTGGTTGTTGAACAAGCCAAGGTGGAACAAGCAGCCTTGTAATAATAGAATCATAGAATCATAAAATAGTTTCTGTTGGAAGGGACCTTAAAGATCATCTAGTTCCAACCCCCCTTCCGTGGGCAGGGACATCGCACTAGATAATGATAGAAAAAATTAATTTCTCTGTAAGGCGTGGTAGAATGTTTTTGTACTTCACACCTCTTCCTAGAGGGGACAGTGTGGTGCCTTGAAGGCCAAACCTCACGGCAGCTTTCTGACCTGCAAATAATACCAACTCAGTTACAGGATTGTTTAACTTCAGGCCAGAAACAATTACCTACTTTATTGGCAATTTGTTAAGAAGCAAAATGAAATGGTTCCAAAATAGAATCATCTTAATGGAGATGAGAGATGCTTTAGCTGCAGACTTGGGAATGCGCAAAGCTTTGGAGGTTGACCTGGTCGCGGGCAGCATCAGCTCCTGTCTCCATTTCTCTCCCCAGCAGTTGGGCTTATTCCTCACACAGCCCAGCTGCAGCGTGTGGACTCTCTTCTGCTGGGTGACGTCAAGTGCAGCTGGTCAGCTTGATCTGTCATCCCAGCATCCTCCTCCTGCTATGTAGGGTCATGGAGCAAGCAGAGTCTGCATGGCACAGAGTGTAGGAGGTGTAGCCCAGTCCTGGAGAGGAGCCTGAGGCTGTTTGGGCTGGTCAACCACACTGTCAGATGGATGCTCATTAGATAAGAATGATGCTGTTTTTCCATCTTTCCTTAAATGTGAACAGCTTAAACTGCTTTTAAAGCTGAAAGAATCACTTTTGTACATTAATTAGCCTACACATCAGGGCTATACCACTACACAAACGCTGGAGGAAATCAGTGAGTTTGCCTGTGCTCCTGGATTACTACTTCTAGTAATCAGAAAAGCTAAAATCAAGCAAACTTGCTATCAGTGGCAGGTAGTAAGAGGGAGCGTCACTGGATTTTGTGTCCTGGTTGTGGGGGTTGATGCCCAGCTCCTCACCTTTTATCTGAAGTCAAGGATTTCTTTGCTGCTGTCATCCTGATTTTCTATGGGAAAAGAAAAGTGAGTTTCAGAGAGGCCTTGTTTGTGTCTGCATCAACTGTGGGTTTGCAGGTTCCCCTCCTCCCTCTGCTGTCAGGCATTTCAAGGAGAATTTAGAGTTACGGGCACTGGTAACAAGGCCTCCTGAGGTAAATCGCCTCAAGTATTAATCCAGATCTGACCAGCACACGGTCACAGGGCCAGAGAGCTGGCAATCAGTCTTTTCTGTGGTCTCTTCGGTGTCAGTAGGCTGTTAATATGAGATTAGCAGCATTAGGGAGACTTTGAGCTAGAAACAGTGGGGCCCTATGATTTGATTTGAGGAGGAAATAACCCTTCTTACACCCATATAAAAACAGACAGAAGAGCTGGAAATTATAAAAGGCATTAATAGACACAACTGAGGAAAGGACACTAGAAAAGCTGTGGAGTTTTGTAGTCCATTGTAGCTTATCAGCAAGTCTAATAAAGCAATGAGGTCCATTGGGACCACAGGTCCCAGTGTGCAGCGCTCTGTCCTTATCACCATGTGCTTTTGTTTGGGTCTGGCTAGACCATGACATGCTGGAACCTGTAGTTTGCTTGTCATTTTCATGAGCAGCACATCCCTATTAAATAAGAAGCTAGCTGGCCCTTCAATTTAGCCCAGGTTCAGGGCTTCTCTAGCTCCTGGCTGCAGGTGGTTGAGTGAAGGTGAATGCTTTCAGGCTGCACATTGAACAGATGGCCGACAGCCATGGTCCGCTTTTTTATCTCACCAAGCATGGTGGCCCAGAATCAAATCTATTTTGTTGTTTCAAAAATAGAAGGAGTAAGAGGTGACTCACCCGACTTTGAGACCACCTGCTGATGTTCCTGGTTACCGTATTTAAAAGCAGTTGCCTCTTATTTTGGCCACATTAAAACCCACACAAACAACAGGCGAGGGCAGCAGGAGGCAGGAAAGGCACCTACAGGGGCAGTCACAGCCACAGTCCAATTCTGGGGTATCACATAAGAGTATGAACAAATCCCTGTTTTAACCCTCTTCATAGATGCACAAAGCACTATGTAAGTTGTAAACTCTGGAAACTGGAAACAGTTGTTTTCTTAGCTTGTTGAAACTTGAGTTTTACTCAAGATAATGGCAAAAGCTTTCAGAAGCAAAGGGTAATTTTAACTTGATTAAATCTCTTTCTTTGCTCTATATCAAACAAAATACCAGCCTCAGCAAGGCAGCAGAGAATAACAGCTATTACTTTTGATTTCATTGTTACTGTAATAATAGGAATAATTAGTGCTGGGTAGGGCATTTCACAGCTTTGGTTAAAGGCCTAAGGCATCTTCTTTTCTGTGACCGGTTATTATCTGAGAGAAAATACTAAAGCCTGTCATCACTGTAGGTCAAGCAAATCCTGTTTGCCTAGCACAGCATCTCTTTGCTCACTGATTTAGAGTAGCAAGCCTTTCTGATAGTTAATACCTCTTTCAGAGCCCCACCTGCCTAAATCAGTTGTCATCCATTAATCTCCACCTTTTCTCTTTTTCGAAAGCTAATCTTGTGCTCTCACGGTTGGGAGAAGTTCTTGACAGGGTGAATCCTGGAACTATTTGTACCATGAGGCAAGTGAGGCCATCTGAGAAAATATGTTTCTGATCATTTTTAACTTATCTTCCTAACTTCTCAGTTAACAAACTCTTCTGCATCTCAGGCTTCAGGTTCTGACTCCTACTTGGCCAGGTCTCAAGATGCTTACAACAGCTGTGATGAAGAGTTATTTCAGGAAAGTCAGCGGTGCTGCAGCGTTGCATGGCAGCAGTGCCTTGGGAGAGGACCCACTGGGAAGGGGTTCTTTGCTGGTGCAACCTTCGCACCTTGTGTTTCACAGTGAGCGTACACCCGTGTGCCCCTCTGGCACGAGGGCTGTGGTGGGCAGGACTTCCCTGTTTGACAGTTTGGTTTGTTCGCAAATTTAATACAATAATTAAAAAGCTATCGATGTTGTAATTAATTAATTTGCCTCTGGGCTTTTTTATGTAGGCACGGCACCTCTCTCTGGGGACGATTTCTCCCATTCTTTGGAAGACCTGTGTGCTATGTTAGGGTCTTAATGGTTTGAGAGGTATGCTTATAAAGTGTAAAACTGATATCTTGAGCAATGTATTGGCCCCCATTTCTCCAGCAAGCTGATGTTCTTTCCCTCTGTTCCTCCCTTGCTTGCTGCTCCGTCTCATCTTTCTCAGCAATACCTGATGCAGACAAAGGTAGGATTATGTGTCTAATTAGTTTATGTAGCCTTAGACATAAGTGTTTACTTCTTGGCCCTGGGGGAAGGGCAGCCTGTGTGGAATCTAACTATGGTCTCTCAGTGAGGTTTTCAGCTTTAAGAGCAGTCTAAGTCCAGGCAGGCCAAAATTTTCTAGACACATTTTTGTTCCAAATGCCTGTTGACAAAGGAAGTTGAAAGCCCAGTCTGTATTACCAAATCTGAGATAATTTCTCATTTAGGGTTAGATCCAAAATGTTTATTTCCAAAAAATGACTCAATGTAGACAGCCTGAAAGAATGTGCTTGAAACATTATGGAAAAGCTATTAAACTGTAATTACTATCTTTTGGAACACTACCGTAGATTGGGCAAGTTGTATTTTAAATATTTTTGGTTTATCAAAGTGAACTTTATGCTGTAATTCTCCTGCCTCCCACTGCAGTCATCCTTCAGCAGATGTAGCTAGGGGAATTCACCATGGCATTCCCACAGTCACTTACTCTCACCCTTGATCACACTGGCTTTTCTGGAGAACAGTAACAGAATGGCTGGTGTTAGAGCTTGGCAACCACTTTGCTGCGAAGTCAGCGGCTGCTTTTAAATCACCACTGAGAAGGGGTTGGACCAAGGTGGTTTGCTGGCTTAGAGCTTTTCAGTATTTCCATTATGAGAATGACTTAGCTTTGGGAACAAGGCTGTCAGGGTGCAGAAAGAGCAGCGGACAAGTCGTGGGCTGGGGGTGAGCCCAGGGCAGACAGGAGCTGTGTCCTCCTTGAACAGGGCACAGTCATACCCAGAGGATCTGAGCAAGATGGGCAGCGCTGGCCGCTACTAACAGGTTTCATCAACTACATAAGGCAAGGCAAGGTTATGAAATTGTTTCAGGCTCCATCCTGAGAATCCAGTCAGGAGCAGCAGGAGGCAGGACTACAACAGAGGTCCAACATCCACCCAGGAGATAGAGCCCCAGACTCCCACAGCTACCAGGTAGCTCAGGGCAGGCCTAGGTGCCCAGGGTGGGGCTTAAATGGAGCCCCCCTCCCCAGGACTGCTGGGCAGGGAGTGTAGGGTGAGTGTCCCTGGTGAGGATGGTCAGGGTATTTCAGGTCTATTAGTACTGTTGGGCGGGGGTGAGCCTGACGGTGACTTCTTAAGCTACTCCAGGTGTTTCTAAGGTGATTAAAGAACTAGATAATGGAGTATTTTTTTAAGCAATTCTACTAATTAATATACTTGCACAAGTGTCTTGATTTAGCTAAAAATTAAAATTTTCCTGGATAAGTACATTTCAAGCATTAAAAATATCCCATATCATCTTGGATTAGAGCTTATTAACTAGAATTTTCTTCCTGTAAAATTTTTCTCTCTCTGAATATCAGCTTCTCTTTTCATAAAACAGCAACGATAATGTCATTTTCTTTCCAACCTGACAGAAGGCTTATTAGTTTTGTAATTTAAGTTGTATTTACGGAGTGTTCTGATATATCTAGATGAAAGGAAATGGACTAGTGTAAAGCAAAGGAGCAAGAGTACACTTGGGTGTATGCACTAGCAAAATAAAATTACTCAAGAGCAAAGTAATGGGAAGGAGATTCATGTATAAATTTTGACCAGAACTTCAAGGATGGAAAACAGGGTGGGTGGGGTTCTGCCACCAACAGGGTACTTCATTTTTGCTCTCAGGGACAGATAACATCTGCCTTCATGTTTCTCATTGAGTGCATTTGTGAGGAAGAACTAGAAGGGTGGTAAACAGAAGAAGATGATAGCTGCATGCTGGTGTGTGAGGCTGGCAATAGGAATACAACCAAGTCACAAGGGTGGAGATCGCTGTACACACAAAGGAAGGTCAAGAGAGTAGGGGTATGAGGAGGTCACAGTAAGTTTTGAAAGGGAGAGTGGTTGGACAGACATGAATGTTGAAAGCACTGGTGATTGGAAACAGAACCTTAAATAGCTCAAATTTGTTATTTGTATTCAGGAACACTTGTCCATGCCAAGCCTCGCCATCCATGCTGGAACAATAGGTCTATTCTGAGCTCCCCTTGCAAGACTGCCTCATGCCAAAAGGTGTGTTTGCCAGGAGAAATTTGATACCAGAAAGATACTTGGATAATTTTAGGAGATGATAGAATCAGTGCACACTAAATCCCCAAAGGAGGTAACTCTCAAAATAGTCTTAGCAGGGAAGCATGCCCTGTAAATCGTTACCAAAAGTTAGGCTGAAATCATTAAAATACTTTGCATAATATGCACATTGTTTCTGCCTTGATCTTCCAAGCCACTGTTGTTTATTTTCCTAAGCTTGCTGTTATCAAAGCTGGTTCTTTGGTCTCACTATTCATTTATCAGCTGAAGATTCAGACTGGTCAGAAATAGGACAATCATGGGACTAAATCTCTAGAGCTTCCCAAATCATAGGGTTAAAAGAAGACTGCAAAGTACTTAGTAGGCTGCCTACACATTGCTCAGCAAGTTAGAGGTTAACAAAGGATCTTATTATTTGAAAAGATAATTGAGGCTGAAAACAAGTCAACCATCCCACAACTAAGCCCTGGAGATCATCAGTTCTTGTGAACAATAGCTGATGATGTTCAGGATTCAGTGAGTTAAGTGGCTAATCCCATACAGAAAGCTGCATCCATAATAGTCTTTAAATGGGGGGAATCCACCCAATTCGACCCCTAGAGAATTGCTTCCTGCTGTTATGCTGATGGATATGTCTATAAATATAATGGTAGCCATCAGCAGATAAAAATCTCACAGAGCTGAAAAGCCTTTCCCTATTAAATGATACATTGATCTTCACCAAACAGCAGTAGCCTGGGTTAATGAGCCACAGAAACTAATCCCTCTGCTCCCACAGAGCGACTGTAGCCAAGAAGAAGGAGGACAGAGATATCTGTGAACAGAGAAGGCCTTGTTGGGGATGTGACAGTTGGAGGATGCCTGCAGCAAAGCAGTCATGAGATGATAGAATTCTTAGTTCTAGGTGAAGTGAGGAGCTGAGGAGTGGGGTTAGCGGAACAGCCACATTAAACTTCCAGAGGGCAGACTCTGGACTGTTCAGAAGGCTGGTTGATAAAGTCCCATAGGAGACAGTCCTTAAGGGCAAGGGAGTCCACGAGGCCTGGGTACTCTTCAAGAAGGAAATCGTTTCAGCTCAGGAGCAAGCTGTCCCCACGTGTTGGAAAATGAGTCATAGGGGAAAAAAAACAGCTTGGTTGAGCAGGGAGATAGATAAGGGTGGACATCAAAAAGAAGAGGAATGTCTATGAACTTTGGAAGAAGGGACAGGTGTCTTGAGTAGACTACAGGGAGGAAGTGAGATCATGTAGAGGTAAAATCAGGAGGGCTAAATCCCAACTAAAGCTCAGACTGGCCAAGTCGGTGAAAGATAACAAAAAAATCTCCCTATAAATACATTAACAATAAAAGGAGGACCAGGGAGAATATTCAGTCCTTATTGGATGCAAAGGGAACAACTATGACAAAGGATGAGGACAAGGCTGAGATACTTAATGCCTTCTTTGCCTCAGTCTTTAGTAGTAAGGAAAGTTGTTCCCTGTGTACATACCCAGGAGTTAGAGGTGCAGAACAAAGCTCCCATGTTCCAAGAGGAGGTGGTTAGAGACTTACTTGCCCAATTAGACACTCACAAGTCTATGGGGCCGGATGGGATCCATCCAGGAGTACTGAGGGATGAAACCCCTTTCCATCATCTTCCAGCAGTCCTGGCTGACTGGCAAAGTTCCACTTGACTGGATGCTGGCTGATGTTATACCCATCTACAAGAAGGGTTGAAGGGAGGACACAGGAAACTATAGGCCTGTCAGTCTGACCTCAGTGTCAGGGAAAGTCATGGAACAGGTGATCTTGAGTGCTATCATGAAGCACATGCAAGATAACTGGGTGATCAGGCCCAGTCAGCATGGGTTCATGAAAGGCAGGTCTGGCCGAACTAACCTGATCGCCTTCTGTGACAAAGTGACCCACCTACTGGACAAGGGAAAGGCTGTGGATGTAGTCTTCTTGGACTTCAGTAAAACCTTTGACGCAGTTTCTCACAGGAGCGGCTGAGGGAACTGGGGTTGTTTAGCCTTGAGAAGAGGAGGTTGAGGGAGACCATATTGCTCTCTACAACTACCTGAAAGGAGGTTGTGGAGGTGAGGGAGCTGGCCTTTTCTCCCAAGTGACAGGGGGCAGGACAAGGGGGAATGGCCTCAAGCTCCGCCAAGGGAGGTTCAGACTGGACATCAGAAAAAAATTTTTCACAGAAAGGGTCATTGGGCACTGGCAGAGGCTGCCCAGGGAGGGGGTGGAGTCACCATCCCTGGAGGTATTTAAAAGACGGGTGTATGAGATGCTCAGGGGCATGGTTTAGTGGTTGATGGGAATGGTTGGACTCGATGATCCTGGAGGTCTTTTCCAATGTAGTGATTCTGTGATTCTGTGTCTCGTTGATTTGGTGAAAAAAAGTCAAAACTCTTACATGATCTTTCTTCCTTCTGCCCAGTCTTCTCCATAAGGCTGCATTTGGCACTCAGGCAGTTTCTCATCAGCCTTTTGCTCCAATTTGTTCCAAATTTGTCATTTGTTGTTTACATCCATCAGAGAAAGCTGTCTGTCAGGACAGTAAGGGCAAATCTGCCTTTGCAGTTTTCTTCAGATAAAGCAGAACCCTCCACAGTGGCAGAAAACGAATCAGCAGGTTTGTGTACCTTCTGCAGCACAGGTACTAATGGGTGGCAGACAGACAGACTTCAGCAACCATTTCTGTTCATCCTCACCTTTTTCTGTCATTTTTGTGATTTCAGAAAAAGAGTGCTCACAGTCTTGTTTCATAGGATCATAGAATAGTTTAGGTTGGAAGGGACCTTAAGGATCATCTAGTTCCAACCCCCCTGCCATGGGCAGGAACACATCCGACGAGATCAGGATGCCTAAGGCCACATCCAACCTGGCATTGAACACCTCCAGAGGTGGGGCAGCCACAACTTCTCTGGGCAACATGTTCCAGTTTGTTTGTTGTTTTCTTTAAAGCTCAAAATCTAAGGGTTTTAAGCCTATTATGCCTATCATGTTATAATGCAAGGCCTGACTCATTATCTTCTACTCTCAGAGGTATTGGTACCATGTGACATGCATGTGATGGTAACACACAGCAGTACCTAGACTTAGACCCCTGTTTTTGAATTCTCCATAATACTTGAATGTGCATAGAGGTCTCAGGACAAGTATGCCAACTTTGAGGTGCTTCATCTAGCTCTCCTGGTATTTAGAGATGCCAGCCACAAATGAGTTAAAACATATTAAGTGGGTCTGATTTCTCTTTTGTTTTCTGTATGTTTCTTTCCTGCACTGTCCATTTCCTTCCCTTTGCTTCTCTTCTTTCATTTTGTCCCCTGGCTCCTTGGTCCTCAGTAGCTGACTTACTGCAAATCCCATCTGTTCACAGCACAGGCAGTTGTGCTGGACAAACCCTTGGACATCACTGTGGGACTTACCTAGAGAACTTGCAATGGACGCTTTGCACCAGCTGGCAAACGGTGCTGTTAATATTCTTCTTCCAGAGTTAATAAGAGCCAAGACCAGGATTAGGAGAAAGCAAGGCTTCACTGTCCCCCCAAAACTATGCCCAGAGCTGCTTACAATGTCAGGATACAGAAGGAACGGGGATTGTGAGGGCAAAATGATTACCATGCTTTCCTCTCTTCTTTCCCTTCCTTGCATGGATGTTTCTGCTTAGAAATAGTCCTATGTTTGTCTAGCAGTGACCAAGGTAAGGTAGCAAGGAACATTACATTATCCTTTGCTGCTTCAGTGTCTGAACGTGGGACAGGTTTTTTTGCTTTGGAGACCATAGAAAGAGTTAAAGTAAACTGGAACGTGAGAGAAAGATCATGAGATTCACCAGCTCAGGCTGACCTGGTTGCTCTCACAGTTGGGTGACTTAAAGAAATGAGCTGTCATTACCTCTGAAGAGCCAACGCGTTAAGAGAAAATTATTCTGCTCCGTTTTCAGCAGTACCAACAAAATTGTTTACCGAGTTCCGAAGAGTTATATTTTTGGCGTCCCTGTGGCCTGTTTTGGCCTGTTGAATGTTACTTATGAGTAAGAAGGAAAGAACTTGACTTGACTCAATTATAAAGCAGAATTTGTACGGCTGACAGTTAAAGAAAAACAAAGCAAACCCAGTATTTTGTTCGTTTACCTCACATGATCTGGAGAGACGATAACTACAGAGCCCACTGTTTTCAGTTAGAAGGATATGTCCTGTTGTTTAAAGTCACATCTCTGGTCTCTCAAAAAAAACACAGCTTGAGACATTCAAAATCAGTGCCTGTACAGCGAGTTGTAAATGGCCTGCTCAGAGTCATTCAAGACAGTGGTGAAGCTGGGAGATGGCCTCAAAGTGTTTTTTAGGAGGGTGAGACTTCTGTCTCAGACAAGCCTCCTCTTTGTCCTTGGAGGCCACATTAACCATGACTGTGCTGTAGCCTATGCTCAGACCCTGTGGCATCAAGAGAGCACTGGCTGGGCTTCCCGGAGGAAGGAAAGAATGGCAGGTGTTTCCAGGACTCAGTTAGGAAACAAATTCCCTTTTGTGAGGGGCTGCAACCACCCCTGGTTTTTGGTGTTGTGCTGACCAAGGGGAGCCTCCATCTGTTCTCACCATTGTGCAGATGTGGACAGGGAAGAGATGCAGCAAGGCTGGAGTCTGAGGGTGAGGGGAAAATGCTGTTAAGTGAACAATGGGGTGCAAGGTCTTTACTGCGAACTCAGGTACCATAAAAATACATGTAACGATGCCAGAAAAGCTATATATCCTTGAAACAGCCGCAGGAGGATGCAGTCACAGTGTTGCTGACTGCATAACTTGGGCTAGAAAGAACAGAAATGGTAGCACTGGCTACTGCCTATGAAAGGGAACATGAATAGGAAGAGCCCAGAGAGCAATAACACTTAAATAAATAGAAGCCTAATAAATAATTCATGCCAAGGATTTATACAGTGCTTTACTTATTCAAAGTACTGTGCAAAACATTAGCTCATTAACCTTAATTAATCATTCAGGTAATTAAGTGAAAGCAGAATGAAAACGGTTAGAGGAAGTTTGAAGTATGAAGGCTTCCTGAAATCATTGAATTATTTTGGTGTCTTTGATGGAGGGAAGAATTTCTTCCTTTAGGGTTTAAACGTGCTCGCAGTGTGGGTGTTATTGCAGTTTTAATAACCGCCTGCTCAATTCCCTGGGACTGGAGATCACCCAAAAGTTTCATGTTTGAGTAGCTTGGGCAGTCATATGGTCCCAACAAAAACGAGAGGTATGTTTCAGGCACAGAATGATGATCAGCTTTAGGAAGAAATCTTGTTCCTTTGAGTTCTCATCAGCAGGATGAATTGGCACACATTCTTTTGCAAAATTTAGTATTTGCCATTGCTGGGAGATAGTGGATGGTTATGGCATGACCTGTTGCTTTAACTCCAGAAGGAGGGAAAGACAAAGGTGTTCTGTCATTTGATGTAGAAGAATCACTGAATGAGTACGGCAAAGTACACTGCGAATACTGCAAGTGAAAGCTAATTTTTATGGATTCATTTGTTCCCCTGCAGCAAGAAGATAGGATTCTTTGGCAGAGAATTGGTGCAACTTGTTTATTGGCAGTAGCATATTTAGGTTTGTGTTATCACCTGCTGCCCACACATACATAGCACAAACTCTTGAGAGAACCTGTGAGGAGATGCATTTTTAGTTAGCTGTCCTGCATCACTGCTATGCTGATGAACCCCTTAAGCTGCTGGAAGAAGACCTGTTTCATGCCAGGCCAGGATAACCACAGACTAAGCATGTAGCTCTGTTTTCCTAAATTCAAAGACTGACTTACCGCACTGCGTAAGCCAGGTTTTCAATTCACCTGCAACCTGAGAGTTCAGTATCTTAAGCAGGCACAATACAAGCAATTGGTGCCCGCAGAGGCCAACAACCTTCAAGAAAGCTGTGATTTAATAGACTGCTAATTGCTCCGATACCTTTGCTACCCTCCTTCAAAAGCCTGTGTTTCCTTCTCACCTGGGATACTGTCACTGTAAGCAAAGAAAACTATCAGACTTGTCCTTTTTTTCTCTCCCTTTTCCTGTCTAGTTCCCCTGGGGACAGAAGATCCTGGCAGCTACCTCTACCCCAAGCTTTTGCCTTTTGTTTTCCTGTACTTTTCTCTTGGAACAATTCAGAAGTTTTCAGCGTTGTGCTTCCACAGTCACATGCTAAAATATTTGCACAGCTGTCTGGTGACAGAAAAGGGGGGGAGAAAGAAAATCCACTCTTCTGTTATTTGATAATTTTAAAAAAAAAAAAAACAAGCCAAAACAAAACAAAAAAAAAAACCCACCAAACAAAAAAACGCAAAACAACCAAAGTTTAACATGAGTTAATAATTTAAAATGTTCAGATTTCACTGCTTTTAGATAACAGAATCCTCTTTCACCTTGTCTGGTTTCCCTGTGTCCTTCACCTTCCTTGTATACATATAAACACATATTTATATTCTTCTCTTATAATGCCTGCAGGTTAAAACACCCGTGGGACTCCATTGCCCACCTGCATGCACTCACTTCAGCCTGCTCCTAGTGTACAAAAATAGGACCAACTCCTACTGCCTATGATCGGGCATTCTTCAGGCAGATCTCTGACTGAAGTCAGTGGAAGTTTTGGCAGAAAGACCACAAAACTAATTACATTCCTCCCCCAGGTATATATATATATATTGGATGGTGATGAGAGATGAGAAAATACTGCCTAGAAAGAAAGTCCATTAATAAATGAGAACTAGATGTGGGTAAGAACAGTTGATTGAATAATTTATAATGCAGTTATAAAATTGCTGAGTTGCTGAGCTTTCCAGAAACCCATCAATAACAGGCAGGACCATAGCAGCAGTTAATAGGAGTATAGACAAGCAGGAGCAAAGATCTCCATGAAAATCAAGTGTGGGAATATTGTGGGGGAAAAAGGCTAGCATTTGTAAATCATTTAGCACAGAATATAATTTAGTGTGGTAATACCTTTCCCATGGCCTTGAAAACTGTGAGTTAATTTTGCCAGCAGTGCACCAAAAATTTCAAGCAAATACTGAGCAAATGTGGGCCTGTCTTTTAAAAATAGAAAACCGGCATAGACACTCCCTGGTAAAGCTAACTATAGATCAGAGTGAAAAAAAAAATGAAATGTATGTTTAAAAAAAACCCTGGATAGTGATACTAAGAGCGAAAATTAAACTGGATGTTTGAAAGAACAAATCTTGTCACCGATTTTTTTTTGTCAGAATCATCTAATGAGTGGCTGATGATACTAGAGCAGATATACTACATTTGATTCTTTGGTGCCATGACTGGAATATTCAGCTTTTCATATCTTCAGTGGCTGAAAGAAGGACAAGTGAAAAGGGCAACAAGCTCTTTTTCAGCTTTGACATCTATAATTCACATGCATGGACTGCGCTCCCACTACAAACAGTCCACTCCCTTCCTACACACATAAACACACACTCCATGCCTTTATCCTGCTCTCAGACCACACACGCATCTCTGTCCACTTTCTGCTGTTCGCATCAGCCAGCTTCCCCCCCTAGACACATGAACGCCTCCTCTGAGCTTACTCCTCAATTAAAGGTGTGTTTCCACCCTGGTCCAACAAGTTTGGGGGTTTTTTTTAAGGCTTTCTTGTTGTCTCAGTCCTGAGCTCCAGACAAAGCCTTCCTTTCTGTGAGGGAACTTCACAACCAGGAATGTGGTCTGGACATTTATGGACAAAGGAACATTCATGTTACCATTCCTATTGCCTCTTAATCATTATGAAAAAGGAATGTGCTGTGGCTTTAGCCTTTCAGCTCAGTTTATGAAACCTATGTCCTCCTGCGGACGTACATTTAGAGTAGCTCTCTTTTGTTTGTGATTGAGACTGAAGTGTGCAGGCGCAGGGATGTACTCTCTCTGTACTGGCCTGGATCCAGCAGCCGGATTGCCATTTCCAGACCTTTAGCCTCTGAAACATTCTGTTTGTGAAATTAGCCTGATGAGGCGACTGATGAGAAATCGGTGCTTATTAGCTGCTGTCATTTTTATACCCTCTTCCGTAAGTAATGGCACAGCAGCCCTCGTGATCCCATTAAATATCTCTAGCTAAGATAAAGCCGCAAATGGAAAAGGCTTCTCAGTGCTGCTGGCCAAGCCCAGACATCTCCTCTACCCTATGTTGCTCTGCTGCTTTTGTACTGCCTGCTAGCCCAGTATTATTCCTTCTCAGGATTGTATTCTTCAGAGGATGACTTCATTTTGAATGCCTTCATGCTGTCACACACAGAGGCACACAGTCTTTTCCACTAAGTCAAGCATAAGAATGTCTGAGGGAAGAGGGAACAGGGTCAGCAAGACAGATTATTTAATTGTATGTACCAACCAGCATTCTTCCTATGTAAGATTAAGTGTGCAGTTTAGTTTTTGATCCTATTGCATTCTCATTTACGAGCACTGAAGAAGCAGCCATAAAATGCCCATGATAACATGCGGTTTTATAACATGCCTTCATATTTTTAGTAACTTCATATCTGTGTGCAACCAGATGCTCATAAGTCTGAGTGTACTCAATAACTAATTTTGAAGAAGCCACTATGCAAGGAGGTGGTGGGGATGCTGTTGAAGTCCAGCATCTTTAGTGTAGAAGCTCCAGACTTCCTGAGACTGGGCCATGATGGGCTTACCTGCTTTACAGAGATAATTCTGCACTGCCAAATCTAGTGGCATTGTCATGGCCATCACTGCATCTGGTGATGTTCTCCAAGTCCCATGTTTTAGAGTCATGTAAGCATGGGAGAAATGGAGGGGTTTTTTTCCTAAACCAAATTAAAATATCAGCCTTGTGGTGTGTTGGAGGAAAGCTGGAAAACTCAGTCAGAAGGCAGAGGCAAAGATGAGTAAAAAGACTTGAATTGTTACTGGTTTTAATGTATGAGATTTTTTTTAGCCTACTCATAATTTTTTTTGAATCTGTTGCAAGTCTTTTTAACTCCCTTCTGGCTGATGCTGCTCTTCTGAGCTAGTCCCATCTCCACTGCTTCAGACTATATCGGGGCAAAAAGGTACTTAACCCCCCTGTCACGTTGGGATCTTTAATATTTGCATTTCGGCATCTGGAGGCCTGTCCCTACCTAGCAAGTCGTGATAAGTTGCTGTCAGAGAAAGCTCAAACAACTGGAGTTAAAAGTGAAGATAGGAAAGTTAGTTAAGAAAGTACATGTGTGGGGTTTACTTCTGTGTGTTTGTTTTTGTCCGTACAACCTATACGCACACAGACCTGTGTTTGTTACGGGCTTGTTACTGGTGCCCTTAGAGAGGAAATCCATTACCTTAAAAGAAGCACTTGGCATTAGGAGAGAATAATAAGGAAAGCAACAAAGAGCCATTAGCAACATTTTATTAAGAAGATAAGATAGATAGTCTGTTTCATAAACAAGTGGTATTATTTAACTATCCAAGGATCTGCTTTCCAAAACAAGCCTGAATTGTTCATTGTCCAGCAAAGTAACGCCTGTTTCTGCAGTCCTGGCTGCTTCTCTAACTACAGCCCAGAGTCTCTAGGTCTGCGCTGCTGGGGACTGGCATGCCTAATATAACTTAATAATATTTATGTCAGTGCTACAATAAAAATATTTTAAACAAGTAGAGAACAGCAATATTAAGACTCAGAAAGGATAACGTTGGGACTTTTCAGTTGAGGGGACAGGAACAAAGGAACTCTGCCTGCTTTCAGCTTCCCCATAGCCGTTAACAGGGCCTCACAGACACACTTGCGCTTGGTGGTGTTGGCAGAGAAACACTTGGCAGAAAAATATCCTGTTGCCATCTTGACTGCTCATTCACCTGCTCAGAGGGACAAAATTATATCGCTCTGTCCTAGCACTTCTTTAGACACTGGAGAGTGTGTGCTGATACTCAGATGTTTACCAGAACAAGGTTTCTTTTTTCCTGTTTTCACATGACACAGTATTTCTCAGAGGAAGCGAGCGGCTCTCTCAGGGTTATGCCAGCTTTCCTATACCATACAAATACCGTAGAGCTCCGTGAGTGGAGTAACTGAAGTGAGAGAATGGGGGGAGGATGTGCAGGAAGTACCTTCTGTATAAAGTAGCTTTTTTTTTAACAAATTAGTGGATTAGCCATGTTAGAGGAATCCTCAAAGGAGGAGGAAATACATACATTTGGTGCTCCCATTGCCGCTCCCTTACCAAGCCACAGGGGACCGCTGCTCTGTTACCATGGCAACAGTGATGAACTGGCAGCCAGACCCATCATCACTCAGCCTCCCCAAGACCCAGCGAGATGCTCTGGGAAAGACATACAGAAGGAGATTTGCATTCCAGATCACATTTCCTTTTTACTTTGGTTTTACCTTGCAAGCCTAGAGAAGCAGAAAATTGTTTGTGTGACCTCTTCAAAGAGAAACCTTGGCAAAGGCAGGGCATGGTGAGTGGCATGAGGGCTCTAATTTAGACGCTTGCTCTGGCAGAGGTGGGTGGACTATGGGGAACTGTCAGGGAGGAGTTGACTTGTGCGAGAAGATCACTTATGCATCCTTGCTCTGTGAGTACTGACCCAGCTGGCCTCTCATACCTTGATAAAAATGCTATTTATTTTTTGTTACAGACTGTACAACTCTGATGTTCCTTCTCTCTAAGGGGAGGAATTTTATTTTGTGTTAGCTTTTCTAAATAGCTTTCATGCAAAATCCATGAATGTGCTACTACTGGATTTTCTTCTCCAGGCATGAAGTCCTGCAGGAGCTGCAGACCTACCCATTAGCAGCAGGTTTCTCACAGCAAGCCTGATGATATCTGCCGGGCAGTAGCTGCAGTTTGCAGTAAGTGCCACACAATCCATACCTTAATGCATGGATACCAGGGTTTGTACTCTAGCTAGCTGATACGGTACTATCTAAAGATCAGGTTTTTCATTTAATGCATGATTCCAGTCTTTGTTATACATGCTAACTTACTTGGTTCTGTTGAGATTGAGAATTTAAGTAGTGAGTAAACCAAATGCCACTTGGAACAGGTGCAGAAAGAGTATTTGCCCTGTGTAGGGTAGAGTTACAAGCAATTTCATTCCAGTGAGCCAAACAGATGCATCAGATAAACTGCTGATAAAAAGGATGATTATACTGGCAAGGATCCACCACACTCCACTGTAGCACAGGGATCTCATAGGCAAACATACAGACAGTAGTCAGACATACAAAAGCCACACATGAGATCAATCTAGCATGGCTAACAGTAGGCATCTATAAATGTAATTGTGCTACAGAGCAGTATGGTCATCAGTTTCAAATTCTCATCTGAAAAATGTTAATTAAATCTAGCAATCCATAAGAAGAATATGCTGTTTTGTAAACAATAATAAAGCACTGCAGAAAATTATAAGGAAAAAGAAATCAAAGGGATCTTTTACACCAGAGATCTGAAATCTTGTTGAACCTGTAGCCTGCTCACATGAAAGCCAAGAAGATTTTATTCCTTCAGATACATTTGGTGCTTGTTCTGTTCCTTGGTCGGACAACAGCAGTGGGGCATCTCTAGCTGTAATCTCATTAAGACTATTAGGCTGTTATTGTGCTTGTGCTCTGTCGCCGGCATGGATTTAGGCAGACAAATGATCCTCGAAGCATGGATAGCTGTCACAGTTGAGAGGAGATGGGCTACGTTCTTTCTCACGAGGTCTGAAAATCTTACAACCTTGACTTCAGAAAAGCAGTGATTGCAATCCAGCTGGAAAGGCAAACAGGGACAGGTCCGCTCAGTCCAGGCACACAAGAGCAATTTATGAACATAGCTTCTGTTCGTGGTAATGGGAGTCACGTGTAAGTTCTCTGCACAATGACAGTAGAATACACTCCCTTCAGTGTGTAAACAGTATAAAGCTGTGCCTGTGTGAATGTTGGCATGACAGGCTGGGCTACAACAGAAGAAAAACAGAAATCAGAAATGAATTATTTGTTCATTTTTCCACCCCCAGAACCAGTCCTGTGTTCTGCTTTGTCCAGTCTGTTATAACTAACACATACATAACAGCATTTTCTTTTTTGGACTGTTTGACCAGATTTGAAAATATTTTGATGATAGAGGATGTTTATGGAGTCAGATACAAATTCCTTTCATTCAGTTTTATCCCATTACTCTTTATTACAATTCCTTAGAACACCATAAATACCTGTTTTTCTTTTTTTTGTGTTCCTGCATGACTCAAATACTAGCAGATAGTTCTGTTCCTCTGCAGCAGTGGAGTTTATGTACTTCTGGATGTAATGGGATTTCCAACCCCCTTTGTGACCCCTGCACATGTGGACCTATTGCACATAAGCCCCTACCTATTTATGTCATTTGCGCATGAGCCCCGGGAAGTAGTCTTTGCTGAATGAATGCCAGTGTACCACACAGTTCATAAATATGTAAAAGTAATGGGCCCTATCCCAACAAGCTTAGACTCAGAAACGTTTAGCAGATGTTCTGGCTGTGGGGGAGGAAAACAGGAGATGAATAAATACAATACTGCAGTAACAAATAGTTTGTTGATGAAACTGCACATAAATTAGAATGACAAACACACCCTGACCGGAACTTTGACCTATCCATAAAACAACATCAACATGTTTTATTAATAGTAGTTCCACGTTCTCAGGATCAATAAAGTGACTTCAGTGTTTTACTTTCTCCTTTCTATTAATACTTCTCTAAACGGTGATGCATTTGGATGGAGCAAAGGCTGGGTCTTTTGTATAGCTTGTCAAAGGACAAATCTAACAGTTCTAGTAAGCAATAAGATTCTCAACCAGAGCCACCTTTTGCTAAATAGAACCTAACCATGGATAGGGTAAGAGCTGAAGAAAGCTTCCAGACCTGTTTGTGATTCGGTTGATTGTAGACAACCCCACAAAGGACCTGCTTGATATACTTGGTTAATAGAGTAGAAAACTGTTGCTTTAAAAACAAGTATACAAAAATATATCTCAGGCTGTCCCCTAATCCAAACTCCAAGTAGTAAACATGCCTTTTAGACCTTAACGCATACTACGTGGAGTAAATCAGTCCCAGGGAGAGCCTCACCCTTTATGTGGAATTTGTATAGCTCAAATTAGGTGAAGAACCAATGATATGTTGCAACGATGACCTCACAGGACTTTCTTTTTGTTACATATCACCAGAGTATATTTAAATCCATTCCTTCAGTCCTTCAGTTCCTTCAAATCCTTCAGTCCTTCTAAGGAACTGGATGAGTATAAGAAAACACTGTAGTTCTGATATTTGTTTAATATATTAAATGTAATTGCCGTAATTGTAGTACGGCAATAGACTAGCAGTGCTTCATCTGGATATGGTCTTCTACTTCCATATCTGTATTTTCTAATTGAAAAGCACTTGTCTTACTGCTTTAGATGATCTCGCATCTCTTTACTCCCCTGAGCTGTTGTTGTTCTGAAAGGAAGCGTGAAGTCAAACTCAGCTGGGCTACTCTTCCTGGCCCTCAGCAAACTGTACAGCTTTAGAAGGGAGGCTTCTGCCCTTGTGGAGCCTTTGTATTGGGTTACCTCTACTTAAAAATTTACAGTATAGTGTAGTGAAAGTTGCATGTTTCTCATTACCTTCTTGTATGCCCACAGTGCTGAGTCATAGCAGCAAACCCAACTGCAATTTTACATTTTACTGCTTGGAAGATCTGTGAGCAGTGAAATTATCCACAGTGTGTATGCACAGACTCAGAGCCTCTCTTATTCTCAAAATGCTCCCAGATGCTTAAGTCTACACTGAACACTCAGCAGATTTGCATGTAGCCCCAGAGAAACTTTCCTTAGTAGTACCTATCTGAAAGCTTATTTTCTTAGCCTGAAGGATTAGAAACATTTTTCTACGTGATCAAAGTTTACTGGATCTGATGGGCTGGCTTTTTATTTCCTTGTTGAACTGGAGAAGTTTTACCTAGAGAAGTTTCTACTTTTCTTAGTGAGCCAATAAGTAGTTTTTCGAGTTAATTAGCCTTGTATTTGCTTTCTTGTAATAAAACACCACCAGCAATTTATTTTGGAACTCAGCTCCCTCCCTTGCATACAACATCACTCTAGAGGAGCGTGTGCAGATGAGTGTTCAGGGGCGGTGGAGGGGGTTAGAGAGCATCATTAGAAATGTTACAGTTATTCAAATACTTATGCAGTGAATAACCACTTGCATCAGCAGAATGCCGGGTGGTTGATGACTTCTGCCTTGTATTTCAAATACAAGTTGAACACCTGTGTTACTGGTTAGGAAGTCATCACTTTATTTTCTCTAGAATTGGACAACTCTTCCTGCTAACAGTTGCAGCTGCTGCAGAAGACAGCAATTTTTAAGACCTCTGTAGACTAGACTTCCTCTACTGTCCTTCAGTTTCTTCTGGAAACGTTTCTTCTTTTGGAGGTGTTCAGCTGCTAATTTGTATACAAATTACTTTTACATATTAAAAAAATTGCTCTAGCTGTCCAAGTAGATGTAAGCATCAGAAAATAAGCCTACCACTCATCAAGGAGAATCACAACTAAGTTGCCTCCATCAGGCAGCAATTTAAATGTAGGAACTTTTAGTAGAAACACTTGCATACAGGAGATAAGAGTTCTGGTTAACAAGACAGCATCTCAGATACTTCAGTGGCACATTGTGCCATGTTGTAATCTTGACTTTTTCAAATACTATCACGCACATTGAAAGCAAAATAAATCCTCTGGCCCTGTAAATGTCATAATGTCATGCTAAGATGTATAAACAGGCGTGTGTTTGCAGAACACACCAAGTGCTCTTTCCATTCTGCATCATACTGGTAAGGCCTCAAGTGGGAACACGCTTTGTACTATTCCTGCACAGAGAAATTCAGGAAAGACATGGACTAAAGTGAGAGCCACCAAAGGTGAATGTTGAGAATCATCAGAGGTCTCACAATATAACTGAAGAGGACAAGCAAGGAGAAACTAGAATTTTAGGTGTGAATAATGCAATAAGTAGTGACATGATCAATCTTGATGCATCTAAAAGGCTGTTGCAGGAGTGAGAGTAACAGCTGTTTTCTTTGCCTGTCATAGGCAGGGTGAGAAGTAAATGTAAATTATGGTAAAAGAGATCCAGGTTAATCATTAGGGAAAACTTTCAAAAGGCAGAAAGAGTGAATCATGAGGAAAGAACATCTTGCCTGGATAGAACATGGTGTCTGCAGTACTGGGGAGGTCTTCAAGGTGTAAAACAGATAGGGCAGAGATGCTTTCATAGGGATGGAGTCAGATAATCGCTCGGTATCCCTTTCTGCTCTGTAATGTGTTGATCGCTGCCTCATTTGAAAATATACTTGCTGTGTTTTTACTTGCTAATTCCAGATGTGGAGACTCTGCTCCAGAACAGTATGCCTCCAGTGGAATGTACTGTTCTTGGTTTTTAAAGAAAATAAAAATTCCCACAGGAGCAGTCATGCACCTGGCAAGTTTTGAACCTTGGGAGGTCGTCAAAAGGGAATTCAAGATTCTTTGCCATTTTTACAGTGTAAATAGCTTTGATATCATGGAGATACAAGAAAACTTTCTTGGATTTTCTTCTGAACTTGCCTTCCTTGCTATATTCCGTGTCTAACTGCACATGGGCCTTATGAACCTTAAATAATTTATTTTAGAAACAGAATATATAAGAAGGTCAGGCCTTATTTTTTTATATTGATTTTTCAAAATGGGTCACCATACCATACTCTGATCTTATTTTGAGCAGTAGCAGAGTAACCTCCTGTTTAGAGCAGAAACTTGAACCACAATATTTTTCTCTGGGTTGGTTTGGAACTGCTTCCTCAATGGCTGTGCTGCTTACTAGCAGTCACTTCTGGAGGGCCAGGCACCCAGTTTTATAGTGCTTGCTTGGCACTCATTCACAGGGAATCACTGCTTAACTGGGGCAAGGTGACTGTTATCTAGCTCAGTGCAAACCAGCAGTTCTGTAAAGCCTTTAGGCAAGATACGGCAGTGGGCTTACATTGCACATCATTAACCTGGAACATCAGCCACCTTCTATGCTGTGAAGCAAGATTTCAGCTCTCTTAGAATGCTTTTACAAAGCGGTCCATTTTGTACTGATGTTGCAGCCCGTTGTGTTTGTCTGTGCACTTTCTTAGTCTGAAGTTCTGTACAGTACTGCCTTCCACCCTCCTCCCAATCTGAACACCACGTGCGCACAGTGAAAAGAGACATACAAAGGAAGTGTAGTGCTTTGTTTTTGCTTTAGTTCTACTTGCTTAAACCCTTCCTCTTACAGGGCACTGTGAAACCTCCTCTGGGAATCTGACAGCATAATGATGCAAATAACCCTGTCATATGACTAAGCCTGTCTGGTGCTGGATTCCAAAGTACCAAGCAAAGACTTAGAAGTGTTCCTGTGGATGCCATAGGCAGCCTCATGCTGGAGTGCAGATGGCTCTTCAGTTCCCCAATGGGAATTGTTTGGGTCCTTATTAGCATTTTACAAAGATTGCTGTTGAACTGAGAGCCCTCCTCCTCCCTGTTCAGAGGCAGAGTGCACAGTCGGTAATCAGTGGACACACTGTACACATTGGCCTCTGAGACCTCACTACAAGAAGGATGTTAAGGCTCTGGAGTGTGTCCAGAGAAGAGCAACGAAGCTGGTGAAGGGGCTGGAGAACAAGTCTTACGAGGAGTGGCTGAGGGAATTGGGGTTGTTTAGCCTGGAGGAGACTGAGGGGAGACCTTATCACTGCCTACAACTACCTGAAAGGAGATTGTAGAGAGGTGGGTTCTGGTCTCTTCTCCCAAGTGACAAGTGATAGGACAAGGGGCAATGGCTTCAAGCTGTGCCAAAGGAGGCCCAGATTGGACATTAGGAAAAATTTTTTCATGAAAAGGATCATCAGGCACTGGCAGAGGCTGCCCAGGGAGGTAGTAGGGTCACCCTAGAGGTATTAAAAGACAGGTAGATGAGGTACTTAAGGATCTGGTTTAGTGGCAGATAGGTATGGTTGGACTTGATGATCTCAGAAGTCTTTTCCAACCTGGTGATTCTATGACAATTTAAAAATGTCTCCCGTATCAGAGAATCATAGAATGGTTTAGGTTGGAAGGGACATTTAAGATCATCCAGTTCCAATCCCTCTGCCATGGGCAGGGATGCCTTCCACTATCACCTTATGTAAATCCTCTCCTCTGCCTGCTTTCATTTTACAAGAATCTAACACATTCTCAACCTGCATCTTTGCAGAGGAGGACACCTTGGTATTTTGGCTGTCAACAGGTAATATAGACTCCCCTTCAAAGAGCTACTATGTCAGTGACCTTCATTGACTTCACAGGTGGAATTACCTATTGACCGGAGCTCTTTCTGCCCTTTGGTCTCGTATATGCATGACTATGTGCAGCTGCTCAGGTAAGGATAGGCGTCTTTGCCAGGCTTTCCAACACGTAAACTGAATCATCAGGCTGCAGCTCTCAAGTGATTGCAACCAGTATCTCTAATTTCTACATGCATGGAAACTCCATCAGTAAACAAGGTGGGTTGAGCCAAGTTTAGATCAGGCTTTCCTCCATCTGTTCTCAGACAGGGATATAGATAGTGATTTGGGAATTGTGCACTTCTGGCTGATATTTGTCACACCACATTGTAGTAAGAATTTCCTGAGCCGTGTCATAAGCTCATTTTATACATCTCTTATGAACAGTACCTATTTTAGGTTTTAATCACATATGTTATTGCAGTACCTGACTGCTTTTCATGCTGAAATCCCTAATGGACTATGGAAATCAAAACTTCTCTTAAGGTAGGGCCGGTAGACTATGACTTTGGTAGGACATTGTGACTGTGTGGATCTGGATGTGAAAGCTGTTTGAATTAGCTCTGCTGGAAAAGCCTATTTAAAGGAAAACCCGTGTACTTTTTGTGCTACCACTGCTATTATGGTATTATCCTGGGCTTGTACTTGATTCCTAATCCCTGGGTCATCCACAGTGCTTCTGTATTGGTTTGTATTCCTGCTCTACTCAGGTGCTCATCATCAGCTGGCTCTCTTGGCTGAAGAATTCAAAGGCATACTCGGCTGAGCATTGCAAAGACAGCATGTGTGCGTGCACCACTTTTACACACTAAAGTGTACAGATAGGAATGAAACATTAAACAGTATACAAACACATAGATATATACACAACAACCACAGACATGTGGTTGTACATACATGCTGAACTGACAGTGCTTGTCCCGACCACTAGTTCAGAGCATTCAGCCAGTAACCAGTGGCTTCCGAGAGCATTAAAACAATTAAGCAGATGTGCATACATGCAAGTATAAGCTTACATACACACACAGACTAAACATTTCTGTTGTCCTTTCAGTACTTTCTTGAGGATCAGGGGTTTGTCATTTCCCTGTCCATCCAGCACCTATCCTATTACCTCAGTGTAACCTGATGGATTACTCATTATTTGGGTCTTCCAAGTTGATTCAATTAGCAGGAGACAAGAATAATGGGAGCAGGCATTCATCTGATGTAATATTGTACATTTTGCAGGGCACACAGGCATGAGCTGTTTTCTCTGAATGCAGCAGGATCCAAACAGGAAGAGTTGCTATGACCACAGCTCCAAGCTTCTCCCCAGCCAACCCCGAACCCGAAAATATATTTAGCTCTTTCTCATGATGATTTTATAATCCTCTCTCCAGCCATTTTTAGATCTGTTTTGCCACCTTTCCTCAGCCTCTCCTGTGCAAGGCTTCACCCACGTCTATAGAATGACAGAATAGTCTGGGTTGGAAGGGACCCAGATCACCTAGTTCCAGCACCCTGCCATGGGCAGGGGCACCTCCCACTAGATCAGGCTGCCCAAGGCCCCATCCAACCTGGCCTTGAACACCTCCCAGGGATGGGGGAGCCACCACTTCCCTGGGCAACCTGTGCCAGTGCCTCACCACTGAAATTCCTGATGTCTAGTCTAAATCTGCCCCTCTCCAGTTTATACCCATTGCCCCTCGTCCTATCACCACAAGCCTTTGTGAACAGTCCCTCCCCAGCCTTCTTGTAGCCCCTTCAGGTACTGGAAGGTCACTATAAGGTCTCCTCAGAGCCTTCTCTTCTCCAGGCTGAACAACCCCAACTCTCTCAGCCTGTCCTCCTATGGGAGGTGTTCCAGCCCTCTGACTATCCTTGTAGCCCTCCTCTGGACCCATTCCAACAGCTCCATATCCTTCTTATGTTGAGGATTCCAGAACTGGACACTGTATTCCAGGTGGGGTCTCACAAGAGAGGAATAGAGGGTCAGAATCCCCTCCCTCGCCCTCCTGGCCACGCTTCTTTTGATGCAGCCCAGGACACGTTTGGCCTCCTGGGCTGTGAGCGCATACTGTCGGCTCATATCGAGCCTCTCATCCACCAGCACCCGCAGGTCCTTCTCTGCAGGGCTGCTCTCAGTCACATTATGCCCCGTCCTGTATTGAATCTGTGAAGGAAAGCACGCGGGGCAGCCTCCCAGGCGCACACCTGGGCTTTGCCCCCTTCGACGGAGGTGGGTGACAGCAGGAGGGTCACCAAACGAGAGCGCGAGCGCGCCCCCGCGTAAGCCTTTCCCTCCCCGCCCGGGGGCGCTTTAAACGGTCGCCTCCTTTCGACCCGCTAATCGCCTTCGGCGCGCGCGCGCGCGTTCTGGCCACACCCCCCCCGTCGCGCCCACCGCCCAATCCCCTTCGAGCGGCGGGAGGGGGAGGGGGAGCGTACCATTGCCGGGCAGCGCGGGGGGGGGGGGGCGTGTGTGTGATAGCCGAGTATGTGAATGGGGAAAGAGGAGAGGAAGCACCTTGTCCTTTTTTAATTGTTCCTTTTGCTGTGCCCCATGTCTTTCAGACACACGGTGTAACTTGAAGGGTGGGTAGGAGGGTAAAGCGGTGAGTAGGTAAGGCGGTGGGTAGGTAAGGGGGTGGGTTGGTAGGGAAGGGAGTAGGTAGGGGAGGGAGTAGGTAGGGGTGAATGGGGGTGAATAGGTGTGTGTGTGGGGGGTGAGTGAATGGTCTCGCCCGCCCCGCGCTCCGCCCCCCCCGCCCCGCGCGCGCGGAGGGGCGGGACCGTCCCGGAGGCGGCGGGAGCTGCCCGGGGTGCGCGCGCCACCGCCTCGGCCGCGCCGTGCAGCGCTCGGGGCGCTCCGGGGCTCCCTCGGCTTCACCCGCAGTGGAGCCGCCTCGGGCCGTGCCAGCCCCGTTGGCCGCCGCCCCCCAGAGAGGAGCAGCATGCGGCGAAGGCAAGTGCGGGGTCCCACCGCCGCGGCGGGAAGGGAGGGAGGGCGGGCGGGCAGGCAGGTAGGTGAGGGGAGGCGGCTCTTCTCCTTTGGAGGATCCCCTTCACCCCTTGGCATCGTCGGGGGCGGCAGCGCCGATCCACACCTCCGGCTCCCTCCCTGCGTCCCGGCTGCGGGGAGGAGGATGCGGGGATGCAGGTGTCCCTGCCCACGGCACGGGGGTGGGGCTGGATCATCTTTAAGGTCCCCTCGGACCTAAACCGTTCTGTAATTCTCCTCCTCTTCCTCCTCGGCTCCGCCGCTGGTCACTGCTGCCCGGGTCGCGGGTGAACTTCGCAGCGTCCAATTGCGCTACTTCGTCGTGAAGTGCGTGTAGCGCTTCCATTGCCGGGGGGCTCGTGACGCTGCCGCCAGAGAAATGCCATCGGATCTGCTTAATTTCATAAGAAATCTGTGCTTGTCTCGCAGACACGAGGCTTCAGCCGTTTTGCCGCTGTTCCGGGTGTGTTCGGTACAAGGGATTGTAGAATCGTAGAGGGATTTGGGTTGGAAGGGACCTTAAGGACCATCCTGTTCCAACCTCCCTGCCATGGGACACCTCCCAGTAGGTCAGGTTGCTCAAAGCCTCATCCAGCCTGGCTTTGGACATCTCCAGGGATGGGGCATCTACAACTTCTCAGGGCAACCTGGGTCAGTGCCTCACCACCTTCACAGTACACAATTTCTTCTAATATCCAGTCTAAATCTCCCCTCTTTCAGCTTAAAACTCTCACCCCTTGTCCCGTCACTGTATTCCCCTATAAAGAGTCCCTCTCCATTTCTCCTGTAGACCCCTTTAGCTACTGGCAGGTCACTATAAGGTCTCCCCGGAGCCTTCTCTTTTCTAGGCTGAACAACCACAACTCCCTCTGCCTCTCTTCTGCTTTTTTTTTTTTTTCCTTATGGTACAGACTTAACCTCCCCAGGCTGTTGTCCTAAGGTGTCTTTAGGGTGTTAGAATACCTAACAAGCATAACTGCCTCTAAACATAAGGCTCCTTCTCTTATTATAATAAGAGTCTGCTTATGCATTCACTGTAACAGCTTGATTCCATAGTCTGAAGAAGTCATCTCTTACCTCATGCGTTTAAGGCTGTTGCTGTGGGGCAGCTGACAATAACTTTTATTGAGGTGGAGGAATACTTTTCCAGTCTGGCGCTACAAAAATTGCTACTTCCTTTGTAGATTCTGTTGTACTTCTTTGAAAGTTTAACAGCGTGAAGAAACCATGAAAAATACATTTGAGTGTTAGAATTAAGACTTAAAATTTGGGTTCTCAGTTATTATACATTTGAAATAGATTAGGTTGGTACTAGAGCCTTAGGGAAGCTAAGCAAATAAATGGCCTCTCACTGGAAGATCTGAACGTACAGGAACTGGCTGTCCATTAAGGCCCATTTTAGTTACAGACTTTAAAAGCTAGAAGTTAACTAAAAATAAAAAAGAATCATATAGATGATAAATCATAAAAAAATGAAGAATAAACAAGATTTTCAGTGTATAACTAAGAGCTTATTTGAAATAGTATTCTTTTCCAAATAGTTATGGTAATACTTCTTTCTGCATTTCTTTTCGAGAATGTGCTTATTGTACTTATTTTTCACTGTCGCATTTCCATCACTTGTGTTTGGGTTAGTTGTTCTGCAGGGATGTGTTTGGTAAAAATAATTCACTGCGCGGGAATTGGCTTCTTTAATCATGGGAATATTTCTACTTGTCTAAGAATCTGTGAAAGCTTATTTGCACAAAACTAGATTTAGAGTGAGATTGAAGTTGGCAGTGTCCTTTTTAAACCAGCCAAAAGTCCACTTGCACATTCATCTGCAGCTGAAAAAGTCATGCTGCGGTTAGGAAAAGATATGTTTGTATTTAGATTGGACCTTGCTAAAATGCTTGTGTTTAAGATCACAGATAGATGTAACTAGACACACTAGACTTGTATTCATTCATATTTTAAATTACAGTGGGAAGGTACACCTTAGAGCTAGTTGGTAGAGTTGGAAATCCTTTAGTTCTTCTTAAATTGATGGACAGGGAACTCAGAACTCATTTAAATATTACAGGACAACCATAAATTTTTTTTTAACTTTTAATTTAAGTTATCCTTTAGTTTTTGTGCAGAAAAAAAAATAGTTAATAGATATGCTGATTACAAATGCTGTGTTTGACTTTCAGTTTTCATTAAATTTGAATACAAATCCTGATCTTGACTGTCCTGTGTGTTAAGAAAGGATCTGTAAATAGTATGCAAATAAAGTATCTATAAATAGTGCACATTTCTGATGTAAACCTAAGCACAACTGGTTCGGGTCAGAATGACATTTTATTCAATGCTTTCTTGCTTCTGTGGGTTTCAAATATCCTGCAGTCATAGCTCACATGAGAAATTTTAGTTATTTTGCAGGTGCAGGTCTCCTTTGATAAAGACAACAGCACTGTTACTTTTTCATGAGAGAGCTTGAATTGTTGTAGGCATGGTGATGCAGAGCTGATATGTTGCTTTTATTGGAGAAAGCTGAAGCCGAACTGGTCCTCAGTTGGATGTACTTCTCTCATCTTGAAGGATTTCAAAATGACTTCTCAGTCACTTAAGTAATCCATGAATGGATTAGCGTTTTTTTTTTTTTCTCCTCTGCAAACACAAGGGCTGTCTCGCCAATGTAATCTTAGAGTAGTATGCAGGGTAGTTCTAGGTAAAGGGAGAGGGAGAACTGTCCATGCTACTGCTGTATTTCTTTGGTAGAGACGGAAAAATTCCACTGTCTGGGCTGTGTCATGGGAAATTGCCTGTGAGAGCAACAGCAGAGCTTGTGGATGTGGACTTTCTTTGGTGGGACGGCTTTTGTGCTATTACTGTAGAGAAGGCGCAGGCAGCTGTGGTAACAGGTCAGTCAAAGCTTGTTTCTGCCATGCAGCTTCCAGCTCTGATATTTTAGGAGTCTATTCTCTGCCAGTTGATCTACATCTTAACAGCCTGGAGTGGAAAAATCCTTTAATTTACAGCTGAGCTGGAGCTGCAGTAAGATCTTCCATCAGTGTAGCTGTTGATCAGGGATATGAGTAGTTGTTTGTAAGGTCCTTGCACAGATTCAGTTACACGAGTTAAGCACGTGTACTATTAGGGCTTGCCTTAACACTGTGGTCTGTTGTTAATAAATGGGTGTGAAATGACGCTATGCCAATGTCCTGTATAGCTGTTCCGATACTGTTGAGATACTCCTAGTGCAGATGTGATCCAAGAGAGATTTCCTGGGTGAGCGCTTTTACTGTAGCAGGTCCTAAGGATAATCACACCTTTCATTTAAAAAGAGAAGAGGGGGGAGTTCCCACTGGTAAATCCAGGAAGTGGCTTTATACCTGAGATCCTTCAGGGAAGCCTGGCTTCCATTTGTTTAGGTCTCCCATTTGTTTAGGTCTCCCATTTGTTTAGGTCTCGAGACAGCATTAGAGCCTAGAACAGACCTTAGCCTTGCAAAGCAGCAGGATGTAACTTCGCTGTCAGCTGCAGAGGTGCTGTTCATAATTTAATAGATGGAAATAAAGCAGCAGTATGAATACAGTCAGTATCATTGCTATTTGGAAATAGTGTGATAAGATACAAGAGGCACGCACTGTGTATTTACTAGAAGGGGAGCCCAAAACAGTAGAGACAGAGAAAGAGGTAAGCTAGCATAGGAACATCAAATCACCACCCTTTCCTTCCTTTTTCTCCCCCTCCCTCTTCCAGAAAAATAACATCTTCTGTTGTAACTGCACAAGAGAGAAGGGGAAAAAATGCATCTGGAAGAGACCAAGAACATACCCTCATAGGAATGAGACCTGCATGTAGTTAGTGTTTATGAGGAGTACGAAAACATTCAGATTCTAACTGAGTGGGATACGCAGTCACCAAATTATTTGTTTGTTCCTGCAGTCTCCTCAGAAGGTAGTTGGAATAGGTAGTTGATATGGCTCTAACCACAACGTGGTGTTTTTTTTTTTTTTTTGTGAACAGGAAACTGAACATGGATCATAGCACTTCTCATTATCCTGCTTATATTGTCGTGATTTGAAGTGTCACTGTATTGCTCTTATGTATGGAGTGGCTTGTAATAGAAAATTCAGTGCCCAGATGTGGGAAACAATTTAAGGAAAGGAAGGTTGCTCACCTGTGTAGGCAGCCTGTCTCTCGTGACACCTCCTGCCCTCTTTTTTCGTTTGAAGTTAAATCAAGCAACAATTATTTGGCTTGGGTAGCAAGAGGAAACTGAAAGAATTTTTTCTTTTTTTTATAAGGTATTGAAATCGTCTTGATTCAGTGAGACTAGGAAAGGAAATGCAAGTTCTTGCTCTTCATAAATTAACAATAGAATCATTAGTTTCCAGAAGAAGGAACCTGTTTCATCCCATTCTTCCTAAGGAGAGTTCATAACTTCTCTGCTAAAGGTGTGCAGTAGCTGTGTGGCTTCTTACTGAAGACAGAAACCTAATTGTTTCAATAGCAATCAACTGTTCTGCAACTGTTATTTTTGCAACAGACAACATGAGAATCTGCATTTAATTTTTGAGAAGGGGCATTGAAGAATGCTATGGAAATTGTGAGGAAAACCTTTTTACAACATTCCTGTCTCTCTCAGCCTGTCATCTCTGCCTTCTCCCCAGATCTTTATCTGGTTTATATGTTAACCTTTTTCATTCTTTCTTCACAGTGTCTGTGAGATATGATCTTTTGTGTCTAGCCACATAGTTAAAACTAGTCTAGGGTGCCCTCACTTTGTGTCTGGATTTCTTTTGGACACTTGGCTGTTCAAAACAATGACCATTTTTGCTGGAAGTGATTAGGGTTTTTTTGGTTTCTGTCTGCTGTTAAGACTTACAGTAAATCATCCGTATGCAGGGTCCTATAACTACAGACATTAGCTAATTTTCTTCTTGGTGCTTTCAGACTGTCATGTAGAGTGGCATACTGTGGAGAATTTGACATGTATGTAGTCCCAGCTGTTAATGCTGCTAACTTTTGGCATTCACTAAAGCTTTTCTGTGGCCTGTCCTGACCTTGTTCATCCTGAAAGTGGAGTGTCAGGTGGACACTTTTTCAGCCATCATAAAGAAGAATCCCATAAACATCTACAGAGATACCTCGTCTTCTGCCTTCAGAACTTCAGAGAGGTTCTTAATGCCCTCCCCTCCCATGAGCTGACTGAACCAGAACAACCAACAGCCTGATAGTGGACTGAGTATGCCACTGTGTGTCTTTGAATGTTTTTGCCTTTTTGCTTCCTTCTTTCTTTGGATCCAGTTGTCCAGCAGTCATTTCATTCCTTCAGCTGGAATCTCTGTGTGCAGGAGGTGTGTTTTTTTGTTCTGCTCCTACATTACCACATTACATCCAGGGGGTCTGGTTTTAAGATGATGATCTCAAATGTTTTTGTAGGATACAAAGTGAAGGTAAAATCTTGCATTTGTCTGTGCTGACTGTTTCCAACGTCAGTCCAAGAATATTTGTCTTATGGTATGGGCCTTTTGCTTTGTTTTCATGCATTAGGATTCCAGTTGCACAGCTTAATTAAGATCTGTGAAATAACCCACCGATTACATCAACTTCTTCCTTGGCCAGCAGGAAAATTTTTCTGTATTACTGCTTTCTGCCCTCCTCTTTGGAAAGAATTCCTCTGAATCTTCTGTGCTTTCAACTGAGGCAGGGCTTGCTGGGAGTTGATGTGGTTGAGAAAAGAGGACATTTCAGTGCATTGAAGACTTCTATTAAATCTCTTCCTATCAAGCTTTACTTAGTTACCTTTTATCATCGTGGCTGCAAGGTGGTGCATCTGAGGAAGTCTTAGGGTATAATCTTCTAGTCTTTTAAGTAACTTTTGAACTAAAGTGACTTAATGGATAGCATAACTTTTATAGTTATAGCCTCCCTTTAAATTATTAAGATTTCTTTACCTTGAGTCTGTGGGGAGCCTTCTCACTGAAAGCTAAAATGCAGGCAGAATGGTGGCATTTTTGTGGGATCATATCTTGGTATCTCTGCCATGCAAGTAAAAGTGCTTGTGGCCCTGTGAGTCCTATCTAACATTTCTATCTCTTTATGGCTTTGGTGGAACTGCCTTAGTTTAACGGGATGGTTGGGAGGCCCTTCTTGCCCTTCTCTTAGTCTTTCTAACTATGCCACGTATACTTGCACAGCTGTTGAAAAGAGCTTCTCCTGATGAGTCCTGTGAACAGCATAGTGTATACTCTGCTCCATTTTTGTGAGATATGGCAGCTTGTTGCAATTTGCACCGTTTAACACTTGCTTAAGTTTTTTCAGGGTTCATTAAAGAAATGAATTTCAAGGCAAGGAGAAACCCAGTTAAAGAGCACAAAACCAATTGATATTGATCCGGTGGTACACATGTAATAGGCTACTCAGAGACTTGTGTTGAGAGGTGTCCTCTGACACTTGTGACATTATGGTCATATGGCTGAAGAAACGAAAGGGAGGACAATAGACTTCCTCATCTCCTCTGTTGTGTGATTATCTGCACAGGAGTGAGGAATGGGGGCAGGTGTTTGCCTAGGAGTCTTACTTTAAAAAGTAAAATCCCAGAATGTTTCACTAATCTCCTAATTCTATAGGAGAACTTTATTTCTTTAATAACAGTCTATGTACGTTATGTATGGTGCTCCATCTGCTACAAACACAGTTTTGCACAGTTTGAGAAAGAAAAGCCAAATTAGACTGTGTCCGGGAAGATAAACAGTTTTGGGGAGTGTGGCGTGCTTTTGATGATTCACTTAGCCACACTAAATCACTAATTAAGTGAGGCTTTCATTCAGAATTCTCTAGAGCTCTGCCTCTTTCTGCGTTCATTGTAAAGACAGACTGGTTTGGAATTATCCTTTGTGTATGGTTTCCTTGTTTTGCCTGGAAATGCTGGTGCCTCGCACCTGGTATTTCAAGTTTCTTCTATATCTCGTAAGTGTCATTGTCTTGCTGATTATAAACAGAATCTGATCATACTGTGGACTTCCCAGGGAGAGAAGGACTGCTTACACACCCAGAAAATACAGGAAAAGTCTAGGTGTCAGTGACAGCTGGTCTGCTTCCAGTACTTCAGAAAGAAAGGAGTTTGTACATGTGAAAATGGAGCAGTTATCCAGAGGCTGACAGCATCAGTAGCAGATCTCCACCATTAATTCTCCACAATGATGATATTTGATGTTCCCTCAGAGAGAAAAGACAGATAGGTTACAACTGAGCCCATCATTATATTTTTTTACTCTTCTTGTTGCTTTTGCATTACGTATAATGTCTGTTTTGTTGCATATGCCGGGAGACCCACCCAGGACTCTGCTGTGCCAAATATTGTATTGAAATATAGTAAAGAAGTCCCTGTTCTTAATATTGGTTTGGTTTTTTTTAAGTAAAGCAGATGAGCGTGGAAGAAAGCAGATAGGATTTTTCTGTTGATGTTTAGAATGGCAAATGCTGAGAAGTTTCAAAATCAGCACGTTGAATAGAATTATTATTTGACGGTGGATTTATTTTAGGGTATGAACCAACCTTCGTTCAGTGGGACACCTTTAAAGCTGCAGTATGTAAACTCTGTGAGCTTATAAGGAGGTATGTGTCTGTGAGAGGTGTCTTGTACCTATGTACCTTGCATATCCACCCTCATCTTTAGTTACGCTCAGATGGTCAAGCTTTGTGTCGTTGAATGAAGTTGATTCGAAACTGTCCCTCAGACACCTCTCTGTGCTCATACCACACTTGTTCCCGTTTCCCTGGCTTCGCATCCCACTGAGACAGTAAGCAATGTCACTTATTAAATCAGAAAAGTAATAAATATTCTAGGTGGCCAGCTTGTATGCTGAGCCGATTCTACAGTCTGCTGATACAGTCCTTCATACAGTTGTGGTCATGAGTGTAATCAGTGTGTCTCACAAGAGGAGGGAGGAGTCTCCTGATCCATGTTTCCTCTGGGGCAGGAGGGAGATCTTTGTTGATGGACATGCTGTGTGTACCACATGCAGCCCCTCTCTTGTCTCCAGGTCTGCTTGTTCGGGTTTAACTGTGCTTTTCTCTCCCATCTGTTTTTGCACCCTTCCTACCCAGTGCCTCCCCAGGATGTAAAACCTTCTGGCCAGGGTCAAACTGAACTTCAGTAGCACTGGAGAAGGCGTCTGGCATCCCAGCAACAGTGGACTTCGTTTCTGGTATCTTATCCTTGCGTCTCATGACATGGTGCCACTGAAAAACTGTCTTTTTGGGTGCGTTCAGAGAGCAGAGTGCACTATTCAGGTTCGTTATTCACTGTTCCTTCGGTTTCCTCCTCCTGCGTGTTTTGTTTTCTTTAATCCATTGCCCTCCTTTTCTGTTTCATGTGCCCCACAGGCATCTTCTTTTTTGCCCTCCTGGCTGTTTACTGTGTTATCCTTCTTGGTTGCACAGAAGAGAAACTACGGAATTTTGTTAGCAGTAGCCATAAACCTTTTCTTAACAGAGGGAGCCAATAGGAACATAAAATGTGTCCAAGGCAAGTCTCATGGACTGGATTAGCTATGCAGTTCTCTGTATTTTCTTGGAGGGGAATTGGTTAATGTTTATTTAGAAATGGTATAGTCTCAGCTGTGGTCTAAAACAGCAAAATTGCTTGGAAACTGTCACTTGAGATGTTTGCTTCCTCTGTAGGAGAATTCTTCAGCTAATGTGCCCTTTTGTGGACGATTGTCTAGATGTCTCATCAGTCTGGAGAGGCTTGTTTTTAGTGCTACATGCTCTCTGGAGAGTTTATTTTTAAATAGTTACTGAAGCAACAGTCTTCTAAAATGCTGCAGTGTTAGGATAGAAGGAATTAAGATGTTTAGCAATCCTCTAAAAGTGTAGATTGAAAAAAATATTTGTTCTATTCTCTAAGGCTATCTGAAAGTGTTGGTGAAACTGTTCTAGAAGACTTGTTTACCTGATAATTTTCTTCCTTAAAGATCTTCTACTCTAGTTTAAATTGTGGACATTTGCAGACTGAAATATTGTCAAAACCAAATGTTTTATTTTGGGAACTGCTGTAGCTTATCCTTCGTTGTCTGCTATAAAAAGATTACCTTTTTAACTGGTGATGAATTCTGCCATCTTCAGGCTGCGTCTTGAGGTAGTCACCTTGGGACTGTAGCCCCCATGGAGCAATAAGGTGCTATTACACAAGCAAAATAATTCTACTTTTTAGAGGAGAAATGTTTTGCCACTCTTCCTTCTTCATGCCAAGGACCCAGGGACATTACTGTTTACCCTCTGCCAGAAAATTGCCAAGAAAATGCTTTTCAAGAGGTTGGATTTCCTTATCGCATTGTAATCCTGCAGCGTGATAGTGGTTTTACTTTATATAATTTTCTTTCTTAATCTTAAGTCTTCAGATGTGTTGTGTGAACACACCAATTACACTTAACTAAGTTATTGTATTAATTTGAAGTCATATCATGTCACTGATAAATCAGATGATTAATCAAATGTTACAGAATGTCCTTTCTAAATATAAGGGGTTTTCTTTCTCTAAGTCCCCACGCCTTTGCTGCTCTACTCTTGTACTCAGCTATCACAAAAAGCCTTTTGTTGTTCATTTGACTGTTAAACTATTCTTATTTTATGCTTCATCAAACTCTTAATGAGCCCAAAGTTTGTAATATTAAAAGTCGGGATCTCCAAGGTTCAGAGAAGCTAACAGGTTTCATAAAGCTATAGGGACCAACCAGCATACAGGAAAACATGCCAGGCAGTCAAGGCTTTTTTTGTTTTGATGATAGAGGACAGTGGTGATGAATTTTTTATTATGCATTCATGCAAACCGTAATGGTAACTTAGAGGCGTGGTGCTTTCTCACAGTCGGAGTCTGGTCGTGAATTCAGCTCTCAGGCATAGTACTTTGATTCTAGACTTTCTTGAAAGCAAGGAATTTCAGAAAGATGAAGTACGACAAAGTTGAAAGAAAGGGTAGTGAAGAGGAAAGGATAAGATGACTTGAGTAGGTTCAAGGTGCATAGATCAGACTTGATCCAGCAGGCCAGTGCACCATGCTAGCTGGTCTTGGCTGTTCCTTTTCCCATCGGTGTCACAGCAAAGGTGGATCTTGAAGAGAAGGCTCTGAAATGGACTGGGAATAAAGTGCTGTGAGAGTAACACAGTAAATTAAGTGTTAATTTCTTATGCTGAATTTGAAGATGAATTGCCTTACAATGCTGTGCTAATGAAAGCAATTCAGGAAATGATTCACAAGAGTGGGTAGCTGAGCCTGGCCCTTCTAACAGCTGTCTAAGCTCAAGCTAGGTTGACTTATTTACTAGAATTGTGCTTTATTTGCTACAATCTTGAAATAGTAGCAAATGCTCTTAATTCCTGTGGCTTAACTGAATGGAGTCCTCTGACACCTGACAGAAGAATGTGAGCAACCTTCAGACTGTCTACAAAGTCACTTTGGTTTGTATTTAGAAAAGTTTTTTTACAGTGGTATGGGCTAGAAGGATTTTTCAGTGCTGTAAAGTAAATGCTAGACTGTGTAACACAATAATGACATTTAATGTTTAGTTACACCACGTATTGCACAATTTTACTGGGCTTTGCTGCTCTCTTCATCATGTAGGCTCCAATATGGAAGCAATATCTGTAGTAAGTATCAGGACATCTGAGAGCAAATAAATTCTGTGATCCTGTACTGAAATGCAGTAATGACTTAAAATACATAATATATTTTTTCAGTTACAAAAAACTATATTCTCCTGTTTCCCCATGTAGAAATGCAAAACATACTAGTGTTTCGGTTTGATGGGATAGCTCCTGCTGTGCAAATACAAGTTGCTGTGACATATTGGAGTTTATGCCACAGTTATGCAGGCAAATGCATGCGGTGTCTATGGAGTTTCAGTTGTCACAGTAAAATCTTTAAGTGGCAAGAACAAGGTTATGAGTATGAGATTAACTGACATGCAGCAGTCCTTGTTGTGGAAAGGAATGTTCGGCAGGCAGTAACTTTTTATAACCTTGTAGTATTCAGGTACTACAGAACAAAATCTCCTGTGAAAGTCTTAAACATGATGGAGGTATAAACCCTAGCCACTGTCTTCAACTCTGTGTTCAAAAGGGCTTTTCCTAAGAGATGGAGGGTGGAAAACCATGAAAGGTTGACAAGGCTTTTGGTAACCATGTTCTGATTTGTGACAACCTACTAGAGCACTGAAATTGAGCAACAGCCCACTGCTGAAGTGTGTCCTCACCTGCAGGATCTAGCTGTTAGAATGGTTATGGGAAGCTAGTGGTGGAAATAAGTTGTGACCTTCTCTGAGGCAAAGCCTTGACTGTGAGGAGTTAAAACTTCGGAGAGGAATGAACTGAGGTCAGCAGCACAAATAGTCTGTTCAGTAAATAATTTTCTTTGCATACTGACTCCATTCTTTCACTCATTATTTGCTCCACTTATTCTTTTTCCCTTCCTACACACACACACACAGACGTGCCCCCATGTGATTTTTCTGGCTTTATTATTCTCTCCTGCCCTAGTTATCACCTTCCAATGGCCAGTTGTCACTGTGACCCGCCTTCTAGCTGAGGGAGCTGTAGATGATAGGTTTAGTATGGAAGAACCACCCTCGGTCTGGGATGGACACCTGTCTTCAGCTTAGAAGATGCAAGGCTGTTTTCCAGCTGCTCCTGTGAGTCTGCTTGCTCTGAGCACTGCAGTGGCTATACAGAATGCAGCACACAGGAGGGAGAATGCTGTTCAGCGATACATAGAAGAATTAAGAGCTGTTGCTTGCCTTTTTCCCCCCTTGGTGACAGGCTACGAGCTCCCGGGTGAGTGAGCGTCTAGTACGTGGCATGCGTTGTTCCAAGATTGGTGGGGAAATCCATTAAATAGCTATGCTGTTAGTGACAATTTGGGTAAATGTAGGATGAAGCATTGGTTAATGCTGGAGTCTGCATAACATAGCAGGCTTTGATGCTGGTGCTTGGACATGATGCTATGAAAAGAGAAAAAGCTTTTAAAAATCCTGTATATGAGGATCTACAGAAACCAGCTAGAGGAAACAGTAAGATTTTGTGGGTTGTGTGACCTTGAATGTCTGCTCCAGTGAAACAATGCATGTGTGACTGGTATTTACAAAAATATTTTCTAGGAGGCCCTTTTGTTAGGGGGGAGCAGTTTAAATGTTCAGAGATCCATTTTGATTTTTCAGTGAAAGTGTAATAGCTGCTACTTGTCACCTTTGTATGTGATCTTGTAAATGCTGCTATCCCCAGGCTCCCGAAAGATGTGCCAGATTTCTCTTTGTGGGTATTAAACAGACTTTAAAAATCCCCACAGACAGGATGAGATAGATATTTAGCAGGTGTACGGTAGCATGGCAACTATTGAGAAGATAGCCTATGTATAATCATTAATGTATCCTTTTGGGCTGAAGGAGGGGCTTTGGTTCTGCACCACTTGGCGATCTACAGTCCAACAATTCTTGCCTGCTGTTGGAGTGCAGCCTCTGTGTTCCTTCTCGTTCCCTTAGGGCACTGTTGTCTGTTTCATTCTGCTGGGATTTTTATGTATTCCATTGTGTTTTCTTAAATAAAAAGGCAACTCTAGCAACAAACAAAATTCCTTTCTTGCTTGACTTGTGCTTTTCACTTATAAAAATGATTTTCCTTTCCCTGGTACGGCAGCATTATTAAAAACAGGACTTAGCTAAGCTCTGTTACTGCAGAGCCAGTGGAGTAAAAGAAATATAGTGCTTGCTATGAGAATTATGTTTTCTCCTCTTCGTTTAAATATCGATAGCGGTGAAGTTACAGATCTGAAGATTCTAAATCAAGACAACTGTTCGTTGTTCTCTAAACAGACTGTAGATACAGCTTTCCTATAGCTACATTGTTCGGTGAAGTGCATTCCTTTTCAGTAAATAGACAGGCTTTTAAGGCCCTCAGGTTCTTTAGATCTGAAACAATAGAAGCAATGATTAAAGCTAAATACACGAGGGAACCAAATTGCAGAGGGGGGATGCTGTTGGAGTGCCTCGCTGTGCCCCACCTCTAGTTGCTTGCTTTTTTTCTTATCCTATGGTACTGTGTCCTCTTCTCTTGTCACGCAGTGCAGCTGTCTGGGTGTGCGTGAAGACTGATCAGAAAACTGATCTGGCTCTAAAAATAGACTTGTTGGAATAAAAGATAGCTAACCTGGTCAGGTTTACTGTGGTGTCCCATAGCTGTTGTATTGGCATTGGTAGTCAGGTGGGGATGATTTGGTGGTAAAGTGAATCATAGAATTCTGAAGGTGGGGCTACTGTCTGTGCTTCTTGGGGTATGAGAGGAAGCAGAGTGAATTACAAAGAAAAATTGTTGCCTGATGATTTTGTGCTTGGGTGGACATACTTCATACCTGTGGAGAAAAGGGAGGAACATTTTAGGAGAACTGTTGAAAAGCTACAGCTGAAAAAGAGGCAATGGGTGCAAGTTAATAAAGGAGAGAAAATACAGATAGTGCTTACATGAGGTGCCATAAAACCATTATTTCTTGAACCATTATTCTTATTTTTCTGGTGCAGGGTTTTAGTTACTAAGCTCGTGTTCTGACCGAGTGCTGTGTCTGTAGGGCCCCAACTAAGAGATGGATGGAGCAGTACTGAGGGCAGGTAATTACGCTAGCTGCTGTCTGCTTTCCCTGTTAGCTCAGTGAACTAACTTCTTCAGGTATGTTTGTGTACTTGTGAACATGGTCACTTCTGTCTCTATCAACCAGTTTTATAAAGAAAAATCACCTCTTCCTATACGTGATGTCGTATATTTGTCCTAGCAAATTATATTCTGATGGCTCATTCTTAATAAATACTGAATATGTGAAAAACTCATGGTTTCTAGTAACTGAAAAACTGACTGCATTTTTCTTTTGTTTAGCAATTAGGAGCAGCTCTTCGTAAAATGATTGGAACAGTAAAAGCTACCCCCCCCCCCCCCCCGCCTTAGTAGCTAGTTTTGAGATTGATATTCCATTATATTCCAGGTACTCATTTGGGTTACAGTGATATTTCCAGCCAGGTAGCACCTCTTTATGATTCTTTCAAAGGGTTTTGCACTGATTAAGAATGGCAACTTTTACTGTGGTGTGGCTTCAGGATGGTGCTTTTCATATAAAAATCAGTAGAGGCAGGACTGTATATCAGGACTCGTTTGTGAGGTGGTTGAGTGGAATTGGCTTAAGCCCTCACTGTACTGGGCAAATGAGAGGAGGTGATTTGTCTACTTATAAATGAGCAGACACTTCAGGAGATGAAATTTCTTACCTCTCTGCGGAGAGACTTGAAATAAAATGCCCTGCCTGCTCTGTGAAGGGGGAACATAAGCCAGATGTAGTCACTATAGTCTAAAATAAATGCTAATGAAAAATCTGAGGCCCTACCTTGATGGGTCTGAATGTAACTCAGCTTTACAGAGTCTAAAAGAGAAATTGAAAGGAAGTAAAAACTCGAAGGACCCAGCAGTCTTTCCTGTTTCACAGAACTTGCATAGGAACTGGGGTGGAGTATGCAAGAGAATATTGACAGCTGGTTCTCTCTTTCTCCTGTACTTTGCTCTCTAGTTTAGATAGGTATTTGCAGCACTGCAGAATTTCTGTCTGTAGCCTGTTCTTATCTAGGTGAGTAGCATTACCTTTTAAATGGGTTAAAATACTATTGATCTAATGTTACACTGAAGTTCTTTCATCCCTAGCTGTTCTGGCACTTTACAAAGGGGATAAAAGTCCATCTCCCCTCTGGTTTTGAAGGCAGATAAATGAAATGCGGTGTTATTGTATTGTAGTTGACCTTCATAAGCTTAGGCATAGCTAGAATAAGAACCTGGCTCTCTTCCTGTTCCTGGGATCAGTACATTAAGAGTGAACTTTTCATTATCTTGCAGATGTGATGTATGTGTTTGTGGGCATGAATAGCGACTAATGAATATTTATACATATAGTAATGAAGCCCTACATCTGTTTTTACATACGTATATGTGTATGGATTTGCAAGATAGTAGTGTGGGTGTGAGTGGATGCTGGCCTGGGAAAATTGTGATAGCTTGTAGCAGTGCCACTTGGCACACACAGTGTGTACAAACACATATTTGCAGAACAGTATTAAAAAGCAAAACAAAAATTTCTACCTTCCTTTTCCAAAAGAGTTGTGAACCCTAGGGGCTTTTTAAGCACAACTACCACTGGCTGAAAATTTTAATGTAAAACTCCTATTTTCCATCTTTGACTTTTTGAATGGGAACCGCTGTTTACATTCCCAAGTAGGCAAGTTTAGTAATGCTATAGATGGGAAAGTGCATGGTGTTAGTATGAACCTTGACAACCCTTCTTGATATACTCTGCAATTTAGAATTTAGGTGGCTGGTGTTGAAGTTGGCAGCTTCATTGGGCTTGCATGTTTGGAGTTACTTATAGAAATGTATGCTTTAGCCCCGTTCTGTGACAAAGGTGCCCACTCCCCCCTGCTTGCTTTTTTCCAGAGATTGGTAATCCACAGTTACATTACAAAATCTGATCTGCTAAAAGTTTGGATTTATTTACAAGAAGGCTTCCAAAATTAATAGTGCTTTTTATTTGCATACCTACAGTGTTAGTGAAGCCCCTTTGTTACCTGTAGTGTTTCTGAAATTTCTCTTATACCTGATGATCCTCATGAACCACTCTGTTCCTTTAGCAAAATTGTGTTGTAGCTAAGTCTTAGTATTTGATTCTGAAATAATTCTATTGGTGCAGCTGTTGTTTTGATTGAAATGTTGAAAGACTGCTGATTCACAGGAGGGAACACAGACTCAGGTAAATTCTGTAATTTTGCTATAAAGTCTTGATAATTTGAATAACAGCAATACCATCTTCTGTACTCTTATTCTCTTCCACGGTAGTCTTGTTTTTTAAAAGGTGTTTGGTCTTTCAGTGGACTGACTTAGTGGAGGCAGCCTATTTTGCTTTCAACATTCAAAATATATTTTTTAGCTCTTGTTTCAATGTCCTGTCATTTTTGTCTGAAAGTTTCTATTGGTTATACTTCTAACTTTACCTCTGAAACCTTCTATTCTTCTGGCCAGCCCTGAGTTACTAATTAGTTAGCTCCTTTTGTAATTTTTTATCATCAGGTACTCTGTTTCAGGAAACCAAGGAAGCAAGATTCCTGTTGTCAGTAACTCTTTTAGTTGTCAATGTAATACACACAGATCTTGAGTGCTGAGTATGGGCTATATTCGTAGAATCATAGAATAGTTTGAATTGGAAGGGACCTTAAAGATCATCCAATTCCAACCTCTCTGCCTTGGGCAGGGAGACCTCCCACTAGATCAGACTGCTTAAAGCCCCATCCAGCCTGGTCTTGAACACCTCCAGGGATGGGGCATCCACAACTTCCTTGGGTAACCTTCAAAACTCCTGACTGCTGCTTTTTTTAAAAAAAAAGATGTTAGCTATATGAATAATCAGTGCCTGAACTCCATATAAATTTGCTGGTGGTCTTAGTTGAAATATGTGATATAGTGGATTTTGGTACAATACTAGTTCTAGCAGCAGTCATACCTGCTGGTTTCTTAAGGTGTTTTACTACAATAGATGAAAAAAATCCCTGGAGTCACAAAAGATCAATACTTGAGCAGTTTCATACAGTGGAAACTAGTGAATTAATAGGCAGTCCAATAATAGGAATTTCAGACTTTAACTGAATTGGAATTGATATTTGAGGATCCGTATTCACGTGTTCACTCTTTTCGCAAGGCAGTAAGTGATCCTGACCTTCATATTGCAATATGCAGCATTCTGCCTCTACTATGGGACAGCATGTGCTACATCTAGTAATAAAGTTTCCCAATGGGTGGATTTCCTCCCTTGAAATCACTACGCCCTTGGGTATATTTTTTAATATTGCCCAGTATGACTGCAGATGTTTTCTTCCCTGTTTGTTCCTGTGTGCCTTTTTTTTTTTTTTTTCCCTCTTGCTCCTTTCTCTGCTCACAGTAAGTTGTTTGCTTGCAGATTAATTTATGGAAATGACTTCCACAAGTTGTTACGTAGCATCTTGGAGACCTTCGAGTTAGCCAATAGAAAAGAGGGAGCTCAGTTTGCCAGGGCTAACGTATGGAAACTTGGAGAACTGTTCCTGCTCCTGTTTGGCATGTTAATAGGGGTGAAATATCAGAGTAATAAGAAAGAAAAAAAGAGAGAGCACTACTGCCCTCAGAAGGGAAAGTATGCAGAACAATTTTGTGTGGCTTCTGTCTTTTAGTGACAACTTATTCACTTTAGTACACTTGATTTGTATGTATTTTCTTTGTATTTGCGGAAGACTCCAGATTTTACAACTGTTTTTAACACGCTGGATTGAGAAGGGGTGGTTCTTCTATGTATGTAGAAGCACTAACTTCTGGTTTTCTAGAAGGATAATTAGTGAATGGTTCATAGACCAGTATTGGCTGGTGATGATACAGATTTGAAACAACCCCTAGGCTGACTGTTGTGTTTTCTTGCTTTACTTAGGAGTATAAGGGACTAATATGCAAATGTGCAGTTTGCCAGCTGAGGAAAATGTATATAGTGACTTTTTTTGGCTCAGTTCTGACTTTTTACAAACACTTAAATGAACAAATGACTTGCTCCCTTTCATGATGTGGCTAGTTCTTTCATAGTCTCATCTGAGATACATTTCACAAATGGATTCTGAGTAGGTTTTTTTAATGGCTGACGTGCTGGATAAAAGGCACAACTTGGACTGTTTTATTTGTAAATGGCAGTGGTAAAAAGTAATACAAATAAAACTGCGTGCACTGGCTGCTATAAACTGTGGTGTTAGGGTGTTTTTTTTTTCTTGTGAGCTCTCTTTGGAAGACAGAAATCCCCTCCTTTCTCATCATTTTGAAGAGAGGCCACAAATCTGAGCTGAAGATGTGTGTCTTGACTGGAGGCCTAGGAGATATTTGTCCTGTGGTTGAGGTTTGTCTTCAGCCTCCGTATGCACTCTGGATCTCTGGTTAAGGACAAGTAGTAGGCAACTTTGCCATTTCTCTCTTGCTCTGTGTAGTAGTAGCAAGAATCTGCTGTCTTATTGATAGGGTCTTCCTTAGTTGTTACAGTCCCTAGTGCTTTCTGAGACGGGAATGTTATAGATGCCCAGAAGTGCTGCAACCAGAATATATGGGCAAAAGGTATTTTCCCTATTCCTCTGAAGGATCAGTTTCATTTTACTACACTGATAGTTGTATCTTTCCAAGTGACCTTCCTCACAAACCTGGATTCAGGTGACGCACTGAAGCTCTAAATTTGGGATGCCAGGCAGATCATAGAATCACAGAATGGTTTGAGTTGGAAGGAACCTTAAAGATCACCTAGTTCCAGCCCCCCTGACATGGGCAGGGACACTTCCCACTAGGTCAGGCTGCCCAAGGCCCCATCCAACCTGGCCTTGAACACTTCCAGGCATGGGGCATCCACAGCTTCTCTGGGCAACCTGTGCCAGTGCCTCACCACTCTCATCATGAAGAACTTCCTCCTCATGTCTAGTCTAAATCTTCCCCTCTCCAATTTATAGCCATTCCCCTTAGTCCTATCAATACAAGCCCTTGTAAAAAGTCCCTCCCCAGCTTTCTTGTAGCCCCTTCAGATACTGGAAGGTCGCTGTAAGGTCTCCTGGGAGCCTTCTCTTCTCCAGGCTGAACAACCCCAACTCTCTCAGCCTGTCCTGTATGGGAGGTGCTCCAGCCCTCTGATCATCTTTGTAGCCCTCCTCTGGACACTATACTCCAGGTGGGGTCTCATGAGAAATCAATAGAGGGGCAGAATCACCTCCCTTGACCTGCTGGCCACGCTTCTTTTGATGCAGCCCAGGATACGGTTGGCCGCCTGGGCTGTGAGCACACGTTGCCGGCTCATGTCGAGCTTCTCATCCACCAGCACTCCCAAGTCCTTCTCTACAGGGCTGCTTTCAATCACATGAACTCCCATCCTGTATTGAAACCATAGATTGCCCCAACCCAGGTGTAATATCTTGCACTTGGCCTTGTTGAGCCTCATGAGATTCACACAGATGTCAGCTTCATGCTTCTACTCTCTTTCTGCTCTCCACAATTAGCTGCAAGTTCTGTAGATTCCATGGATTCATGATGAGAAACCCAAGGCTCTGAACCCAGTGAAATGTCAGACTTGAAAATTCAGAGGGAATGCCTAAGGTTAGTTGATGGGAAGGAGAAGTGTCACCATAATCATTTAAGTGCTAGACAGTTTCCTTTCTGTGGAATGGTTATCTAGGAGAAAGGGAATAATTTTCTTTGTGCTTTTCCTGAAAGTGCCAGCTCTGTGACTAGGGAGGGGAAGCGGAAGTTCAGACCTGGGCTGTGAGAGGAGAAGGTTGCACTTAGTCCTTAGTGAAACAGCTTTGGCATAGGAAGTTTTATCATTGCAGCTGAAAATTTCCTCTGCCTTTCTGTGGCAGAGGGGCTGTTTGGAGGCTGCTTGGTGTTCATCTTATGTTGGTATTCTGTATATTTTGACTGAATAAACCCAAGCTACTTCAATTTCCTACTATTGTTGCGTAGAGTCTAGAGCACCACTATCCAGTGCTTGTAGATTGCATTAACAAGACTTCTGAATTGTTTTTCATGTGTTTGCGTATGTGCAACAACAGTTGGAGTTTGAACTTCAATGCCTTTACTCTTTTCTAGGCTTATGCTCACCATTTGTGTTATGGTTAAGCAGTGGAGATTCATTTTGGCACACTAAAAAAATGCACTTATCTTGAATATCTTGTTTCCTTGAAAATGCTCTGCTGCTTACAGGTTTCAACAAAGTATATGCCACACTAAGTGAGCATGAAATTAAACTGAGTTTTCGGTTTTATTTTTGTCAGCTTGACAATGTGTCATATTCAGCTTTCCTTTTCTGTTGCTTAGTTGGTTTTCTCTTGTGCTGAAGAAACATTTATAAACAGTACTAGAACAAGAGAACACTAGATTTGAAGAAATTTAATAGGTATTAGGGCATGCATGCCAGTTCTGCGAGCTTCTCTAAAGCTGCTTCTTGCACACTGTAATTGCAACATGGTTTGTAGAAACATTCTGCTTATGAATTTCAGACTTTACAGCTGGGCAGGGCTCTTAATCTTGCATACCTGCAGGTATTGCAATGCTATTTGGTTCTATGAAATAGAACCAGAGGCAGCAAATAGTCACATTGGACTTGGTGAGGTTACTGTGCCCCTTGGCTGAAGACATGCGTGTTGTTGTTAGCTTAGTTCTGATAGAGCTGCCCTATTCTAGTCTCCTTTTTTAAAAAGGCTGGCTTTAAGTATTACTTTCAGCAATTATGTGTGATATAAATCCTGTCTAAATAGAACTTGTTTACAAGCCTTATTATAAATAAGAGAAAGAAGAGAAGTCTCAGTATGAATTAAAAGCATTCTTTTGAATGTGACAGGGACAGAATAAGTTAATCCTGCAGAAAACTCCTATGTGCCTAATTCTGTGCAGCTGTCCCCTAAATGGGAAGGGCACAGACACTTTTTGTTGTTCACAGCGAGGTGTGGAAACGCAGCATCTTGCTGACTGTGCAAGTAACAACCCTTTTCTGATTCTGTTCCCAAGGAATGCGCTAATGTTTGTGGTGTTATGGTACGTGCCAGGGCTATCTGCTCTACTGGGCCACAGCCCATAAATGAGAACAGCTGCTTTGCATCTTGCTCTCTTTGCCCTTTTCCTCTCATGTTAAGAAAGCTCCATGTTTGGAGGAGTGCAGAGCACTCTGTGCGAGGAAGATAACTATAGAGTTGGTGTTTTTAGGAGAGGTCTTGGCTCTATCGCCAGCTGCTGTCAGCTTGCTCTGGACTTTGTTACAGGACTGATAGTGCTCTTGAAAAGCTACATCTTTGTGTCCGTGTGTGTGAAGTGCTACAGACAGGCTGAGGAGAGTTCTCTGTGCATAGAACATGTTTATGCATGTGTATTCTTCCCTTGAGAAAGGCACCATTTCACTGTTCAAGTGAGTTTAAATGCCTAGTGAGGTGGTCTGCATTGGCGTCCATAGGGAAGAGAAAGGAACGTGGATGGTGTGGACTGAGGCAGATGGGCAGTATGCAGGACATAAGAACATGGCTGAGGGTGTGTTTTCATTTGAGATTTATGGAAGGAGAAAGGAAGGAGAGCAGTTCCACTATGGTTTACTTGAGCTGAGATAGTTCTAGCCCTGTCTTGTACATCCTGAATCACTTCCTGGTCACCGGGGTTCCAGAGTTGCTTTCAGGTCAGAGGTGGAGGAGAGAGCTTTAAGGTCCTTGCTTTTAACTCCTGCTTCTTAGCTAACAGTTCTTTAAAGACTGTGGTCAGTTGGTTAGTGGCCCTGGAGGGAGGTTATCTTTCATGAGTTCTGTGCTTAACTATAGGTAGAGTCTGAGTTATTGCCTCCTCATCACCCCTTGTATTAAAGCAGGTAGAAATATGGAAGAGACGATGCTGTTCTACACTTTTCCAGTTGGGCTGTTAAGATAAGCTGGGGCTTCATCCTTCTATTAAGCTGTTATCAGTGTTATTTCTACCACTTTTATCAGGTGAAGTAGCCTCTTAAAAGCACCCTTAGTAACATTTTTATTTAGTATTTAAGCCTTCCTTCTGGATTCAGGAACACTGCTATAAGGACTCTTTCAAGTTTAGGGCACGGCGTGGATGTTGTGTAGAAGAGTAACAGGTTTGCTGAATATTCACTGAGTTGTTTCTAACTGCTTGTGGTGCTTCCTGAATGAGAGAAATGTTTGGGAGTTGCACTGGTTCATGACGAACTGGGGAGGGTAGCTATGCTGTCCAAAGAAGCCTATTTAAAGCATCACACACAGCCAGGCACATGGCAGCTGCATACCAACAGATCTTGTTCTCTAGAAGAACTCGGGGAATTCCACATATCGCTGGCTTTTTTCCTTTCTCAGTTGAAGTTGGGCTCAAATTGATCTAGGAAGTGGCTATAGATCTAGTTTTTCCTTTCCTGCCTAGTTCCGGGAGGTGGACTTTTGATATTTAATGCCAGTAGTCAAGCAAAGTCCTTGTTCTGATCCCTTAGTTTAAATAAATAAACAAACATAACGTGCAATTCCCACAGACTTGCAGAAGATTAAGGGAGATGTATTTAAAGTGTATTGGTGTGGGAGCTGGAGGCTTTGTTTTGTTGGAAATCCCTTTATTTCTTTGTCCAAGCAGTGGCCAAAGACCTCAAATTGTATGTGAAAACACTGGCTTTTTAAGCAGGTTAAAACAGAAAATGGCATAATGCATGTTTCTTATGGTATTATTGTAACATTTGACAGTATTCTTTCCATCTTGCAGAGCTTGGTAGCCCTGGTACAAAGATTTGTAAGTTGTGTCAACTCTCTTGTTGAAGAAATTTGGAGACAAAAACAAAAAAAGGCAAATCTTTTCAAAGTTAACACACTTTGCTAGAAGCTTTAAGATGGTTCAGAAGTTTAGCCTTCTATAGTCAAGGTATCAGGCTGTTCTAGAATGGAGAGAAATAAGCTAGAATCTTTAGGTTGTTTGAAAGCATCTGTAAGACTAAAATGTTTGGTTCCAGCTCTGATGTAGTTCATCTAGAACCTCCTCTGCTATTGCATGGCAAATACTGTACTGAGGAAAATGCTGAGCCTTTAACATAAATACCCATGATTGGGCACAGACTTAAGCTGCTGCTTAGTTGTGTGGTAGAGCTGTTGCCTTTCAACTTGGTTGCTCTCTTCAGTTGTTTAATGGTGGCCAGGTAGCAGCCTCTGCTCTAACACTGGTTTAATTCTATGCTAGTGATACTTGAGATGTATTCTGGGCTAGATCAGCTAGCTAGGCGATGGACTTCAAGTCATAGCTCCTGTGTCTTGTATACATGATTAGCGATAGCCTGATTCTTTGATGTTGTGGCGATCTGAATCCAGTTATGTGTTGAAACAAGTTAGATTTGTCTCAAATGAGCAATGGCTGCAATTGTTTGCAAATGTTATGCCTTCCTCAAGACACACCATCAAATATTATGTTTATTCTTAAATAATAATTGTTCAAAAGAACAGTGCAGGTGTTTTAACTTGCATAAAAGCTTATGTGAGGGACATAGTATGTGATAAAGCTTGAAGAACTCTGATCTGTCATCGTTTTGAGTCTTGGAAATGCTGCTGCATTTGGTACCCAGCCCTCCAGGTAGTCATGGTAAAGGGCATGTGCAGAGAACAATAACAATGTTGAAAAAAGCTGAAGCTTTAAATAAACTGCTTTTGAATGTAAAGTATGCAAAAAGTCTTATGCTTCTTTTGCAGGTTATGAAGTACATACGAGGTCCAACACCAAAAAAACAGACTGACCCTATAGCTCAGGGAGCAAGAGTGGGAAGGGAGAGACAGAGATGGTTACAGAACATGTTCTGAGCAGTCACAGCAAGACAAGGTTCAACGTGGTCATTTCACTCAGTACAAGTGGGTGTGTGTTCAAATATAGATGTTTTCTTACCCTTGGTCAGAAAATATCAGTGCGCTAGGCCACAGTGTTTTGGCTGTGAAGCAGTTTTTAGCTAATAGCATTGCTGTGCTTGAGCACCTACACTATTTGCTAGACCTCGTTACCTTTTCCCAAAGATCAAGTTGATGCTCAAAGGAACCCATTTTTTTGTTGGGAGGAGTTGTGAAAGCAAAAATGACAGAGAACCTCGACAGTCTTTCAGAAAGTGACCTGTGGAATTGCTTTGAATGTTGGCAGCATCATAGGCAGCTGTGTATGAATTCAGAAGGGAGCTACTGTGAAAGTGATTGTAGTTGGTTTTCTCAATTGGTTAAAAGAGTTACAGGCACAGTCTCCTTTTTTTTTTTTTTTTTTTTGTGTTAGACCTCGTATATGGGGCGAAAACAAATTCACCTAGCCATACATAGTACTTCTGATATAGCTTACCCCTCATCAACAAAAAGATATTTCAATTGAGTGAAAATAGTTATGTGGATTAGCTTTTGTTAGGGAGAAAAGAACAAGTCCAGAAATATGACCTGTACAGGGAAGTTCTTGACGTGGTATTTTCATGAAGCTCTTGTAGTAATGTGTTCTTCCTTGCTGGTGTAAAAATGTGGAATATGCAGGCCAATCTTTTTTTCCTCTGCTGAAATTTAACTTGGAAGCTGGAAGAGAACAATTTTTACTTCTTGAATCTCAGATTGTCCATAATGCAAGGGGGATAGTCATCACTTTTACAATGAGTCTCATGTGCTGAATTACATGTCACAGTTGATAATTCTGGATACTGACTGCTCCTGACTTGTGCTGCCATTGGTGGGAAGCAGCTCACTGGTCAACTGATAGACCATTTGATGGAACCGGAATAGGTATGTCCAGTGTAGCCATTTGATTCCACCTTCCTCCTGCCCCACTAGTCCCCGAAGAGCCTATTTGTAAATAACATTGTTCGCCTCATAACCTTCACTTGGTATCCTTCAGTCTAAAAATACTTACTCCTTGTGTGAGGTTTCAAGGACTGATAATTTGCTTATTTTCAGCAGGAGACTGACAGGTTTCTGTAAGATTGTTATTCATGTAATAGTTTAGAAACAAGAAAATTTGGCTGAATGATGGAATATTTAAAATCTGACCCTGTAAGCTGTTTACACATTACATATTTCAGCACAAAGACATTGTTCTTAAAAAAGGATAAATATTAATGTGGTTTCTCCCCTGTCTCTTTAGGCCATTTTGATTTGGTTTTTTTCTGGGTCAAGAATTGCACAAAAGGGCTTGTAAGGTACTACAAATGTATATCTCCTCATGAGTATCCTCATGGAAACTCATGTGCTAGTCATCTTTAGATCTTTGAGGCAGCAGTAGTAAAATAAATCTCTTTGCTCTGCAAGTTTCCTTCTCCCTTAGAATCTTTTCAGGACTAAGCCGTTTCTGTCTGCTTGTTTCTGTACACTGATCAAACAGTTTTGTTTCCAGTGTCTAAGTGGCTTCAGAATTTAGACTTGAAAGGCTTGCTTATTTACCTCATTTTGTTTTGTTCTGTCAAGGTTAGCAACACATCAACTCTGGAGACAGAGTGTTCGAGGTTTGTAGCACAACACCTTTGGAGAGAGCCAGGTCCCTGTGTGAACACTGCTTAGAGAGAGTTCTCATCAGAGCAGTTTAAAAGCTGCTTGTGCAATACGATTCATCTTGAGAGCCTCCATACAGAAGAATGAAACTTATTGTAGATTCTGCTTTTTATAGTATTCAAAGCTCACCACCTCGATGCATCTATGGTGCAGCAGCAGAAGAGAGCTTTTGCTGTGGTAACCTCTGGGAATGATATCATGGATGCAGGTCTTGTTGTTTGGCACTCCCAGGGGGAAAGGACTGCCTTTACCATAAGCATTTTTGTAGAGCTGAGCATGTGATCAAATACTGTGGCAAAAAGCTGAGCCTGGGGAACAACAGAGTGCACAAACTGTGATACTTGGGTGCTCTTGTGCTGGCAGATATACTGGTTGTTGTGCTGGCAGAAACTTGGAATCTTGGGTGGGGGTTTTTTTGGCAGCTGTGTATCCCAGTGCTTGAAGACAGCAATGAAGAAATCACAGAGATGCTTCTATGGAAAAATTTTAAAAGGCTAATGAAAGCAGTTGCCATTTGTGGACGTGTAATATTCTGCTGGTTTAGACTTAACAGAAGTATTAAGTTGATGAGGTGTTCAAGCAGCACCTTTTCGGTCATGTTCTCAGTGTAGTGAAGCTTGTCACAGGTTCTCTCTAACAAACCGAGGTTCTGGTATTAACTGAGCTGAGGCAGCTGGCAAGAGGAGCACTTTCCAGTTCACCTGGCTGTGGAGTCGTGATAAATGACTGGTTGGCAGGCTGTGGTGTTGGAGCAAGGGTAGAGGTTATCTGCTATGTGGTGTTGCCTGCTCCTTTGCATTTCAGGGTGATACCTGCTGCTGGAACTGGTCTTTTCATGGTCTTTCTAGGTTTTTTGTTTTGTTACTGCTGGCACGTGATCTGCAGTATGATGACATGAAGTTTTGTATTGCTTTCTGAGACTGGCCCAACCCTAAGAGCAAGAATTTTTCTGTCTGGTCTATGCTGAATTCATTTCTCCTGCCATTTATTGTTCATTCCTCACTTTACAAGCTATTTGAAGACTAGAGTTTGACCATAAAAGTAATCGCAAGAGAGTGTAGATAAAATCTTAAGAGAAGTTGTCAGTCAACAAGGGGATTAGGGAATGTATTCTAAAACGTTCTGGGGTAATAGAAAATTCTGAATATGCAAGAAGAGGAAAGGCGTGTCAAGAGGAAGAAAGGAGAGACTCTTCTAGAGGCTTTAAGATGACTGTAAAAGCATATTTACTGGCTTTTCTGTTTTTCTAGGGGGCTAACAGCTACGACAGTTAGAGAAGGCTCCATTTTAAGAATTCCCTGTATTCACGGGTCACAGGCTAACTTGGCATAGCTGGTAGTTGACGTGTGAGCGTTTCGGTTTAGGGTCATCAGTTCAAACGCAGCCTTGATCAGCGGTGGAAGAAAGCTGTTACCATGAGAGGTTTCTTAATGAAGTGAGCTGGCAATCTGTCAGGCTCCTAGGGCATGAGTTTCTGCAAAACTACCATAAATGGTAATTGTAAATAACCTTAGAGTCAAAGAATTAAGCAGGTGTCAATGATAATCCAAAGAAATGAAGTAGGCATACAGGGAGTAACAGGCATTGAGCACTCATGCTTGTACAGCTGATAAATGGAGTGTTTATACATTCCTTCTTGAACTTGAAATGAGAAAAACTAGTCAGTAAAGCAGTGAGAAGCTTCTAACTACATCTGCATTTTCAGTGTTCACATGAAAATAGAAACCCATAATGATAATGTTGCTGGGTAGGCTGGACACGAATAAAGCTGTGCTTTCATGGTCAGAATAGTCAGTCCTTGAGTTCCTTTTCCAGTCACCTTTTTCTGTGTACCACATTACCACATTTTTGATTCCAGTGGTTTTCGAAGTCATGCTTAGCTTTCACTTGTATATACTGTTCATCAGAGGTGCTGTTCTGCTGTGGTAAGATTGAAGCTGACTTTCCTCTGTTGGAATCGGCAGACAAGTGCTTAATTTCTGGGGAAAACTAAAGACTTCCTCTGTCTTCTTAGAAGCTTTTCATGCAATATCCTTGCCCATCTGCCTGCCCTCAGAGTGAAGGGTGAAGGTGATACAAGCTTTTCTCCACCTCTGTTGCCATTGTTTGGAGTTTCATTCAATAATTTGCCTGAGCAGCTCAGGAGATTGTCTTAGTGCGGTGCACTATTTGTGAACAGTACTTGTGCTGTAATTTTCTTATTGTCTCGTCTAGTCCATTGATCTCTCTTTTTTTTTTTTCCCTCTCCCCTACTTCCTGCGTGCATAGTCTAAGCCAAGCCAGGCAGCTCAATTTATGCAAACCTAGTTATTACTTAGGGAAACAACAACAATTGAAAGTAACTGCCCCTGAAGCTTCTGAGAATAGCAGTGCTAAATGCTGTTCTGCCTGGAGATGTGAACCCAAAATAGGTCTCAAAACAAATTTGCTTTTTCCTCTTCTCCCTTGTTACCCTAATCTTGCCACGTTGTGGTTGGAAATCCTTTTTTTAAAGTTTGACAGTTCTGGATACTTTCTTTGGCTGAAATCACTGTATGTGCTGAAACGTATCCTCCTGACGTGAAATCATTTACTCTAGTGACAGAAGAGAAAACCGCTGCCACATCACCAGAGTTCTGCTTGCTGCTCAGCTCTGTCCCTCCTCCTCTCTGTGTGTGTGATGGGGACAAAAAACATGATTGTATTCAGTTATCACCAAAATGCTTGTATGTGCTCTAAGAAACTCTTCTAAGAGACTCATGTCTCACTTCTACTACGCTTGCATGCTGTTTCGCTTGATCTGCCCTTACCCGTTAAAATCACAGATGATAGATTCTTGCTCTACACCTGTACATCTTTCATTATCTGCCAAAGAGCGCATCATTTACTGGATGAACTTCATTGGTAGGTGCTGACGTAGGTGTGCATAATTGAAACTCATTGATTTCCCTGGAGTGCAAAATTGAAAACCGGGAGGTTAGCCAGCAGGAAATGTGCTCTTGTTCTAGAGGAATATACATATATATATGTAGTGAATATATATACTGAAGTAAGGGAGTGAAAATGCTGGAGCAGCTTCCTTTGCACCACGTGATGGCAGCCTCAGTGGAGAATTCAAGAAGTGCTTGAAAACGGACAAAGTTTTGTTGCAATCAAATAGACCTAGTAATGAAAGCTTTGTGTAAGCTGCAGTAGCTCTCCCTTAAAATGGTGGTAAGCTGGCAGAAAGTGGGGATTAAACAGGGACTGGGAATACGTAGAAACTTGAGGCTGAACACAAACTAAGTGGCGCTAATTGAGTTTAATTGTTGCTTTATCTTGTCCAGCATTTTTGTAGTGATCTGTCATCTTGCTGCTTTGACAACGAGTAAATGGACTTTATAGCAAGGACAGTATGTGCTTTCCTGGCCACAGTTCACAACTGAGCTTATCTTCCTGTTACTCTAAAACTTCTCACTTGTGGGTCTTATATGCACTTGTTAGTCATGTAACTCTGATTTAATCATAACACGTGAAAATCCCTGCTGATCTGAAAAAATAAGTTCTAACCTGGGTTGTCCAGCTGAGTCATAACTCTCCAGAGGATCTGGAGGACCATGTATTTTGGCTCTGGAAAGATGAAAATCTATTGTAGAAATTGTAGTTGTTCAAGCTGTTGTTGCTTTCTGCCTGTTTAGGCAAAACATAATTAGCTTCTTCATTGCAAACATACAATCATTGTGCTATCTTTAGCTGCTTTGTGGTACAACTTCACCCCATGAAAGACAGAACATCACAAATGGTTCACACTTGCTTGAACAAAACATACTCCAGGAGAGTAGACATGCTCTGCAGCTCTGCTCTTTGATCAGCTTGCTGTCTGAAGATGGTAAATGGGGTAGGTTTTCAAGCTGAGTAAAAGTAACTTATGGAAGTAAGATTTTTTTTCTTTTTTTTTACCGTCTTGAGCTGTATCAAAACTTTTGTTGAGAGGAACTATCTAGTGTGAGTAAGCTTGTGAAGCATAGCTCTGAATTCTCAGAGAATCAGATAATCGCACTTAAAATAGACCATGAGCCCATAAAGCCTCAAGCTTTATCTTTTGGAAGTTTTATTAATTATAGTTGAATGTTAGCGAAAACTCACCATGGAAAGGTCCTATAAAAGCTTCTGTTATACTGGTCCTGTACCTGTTTTTCTGAGTGTTGAAGGTGAATACCGAAGAAATACTTTAGGCTTACTCTTCAATTGAAAATTGGACACAAGTCTTAGAGTTAAGTCACTCTATAAATTGAGAACAAGAAAAGGAGAAAAACACTTGAGAAGAGCACTTTTGGGTATGTTTTTGTTTGTTTTTCCAAGTAAGCCTGTAAACTTGCTTGGATAAGACAAGAAGTTTTGTTAAGAACTGTTTTATGATTCTACCTATAGATTTAATGTGTAGTTAGAAAAGGTGTTTTGGCTTTCATCAGTTTAAGTTACTTGACTGTCTTCTGGTCTGACTGCAGAGTATGGCCTGATTAATTTACAAAAGTGTGTAGTTCTGATTTGGTCTTTGCTTAGGTACTGTGCAACTAATATTGAATACAAATGATTACACTGAGAATCTTAACAGCTACAATAACCTTTCCTTAGCCATTCTTTTATTAATTGTTAGCTTTATCTGTCAACAGTCAAATTAATTATTCATTTAGAACAAATGCATTCCTGTTGGGAGTATGTAGATTAGAGTGGCTAGAAAGCTGCACTGAGGAGAAGGACCTGGGAGTCTTGGTTGACAGCCATCTGAACATGAGCCAGCAGTGTGCCCAGGTGGCCAAGAAGGCCAATGGCATCTTGGCTCATATCAGAAACGACATGGCCAGCAGGTCCAGGGAGGTTATTCTCACCCCGTGCTCAGCACTGGTGAGACTGCACCTCGAATACTGTGTTCTGTTCTGGGCCCCTCACCACAAGAAGGATGTCGAGGTTCTGGAGTGTGTCCAGAGAAGAGCGACGAAGCTGGTGAAGGAGCTGGAGAACAAGTCTTATGAGGAGAGGCTGAGGGAACGGGGGTTGTTTAGAAGAAGAGGAGAGAGAAGAGGAGGCTGAGGGGAGACCTTATTGCTCTCTACAACTACCTGAAAGGAGGTTGTGGAGAGGAGGGAGCTGGCCTCTTCTCCTAAGTGACAGAGGACAGGACAAAAGGGTATGGCTTCAAGCTCCGCTAGGGGAGGTTCAGGCTGGACATCAGGAAAAAATTTTTCACGGAAGGGGTCATTGGGCACTGGAATAGGCTGCCCAGGGAGGTGGTTGAGTCACCATCCCCGGAGGTGTTTAAAAGACGGGTGTATGAGATGTTCAGGGGCATGGTTTAGTGGTTGACAGGAATGGTTGAACTCGATCATCCTGGGAGGTCTTTTCCAACCTAGTGATTGTACCTGGCGACCCTTTGGGAAACTTTTGGGAGACTTCTGAATGGGCACCTAAATGTCCTATTCCTGTCAAAAGGCTGTTCAGAAACCTGTGTCACAAAGTGAAATCATGGATACTTAAAAATAGGCAGAGATGTGGAGAACAAAAACAAAAAAAAGTATGCATGCCAGTGGTTATGTTTGAGTACTGACAATGGCCATGTCTCATAGACTTAAGGTGAGATGCTTGACAGTGACTGGGATTTAGTGGTGGGTATGGACAGGGCAGCTATTTTCATGTACTGCTGCACTTGGCTGCTAAAATAGGACTCGAAATAGAATTTTAAAAACCTCCTGAACTGTGACTATGGTAAATATGTGGTGGTTGTGTGGGCATTGCTAGTTGTTGCCACAGGTATATCGAATAGTGGTTCCTGGTTTTGAGTGATGGAAGTGTTAGCAGAGGTAGCAGACCTGTTTTGTGTAGTAGCGCAACTAGACCAGATCATAACGTGTAGTATTGATACAGCCTTGATTTCAATATCTTCTGACTTTTGAATGCATGGTAGGTGGACACCTTTATGATTAATTTTGTCTGACAGTATGTACTTTGATTATTAAGTTTAAAAAGTTGATATTTTGGTGGCTAGCAGATATTCTTTTTATGAGAGGGTGGTGGTGATGCATACTCTTGCGGTAAAATGGCAGAGTCAGAAGGCTAGAAACTGCTTATAACCTAGAAAAGCAGTTGTGTTCATTCAAGAACTTTTCACCTAGTGTAATAATGTACACCACCAGAGGTGGGCTGTGGAAATCCACCTTCTTTGTATGCTTGCTCTTTATTTTCTGTGCTTACCTCTACCTCTCCTTCTCAAAATCCTGCATGGAAGCACGTCCATCAGTTGGCCCAGATACTGTGTATTCCCTGTGTCACGATTCTCAAAAGGACAGGAGAAAGAAGATTGTCTTCTGTCCTGCTGTGTAGCTCTGTGTACGAGGGCTTGAGGCAGAATGACTTGACATTCAAGGGAAGTATCAGGTGTTTGTGCTGACATATGAACTTAGTAGTATAAATATGTTTTACCACACACCCAATCTACTGTAGAGCTCTGAGAATATTAATGAGCAGTGTGGACAACATTGCAGTTCACGTGTTCTGTGTAAACCCTTAGGCATCAAACATTATGGTAATTTCTGTCCCAGAAGCCTGTTGCCCTTGCACAAAATAAAACTGGGGATATTTGTCTAACTTTCTTGCAGAATTGTAGGAAACAGAATCTAAACCAGCTAACACTTATTCTGCTGTTATTTTCTACATAATCTAAATTTGAATGATTTGAAGAATAGACTTGCATGACTTCCCTTGAATGTGCCAAGTTGCAAAAAGACCAAACACTCAGTTTCACTGTGTTCCACAGCACTTCTGATGTCTGTATGAGGTTTCTTTTACTGCTTTGTCATAGTTCCTCATGGCAGCCTTTTAGATTGCCCAAATTGGTGTTCTTCCAGTTAGCTGTAGCCCTAAAAAGTCTAATTAAGATCCTGGAAGGAAATCCTGCTTAGTGTGCAGCTACTGTGAGCACAAGAAAAGGCGGTGATAAATCTACACGTTTTTAAAACTGAAGTGAAATATGGGAATATTAAAATAGACATCGGAACCTTTCTTAAAGGCCTAAGCAAGATTAAATGTTGTCTGCATTTTTAAAGAGGCGTTTCCTTAAAGCATCCAGAGGGCCTAAACTCAGTGGGAAAATCTAGACAAATAATTTATATTCTTTCTTTGGCAGTAAGCAGGCTGGGTGTTCTTTTCTTTGCTTATGCAACTTCTAGTTAAACTTAGTGGTACTGTGACTAAAAAAACAACCCAGAGCGTTTTCCAGACATGTTGTCATACTGATGTGATTGGAACGACACAATTTTTTAAAATACTGACATAAATATTTTCCTCTGCCAAGACCTTGTTGATTTTCAGTTCTTTTTTTTTTTCAACTTTCACTGACTGAAAAATGAGGGAGATTATTAAATTTCTAACAGCCCCCTCCCTAAGGTGTAAGAATGTCTGTAGGGTACCTCTTCATGGTTTGCATAAAACAATTTAAGATCCTACTGTTGGCTAAAGGATGGGTCTCATCTCACTAAAGTTTTGTGTTTGTCTTCCTTTTCCATTTCTCTTGTGATCTTTTTGCAGCCATGTCGAGAGTCAGATCGAGTCCCTGACTTGACTTGAAGAGGCTGTTATTGTTTCTTTGGCTAGGGGAGGGTAGTAGCATCTTGATCTTCAGTGGAAACTTGTTCTTGCTTCCAAATCAGAGGGAAAGGGAAACAAATACCTTACAGTGAAATAGTTATCCCAGATAAATAGATTCAAAGATGGATTTGTGTTCATGGAGATCCAGGATGCATCTACTGTTGTTTGTTACTGCCTCTAGCTGTGCATTAGCAGAGGAAGGTTGTATGGCTAGGTTTCTGACCACAGAAGTGTTGTTGTTCCTTTCTGCAGTATCATTAAGTACTTAGTAATACACAGTGATGTGATTTAATAAACCCAGTGAAACCACAGGACTGGAAGAGAAAGTTGTGAAATTCAGGAACTGATTTTCATGAATAACCATGTTGTCTCTGGCCTTTTTTGAAGGCAGAAATGTCTGTTAGCACTTCTGTTTTGGGTACAGGTGCTGAATTTTCTCTTAATGTCTGACTAAGATTTCAATTTAAATGTTCCATTTCAAGAAATGTACACTTCAGTGATCTGAATAAATTTTGAAATTCAGAATGAAAATGTATCAAGACGTTAATAAATGTTTACTAAACTGTACTCCTTGTTCTGTTCTCATGGTACCATAAATGTAGGAAAATCATGACACTTGATTCTGCTGAGATACCTTTACAGACTTCAGCACAGCTCATTTCCTGATGATGGATAGTAGACCTTTCCCCCTGGAATTTCTAGTGCCACTCCAGTGCAATTATTGGTGACCAAAATAGTCCAAGAAGAGTGTCCTTAAACAAAACTGGCAGCTGATTTTGGAAGAATTCTCTGTCCCAGTCCTAGAAACTACCGTTCTTGGCAATGTGAAATGGAGAAGTAGTACTGAAAGGAATTGCTTTTCTTTCTAGGATAGTTTCCACTTCACTGCAGGATCTAAAAACAAAGAAAGAAAGAAAAAAAACAACCAGCTGTGGCTTTTCCTGCTCGTTCTGTTTGTGGCAGATTGAAGCCTCAAATCAACAAAAACCCTGGTGGTTACCTTATCTCAAAACTGAACATCATATTGTAATGCTTAGTAAAATATTACTAGATATGCCAAGATATTTGGATGATTTTTTGTTGGTTTTTTTAATGAAGTGTTTCATTAAATGATGAACTCAAGAGCAAGAAGCACTGAAGTAATTATTTTATTTAAAGTTAGCAATAGTAAGGAAACAGATTTTGAAATTGGTCACTTTTATTCCTTCCAAAATCTTAATGCCATATTCAAAGGTTGGTGGTTGAAATGGGGCTTGACAAGGTGAATTTTGAGGATTGTAGGAGCAGGAATGTTTTTTATAATTTGCAGAGCCCTATCATGTCTTTTTTAGATGAACTTTTTATTTACTACTTGAGGAATTGGGTTACTAAAGAAAAAACACATAAAATCTGGAATATTTGATAATTTCAGCACTTTAGACCTGCAGATTTATCTGTTTAAATGAGAACAACCTTATTTTCAAAAATCGTGTCCCTGTACTAGGACTGACTTTCATAGACTCATAGAATCACTAGGTTGGAAAAGACCTTAGAGATCATGGAGTCCAACCATACCTGTCCACTACTAAACCATAACCCTGAGCACTTCCTCTACTGGTCTTCTAAATACCTAAGGGATGTATTTCCTTTCTATGTGAAGGATGGCTGTAGATGTAGCAAATGCATAAGGAACTCCATGAACACTTCTACAAGCAGTAGCCAGCCTCTTTAGCCTAAAGACCTGAATTTTTGTGCCATAATGCAAGTTTTAGCTAAAATTGCTGCTAGGGATATATTTTCCAGGTTTCAGCATAACTTCGTAAGTTGATGAACAAGTTGTATCAGAAATAGTGTGGCCAGCAGGATGAGGGTGGTGGTCGTCCCCCTGTACTTGGTGCTGGTGAGGCCACACCTCTAATACTACGTTCAGTTTTGGGCCCCTCACTGCAAGACAGACATTGAGATGCTGGAGTGTTTCCAGAGAAGGGCGATTGAAGCTGAGTCTAGAGAACAGCTCTTGTGAAATGCGGCTGAGGAAACTGAGGTTGTTTAGCCTTGAGAAGAGGAGACTGAGGGGAGACCTTATTGCTCTCTTCAACTACCTGAAAGGACGTTGTAGTGAGGCGGGTGTCTCTCTCTTCTCTCAAGTAACAAGCTTGGTGCTTAGGGATGTGGTTTAGTGGTGGACTTGGCAGTGTTAGGTTAAGGGTTGGACTCAGTGTTCTTAAAGGTCTTTTCCAACCTAAATGATTCTGCAATTTTGAGTCAGCGCGCACACACACACGTGCTTTATTATTTCTTAGAGCAAAAGTCCTTTTTAATATAGACCTCTAACTGCAGAACTTCAGTGTTGTGATGAGACTGCTGAAGCAATCTGTGTGGAACAGCATAAAGAAGTAGGTTCTATATTGGCCAGTGGCTGTTGTCTCAGATAACTGTTGCCCAGCACTTGTTCACCTATACAGTCAGACTTGGCATTTACATAGCTTGTGATTAGTTTCGGGCTAGTTAGTGGAGGCAGCCTCTCTCAATCTTTCCTAGGCCTTACCCCTTTAAGGGTGCTGAGGTGATTAACTTCACTTTTAGACTGCTGGCTGGAACATACTTCCAGTTTTGTCCTGATAATCTTCTCAAATCCTGTTGTCAGACCCTCCTATTAGGGGATGAGGAAGGGAAGAAGGGCCCTGATTTCTAGATCAGCTGTTTGTAGGGTCAGCCTACTCTGCTGGTTTCTTAACCTGTCTTCCCCCCGAGGCAACTTTTTTTTTCCTAACAAAACCACTTGTTTTCCCAAGAACTTGTGAGTAACTACCATGAACTGACACTAGAAATAACTTATAATCCCAGAGGCAAACCTTATTTTAATGAGAGAATTCTTCATATGTCAAAATTAGAATGACAACCCTGCAAGAACTAAAGCCCCTAGACTGCACTGAAACTGAACCACGGATCTTTGGATTCTACACGTATACAGTGTTTTAAATCCTATTGACACATTGCATGATGTGGTTTTGTAAAGGCAAAGGCAGATAATTTAATTTTGAAACATATTTTCGTCCTCTCTGTACATCAGTATTATTTCCTTGCAACCTTGTAATACTAGCAGCACAGGATAAGAGAATAATCTCTTGGCTTTGAACTCTCTATTTAAAACCTCGTGGTTCAGTTGCCAGCTGAATAGCTATTTGTTGTGGTCCCACTGCCAGGAATTACACTCTACCCTTGGAAAATATAGCATGGATTCCTTTTTTTGTTGCTAGAAGTTAATATCCTTTTTGATGTCGTTAGGTACCTCTCATACTGCAGCTCATAAAGAAACTCACATCTTCAGCTGTTAACATTTAGAGGGAGTTGATAATAATTTCTTGAGGTCCTCTTCAGTGTTATTTTTCTGATTCTTCCAGAGCTCGTGTACTGCAAATTCAGATGCTGCCAGACTTGGCCAGTAAGAACTATTTACGAGAGAGAGGAGGCAGTTTAGTTGAACCCTTGGGCTAGGGATTGCCTTTGTTTAGAAAGTAGAATGTGAAATGGGATTCACAGCTATAGTTCCATCTACTAGAGAGTAGTTTCATGTGTTATTTTCCTGGATAAAACTTTCTTTTGTTTAATGTTCTATGAGGCCTGGGAATAAACACTTAATTTTGTTTTAGGGTAAGGAGGAAATCTGAGGAGCTTAAGAGTTTCATGAATATAGGCAAAAAGTGACTCCTTGCTTTTGGCTTTCTTGACTTTACCTTTTAGGGTCATGTGTGCTGGGATTTGAGCATCTATGGTCTCTTGTATTGCTTGGTTACATAAAAATTAATCTGCCTGGAGGTTAAATATGCAGGTCTGTCTGCTGGAAGGGATATGTTAGGTTTAAAGCATCCCTCGTGACTCCATCCTTGGAGATACTCAAAACCTCACTAAGCACATTCCTCAGTAACCTGTTTTAGCTGACTCTGCTTTGAGCAGTGGGATCAGACTGGGCAATCTCCAGAGATCCTTTCCAAACTTGATTCTTTTGTGGTTCTTGTCTCACAGTTTCTTAATTGGACCCACTCCTTAAATAAGAGTTTTAAACAGTTCGCTGCACTTCTCTAATCCACAGCCAGTTGACTTCCCTAAGCAAGAAGAGAAAAGGAAACGTGGATGCATTTCCACCAGAAATGATCCTACTTCTTTTGCAGTGAAATATACTGATCTGAGGAAAGCTTAATGGCATGGCAGTCCTTCAGTTTCATACTGCCAAGGTCAACTAAGTACTGATTCATGTTGAGTGTGGCCTAGATGAGACAGACTAGTTTTTTCTTTTCATGCATGTTGACTCTTTTTCTGTGAATGGATTTTAAGTTCTTGTGTTCAGTGGAGGAAACCAAAAGAAGAGCATGCTGGAAGTTTCTCTATGCTAAATCCTGTCTGTAGAAAAGACTGCTGAGAAAGAGCACCATCCTGCCTGGATGTTCCAGACAGAAAGCATGCTTGCTTTTCTGTGAAAGGAAAGCTGATCTTGTGTGTGGTCTTTTTTCCTTGAAGCGTGGTATGTCTGTGGATGTTATACCTAAAACTTGTTCAGCTGGCCTGAGGCAGAGTTCTAATAGCTGTGGGCACAGGTTGGTGTGTGATGTTTAGCTATTAGGTGAAAAACAAACGCATCTTAGATAATGGATTGAGTTTGTTTGCACATATTTTGCATCCATATTTGCCTTGCTGGAAGTAGCCCTTGTTGTATTGTCAGCTTCCCTCAGAGATTCCCTATGCTGCTTTAAATTCTTCCCTGGAAAACAGCATTTATAGCAGTGGACTGATCTTAGCCATTTTGATTAGATGTTACCTTGCTATTAATTTACTTACATAAGCTGATGTTAAAGTAATGTGGTATAATGAGTAAATAGCTTTGCTAAAAGTGAATTGCCTTGTCCCCTGGAGTGGAGCTGCATGGGAGTCTAATGCTTAGATATGGACACACAGAGGCAGTAAGTGCTGTGTTGAGTACATGGAGTGGAGAATTGTTCTCTCCAGTGTGTCTTTTGAGTTACTGATATATCTGAATGTTGAGTAACCTTAGGGTTACACAGCGCAGAGATGAGTTCCGAGACACTCTATACAATACACCGACAGCCTGTTTTTTCCAAAGGTAGCAAGTTTAATGGTCATGGGTGCACTCAGAAGCACTTCAACAGGTAGCAATCCAAACTACAGAAGGTACTGTCTCTTGTATCCAGTGAACAATACTGTATTATGCTTATAAAGGACATAGCTTCAGGTTTCTTTAGAGCTAGATACTGTAAACTTGCTGCTCTTTTGTTTTCTATTTCTCTTAAGATACTAGCATGTCTCAGTCTGTGGCTCTTTATGGATGTGCCAACAACTCTGGACTGAAGTAATAGACATGTATAAATACTGATCTTTCTGTTCAACTTGAGACCCTACCAATTTGCTTAGTGGCTGTATTACTGTCAGATCTGAGGAGTTAGTTAGGAGAATAATAGAAATGAAGTCCCTGTTGCATAGCATCAGTAGAAAAGGGAAAACCAAGCTTATTCTAACTCCAGTTAGAGCAGTCTTGAATTAATGGTACTGTTGATGTATTTTAGGTGTTTTTGTAAGAGCAGTGTAAAGACACATGAAATAATTCTTCTTCTTTTGGGATAACGGGCTCCAGGACAATGTACTACACACTCGGAGTGCTAGAAGAGTACTTATCCTTTAAATTCCCTGATGTAATTTGGTGAACTGATTATGCCTGTGTAGCCTGTAGTCATCTTACATTCCTTTATTAGCTTTGGGGACACAGCTTGGGCATAAATTGCCTGAAGTTTTTCTATGCCTTTGGGGTAAAACAACATCCAAATTTTATTTTTCATAGTAAACAACATGCAGGAGTGTACCAGCAGATTTTAGTATGCTGCTTTTGTGCCCTGGCGCACTACTAAAAGCACAGTTTCCTTGGGATTGTATGAACCTCCTTCCTGTCTTTCCAAACAAGCCTTCTAGTAACAGCACTGTTTCTTTCAGTGCTACACACATAGGCAAAATTCTGGAAGATTTTTGCCACCTTCAGCTTTCAAGGCTGTAATTCTTTCAAATAGAGGAAGAAGCGAAATTTCATCCATCCTGGCAAGGAAATGGAGTTTCAAATGACTAGAGTCACCTCCCTCGGTCTTCTTACCACTTCAAAGAACGTGGATGTCAGTAAGAGGACAGGCCATTAGAGAAATGGCTACAATATCAGCTGCTTTGACAGAAATTTCATCTTTATGCAGCTGAAACCTTGAAAGCTGATAATTCTGTGCAGCATTATGAACATTCAATAAAGCTTTTTTTCTATGCGGGCAGTCTTGCAGTCATTAAGATCACTTGATTCTGGATTGGTGTATTAATTTTGCATATATTGTCACGTTCACAAATGTACAGTAATATTGAATCACTGGATTAGTTTGGACACAAAACTTAGGAGTGATCTGATCATTTTCAGTTTCAGAAAACTGTTGTCCATTAATAAAATAGGTCTTTAATTGCCTTGGGCTTTTCTCATGGAAGAGTGCTCTAGAAGCCCATTTCTCTGGTTTCAGATACTGAGTTTCAGTCTAAAACTTAACACACACTTTTACTTCTGCCACTATCGGAGATGTTCTACCCCTTTTATTTACCTTGCTAGAAATAGGGCAAGAGATAGACACTGGAAGAGCTGATCACAAGTTCTCTTAATTTTACTAGCCTAACAGCTCGTGGAAGGCAGAACTGTATATCCTTCCATGAGAAGGATTTCAGAGCTTTACCAGTCTCCTGACTAGTGGCATTATTGCACATTTTTTTCTGGAGAGACTGCTATATCCAATTATCATATTTATTTCCTTCAAAATCTGATCAGGTGGATTTCTGATAGCCTTGGCACTCTGTTTCATCCCACTTCTGTTGCTCTAGCACTTCAAGTCACTCAGTTTCCCATGTAAGATGTAGTTCTTTGCTAAGAAACAACAATATTCTGAAGCCTCTACTACACCTGCAAGAAGCTCAGTGGGATGTGAACACATGACACTTCTCATGACATTGATAGCTCTATATGGGGCATCATAGATTTTACTGAATGCATCATGCTTGTGTCATGTATACATGAAAGTCTAATCATAGCTGATGCTGCTCAGTTGGGAAAATGAGTAAGGCTTGGAATTGGAATGAGTACTGCACTTCAGAGCATCTTCCTTGGGAACAGAAAGTACCCAATTGTGTTCAAAAGGAGAAGGAACTGGTTCAGCAGAGGAAGATTACTGTTCCTGTTCTTTAAGGATTGGGAGCGGGGGTGTTGCTACTCCATTAAGACTAACTTGATATTTGTCAACACGGGTTCACAAAAGGCAGGTCTTGCCAAACTAACCTGATTGCCTTCTATGACAAAGTGACTTGACTACTGGATGAGGGAAAGCCTGTGGATGTAGTCTTCTTGGACTTCAGTAAAGCCTTTGACACAGTTTCTCACACCATTCTGCTTCAAAAACTGTCTGCCTCTGGCCTGGACAGGCACACACTCTCCTGTGTTGAAAACTGGTTGGATGGCCGGGCCCAGAGAGTGGTGGTAAATGGAGTTAACTCCAGCTGGAGGCCAGTTACAGGTGGGGTTCCCCAGGGCTCGGTACTGGGTCCAGCTCTGTTCAATGTCTTTATCAATGACCTGGATGAAGGCATTGAGTGCACCCTCAGCAAGTTTGCAGATGACACTAAGCTGGGTGGAAGTGTGGATCTGCTGGAGGGTAGGGAGGCTCTGCAAAGGGATCTGAACAGACAGGACCGCTGGGCCGAGACTAATGGCATGAGGTTTAACAAGGCCAAATGCTGGGTCCTGCACTTGGGGCACAACAACCCTTTGCAGTGCTACAGACTAGGAGAAGTCTGGCTAGAAAGCTGCACAGAGGAGAAGGACCTGGGGGTGTTGGATGACAGCCATCTGAACATGAGCCAGCAGTGTACTCAGGTGGCCAAGAAGGCCAGTGGCGTCTTGGCTTGTATCAGAAACGGCGTGACCAGCAGGTCCAGGGAGGTTATTCTCCTCCTGTGAGACCATACCTTGAATACTGTGTTCTGGGCCCCTCACCACAAGAAGAATGTTGAGACTCTGGAGTGTGTCCAGAGAAGAGCAACAAAGCTGGTGAGGGGACTGGAGAACAAGGCTTGTTAGGAGGATCGGCTGAGAGAGCTGGGGTTGTTTAGCCTGGAGAAGAGGAGGCTGAGGGGAGACCTTATTGTTCTCTACAACTACCTGAAAGGAGGTTGTGGAGAGGAGGGAGCTGGCCTCTTCTCCCAAGTGACAGGGGACAAGACAAGAGGGAATGGCCTCAAGCTCCGCCAGGGGAGGTTCAGGCTGGACATCAGAAAAAAATTTTTCACGGAAGGGGTCATTGGGCACTGCCAGAGGCTGCCCAGGGAGGTGGTTGAGTCACCTTCCCTGGAGGTGTTTAAGGGATGGGTGAATGAGGTGCTGAGGGGCATGGTTTAGGAATGGTTGGACTTGATGATCCAGTGAGTCCTTTCCAGTCTAGTGATTCTACGATTCTGTAGAAATAACTGGAACTTATGGGATACATATGAAATTAAATTCAATACCACAAAAGCAATAGTGGGAAGATCTGCTATCCTTTGACTTGGACATGACCGAGGAAGGAGGAATAGTGATCCCTGCCATCAATGAGTACATTGCAATGTATACTAAAACTAGGTTGTAGTCATGGAAGAGGTCAAAGCAATCCCAGAATTGTCAGAATATATATCCACTTCAAACTCAACAATGCAGTCCTCGGGAGACAAAGGAAAAGCGTGCCTGTCTTAAACTAGAAGAACTTGATTTAACCTTAGTATAGCAAGGACTGAGAGAGGATGTGGCATTGTAGGAAGGGAGAGAGAACTAATGGTAAGTCAGTATCATCACAGGAACAGAGATATAATCTTGGTCTGAAATGAAAAGAAAGTTATTGGTCATAAAAACTGGGTTCAGGAAGAAACTTCTGGGTTGATAACAGGGATGAGACAAAAAGCATTGCTAATCTCAGTTGCCACAGTGGAACATGACTCAGGAAATTGGCCATTTCTGTCAGTCTCAGATCCTTCTGCTGCCTGTTGCTCTTCCAAATGAGTGTTCTCAAATTATCTCCTATAGTTACAGAACATAGTTCAGTATTTACTGTAGGAGATGCATGCCCAGTCAGTGGTGTCAACCATAGGAGGGAAATAAGCCACATCACTTTCAGAATGACTGAAAAACCAGGGATGTTATGGAAATGAAAGCTTAAAAGCAAACATTGCTTTTTCAGGGTGGACACTCAAAGTATTTGGAGATTCAAATGGCAAAGAGTTCTCCAGTCTACCTCATGGAATAGGAAATGTTTCCTGACAACCAGATCTCTTGGGTCCATGACGAAAATGCTACTTTTCATAATTTCTGGGGTGTACATATGGGGAAGGACATGGGAGTGGAGAGAGTAAGTATATAGATTCCACTGGTGGCCTCCAAGGCAGTCAAGAGCAAATTCCTTACATTTCTTAGTCTTCAAATTGGAGAAAAAAAAGCTGTCTTCATGACAGCATATGCTTCTGTTAGCATAAGCTAGTGGTAAATATGTGAATACTAAATTGTTTAATGCCAGTGAGCAACTGGAGGGAGGGTAGTTTCTAGGTGTTGAAGGCCCCAGATCATTCTTTCTGGAGAGGAACTTAGTTAACACTGTGGTCTCCTGTGCACAGCACTGTATATATTTCCAGGAAAGCAGCCCCTGTCTTGCTGAGGTTCTGTCACCAATGTTGGTCAGCCCTGGTTTACAGAGCAGTGCTCTGTCACCAGTCCATGCTGGCTGAATGAGCCTGAAAGCAGCAGCTGAGTGAATGGAAGGAATTATTTCTTAATTTCAGTCTTTATCTTCTTAAAGAGAACTTGTCAGTTCAATTCTGAAGTTAAAGCCTGTCTTCAGATAAGCTAGCAGCTTGTTTGTATTATCACCGAGAAAGTAATGAGTTACCTTTAGTCTCTCTCTCCCCTTCTCCTTTCTGAATTAAAAGCATTGTGAAAAAGGATTAGTCTGGCTAGTGCTCAAATACCAGATGGAGGGAGTTGATATGAAATGGACATTACTCAGTTTGAGCTTGAGGTCCAGAACTGACTTGTCTGCCACTGTAAGTCCTGAGCTGCCCTACAAGACAAATGCCAGCGTGCACACGGCATAGTGGCAAAGCACTGCGTCACAGCTGCCCAATCTCACTGGATGTTTCATGTTGTTTCCCGCTGTGGTATTTCTCCATGACCACTGAGAGCTTTAACAGGGTGCTATTTTTAAAGAGGTGTTTGTGGATGTGTCGCACAAAAAGTGATTGTAAGCCCTTTGATGTGGGCTCTGAGATCTGCTTTATGTGAAAGAGGTGCTCGTGCTCTCTCATAGCACAACTTTTTCTGCCAGTAGCTGGGAGGTGGTTCAGCTAAGGATATCTGCCTCAGACCCCCAGATACCCTTGCAGAGGAATGGCTTTTATCCAAAGGAGAATGGAATTAAAAAGACTAGACAGTAACGTCCTTGAGGATGAAAGGCAAAGAGAGAAGCTTTTATGTGTGCTCGCTACTAGGAACAAATTCTGCTGAATGGCATCCTTACACTTAGAATGGATTAAATCTCTGACTAATTCGTACCAAGTCTTTTCACGTCCCCACCAGTGCAGCTGTATTTGAGCAGACTAGTAATGTCTGCCTTTGTAACTGATGACTGCCATCTCATTTCAGAAACTGCTTGCCAAAGCTGCGGGGAGAGGAGAGTAAATCACAAAACTGCCTCCACCTCTTTCCTCTAACTGATTTCGTAACAGATTTTCATTTGCTTGAGGCATTGAGCTTGGCATGGTCTTTGCTGAGAGAGGCATCTCTTGTGTGTTCGACGGCTCGAGAGGAATCGCTATCTGGCCAGTTGAAACGGTTTCAGCACTTACCGAGAGTCAAATGTCCGGCCAAGTGGGGAGCATACTGCCTGGTTACTATTTTTAAGTTATGTAACGGTATGTGCAAATGGTATTATGTCCAGAGCTGAAAGCTGGATGTTAAAAGTTTTGATTTTGCCGTGCTGTACTTATAATCTGGATCACCTGTCAAGGTTTTTGTATGTTTTGCAGCACAAGAACTTCTTCATTCTACCTGTTTGTCATAGTTTAGACAAAACATTCAGGGGGTTATTTGCTTCCAACACATACTTGTCTCCCGGTAAAAGCTGTCCTTGTACCTATGGGCAAATGAATGGTGGGAAGCATTAGACATGCAGGATGATTTAATCAATTGTCATTTGACAGTCTTGCAGTGAAGTTTGTTAGTTGCTAAGGGTTGCAGTTTGCTTTGCTTTTTAAGACTGTTGTTACTAAAGATTATGGCGCATAGCAGAGCACAAGGAGTGGGTATTATCGTCAGCATAGGAAAGACTAAAATCAGTAAAATTTATCAAGATTTAAAACTAAACTAAGTTTAAGATTCTGTCAAATTAAGAACTCCCAAGATCTAACTACAGTAAGAGAGTGCTTTGAGGAAAGGCTAGAGTAGATCTGCTCTCCTCCCCACCTGTAAATGAAAACATGTCAACAGGAATTCAGCTTGGGACAGGTTATAGAAGAGGTTTATGGAATATGTGGAGTAGGTCTCAATTCAATGATCTAACTTATGCAATAAAAATTATAGGATTATTGTGTGTTTTTCTTTCTGTGATCTAATGAATCAGATTTAATGTTGAGTCCATTGGACATGTTTAATATCTCTTCTATTGTCTAGAAGCCCCATGGCTTAAGAGCCCAAACAAATTTAAGTTCTAGCATCAAGATGAGTTGTAGCTCCATACTGAATCTGCCAGTAGTTACAAAAAAAGAGCATTCCCTTCAAGTCCTGCTTTGTGTCATGTTCAAACTCTGTTCAGTCAGTAGTGCTCTTCATGAGGGGTGTTATTCTCTGCTTTTGCAAAATGAAATGAAGTTACTTGATGTATATTATGGTCAAATCTAGTGACTAACGTGGGAGGACAATACAGGCCTGTGGAGCATCAAGAAACAGCCTGTTGCATCTACCCTAGATTGAGGTCCTTGCCATTGCCGTTTCTAGTTTTAGGTGTTTAGAGAGATTACATAGCACACGTTTTTGTGCATAACTTCTAAGAAGAAAGGGAGGCTAGGTGTGGTGATTTGAGATATGTGAGTAAGATACACCCAGCAGTGGTTATAAACTCACCATGGGATTTTCTCTGGCAGTAGTGAAGCCTGAGGGAGTCACCGTTCTGGTGTAGCTTGGCTTTATTTGTCGTATGTGGCTGAGAGCAGTAGCAGACTGGGCTGTATGGTAAATGGGGTACAGAGTGACAGGTATATTAACAGTGACAAGTGAAGGCATGTGTCAGGTAGTGAAAAAGGTGCTCATCTTCACCTGCAGATGAGTCCATGAGATGGTGTTCCTGATCGGACCTTTCTGGTTAAAGGAAAAGAGGTGGCAGTCCTGGAGATCCAAGTTTAGAGTCCAGTTTCTTAGGGCTTTTTTGAGCTCTGCATGTATATTTTACCTGGCAATTATAAAAGCTGAGGTTGCACCCAAAGGTGGTAGCATAGTTCCAGCCCTTCCTGGACTTATTCTAGCATAAAGCTTGGAGTTTGTTTTGGTTTTGAAGTTCAACAGCTTCTAAATGAAGTGGTTTGTGGGTTGGAGAAATCATTATGGCTCTTTTATTCATATGTCTGTTTACTTAGGTTTCTTGGCTCCCAAGACAGTCTTGCAAGATCTGTGTTAGGAAAAATAATTTCAAACTTTTAAGTCCTCCTTCTTTCCATATTCAGCCTTCCCACCACAGAAACAGGATATACATCCACTAAGTAATCTCTTTGAACTGCTCTAGGCCACGCACTCAATTTGTGATGCCATAGCTAGTCCAGTGCATGTGGAGGGTGGAATTAGGAATCTTTTAATCCTTTTTTCTTCCTTCTCTACCACTTCCTTTGAGAAAGTGCCTGCCTCTTTTCCATACCCATAACAGCTGAGAGTTAGAAGCAGAACAAATAAAATTTGCCTTCCCATGTACATTTTTAGTATCTATAAGTGGAATATTTGTTCTTTGTTTTGTGAGAGTCTGGTGTTTATCAAACCACTGATGAGTGAGCCTTGGAGTTATATGTTCGTGCTGCCATCTACCTTGAATAGAATGAGTGCTGGCACGATGAGCAATCTTCAGGTTTGCTTCTGAGGTGTTGAGATGCTTCTCTCTGACCCAAATGAAGGTGGCTTGGGTAAATTCAGCCTAGTTTGGACCCTGTGGTTCTATGTGACTGGTGATCTTTGACCTGTGTAAGGCAGAATTAGGTAATAAAAGGGAGAACGGAAGTAGAAACTGTTGCTTGTAATAAAAGGTAAGCATGTACTCCATTAGGTGCTAGACTTTTAACTTTTCAAATCTCATTAACTATTTTATGTGCTCTTTAAAGAGTGATATTTTTTCCTTTTGTCACTTGCAGATCACTTGATTGTAACTGTCTCCGTGTCCCTTTTGATTATCTTTCCAGCATTAACTTTTGTGAACATTGCAGTCTGTGGTTTGGTTCTGGGTTCTGACAGATAGAAGTCATCACTTACATAAATTTTAAAAAGTGGGCTCATCTGAGTTTCATTAAGGGAATTTCTTTTGAGATTTCTTCTTAAATATATATATATATATATATGGGTTCTATTTGTTTTCTCACTGTATTGTGGAATGGCTTGAGGCGATCAGTGTGCTGGTAAGAACCTGAAGGTCTTGGGGAACTTGGCTCACTGGGCTGCAGATGTTGTTAGAGCACGTTTGTAGCCTCCAGTCTTCATTCTGCTCAACATTTCTAATGGGATCAGAACAATGCTCTTGTCGTCTAAAGTTCAGTAAAGCTTTTCTGAAAACCTCCTTTTCTAGTGGCTCAGAAATGTTGATGTTGATGTTTCTGATGACTCAAAAAGGTGAATCAATCTAGGTCCTATAAGATGTCAAATGCTGATATGTCTTGCTATGTGCCAAGGCAACTAACTTATTTTATCCCCATTTGAAGTCATAGGGATAAAGTTTTGTGGAAGTTTCACTCCAGTCATTTATTAGAGGCCCCTCTTTTTTGTATAGGAGCTTTCCTCAGGTTATTTGATAATGCCTGAAGAATTCTTCAGAAGTCCGGCTGGGTAGGAAGTATCTTTAGGATGTGTTTCTGTGTTGAAAACTGACATCAAGAACAGCTTCGAAGCACTTCAAATGAGGGATTGACATTCAGCCTTCTTGCCTTAGTAGGTGGTGGATTGAGAAGCCTCTGTGTGCTTCAGCCTGGTAATGAAGTCAGCTTCATCTTAGTGTGGAGTAACTGTGCACTTACCTTAGGGGTGGGATGTGTGTTGCTCATCAGAAAATGCCCAGAGTCTGACTGCCTGCAGATGTGGGGTATGGTTCTTAGGGGAAATGTTTATAGGCTGAGGGCTCCCTGTGTTGAAATGGGCAGATTTGTGTTTCAAGGACTTGTGTTTTCTCAAGAGGATTTGTGGAAGATGCATGGATTTCACCACCTGGATAAAAAATGGAGCCTTTGTTGTATGTCATTGGGTTTTGGGAGGACTATAAAGTTAGGTGTTGCTCCTATGACTTGCTGCATTAATGGCTCACTCCAAAAAGTTTGTCATGAGAGTTTTGATTCTAGTGGGATATAGAACCATAGAATGGTTTGGGTTGGAAGAGACCTTATAGTACTTGTTGCCATTGGAATAAAAGCACGCTTACTACTTTGAGAAATAATGTCTCTATTGCTGTACATGTAGAGTGCTGTGTGATTCTTTACCAAATGGTGGCAGTTCCAAGACATAAAGAATGTCCCAGCTTCCCAAATGTGTAGTTGGTGAGGTGATGCTAAATGTGAAGGGATACTGTATTTGTTACTGGTTACCTAATGAGGATTTGTGCCATGAGGGTTCTCCATAGTATGTGGCTGTATCGGGCATTTAACCTAGTAGTTCTCTTGAAGCTTATCTTATAAATTTCACGTATCCAGGTGGCCTGCCATTTCCTTATCATCTTACAAGTGGGCAGCCACCTTATTCTTGGTATAATTTCATTTTTTTAATTCCAGAGAAGAGAGATGATCTGTTTCTTGGCCTCTTTATGTTGGTGTTCATTCAGCGTAGGGACTGTGCTGTGATTAGTTGTGAAGGACAGAGCAGCAGAATAGTGCGTTTGTTGAAATCGTATAGATAATAGGTTTTATTTGGTAGGTCTAATGTTTTCAGTACACATGTTGTGGCACCTAAATTGTTAGTAATGAACAACATAAACATTTTTGTTCAGTACCTTAGTATGAATTTGGGACCCAAAATATTAATAACTGTTCTTGTATTTATATGTTTCTGTGTTCTTGGGTATAATTTGCGTTTATTTTAAAATAGTTATTGGATTGAGTTTTTCTTGATGTGATAATTCTGTGAACTGTTTGTGTATGTGCTCTGATCTTCTTAAGAATGGTTTCTTGTATTTGCACCCATATTCATATTTGATCTCTCTTTCTCCCACTTTTGTTCTAGCTTAGGAGGGGGGTAGACAGGAAGGAGGTGGAGACCCAAAATACTCATTCCTGTATGGTGGGCAGAAGCCCACCGAATCAAGTTTAGCAAGTGTCTTAAAATGCAAGCATCTTCTTGCCAAAGTATTTGCTTGAGTGTTGAATTTTATGAATGGGAGCAGATAAATACCATTTTAAAACATACTGTGGACAGTGCTAAAGTTTCTTTTTTCCATCTGATATAAAAGGGAAGCTGGAAACAATGGCAACCACGCCTTTGTCCTCCTGCTTTCCAATTTCTTATTTGCATAATGTGGAGCTAAAATACTTGCCAGTTCTGGTTTTAACTTTTCTTGTCAAAATTGTACTCTTTATACCATCTGTTCCACAGTCTTACTGCTGCCCTAAACCTGTGCTTTTTCATACTAATGATAGCTTAGAAAGTCATGAACATATTGTAGCAAAGTTCATTTCTTTAGTTTTCAGTAAAAGTAAAATAAATCAAATCCTGGAAATGAAAACAGAGCTTTTTCATTTGTTAGAGTAAGGACTTCTTTTAGTGTGGTTTCCTAAAGAAGGGAGGCTTACGGGATTGAGCCATTTGTCCATCTGCTTTTCAGTTCATCCTTAATATCTTCTGAACGATTTCATCCAGATTTGACAGGAAATCAAAATCTGAAAGGTAATTGATTTCCTACAAGAAGACTGGAGGCTGGGTGGAGGAGAGAGACAAAAATAGGTGTCCCCACTGTCTGCAGCATAAGCTTAACAATAATCTGTGCTTAGTCTTTTGCTAGCCAAGTTGCAAGTGTGTACTGGCTGCCTAGGTACTGCAGTAATCTCAGTTTCCAGAGCATGTTACTGAGCTTTGCTTAGGCAGAAGCTGAGGGGCTGTGAAAGAAAGACAAGGGCATAGGGAGTGCTGTTGAGGAACTGGAAATTTAGGGAAAGGATGAAATCAGTGGAAATCAGTGCTATTGGAGCTATCAGTAGTTTTATGATTTTTAGACCAACTTGCTTTCAGTTTCTATATGGTACTGTGGATTGTCTCTGACTTCTCAGAGATTTGTCTGTCAAGGGTGCATCTGTGGTGTTTGCCTGGCTGTGAAATAACCAAAATATAAGGAAGCATTTACATTGTGCTCAGAGAAGGTTGGGATTGGCAGTGGAACTGGGCAGTTACTTTGGCGAGATTTTTACTCACTCAAAATGTTGTTTTAAGCTTGACAGAACAAGCTGTGAATTTAGATGGAATTAAGTCAATAATTTCCATCAGAAAAAAAATGGAGAGGAATATTGGAAAATACATTCTCACAATATTTTATTTTTTCAGTCTCAAGTAATTACCCGAGTGAGCACTTTTGACAAGATCAGGATGGGAAATGTAGAGGGTGATTCCTGTGGTGGGGGTGTATTGGCGTGGGATGTAGGAGCCCTGCATTTTCACCACTTTCTGCAGAAACTTGGATTTGTACAATAAAATTCATTATATTACTTGCAAAATCTCAGGAATTCCTATCTCTTGCATTTGAGAGAAGTAGGCCACTGGACTTTTCTCTGTGTATGCATTTGGTAAAATATTCATATTCCTGCATCCATGGTGACTATGGGAAGGAACCACCACCTGGAATTATTCATTGCCTATGTCTGTTTTTCATTGGTTCCTTTTGTCCTGGGCAAGCACTGGAGATCCTGAGCGTACTTGCAGTCATGAGTCAGTGACAACCTCATGCTATTATTGTAAATAGCAACACGAACACTGTTCTTGCATGCATTTTTTTCACGGGCTTTGTCTTTCTCTCCCACCACTCCAGCCAAGGAATTTATGAAGCTTCTGAGTCAGCAATCAGCTGCCTCGAGACAAAACATGCAGGGTACTGCAGACTTGCAGAATAGCCAACAAATACCCTGGAAACCTGGCAAATAATTCTTGCCTGCCCTTGCTTTGCCTCCTGTAATTTCCATGATCTCTGATGTATTGCTCATGAGTTCCAAGGGCTTTGGGTGTTTGCATCAAGAATGCAGAGTTCTGGGGAGTGACTAATTGCAATGACTGTGAAGCCTTCATATTTGACCTGTGGGCATAACTGAGTCCACAGCCTGCATGAAAAGGGATGTTGGCAGAACTGCTACATTGAGGTGCTGCACGGGTTCTACTGCCTAAAATGACCTCCTTTTGCAGGTTTATCTCCTGGCTTGGCAAACCTCAAACACAAAGAAGTGAGTTTCTAGTAGGTTGGATTTTAACTTTAAAATCAGTCTGAGCAGTGCAGAACCGGTGCCAGTTCACTCCTGTGGAGAAGGAGTTAAAATAGAAGCAAGAGTAAGAAATGAAACCTCTGTCCTTGTATCTGGATATATCAGTGAGGGACTGTGAACTAACAGAATTAAATTGCCACTCACTCAATCCAGGTCTTATAACTTCTATTGCTTGTTCTTAGAAAGTGTCAGTCACCTGAAGCACTGGTGTAAAATGAGTGTTTGGGTGGTAAACTGGGATGCAAGAGGTGGGGAAAACATATTACAAAATAGTATTCAACTTGCAATGTTGTGCTGATTAATGAGGCTTCATACTGCTGGTGTTCTGTCTATTCCTCTCTTGTGAGACCTCATCTGGAGTATGGTGTCCAGTTCTGGAATCCTCAGAAGATGGAGTTGTTGGAATGGGTCCAGAGGAGGGCTACAAGGATGATCAGAGGGCTGGAGCACCTCCCATAGGGGACAGGCTGAGAGAGTTGGGGTTGTTCAGCCTGGAGAAGGTTCTGAGGTGCCTTGTAGCGACCTTCCAATACCTGAAGGACCTGCAAGAAAGCTGGGGAGAGACTTCTTACAAAGAAGTGATAGGACTAGGGGAATGGCTTTAAATTGGAGAGGAGCAGATTTAGGCTAGACATAAGGAGGAAATTCTTCACAATGAGAGTGGTGAGGCACTGACACAGGTTGCCCAGGGAAGCTGTGACTGCCCCATCCCTGGAAGTGTTCAAGGCCAGGTTGGATGGGGCCTTGAGCAGCCTGATCCAGTGGGACGTGTCCCTGCCCATGGCAGGGTGGTTGGAATTAGGTGATCTTTAAGGTCCTTTCCAGCTCAAACCATTCTGTGATTCTATGAATTACACAGAGACACTGAAATTACTTCTTCAGGACAAGAAGTGATTTGTTGGAGCTCTTTATAACACTTCTTCTGGAGGGCAGAGCAGGGGACACAGGCTTAAAGCAGTGTCTTACATCTCTGCAGTAGTGCAATGGTTATTGCAAGGTGCAAGCCTGGACCACATTTCTGGCTTCACAACACTGAAGATTAAAAATAAAGAAAGCAATTAGATGAGTCTGCTTAGTGGGGAGCACTGATACGGACACAGCATCTCTGTAAGCCAGTTAGATAAACAACTTCACTTGTGCTGAATCCTTGAAGCCAGTTGTCCTGATAAAGTCAGAATCACTTTCTCTGGTATGACCCATTGTTGTACTGTGGCTTCTGTGGGAAATTTTATTTTTGTTTTTGATAACAGTTTGTGGTTGCATGTAAAGGTTTCCTAGTCTCCTTTGCTAGTTCTAAATGTCAGTGATAAATACCACGATAGGTTGAAATGCAGGAGAGCACAAATATACTGGTACAGAGCCGTCATACTGCAGGGGAAGAGACATGAGCTGTAATGTTTGACTTGGCTTCTTGTCTGTTTGAAGCAGGAAAAGAGCTGGTCAGAATCTAAAAGGTTTTATCCGAGTCCACATATTTCCTTTCTTACCTTAATACTCTGCAAAAAAACAAAGGACAAAAAACACTTCATAAATGCTTTCAATTCCATAATTCTCACGTATGTTCCCATGCGGCCCTCCTGTCTGAGGAAAAACAGAACTATTCTTTCTTAGAGAGCAAAGTAATCTATTATATATATGAACTTAGTGTTATGTATAAAAGGAAGAAAGGGATTCATTATATATAAAAGAGGCAGGGAGGGAACATATATATTCTTTAGACAAACTCTGCTACTTGTGATCCCAAAGAATTCATTCTCTAGGTCTGCAGACTGCTTCTGAGGGATCTTGGAAATGCAGCTGAGAGTACCAGACATCCTGTTAGCATATTTAATCTGTTGAGGACCCCTTCTATCACCTAAAATTTTATAGAGAACTGCATTTCAAAAGAAGCTGAAAACCACAGAGTGGAGGACCTGCTATGAGAATCTAATGAGGAGCACGCATCAGCCACTTTTCGCTTTTACACCACTTACTTACTCACGGGAATATATGCATGGATTATAGGTACCAGAAATGTTTCTTCTGCTTGATGCAACACAGGCAGGCATTTTTTTCAGTCCTGTCAGCTTTTCTTAAGCATCTGATTGCTATTAGCAGATTTAACTTCTTTCTAGGATTGCAATAGCCATCACTGGGTTTGTTAGTCACTGTACAAAAGCAGTGTTTGCAAGGCCTCTGACAGGTATCTGCTATACCATTCTTTTTCTTCTTTTCTCATGAGGGAAGACACATTTTTTTTATATTGAAGGAACCAAAACTTATTTTATTGATGGAATACCAGCTCCTAAAGTACTTTGTGGTAGTGGTGTTTTTAAGACAAGCATGTAACCATTGCTGTGATGCTACCACGGTGATTTGGTTATCACGGTGACTGCTTCACTAGTAAGGCTATCTTTCACTTAATAAACCTCTGCCTACTTCCAAACATCACATAACATCTACCAGTCTGCTTGTAACGTCTTGGCTGTTCGTATGAAATTACTTTTGATGAAACTTTCTAGGGTCTGGATCAGGTAAAGTATTTTGTGATTTAACAGAGATGAGATGTCGCACTGTCTGGAGTGAGGCTTAGTGAGCTTTGGAGGGCTCCGCTTCAGTAGACTTGGGCAGAGTTCCTCGGGGTATTGATCAGTTGACTTGTTTAGGACTAATGCTTTATTAGTTACTGAGAATCTGGGCTCTTAGTTTAGCAGGCTTATTTTGGAAATGAAAATAAAAAGAGTAAACTCAGTTACATTTTTTTCTTTTTTATTTTATAGGTTAATAATGCTTGTAAGCCAGAGGTGAAAGTGTCTCAGCAGAGCAACATCGGGAAATCTGGAAGACTGGAAGAGAACAGCTGCCCCCGGGGCAGCTGCTAAGTGTGAAGCATGGAGGAAAGTAAGAATGAGAAGGTGAACCAAGCTCATGTTCTCTTTGACAAATTTGTTCAGGCTTCAACCTGCAAGGGGACTCTCAAGGCTTTCCAAGAGCTCTGTGACTACCTAGAATTAAAGCCCAAGGACTATCGTTCTTTCTATCACAAACTCAAGTCCAAGCTAAACTACTGGAAAGCCAAAGCCTTGTGGGCCAAATTGGATAAAAGAGGCAGCCATAAGGATTATAAGAAGGGGAAAGCGTGCGCCAACACGAAGGTAAGAGATTCATTCATGGTCATCGAGACATTAGCCAGTTTGTCTCTGGAATATGCACTAAAAATATCTCTATCTAGAAAGATGCTTGACTGGTGTTATAAGCTCGGGGAAGATTTAGGAATGTTTTCATGCATATTACTTAATATAGTCAGAGTTTCTAGCATTTGACTCTTGGTCAAAAGTTGCATTTGCTACTGCCAAATTTGACTGCCCCTCTGAATGAGGGAAATCCTTGGGAATGACCAGAATATTTGTAATTTATTCAGGAGAAGCAGCATGCAAGTTTCTAGGTTTTAAGTTTTCATGACATTGATACTATACATGAGTTAGAAAATCTTAATTGGTGACTATTTAATCTTGCTAGGCTTTGCTTTTTGCATTTTTTACTAGGCAATAACAAGGACATGAAATTTGCTGTCGGATTCTAGTTAAAAAAAGAAGTGTTTGGAAATTTTCAGTTTTAATTTGAAAATTCTCATGAGTCTCTCAAGAAAGGTGAACTTTCATTCCAATTAGGCAAATTATTCCATTTACCATTATTTAGAAAGCAATCACTTGTATTCCAGGTTCAGAGGAAAAAAAATGCTATGGAAACTGACACCAGTTCCGTTTAAAAGCTTGGTATGTGTGGTATTCACTGCAGGAATTCCTGCTTTTATACACACATCCCCTTTTTATTGATTTTTTTTTTTTTTTAACCTGAATTATTGTGAGCTGCTATTTGTCCTGCAGCCTTGTAGAACTGTATGATATAAGCATATTTATTTAGGGTGGGGTTTTTTTGTTACTGAAAACAGTTCTTTATATGATTCATTAAAATGTGAATGGAGTAAGTTATTTTTTTAAATATTCATGCACTGTTCTGTTTTTTAAAAAGGAAGATAGTGTGGAATATGATAAAATTAGAACAGGATTCTTTCCTCCTTCATTTAGCACAATAGATGCTGCTTCTCTTGAATATTCACCTTTTGTGAGAAGGAAATATCTTAATAGGAGGAATTAATGACTAATTCTCACTAGAGAAGTGAGGAGGAAATAATATCCTGTTTAGAATATGCCAGTCATTTCAGATGTGATGATTGAAGTTTAATTCCGAACTAGATATTAGAGAGTTGTATTTTCTTGATTGTGTATTTTGTTTTATTTTTCAGTGGCCATTTTTTTATGGATGGTGGCATTTATAATTAATTACTACAATAACACTTAGAAGGTCCATTTATTCCTAGGTCTTGTAAAGATAGTGCTTTCCTCAAAGTTTACAGAGGAAACTTTGATAATCAGATTGTAGACAACAGAGGCATATAAATTGACTTGGAAAACAATAAAAGAGTTAGGCAGTGTTGGTCATCATTGTGGGCACTGGCATCAGCACTTCAAAAGTCCAACAACTGCTAACGTTCGTATTTTTTTGGGCAGGATAAGAAAGGAAAGACTTGCAGGTATATAAATGTAGCAGTTTTTGCATGTATTTAGGATTAGACCTTCCAAGCACTATGGACATCATGGAGAAAAATTCCAATTTCTTTTTCTGAAAACTTGATTGCACTTTGCATTCATTGGATTCAGGAATTGGTTATATTGAAACATGATGGGTAGATCTGAAATAGCATGTTGGAAGGCAGTGAAATGAAGACAGGTGGCTTAAGTTTCAATGATAAAGAGATTGAACAAGCTGTGGAAGAATGTAGCAGTGTTTTAACTTACTTAAAGTAATAGATTGAAAGCGTGATTTTTGCATCTGGGCTCTGAATATAGCTTAGGGGGCAAGACTGTGTTGTCACCACTAAGGAAAAGGTTGCATCAATAATAGAGATGCGACACAAAAGTAATTCAATGGAAGAATAAGTGTATGACTTGGATAGTGCTTGATTATGAGGAAAAAAATAGATATGAGTAGAGGTTGACATCCAGCTGTGAAAGACACTCAGAAAATTGAATGTGACGCTTAGCTAGAAGGGAAGTGGTGATTTGAGTTCAGAAGGAAATTAGAGCTTTGTTTTATCATGTTGGGTTTGAACTGACAACTACACAGCCATGTGAAAATGTCAGAAAAGTAGTGTTTTAGGTTGGACAAACGTAGTCACCTCTGAGTTGGAATAGGCCTGTGAATCCATGGCAGCGAAGCAAAAGTTGATTGAACCAGTGCCTGTGAATGAGATGGTGCAAAGGCAAATTCTAGAGGAAGATGATAAAGAGATGACGGGTGAAGACCTGTGGAATGTTGGCAATGAGAGGAGTGTGAGAAATGAGAGCAGTTTATCAGGTAGTGCTCTGAAAGAACAATTGGAGATGTAGAGGAGTGCTGAGTCTTACAAGAAACCAGGAAAGGATATGCTTTCAAGAAATACATGTAGCCAGCTGTCTATAAAACGTCTCTTCAAGTGCAGTTGAAAAGTGGGTTAAAGGAGTGAAGCATACTGGGAATGATGTTTGACTGAAAAGTTGGCTAGAGATCTTGTGTAGCCCAAAAGTTTAGCCTATTTCAGGCACCAAAGCCAAGCTAGAGAGAGTGTAGGATGGAATTCTAGAAATAGGATCAAGAGAGTGATTGTAGAAGTGGCATGTGATGATGCTGGAGATGAGATGATGTCAGATAAGCTGAGACTTATGGGGCCATGCATGGCTCTCCCTCGTTTGATGATGAGAGAGAAACCTCAGGAGTTGCTGTGAATAACTAGTGGGGTAGGAGGAGGGCATGATTGCCATGGATATGTCAGTGATCACACCAAACTGGTCTCTGCTAGAGGAAAGGGAGGATTTAATTCCATAGCTGCTGTCCTGTGTGAGTGCAAGGAGAAGAAAGAGTAAAGGAAAAGAGGAAGGAGAGTGAAGGCAAGCCAGAGAGTGATTTGCCAGTGTTTCTAAAAAGCTGTTGATGAGAGGCTGTATAGAAACACAGGCTAAAAGTGAATGGTGTAAACTAAAGGTGGCATCTCCTCTGCCCCAACCCAGAAACATACAAGGCTGTGGATTTGCGATTCATGCTACTTTAAGTAGCGAAAATGGTAGCTGTAAGAAAACGAAATTAACTAATGTGTTGTTAGTATGTCTGAAGGAGTATATACTTAATGATGATAAATTAGTTTTGTATGGATTTATGTATAAAATTTGTTGAAATGTTTCATGTAAAAAAAAAGATAAATATCTGTATTCTTTTTATATTTTTCATAAGAGTTTCTGTTAATTATTTGTTTCCTATCCTAGCAGTATCTGCCTTTAAATCTTCATATGAAATTCCTGAGACAATCATAACTATTCAAAGTAGAGGCCTTTTGAGAACTGAGTCATCTTAGTTTGATGTTTCCTGTCTCACTTAGTTTTGTATTCCTATATTTAATGTATTTTGCAAAACACTGATTAAAAACATATGGAAATTTAAGTGTACATGTGGAGATCACACAATTTAAAATGAAGATTAGAGTTTTAGCCATGTTGTCAGAACAGAATTCAGTCGTTTCTTTAGTAATCTCAGTCTCTATGCACTTGAACATATACCAGTTTTGAAGTTCTTGTCCTCCGTAGCGTAGTTCTTACTTTACCCATTTAAAAATTGGTCAGGGTAAAATGCCATGACTGGAGTTGGGCAGTAGTTAGCGCATCACATGGCCCATCACATGGCCAGTGTCCAAGTTAACCAGAACTCAGATACAGTGTTTGTGAAAGCAAGCATTGGATGTGATAGGTTGCTCAAATGCAAATAATTACAAATGGTGTGCTCTCTTCATTGCTTAAATGGAGAATAGAGGATTTCAGTTTGTATTTTATGTTCCATAACCATGGTGATGTTACTATAAACTTAATGTAATCTGTCTGAAAGATCTCAAGCAAAGAACTGTTTCTGAGGGGTGAGGCAGCTTCAGCGCATGGAGTCACAGCAGATTCTTGGAGTCATTAAGGGGAAAGGGAACAAGGAATAGTAGTAGCTGCTTTTATTTGTTTGGCTGTACTTGGCATCTCATGTAGTTATTGCTGCCTATGAGAATATCAGATGAGTTTCCATGAAAGAGCTGAAACAGGAAGAAGTGTTATGAGGTGGAAAAGGGAGCAGAATCTTTTCTTGTGCTTTTAGTTGTGCTTAAAATTCAGTGTTTCATGACAATGTAATTTAATATTTTTCTGATGGTGAAATGTAAAAGGCAACTTTGACCATGAATTACTTCACTGACTACCATATATTTTACATCCAGACCATCTAGAATCCTAAACATAATCTAAATGTTGACCGCATGCTTATTTGGGGGCAGGAAGGAAGGCTGTAGAGGAAAAACCTGTTTTTTACATATCAATGACAAAATTACAGGCAATTAATTTATAGTATGATCTAAATTTGAATAGTCTGATTTTAGTACACTCCCTTTATTTGTACATAACTCCATCATAACTATTTTATGTGGAGGGAGTTGTCAAAGAATAAGTCACCCAACTCAATGTGGTCCTATTGCTTATTGAATCCAGTCTCTTTGCAGATTGTCTTTTGGAATTTGATCATTGGCAGATGAGCAAACTTATTATCTGAACAAGTAGGATCCACTCAGCTAATTTTAAACAAGTTTAAAAAGAGAAAGACTAAATGGTGTTTGAGAGTTATACTTGCCCACAAAGAAGACAATATTAAATTGGAAGACTAGATTAGATCCTAATTGATTATTCCTTTTAACTAATTATAAGTTGGACACCTGTTCAGTATGCAAGTCTGTTTTGCAATTTAATAGCTCAGTGGTGGGTCTTGCCTTTTCTCCCGTATGCCTTCAGGTTCCTGAAGCTACTGAAGAAGCAGTGCCGTTATTCTTCCTTTTCCCTTCCTCTAGACTTGGATCTCTGCCCTCAGATTTATGTGTCTTCTTATCTTATACAGTAGTCTTTACTCTGAATTTGCATGTCAGTTGTTATGTTGTCACTGCTGTAACTTGTACTGTTCTGTTCATCCTTCAGGCTTTTTATTTCCAGTTTTACATCACTTGCAGTATTTATGCCCCAGTGAATAACCAGTGAAAATGTGGTGACCTGTAAAAACTATCATATGGAGCTGACCAAAGAACAAAGAACTTTGCTTTGGGATGGGATGTTTTTCAGAAGATTTGGTTCTGGTTAAGTTTTATTATACTTAAGAATTTCTCAATGGGCTGCTTTGTCCAGCCATAAGGGTATATAAGGATCTGGAAAACACTCACATGGCAGCAGCGGTCATCACGGTAGCAAAGTCTTTATTCTGTGGATCTGGATTATACTAATAGAGATAAAAATATAAAAATGGTAGGACAAAATGGTCAGCATACTGTTTCTGTGAGTGTACGTAACCATGCCAGCTTTCTTGGTGCACCTCAGTTTCTGTACGTAAGAAGTATCAACTGACTATGGCTTTTTAATCTTAAGAGAAATTATCTTGCTGTGCCATTTGTTTCTCTGAAAGTACTTCCAACACTAAATGTGCGAGTATTTTTACATTCTCAAGTTATTAACTTCTGATAGTATTTGTAAGTAGAGTGGAAAAATATATGAGAAGATTAAAGAGCTTGTATATGAGGAAGACTAGATTGGAGTAAGTGTATTTTGATACAATTTGTCCAGTCACACAAAGTTCGTATTTACATTATATTTGCTTTCCTGACATTTTCTTTGCTGCAGTAGTAGAAGCTCCAGCATGGTCGTGTTAGAATGCTCTGACTTGACTACTGTCTGTGCTGCTCTAGATGATATAAACACTTGTATTTATCTGCCTTATCCATTGCTGTGCTACTCAGTGATGATGAAGAATTTTTGGTCTTGCTGAAGACTTTCTCAGGGAAGGCCAGCTCGGGCTTTGGAAGATGAAACGAAAAACTACGTCATGGTTTTTGTGGTTTTTTGGGTTTTTTTTTTTAGGAAAATAAGCACATGAATGGAATAAGAGGGAGAAGCCTTCAGAAATATTGCTATTTTCCAGGTGTTTATATAGCTTGGAGAGTACACCTTGGCACCTGTTCTTAAAACAAGGGTTTAAAAGAAGCAGGTGACTTGCCTGTTTCTCCAAAGTTTTCTCTGGTCTATGACATGCCTTGTTTTCTAGTTGTTGATTGTTTTAACCTGTCAGTGGCAGAGCATAGCAGGTAACGATAGAAAGACTGACCTACAATTTCAGCTTATGTTGCAGACAAAGAGCACTTATTTTCCCAAGAGCTGTGGAATGCTTGGAAGCTGTGTTAGAAGTGTAGAAGTATCTTTTTCCTAAAGTTACTCTGTGCTGGTTGTTTTGCAGTGTCTGATAATTGGGGCTGGACCCTGTGGCCTTCGTACAGCCATCGACCTATCATTCCTAGGAGCCAAGGTTGTGGTCATAGAAAAGAGGGATGCCTTTTCCCGTAATAATGTGCTGCATTTGTGGCCATTCACCATACATGACTTGAGGGGTCTTGGCGCCAAAAAGTTTTACGGCAAATTCTGTGCAGGATCCATAGACCATATCAGTAAGTACAGCTAATGCTAGACGCAGCAGCACTTGTTCTCCATGTGGGAAAGATGTGTGAGGGCATGGGGGATAACTCATTAAAATTCAGCCTACGCCAATCGCTGTCCTAGTCCTTACAGTACAATTCAGCGTTACCTTTGCAGAGTGCATTTTGGGCTTGAACTAAATGTGAAACAAATGCATTGGGCCAGCTGTGGTATTATCACACATGCAATACAGAATGTACATTGTTCACACTGTCATTTTCATACTTTACCTACATTAACTGGAGAGGGAAGAGGCGTCGAGAAACTTACTGTGCCCTCACTTAGCCCAAAGGTGTTAGGGTGAAGGGTGCAGTTCACTATTACAGCTAGACTGACCCAATGGCTAGTTGCCCTCTGTGAAAAAAGTGCAGTCCTGCTTGTGCTCTTTTCCCTCCTCCTGCAATGCATGTTCTGATTGTTTCCCTTGATGCCGATTTGGGGACTGAGACAGAAAAATAAACTATTTATTTTTTATTCTTTGAAAAGGGCTGCGGTTTCAGCTGTAGAGAAATTTCTTGTCACGCCGTGATATTGCACACCAGTGCATCCATACCTGGATGAAGTGCTGGGAACACAGCAGGGAAAAAGAAAGTGGCAGCTGGCCTTTAAATCAGTTTATCAGTAATGTCAAACAGAGACACCAAGGCACTTGTGTGCTCTTCTTTTATTTCTTTATCATCTGCTTTTTTCCAGGTATCCGTCAGCTCCAGCTTATCCTTTTGAAAGTTGCCTTGATCTTGGGAATAGAGATCCATGTTAATGTGGAATTTCAGGGGCTTGTTTACCCTCCGGAGGATCAGGAGAATGAAAGCAAGTAGCATTGAAATGGGTAGTAAAGAAAGGGGAAGTTATGGTAGGATACACGGACTCCTGCTCCTTAACCCTGCTTATGACTCTTAAGCCCTTTCCTCCTGCTCCATTTACGAGAGTAACTATTAACACACTTTTCCTTGAATTTTTAGTATGATTTGTTCTTTCAGGTGGCAAATCCAAATTAATTACTATGTACAAAATCACCTGAAGTGCTACCATAGAAATAGACCACAATATGGTGGTACTGTTTTTTAAAACAACTCCTTTCCTTGCATTCATGGAAGATATTTGCCAGTGAGTGATCCGTGTCACGCTTTTTGTATCTTTGTGAAACCTGTTCTTTGATCACCATAGGAGGTGATGGCTCACCTTTTTTTTTGCATATTATTAACTGAATAGATGGTAGACTAGCGATCCTTGGAGTAGTACATGGGGGGTTTACCAGAGCTGTCTTTGCCTCTGATTCACAGAGTGACTGTGCAAGTCAGCAACAGCCCTGTCAACAATATAGCTGTCCTGTATTGTATCTTTACTGTCCATATGAGGAAGGAATTATGGATAGTAAAAAGTGGATTGGTTTATGTATTTGTTCTACTATAAGCACTGTTTATATTGTCATTAACTTGAAGTTTATCAATAGGAATAGGCTGGCGTGCATTAGTCCACCCAAAAACCCATCCAGTATCCGAGTATGAGTTCGAAGTAATCATTGGAGGGGATGGAAGGAGGAACACCTTAGAAGGTAATCATGTGTCCATAATTTACTGTCAAATAGAACTTTAATTCTTCAGCTGGTTAGAACAGAAATGGCCTTTAACATCCCAGTCAAAATTGGAGAACACATTTGACTAGCAAAAGGGGGAGATAAAAAGTCCATGTAAAAATAGAATTAAGTTTTTTGACCTGGGTAACTTTTCCTACACTTTTTCTTTAGTTGAGTAGTGTTGTAGCTCTTGCTTTTGGGAGTAGGAATTGAAGCGTGGAATGCTATTCTGTGTAGTGGAGAACTCTGTCTTAATATTTTTGATGCAAGTTGCAATTTTTGGAAAAGAGGTAAAGAATAGTAGGGAACTTTTTCCCTAAACAAGGGCTTTTATTTTCCTGATGAAGCAGTTGGTGCTTTCTCTGTGGAGAGGTTTGTAATTCATCAGATCCATTCTCTCTGTGTTGTGAGAGCACTTGTCTGTGGCATGCTGAACCTTCTCTGAAGGTGTGCTCTATCTTTCAGTGTTACTACTTTATCCTTCTTGTAGGGTTTCGCCGAAAAGAGTTCCGTGGTAAACTAGCAATTGCTATCACAGCAAACTTCATCAATCGCAACACCACAGCTGAAGCCAAAGTAGAAGAGATCAGCGGTGTGGCCTTCATATTTAACCAGAAGTTCTTCCAGGATCTACGAGAAGCCACAGGTTTGACAGCAGTTGCTAGATTTCCAGTGAAAACTATTTGTCTTTATTATTACAACATTGTAACTCAGGTATCATGTTTATTCAATAAATGAACATCTTGTGCGAGGAAGTCAGTCATTACTGTCTCCCTTTGAAATCTGACTTCCCCGTTTTTACAGCTGTCCTATACAGCTGTACAAAAGCAGATGTGTATCACTCAGATGTGTGTCATTTTTGTTTAGAAGTGGAGAGCTTATTTCCCTGAAGGTTTTCAGGATATTTGAGCCCTAAATAGGAAAAATCTGAATCCTGAGTTCAGTTTCCTGCACACCACATCTGACTAACAAAACTTAAGAGTGATGATGAATATATTTTTTAAGAGATAGCTATATGCAGGTGAAATGTGCTGTTTGTGGTTTTGTTGAAGATTGCTATTTTAAGGTTGTCAAAAACATGAGAGAAAGCTGTTTGGCATTCTCCTCCTAAAGCCTTCCAACCTCATAGTTTCAATTTACTTTCTTCTAATAGAGCTTATGTTACACGTAGCATGTAACTCGTTCCTTCACTGCAATGTCTTTTGTTCTGTCAAAAGGTATTGACTTGGAGAACATTGTCTACTACAAAGATGATACACACTACTTTGTCATGACTGCCAAAAAACAGAGCTTGCTGGAAAAAGGAGTGATACGGCATGTGGGTATTTACTTTTCCTATACTCCCTATTAACCAAGATTTTGGTACAATTTGCTTTCAGTATGCTGAAAGAAGTAAAACTGTCTTCTTTTGCCATATACAGGCTTTATACATAAAAACATGGGTGGTTAATGCCCTTCTAAAGTATTTTGCGCCATTAGAAAACTGTGACAAGATCTGTCTTCTCCAAATTTGTATTACTTTGTAGATTTAGGGGTTTCTTTCATACTAAGATGAAATGTGCTTAAAGAACTTTTCATAGGTTAGTTGAGCTTCCCTTATTTTATGGGAATGAAGCAGCAGGAAGTGAAGAGAGTATTGGAAATTTATCTAATTCTGGCAGAAGTTGATTTAAAAGTAGTTTGGCCACAAATTAATCAGTAAGGGTTGAGGTCTTCTGCCTTTTGTTTGAAACGTGTGAAGAGAAATGCTCAGAAACTTCTTAGCCCTTTCACAGTCAGAAATACTAGCAGGACTGATTACTGCTTGCAATAAAACATTTACAAATTTTCTCTTGGAGGCATAAACATGGATAGGAATTAATGAAATTAGAGGGCAAACCTGTATCAGTAGGTTTGTAGGATTTTTAAAGCCAGCTATTGTGTATATCAGTCTTAAACTTGTGAATTCGGCTATTTCACTTTGAATTTTCTCTTTGGCAGGATTATGCTGATACAGAGTTATTACTCTCACGGGAGAACGTGGACCAGGAGGCTCTGCTAAACTATGCCAGAGAAGCAGCTGACTTCTCCACTAATCAGCAGCTACCATCGCTGGACTTCGCCATCAATCACTATGGTCAGCCCGATGTGGCCATGTTTGACTTCACGTGCATGTATGCATCGGAGAACGCAGCCCTGGTGCGAGAGCAGAATGGCCACCAGTTACTTGTGGCACTGGTTGGGGACAGTCTCTTAGAGGTTTGTGTTTTAAACTTAGAATGCGTAAACAATGAATTGAAGCATGACCACAAGCCATTGCACCCGTCACCGAAAGGTGATCACTGCTATTCTGTCATTGCTGAGAAGATAGTTATTATAAGGGAAGCTGCTGTTTATTATTTAATAAAGTGGGAGGTTTGAGGGAAGGATAGAAGTGTTAGGAAAACAGAATATTTAGAGTGGCAATGATCTTGCTTAAGGAAATGTGTGCAGAGACTTTTTTTTCTGAAGTTGTCTGTTCCATCTGCTTCTTATTGGGACAGTTAGACTCTCTACAGAACCTACCGTAGGCCTCTTAATAGTTAGCATTTTGTAGCTGGTTAAAAAGTACAATCCTGAAGAGAAGCTGTTAAGGCATTCCAAGCTATGAATTGTTGTTGGAAACAGAGGACCATCCGCTTTGGGGGCAATTCCCCAGACATCTGGCTTCTTCTAGCCCAGTGGGAGTGGAGCTTTAAGCTAATTATTGAGCTATAATTTCCCGGAAGATTACCATCTGAATATATTCTTGATATTTGTTTAAAATATTCCCTAACTAATACTTTTTCTTTCTCTGCTTTTTTTGTAAATTATGCTAGCCGTTTTGGCCAATGGGAACTGGAATAGCCAGAGGATTTTTGGCTGCTATGGACTCTGCTTGGATGGTACGAAGTTGGTCACTTGGAGCTAGTCCTTTGGAAGTTCTTGCAGAGAGGTAATAGAAGACACTTTCAGTTCTAACCTAATCCTCCAACATCTCATCATTCATCCCAGTTTTTTCTAGTACAAATGTATAGACAAAGTGGGAGATAGAAATTGCCCCTGTTTTCAGAGGATACTTGTGGGTATGATTCAGTTGAAGAAAAAAATTTCCTAAGGAGCGGATACACCAAAGTACATTTTATAGAGAAATAAGAAACATGGCTGTTCTTGGTCCTAGTTTTAAAAGCAGATTAGATGAAGAGTCTTTCTTTCGTGCTTATTGTTATTACATGGGGAAAGTGAGTCAGACTTACTGTACATTTTGATACTTTTGTATAAAAAACAGTGTGGCCAGCAGGACCAGGGAGGTGATTCTTCCCCTGTGCTCTGCACTGGTGATGCTGCATCTCAGATGCTGTGTTCAGTTTTGGGCCCCTCACTGTAAGAAAGACATTGAGGTCCTGGAGCATGTCCAGAAGAGAGCAGGAAGCTGGTGAAGGGACTGTAGAACAAGTCTTATGTGGAGTGGCAGAGGAAACTGGGATTGTTCAGCCTGGAGAAGAGGAGACTGAAGGATGCCCTTATTGCTCTCTAAAACTGCCTTAAAGGAGGTTGCAGAGAGGTTGCTGTTCGTCTCTTCTCCCAGTGACAGGTGATAGGACAAGGGGGAATGGTCTCAAGCTGCATCAGGGGAAGTTTAGATTGGACATTAGGAAAAATTTCTTCGCAGAAAGGGTTATCAATCACTGGAAGAGGCTCCCAGGGAGGTGGTTGAGTCAGAGGTGTTCAAAAGGCAGGTAGATGAGGTGCTTGAGACATGATTTAACAGTGGACAGGTACAGTTGGAGTTGATGATCTCAGAGGTCTTTTCCAACTTGATGATTCTATGATTACTGTCACCAGTCTTACAATAACAAAGCAGATGAAGATGTAGGTGCCTTTAAAGTAACAGAGACAAAAATTCTTGTTCTTCCTTGTTATCTTGTAGATCTTGTTCATGTTTTTTTTTTCAAGGAAGCTAAGGTCTGCTTTTATTTCTTGTTCTCCTAAACTGATTGCTTTGTTCCATATAAGCAAAACAACATCTTGTGTTTCTTTGGGGTATTGAGTTCTTAATGTTTCATCATCTTTGGTTGAGTGTTGTTTTAGTAACTCAGAGTGATATCTTAAAGATCAGGACTTGAGTAATTAAAAGATGAAGGAATTAAAAGCAGGGTCTGGTAGAATCGATTTTAAACTTAAGCAACTGCCCCTTCTGACTGACAGGAACCACAGTATCATTTTAAAAAATGTATAAATGGCACAATGGATATTTAAAGTTCCATTTGTTTGAGTCTAAAAAAGTGGGGAAGATGACAAAGTTGCATTTGCATTTGCAATTGGACTTCTACCACTTTTCCATTAGACATTTGCAGGCGACAGTAAGATCTTCTCTGAGCCTTCTCTTCTGCTTGCTGAACAAAACCAATTCCCTTAGCTTCTCCTCACAGGGCAGGTGCTCCAGTCCCCTTGGTGGCCTTCCTCTTGAGTTGCTCCAGTGTCTCAGTGTCTTTTTTGAACAGGGGAATCCTTTCAGTTATGCTTAATGTATTGTTTTCTTCCCGCCTTTTGATTTCTGGGGTTGTATTAAATTGCAGATTTTAATACACTTACACTGAAACTTAGCTATTCAGTGTCTGAAGTGGTTAGATTTCCAATCTGAATGTTTATCTGTTCAGGATTAACTTAACAGTGTTAGTAGTGATGCATTTATTAAAGAAACAAACAACAAAAAAACCATAAACAACAACAAAGGAATAAAACAAACCCCAAAGCTCTTTTACATTTTATTTTCCCAAGGGAAAGCATTTATAGACTACTGCCTCAGACCACCCCTGAGAATGTGAGTAAAAACTTCAGCCATTACAGCATTGATCCTGCCACCCGGTATCCCAATATCAACGTCAACTTCTTGCGCCCACAGCAGGTAACTGGACAAACAGTGCTTATGAATCCTTGCAGTCTGCATTGTCTTTCCTTAGGTGAAGCTATATTAATATATTCGGGACAAATAGTGCCCTGATGTGGCAGTGTAGTGCGGAAGCACTAAAAAGCAGATATATCAGTCAAGAGCAAACCACTATACTTTAAGAAATTCATGTTGAGAAATTTTGTATTTTGACAATTTGAACCTTGCTGCAGTGATACATGAAATCTGTATGGGTGTGTGCATGCGCGTGTATGCGTTTCTGTTGTAATGATCCAATATTGCAGTCTGTCATTCCACTTTGGTATCCACTGAGCAGCATTCGTCTGCTAGACTGTTCAGCGCTTATTAACTGTGTGGTTCAGGGGTTCTTGGACTAGAGATTTCTGCAACATAAGTGTACTTATTTTCCTTTCTGTGCATTGGGATGGATTTTTCTTGTCCTTCTCTTCGTGTATGGATTTGGGGTTCATGACATATTCGTAATTTTTTATTTTTGTGTGTCATTTTAGGTACGGCACTTGTATAATACAGGAGACTTGAAAGACATTCACCTGGAAATAGAAAACTTTGTGAACTCCAGGACACCAAAGCTGACTCGAAATGGTAGGCCTGGCTACTGCTCCATTCGTTTCAGTATTCTGGGGCTGGATCAGTGCGGGACACAGAACAGCAAGTCTCTAAAGTGTTACTTAACTCGTCTCTTTTGGTTTAGAAAAAGTATCCGGCAGTTGTTTTGCTAATAGGCTGATTTTTCAAATTTTTTAAGTTTCAATTAAGATATAAATATATTTTTGTTTGTTTGGCTTCCCTTCATTTATGATGCTTTTATATTTCTAAGCATATTTTCTTATGCAAGCATTCCCCACCCTCCCTTCTTTATCCTATATCAATGTCCTTACTTAGAGTGCTGGTACCTAGCCTGAATTGACTTTTAACAGTAAACTCGGAATTCTTACAGTCATAACAGAAGGTATTTCTTGTGCAGTCTTTCATGTTTGTGCTTTCCTTTACTTAATCTCGTCCCTTAAATTAACTAAATGAAAACTCACTTTGCTTGCATTATTCTGCAAGTTAGATGCCTTGTGATAAGCATTTTAGTATCTGTCTACTACTCCTGTACCCTGAGGGGTATGTTGAACTTTTCCTTTTGCATACCTTGCCTTTGGATGTCCAGATAGTGTCTGGGGACTCTCAGAAAGGCACTTTGCTGCTAAGCCTTCCTTTCACTGCTGAATAGCTATGTAGTCTTTTGATTTGTTCTTTGGCCTGCAACCATGTCCCTTTAGGCTGTAATCTTGTCAGATCTTGCAGTAAGACAAGGTCAAAACAGGTCAGTGCTTTTAAAGGAACGCTTTCAAGAGAAAAGAAAAAGTTGCAGGAGTACAGTTGTAATTCTTCCATTAGAAATAGTATATCTGGGCTTTAGAGGGCATTTGTGTTACTGTATATCCTTTTGATCATATTCAAAACTAGCCTTTGTGACTGTTTTATAATTCCTGGGGCTTTTTTACAAGGGCTAGAGTGAAAAGCCTGGCGGTTTTAACTTTGATAATTACTCTTCAGCAAATTAAAAATGCTTTCTTGTATCTGAAATAGATAAGATAGTACTTAAGAATTCTGTCTTGTATTGATCATTGTAGAAGGAGCTTGCTTTTTACATGGTTTTTATTTGTTGATTCCACCATTTGTTGATGGTTTTTATGTTGGTTTCAGAATTTAAGAGAGAGTTGTTGTGCATTTCTACTTAAAAATATGATTTCTTACAGAGTCTGTAGCTCGCTCTAGTAAATTGCTCAGTTGGTGCCAGAGGCAGACTGATGGGTATGCTGGTGTAAATGTGACGGATCTCACAATGTCATGGAAAAGTGGCCTAGCTTTGTGTGCCATTATCCACAGATACCGTCCAGACTTAATGTGAGTAACTGGCTGTTTTGAATAATTGGGAAGAACAGGATGTTAGTGATATTTGGATCTAATAGTATGGAGACTGAGGCGAGACATTTGTGACTTAGAAATGGATTGAAATGAATTCGATTAAACTTGGTAGAAGCTAACGTATGGTTCTTCACCAGCAGAGTGGAAAGTCGTAATAGCTTGATGAATATGAGGATAAATGTATTGTCATTTTCTCTTCCGGATGATTTGACAGAATTAAGCTTCAAATTGGTACTGACTGGAAAGCATTATTGACTGACAGTTCTTTTCTCTGTGAAGTTAGTCAGGAATAGTTCATAACTTCAGTTAAATTTCTCATGTAAAAGTCTCCACACAGCTCTCTGCAAATCTCATGTTTAACACTAACTCTTTTTTAAAAAGACATTTAGGCTGCTCTTTTTAGAAGTAGTGGCGTACAGTCTAAATAGAGACATTACTATGGGTTGTGCACTAATGTGCTGATTGGATGAAAGAGAGGGGCATCCTCTTACATGATATATTGGGTAAAACAGTGCCTAGATTCTAGAATGGAAAACACTGGGTGGAAAAAATAATAGGAGCAAAGACTCTGGTACTTTATTTGAAATTTGAAATGACTTTGACTTCCCAAAAGGAACATCAGAAAAAACAAATGCTAGAACTGTATTTAAATACATTATCCAATGTAAAGCATGCTAAAAAATCACTTGGTTATTGCCTTCCACATGCACTAAATTGCTTCCTTATTGATGTAGTCGAGTTGACCTGAGCTGCTCTGTTTAGTAGCTGTATAGATTGTGAAGAGTTCAGATAGCTTAAAATGGTTTATATAACTCTCTACAAGCTATAGCTTTCTATACAGTTCTACAAGTTTTGGGAAAAGCCAGCAGAACTAAAATATGAATCAGTCAAGAAAAAAAGAGGACAAAAGTGAACACTTAATTTAGTTCCAAGCACACAGAAGATTTTAGATAGGGAAAAACAGTACAGTCTTCTGGCAAAGGAGGAGGTGAAGAAATTATTTCAGAGTATTATGAAGTTTTTAAGAAGAAATATCTGGGTTTGGAGGAGGAGCAAAAATTGAGAAAAGAATACATTTAAGCCAAAGTTCACTGTAATTAAGTAGCATCAACTCTGCTGCACAAAAAAGTTTCTGGCAAATAAATTTGAGAGATTTCAGAGGGAAAAGAATTAGAGAGATGGATCCCCGAGTTTTTAGTAGACTGTTTTCTACTTGATTCAGTGCATCCTGTCTTTATGCCCTTTGCAGAGACTTTGATTCTTTGGATGAGCACGATGTGGAGAGGAATAACCAGCTGGCCTTTGACATCGCTGAAAAAGAGTTTGGAATATCTCCCATTATGACTGGAAAGGAAATGGCATCTGTCGGAGAGCCAGATAAGTTATCGATGGTGATGTACCTCACACAGTTCTATGAGATGTTCAAAGACACCATCCCCTCTAGCGGTAAGGAGTTTGGAGCAGATCTCTCAGATTTAAAGACAGCTTTTGGATGCATGTGCGTGCTTCAGTTATCTTCATGCTGCTTCTGCATAAGCTTATACTAAACACTCACTAACTTTACATTACAAAAGCTGACTTGTTATTGGTGCTAATAAACACCATGTTAGCATCAGGAGCAAAATCGTGAGTTAATACAAAACCATGTTCTGAAAATAATGTCCTCAAAAGTTCTCAACTCGCTTCAGCACTACTAAATATCTTATCTGTTTTCTTGCTGTTACTAGAGGCTAATCTGTGTTGGCTAATGTGGGATGTCTCGCTGATAGTTGTTTAGTAGGTAATTTCAAAACACTAGCCAAGTTTTATATCTGTTTACCATCCATTAATAGCAGGCGTAACTTCAGGCCAGTGAGGAATGAAGGATCTCTGACTAGAACTGAAAGATGTAATTGCCTAGCCCAAATCAATAAGGCCTACCTTTAAATATTAATAGTGTTAAAGCTGCTTCTTTATTACTGATGATCTTCATGTCTTGTCATTCTGGTGGGGAAAAAAAAATTGTGTTTAATAGCCTTTTAAAAATCTAATGCGTATGAGTTATTATTTCCAAAACTCTTCTTAAGTATACTAATGATCAGCATGCTCTTTAAATATGAAAGTAAATAGAGGAAACAAGCACAGTATTTATTTTGAGTGGTTATAAACTTTGAAAGAACTGATTTTTGTAAAACGAAAAAGCAGAGTAGCTGAGAATAGTATTCATTCTGGACATTACAATAATTTTGTATAGAGAATTTAAGAAAAAGACTGCTATGTTTAAAAAAAAAAAATCAATGAATCCTTCAGTTGTGTATTTAATAATAACACTCCAGAAATAATTTCTTGGCATTTCCTTGTCCTGTCTGTTTTTGCTAACAGATACTCTGGACCTGAATGCAGAAGAAAAAGCTGCTTTAATTGCCAGTACCAAATCCCCCATCTCTTTTCTCAGTAAGCTGGGACAAAGCATCTCTCGGAAACGCACTCCAAAGGTAACCGTACCACAGTCTGGATAACACTGTTAGGTTTCTGTTCAAGTAGATGTTACTAAAAAGGGGTGCATTCTGTACCTGCTGTGTGTTTACGAAAGACCACGTGTTCATTGGCTCTTGGCATGGGGCAACACATCACTTAACTGCAGAATTACACCCATAATATGTACTTTTAAGTAGTGATGTATTTCAGTCTTAAAATCCTAACCTCATGGTAATATTTGGGGGATATATTTTGTGTTAGAACACAATGGCTTGTTCAGTTCCCAGTTAGTTAAAAGTGTTGAAGAATGTCCAGTTTGAAGGTAAGAATCCCCTTAAACAATTGGAGAAGGAGCCCTGAGAGTTAATCAGTTGTGATGCAAAGCTTGCTTAAGTGCGCCAGTGACATTTATCTCAGGCCAGAAAGGTATGAGAATCCTTATCTTTGGGGTTTTTTTCCCCTCCTCTTTCCATTTGCAGGACAAAAAAGAAAAGGAACTGGATGGTGCAGGAAAGAGGAGAAAAACCAGCCAATCTGAGGATGTAAGTATTATAGTGAGGAAGGTATCAGGGACGAAAACATGTGGTAAGTTCCTCGTTCCCACTCTAGCCCCAGATTTTATGTATCCAGACAGAGTTTATGTAAGGTTTGGGGGTTTTTTTATTTTAAATAAAAGTTATTTTTTCTTCAGAAGTTATACTTTGTCGTGCAAATAATTTGCTGATGCTTATGAAATAACACAATGCAGCAAATGAATTGTTGCAGTTCCTTCATACTCTATACTTACTGTGATTTACCTTGATTTGATGAGGATGCCAAGAATAAAATTTTTATTTAGTAAAGTTGGGCGGTATAGTCAGAATTTTCATTCATATTTAAGCCTTAGCCTTGGTTAGTGCAAAAAGCACACGTTTCTAGTATGCCCCATGAAGCTGTGGTACTTGAACTGTTATGTAGCCAAATAGATACAAGTGAGTTAAAATCTAGTGCTTTGAGTTGTCAGTATAGGCGTAAAGATAGGTCTTTGCTTTGTGCCACTGGATTCATGGGAGTGTTTCAACTGTGGTCTCTTTGGTAGGTAAGTGTATCTAATAAGATTGAAAAGATAAGTTTAACAGAACTTTTGATGACGTGCCAAAGGAAATTAAAATGTGAGCTTTCAAGCACAAACTAGTAGGTTTGTTTTCTACACTGTTAGAAACCTGTCACAGCAAAGGGGAAGAGAGAAAAGGTGGCTCCAGTTGCATCTTGTTAAATGTTGATGTCGCTGATTGTTAGGAGGACATCCCACGAAGCTACAGAGAAGAAAGGCCCACACTGGTTAGTGCCCTGACGGAGAGGAGGATTGATGCTGCTGTTGGGAATCAGAACAAAGTCAAGTCCATGGCAACCCAGCTACTGGCCAAGTTTGAAGAGAATGCACCAGTGCAGTCCTCCACCTTACGAAGACAGGTAGGGGATGGATGATAAAATTTATTTTAGAATTATGGAGGAAAATTGTAATGATAATCAAGCAGTCCGTGAGACAGGATGGCAGTGGTGCTGTTCTGCTTCAAAGGCTCTTGTAGGGAAGAGTAAGGATTACTCAAAAGAGAAAAAATTAAATTTAGGAGTATTGGAATAATTTCCAGATAAAAGTCTATTTCCCTGTTATTGCCTGTAATCTTATTCAAAAACATCTTGCCAGCAATTAGGTTTCTTTTGGAACTAGTATTACTATTGAAAAGACTTTCAGGAACATCCCATTCCTAATGTTTAAGAAATCATTTCATTTTTGATTGGAACTTTTTCATGCTAGGTTATATCTGTTTGTTCTTGTGAACTGTGATTAAGTTTTGTATGTATGTGTAAGTGCGGCACATGCCTGGGAGTTTCTATGCACTCGGGATATTTTTCTCATTCCAAGTGATGGCTTCCTGGTGGCTGCTGGTTATTCAGGACGGTATCTGAACTACTGCAACTGCAAGCTAGTTGTCTTGGAAGTTAGATTGAGTCACTTCAAGCTACCGCTAGCAGTACAGTGTCAGCAGCTTGAGGCCCAGTACCATTTAAGTGCCTGAGTTCTTGCTCTGCCACATGGTCTGTTTCCATAATTTGTGCCAAACTCTGCACTGCTGTGGTTGGATTGTGTGTGGGACCTGACCTAGCTACTTTTAAGCGAGGACAAGTATGTCTTTGCTGCACTGCATGCCAGTCTTAGCAATATAGCATAGTTTCAAAACAGTCATGTTTTATTCCCCAATACCAGTCAAATGTTTCCTTAGCCACTACAAACTGGCGAGAATAAGCAGGCTGATTTGAAGGAACAGTGAAAATAAAGGAAAGTTCCAAAAACATAAGTGGTTTCCCATTTTCGGATGCTTTTTCCCCTTTTATATTTTACTTGCTAAATGACTTCTCCCCTACCCTAGATTTTTTTTTTCTTCAATGTTTGTCTGTCTGATTCCATATCCCATTCCTTTGGCTTTCTTTGAATTTCCTTTACTGTTTTCTTTCCTCCTCGGTCCCAACCCACTTTCCCTACAACCTGCATGCAGCAACCTGTCCTGCCTTATCAAGAACGTGTTCACAACCAACCATCCAGCAGACGAGAGCAAGGCCGTCTTGCTCCCATACCCCAGTGGAAACAGGTAAAGAAACTCATCGTGAATACAATGCATTGCCTGCACCAAACACCAGCTATCACTGTCCCATTTTCAAACCAGTCCTTTTCTAGCACCTTGTGTGAGTCCATTATTTAATTAATTTAACTTTTAATGAATAAAATCAAAATCTACCTTTAGTAACGATGTTTCAAAAGGATTTAGTCAAATTTTCCCTGCCCTCTTATGCTAGTTTCAATTCCCTGGCGTTTCAGTGGATGTTTTAGCAGAAACCCTGCCTACAGATGCAACCTAGCGTAGACATTTCATCATCTGGAGTATTTCTACATTGTTCTGTTAGAAAAAATTGAAAATATGTAAGCAATTATAGCAACCAATGAGGTTAAAGATGTAATGCCACCTGTGATATTAAAGCTCTTTTTTGATGTTAATAGTAAAAGAAGTTATAAGTTTTGCTATTCACATGTGAAATCTTATGTGTTCCGCAGTTACAGGAGACTTTACTGTGGTTTTCTTTTCTCCACAGCAAACATAGCTGTCCTTGACAACTTCTCTCGTTCATTGCATTGCAATTCCTGTATTACTATGAATTAAGTAAATTTTAGGTTTTCTGCCACAGAGGGGGTCAGAACTTGGATTAATAGCAGAACAATTTGGCAGGTATCGAACTTTATTTTCTGTTGTGTATTTTGGCTCAGCATCATTGCTGGTGTTTTTCTTTCAGCACTGCACTTTCAAAAGCAAGGCTTGTGACAATCTTTCCAGGCAGATAAGGATACTTATCTCACTGGCTTCCTCTGCTTCCACTGTTTCCCAGTGCAAATGGCCTCCTTATGTTTCTGAGAATGCTGAGATACATTTTTTTGCCAGCTGTAATTTGGAGAGACGTCTGCTTCTTCCTGGTTGCAGTTTAGTCAGAGCATACTTTGGAGTCAAGAGGAGGAAGATGACACTGCTTTGAAAATGCACTGTCCTGTATGTTTATGGCTTCATAGTGAACTTCATGTCCAAGGCATTCAACACAATTAGTGCTGCATGCCATGACCAGTGCCGTAATCTAGAAGATTTCTAGGAGATAAAGAAGACCTAAACCAGAAGAATTGTTGTCAGTAGAGCTGTCAAGAGAGGCTTAAAAATATGTCAATGTTATGCTTAGGTTTCCTGACTCATTCAGTGTTCCTTCTACATTCTGTCTCATCAAAATCTTCTTTATAGGCTAATGAGCACTTTCAGGTGGATAAACATCATTCACGATTAAGGCAAATTTCATTTTTTAAGAATACTTCCCATGTCAAGCAGAAGAACCCGAAGAACTGGTGCTGAAGAGCATAATATGGCTGTACAATAGCAATATCAAGACAATTGATGAGCACTGCTTATATTACTCCATGAAAAACAGGAAGACAACCATTGCATTCCAATTTATCTCAGTTCAGAAGGATGAAAGCACTTGGATGAAATAACTTGGTGTTCTAGCACTTGGAGAAGATCACGTCCCTGGAGCTTCAAGATTTGTATTTGAACTTGCTTTTGAAACTTTATGAAGATTTTATAATTAAGCCTTTAAGGTGAAACACAGAAGTTCTTGTTATCCTTTTGTAATTGAAAGGACAAACTTTTGTTAACTACCTTTATGATGGGAATTTTCGTCTCACCAGAGAACAGTTTGTTGGGTTTCGTTCTTGTTTTCACTAAACAATTGGGTTTTTTTTTAAAAAAGGACTGAATAATCCTTCTAGTCTCCCTCAACATTAGTAGCATCTTTATGTAGGCAGCAGTGTAGGGTAGATCTTTGAAAAATCTTTCGGCTACAGTTGTACTTTCAGAGGACTTAGATTATTTTATCTAACAATCATATTGATTGCCTTGTGTGGATGATTTCCTGTTCAAGATTACAGCTGGAGAGAAGATTTTTCCTTGATAGGCTTTCCTGCGTCAGCAGAAGATGGTTGGTTCTTGGGTCCAGGTTTCATGCTGGCGTTCGCAGTGCTTTCCGTCTGAAAACTGGAGAAGAATAAAACTGGGTCTCATGCATGCAAAATCTGCGGGATACAGTAGGGTGAAAAAAAAATTTGATATGGTCCCAGTTCCAAAGGTTCGTTATTATGTGCCTGGAGAAATGAAGAACATCCATCATCTTCATTCAAAAGCTGTGGGAGTATATAGAATCATGTATTTTTCACTGATCAGATGAGGCAGGAAGCCATCCACTGAGCCAAGCAGCCAGCTTTGCCAAGCTTGAACCGAAATCCATATTGCAGGACGTTGCTGAAGCAGTGTTTCAGCTGGCATCTGAGATTCCTAAATCTGGTTACTTAGGCACACAGACTCTGATAGCAGTGAGTCTCTGTGTTACTATGGTACTGAAAAGGTTTTGTACTGTGACACTGGGCACTCTTAATTACAAAGCTATTTTCTGGGACACAGATTACCACCAGTGAAGTTGGTCCAGGGTACCAGAACATGGTACTGGAGGTACTGTAAAGGATTAGGATTGCTCCTAACAGGCTTTTTAGGGAGGATGCATGTTAACTGCAAAGAGCTGTTCATGAAGCTGTGGGAAAGAGTTGTATTGTTTGGCATTGATGTCAGAATTTCTCAGCAGAAATTTCTGTCAATGATAGCATGTAAGATGTCGCATAACAAATACCTTCTACTGAAAAGATCCTTTGAAGGAAGAGCTAAGCGATTCCTAAGGGGGACAAAGGGGTGATGTGTTATTAAGGGAAACCACAAATTGTCTAATGTTCTTGCCAGTAGGCAGAATGAAGTTGGTCAACTTAGTGGGCTTTGGGAGAAGGAGCGTTTTGCATCTCATGGTTGATAGGTTTGGTGCTGCATCTTGGAAGCTGCGTAGGAGAGAAAAGTAAACTGCAAAAGCATAAGAGTGATTGAGAGGTGAAACCACACAGTTGCAAAGGATGTGGTCTGGTTTAGACACAGTTTTGATGGAAAATTTACGTCTGCCTTGTGCTATTGATGGACTTCCTTAGCTGTACTTGCTCATGAGTTTAAGTCTGGAATCTTACTTTGCCCCGGAGTTGAGTTATGAGGCCAGCAGTTTGAATGAGTTTGTGAGGCAGGCTCTCTCTCTGTTTGTTGTATGGGTGAGGTATAGGTTGGTTGCTAAGACAAGTTTCTTAGAAAGAGTGAAATCCCATCAGAATCTGTTCTGAAGCAGTTTTTACTTTAATCACAAGACCTTTGATGCTATCTCTCTTGGAAAAGGAAAACCTTCAAAAGATCAGTGTGGTTAAAAACTTCACCGATACGCTGCTCACAGCATTCTTTGTGACCTGCTTTTTCCTCATGAATCAGATTACAAAGTTGGCTTTATTGAGCTACACTTTGAGAATATTGACCTGTGTTGTCAAAATTTGATTTGTAAGCACCTCAGCAGTAGCTGGTAATGCATGAAGATGCTGTTAAGTGTATATGCACAGTGGAAATATGTGTCATTTTTTACATAATGGTAATATCTTCAGGAAAAAATGGATTGTGTTCCATGGTGTGATAATTAATCTCCTCAAATGAATTCCTACTTGCATAAAAACATCTTCCGTGGTGTGTTCTATTGCTTTCCAAGCCTTTTTAGCTGCTTTTGGGAAAAAGCATCTCATCGGGGATTGTGAAGCCATTGAAAAACCATGTGGTCTATCCAGAAGAGAATCTGACTGGTTATGGTATGGGAGATGAGCCTTTTAAATTGAATTTTGTTCTGGCTTTTCAGACTCTCAACTTATGGCCTTCAGCAGTTTTCTGCAATAATTTCGTAGGTCTTCTAACAGCAACAAGGTATGCGTGAAGTACATAAGCTTAAATCACTGATATGTATAAAGCTGCTTGTAAGATGGAGATCCCATGTTGTTTGGTGCAGATATTTTCTGCCTTTGGAGATCTGATGCTTGTTCTTTTGAGATGATCCCCTAAAGTGTGATAAAGGTGCAGCAGTACAGACTCTTCTCAGTAATTCTGTTGCAACTGTGGTTTTAAAATATGAGCGACTGAGATGACCACAGTCAGCAGGAGCTGAAATCTTAATGGAAGGAGAACTTAAAACAACAAGGACTCCTGCAAATATTGTTTTTCCTACTTAATTTCTTATTTAACTCTGTTGATATATCTTTCCTCTTCCCTATAGCCATCTTTGTCTTTGCATGCTCAGAAATGCATCCTACTGGAGGACTGAACGTGTACATCATATGCCTTTACCATGTTATAGTCTTGAGATCTGCCACGGAAAAGTGAACAAGTTTGTGAAGATGTTGAAAATTTAAATGCAAGCTTGGCCATGGTCAGATGAAAGTCCATGAACAGTTCAGTATGTTTGAAAGTGTTATCGCTCTTTGAGTTAGAAATGAGTGACTCCATAGCTGAGTCTTCGTCACCAACTTCAGTGCAAAGTCATGTTCTTTAGTTTAAGCTGCTTGTAGCTTCTGCCTGAGTTAGAAGAAATTTTTGTATTTTTCAGAAAGAGAAGAGAACACCTAAAAAATGTTAGTGCTGGCTCAGCTGTAATGGTGGTGAGGAACATCTGTAGTATCTTTAAACAGCGTGCTGTTTCTTTGGAGGCTGTCTTAGCAGTGCCTTTGGGTACATAGCATTTTTATTTTTTTGTTGGCAGTGCAACAATTTCCAGATATGCTCTGGTGAGAACTCAAAAGAAAAGGAAAAATCAGGCAGATGATACATTAATAATCAAGAAGTGGTAGAGAAAGGACTATTTAGTAAGGAAGTGCAGAACTAGATTGGCATATTTTCTGTCATATTAAAATGAGGACATGTACGTTTATTGTGTAATATTCAGACTATTAGAAATTATTACATTTTAGTGATAGAACAGCTGTATTCCTGTTCTAGTAGAATGACATTCTACAGTTTAACTTACTTGAGATGGTTTAGTATTTGTAAGTTAGAGGAGAGATCTGAAGCTGAGAACAGGACACTGACTTGAGTTGCATTGCTAATGAACTGCAAGCAAAAGTAATTAGGTCACTGAGATGGATATCTTTAAACATTGCAAGGCACAGCAATGAGTAATTTTTCATGAAGGAAAGACAGCGGTCCAGCTGTGCTATAGAGAATTCCAAGTTGTACCTTTCACTGACTGCAAAACCTTGAGTCAGAAACTCAACTGATGGATTTAAGTACATGTTGGCTGCCCCTCAAAGTATTTGCCAAATGGATGACATGATTGTGTGGCTATCGGTGGAAAAACTTCAGCCTTTCAACTTGAGATAAAATGTGGCTTCATTCATGGGAAGTATGAGCTTAGGGTCATGGTCTCTCAATTCATGTCTTCTGCCCTGTCTCACCAAAGCCAATGGTAACGTTATCTCTTTTCTACCATTATTATGATTTTTTTTCTTCTTCTGTTTTAAAAAAAGATGAGGATTAAGGAACGTTCTCGGACCTGCCCCAAAAAAGTGATCATGCTCTCTTCTACTCCACCCTCCTCTCCACCGTATCCCAGGCAGCAGGTGATTCCCTCTGCATGCTCTGTCCCTCCTTCTCCATTGCTGCTTGTACAAGTGACTAGATCAGTTACCACATAGCCCATTTACAAATGCATTTCCAGTCTTCTTTTTTCAGATTGTGATAGGTCTTCTTCAGTCTCTTCAGTTAGAAACAGGTTGGTGTTAGGTCACCGAAAATATGATTATGATGTTTGTCTGATGCACTGGAGACTCTGAGATTTTACTGTATTGTAATAATTACAGTAGCATTTTCCAGTTTTGAGTTTCTGCAAAATAGAAATCAAATCTTTGGAGTGGTGCTGGGAAAGAAAAAGCAATTTTCTCCATCTCCACTCTTCATTTAAACAAGTGTGAATGAAAATTTGCCCCTGTATGCATGAAACTTTTTCAGGATTGCTTGTATGAAGTGCATTTTCAGGGTGTTGTAGTGGCTTACTTGTGTCTAGCGTGATCTTTCTTTTGCCCGCACCGAAGCCTTTGTCTTGCAGGTGTTTGTGTTCAGTCTGTCTGAGTTTGAATTTGGAGCAGTGAGAGCTGTTCTGAACAGAGTGTATAAATGTGCATCCAGATGTTGGCACATGTGGTTGTTGTCCTTCTATTTAAGTATTATCTTTAATATTTGTGTCTTGTTGTACAGGGTCATCATACTTCTTTGGGTTGTATCTCTTTTATGTTTCTGTTTTATTTTCCTACTGCAGTAATAAATGCCATTCCTCCCAGATCAGTCCTGAATTAACCTTGAGGTGATAAAAAGGCAGCTGCAGTTCCATAGATCTCCTGTAACTCTAAGCAGGAATCTTAAAAATAGATTTCCCTATAGGTGGAAAAAATGGTTATTTGCTGAACACTTGTATGCCTATAAAGTCTATAAAGGCATATTACCTTTTAGCAGAGAAACAATAAAGTTTGCATATAAAGTTTGACTTGCCTTAGTGCTATGCTTGCTTGGCGTGTTGTTACATTACATTTAATCCGGTCTGATTATTGTCAGTCTCTGGAGCACACATTCTCCGCTGCCTCTAATGTCTGACCAAGATAGGTCAGATCTGCTTACTGGGCTGATTTAAAATTGTCCTAACAAAGAAGTGGTTAGTTTTCTGGCACAGTGTGGTAGAATGGGTGGGGAAAGCCTTTTTCGTTAGCAAAACCCACATGTAAGCTGAATTAAGTGTAATACTATCAGATGATGTGATAGATAGCTGCTTTCTTCTTGTCAACATCCTTTGAAAATTTTGACAGAATTTATGGGAGGAAAGGTTCTCCCCCAAGCTTACAGATACAGAAACTAAGGCAGTTAAATGCTGAGTTTTACTTTTTACTGTGTTGTTGGATTCATTTTCCATTTAGATAGATTGCCTTTCAGTCACTAAGGATCCCTTAGCTCTGTATTTTCCCTCCTTAGCTTCTCCAAGTGTGTGTTTGTCCTGTGTCTTTTTGATTGCCTCGTTCAGTCATGAGAGCCAACTGGTGCTGGATCAAAGTGTGCTTTGACCTTTTTCTGTGTTGTGTCCTGTAGGAAAATTTTTTTACACGTCTTCTTGCTCAGACAAATAATAATCCTAAAAAAACTCTGGCTTCCTCCTTTTAACTCTGAGTGATGTTAATCCCCTGTACTATAGAACAGATCTGTTAGACGCAGTTGAGAGTGGTCTGCTTTTGGAGACATTCTTAGGAATGATTTCTTTTCCTGAAACTGTCTTGGCCCAGGCCTCATAGCAAGTCAGATGTTACACTGTCCTTGTTACACTGATGTCTTTTGAAACCTCTACCTCTGCTCTTCTAATGCATTCAATCTGCCACTTCTTTTAAACTTTCTATTTCCTTCTTTTGATCTAATGTCACAGTATGAGTTATATTGAGTGTCTTACCATCTTCACTGTACTAATATCATTACATTGTGGTACTACATTGTGGTTTACTGACCTAATATGGATATATATGGACTGTTTTTTAAATTTTTCCCTACTGTATCCAAGTTATTATTGCCAGTTTTAGAATATTTTTCTTAATAAACTGTTCTGCTGTCACTATGGCCTCTTTTCTGCCTGCATTGTAAGAAAAATCAGATGAAGTGTGTTTTGACTAGGAAGTTGGGTTTTGGCTATTATTAAGCTCATAATTTTTGCCTGCAGAGAAACAGGGAACCTGATGCCAACTGTCCCGGGGAGCAGAGTCCCAGACAGGAAAGGGTAAAGAGCATGAACAAATGGCATGGATGCTGATAACACAAGGCTGTGGTGGATGTATGTAATATGGAGAGCAAATGTATTGGGTAGTGAAACACACTTATCCTAATGCTGCTGTTAACACGCTGGAGCTGCTGAGAGTCCATTAGGAGTGATTATTTCTGTGTGACACCCACATAAATGCATAACAAGCCTTTGTCAACAGTTTGCTATATGCTTTTATTTTGCTGTAGATCTAGCACTTAAGCTCTTCCCATTCTTCTTTTTCTCTTACACCTCTTTGAAGTGTGCTGTGGCTGTAGCAGAACAAGAAGAGTTATGTTTTGTGCTAATTCATGCAAACATGGTTGCATTGTTTCCACTGCTTGCTTTCTGGATGGTTAAACAACTGGCATTCCATCCTGCCTCCTACAGGCCAAAGTAAAAGGGAAAATGACAAGGCATTATTTAACATAGAGACTTTGAAGCCTTCTTAACAATGAAATATTGAACGGTTGTCTGAATGGGTCAGTATTACAGAGAAGCATGGGAAAAGGAAAGATGGGCACTCAGAATTGGTTGATTTGAATTCATATCGACAAATTAATTGACATTCCAGTAAAGGCTTTGAATGAATCAAGTCATAAGTGGTAGCCAGCTATAAAACTGTTACAACTTTCAGAATGTGGTCTAACAAAAGACCTTTGTGGACCGAATGTTTTCTGTCAGGCAGTAGAAAATGAATAGGCATGTGTCTGTAGTGACACAGAAGCCCTCAGCTTTATAGTAGGCCCTAGTTTTAGTGAAAATGATCTAGTAGGAAGGAGTAGGTGGAACTGAAAGCAGCTGAAAGTAGAGTATTATTAGTGCATCTGAATGGGAAAAGTGTTTCTCATAAATTGGGTGTGAACCCAGTTTTCTGTTCTGCTTTGGAGGACAGTTAGCAATGTGTTAACAATGTGTGACAGTTAGCACCTTGGATCTCTTGACAGACCAGGCCTGAAGTTTCTTTGTAGTTTCAGGTGCGTTTACTTTTGAATTCTACAAACAAACTAGCTGAAGGCAGTATGGTATTGCAGGTGATACTGCTGTCCTGTACAGCAGGCTACAAGCTGGGTACCAAACTACCCCACACAACAGTGTTAGAAGATTCATAGGAAAGACAAGAATAGCGAAGGTGTCAAATATTGTGCGTGGGGTATATTAATGTGACAGTGCAGTAAGAACAAGTAGAGCAGTGAAGTAAGAGAAGTAAAACTGGCAAATTCTGTGGTAGTTTGATTTTGCTGTGCTTGGTTTCGGCCAGCCAGTCTCATTAAATGTCCTCTCTTTGGTAAGTACAGCATTCGCTTTTCATATACGAGTAAGGATGAACTCATTCTTTATGAGGACTGAAGTACATTACGCTAAAAAAAAGTGTTTCTGTGCGCTGATTCTGAGAAACACAAATATGTGCAGGTTTAGGTACATAAACGAAATCTTTGAGAACTGATAACAAATAAGTTGGCAAATAAGCTCCTTTGTGCATGATAAAGCCACTTTTCTTTTTTTTTGGATGGTGATGCCAGAGAGAGGCCACACACTTGTTTCATTTTGGCTGCAGCAGTCCTAGGTAGGTGAGTTGTGAGTAAGGACTAACACAACTGTTTTTTTTCTTGGCCTTGAAGGTCAAAACTTATCACTTCATTAGAACAGTAGACACTGGATATTAATAATTTCCATTTATTGGAAATAAAGCCAGTCTTCACATGGGAGCTCCTCTTACTGTTCTGCATGTGAATGAATTTCATACCTTTTCTCTGACATTTTGGTGTCTGTTCCTCGTGGGGCTTTTATATGCTGGTTTGTTTACTTCCATTCCTCCTTCCTCATCTCACAGAGATCTCCTCGTTTATTTTCTGATGACCAAGTGCCTGAGAATGTTGAGCAAAGGGCATGCCAGCTAGCTGCCCTCCGGGAGTCCAGACCTGCAGTGAGGCATCAGGTGACTACAGCCCTGCTTTATCTGGTGTGCAGGATTCTGGGTACTGTTCACATCTGGGGTCAGAGGGATAGAAACAGTCACCAAATAGGATGATCATTGCTGTACAGTCATGTGGTTAAAAAAACAGTCAAGTCTATTTTGTGTAGTATTTTTATCCTAATTGCCAGTTCTTAAATGTCTCCTTGTTTGGTGAATGTTTCTGTTTCTCAAAACACAATATAAACAATAAGGTAAAAAACAGCCTCCAGGCTTCAGAGTACATGCTGAAAAACAGCTGCACTCCACATCAAATCATCTCATGCTGGTCATTTACCAGTCAGCTGCTCACAAATTTTACTTGCTTCTGGAAGCAAGAATGTTCATATTTTCCAAGCATAATTCCTGGCTCTAAAGTACTTCTTTTGTGTTCATGCTTCCTGTATACTTATTTCCAAAAGTAGAGTTGGCAGCTTGTGTAGATTTTCTTTGATTCCAGTGTACGCTTTTGGTTTGGTTTGGTTTTGTGCTTAATTTTCTCTCCAGTGTGTCATCTTTGGCATATGGGAGCATGCCAGTTTGAACAGTGGTTTCTTTAGTTTCTAGTTGCTTGCCCCAATCTCTGTTTTCAGTTATCTTCAACAGTATTTGGCAAGCTGGAGAGTGCTTTTTGAAAACACCATCTACATAAATGATTTTTTTCATAATTTATTGTTTTGAGTTAAGCATCCAAAAATCAAACTCTGTTCTAGGGCTGGAGTATAAACGGTCCCAGAACTTTTGCTGGGCATAACATTTCCAAGCCACGTCAAAAGGAAATTTATAACATTTAGGTCACTTTCCATTGCTATTTTTTGGGGATGCTGTCTTTGCTGATAATTAAAGTCAATGAAGCTGTTGTCAAGAAAGGAAGAGTGAACCTTTGTCTGGATTTGAGATAGAATTTGGGGACATAGAAGAAACCAGGAAAGACTAGGTACGATGACCAATTTAAACATATCAACATCCATTTGTTATTGGATGAAACAATTGAAAATCTCAGGCTTGATCGAAGGACAGCATGCTCATGTGCATTTTCTTTACTTAGTTGAAATGATGATATAGAAATGAACGTGTAGACCAAAACATCTTGCTTTTACGTTTTGTATTGCTCTCTTGCACTTTTAAGCTCTTTTTGAGGATGGAAAAATTAACAGCATTACAGTGCAGGGATAGAATTTTTTTTTAAACTATCTGATTTCTGTATAGTGCAGAATTAAGGAAGAGCGAAAATATGGAGGAGATGGAGAACACAAAGTAGAGGAAAGCATGAAGTGGCTGGGTCAGAGAAGAAAAGAAAAAGAGGAAACAGATGTTGAAACACTGCGGGCAATGATAAATTATGATGTGGGGCTTAAGGGAAGAAAACAAGAAAAATAGAGCAGTAAGACAGAAAGCTTTGCAAAGAAAGACATTTTCAGAAAGGAAATGTGATTAAATGTTGATCTTAAGTACATAAAACCTGCATATAAAGTAAACAGTTATATTTCTTTTAGTTAGGGAAATTGTGAAAGCCAAGCTATTTTGCGTTTTGTCTAGTAGATTTAATCTTGAGGATAAGCTCTTCTAAGCAGCTAGAAATATCTGTTTTCATGGATCATGCAGCTACATGACGTTTATTTTTCCTTTTTATAATGGAAAACATAATTTTCTTGTGAAAGAGAGTAAAATATTTGAGTTTTGCATAATTTTTATGTACAAATTATAATAGCTAGAAATGCCTGGTTTCTACGAGCACTGTATATCTGATACTGCCAGTTATCGTGTTTTTCTATATATGTCAGGTATTTCTTGGGAGGTAGGCAAAACGAACCGGGGGGTGGGGGGGGTGGTACGTTCAAAGACCAAATTTTTGGTTCCTCTGTGAGGAACCACTTTCAGAAGGAAGCAAATTCTCAGTTGGGATTTATTGTTTGCCATTTGATAAGCAAGAACAGCAGATTGGTTTATATAGTTTTATTCCTTTTAGAATGATGTTTCCAACATACTTACAGTAAATTTTAGATTAGAAATTTGCTGCTAGTTACTGGCAATGCATACAAGTTAATTTCTTTCTCTTTCATACCCAAGGGTAGCAGGATTTTTGCTTTGTACAGTTAAACTGTAGACGAGGTCTCGCATGGCCTGAAATAGAATCGCAGTGCCTTGAGCCTGGTAATACAGAATAATGAGAGACACAGGAGGAGCAGAGGAAATTGATTTGGGATCTTTGCCTATGGCTTAGTTGGTTGAGTTACAGGAGGCTGGACATCTGTGGAAGTAGGTAACTGTTTCCAAATGATCCTGAATGACTTAAAACCTAATAAAAAGCAAATCAAGAATAACTTACTCTGCCTCACTAAGGAGAAAGTGAAGCTACACGGGACATATTTCTCCCAAGTTTTCCTACAAGAATTAAGAAATTTCTTTGGATGGTGGGTAGAAGGACCTGAGGTTTTTTATTTTCTTCTCTCTTCCCTCTGTAGCCGTGTATGATTGTTTTGATTTATATTTTATTTTTTAGCCTGAGACTGAACCGTCTCGCCGATTCTTTGTTGACCAGTGGGAGCTCTCCCTTAGCCTCCGCTCTTCTAATCGCCCTTCTTCACCTTCATCTGACTCTCTTCGACAGGTAGCATTAGCCTGAGTCTTGCAAGGTGCACTCAGCTGTGTTCGCTTGCTGCACCCCAGCCAGGGACACACCACAAGAGATGGCTGGGCTTGCCACGCTTCACCTTGCAGAGTGTAACATCTGTGCATATTTATGCACAAATGAGAAGCTAGAGGCAACGTGTGGCACAGCTTGGTTATTGTCAGCTGTAAAGCAGTTTGAAACTAAATATATTTAATGTTTGGTGTAAATGAAAAGCGTGTGTTATGTTTCACTCTCAAATCAGGTTTTTTGAGCACTGATAGTTCTGGCTTTGTAGTAAAGCTTTCTTGTTTTGCTTGCTTTTGTTGAGATCCTGGGCTAAACTACAAAATGTGTTTGTGCATATATGCTTAATGGATAGTGTGAAACAAAAATTACTTCGGCTTTCTGAAGAATCACTGAGAATTTGAATTAGTTGCAGTTGTCATACATAAACACCAGGAACTTGATGTGACCTAAGCTGAAGTGAGTTCTTTGACTCTTGAAAATGTTGCAGTACATTGTATATCTTGAAGGCTTTTTCCCATGAAAGGAAAGATAAAATGCTTCATTTAAGACCCAGTATTTGTCTAAATGTGGTATAGAGGGGGGAAAAAAGGCAAAACAAATCAGAAACACAGAACCCCAAATAAAAAATTCAGTGACCGTATTTCCCATGCCAGATAGTCCAAGATATTGTGAGTAAATGTTAGCATAATCACTTTTTAAGTGTGATACTTCTTATCTGCTGGGAGAAATTTAAAGATCCTGAAGCATCTGCAGTTAAGGTTGGATAAAGATTTTCAAATCAAAACTTTTTCAATGGAAACCTGTTTCAACTAAAAGAAAACTTTTCCCATGGAAAAGGTTGATCAATCTTTTGAGAAAACTTAAAAAGCCTCATAAGTTTCTGGTCTTTTAGGGGAAAATGGAAAACTCTTGGCCAAATGATTGTGGTTGCCAAAGATCAGTGTTGAATGAAAGGAAAAAATTTTTCCTGCGAGCACCATTTTAAATATAACATTTGACAAGATATGATATATGACATTGGAAGACACCTCTGCACATATGTGTGTGCACAAATTAGCCGAGGAAAAATACGGAACCTGGAAAATTTTGCAAGACAAATCATGTGTTATTTCATGCCTTTGTAAATACTGTGTGTGTTCTGCATTTTGGGGTGTAATCAGTGGACAGGTAGAACTTCTATCTGGGTAGAAATAACCCTCATAATTGCAGTGGCACAGAGCTTATAGAGGTAGGACTTCAGTGATAGCAATGTTTATCTTTGATGGCTGAGCATTCCAGTTTCAAAATCTTTTTCCCCGAAGTACCACCATTCTGTGGTGAATTTCAGTTTCTGTGATGCTTCCTGCTATTCTCACGTTTGAACATGCGATGGTCTTAAACATTTCTAGAAGGCTAATAACCACATGTATGAAATTTTGCTGCTTTATTAGTTGTGGGAAATAACTAGTGTGCTTCAAACAAGTTTTGCTGTATGAGTAAAGGGGGTTTTGAGATACAGCTTTAGACCTTTCTTTCAGAGTACTGTGATCCTTGTTATTTGACACTTTCTGGAAGACGGAATATCTCTCTGATGATCCTTCATTTGCTGAGGAGAGTCCAGCTAGAAGCATTCCTATTGGAATGGGAAAATAGTGGAAAAGGAAAATTGCTTGGTGTGCTCCTTGCTGCTCTGAGTCAAATATGAAGTGTCTGCAGTTTGAGTTAGCAGAGATATAACCACGTAATTTCCTTAACCATGTAATTATTGCCAACAGTTGTATTTCCTGTGAAAAACATTTCCTTCTCTCCTGCAATGACTAAACTTGGCTTGCAAACACTCATCTTGTACGATCTAAAGTAAGAGTTCACCTGCCTATGTTTCTCAGACTACTGGAGGGGTTTTAGATATCCAGAGTTATAGAGTCCGTCATTACCTGTGATGAAGAAAAGCCTAGACATAAAGCAACATTCATAGTTGAACAAGTGTGTTCCGGATATATGCAGGTTTGGCTTTAATGTGTTGGATGAGAGTCTTGCATCTTTTTTTGTACAAAGCTCTCTGGTTTTAGCATTGGAAGAATTTATATTTTTTTAATCACTATGAGTTCCTTACATAAAGATTTCTTCCTGCTCTATGAATGCTCTATAAATGAGTTCTTTCCAGTTGCTAAGCATATAAACCTGCTGTTGTGATCAGCATATAACATTAGATCATGTAACATATCTTCTAAATATCTTTGTTTCTGATGCCATTTTTTCCTGGAACCTAAGATCTTAACCTATGTTTGGTTTCACCTTTGAGGATTGTCTATGCTTAGGTTTCTAGGTGCAAAATACTCCACAATAAGACCTGCTTTCTTCGTCATCACAGTATTTCTAGCACACTTAGAGAATCCAAAATGTAAGCCTTCTATTGTTATAGCTGATCCTGGACTGCACTGGTGATTTCTGATGACACTAGCTTTGCTATTACTACTTATCACTTCATATTGTCCACTGTCTTGGCATGATTTGACCTCTCTGCACCTTTTCACCTCCTAACCTATTATCATTCTTAGTCATTTTTTTTAATTTGCATTTTTTTTCTTTTCTCATTGCCCTATTGTTTTATTCCATCCATCTGGTAGAAGTATATAAAGATGTACACAGGCGGAGTGAGCTCATTGGCTGAGCAGATAGCCAATCAGCTTCAAAGGAAAGAGCAACCCAAAACCCTTCTAGACAAGAAGGAACTGGTAAGATGATGCACAGAAGGTGATGCGTGTTTGTGACTAGATGTAATATAGATATGAAGTATTGTGAGTGTCCAGTTGTTGCTACCGCTGATGGAATCTGTCATAGCTTTGTGAAAGACTTCATTTCCCTTTCTCCATCTAAAATTAGATTTTTAATCTAATCTCAGTGTCAGAGAGTTGTGCATAAACATTTGAGGAACTGCTTGTCATGTTTATGAAGATGTGTTTGATCCACTGGGGCTGCTTCTGCATTATTGTTTTCTGGAGGATATACTGATTTTGATAACATAGGTGTAAGAATTGCTGTTTGAGGGATTTCTAATGATTTTGGCTTTCCATCATATGCCTACTTCAGCCATTTATTTCAAGGTCATCATTAATATTACTGGTGTCCGCTCTTCCATCCAGAGCGTTTTTACTTGTGACATATGTAGGCATGACGTCCTAGGACCTTCTTCCCTGGACAGTAAGGTTAGTTTTTGGTGTCCTGGTTAAACCTGTGGAATTGTATCCCAGAACTGCAGCATCCATGTGTGGAAAAACTGCAGCATCCAGATGCTCCTGTATCCACATAAATGAAGAGAAAATATGCCCGTGCAGTCTGGGTGAGACTGGACACACAAATTTAGCCATGCCTGTTTCTGTCTAGGGCTCGCTCAAAAAGGAGTTCCCTCAAAACCTGGGAGGCAGCGATGTCTGTTACTTCTGCCGCAAGCGAGTCTATGTGATGGAAAGGCTGAGTGCTGAAGGCAAGTTCTTCCACCGCAGTTGCTTCAAGTGTGAATACTGTGCAACCACTCTGCGCTTGTCATCTTACGCCTATGATATTGAAGATGGTAAGAAAAATTGCCTTTCTTAACTATCTCTTAATTCTGTTAACTATCCTGGAAGTTTCTCTAGGGATTTCAGCTCTTTCTTTGCTTAAATATTATTTGGCGAGTTAGAGGAGAAAGTAACTTCCATTCCATAGATGCCATCTCTCAAAATGTTCAAACTGTATGGATTTCCTGTGTCCAGGTCTTGCTGACAGCAAATTAACTTAAGGAATTAATTTAACGTAATAATAGCTGCCAGAATGCAAAGAAACAAACGGTGGTTGAAGGCTTTAAAGGGATTTGGAGGCCAAGCTTGAAGGCTAGACCCTTTACTTGTATTTCAGTCCTGCCAAATGAGGAAACACTGTAGCGTTTAATACCACTTAAGAGAAAACAATACATTGCAGACAAATGTGGTCAGCTTTGTCTTCTTGAAGATACCGTGAGTGTCCAACTCTGTATGTTTATTTTAGATGTACTAAAGTAGAAACTTTATAATCGGGCTAACTTTATAATAGCTCATTGCAGACCAACCTCTGTTTATATAGTGCAAAATGGAGCATCGAAGTTGAGTTAGAGGTAAGTGACTGTTACACATAGAGAAAGTGTTGCTGAATTAGTGAGGATCCAGTAATGACTCTTGTTTTCTGCCTCTGATATTTCTTCCTCCTCAGTGTATGATTACAAAACTTGCTGATGACTCAGTTAACAGAATCTAACATGCTAAGCATTAAGGGGAGCTTCAGATACGCCTAACAAATCTGAGAAACAATACAGTATAGCAGCAGAGGAAACTCACTTTATCAGCAAATTGCATATTGAAAGAAATCATTTGAAATGTCTCATCATTTATGAAATCTCCAAGAGTAGTGTATGTTGCATTCTTTGTTTGAGCAGTGATTGACAGAACTTTCATGTTTTCTGAAGAAAAAATATGAGAAAGTATCTCAGATAAACCTATATTTATATGAGCAAGTACCTCTTTATTTTCTTCCACAGCTGACATTTAGCTTTACTCCTATCTCAGTTGGAGAATATGCACAAAACAGTGTAAAACTAGTGAGGGCTTAGGTGGAAAGGATTCTACTCCAGGCACAGTGGTGCAGAAGCTAAAATATCAGGAAAAAATAATGTTAGCACTGATAGTTTTCCGCAGTCACTGAGGCAAAAATGAAGTAAAAGTTATAAGATGATATGCCACAGGATGAAATTTCAGAATATTTTACTGCCAACTGAAAATTATAGTTATCTACTATGTGCCACAGGGCCTAGCCAGTTTGTTGTACTACAGTAGTTGGGAAGAATCCTTTTGATTATACTGCGTAGAATAATGGCTGTGGAAACACCGTCTAAGCTTCAGGGACAAAAAGAGCCAAAATTATTTATTGATAATGCATTACATAAAGACTTTAAGTAACAGACTTGCTCGGTCACGGAGAGTTGAGGAAACAGAATCATCAAAGCAGTCCCCAGTAAGGAATAGAAAACCCATGATTACTTGGCCAGAAGGTCAGCAGACTTGGCATGCCAGTTTAAAGGGGCCGGGGTAATTTTGAAGTCAACATGTAAAAGTAACATTTTCATCAGTAATCAGAGTAGGGAAAAAGCTTTTTTTGAGCACTGCTGTTATTTTGGGCGTTCACAAGTCACTGACTATAACAGACTGAGCTCCTCTGTGAGCTGTTGGGGCTGAAACAGGTTTTGCCACCAGATTTAGTGAATCCCTCTGCCAGCAAGGTTACACATGGAGTTATGGCCAAATAGTTCTCAGTGAAGCAAACATAAAGCTCAGAGTTTCAGCACACATTTATAGCATTGATTCTGAAGTGATATTATATACCTAACAGTTGTGTATGTATACGAAGCAAACATGGCCCGAGAGAAATATGTGGTGTTCTATCTAATCTGATGATTGTGAAAATCATAGCTTATATTTCATTCTGTGTTTTCTTTGAGAGAAAAAATAACAAAACTATACATGCATTGTTGCTGTTCATCCAGCTGATTGGACTGATGAGCATTCTGCAACGTTCTGCAGTGACTGGTCTTAGGCTTCAGAGTCTGAGGGTTTTTATGTAAGAGTTTTTCTGTTGTTGCTCTTTTCAGACAATTTGAAAGAGCTGGTTTTTGGAAGAGTAAATAGTAAGAAATGTTTAATTAGGCGGAGACTTCTTGAAAGACAGCATTTGTCAATTTTCTGTCATAAAACAAAGCATTGTACAAATAACAGCCCAGAGAAACTAGAGGAGGGGCAAAGGTCAGACTATAGGTTTGAAATGCATTAGCAAAGTTGTAGGAATAGGATAGCTGTAGAGGATGCTATGGGCTGCAAAGACCAATCAGGATGCACTGACAAAGATACACTGGAAGAGAATTATGTGCCATCAATTTGCTGCTATTATTATTATTATTATTATTATTATTATTATTATTATTTGTATTATGGTCTACTAGTGCTACTTTGGCTTCCTGACAGTATTCAGATACCCGTGAAACCCCATCTAGACTTCTGGAATGTTACTAAACCAGTAGTATCACAAAAGGTCTTAATTGTGAAAATGAGTCATTGGTTGATTGTCCTTTCCACAAGTAGCCACTGTGCATTTTTAGAGATGGTTCTTTGGGAGTTAACACTGTCCTCTCCCACTTTCCCCTGCTGGTTGTATTCATTCGTGCTTTTTCCAAAAGTGCTTCTGCCAGCTTTTCATGTGATGATGTCTTTGTTCCTCACACACTGCTGCATTGTTAGTATGTGATACCACACAAGCCTCACAGCTTTGCTTTGGTGTTTGATAGGATTTTAATCTAAATGGCTGTCAGGCACCCAATGGAAAGGAGGCTAGATAGGAGGGGGGGAGAAAGAAGAGCTGAAATTTAAAATTTAGATAGTATTTGCCTCCCTGGATAATGGATAAACTAGATGGAGCAATGAGAATGGCAGCAGGAAATAAGTTGCAGTGAAATGAACATGTATATTGTGTTAAACTGCTGGTTTTTTCATTATTGACCGTCATTTGCCTGTCATCTGCAGGTAAATTCTACTGTAAGCCTCACTACTGTTACCGACTCTCTGGTTATGCTCAAAGGAAGAGGCCTGCAGTGGGTCCTCTGTCAGGAAAGGTAAGTCATTATTTTCATCTAACATGTCACTTGAGTAGGTTTTGATTCTTGACATGGAAAAGTAAATATGCTGAGAGGTTTTCAGAAAGTAGGAAAATTCAGAGTGCATCAAGTTGCTTTTTTATGTCATGAGATCTTGCAGTTCTGTACATTTTATTTAAAAGCAGTTCCTTTAATTACCACTTCTCTTTTCATGGTTCTTATTAAAAAATAGTGTACTGTCCCTTTCAGAACAGAATTTCTATTTGTTTTCTTGTCAGCTGAAATACTTATTCAGTCCGTGCAGAGAGTAAATGAATTATGTTACCCGTTTTGGTTTTGCTTTTTTCTCCATTTTTTTCTTAAGATTAAGCAAATTAGTTGCATTTCCTTTGAAACATGAAGTTCTACCCCACTTACATAGGCTGTGAAGGAGACCTGCCTTCATTTCTGAAGGTTTTCTGTGTGGGAACCTGCATGAAAAGAAAGAATATCCCTTTTCCTATACTATCCTAATGGAAGCATTTGTGTTTTAAATATAGGATCAAGGCCTACTGTGTAATACAGAAAAGTCTTCCAGCTTTTGTCATTACAATCCGAGGCACTTAACTTGTCCTCTCAACCCTTTTTTCAGTATTTTAGCTAACCCTGTCTGAGCAAACTACAGGGTAGTCCCTTAACAAGTTCTGTTAAGCTTGCATGCTACAAACTGTCTTTTCCCCTTAAATTATATCTTCTTCGTGGTAGTGGTGATGGTTGTTTTGCTGCCTGTTTCTCAGGTTTGTATTAGAATCATGAGTAGTTTGAGTTGGAAGGGACATGAAAGATCACTTAGTTCCAGCCCCCCTACGATGGGCAAGGACTCCTCCCACTAGATCAGGCTGCTCAAAGTCCCATCCAACCTGACCTTGAACACCTCCAGAGATGGGAAATCCACAATTTCCCTGGGCAGACTGTTACAGCACCTCACCATCCCCATAGTGAAGAAATTCTTCCTTGTGTCTATTCTAAATCTGCCCCTCTTCAGTTTATACCCATTGCCCCTCATCCTATCATGACAAGCCTTTGTAAACAGTCCTTCCCCAGGTTTCTTGTATTAATTCAAGCTGAAGTTGTACTCCTTTTTGGAAGGATAAGGGATCCATCCCAATATTTGTGCCATAATTCCTGCCAAAAATAAAGACTAAAAATAGTACTTGTTTTATTTTGTTGATGATTAGACTTCGGGCATCTTATTGCTTTGACTTTCTTGGATATCCAGCTTGGTTTTCAGAGCTTTAATAAAGCCATAAATTGAGAAGGAACTTACTTGGTTCAGACCTTGCCTTATGTGATGATTACGGGGTAACTTAGTTGTGAGAGGAATGTTTTCCTAGTTCAGTACATGTGAAAAAAGTATTTTTGGGGTGTTTTCGATTTCAATATGAATTTCATTACAGGACACCAAAGGACCTCTGCAGGACGCCATGGCAAGTGATGGAAGTGGACGGGCAAATACCATCCCTACCTCAGCAGAGAGGGCCCCAGGTAGCTCCGCTTCCTTCTTTAGCAGGGTGGTGCAGTACTCTCTCGGCCTCTTTGACAGAGTTAGGGTGGCAAGCCAGCGCCTGCAAAGCACAGTTTCCTCGATTGGGCACCAGGTAGCCCAGAACCCTTTGGACTCCTTTTTCATGTGTCAGCTGTTGGCTTTTGGGGTTCCCTTTCTCTATGTCCAGTCAGAAGTTCTTGTGCAGATCCTAGGGGAATTCTGTGGGCAGACTGCTGAACAGTAAGAATTAATGTGATCCAACTTTGAGCTGTATAATTCATGTGCTTTTGGGTTGATGTGTTAATTTTGTGCGTTACGTGAAAGTCTCAGTATATTTTTTTGCACTGTGGCTCTGGGGCCTAGATGTTCTCAGTCCTTTCAAGGATGCTATCTGAAAGAATTCCAGGAAAATACAGATGCTCAGTTGAGGGTCTTCTCTGAATGTGGGCCCAGATAAAGAGCCCTGGTCTGTAATGCATGCACTTCAGTGTCAGTAGAATGTAAGTTTTTTTTCTGATGCACTGGAATAACTCTCAAACTGAATTTCTGTGTTTGCCTGAATTCTGGGTGTGGTTTCTTGTTCTCTCAAGCTTCTCCTCATTAAGCTGGTACTTGAATGGGAAAGATCCTATTATCTCTGGATTGTGTCTCCTTTTGAATTCCGGGTGTCTCTGACAGCTAATGGGATCAGCTTCCTTAAACCCCTTGAATTTTGTGGTGCTGGCAGATCATGGTGCTCTTCCCTCACTGCCAGAATCTGTGCTGCTCCTGGTCATGGCTTTGGGAATGGGGTGGTGAATATATGTGTCTTACTGTGAAGTAGTTTTTGCCTTTTAACTTGAAATTCTAATTCCTTCTAACACGGGAGAAGTGTCTGTGCTACAAACGCTCGTTTGCCCCTGAGTGCTCATTTAGTGATGTCAGAAAAAGGAAGAGATGCAATTTCTAGTGTTTGTTTCAGAAGATAATGGATAAACTAAATCTGCTGCTCTTAGAGGGAGAACATACTTAGAGCAACACTTTGAAAAAAGAATATTTTTGTAGTGCTAATTGAGAAAAGATCTTAACAGCATGCAGGCTAATAAAAATTATGCTTTTGTTTGACTTTACATATTACTCTTACAAATGTTTCTAAGTTATAACTGAATGCAGTCCAACAGAAATTTGTTCTTAGTTTACGGGGTTGATTCTTGAAGTATAGTTACTTCAATGATTTCCTGTCTTGTTTGAGTGGAATTTACATATGGCAAAATGTAGGAAAGGGAAAAGGTATGGAAGGATGATGTTTGCAAAGTGCTGTGGACAGATAGGATAGCTGCAGCAATTTCTGTACACCTGAATGGAATCAAATCTGCTTTCTCTAAAATGAAGAGTGGGGGTATTTTTAGCTGGTGCACTTGTTTTTTTTTTTTTTAAGATGAATGGAAAAATATTTATTGGAGCAAAGGGCATCTGATATGAGACTAATATGCTTTATGGGGTGAAGCTGTTGGTGATGAGAAGTGGCAAAAGGAGAGTTTAGCTATATATATCAGTTAGTTTATCAAAGCAATTGCTGGCAGAGAGTCTCCTTCCTCTGAGTCAGTCCATCCAACTGTTTGAATTTGATTACTCACTTTTATAAATGAGCATTCAGTAAGTAGCTTCTAAGTGAATACTAAGTAAAGCAAGCAGTAGGCCATGGTTTGCTCTAAACTTCTATAAATCAGATATAAATCGTCTATAAATTAGATGTCTCCATCTCTCCTTATATAGTGGTGGCACAATCCTGTAGTAGAAGTTTAGTATTTAGAGAGGAGTAAAACAGAACAGACACTGTTTTATCAAATGGCAAAACTTGAAATCTAGGGCTCCTTCTGTTCGCTTTCTGCTTTTCTAAAGCAGTGTATAATTGTAGCATCATCTTTTTGAAGCTTTTGGACCTTTTAAAGCTTTACCTAATGCAATATGCAAAGTACATTAAAACATCCTCAGCTTGGCTTGACTAAGCTAGATTGTCTTTAAGGCAGTTTCTTGTGGTGCATTGTGTGTGCATGACAGAAGAACATTTAATGGTAGAAGCAGTGCTTCTGCTGTTTTCTCCTCCTTCCTGCTAGAAAAATGCCATTAGTGGCTGAGATTTCATTTTCTTGGTGAAGCAGATTTTAAGTGTGTCTTGGAATTACCGGCTTAGTAATGGTTAAGAAGCAGGAGGTGGCTGAGTGCAGTGCACTTGTAGCAAGTGACAGTGTCATTGAAGGCAGGTCAGTTCTGTTTTTAACAGGCTCTGTTTAACAGTGTCCTGTAGGCACCTACCTTCAGGTCCTCTTCCTCTGGGTACGTAGGTTGGGAAACCTGTGATGTGTTCACAGTTATGTGGTTTGAAAAGAAACCAAACCAAACCTTTTTGAATTACCAACCTTGCAAATACAGAGGGACAATAGGATATTCCTGAATAATCAAAAAGGATCTGCAAGATTATATCTTAGTGTAACTCCTGGCTTTGAATTCTGCATATATGCTTGCTTGCAGTTTATTATATTGCCTATTTAAGAGAGAGTAGGCATTCTGTTTTCACTGGAGAGCAAATACCTCAAGCAAAAACACGTCTGAAATGGAGATAGAGGCAGACTTCTGTTTCCAAAGCTCTACTTTACTCATCTGAAGGCCTCCTTTACTGGAGGTCATGCGTCTGAAAATGCTTGACCTACCTTAAGGCAAGCGCCACCAAATGAAATTTTGCAATAGCAATTTCAGACCCAGAGTCCCGAGACAATCCTCAGTAGAGGGGTAGATCTTGATGTGGAATGTAATTTGCCTCTGAAATGATTAAGTAAAAACCAAAGTGTATGATGTGCAGGTTTGATATTTGATGGAGATGTAAATATAGCTTAGAAGGCAAAAGGCGGGTGTACAGTAGAAACATCAGTTAAGGAACATACAAGACAAAAAACTGCTGTTCTTAAATTCAGCTCTGAGTTAGCAAAGTGCTTGTTCAGTGAGCTTTATGGTGACTTGGCAAGGCCTGCTTTTTAGTTGCCATGGAATCCCAAATGGATGTAAATTGCATGGATTCTCCCCCTACACTCCCTGCCTCCCTTGCTTTGCCACCAAATCTGGCTGCTTCTTTTTTAGCCAGTTTAATGCTTAGAATATATTCAACCACAAAATACCATTCAGCAGGTTTGGTCAGCTGAGGTAAGGTTGGCCACCAGAAGCACTTTATGGTGATGTGTTACTAACGTGGTTGGCATGCATTAACCTTGCTAAAGGTGTCAGTCCTTCATTGAATGGCCACAGTCTTAGATGGCATTTAATGTGGTTGTCTGTCCCTTGTGTTGTAACGACAAGAGTTGCAGGGCACAATCTGTGATAAGCAAGTTGAGGGTTTAGCAGTCAACTAGAATCACTCTTCTTGTAAAGGTTTTGCCTCATTTGCCAGAGAGCCTGTTCTGTGGTGGTTACGAGGGACATTGCCAGGGAGGTTATAGTCAGACTGTCTCTTGTAACATAGATCAGTGATTCAGTTTGGGAAGTGGCAACAAGCTTTTGAGCGATGGATGCCATTCTCTCTGGGGAAGGGAAGTTGGGGAAAGCTATTACTGTGCTTTTGTTCCTGCTGAACTATGGCATGCTTGTTGTAGATTCTGTAACCTTTCTCTGTACCCTGTCTGCCTGTTTCTCTCTTTATCTTCTGCATTTGCCTTTGTGCCAAAATTGCTGCTATTGCCAAGAGAAAAAAAACCCCAAACTTTGCTTTTCAACTGTCTCTCCCTTTGATAATCTGTAACTGCTGTGTCTTGGATTTTTTTTTTGAATATTATTTACAGTATTTTATATGGGTTTAATGTGCTTTTAATGCAAATGCTGTTTTTTTTGTTTGTTCTAAAGGTCTGTAAAAACGTATTTCTGAACTTTCAGCTCTTTCTTGACAGATGGACTTGGAACAGTCTTCACCCCAATCAGCTTTATAATAACGCTCCTTGGGGTGACTTTAGCCGGTACTGTTTTGTTGTAAGATGTTTCCCATTTCTGTCAATGTCAGTAACAGGGTGTTCATAAAGGAAAGACCTGCTAGGGAGACTTATATTTCAGAATGTACAGCAATAAAAGGCAAGTCATGAGAACTTTGGAGTACTTACTTGAACTGTGAAAGATTTAAGAAGCCAAATGTAAGCCACAATATGCAAAACTGAGAAATGCAATACAAAGTAGAGGCACTAGGTCTCCTGCTTTAAAATCACAAAATATATATAGCGTATATGATATAGGTATGCAATATGAAAAGTTCAAAATCCTCCTATTGGATGTGCCTTAAGTGTTTTCAGGGAGCAATGTTCTGAGCAAAGCTCGTCACAGTAGACGCTTAAACAAATAACGTATTGTACATAGCAAGCAAAACTGGACTTTACGTGAGGAAGTTTTACTGCTGACTTTGAGACCTAGAAAAGGGTGACTGCTTCTAAATGGCATGCCATTTAATGTAAATTATCTGAGCCATGTTTTCGAAAGGATATTAAGTGTACAATTCTAATGAATCTTTATGAATGCATCCAATATTATTTGCACACAGTTCTTCTGTGTCTAACAAAGTACAAAGATATTTTATATATATTTCTGTATAGAAATAAGCTTCTTGTGCAAAAACATTGCCTCTATGGTTCTGCATACACTAAACATGCCTTATTTGTGAAAATGATTCCGCTCAAAGCAATACAAACATATCTTCATGAAATCCTCCACTTTCATTATTATTCATATTCAAGTTTTGTTCGTGTTTTAATTTGGTCTGTTTTAAACAGATTAAATTACAGAAGATAGCAGCAAACTCATTTTGTGACATCATGTTCTGTTTGTGGTGTGTTCATTTTAAACCACAACGCTGTGCTTTTACAAGCATACCCATATCCATGTCCCCCCCTAGAACCAAACAAAAACAATGAAAAAACCCAATAAAAAAAAGAAGGAAAAGAAGTAGTAGATCTATATTTCAGAATGTACCACCAAATTGCTAAGAAAGATAATTCTTCTACTAGTGTGCCTTGATTGTTATCTATTCTGTTTGGAGAAGCCACAGTGGTGTGTTTTGCAGGACATTACACATTATACTGAAACCTTATATGGGGTTTCATACAACTCCGAAGAGATCTAATACAAGATTTATTTCTCTCTGCTGGAACATTTAAAAAGTAAACCTAAGAACCAGACCCTGTATTTTTGGAAGCTGAGGAGACTGTGTGGGTTGCCCAATTAGGATCAAGGTTCAGCACCCAGTGATTCATCACTTATTAGCAAGCCAGGAATCTCTGTTAGGATAAGTGCTTGACTGTTCCCAGTCCATCATGTTCCTTGTCAGTGTTCTTATCAGGATTTTGGTGGCTTTGGCGTAAAAGAAGAATCATCATCTTAAAAGAAACAGCAATTTGAAGTCAGAAAATTTGGAAAGGCAAAGGCATGATGGAAAGTCTATTTGTTCTAAAGAGTGGAGATGCAGCTGACCTGGTAGATTTTCACTGGAAAATCCCTGACAAATCTTTTGGGAAGGACACACAAAATAGCCATGTGCCGAGTTTGTGCTCAGGGCTGGATCCTGCTAAGAACACTTTTTCTTGGGAGTAACTGGGCTCCCGATTCCACCTTTCTCTCTAGCTTTCAGACCTGTAGACTTGTGTCACTGGAATATTTGTTTATTGTTTGTATGTGTATATTCTGAAGGGTGATATGAATTTTTCTGGGCACTTTATAAGAGCTTTATTGACTGGTTTTGTGTCTTAGAAAAATAGTGTCAAGTCTATGTGAAGGAGTTGGATTATTTTTTAATTGCAGAATTAAAATGCCTGTTGTTTTGAAAAGTGGAATCTGAGAAATGACCATTTTGAGATTGTTTCCCTCAGAGAAAAGGAGGGACTGCATAAGATAAGTGTGGTGACAGATAATGTACAAGTGAGGTGATTTGTGCTCAGAAAGGCTTCATGTCTCCATTGTATAGTCTCTTTGAGGATTTTGATTTATGCAGTTGTTTTTAACCTGTTTTTGTTTTGGGGGTGTGTGTGCGTGTCTGAATTATGTAACACATGGTTTTCTTGTTGCTGTGAAATCCAGACATTATTTGTTCAACTGTGTGAAATGTTCACGGGAATAAATTCCAAACAAACTTCAGGTTTCTGAGTTTTTCTTTGTCATCTCCCTTCTCCCTCCGCTCATTCCAGGTGAGGGATGCTGCCGGGGACACAGAGTTGGAGGGGAGTTGAATGAATAGATCAAGCTCAAATGCAAAAGGCATTTTGAGGAGCTCCATGGCATGTGCCATCTGTCACTGCAAAGTATTACTTTTCAGGCTTCTTCTGTATTGTGCTTTTTTAAATGCTGTTGTGATGTTGTGGTTTGCTGGGAGTGCAGGATGCACACTGCCCAGACAGCATGACATAGAGCTGTAGAAAGCTGTTGAGGACCCCTGTACTAAATATTCTCCTGCTTTGGCAAAGCTGGCTTTGGATAGATGCACTGTCAAGTGTTGTGGCTTCACTGATACTGGTCCATTTGGGAAGTGCTTTCACATGCCTTGCTGCAGGTCAGAGGTATCTGTCACACTCTGTAAGCAAGGTAGGGATCCCCATGCTTGAGGGCGAAGGTGGGGACACGGGCAAGTGAGCACTTGGGAAGGCGGAGGCATAGCCTTTGCATCTGGCATCACAGGTAAGGGTCTTGGCAAGATTTGGTTCCACTTGTTGGTATAGCAGGAGCTGTGATGATGGGTTTTTTGGTGTATGGAAAGCCTTGTAGCCAAATCGTGTTTCTTAGGTTCTAGCTGAACAGTTGTCTTCTCTCAGAAGAATGGCACATGAGGCGATGACCTCCCTTCCCCAAGACCATTAAGAGACTATTCTGTAATGTTCTCACTGTGACAAACAGATGGATCTGGATGATAGGTTTGAGCTGCGTTTTCCTGTTCTCAAAGAGGTAGTCTTCTTTAGGTACTCAGTCTGTCTCTTTTCTCTCATGCTTCCTACTGCACCACTGGCAACTGAAAACTTATAATAGCAGATTACTTTTGAAAGTGTAGTTGTGAACTATTTGCTGCCTCTTTTGGGTTTATTTGGTCAGAATAGTTATGTTTAAATGGTGGCTCACAAAACTGGCAACCACAAACAAAATCTGTCACACGTAAGAGTTATTTTTTTCGAGGAAAGTAATCACTTTATGCCTTTGAAATTGTATTTTATTTTTCTTCACTGTGAACAGTGATCTTGATTTTTAAGCTAAAATGGGCCTTCAGTTCTGAGAAGGAGCTGTCAGAGTTCAGCGTAAAATTTCATGTGCTGGTGCACGCACTAGAAATGTCATTCTGATGCACAACTACAACAACCTCCACTGCTCTTTATCAGGAAAGCTGTTAACTTTGCAGCTACATATATGCTCTTCAGAAATCAAATGTTTGTTTCATTAATTTAAAAATGAAACAAAAAAAAAAAAAAAGAAGGCACGTTTCCTAAGCTCATCCCCATCACAGGTGAAATAATTTTTTGTTGTACCGGTATAGGAGACAATGTTGTCAACTAACACTTGGAGATACCAAGTATTTGTGTGCTGGGAGAGGTGCTGGAACATTCACAAATACACAAAAGTCTGTGAGCAAATTGATTGAGGTTTTTTCCTCAAGAAAAAAAACAGAGGTCTTCCACTGAAGGTGGACTGAAGTAGCCTTTACAGGGGTTTTGGAAACTTCATTCTGAGATTTGAGCTTTTGGGAGTACTGAGATGTTTTCCACTATACATCCCAAACCAACTTGCTCCATCAGATATATTTTGGTAGCAATTTCTCCAAGCAACATTATTGGTATAGATCATCTCCTTTGTAATACGCATCATGGGGTGTGGTGTAGAAAGCCTGTTGCATGGAAGCTGTTTCACATTTTAGACATATTAATGGTACTCCATCTTGTATGGTAGAAAGCACAGTACCTGTTCTGTACAGAAATTTTCCTCTAATATTCTGTAACAGTTATAGAGAAGTGCAAGGTACCTTTAAAATAACAAAATGAATGAATGTCTGTCTGTTCACCTCCACACCAATCAAAACAAGCCAGTGGTGGTTTTACTGTCTGCTTGTGATCAGCAGTATAATGTATTAAGGTACAGAGTTGGTAGTGTGTCTTAAAGGAGAAACAAGGGGAGAAAACCCAACTTAAAAAACAAACCAAACAAAAAAAAAAAAAAACCAAACCAAACAAACAACAAAAATAAACCCAACCCCCAAAACAAATAGAAATAATCTAAAGAGAAAGGATAGGTACCCCAGAGTCGTCATTGAAGCTATTCCCCTCCTTCCCACAAGTGCGTTCATGGAGGAAAGTTGGAGTAGTGGTTGCTGAGCTGATGCTGGCATTGTAGTTTCTTTTAGTCTTTTCAAACAAAACTGTGCAGATGCTCTTTAAGGATGAGATGCTCTGTATGGATACTTACATCTTCTCTCAAAAATGTGTGTTTAGTCTAACATTTCTCACGTTTGCTGTCATCCTAGAAGACTGGTATGTTTTCTTTTTTAGGAAAATTTCACATCTGTCCTTTCTGGTGTTCTAGAAGTTTATCCGATGGCTTGTGGGTAGAAATGTTTAAAAACAGGACTTTTTTTACCCAAGAGATGTTTCAGATGCTTTGGGCTTGGGTAATTCAGTGATTTAAAACATCAGAACTGATGTGCAAGTTATCTTTAATAAGTAATGTATTTTTTGGAAGCTTTTTTCCCCAGAACTGAGGCAGATTTTTACTGTATCTGGCTATATACCTATATAGAAGGATTTTCTTAGTTCTGGAAAAATTTCCACTAAGATGTGACCCTCTGAATTGCTTGGAATATTCAGTTGCTTTCTGAGTTGCACGAGAGTATGTGAGATAATTGTAGGTAATTACAAAGTATGCAACAGAATGAGGGAGAAGATGTCGATCCTTTTTGGAGTATATGGAGCTTTTACTTAGGGCAAGTATTTCCCCAGTATACTTTCCTGTAACTGTCAGCCTCAGATTTCCACCTGTTCCATTTGCAGCACTTTGTAATCTTGAGACAAATGATAGAAATTAAGTAAGGACATGGTTAGTATCTAAATATATTCCGAGACTCAGTAATTATGGAAAGGTGCAGTCCATTGCAACAGAAGAGATAGTGGCTATTAGCTTGGTACTTGAAAGAAGATATCCATTTGAAAGCAATGTTTTGAACCTGATCACAATTTGAATGGAAAACTGAAAACATTTTGATATTCTACACCTTTATCAAATATGATAAAATTTCTGGTTCCCGACTGGTTATTCTTTAATGACCAAAATATGATCCAGTATCCGAGGTGGAAGTACTAGTTTCTATAAAAAGTAGGCAGCATTTGCACTGATAGATACCTCTGCTACTTTTAGGTAGAAATGTCCTTGGTTTGGGTTTATGTTCTTAGCACAGTGGGAATCACCTGTCTAATCCCTCTCAGTAAAATGAGAGGTTCTGTAGGGCTGCCACATATTAGCGCCAAGAAATAGTTGCCATAATGAATAAACTATATGAAGTCTTATGTAGTAAAAAGATGGCAGAGGCTTTCTTTCTAACAACCTAAAAAAGGAGTTACTGTTTGGATTATAACTGGACAACCCCTCTTAAATACTGATTTCTGTGTTACTTAAAACAAAAAGAGCACTTCCTTTAAAAAGGATGAAAACCTCATGAGCCAAGGTCATGGTTATTTTAAAATATAGTATGGCCTTCCTTGTCTTTCCTTTTTCTCCCTGCCAGTCCCTGGGTGTACCTCATCCAAGGTAGTTCTTTGAGGTAACGCACCCTTAATAGCTGCCAGGACAAAACTTACACTTGCAAAGGAATGTTATCTTTAGCCGGATTATCCTTTAGTACTCTTCAGCCTTCCCACACTCAGCTTCTTTCACGAAATGGAAATGAGGCCAGGCAACAGATGATAGAGCTGAGCAAAATACTGGAGAGAGCTCAGACATCCTAGGTGATACCAACAAAATGGAAAATAATGGCTTGTATGTTACTGTTATAATATTCCTGACTTATAAACACACCAACAAATAACAGACTTCATATAAATTGATGTAGAGATTTTTTATCGCTAGTACTGGAAACCTGTTTGGGTAGCAGTATAAATGAAATCTGTACAGATGTTAAGATTTTCTGCCAGAAAAGATGCAATAAGGAGAATCAAGTTTAGCAGTGTTCCCTGAGGCTTGGATTACGTGACCTAATACCTCCTTTCCCCTCTTTCTTTTCTCCACCCACCAGCTACAACACTGGACTCTTTCCAGTAGTCAAAAATAGCTATATTCCTGGATTATTCTGTAACTGTTGTAATGAAGGCAAACTTTTCTGTATTGTTAAACCACATACTGAACTTTCAACTTTTATTACATCATATTGTTACTTCATGCACTGCGTATTAAAACACCATCTTATTTCTCAAACCGAACTAAAGTATAAGTTGTAGGTGAATTTTTATTTGTTTGCAAGACATAAGGATAAGGGCATACAGATATGAAATAATACTGGTAATTACATTCACTTCTGGTTGCTTCCAGTAAAACCAAAGAAAGGTCAGATCAGTCAAACTGACAGCTGTTTCTCGGGCTTGCCCTACTGATGTTGTAGGAAGCCAGGCTTTGCCAGTGTCTGTTTTGACAATCCTAGGGGTCTGTTTTAACCAAAATAGTGTAGAGGTGGGGAGAAAACATTGCAACACCCGTAAGATAAACACATAAGTTACTAATTCTGTTCTGTAGTCTGTCTAATTCACTTTTATAACTACGAAAAGAAGGGCTTCCACATTTACCGACAGTATGTGAGACTGAAGGACTTAATTCTAACTGGAGGTTGTGGAATGTGTGGAGGAGGACTTAAATCTTCATCTGTTTGTTTCTGTGGTATCTGTTTCAGAATCCCTTGAATATTTTAGCTGTTAGTTACTCCCATACACATTATATTGTTTTGCTGAGTCCTTGGGGGAACTCTGTTCCTCATTGCTTAGGGAACTAGCAGATACCAACAGGAGCCTCACTGATTTTTATTTCATGTGCTGTGCGGTGTGAATCAAATAATGCTGTAAAACTTCTTGTTCAGCACTGGAAGTAGTAGTCGTTCTTTAATAACTTTCCACTGGATATTTTTACATCAGAGGATATTTAGGTGAAACACCTTTCTGACTGTACAGTTTAAGCTCCTGTTTTCTCTGCTTAGGTCCCTGATTTGTTAGGAAGAATTGCTAGGCTGACAGTTTTGGGACTGAGCCTTGACATGGTAGTAGAGGTCTCGAGCGTATTGGTTGCTCAGTGGCAAAATCCATTTTCTTCTGGTAGGCTAGAAAGAGCTGCTATTCTGCTCTGTCTGCTCTTTACTTCCTTAGGTTTTAGATGTCAGTTTTAAGATGGTTGTATTGATCCAGTCTAAACTGCGTAAGACAGTTTGTTGAAGTACAATTCCCATACCAAACTCCGAGAGCTTTCACTCTGTAGAGTGTATCTTCCAGAAAGCTTAATTACTATTTATTCTTATGATTGACGTGTGCTTTACAGAAGTTTTTCAGTAGAGCCATCTTCAGGTTTGAGCTCATTTTGAATCACTTTAGATATCTTGCTTATGAATAGACTTTTTCTTATACTGTCCTTTTTGATCTCAAGCTTTTGTATTTGGCAGCACATGTTATCGATCAAACTGGAAACAGAGACATCAGAAAATTCACAATGCGATGGCTTCTCAATACAGCTGAATAATTCAGTCTTTCTGGGGGCTTAGGAATGGCCTAGAATAGTAAGAGAGAAGGTTGAGTCATTATATCAAAATACCATTGACATTTAATGACTATGAAGTATTTATGTTTGAATAAATGTGTTCTTTTTTCTATTTGAGCAGGTGCTCTAGTACCCCTTTTGGCTCCACAGATGTGCTTATCAAAAATCAGGGAATTCTACCAGGATGAGTGCAGTTCTACAGTGTGTGATGTTAGACTGTGTGAATAAGCAGTGACAAGAATTCACCAGACCTGCTGGGTTCTTCCCAGTGGTTTCCTGGAGATGTTTCTTAAAAGAGAAGATAAATCTTAAGGGTGAATAAATCTGGGTTTAAAACCTTTTAACTCCTTAACTCTTAAAAAGTCCATTCCGTTTAGCACGCTTCTGCAGATCAGTTTAGAGTTGTCATCTACATGCTTTATATATCTCTTTTTATGCAGGACAAAAGTTGTTAGACAGTGGCTAGGTACTAATTTGGGAGAGGATGAAGGAAAGGATTGGCTATGTCTCAAAAGAAGTAATTTGCAGTTATTTAGATGAAAGCTCTTAACTGACTTACTGTTTCAATATGTGTAGCTTACTGAAATAGGAGCCTTCGTACTAAGGTTTCTATTTTACATTCACAGTGCTGAGCACAGTGAGTGTCTCATAGGAGTTGCTGTTGCTCAGCCTGCTCATTTAAACCATGTAATCATTACACTTAAAATCTGACGTATTTTAATCCCTTTCTTACTGCAAAGTGTTTTGACTTAAAATGAAGTTGAGAGTGAAGAGGTTGGAGTTGGAGCATTTTGGATGCTGTTGGTGGCACAGCCACTAATCTCTTGTGAGACTGCCTTGCTGTTTTTTTAATCTGGACTTCTGCGGTGCCTCTAAAGTACATGTTTCCAAAATAAGTTTGTTCTGATATGCTAATACTTAAATATAATTTGGTGGCCCTTAGATGAGAGATGGAACTAGAATACAAAGAGACAGTTAATAGAATTGGAATGGGAGAGGGTGAAACTTCTGGTAAAAAAATTAAACTCAGTCTGACATAAACACAGAGAAAAAATGAGAAGCCTGAAAATGCTGCTGGCTCTCATTTGACGTCTTATATATACCTCAGCAATAATGTTGCTAAACTGCAAGCACACTTCAGGAACCTTACCCCGAAAGATCTCTCTTAGAAATGAATGGCAGTGGAATCTGAGGACTTTCAGCATTTCTGACTCGGAGCTCGCTGAATCACTTTTAAACTCGTACACAAAAGTTCCTCTCTTCCATCTCTGTACTTTGTCATGTGCCATATGCTGCTGTTTCCATAGGAGTTGTTTTAAGTGGTGTTTGTGTTCTCAAACAACTGTGTGAAGCTAGAAGTAATTGAAGAGTTTGGAAAAGAGGAGTGAAAACAAACAGGTAGTGTTTTGCATTATCCTAACAACCCAAGATTTGAGAAATCCAGAATGAAGACATTACTGAGAAATGTATTAATTCATTCCCCCTTTTGCAGGTGTTTCACAGTAGACTCCTTTATTTGACTTTCTGTAACTCCCCAAGGCCACAGCTGAGCCTGCGCAAAATACTGTACCCATTCTTCACAAGAGATGACATTTAACTTAGCTTGCAATCTTAATAGATTTGACTAAGAAGAGGACGTTTAGAGGTCCTGCATGATTAATGAAAAGTAAATTGTGGTAAAATAGGCAGGTCATTTCCCTTTGGGAAGAATTAATTGTTCTCAGATTTCCAGTTTTCTCCTGCATTTTCAGCAAGTATTATATTAGGGAGTAACCTTGTCAAGATGGGTGGATGAAAAGCTGGTCATCCACCAATGACCTGGCAATGAGCTGGCAGTGTACGCTTACAGCCCAGACGGCCAACTGTATTCTGGGCTGCATCAAAAGAAGCGTGGCCAGCAGGGCAAGGGAGGGGATTCTGGCCCTCTATTCCTCTCTTGTGAGACCTCAACTGGAGTATGGTGTCCAGTTCTGGAATCTCCAACATAAGAAGGATATGGAACTGTTGGAACGGGTTCAGAGGAGGCTACAAGGATGATCAGAGGGCTGGAACATCTCTCTTGTGAGGGAAGGCTGAGACAGTGGGGTTGTTCAGCCTGGGGATGAGAAGGGTCAGAGGAGACCTTAGTGTGGCCTTTCAGTACTTAAAGGGGGCCTTATAAGAGAGACAGGAGCAAACTTTTTGCCTGGGCCTGTTGTCATAGGATGTGGGGTAACGGTTTTAAACTAAAAGAGGTTTAGACTTCTGTTCTTTAGAATATATTTAGACTAGACATAGGGGAAAAAAAAATTACAGTGGAGGTGGTGAGACACTGGAACAGGTTGCCCAGAGAGGTGGTAGATGCCCCATCCCTGGAAATATTCAATTGTCAGTCTGTATGGGGCTCAGAGCAACCTGATCTCATTGAAGATGTCCCTGCTTATTGGAGAGGGATTGGACTAGATGACTTCTAAATGTCCCTTACAACCCAACTATTCTATTATTCTGTGATTCCATCTAGCTCAAGATAATATTGTGTAGGTTTTACAGAACAAGGTAGTACAGGGGGGAAATGAAGATTGAATCCTTTCACAAAAGGAGCATCTTAAAGGTTCTAGTAATTACCAGAGTTACCAGAATAGGACACATTTATGCAGGCAAGGAGCGGTTCAGTGTAGGAATGTTATCTTTGATCATACAATTACCTTTACAGGAGGCAGGCTGTGTCAAGGCTGAGATAAATAAAGGACTCTGGCAGCTTTCATGCAACAGCAAAGCAGTCTGTCCTGTTCGGAGAAACGGTTCCCTTTAGATGATCTATGTTCTGTTCATGGCCCACTGGCTCTTCCAAAGAGTCAGATTTTAAAATGTGTCCTATTTTGGTTATTGCTTTTGGACTTTGAACTGATCCGTTGATTGTATGAGAAGCTGCTCCTGGCTTTCAGGTATCTCCTCTCTTTAGCTAGTAACATAGCCTTGTTTTTGGTTGGGGTTTTTTTTCTGGAAAATACAGCCTCATCAGCCCCTCTTCTCTCTCTTGTGACTGGTTACAGATTTGGGCTTTGCAAGCCCAGATGCACTGACAAGGTAGAATGTCAGCTAATAAATAATGAGTGCACTCTGCAGCTATCTCCTACCAGCAAGCTGCAGAACAGCCTGGGGAATACAGCATAATGATTCAAGAGAAGCACCTTTCCTCTCCAGAAGAACATTAGAAAATCATGTTGAGGCTTTGGTGTCTACAAGAACGGCATTGGATTAGACCTTGCCCATTAAAATAACAAATAGGAGTAAGTGAGAGTAGGAAAGCTTCAAATGTCCTTGTCCCTATTTATAGTTTCTTTTTGTAACTTCAGATGAATTGTTGTAAACGTTATAACATAATGTTAGCAAATTGATCATCATCTTGTTAACGGTACCTGTATCTCGCACTTCCTTTATCCCTTAAGTAGGTTTCTGAGCTGTAACACTTTTCCTTCTGATAGTTGATGGCTGCCTGGTGCAGAAAGTCAGCTGTCAGTACCATTTCTCCTCTTTCACATTTGGTAACAAGCCGGACAGTGGTTTTGAAGTCAGATATGTCTTCATGGCACCTTTTGAAAACAAAACCAATAGACCAGGGAGACCAAGTGGTCTGTATGGACCAAAGATTTAGAAATTCATTGCTGAAGCTGGTAACCAGTTGAGTTTCTGTATCATGTTTTCTGATGCAGAGCTGTTTCCTTTGCAAAGTGAAGTGGAGGGTCATGTCAAATCCTGCATCTCCAAGTGTCTGGATATATAAATTAATTAAAAAAAAATGCTGGGAATATCCTCCTCCTTTGAGATTTTGAGGCAAGGTGCACTTGTCGAGCTCACAGGACATCTTAGCTTGGAGGCATCATTTTGCATTTTAGCAAAGTTTAGGCAGATTTTCCATCTCTTCAATTTTAACATCGTTGCATTGAGCCATTTACTCCTGCTTAAAGCTTGTGCTGTGATAGAATTGGTTTGATTCTCAGTGTACCAGTTATACTGAGCCTTAATAATGAGAAGAGTGATGGTGATTTGTATTTCAAATAACATACCTAGGAGATCATATGGAATGCATATAAACAGTTGTTAGCTTTGTTTTTCAGTCCTCTTTTACGTTACTGTGATTGCTGCTAGTCTTCTTTCCCCACCCGATATTACAGCATTGAACCAAGTTTGGTTTTTTTAAAAATTTAATTCTATGGGAATGATTTTATATTTTTTCTTTTTTTGTTTTACTTTGAGAAGGCTGACAAAACTCCGTGAGATTGTTAGAAAACAAAAAGATTGAAATAATGTCAGATGAATAAGTTTTTGTTCTTATCATCCTTTTTTTTTCTCCTTGTGGATTTTGCAGCCATGACGGGGTGTGCAGCAGAAAAGAACAAGTTAAAAACAGTTTTTGAAATGATATTTCTGTTGAAGTAGCTGAGCCTGGCTGATGGCTCTGTTGTGTATAAAGAATTACAAGAAGAAAAACTTTTAGTTTATGGTAATTTAGTATATTCCTTCTTTGTTTTCTCTCGCTGTGGTGTTGTGGCATTACCCAGAATCCTTTGGTTTTTCATTGTCAGCCAAAAGTGGCAGAGTAGTATTCCAGGTCAGTTCCCCTGTTACTGTGAACTCAGGGCTGGGGAATGTAACACAGATCACAAAAATAGATTTGGCTATGGTCGTATCACCATCTAGAGAGAATTAAATGAAACATGAATCCCAGTTCAAAAGGCAGTCTTATTCCATTAAACTTTGAAAATACTAACATAAGGCTTAGAAGCAGGAAGTGATAGAGACCACAGTATCCCTGGAAATGCAAGGTAACGTTCCCACCTGCCACCTGAGCAAGTTTCTGTGGTTTGTACCATAAAAAAGTCCTGTAGTTCCAGGCTAGGGCACAGCAGCCACTTGCCCACATTGTAGAAGGGCTTAATAATCCTAAGGAGCAGAGAAAAATACTCCCCACAGTTGTCATTGTGAGATTTTATCTTTCTAGAGAGCAGTTGGAAATAAATGCCAATAATTATGGCAAGGCCTATGTATTTTTGTGTGAAAGACTAAGGTGGCACTGAGTGTGTAGTTGCCCTGAAAAAGGGGCTGTTAGGAATAATCTGAGAAACTGGGAAGGATGGAGAAAGAAAACAAAAACTGTCTTTCAAAAAATGTGAAGGTAAAGTAGACATTGCCAAAGCTTATGCTAGGTTACGCTTTGCAAAGGAAGGAAAGACAAACAGCTGTATTCCTTAAGCTTGTAAGTAAAAGCAAGTTAAGGGAAAGTGGAAGTGAGTCCACCGTGAAGATGAAGCTGACATAAAACCAGTTTTCCTATAGTCATGCGTTCAAAGTAATACTTGGCCTCCAGTTTCAGTTGGGACAATGGCATTGAACATGGGAGCAAAAGAAGTCAATCCGTAGGAAGATTTGGAAATGGAAGTTAACCAATGAAGCTGGAAACAAAATTTAAATATTTCTATACTGTAATGAATGGAAATAAAATTTGACAAAATAGTCTTTGTCTCAGAAGAGTAGAAGCATTGTACAATGAAATTGTAAGCTTTGTGGTAAAGGTCCGTGATGAAATCAGGTTATCCTGATGTACCTTGACTATCTAATTCAGGGTAACAGTATGTGACCACTGAGTGACAGGAATATGACCTGCAGACAAACAATTGAAAACAAGAAAGAAAAAAGGTGATCTGAACAAGTATATTATCAGTGAATCTAAACAGTAGATAAAACACCTTCTTTGAAGGAATAGCTAAGTTCTGCAAGTGAAGTCCTTTGACTTTGTGAAGGTAAGTGGTATGAAATTTGGCATGGATTCACCAAAGACCATGCTGAACTATCCTGACAGTATTTATTGATGAAGTAACTTATGAAGTAACCTTCATAAGGGAAATATCACGCATTTGGACAGTCTGGACTTCAGTAAAGCACCTGAGGGTTGCCACATGGAAATAATTATTTAAAGTGGATAAAATGAGGGAGTAGTACATGAAGTGTCAAGTAGCCAAGAAGTTGACTCAAATGAAGGATTAGAAGATTTATTGAAAAAGGAAATAACGAAGTTGAATGTCCCTTAAAGGCTGTGAAGTTTCACAAAAAAAAATTATCTGGGGACTGATCTTTGTAATACTTTCACTAAGATGAATGGCAAACAAAGGGGAGAAAAATCTGCTAATGAAATTCATTGCTGAAGCAACATTTCAAATTCTCATCAGTGCAGAGGAGGATAGGCATGTCATACACTAAGAACTGCAAAATATTGCAGACTATGCTATTAAAAATAGAAATGTAATAGTAGAAAGTACCAGATCATGCACTAAGAAAGTGCGGAGAACTTTGGCTACCCACAAGGTGTTTATCTGGTGAAAGCAGAGAAGGAGAAAGATCTGAATATTACTCAATAAATAAAAGCCACCAGTATTATGTGGCATATAAATAGGCAAGTGTGTTCCCAGTCTGTATCAGATGAGGGATTTCTGCCAAGGCTGTATGTTACGATGATAAGGCCTCTGGAAAGTTGTGTTCAATTCTAATCACGCAGGTTCTGGAAAGATTAATCCAAACTGGGACAGGTGCAGAGACCTAGGGGGTGATCAGCACACTGAAGAGCTTATCTCATGAGAGGAAGGCTTGGCTTGATTAGCAAAGCAAAACAGAAGCTAGGAAAGGTTGTGCTCTCTAAATAATAGACTGGATAAAGGTAAATGGTGGCACGTTATTTAAAACAAAATACTAGACTTTTACAGAGAGCTGGGTGAATGCAGATGAGAAATTTGTTTGTTGAGTGCCACAGTGAATGAAGATCCTGTATGCGTTTCTCCAGCTGCCTGGTTCACATGTCCTTGCAGTTTTCTGGGGTTTGTAGTATTTGGTCATCTCACCTAGATTTTTTCCCTGTGGTTCATTTGATCACAAATGCTGATTAAAAAGGAAATTAATCCAAGTCTAAAAAATAATTGAAAACTCACTCCAAGTGGGCCGTTTTTCATTCTTTCCTTTCTTCCTTCACTCCATTCCTCTTCCTTAAGAGGTAATAACATTTTCTATCTCCGTAACTCTGTAGATCTGCCTTGAATGGTAATAATTTTAATGTGCAGCAGGATTGCCCCATAGCATTCCTGCTATGTCTCACAGAATGTATCCTGTCTGTGGCCAGGCCTTTGCCAATACTTGCTGCATAGGCTTCATTGCAACCCTAGTTTTTGCAGATGAAAAGTCCCTTTTTCCTCTTTCAGCTAGGACATTTGACGTTCTTTTTAGCATCTATTAGCCAAAACCACTAAGATTCCCTTTTGCAGTGTGGCTCCCCAGTAGTGGCGAACAGGATAATGACGTAAGGTATTTTCTTGCTTTATTTACCTCCCTCTGCCTCATGTCCTTTTTCTCCCAATTGCTCAGTTTCCTTAAGAGATTACAGTCTGACCATTGCATTTATTGTTTGTTCATGACCTTATTCTTTAGGTTCTAATGTAAATGGGCTGGAAGAGCCCAGCCTTGCTAAGCGCCTGCGTGGCACGCCTGAGCGGATTGAGCTGGAGAACTACCGTCTGTCATTGCAGCGAGAAGAGGAACTGGAAGAGGTTCCTGAAGAGACATTAGCAGAGCATAACCTGAGCAGTGTGTTGGACAAAGGAACAGAAGAGGATGTGCCCAGCAGGTTAGCACACATTGTCCGTAAGCTTTTTTTATACCCATCTCAACAGACTTTGGTCTGCTTTTCCCTTAGCTTTTTTCTTCTTTAATATGTTATTTATCAGGTTGCCCTTTCTAAAGTTGCTGCGGATGTTCTGCATGTGTACACAGATACTTTATCTTGTAGCTTCTGTTCTTCTAAACAGCTTACTGCCATTCTTAAAAGACACTTGTAGTACCACAATAGCGTGCAATTCAGTCCTAAGTTAGAAGGCACTTTTTCACTTTTTTTTGATTGTATCAAAGACAAATGAGTCTTTTGAGCAAGCAGAACATGAATTCAAATGGAAGAGGATTCCAAAGTTAACTTCTTTTCTGTATGTTTTGTATTGCAATTCAAAAACACTGTCGATTTAAAGATTCAGCTTGACACACACGTAATCCTGACTGAATGCTGATGCAATGCTTGAAAGATGTCGGTTTGAGGCAATGGTTATGGCTGTTGAAAACTATGTTGTACCTTCACAAATTCCTGTTTATCTGCAAAATTATGTACAAGCACACCAGGATCCAAATGTATGTAGGTAGAACTGCTGGAAACTGCTATTGCAAGGATCACTGAGAAAAAATACTTGATGAAGAATGTTTGTGGACTGTATAGTCAATCGCACACTTTTTGCAGCATCTGGATCTTTTAATATGGTTTCTAATCATCTACTTTCCTTTGTAGCCATTTCAGCATTCAATATATCCAGTAGTATCCTTAACATAAACTTAGAAAATGCTGTTACTGGTTTCCTGAGACTTAGACTTTACAAATATATTCTGTGTATGCATTGCCTACCGGTATAGGGCTGTATGAGGAATTCCTTACTACATTTATACGTGAAATTAAATTGGATTGGTGTGGTGAAGAATGCAGGAATAAAAATGTTAATTAAAATGTTTCCAGGATTAGTATGTAGTACCAAATCCATCGTTTATGTATCTGATAAGTTTGAAGATACAGCACCTGGAAAGGAGTAACGTTTAATGGCCCGAACTCAGCCTTGACAAAGAGTTTGTACGTGTAGCTATGCCCAGCAATTGCAAATATCTTGTACAACTGTTTTCCCTGAAACCTAAATAACACTTTTTGTTTATTTTTTTTAACATTTTCATTACTTTAGAAGATACGATTTTGACATTTTACTAATTCGAGATCTTACCTCCTGCTGTGGTTGAATAATCACGAGACTATTTGTGGGAGGTTGCAAACTCCATTTACCTCACTTATCCTTCCTTTAGCTCCACTTATCCTTCCTTTAGCTCCCTGCTCAGGCCTAGGAATTGTATCAACTGTGGCAAAAGAGGCATTAATAATATTGGGAGGAGTTTAGTTCTTTATGTTTCTAGCTCTAAACCAAGATTTACTGATGTAAAGCATTATTATTGGTCTTGATTTCAGTAAAGCAGGGACACAGTAAATGCTCAGTAAATGGCAGACTACCAAAGGAGAAGAATTCTGAGTTAGTTTAAAGAAGTAGAGTTTTGGCATTTTGGCATGAAGCTGTTGATCATCTCCAAGAGCTGTTTTGCAGGATTGTGGAAACTCTGCAAGTTTTATTTTCTCTCACAGGACATTACATTTAGCTCCCTTTGAATTACGTGCATTCCCGTAACTGTATTAAACTGTAATAGACTGAATTGTATACTTTTGCATGCAAAAAGCAGTGTTCAGTGAGCAACTCACACCCGATGATAGAGAAGAAAGAGAAAATATATCAAATTCTCTGTCGGCTTGGCCTGAAAAAATTTTTGTTCCAAATATGGCAAGCACTATGCTGAGAGTATTGATAAGGCTGTGTGGACCAAACACTGGAGAGAGAATTTTCTAGATGATGTTGCTATCCTGTATCCTCTGTTCAGCTCTACCCACTACAGGTTATCTCACAGAAAGACTGAACAGAAATAAAAGGGAAAATAGTCCAACCACTTTTCAGCAATAAAAGAAAAGAAGCTTGACTCCTGCAACAAGCAAACCAAAGCCCTGATTTGATCATCTTCACTGTCTTGGTGCAGCACCACGGGGTTAGGAGCAGGCAGAGGAGATAGGGAACTTTTTGTTCCCTCTGTGTCTTACGAAGCAATTGATTGGGCTTCAAGGTTCAGTGAGGTGTTAACTCTGAACCAAGCAGACACTGCACATTTTGGTGTACAGCTTCCCCTCACACACACATTAGGAGAGGAAAATATAGAGAAAAGAGTATTCAAAGTATATATTTTCAAAAGAGAGTTAATCTTGTTTAAGGTTCAACAAGAAAAAAAATAACATTCAAGCAATCAAACGCTTCCTGACTACATGGCTTTTGAGGAACAGAAAACTGTTCAGATGCCTTATTCATCCCCTTTAACTTGTATTAATTCCTAGTATGTTATCTGCAGTTTTGGCCCTGTGGCCTTTCGAAGGGTTATCACAAGGCAGCTTGTGCTGCTTGGGTTTGTATGGCAAGGGAAGAGCTTGGTTTCCACAGTTCAGGTTTTGATTCCTCTGCTCAGCACTAACTCCATGTAGGTACACCGTTTTAATGAGGTATTCAACTGCTTATACAAATTCTGTAAAGCAACCTACTTTCTTTGATCTCTGCTTTATAGAAAAAAAGCTGTTTCGGCTGTTGAATTAATTCCCGTAGCACAGAGTTTCCATGCTGAAAGGAACACCCACTATACCAGGCCATCCCATTGCCATCTTTCAGTTTCTCATTCTCAGTGTTCAAAGGTCAAACAAAAAACAAGTTATAAATAAAAGCCAAAGAAGGTAAAGTGAGCTATGTGGTAAAGCATTTATATCATCAGTATTACATGCGATAAGCCAGCTGGTTGAAGAGCAGCAGCTCATCCCATTCAGCAGGCACGGCAACAGTTTCAACAGCAGGCAACCTTATTGACAGCACACAAAACCCCAGCATGGAACACCTGTCAGGTTTGTTTCCATACCAAAGAGTGGGAAGTTTAATCAGGGAGGAGGGGAACAATCACTTTTTATCTCTGTGATGACATATGCGTAAAGCCTTTGGAATATGCTTCAGTCTCCTGGAATATGCACCGAGTTCATGGCACACAACAGTGTTTGTATTCAGTATTTAGCATGTGAAAAACAGACAACCTGTTAAAAATAAATATTTAGTTTATGCTGTGAAGTAGTGGGTTGTAATTAGCAAAATAATGTTATACGTATGTAGCACACTGAGCAGAATTTAAGAGCCTATGGACAGAAGTACTTGACAATTAGAAAATGAAAAGTGGTATTTTCTGTATTAGTTTTGCTATCAAAAGTAGTCTCTTGGACAAGTAAATTAATAAAATTCTGTAACTAAGATATGCTTGTGTAGTGCTAGACTAATTTGAAGTTCTGTGCCTGATATTTTTATCTACAATATAAAAGGAGTGCTGCCGTATATATTAATTTTGGAAACTGGCAGTTTGTCATGTACTGTAATAAAACCTGTGTATGGGAAACAGAATTATAACAACTGTACATTTTCTGTTTTATAGACCTACATGAAATTTAAACTTCATTATTTTCAGTTTGTTGAATTTCCTTCTTGTTTTCTGCCAGAGGCTGCTAACTGCAGTGACAGCTGTCATAAGGAAACAGCAGAGTAGAATACTGTTCTCAGATAATTCACCCAAACTTTAACCGTTGGCATTCATTTTCCTTCAATCCAGATGAATTTGGCCTTTTAAGATTTATAGGTGAAGCATCCAGCTGTTGCTTTAATAAATGCAGTTCTCTTATGAGAATGCTCTGTTAAGGAAAAAGAAGAGAAGGACTTTTTCACCCTGCAGATATGTTCACCTTGCAGATATGTGCCATAGTTCACACTGATTTTCCAGCGACAAATGCAACCACATTTCTCCTCAATACCTCTAGGTACTCCAGCACGTAAGAGTGAGCTAGATAAATGCGATTGTATAGGGGGTTACATTTCTTGCCCCTCCTGCTTTTACTAAGGAACTGTTGTTATAGAATCAAACAGAGATGTTGACTAAAAAAGCAGTAATAATATACTGTTTTGCCTGTTTTAGGCTTTGCTGTGAAAATAATGTCATTATTGTAATTATCCTTGCACTGCTTCCTACAGTTCCTTGCCACTATGTACTCTGTGTGCTTAATTGGATACATGTTATAGTTCTGCCTGTAGAAAAGCAAGGACGTGGGTATTTTTTTCTCCATCTCTCCCTAGCTCACATGCTGCCTCCTTTTTGCCTGATAGTTGTGTTGTGTATTCTTTCTACTCCCAAAGCCTTCCGTGCTTTACTCCAGCAAGTGCCAAAAACATCTTGGCTATCCAGCATGCGAGCGGTAGGTGCCATAATGGAAAGACATGACCTTCTGCATTCTGACACTGCTAAGAATTGCACACGGGTTTATCCAAAACAATGTGATATGAAGAAAGTAGTTTCTTTCTGCTGTATTCAGCTGTCATGAACTGTAACAATGAATGCTACACAAATATTTGGATTTAGCTTCGCAGGCACTTATCTGCTGCCTCACCTTCTCTAAAAGAAGCAGAGCAAGGACCATAAGGCAGCCCACATGGTGCTGTCACTAAATGCCTATAAAATGTTGAAATCAGAAAATTAGTAGTATTGTTTCCATTGTACATTTTGGTCTTATATGTCTGAAAACAACTTGTCAGTCGTCTAAGACTGACCTAGGAAACATTAACAAGTTATTTCTTTATCTTTTTTTCTAAACCCTTTCAGTAGTTCAGAGTCTGAGATGGAGGAAGAAGATGAGGAAGAAGATGATGAACTACTGCTGCCTCAGCAACCTCCTTCAGACTTAGGTGGTGTGCCTTGGAAAGAGGCTGTGCGTATCCATGCCCTCCTGAAGGGAAAGAGTGAAGAAGAGATTGAGGCTGAGGAAAATCATGAGATCGGGGACAAAGAAGATGAGGAGGAAGAGGAGGAAGAAGATGACGAAGAGGAAGAAGACGAGGAGTCAAGTGAAGGTTAGACAGATTGATTTGTCCTTCCTTCCTTTCTGCTAGACAGCAGGGAAAACTGAGTTGAGTATTTGCTATGCAGAATGAGAAAGATTTGCCTTGGAAAACTTTTCTTCTTTTTTTCACCTCTTTATTGCTTTGATTTTTGAGGGAGTTATTGTCAAGGAAAGCTTGAAGTGGATCATTCTGGATACAGAAGACCTTTGCCCCCAGGGCAGTTACAGCAGAGTACAAACACAAGATATTTCCCATACACTATGCCAACATGTGCAATTCACAGCTTTGTGACACTGTATTGTTTTATTGTTGTTTTTTATTATTATTGGGAATAGGATTTGAATGTCCCCTTTGTTCTTTGGCAGCAAGAGCTGGAAGCATTGTGGAGGCAGTGTTTTCAGTTTTGCACAGTGCCTCACTAAGGGGTAGTGCCTTTTAATATGTCATCAGGGCCTCCCAGAAGAAGCTGCTTGTAGCTCTCCGTAGTTAAAAGATGGCTTTCAGAAATTAAGGAATTCAAGTGGTTCCCATTTTAGCTCTGAGGTATTTCTGTGGAAAATCTTAGGGAAAGACTCCTTCCTCTGTGTTTGTCTCAGTCATCAAAATGCAAAGTTTGTGCTAAGAATAGACGTGTTTCCAGTATTTCACCCCCATGCCAACGTTCTCACTGATGTTGTCTTTGTCTTTGTACTCACATTTCCTTTTTGTGAAGACTGACAGGCTCTAAAGAGCTGCTCCTTCACAATGGTCTTTGGCTGCCTAATGCAAGCAGAGGTCGTTTTTTGAGTCTTGATGGCAGTTTCGCTGATGAGCTCAGCAGACTGCTTGGCTACTTTTTCAACATAAGAGCTGTATTTCCATAACTGAAGTCTGTGGAAGTCAAGACTGCTTTTAAAGTATGGTAACATGCATGTTGTGTGTTCAGTCTGCGGTGTACTCTGACAGACATTTCATTTGAGCAGTTTTCCTGTCAGACGCTTCGAATACATTGGGAGTATGGGAAGTTGCTGGATCTCCAGACAGTCTTTGTCTTTCTGATTCTGTCCTTTCTCTCTCCTTCTCTCTCTCTCTCTCTCTCTCTCTCCACATCGCTTTTGTGTACACGTGTGTCTGGTGTTATGTATGGATGTGTGGTTCCCTCTGCTGTAGAGGGGGAGTATTGCCCTTGGGAGAGTGAGCTGCAGCAAGGCCTCTGGCTTCAACGTCTCTCAAATGAAGAGGACACGGGTACATTTAAAGGTACCCATATACCATCTCCACTTCCATTTCCCCGAAGGAGGGGGGAATGTTTTAAAGAGCAGGTCCCACATGAGAAGTTTCTGTGTTTTGTTTAATCGCTTTACCAGCTGCCTAAAAACTGATTTGGTAGCTGCTGTTATCTTCATCTGGTCCAAGAGCCACTGGTTTTTAGGAAAAAGAAAGCTGCCAAGTACCTCAGAATATCCAGAAAGCCTGGACATTTTGCTGCTGTAATGTTCATGAACAGCAACCTCCATGTGTTTAGGAGTTCCAGATTTGTTCCATACACACAGCCTAATTGCACCTATGCAATGTCAGACACATGGGACGCATCAAAAGCTCTGATGTTAGGTTGCCTGCATCAGCAAACGTGCATTTTTTGTTGTCCTTTGTGAGTGTGTGTCAGTGGGAAGAGTCTGTGGGGGGAGCTAATCATGCTGCAGCGATCCCTCAAGATTATTCACACAGTTCTATAACAGCCATAAGATTGATCTGACATTCCAAACTAACCAATTGCATTATTTTCTGTGATGCATTCTCTTGCAGTTTATTTCTGGTGGTTGGTTTTTCTGAAGCACTTGGTCCTAATAGCTTATTAATCTCTTATTTCCTCAATGCGGTTAATTAGAGCCACGTATGTATTCATTAGAATACATAAGAGGAAAATCCAAGTGCCTTCCTGCAGGTAAGAGGGCAAATGCAGTTGTCAAACTGCATATTTTGCATCTTATGGTTGTAAAAACTGTAGCAGAGCTTCCGACTTATTTTTTTTTTTAATTAAATTAATTAAAATTAAATTAATTTTTAAAAAAAAGGATGAGGTGTTATAATTCTTTTCCATCTTAACATTTCCGATGGTAAGAATGAGAAGTATTAGTAAGATGGCTGAAGAGCATAACTGAAGAAGTTCCCGCTGTTGCAGCTGCTAGTGTGCTGTAGACCTGGCTCCTAAGGAGCTGGGTTTGTGAGTGGATTCTCATTCCGTTTAAGTTAAACATTGAGACTGCTCGCTGCTTAGAAAGTGCCGGTTGATGGTTTAGGGGAACTGGAGGGGAAGCTACCTTTCCAAATGTAAGAGCAATTAATGTCCAGCTTCCTGCAAAGCTTAGCAGGCAGCCGTGAGGGAAAGCTGTGCCAGATGTAATTTGAAATTCTCAAGTATTTAGACGTCAAGGAGAAGTTAGGTTTGCCTGGTAGCCAAGCAGCAGTCCTTCATGGCCAGCTATGCTGTGATTTATTTACTGGAAATGTCAAGAAGGACCCATATCCTAATCAGAAGAAGCCTAGGCCTCTGTCTTGGAGGCTTGGGGAGTAACTGAAGGGGGGGGTGGGTGGGTTACACTGGTCTAAAACCCAGAGAAATCCATTTTAAAACATGGAGATCACGTGGGACCTGCTCTTTCCGAGCCTTGCGGAGTGACTATATACTTCTCAGCTATTGCTGGCAAATCTAAATCTTTTAACACAATATTTTGTGTGGTGATGCAAATGCTAACTCTACTCATCTTGGGACCTGCATGCAAATGCTTTCGTATGGAGTGAGAAAAGCCCTGGTTCCTATCCCAGCAGGATGTCCAGTAGCTCTGGTAGACCATGCAGTTGTACCAATTGATTGAAAAGACTCTCTGATGAGGGAAGAGGGACATAAAACTGCTAAATACTTGGATAAATTGTGAATTGAGTTTGTGCATTTGAACTCTCTTCCCCTTTAATAACCAACTGGCGAACCTTTTCTTCCTGCAGTTCCTTCTGCATGTTTCTTCTGGAGTTTTATTGCCAAATCTTGCACATAACCATTCCTGAAATGGAAGTCCCAAAGACTTTTGTCATGTCTGGGGAAAACACAGCTGGAAGAGAGGAACTTTGTTAAAATGAGACACCAGGAAATAACAAGTACAACTTCTAAATGCTGCTAATGTTTCTTGTTTCCTTCGAATGCTAGTGCACCATATGAAAATCTTAACTGCTTTTTGAGGTTGTAAACTGCTGAAACAGTGTTTTGCCCTACTCAGTGGTAATCCAGCTGTTGTGAAAAATTGACTTCCTACTTTATAAAGTAAGTGGGCATTTTCCTTTCAGGATGAGTCATTTGCTTTTCAGGACCACTGCTGCAGACACTGAACACCTGCCCCCAGTAGAATGAGTTATTTTATTATGGGTAAATAAAACCTGAGTTGCAGTCCCATAGCAGAAAATAATAGAGACAGAGTCTATGAGTATAATACTCACTAGGGTAGGTGCTCTCAAGGTGGGTATTCTGCAGTAGATAAAGAAGTTGCTTATTGGTTACTTTAGGTGCCCATTGTTCCCTTTGACACACTATAACTAGCTGAGCTTCATGAAGGCAGGTATATGAAGAGTAGTGCAATTTCTTTTAAACAAGTTGATTTATGTGTGACAGAAGTTCCTTCTGGGGAAGTGGAGAGGCTGCTAACTCATAGCGAAAATGCTGTTATTCTTCAGACAAAAAATTGTCCTTTGAACAAGTCAGTACAAAAAAGCAGGAGTAAACAAATTAATGTCTGAAGTACTAAGGTGAGTGTGTGCCCATGTGCGTGTGCACACACACGCACATGTAATTCTGAGATCCAGCATGTAGTTGAAATCACAAAGAAATTTGTACTCAGCATAGAAAAGACTGCTTCGCCCAATAGTAGGGAATGAAAGTGCTTTAGTTTTGGTGCATCAGACAACAGTGCAGATTGTCCCTTACCTTTAACAGCAAGGTGTCTTTGGCAATAATGGTAATGAATAGGCTGAAGTAGCTGGAAATTTCTGCTGAATTGGTATTTACCTGCCACATAGTGTTGGACACCCAGAGAACATCTTTCATTTCAGCAAAGCTGCTTGCAATAGAGATAATCTACAATTATGTTTTTAATAGCATCTCTGCCTTTGGAATGGCATTATACAGCTTTGATGGGATGTATGAGGAGTGCTGTATTGGTGTATGTGTGTTTACACAATGCTGAGCTTTTTCTGTCTGTCTTGCAAACTAATCTTAGCCAGTAATATTTTCTTCTTTTCTTTTTTTTTCCTTTCCTATGATGTGTTACCTTTCCTTTCCACTGTTCTCCCATCTTTTTCTCCCTGTCCTTCATACACCCTGCCTACAACCTGGTATGCCATGCCCTCCTCCTGCTAGCTGGAAACCTTAGACTGCAGCAGATTGTAAATCCGGTGGATCCGCTGGAGATCCTCGCAGATGTGCACTGGACACACATCCGTGAAAAAGAGGAGGAGGAAAAAATGGTCCCAACCTCAAAATCCTCCACCTCCAGAGGTAATCTCCCCCAAGCCCCATACTGACAATTCCTGGATCACCGTTGCGGCTGTTTAACTCTGTTGCTCCTGCACCTTCAAGAGCAATGTACTTCAGCAGAGGGCAGCAGTAATTGAAAGAAACTGCTTTCAAATTACACTTGATTAAACATTCTGCTTTTGAGGTCAGTGCCTACTTAAAATGACTGCTTTCTCAGCTCCATGGTGGTGTGACTTCTTCTGCCCTGTTTGTCTGCCTGCTTTGACTCCGTAGCATTTTTCCTCACTACATACATGAATTGGTAGCACTGGCAGTCAGCCCTCGCTGACTGACTTTGGGGATAGTAATAGAAGCTGTCATGTGCTTTTTGTCATGATGGGAACTCTGCGCCTCTTCAGAGGAAGCTGAAGTGTTACGTTGTGTAGCTACTACAGCAAAGACTGAACAGGGTCAGCTTCTGTGTTGAGCATATTTCTCTGATGCCGCTTTTCATAATGTGTAACTGCATCTAGTATTAGTAGGGAATTATATGAGTTCAAAGGGCTTGCAAATCTGACCTGTGGTGGGTTTGATTCCCTGCGTTTAGGATTTGACAGTGTATCTGTTTTTTTAAGGTGAAGTGTGATCTTTGTGATTTGCTAGTTACTTAAAGGAAAACTTTGGAGGGTGAAAGTGCCAGTACTGTAGTTCTCCTGTAAGTGCCTTCCAGCAGTCCCCGACCTTATTCTAGTCTATGTTAAAACATGCCTTAAGGCAAGTATGTCATGAGTTCTTGTACCTATGCAAAAGCCTAGACTTAATGAAAGTTAATCATGCAGTTGATGAGTAATGGTCTTCTCTCAGCGTCTGTAACCATTGAGCCAGAATTGTAGAGGGAGTAAAAGTTGTTAGGGAAGGGGTGTCTTTTACAGGAAATGTGAAATTACGTTAATGACTGATCTCTATTACAATGCCTAGGGCTTTACCTAATGTTGTCTGATCATATTCCATTGCAGGTAATTATCTTTTCATAATTCTAGATGTTTGGGATTTCTTTTTAATCCTGATCCAACTTGATACACAGTTCCGGATCTGTTTGGCTGTGCTTATAATAGCAGTTTGTAGAATGAATGCACTGGGGTTTTTTGGTGTGAAATCTGTTCCCTATGAATGAGATGGGTATTTCCCTCCCACTGCAACCACAGAAACAGGCTGTGTTCAACTGTCTGTAGCACTCAATATTAGTAGCGTAGTTCTGTAATGTTTAAAAACGCTGAGTAAAATATGTTAACACAGTATCTTAAGCTCACTACATTTGAGGTTCCTTATCTTCTGCAGGAGGGTCTGTGTCACTATAGTTTCCAAATTTTCCTTCAAATTTGTATTTTATGATTCCTACTTTTCCATATTGTATTGGCACAGCTGCCAGCAAAATATGATCCTTCCAAAATTGTTTTTCTGGTCTTCCAACTTTCTTTCTATTAAGAAAGTATTAGTATTTTCTAGTATTTTCTTTCCTTCCCCTAAAACTGGGGCAAAATAGGACAATCCTGATCAGTAGATTTAATTACGTCTGTTGTCCAATACAGGTGAGTGCAGGCCTATCAGCAGTTTGGTTTTCTTTTTTTTAAAGGGCTGTCACCAGTAAATACTTGTGGGTACGCTCTAAGTTTTCCGCCTGAGTTCAGCTGGCAATTTTTGTTCTGGCTGAGCTGTATTCTGTGATACAGCCTGTCTGGAGAGCCCATCTGTAGTGGCAGAGATAGGATTTGATGTGAAAGCCTGGGATAGCCTTTCGTTCTGCTTTGGGCACTCTTCTTTGTCTGCATTTGCACCCAGGCAGCACAGGTTCTGGGTTGCCTGTTACGACCACCCCTCTCTTGTTGCTCAACTCTCTTATCTCTTAGTTTCCTTCCTCTGCCGAGTTTCAGGTGGAGCAGAGCAGCAGCAACCCGCTAGTCAGATGCGGTGTTTTTCTCACTGTGCCATTTGTGTTTCCTCATTACAGATCCAAAAGGAAGATTAGGCTTCTGACATTTGTATGTTATCTTGATTTAAATCTGAAGCCTGGAATCGTTTTTGTAACACCTCATAGGTTTTATTTTCCTGTATTTGCTACTGAAAATCTCCCCCTTGTTACTCTTCTGTTTTAGACGCTTACTGATGGTCTAATTTTGATTTCTTACAATTTATTGTTTTTTAAATTCAGCATCCGACCTTCCCTCCGTACGCCATGAGGCGGTACAGGCGTGGCTGGAGACGGTCCCTGGAGGTAGTTTGGTGATGTTCTATGTATTCCAATGCACAATAACCCTGCCCGTCTCTCCTCCATGCCTTCAGCAGCTGAGCTGGTACTTTAACCCTGGAACTTACAGCCCTGTCGCTACTGCATGACTGGATGTGGAGGGAGGGACGAAGGGGGAGTGTGCATGCACGCCTTGCTCAGACAGTCCATTCCTGCATGAACTCGACGTTTGTTGTAACTCTTCTGAAGCAGAGAGGTTATCTTGAGTGTAGCAAAGTAGAAGGACGAATCTAGTGGAGTGCTTCGATTTGCTTTGTAAACTCAAGACCAGACCAGTTACTCTTCACCTTGCTCCTTGACTAAAAGAACATGGGGCTTCCTTGCAGTCAAAAGATTAAGTGACAGAGTGCTTAAAGCAATTGCAGTTCTCTGTAGCAACTGCAAACTCTAGTGATCTGGTGAAGAAAACAAGCAAGAAGAATAAGGTTGAAGCCGGGGTCATTAGGAATAATGATGGCTGTTGTATTTCCTTTGACTTGGAGGTTTGTGTTATTTAGGAAAGCCTCAGGAAAGCTGCAGGATGGTAGAGCTCAGCTGCTTTTGTATGGAATCCTCCAAACTCTATTACGAAACCAATGACCATGAAGATTCTGAGATTAGAGTGAATTAGTAACCTTGTAAAGTGGTGAAGGCATCTGGATCAGTGGGGCATCAGTAGTTGGTGGCAAGGTAGTTGATCCAAGTTGCTTTGGCACATCAGAATAGCTAGCTTGCCTATAAAACTACGCTTCTGCTGCTGCTTTGGCGAGGCAGCAGTGTTTATAAGATGTCTGCACATGATGCAGTCTGCTCACGGCCGCCAGCTGATATGAACCAAGTGCTAATCTCAGTTTCCGGCTGCCATGGTGTGTAGCTTCTGAGTTATTGTGTGACAGCTTTTGGCCTCTTGCTCCTTATCCTAACGGCGTTTACGTATATGCACAGTATATGTATAATATAACCAGCCACCTGCAAGCTGTCCCTCAAAACGGGATCCACCCTTGCACCAAGTTGCTACTCATGTATGCATTTGTAATGTTCTGTTGACTTTTGTTTACCAACCCATTTGAGTTGATTTTCTCATCTCTCTCCAATGCTCTATGTGTGTCACATCAGTTCATGGTTTCTGGATCTGAAGACATACATGTACATAGTGGTACCAGATTCCTAACATTAGTTACAGGTTTTGCAAGTTTTGATTAAGATTACTCACATATGCTCCTACCATAAAACCATCCCATGGCATTATTTCCGAAACACCATAAGCTACTGCATGCTGAAGCAACAGTCAGACTGGGAAAACGTTTGGTTTTGTTCAGTAGATTTATAAATGCCCCTGTGGGCTGTCCAGCCTTTACTGAATCATAGAACCATAGAATGATTTGGGTTGGAAGGGACCTTAAAGATCATCCAGTCCCAACCTCCCTGCTGTGGACAGGGACACCTGACCAGGCTGCTGAAGGCCCCATCCAACCTGGCCTTGAACATTTCCAGGCAACGGGAATCCACAACTTCCCTGGGCAGCCTGTGCCAGTGCTTCACCACCCTCACAGTAAAAAAATTCTTCCTAATGTCTAACCTAAATCTTCCCCCTTCCAATTTGAAGCCATTCTACTTTATCCTATCACTAGAAGCCCTTGTAAAAAGTCCCTCCCCAGCTTTCCTGTAGCCCCTTCAGGTACTGGAAGTTCACTATAAGGTCTCCCCAGAGCCTTCTCCTCTCTAAGCTGAACAACCCCAACTCTCTCAGCCTGTCCTCATGGCAGAGGTGCTCCAGCCCTCTGACCATCTTTGTGATCCTTCTTCAGACCTGTTCCCACAGTTCCGTATCCTTCTTATGTTGGGGATATGACACAGTCTCCTACATTTGACATCTGTAAGATTCTGGATTTTATAAGCCTCTGGCATAAATGAATAGTTAGTGCTTTATCACACATAAGTGTAGCTACCTTTTCACAGTAATTGACACAAAATAAAACTATCCCATATGTTTGTTTGTCTTCATGTTACGGAGCGGAAGAGCATGGAAGAAGAAATTCCCAGGTTGAAGGAAAACAAACCACCCACTGGAGGCTGTTTTTGAGAAATAAGCTAAACCCTGTATTAAAGAAAGAGGAGAGGCTGCAAGACCTCATTTTTAAGAGATGTTGGTTTGTTCTTAAGATTATCTTAATTAGCAATGCTAGCATATAAATGTTTCCAAAAGCCACATTGTCCCTTGTAAACAAAAGGATCAGGGCCTGCTCCCTGACTCAGGAGAAAGCTGACACAGCATAATTCTCTCCCATATGGCTAAACTTTTTTGCCATCCAGAATAAGGAGCCTGCATCCAGGCTGCCTGTTGGAAACAGCCTCTAGCCCTACCATAGGAACCGATTGCTGGAGGCATACCAGGAGCCCTCCTAAAGATGACAGTGTGGCACCGTGTGTGTTTAGCTCCAGAGACTGGCACTGCCTTGTTTACTGGTGTAGGTGCAATGAGGAAGGTTATATCTGTCATTTTTGTTATATAGGACCATATCCTATATGTGTAATTAGCAAATGTTATGCATAATAATACGCGCTGACTGTGTATGCATTTGCAATAGGATGTACAACAGAGTTAAATGTCTGCACATTGTTGAACATGAGTTGATGTTAAATTGCTGCACAAATCTAAACATGTAGTTGACTTGACTCTACTGTGGAAAAAAAAACTTGGAAGTGCTTGCTTCTTTTTTATATTTATGAAAATACTGAACAAAAATAATTAAGCAAATAATCCGTAGCACCAGAGATATGAGACAAGGTGTCCATAAGGCTTAGATTTTTTTTAAAAGTCTTGTTCAGTAATGAAATGTAGACTCCTCATTTTGATCTTGTCTCTGGTCCTATAATTAAATCATGTCAGAAGTAGTACTGTCAAATGCTCTTTTCCGAATTAGAGATTGAAGAATCTTTTCTTTATTTTGACCCAGCAAATCAAATTATAATCTGTAACAGAAAAGAAAGTTTTGAATATATCCTTTTTATTTACTTAAAAATATCTCAATTAATATATCTTAGGTGTTTGTACAGCATATCAAGTCTCTTAGACCCTTTTATCAAAGACTACAGTAGCTGCACAGAGTTAAACAGTTTCCAAATGTAATAATGATCAATCCCAGAGCTAGACTCCATCTCTGACTTACACCCTTAAAAGCCTGTTTCAGTTTCAAGATGAACATTTGTGGTACACTATGAGATTTTGGGTTTCACCTAATACGCTTATGCTATAAAATGCTGGTAACTGTTCTAGTGTGGTAAAGAAAAAAATAATCTTGGAAGAACAGTAAACTTTATTCAGGTTTAATGTCCTCCCAGTCCCTTTCTTGTTAAATTTTTCACAAAACCTCTTGCTTAGAAATGCCCTGGATGCTTTCACTGTAAATGCCTTGGAGTTTCCCGGAGGTCATAGATTCCTTGATTTCTTGGAGTATCGTTTCACTATAGATGTCTTTTCAGCTGACACATTTCAGGATTTCTTCGTTTTGGCAGTAATTAATAAATATCTCAGCTATAAACTGTTGGTACAGTTCAATCTAGAAATTTTTCACTGTGTAATTTGGCTTTTCTTATTTTGTTTTCTCAATACTTGCATATATTCTAGCTCCATGTGAGGATAATGATGTGGAAGATGAGCTGGGCACAGAGCCTGCAGACACAGAAGGGCAGGCAGGTGAAGAGGGAGACACAGGTGCAGAGCTGGATGATGGTAGGGTACCACTGTGCGTCATTTAAACCTGTTATGTGAACAGAATTGTATTGGCAGAAAATATTTTGTATGAGGGTGTTAAACCTGATCTTAATTTCAGGGTTGTAAGAGTTTAGTTCAGATATTCAAGAGGGAGCCAGGAGTGAAGAACAAAAAGAAACAGAAGAGCCTCAATGCCATGCATTGTAGGATGAGTTTCTTGTGTCCTCTCACGATCTACTAGGTAGAGGACTTGGTCTTGCATCCATAATCAGTACTAATCCTGCTGAATAACAGAAATAGAAGTAAATTTGTGAGAAGTCCAAAATATTACACAAGAAATCTTCCCTTGCTAGTGTAAAATGAACTCTGTGTGCTAGAAAACATTGAAAAATTTCCAGAAAACTGCTAAGGTATGACTTCAATTACTAATGTAGTTATTTGTACTAGTAGTCCATCATGTATGGATTAAATTACTCTAATTAGCATACAAAAAAAGGAGTGAAGCATTTAGATGCTCAGGTTATGGACGTGATTAGCACCATAGGAATAGAAAGAAAGGATTATGACATATTTTTGAAGTAGAAACAGATATCATGATGGACTTGTATCCAAGATCTCTTGGTTTTTTTGCCCCACCCTATCCCTGATCAGATGACATCCCATCTGATGCAGAAGCGGAGTTTCGCTTACATCAGGTTGGCATAGGAGAGCCAGAACTAAAAGTCTCTGAAGATGAAGAAGATGAAGAAGGAACAGAAGGTGCTTCTTGCAGTGTGACAGAAGGTAATAGCTTTCCCATAAGTGTTTGAATTTATTGTAATTGCATTTGAGATTGTCCATACATTTATTAAGTTAAAGAGAAGACAGTCTTGGATTTGAACCATCTCACTGTGTTCAGTGGTGAAGTTTGTGCTTCCATTAACGTTTTGAGAAGAATGTTCTGAATCCATTAATTACAGCTTCCTAAAGCAAGAGAACCCATCTAACTGCGTTTTCTTGTAGAAATTTTTACATTAAAAAGCTTGTACCATTTTGGACATGTAAAAATCTTTGTCTGTGTTCTGGATGTCCAATCTAGAATTTGTAAAACGCTAAGTAATTTATCACTGTTTGCTGTGTGTAACATAAGACCACTGATTTTCTCATTTTTTTTAATGTGTTTTTGAAAACACTTTTTCTTTCCGTAGATCCATGCAAGCCATCCATCCCAATCCAGTCACCTAATGACAGTGTTCTTCCTCTGTCTCCAGCTGATAGTCCCAAAGCAAAACAAGCAGAGGTAAGAAAGGAAGTCTAAAGTTTCCAACTTAACTACCTGTAGCAGTAGGACAGTTTGTTGGATAACCTAAGGAGGACTGACAGCAGTGGGCTTTCCTCCTTTCTTGTCTCTGTAATTTATGTTCTTCTTGAAATCTGACTTCATTTAGACTTAAAAAATAATGTCCTATCTTTCTTTCCTGTCTTCAGAGTGTAGTGGCTCTGTCAGTCACACAAGTGCCTGTCACAAAGCCCCAAAAAGAATTATATGGGACATCTTAATTTCAATGTGCAGATTCAATGCATGAGAGGAGCCAAGAGTAAGGTGTTGCCATTTGTCCTGTTTTGGCTATCTTTTCTGTACCAAAAGCAGGTTGTATTACTTAGTAGTAATCAAAGCAGTGCTTATTTATTCCAGAGCAACAACATAGTTCATCTTAAGGAAGTGAGACACAGCAATGATGTACTGTCCTGTCATCAGCCTTGGAGTCAGCGTGCAAGCATGCCGTGTTGTTTCCAGCTACTGATGTGTAAGAGCAGGAAGTACATGACTTCAAGTCTTCAAGTCAGATTCTTCCCTGCCAAGTGTTTGTTTTTAAGGGATTGCTAAAAGATTAGACTTGATCCCAGAGAGTTTTGTCATTAACCACCTTACTTTTACAACGGACACATTATGGGATAAGGCATGTTTGCCAACAGCAATTGCTGACAACATTCACTTTCTGTTAAGGAGTTCTTGTTCCAGGACCACATAATGATTCTGTTGGACACACTTATTGCTTGTATTAGAACAGTGCCTAGATGCAGTACTCAAGACCTGAGTGTTTATTGTGTGTCATACAAGCACACAGATGGAGAGGTTTGTGCTCTAACAGTCAGTTAAACCAAACTGTCTTCGTTCAAAAGAAAGCTGATGCCAAAGATGTCACTGGAAAGAGTAATATCAGAACTCAGTTAGAGGATTCAAATGCCAAACGGTTAAATTGTAAAACAGCAAAATGTGCTGCTGAGGGATGTGGCAGTCTGGATCTAGGGGACGGAAACCAAGACTTCTCAGACCGTTAAGAGATAAGGGTCTTACACTCTATTTTACTCTTGAGAAAGAAAGCACCCCTTGATTTATGAAAACATTACAGCAGATGCTAGCCAGCAGAAGGCACTGTATTAATGACAGCTGGAGAAACTTGCATCAAATCTATCTGAAATAAAGGTCCATGACAACATACAGAGTAGGAGATTCAAAGGGAGAGCAGGAAAACGTAGAAATGGATTTCCAGAAGTTAGTTCAGTGGGCTTTCTTCCAAAAATTACATTTGCCTTGTCATCCACAAAGGATGGTTTATGCAATGGGGCAGAAAAATTAACTATACCTAATGAGAAATTCTAAGTGACGTTATAGGCCCACAAATGGAATGCCATGTGTTTTTTCATATTTTGACACTTGAACGGTTTCCTTATTGCTGACTTCATTAAAAGCAAAAAAAAACAAACAAACAAAAAAAAAAAAAAAAGCAACACCCAGAGAAACAGTATTCTAATGGGCTGAGTGACTATTAATATTTCCCTTTTTCATTATTTTTTTTGTAGGCTGCAAAGGATTGGCTGGCTGAAGTATCCAATGCAATAAAATCTCCAGAGGCACGCTTTTTTCCAGAGCCTTTCATTCTTGATGAAGGACCAAAGGATGAAACTCCCAGAGACAGGAAAGTTAAGAGCCCTTTGGTGCCACCATCTCCAGTGTTGTCCCAGCCGGTTGCATCACCAGAAGCTGTCATGCCTACATCACTAACAGAGTCTCAGCCAGCAGCATCAACATTGGCTTCATCTCCAACATCTGCTCAAACACCTATCTGTTCACAGCCTTTGCCTTCTGCTGAAACATCCATTCCATCCCCAGTGGAACCTCCAGTATGTTTCCAGCCTGTCCCAGCCCTAACATCTACTCCTTTAGCCAAACTGGTCCTTAGAAGCCAGAGTAGTGAAGTCAAAAAGCTGGGGAGCCCTACTACTGCAGAAGAAGCCCTGAAACGGAGTAACCTTGTGGAAGAGTTTTGGATGAAGAGTGCCGAAATCCGGAGGAGCTTAGGACTCACCCCAGTAGACAGAAACAAATGCTCAGAGACGAACTTTACTGTCTCTGCTCTTGAGACAACTCCTATGAAGACTTTTAATAGTGAGAATGTTTCAGGGGATGAAAGGATCCATCTTGTGAAACCCCAGCCTGCCCCAAGAAGACAGGGACTGTCCAAGTTAGAAAACGAGCAGATTTCTCTGCTCACACCAAAATCTCCATCAGAAAAAGAGCTAAAGAGTTCCAATGAAGTAAGGAGAGATGTATCCAGCAGTTCTGGACTTGGCCTTCAGGAGAGCTCATCTAACATGAGGACTATGGCTAGCCAGAGCTTCAACACTTCTGACTCTACCATGCTTACTCCTCCATCAAGTCCTCCACCACCCCCTCCTCAGGATGAAGAACCAGCCACTTTGCGTAGGAAGAGGCATCAAGCAGTCTGGCAGAACGAGATTGAAGCCAGGTCACCTCCAACACCAGCATCAACACCTCCTGCTCCTACACGCCATCAGTCAACCTCTGCTGCCAGAGAGTCAGCCCAGGCCAAAAAAGACGACGTGCGGAAGTCTTTTGCAGAGAGTGTGGATGAAATTCCATTTGCTGATGATGTAGAGGACACGTATGATGACAGGACAGAGGACTCAAGCCTTCATGAGAAGTTCTTTACGCCTCCTACCAGTAGGCCAAGGCCAGAGAAACCACTTCTTTTGCCCTTGGTCAAAGAAAATGGTGGCCCACCCTCAATGGAAGGAGGAGTTAACCAAAAGAAGAGAGTTTTGCCTGAAATTTCTGTAGAAGCCAAGGAGCTTGCTGAAGAAAGAATGAGAGCCAGAGAGAAGTCTGTCAAGAGCCAAGCACTGCGTGATGCCATGGCTAAACAGTTGTGTAAGATGAAAGATATGGAGATGGCTGCAGCTGCTGCTGCCGGGGGCACAAGGGCACGCAAGGCATCTTCTGTGCCCTTGAAGACCAAAGAGTTGTTTTATGAGTCTCCAAAGTATTTGGGTTTGAAAATGGCAGAGGGATCCACACTAAAGCATGATGCTGCTAGTGAGAAGTTCTCCACTCCTGCTGCTGATGTAGCTGGACCTGAAGGATCTGTCACCTCTTCAGAAGGCTCCAGTGGGAAGAGTAAGAAAAGAACTTCTCTTTTCTCCCCTCGTAAGAACAAAAAGGAGAAGAAATCAAAAAATGACAGCAGGCTTTCTGACAAATCTAGTGGTGGGACAGAGGAAGCAACAAAGCCTAGGTCGTTATGGAAGTCTGTTTTCTCTGGGTATAAGAAAGACAAGAAGAAAAAGACTGATGACAAATCCTGCCCAAGTACTCCCTCAAGTAGTGCCACTGTGGATTCTGGCAAGCACAAAGCTTCTCCGTTGGTTACAGCTGCAGGTATAGTAGATACATGTCTCTGCATCATGTACTTTTCCTACAGCTAGGGATCCCTTTAAAGTAAGCTTATCATACTTTGTCTCTCAGCCACTGTGCTGAATGACGTTGCTCCTCAGTGTCAAATCTTAGAATCATAGAATGATTTGTGTTGGAAGAGACTTTAAAAGATCATCCAGTCCCAAGCTCCCTGCTGTGGACAGGGACACCTCCCACCAGACCAGGCTGCTCAAGGCCCCATCCAGCCTGATCTTGAACATTTCCAGGCAACGGGAATCCACAACTTCCCTGGGCAGCCTGTGCCAGTGCTTCACCACCCTCACAGTAAAAAAAAATTCTTCCTAATGTCTAACCTAAATCTTTCCCCTTCCAATCTGAAGCCATTCTACCTTATCCTATCACTGCAAGCCCTTGTAAAATGTCCCTCCCCAGCTTTCCTGTAGCCCCTTCAGGTACTGGAAGTTCACGGTCTACAACTACCTGAAATGAGGTTGCAGAGAGATGGGTGCCGGTCTCTTCTCCCAAGTGAGAGGTAATACAAGGGAGAATGGCCTCAAGCTGTGCCAGGGAAGTTCCGATTGGATGTTAGGAAAAAGTTTCTTCACGGAAAGGGTCATCAGACACAGGCAGAGCCTGCCCAGGGAGGTGTAGAGTTACCATCCCTAGAGGTATTTAAAAGACAGGTAGATGAGGTACTTAAAGATATGGTTTAGTGGCAGATATGTATGGTTGGACTCGATCATCTCAGAGGTCTTTTTCAACCTGGTGATTCTGTGATTCTATGATTCTCTGGCCCTGTACAAGTAGCCAAAATGGTGCCAGCTGCTGCCTTCCAGGTGCTGTGTCTACCATAAGAGCATTGATAGAGCACAAAAGGAGAATCATGACTGCTAGTTTTAAGTGTTTGCAGAAAGCAATGCTCTCTTAGGATGAATCTTGTAACTAATATTGCTCCTTGTGTGGAGCAGTGCTTCTCTGATCACTCTGTAATGTGAAGCAAAGCAATGGAGAATGGCATAGAAGTATTGTTGAAGCTCAATCAAGCAACTTATCAACTGAATTCTGAAATGTTTACAGAGGGAACAGTTACTGCTTCTCTAACTTTTTATTCCTGGTTTCTCAGATTTGCAGCTCCGTCAACACCTGAGTTTCTCAGAAGACTCTGACCTCTCCAGTGATGATGTCCTGGAACGTTCCTCACAGAAATCCAGGCGAGAGGTAGGCAGATGGGAAAGGCATTTTAGAGGGATCTAGCCCCGTGCAGATCGCAAGCTGAGAGAACCACATCAGAAACTTGGATGATTTTGTAGTTCTTGCTGTTTCTTTCATGGAACAGGCTTTCCTGTAAGGTGCCTGGCTGTTCTGCCTACGATGAATTGGTTTCACTTGATTTCACAATTGCAAGCTATTCCCTGGTGTCGTCACATGAAGGATCTGTTTTCTTGCTGTGACAGTACTTTATAATGAATATCACAGTCAGAGTAGTGAATTTTGTCCCTGTTTTAAGCATGCCAATAGTCTACAGAAAGACAGTTAATGTCAGAAGAGTAAATTTCACTGGCTCTAATGTTATTGCCAAAAGATAACAAGATACTTCTTGCTTTTTGTAAGGGTCCCATTTTAGGATATTGTTTTATAAGCCTCTGATAGATTGAAGTGGTAGAATTCCAAGCAAACTACAGACAAGAATGTACTTCTGCATACATCAAGAGTGTAGTCAAGACAGATCATCAACTAAGAGGTAGACTGCAGACTGCAGTTTCACAGCTCATACAAGTTTGCTTATTTTTCCTGGGAGAAGAGAATATGTACCATCCGAATTAGTGCCTTCTCTCTTCAGAGAAGAGATGAGCCGTCAGCCGTTTCTTCCACTTTGAGCCTGTTTTCTCTGAGGATGACTTGGTAGTTGCTGAATATTTCCATATGTCTGTGTGTGTACATAACTGTGAAGCTGAAATAGATTGTAGTGAGACCCTATGAAATGCCAGTTTATAGGGATTGGTCTTAGCCCAGTGTTCTCATTCCAGTGTAGTCTGGTATGAGCTCTGCTTCTTCTGAGAGCCTTTTCTCGTTCCTGACCAACTTTCTGGTCAGCTAGAGGTATAGTGTCATATTGTAAGACATATCAATGGCTTTCTAGCCAAAATAGCTTACGTTTAAATGGTGCTTTAAGGAAGTTATTGAAGAGGAAAGAGGAGACAGCAGTGGGTCTTCGTAAAAGACGAGAGAGAGAAAAATGCATTTAGTTTATTTGCATGTGTTTATATGCGGAAAATATACAATGAGAGCCAAATGCCAAAGCTACTTGCTTTTAAAGTGTTAATTTTAATTTTAGGATGGCAGTATTAATGAAGAAATAATTGAAAAACATAAGGAACTACTCAATCATAGTAACAGGGAAGAGCCTGTCTTTCATTTCTGAGAGCTTCTGAGCTTTGCTAGACAGAGTTTGTAAGATTTGGAGGCATAAGTAGGGATTTAATTGAACACTAAGACCATTCTGGTACTGAAGATTGTTCCCCCTGTCCCTTCCTGGCAGTTCCTGGTTTCAGTGTTCAAAAAAACTCTGGAAGAAGAGAGCATCTGAGAGCATAGTGTCGCAGACACAGTGGTCTGTGCCTCCTGTTTCAAACCTGCCATCCAGTGTGCACAAATCAATCTCAAATGGCAGGATCTAGTGGATACTGGGCTCAAATGGCAGGGGTATGGAAGTACTGCAAACTGAAGTGACCCAGGAAATGCTTTCTATGTGTACGTAGTGCAATGACTTGGAATAACTAATGAATTTAAGGCTGGTGGAAGGAGTTGAAGTAAGTAGGAATTTTCTGTGTTTACTTACCTCTCTTTTAATCTCTCTCCCTAGTTGATCTAGGTCTCTTCTAAAGAGGAAGATTGTTTTGTTTTATTTTACTCCCTTTTTTCTCTCCCCTTTCCATTCCTCCTTGCATTGCTTTCAAGCCGTTTCATGAGAAATTCTGCATTTTCCAAGAGATGCAGAAGAATGAGGTACCTGTGGCTACCAGAGGATAGATCTGCAATACATGGGGTTCAGATAAGAGTTAGAGTTATTGTTCTGCCTTGTAAGCTCCTTCAGGAGGAAGCAGGGCTTCAGTAAGGTCCATGCTTGTTTTCAGACTTTGGTATGCCTTGGTGGTCACTTTTCTTGTGCTGAGCTACTTTGATTTACAAGGGCTTTTGCAGAGAAAAGATCTTATCACTAAGCATTGGAGGAAGTAGGTGACACTGGCAGATGCCTGGAATCCTAATACTGAAAATATCTCACCAGCTCTGCCCAGGATGTGGTGGTATTGCCTCATTTTCTCACATCTGCTCTTGCTGAAGCTGCATTAGGAATTTCTTTGCTCAGAATCTGCCTATTTTCTGAATAAGAAATTAATTTGAGAATGGATTTATTTAGAAGTGATGAATCTGAGAATTCCCCTGTGTTTATTGCATCCTGTCCAAGGATGTAGAACGTACACGCGAACACTGGAGTGCCTTGCTGTCAAAAGAAATGTAACTGGACTTTGAGACTGACACAACTGGGTTTGTACTGCTTTGGGGTCAGGGTTATATTTTTCAAGTTACAAACCACTTAGTACTTGTTACAGGTAAGAGGTGACTTCCTGTGTGCCACGTAACTTTTATGTGAACCCCTTCTCTAAACTGAAATTCTGCTTGTGTCGCTTTTTTGGTAATTGTAGTGAGCTTGCTTCCCAGACAGCTTGCTCTGTTTAGCCTGTTCGTTGTGATGAGCAGTGAATTAATTCAGTGTTGCTTCACGTAGTGTTGATTTCAAGAGAAGCATCTTGTAAAAAATGCCTCATGTGAATACCCTGTGGGTCTCGTGTTTATAGGTGTGTCATTGTGTGTTTGTCCTTGTTCCCATACAATTATGGTATTGTGATCAAGATGTGTGTTTTACTGCCGCAGATGGCTTGCTTTTTACTGAAGTTTGCATACATGCTGAAGTTGTTCTATGGCTTTTCATTTACGATTTAGTTAACTGATTGTGAAAATGCAAAATGCTGGCTGTTCACCCAGAATGGCACAATGCCCTCTGTACTTCATGACATGGGAAACTTGCCTCTCTAAATTTACCTACACTGAGTAGTTTACTTGCCTTATTTATGGGTACAGAGTCACATAGAATGCCTTTGGATGGAGAAGGTAGTAATTTTTTTTCTCCCAGTCTCCTCCCCTATAGTTTTAGCTCCTCAGGCTCTCTTGAGGCTCTCGTTTTAGACAGAGATATTCCATTGCTGTAGGGGACACAACCCACTCTGAGCCCATATGGTTTTTCTCCTGTCACAAAGCAGTGAGGAAGACTTATGATGTTAGTTAAATGTAAGTGATCGTTTCAGAGAATCATAGTATAGTTTGGGTTGGAAAGGACCTTAAAGATCATCTAGTTCCAACCCCTCTGCCATGGGCAGGGACATGTCCCACTAGATCAGGGTGCCCATATCTATGAAGTAGAGATAATTTAAAGCCATGAAATAAACACAACTCTTAGGAGAGGTTTTAGATCAGATTGTAAATGGAGAGTTGTGTGACAGAGTAATATATGGCTGACTGAGCCAGATCAGGCCAAACATGCCCCCACAAAAGCCATTATTCCTAATCCTCAACCAAAAGTTTGTATGTGTATGTACGTGTATTTGCACACTGGACATTAAAACCATAGGTAGATAAAAGCCAAATAATTCCTCTAGAAAAAAAGTATTTCTGGTTGACTGTATCTCCAAAGCTTTTTGATTTCAGGAGAGTGCTAGAAACTTGATTTTGTGGGTAGAAGTTCCATTGTGCTTCATCAGTCTGGGTCACGTTCAGCTTTTGCACCATTTTATGTTTCATTTAAAAACAGCTTTGTTTTATTACTGTTTTCAATGTTGAACTGATTTTGCTTCATTGTGTATGTTTTTTTTTTATTTTTCTTTTCCTTTACCATTCCCCCCTTTAAAGTCGATTTATGTACCACACGCCTTGGCATTCAAGAGATCATATTCGTCAAAGGTAGTGTCTCCATTCCCACTAGTTGGCCATTATTGCATTGCATGTCCCTATATTAACCCATTGAATCTGTAGCTACCCATCACATGTGCACTAACATCACAAACGTTGACTGTGCATGCGTGAGATGTGAGCAGACACGGGCAGCAAATTCTTTGTAGAGGTTGTCTACCAAAAGTGCATTAAGCTCCGAATTGTCTGTCTAGTTAAAATGCATGTGATTATCGGTGCACACCACTGTATAGAGTGATGTGGGTGATCTTTTGAGCTTCACAACAAATTGGTTTTCAAGTCAATTAAATATATATACATATTCTTTTTCTTCCTACTTAGAATATGAGTTCAAGTAAATTGTCAGTCTTTAATCAGCATCCTTCAAAATTGTTAAGTTCACTGAAATCTTAGTGAAACTAAGCTAAAATTAAGACAGAAGTTGCGTTTCTATTTCAGGAGTCTTGCTGCTTTCTGAAATTCTCATTGCCCTCTCTTCGTAGTCATAACAGTGTTACATGGGGTAGGAAAGTCAACACCCTCTATAGCTTTACCTTCTGATTTGGGTATCATCATGGATTTTTGGGGGGTTGGGGTTAAAGAAAGAAAGATGAAGTGTTAAATTCTTGGAGCTTTAACAATGGTGCTTGCTGACCACCCCTCTGAGGAATTTTTAATAGAACTGTGATCCTGACTCAAACACTGTTCCACGGAGAGCAGTAAACCAGAGGTAGACTGGCCAATGTGGCAGAACAGTAACTAGATAAAACAAACTTTCAGGGTGGTCTGTCTTAATGTTTTGTCCTTAAAGTTGACTGTCCATAGAGAAGATCTTTTTCCAGAAGTGGAAAATATCTGTCTACAGCTGTTCCTTGAAGTCTACATATGTGTATGTGGGAAGAGAGTTCCTTTCTTTACTGTAGCTCACGCCATGCTTGTTTCTTGGACACTCTTAAGTGCATATGAGAGGAAGCCCTCTTAAACTACAGCACAACCAACTAGTATACCTGATAAGATACCAAACTCCAATTTAGTAATGTTAAAAAGATTTAGTTATTTTTAAACTAGTTTCACTGAGAAAAAAAGGAGGAGGAAATACTTTTCTATTTCTATAAACATAACCTTTCTCCTTGTGGATGCCTTCTGGTATTGCAATATGCTAGTTTTAGTTCAGGGGTGGTGTGCTCTGTTTTACGTGAGCCAGTTTCGCAGGTTACTCTTGAGACAAGATTTCCCACCTCACACCAGAATGTCATTCTGCTTCCAAATATTTTTTTACCCTTTTGGTTCATAGAAAAGTTGCACAAATTTACACAAATAGTCATAACCGGTTATATGAGTATAACTCCAAACTAAGAACGTTCTTGCTCCAGAACTAAATAGGGGCTGGGGACTACCAATACAAGTACTCTAGTCTATAATAAGTCTATAATAATTTCCTAGCTTATACTGCTGTCACTGTTCACGTAGATGTGCCTTTACCCTCTTTTAAAATAAAATCAAGTTGACTTCTCTGTATGGTACTCATCAATATAAATAAATCCTTTTGGCTAAATCTGTTGAGAAGTAGAATAAAAATTGATTTTATCTCTGGAGAGAGGTTTCATGTAGCATTGGAAGACAGGGAGTGGGGCATTATATAAAATCACAGCTTTGCAATTGGCTTATATCTTTCTTCACTCTTGATTTGATCCTGAAATTGTTGCTTCACTGCACTGTGAACACCTTTGCCTACAGAAGCTTGACTTTTGACACAGCCATGGCAAAGAGAGAACACCTCCCTTCTGAGCTTTTGGAAGACAAAATGGGCATCCCTCCCCCCGTACCTGAGCATGCAAATAAAATCTGCTTCTGCTTTTCCTTCCTTCAGAGAGCCTACACAGAAGAGGAACTGAATGCCAAGCTGACTCGGCGAGTACAGAAGGCTGCCCGTAGACAAGCCAAGCAAGAGGAGCTAAAAAGGTTACACAGAGCTCAGGTAGTGTTTCACAATCTTGTGATGGCAGACAGTTAACTCTGTGTGAAAGCACTATGATCATGACATTCTTCTGAATGTAACAGAAGAGGATGCAGAGATGGAGCTTTATTTCTATGTGATTGTCCCTGCTCCTACCCCGTCTTCGAAATTTGATAGATATGAGAAGAATGGCTGAAACCTATCATGATAGTTTTACAGTGAGAAGAACAATGACCATAAGACCTTTCTAGCTGGAGACGAGTGAAGCATCTGCACCGAGTGGAACAGTGATAGTCAGATAATACCAGATAAACCTATCTTTGCTTTGCTAGATTATACTGCTGGATGAAGTGTTACCAAATTAACTTTTAATTACCGGAGAACTTGCTGTAAAACTGCTGGCATCATCTATAGGTGGTGATTATAGGATTTGTTTAAAGCTTGAGGTAGGGGCTCAGCTGACTGAATAGCATCACGTTTCACTTCAGCATTTAGGAAGATGATTAGAGTTGTGGCAAATAAGTGAGTATCAAGTGTTTGCAGAATTAAGGCATAGGATGGGAGGGGTGGGGAAGATGTCCCAGGAGGGACAGGGACGCCAGCATTTGAAACAGTGTATTGTTGAATTGGCTGATTTGACTGAAATCACTTGGTGCTGGATGAATGCTTCAGGTAGAGCTGGAGAATTGCTGTTGGTGAGGTTCTGCTCCATTCTTCTCCGAACAGATCATCCAGCGGCAGCTTGAACAAGTGGAGGAGAAGCAGAGGCAGCTCGAGGAAAGAGGGGTTGCTGTGGAGAAGGCCCTTCGGGGAGAAGCAGGTATCCATCAGAACTTGATTTGCTTTTTAATGCTTCATTATCAAGTGCTTGTGCAGTAGTCCGTAGCTGCTTGGATTTTAGAGGTAATTGGACCATTAGAGCCTAAAAATATTCCAGTGTGAATCCATTCTCCTTTTTCTGTCTTTTCGAGGCCTTTGTTGTTCCTGTGTTTCTTCCAATTATGAGACTTCCGTATGACAGAGACTCAAGTTTGCTTGTCTTTGCCTGAAGCTTGGGAGGTAATCCTCCAACTATTAATTACTGACTGACTGTTTCTGCATATAACTGGATATTACAGCTAGAAAATTGCAGGGGTTTCCTAGCTGCAATTCATATAAAGCTGTCACAGTACGAGAACCCTGTTTATATATTAAGGAAGTAATTGTGAAATTGTGTGCTTTCTCTACTGTGTTGGATTATCAAAGTAGTGTCCTTACAAGGGACCATCACAGAACATCTTCCTCACTGCACAGCCCAGCACACTGGCTACTTCCAAGAAAGTTGTGCAGAGCAGAAATGCACATCTCTACTGAAAGGTATCCATGTCAAGCTGTTAAAGGAATGTTATGTGTACTTGAAATTAAATTAAATGAGTATCATCTGATCTGGCAAAACACATGAGAGGAGGAGTACTTGGCTCAGATAATGCTGATAATAGTATCATGATTTGGAAAAAAGAATCCTCGATTGCAAGGAGTCAAATATCCAACAGGCAAATGCAGTGTGCGTATACTTGACAGGCCCAGGACTTATTCACCTGACTACAGGAATTAGAGATCGGAAATGGTAACAGTGGAAAAGGTGTTTAGGAAACATTTTAGCTTTGTTGCTTGAAGAGCAACCGCTGTGCCTGTGAAGATGGAACTTGATTAAGCAGTGAAGGTTCACCAGAGGAAAAGTCTGTTGGAACTTCCTGCCAATTACCACTCGGCCAGGATTAGGTACGTTTTCTCTGAAAGGGCGTGCCGAAGCAGCAGGACCGAGTCATTATCAAAGCAAAAAGGTCCTACAAGTGTGGTGAACAGTCTTGAGGACTTGGATGGTTTTGTGATCTGACTGGCTTTTTCATTTGTGGGTTCAAAAAATCACCTTGTGCAAAAACTTTCTCTGTGGCGGTGCCTCCTTCCTTACGCTGTGTATTTTTGTGTAGCTCCACTCTGTTCTCTGCCAGTTACTGCAATTACTAAAACCACTTTTTATTTCTAGTTGTTGCTCTCCTTTTTCTTCTTTTCATCTGGAAGTCTGTCTTGATTACTCAGGTGCTGACTGGTTTTCACATAAGACATGTCAGCACAAGTGGGAAGTCTTAGCAGGTGGGAGAACATTCTTCATCACAGAAAGTTCTCTTGCTGAAGAAAGATAGAAGATTGCCTAAAAAAACCTCAGAGAGGGCAGAACATGACCAAGAGTGAGAATTGCTGTTTTATATGAAAGTCTGCAGAATTAAATCCTTATAAAACTAACTTCTAACTCCCAGCTCTCCCAAAATGAAAGCAGTCTTAGATGAGCTTATATATTTGTGAATTTCTTAGCAGAATTATGAGACTGTAGGTGACTGTTTGCAAAATTATTCTCTCTTCAGGAAGTCTCTAGGATATGTGTTGTCATAACATTATGATTAGAGAAGCTTAACTCTGTCTTAAAGATTTCACCAGCCTCAACTCTTCCAGTTGTTTCAGGGGATGAATAAGAAACACATTCTGTTGGGGAAAAAAAACCCAAAAATGTTCTAACCTGTGTTGGCAGAAAGACAAGATTATACATTAATTCCATCCTTCACCTTTCTAGCCACTTTTGCATGGACATTTTACATATGTTTCCAGTAAAATAACTGAATTTTTTCTTTTTTTAAAATCTGAAATATCAATTCAAATTCCATATGTGCAAATAATTTCTGCCTCCAGCAGCCATTCATTATTCAGGAAGGCAGTATAATTTTCTTGTCATCTGCCTTGCCCAAAATACTGACCTAACAGTGACCACTGCATTCAGCAAGTACCATTATGTAAAGGTGTGGAGTCATGCCCTTGTCTCTGATTGCGCTGTCCCCTAATGGAACTGTGTAAACAAAAGCTAAAAAAGGGAGGGGCAGTGCATAAAGTGATGTCATCTGAAAAAGAATCTTTTTTCCTTGTAATAAGCCTGTACAAGGGGAAGAAAGGGGGGGGGGAGTGCAAGAGGTTCTCCTGTACACATACCCCGTCCATATAAATAGAAAAGGATTGCAATGCAGGATTGAAGTAGCGGGTGTCCTGTAGACAGCAACCAGTATTAACCATTCTAGGAGAACATATTAGGCTCTCTAATGAGCGGGTTATTGAGCTTCCCTCTCTGTAGGGAAAGAACAAATCACTTACTGAGTTAGGCATTTAAATATGAGGGTTTAGATTGTATTAGTAGTAGTTTCCTACTACTAGATACTTGAAAATCCTGACAGAAGAAACAATTCTGTGTTCTATAATGATTCTTTTCTTTTTCTATCTTAGAAAAAGATAGACCAGACCATCTGAACTATTTCTTTATGTCATTTATCGTCCTTTAGCATATTGTCTGTTAGTTATCTTTCCTCTCTGTGAAGAATTTCAAATTTTGCATCCATCGAGATCTTCCATTAAGTTTAATTGCTCTTATCTCTGACCTCTGGACCTCTTTCCATTTTTAGAAAAAAGTATTTTTCAGTTAGACTGGTAAGAACAAACCCCAGTACTATAGGTAAGGATTTGTTTACATAGAATTATTTTGCTTCAATTTTCAATCTGTTTTGCATCATCCTTAATATGTTCTTGCCAAGTGACTTATACCAAGAAGACTGTCAGTAAACTCTCCAAAGCGATGCCCTGCTGTCTTTCTGAGAGATTCCAGTTCATTTAGATCCGAGTAATAAATACAGGCAGCTCAATACTCTTTCCAGGAGTTTCATTCTTTATCTGATAGTTGTTGAGTTGGAATATTTATTTGATGGTATTCAACTGATGTGTATGAACTAATCAGACTCAGAAACATTTTGGAGGCCATCATCAACTTTAATTTGACAAAATAATTGCACCTTCCTGGCTATCTCCTTTTCATTTCCTTTTCTAAGTTGCCTCTGCCTCAGGCAAGGTACGGTGGGTCGTTTATTCTTTTAAAAGCTGAATGCTCAATCTAACATTTAGTTTCTGATTCAGAAAATGATCTCACACCCTATGATTACTTAATTGCCTTAACGTGTTCTCTGTGATTATCTATGAAAATCTCAGCCTTTGATAATCACATTCATAGTAAGAGTGAATGATTTGGAATGTAAACTCTTATTTCAAGTGACAGCATAAGCAGGTGACAAGTTTGTCATATCCATGTGGTCTAAGCGTTTTTCATCCCTTTCTTCCCTTCTCATCTACCCCCCTTTCTTTTGCATCGTGGTGTTTTGCTGCAAAGGTGAAGTAGGATAATCTCAGTGAAGATTTTCCCATTTTTCTGTGGTGTCCCAAAGGCTCCTTGAATGGGATTACCATTAATGTAGCAGTACTTTGTATTATAGTGCATTCGCCTGTTTGGACATGCTTATGACTTTGATTTCTTGAGTGTTTTTTTCATTTTTTCAACTATTAACTTAAAAATATATCAGATCAGAAAATTCTGGAACTTTTTTTGCCTCCTTTATCCATAAACTTTGATAGTTAAGAGCTGGGAAAATGTCTTCTACTGTCAGATCAATACTGAAAAATTTGAGAGCCACTTCTTTATGTAAAGTGAATCATATGCAGTAAGAAATGGTGCTTTCAGTACTCCCATCTGTCTCTTCCCCAAAGAAACATCACACAGTGCTATACTCGTGGTGTACCTGTCTAGCAGCTGTGGGATGTGCATGTCACTGTTCCGCATACTTCTGTGTAGGTTCTTCTCTGACATAGATGGTGTATTAGCAGAAACGCACATACCCATCTTTCTACACTGGGGCGTTTGCCATTCCTGTCAGCACAAAGTCAGTGCTTCCCAGCCGTGTGCCATACACACACATCTTCCACTGACTCTCCTCCAAGACATCGACCTTTACACCTTTCCTGCAGCTTACCTAAAAGGTGACACTGTTTCCTTCTAAGGCATTGCTCAGCATTAAAGACACAAGATCAGTTCTGATTTTCTCAGGAAGAACAAGACAGACACTAATGGCAGGTACTGGTGCAGACTGAAATAGGCGAAGTGTCTCTGTGTACACTTCTTGATTTTTCCTCTTGGAAGTCATTGCCTGCCTGCTGGGAATTTTCTCTTCGTCTTCGGAATATATATGTTTGTGATGTATTCGTGTGTATGTTTATCTATATATACAGAGAAAGAGACACACAGGGTTTTTTTCTGTGTATATATATATATATGTGCCTTTGCGTATAGCTGTATGTTTCTTATTTGCTCTTTTTTTGTTGTTTCTGTCTGTCTGTCTTTTTCTCCTATATTGCTTTGATTGTGCGGGGCTAGGGTGGGTGTCTAATTCAATAACTGTCTTCACCGATTCCTTGTTGTAGACTATTGGGGAGAGTCTTATTACAGTGACCTCATCGACTTGCATCTGGGTGGTATGTATAGCCGAACCTCCTGCTGACACTAACCCTGCTGACACTCCTCCCCACCCCTCCCTTCACCCACTTCTCCCATCCTTGCCTCACAAACAAGAAGAAACAGCCCTTGCACACGGTGATAGCAGAACCCCTTTTCCAGCTCAGGAAGAGTGGACCCTGGTATGCTCCACAAACCACGTGTAAGGCTCCCTCTTCTATTTTACACAGTGTGGATTATTTCAAAATTTGCTTACTGTTTTCACTCTCCCTTCCCTGGAAGGCAGTGGAAGGCCATTCTGTTTTTTTTGCTTCTCCTTTTCGAAGTCCAACTCTACCATCGAAATCCTCTGTAGGAAATTATTTAAACATGAAAGGGACAGCAGAACTGACCTGCTCCCAAGACAGCACTGTAAAGGATTAGTCATGCCACTGCCTCCCTCTTTCCCTCTGGAGGCTCGTTTGCTTCTTCCGAAATAAACAGTGTATGTTGATGATCTAACAAAATCAAAATGGTCCCTCAGGGGACTTTGGAATCACTTGTAGATGGCAGATGCTTCTTTCTTGTTTTGTCTTACTGTAAGGTCAGGTGAGAATCTGCTGAGTTAAGAGTTCCAGTCATTTTTGCTGGAATCTGCTGTTAGTTTTCAGTCAGCCCAGTTTGTATCATTACACAGCTGCTAAGCTTCTTGGTATGTTATTTTTTTCCCCTAATATCCCATTTAATGCTAAACACATATTACGATGTTTAGCTCTTTTTTTTTCACTTGGCGATTATAATCCCATCGTCACTCTGCACCATGGTTCTGCATTTCTTTAATTAATGTTACTTTCTGAATCCCTTAGTGTAGGTGGTTAACTTTTGGGTTGCAGATGGCTTTTTTTTAGCATTGTCCATCCTGAAAATTAAAATTCCGTTTGCTAGTTTAATTACTCTGACTCTGTTCTTAGAAAATGGACACATTTGTCAGCAGATCCAAGAGAAAGCAAAAACTCTGCTCAGCTGCCTTGTCATCTGAGGCTCTCATTTTATTTGTCTTTCGGAGTATAGAGATACTTGACGTGAGCTGTGTTTTGTTGAGGCAGTGCATTGCAGCCCGGCTCCGCACAGTGGAAGATCCATGCGCTCTGGGCCTGGTCCAAGGCACTTCACTACAATTCTTCCCCTGATTTTATTGTGTTCTGCGTTTAATCCTTCAGAAGTTATCTTGCCCAGGATTTTAACTGTCACTTTTTCTCCTCACCTGAGGGGAAGATTATCCCACTTAGTATCTGTCTGTAGCTGTTTGTTGAGAATGCCTCCAAACTGTCCTGGCAAAATAGGTTTTTATTGAAGAACATCCACCTACATTCAAGTTTCAAAATGGAAGACTTTTCTTCTCAGTAGACCTAATTTGTTGCCCAGTTCCCCTGTGCTAATTTTGATGTGATAGTCCTCCACTAGCCCTGCACTTCTTTCACTGCTCAGTCCCTCTGGCATTCTTTCCTGGAGTATCTTCTGTAGAGAGACTTTGAAACCCTCATCCTAGTTATATTCATCAGGGCTGGCCTATATTCGTGTGTGCATAGAGTAGGAGCTGTAAAAGGGTTGATGCTGAATTACACTTAACAGACCCTTATCCCTGTTTAATGCTATTTCCACTATACCTCTCCCTCCTCCTGCTTCTCCTCCTACTGCCTCCTTAGAGACAGCGATCCCATCAAAATCACTAATAGTGGCTTTAAGAAAAGCAAAATAATCGTAACTTAAAGGGACACTGTCACTTAACAAATGATTTTGTTGCAGAAAACTTTAATTGAAATTTGAATTTACTGGTTTTCTTTTTTATGTGTTTGCTTTTTCCATTCGTCTGAACTCAGACAGCCACCCTAGAGTGGTCGATTTTGATCTTCGGTAACAGGCTGCTTTTATTTACATGGTGACTCAGTCACTTGGGGTCACAACAGTCAGAGACAATGTTCACGTTTTTTTTAAATGGTTGATGTATTTTAAAACTGTATCAAGTTCCTGCTCATCTCAAAAATACCTTTTTCAAAGCAAACTTTAAAATACAGTATTGGGCAGTATCCCTTTAAATGCAGTGAGCCGATGTAGCCTGCCTGGAGTACGTGGCTTTAGAGTATTGTTTTGTTGCCTCTGTAATTTGCTTTATATCTGCTTTTGGGGCTGCCAGAACACTTTTGCCAGAAGGGATACATTGCTCTGTTGATACTTGTCACTATTCAGTGGCAGATTTAGAGCTCAGCTTCAAAATTAACTTGTCTGTTCAGGATGCTGCATCTGGATGGAGTGCCATTAAAATCCATGGAGCGCCACGTGGTCCTGCTGAGTGCTATAAGCAGATAGGATGGCTGTGTGATTAATTATTCTACTGGCAGCTTTGGCCTCTGAAACACAGGCATGACTCTACAGTCATGCTGTCAGTAGAATGATAAGCAAAATTGCAAAATACTTTGAAAAGTTATCTGTAAATTGGTAATAATTTTTTAACTATTAGGGCATTAATTTATTCCGATTTTCTTTACACTAATCAGAGTTGCGTTTCATTTAGTTGTTACAGACTGCGCAACAACTTCTGCAAGGGAGTGGTAACTTCTGACATCCTTGGTCAAGTTCCAGTTTGCAGGATTGCAGATTGCTGTCTTAACTACCCTCGTTCCTCTGCTCAGATGCCATAATCCTCTCTTCCTGTTCTAAAATGTCATGTACCGTTGCTGCACGGCAGATGTTTCATTTCACGCTACAGATGGTCACATTTCAATTCTGAGTAATCGTCCTGTGTGTATATTGTGTATGTGGTTGTGTTAAAAGAACATTACAAAGGTTGCCAAGTCTGCAGAAATTAAAGTTTTGTATTATGTGGGTGTATCAACAGATACTCAACCTTTAGATCCATCGCAGAGAACTCTGCCTCATGCCCTTATAGAGTAACTGATAGCAACTCTAGGTTGCCGTCCTCTGGGTTGATCCTCAAGGAGAGAAAATGAGAAACAGTCAGTGGATTTCACATACATTTGCTGGCAGCTGTGGAATGGTGAGACTTGAAATACACGGATTTTGAGCCAGACACTGGAAGGATACAGTGCTTTGGTGGATACACACTGTTTGTCCCTTTTACTCCCTCATTCCAGATATTCCTTCTCCTAATTGTGTCTTTTCCCATGCAAAGCTCCTTACCCTTCTTCCATTTTCATCCTCATTCCCAGTTTCTGCTTCTCAAGCATTTAATTTCAATCCTACCTTCTTGACAAAGAAATCCTAGCATTCTACCCTTCAGACCTCCTGTTCCTCCCCATTAGCTGTTCCTAGTCTTTCATTCCTGCTCTGGTCTTCCTGTGGATTCAGTTCCCACAGTCTCAGTCCCTGTCTCTGGCCTTCTCCTGACATTTTTGGGCCCTGATCACTCTTCTACACAGCATTATTTGTCTGAAAAATTGTATCTTCTGCCACCTTTTTTCACCCCTTTCCCCTTTTCCCATCTCCTCTCTGTCTCTTCTCCTTCAGTACTTTGCATTCTTAGTCTCCTCACTCAAGTAGTCCCAGCCTCAGTTCCTCCTTACTCAGTTGTCTCAGTTTACTCCTTGTCTGCCTGTGGAAATTACCGCTGCTGTTCCCTCTGCCTTTAAATGAGCAGTTTCCTTTTCCTCGCATCCAGCAGAGAATCGTTGAGGGAAGTCCCGCGCTCCTGTCTTCTTCGCTCCTGGTTGGAGTATGTGGAGTCAGGCAAGAAGGATGTAAGGAAGAGCCGGTGTGTTTGATAGTGCTGATTTCAGAATTATCTTCTTCCTTCTTACCATGAGCCTTGTGAACATCGAGGGGAGAAAAGTGTGGTTGTGGTATTTTTAATTCTTTGTACTTTGTATGAAGCATATTCTACAAAAACTTCACTTTTTATTAGCTTATTTAAAAGACTTGAGCTGATGATGCCTTTTAAAGTCTTGCAGATCTAACTCTGCAGGGCTGGGGTCTGATATGCTTCAGTGGGAACAGTCCTATTTCTTGTGATTGGCAAACACAGCTGTCCTGGAAGATGAGTGGAGTTGTAAGATAAACATTGTTTTTGCAGTCTGCAGTTGCTTTTGACACTGCAGTGAATTGGTAACATGTTTTCTTTGCTATTAGTTTGGAGCAAGGAACAACACTTGATAAGCAGAACTTGTTAGGTATAGCTGGAAAACTTATTAGATACTGGAAGCAAGCAGTTGCAATTACCTGCTTCTTTCTGTACACCTCTCACAACCACACACAAAAAACTGACAGACTTGGGAGGCAGGGCAGAACTCTACTAATTCTGACTTCATTGTGAAGTGCCTTGAGGTCTAGTAGAAGCAGAAGATTTCTTTGCAGTCATTTGTGTGTATATTCTGCTCCAACTGTTGCATTCCCTAGTTTTCTTTCCTCTCCCTGCCTTTTTTTCCGCCCCCCTCTCTTCCACTGGATAAATAAGGGTGTGATTTGGTTTCTGTGACAATTCAGTGTCATATGAGTTTTCCCCGGGTTTCTTCCAGTGATTGTACTTTAGAGGATACTGGTTTTGATGCAGTTTTAGGAAACTTTGAAGTCAGACACACTGAGTGCTGTGCTTACAGGATGGTTGTCAGAATCCTTGCCCTCGACTTTATGTAACACCTGCAGTTGTGTGGGTGCTGTTCTCCAAGAGGTGGCTTTCTGTACTCTTACTCTTCTACAACACTGCTGTTGAACAGCTTCACCAAATAGTAAAGTTGGAATGCTTCATGTTTCAGTACTCAGCCTTCTCACCGTACTTTTAAAAGGTGGGAAAGAGGATATTTCTTGTGATCTGCACACAGTTTGTCTTACTGATCTCTTTTGGAATTATTTTAAGCACTAAGCCAAAATTAGAGCTCTTAGCCTGCCTGATAAATGAGTGATGGAATTTGTCAGTTAAATAAGAATTTACAAAGTGTTGAGCTGGCTTAGCTTGTGGGGTCAAGTGCCAACACATTCAGAAATTACATCAACCTCAGAGTTAGATTTCCTGTCCAGTGTTGCTGGTTTCCAAACCGCCCTGCTTAGTCAGCAATATAGAAATGAAAGTCTTTGGAGGCAAAGCTTCCCAAGGATGTGATCCCATTTTGTCTGTGGTGTGTGTATTTGAGTCTCCACTACTTAGAAATTATCACAGCTCTCATGCCATGGAACGTGGCAAAGAGTGATGGCAATCAATGTGAGCTGTAGCTTGGGGTTAATGGTGTCTGCCACCCCAAACTTTCTACTCTGCTTTCTTCATCCTGATCGACCATTTTTACTACTGTTCTTCAGATTATGAAGAAGTGTTATGTAGCTACAGCAGAAAAAGACAAAGCCAATCTGAAGCATTGCTCTTTAAATAATAGATTAATGAAAAGTAGAAAAGAAGACAACAGTCCAGTGTAGCTTATGTAAAAAGAACAACATACAATGAAAAGGAAGGTGGCAATTTCTGGTGTGTTTTCTGAAGAGGCTTTGGAGTGATGGTAGTTATTCTTGGCTTGACTCTTGGTTTCCAGCACTATAGCAAAGTCTGCAATCTCTCAAGTAATATGACAAACATGGTCTTTCTTGTCATGACTGCATGAAAGATTTCCAAGAAAGATCTGGGAAAGATTTCTTTTCGTAGAAGCACGATCATTGCAGTCACTTTATTAATGGGATGTGACTAATCTGCCAGGCAGAGCTTCTGTCTCTCCGGAATGTTCAGTGTGCTTGGGAGCTGGGCCACACTCCTTTCCTCCATGAGCTGCAGCTCCCAGTCTGTACTGGTCACCTCATGCACCTTTCTGAATGTCCCTGCTTGCCAGCAGCTTGGGCTGCTGACCTCTGCTTTGAAGGCTTTACACCTGTTCAGAAAAGTTGGCTTGCGGCGTTGAAAAGAAACAACTTGTGGTTAACACAGTCTGTTGGCGAGTTTGCCCTCTGCAGAGGGAAGAAGTGATAATTTTCTGTCCAGAAGCAATAGTCACACTTCAGACTCTTGTGGAACCTTAGAAGTGAATGGTCACAGAAATGATTCTTCTCTTGCCCTTCAGCTCATTCCAAATGTACTGCTTCAATGAGGCAGTGGGGAGATTGTCTTGCTGCTGCTTGTGTTGCTCTTTCTGTGCTGTGGATGTACCCCTGTGTCGCCTGACCTGGCCTTAGTGTTTTGGTGATGGAGGAGACCTAAGCAGAAAGGGGATTGTTTGGTTTGTTTTGTCTTTTTAAATTGCTTATCAAAAGAGTTTTCCTGTCTGGCCCCAACTACATGGCTAGGAAAGTTGACTTGCAGTGATGATCATGGTTTTTTAACTTAACAAGCCCATGAGGTGGTAATGCCTCTTCTCAAAACAATAATACAATAATACTATAATACTATATATAGTGATGGCTTTGGGAAAAATAAGAAGACAGGTAAGGATTTGCATTATGTAATCAAACAAGTGATAAGGGCAAGGTAGAAGAGACAGTTCTTAACACCAAATTGTGAACCAGGGTATTGTATAATTTTCTTCTTAGTAGTACTGGACGAGTTCAGCCTTCTCCCGGGATTGTCTTTAAATATAAATATAAATAGTGAGAGCTCTCGGTGTGAAGTTGTATTTTCATTCTTTTAAAATTAACCTTGACAGGAATGGGAATGATCTGATGGCACCTGCAATGTCTAAACTTATTCACTGGCTGAAGGAACGCTTTTTACATTTATCAAATGATTTTTTTTTTTTTTTTTTTAGCCTTAGTTCTCTGTTTCTGAAACAGTTAAGAGGCTTCTTTTCAAAAGAGTTCATCTGAAGGGATACTGAAATGTGTGACACGGAGTATGCTTTTAAGACTTGCTACTGTCAGTGAAAAGTCTTTTTTCTTTCAGGAAATATGATAAAACAGTTTTTGTCTTAAAATTAGACAGTTCCTATTTCCGTCTGCTTATGGTATCTGTCCTACACATATCAACACTTTCTTAGCAAGACCAGGGAGTTTTCATGAGTATCATCTTGGAGAAGTTTTTAAAAGTATAATTAAAATTCTACTGCATGATATGTACTTTGGAGCATAATATCTGGTGTAGGTTTCACAGCTTTAGAGAACTGTAAAAGTTGAGTTTTTAGATTGCGTTTTACTCTGTCCTCACTGGTTTGGACCTCCACTACATAAGGAACACTTTTTAAAGCCTTGGTCGTCATCCTGGCCTGGACAGAATTTGTTCCCAAAGCAATTGTAATGATCATATAACCTGTATTCATTGATGTCGCTACAGTTTCCATCTGGAATAATTGGAAAGGATCTTAATAGTGCAGGTTATGTTCATTATCTTGCTGAAAAGCAATGTTAACATTTCCAGTAGCAGAACTGGTATAGATACCATGGACTTTGTAACTTGATTCAAGGACACATTTTCCTTAGACAAGAGTGGGAGGGTAATATTTCTGTTAAAAAATAGCACAACTAAAAGCAAAGGAAGGAAAATACAATTGCAGGGAGTTCTGCGTAATAGCCTTCTGCTATGTTAATTTCTGTGACTTTTTTTACTGGAGACAAAAGATGGACCCTAAGATCAGGCCGTTTGCTCACTGACGACACTTAGTAGTTTGTGGTCACATCACGATGAGGTGAATGGTATTTTCACATACCAGGTATTTATTTTCAGGTCAGATATTGAAAACTGGAAATTCCTTGCCAAGTCTGTATGTCCATGCTTTGGAATGCGTAAATATAGTTGCACTGGAGTTATCAACGTCTCATACACACACACACACATACACACACTTCTGAACAAAATCTCAGACCCTGAAAAATTGAAGTGGATTTTTCCATATAGTTAAATGTCCACCTCCTGATCCTCCCCAGGACCAAGGTAGAGTATCAAAGTGTAAAAGCAGAATTCATGCTGAATAAGATAGGATGTGAAATAAAAAATATAATGCTTTTTGTGGAAGCTTATTCTTCACAGTGCCTTTGTGGTTCAAGTTTTTTCTTGTCTGTTTCTGCTTTTGTAACCTAATCTGTGAAATGGCAATTGTAGGAGAAAAGGACGTAATATTTTTTCCAACTTAATTGAAGAAGTCAGAAAATTCTGACCAACTAGAATTAAGATTCTGGTACTGTCTTATAGCCAGCTGTGGCACCTCTCCTGATGTTGCCCCTTCCTGCTCCCAGTACAGAGATTTCTCCCTGTCTGAGAAGGCTGTGCTGCTCAGTTACAGGCTTCAGAGCCAATGTGCTCTCCCTCTTGCCCCAGTGTGTCCTCCATGTGCTGGTCTAGTTCTGTGATGGTCCCTTCTAAAGCCTTCCCAGTTCACCAGCAGTCTAGTTCTATAAAGCTGTCTCCGAACCACGTATATCAAGTTCTGCTGACTACTCAAAAAATAAGCGTTATTCTTAACATATTATTGTTGTGGAGTTTATGCCTTTTCCGAACACAGATACGCCTCCCCTTTATAATCTGGTTGTACCTTGAGAGCAGTAAGTGTTCCATTGTGCTAGCTCTGATGTTTCAGGCTCATCACCTTCCTGGTGCATATGTTTTCTTGTAATTATATTATTAGTGATGTTGGTTATTTCCTACTGTTCATCTTTGTAACATGAAATACAGCTGAAATGCGCATTCTCAGTGTTAAAATGGCTGAACCATATTAGAGATGAGAAATGTTTGTCCTTCACTGGGTTGCAGAAAAGATGAGAAAGATTCAATAAGTCACTGATGCTAATGGGACTTGTAAACTTTAAAGTGCTTTGTGAAATGAGAATGTCAAGGGAGAGCTTTAAATTTACTGCTTTAAGAGTTAAAGTGAGGGATAAAGCCCTCAGCTGATCATTGCTCCTGCAGACCCTCAGATATGAATTGCTTTTTTATCCATGTAAAACCCTTCTCCCCTTGAAGCACAACAGTATAGTTGAGTACATGTGTACTCTCCATATTTGACACAGCCTGGCAGGCTGGTTGCATGTTAATCAGATTCTCCCTGTGATGTTCCCTGTCTGAAGAAATTATTTTCAATCAGAAAGGACACTTTTACCATCAATGGATGCTGCCATGGTGATAAAAGTATGGTCCTGATAGAGCTTGAAGGTAGGGTGGCTGCTAATCTGGTGCTATGCATGCAGGTGAGACTTTGTAACCCTGCTTGAAACTTGATATGTATCAGCAGGAGTTAAATACTCTTCTCCGCTCATCCTGACAGCTTGTTCACAGACATTTCAGTTAAAGACCATGTGATTGAAAATGTACATTAGGAAGAAGTGTGGTACAGTAGCTTCCTGCCTGGTATTTGTACAGCTCAGTAAGATTTCACCAGTATCTCAGTCTACCTCTTACCTGTTGTCTGTGCTTATTAGGGACATTATTCATCTGTAGACTGTATCCCTTGTTTCTGCTTCTCCATTTCTTGTATTTTTTCTTTTCTTTTCTTCTTGTGTTTCCTTTCTTTCTCACTCTTATGCTTTTTGTCCTTTGCTTGTCTTTTATTTCACCCCTTTCCTCCTCTTCCGTTCCACCTCCAACCTCCTTTTCCTCTCCTGCCTCTTCCTCTTCCTCGTTTGGTCCTATTGAAGTTGAGCCCAATGCCGGGACACCACGTCGTAGACCTCTCTCCTTCTGCCCTTGCTGTGCCCATGAAGGTAACGTAACCTCACACGCCCCCTGTTCTCCTTGACCACAGCTGGGTTGTCACAGTAGCACTAGTCAGCTAGTGAACACCAGGCCCTCAGCTCTTTTCTCGCTGTATCCTCAAACCAGCCTTTTCAGTAGAAACCTGGTAACCAGCTTCTCTGAGCCTGTGGCAAGTTACTAAAGGTACAGTATCCCTTTTGCAAGTTCCAACTGTACTAGGGAAGGCGTAGTGACTGGGAGGGACATTGGGCAGCAGTGGTGGGAGCAGTAATGTCACACTCAAAAGTTTCTGTTTTCATTTGGAGGCTTCATTTCTCTATTCCTCCTGAAAGATGCTTGGAAGGTGGGGGAAGGAAAGACAATCTCCTTCCTTAAATGGCCTTTATATGGATTAAAGGAATACTGTGTCTTTATAAGGACTGGTTTGCAAAAACATCCTTGAACTTTAAAAACCAAGAAACCTTAAGCTAGACCAGTTTTTCCTCATCTGTCTTGCTGAGTGCATTTTTTAATTGTCCCAAATGGAGTTTTCCCTAGAGTTTCCATTGCCAAGGCATGGGGGAAGGGGTTGTTTGTGTGTTCATGGTGTAATTTTGCTAACCATTTACTCTGCTTTCCATGGTGCTCCCTCATGTCAGTTGTCAGTGTTCCCTTTCCAGTCCTCCCATTATTCCTGTGCTCATTGGCTGTTTAAAAATACTTCTGTATTCCATAGGTCAGCAGCGTTGTGTCTTTGGCTTTTTTTTCTTAGAGGCATTTGTTTTCTGTACATCCTGGCATTGGAAAGGATGGGGAGACTTCCCAGTGCTTTCATGGCGCCACAGCACTGGACATCTGCATGTACAGTCTCCCTGTCCTGTCGCCACACGGGCATATTGTGCAGAGATGCTCAGAAAGGAATGCTTGAAACTGAGCAACACACTGGTCAAAACCCACAGAGCCAGAGGCTCTTAGGGTGGTACAGCCGGCTTTGGTGTTCCCTAAGGGCTGCTTTTCAAGGGCAGGTGTTCTCAGCCTAAGCTGCAGGTTTATCGGGGTGTAGGCTCTCCTCTGTTTAGTTCCAGCACAGCAGGTCTCTGAGATCCTAAGGATGGAGGCAGGGCACATGTCTGAATTAACTAGCGATTAGTGTAGTGTTTGTGAAGTGTTCCCTGGAGTCTGAATAGTAACCGCTTGATTATTTTTAGCATCAAAATGACTATTTGAGAGTTTTTGGTGTTGATGTAGACAGTAGATATCCAGAATAACAAACACAGGCATGTAACAGGGATGTTAGTTACTTTAGGATGCCTAGGTAACGTGCAATGCAAGCTGATAGGATGCAGCAACCTGAAAATACTGTTGAGCTTGACTTCAGGCCTCCAGTTCCATGCAGGCAGGCGCATTACTGCCGTCCTTGATGATGATTGATGTAAGTCTCGTCAGGTAGTTCAGTGTGGAATCAGTGGCCCAGATCAGGAAATTGCTAAGAGGAGCTTTCCTGGAAAGCTCTTGCATTTGATAAATATCAACAAAAGGGCTTTGGGAACAGCATTCTGCAATTTATTCCACATAACTCCTGACGGATATGAGATTCATCAGTGACCTACTAAGTTTAGGAATTCGTTTTGCAATAAATTAAATACCAACTAGGAGTTTCATACAAGGTGGCCAAGGCCCTAGGTGTTTTTATTTTGCTTTGATAATAGCAAACGTGTCTAGGCCGATGTGTGATACAGTAGAAGAAGTTTCTGTGTTCACTGTACAGAGAGGATCTTCAAGGTGGATAGATGTATTGTGGGTGGGAGGAGCAGTCAGAAAATTTCCATTTAGCTATTGAAGAAAGAAAGGCAAGATGTTATTTGGGTCAGTAAAAGAAAAGATAGAGGATGTGCAATTGAACAAAATGAAGGTAAAACACACGGAGTGGCAATTGAGTCCATTTCTGATGAGCGTACTTCTAAGTAGCTGGTGTGAGAATCTATAAAGCTCTTCTAATGAAAAAAAAGTGAAGTAGTTACAGAAATCTGGGCATTCTGCATTAAGAATGAGGAAGAAACAAGTGATTCCAAGGAAATCAGAAAGCAAAACAAAATAAAATAAAGCAAAATCAGGCTCCAAAGAGAAGAGAATCCATTTGGAGGTGACTTTCGCTCTTCTGTGTGCTCTAGGCAAACTGAATGGACCCGGCTTGGGAGTGCTCTGGCAGCATCTTGCTCGGCTTTCTTTGCACATTTTGCCCCATTGTTGGTGTTGCAGTTTGGGCTTGTAAAGATTACGGGGTGTTACCTAAAAACTTAGCAGGTTTCTTTTTTGGCAGGCATGGGTAAGAAGGATGATCCCAAGCTGATGCAGGAGTGGTTCAAGCTGGTGCAGGAGAAGAACGCCTTGGTTCGCTACGAGTCTGAACTGATGATATTGTGAGTGAATGTGCAAAGTTTCAAATGGAAGATTATGTTACAAATAGCATTGGGAGATCTGTCAGTACTGTCTTTCCTATAATGCTGGGAGATCAGCAGTCTCTTAGGCTGACTCTTGGCTGAAATATGAATCCAAGTACATTTCAGAAGAGTGGTTGAAGAAGGAATAATAGCAATAAGGAATGAAAGCTCCAGCTATTTGATAACACACAGAAGTACAGATGTATGTTTAAAGCTCTGAGCCCTTGCCAAGCTGTTTTTGGATAAAACACATCCTGTTGACACAAGTGGTTTTGAGCTATGCAGAAATAACGTGCGACTCCTGATTTTGGTAGAGTGCACTTTTAACCACAGCCAAAAGTGTTTGATTCCCTCACCTTTGCCATGTGGCCCTTTGCCTGTAGTGGGACCCCAGCACCTCTCATTCGGGTTAGGATGGTAAGACTATTATTCCTGTTAATGAAATTGGAGCTTTCTCAGTCCCTATGCTGCAAATTCACCGAAATTCATTTCTGAGTATGTCAGCTGACCCAGGCAGTGTGGAAGTTGATCATCTTAGTGCCTGTGTCTGAAGAGTCCCATGGTGTTGTCTGCATTGGAATCTGAAAATGCAGTGTCCTGACATGTCCTTAGTTGATAAGTGACATTGTTTTCAGAGCAGTAAGTGGCAGAAGATAAATAGAGATAAAAGTATAACTTTGCAGTGATTGCAGATTTGTTCATTCCTTCACACCATTTTAGATTTAATCCCACCCATAATGTGCTCAGCTTTCTGTATTGCACTTCCTAGCTGAAGGTAAAGAGCCTGAGATGCTGAAAGTACATTTAAATCCTTAAAAAAGTTAAATATATCTTGGCCGTTCTAAGAGTTGTTCCAAACTAGATTGGTAAAATGCAGAGGGGATATCTAGAAGGCAAGCAGAAACGGAGAATGGATATGAAGCGACATATAGAGTATTTTAATGTACCCAGAACTTGGATTTCTGATCTTTGCCTTTCAGCGCTCGGGAGCTAGAACTGGAAGACAGGCAGAGTCGTCTACAGCAGGAACTCCGGGAGAGGATGGCAGTAGAAGGTGAGAGCAAAAGGGAACACTTCGTAGATTGTATGTGGATATTTCTAGCCTTGTGTATGCTGATAGTTTTTGCTATCTTTGTAGATCATCTGAAGACAGATGAGGAGCTCTCGGAGGAGAAGAGAATCCTGAACGAGATGCTAGAAGTGGTGGAGCAGAGAGATTCTCTTGTGGCTCTCCTTGAGGAGCAACGACTTCGAGAAAAAGAGGAAGACAAGGACCTGGAGGCAGTCATGCTTTCCAAAGGTTTTAGCTTGAACTGGTCCTGAGCTTAACACATTTACCTCTGCTGGTCTGTGTTGTCCAGTTGGCCTACCCTGAGTTCGCCGGAATTACATGGATAGGAAGATGTTGAAGGGGAACCTCTAAAGGGTCCAACAGCATGCAGATTTGGTTTGATGCACTCAGAAGCCTCTTGATAAGTGTGTTGGTTCCAGAAGCTTAAGTTTTACATGTCTGCAAGCCAAGTTGAAGATAATGAGTTGAGACTGTGGAGTCTCCGTGAGGTCCTATGCAATGGACCGTACTTTGTGTGTGTGGTAGGATGGAGGGAAATAATCCATGTGTGGGGAAGGAGGTTAAGGGAAGACCTACCCTTAACTAAACTGGATTTATGTCAGTCCATTCCTTTCCTGTTTTTATCACACCAGTTCTAATAAAAGGGAGGGAAGTGGTAACCCTCTCTGGAAAACCACAGCAGCCTGTAGCAGCCTGTATGGTGGAGTCAGCTGTCCGAGAGAGCTCCAGGAGCCCAGGATAACACCTTCTTTGCTTTAGTCTTCCTCCCCACCAAAGAAACCTGCAGTTGATCATCACGTGTGGATATGAAGAAATAAGAGACGGAGATGATACTACTGGTATGTGTTATGGAACTCTGTGGCTCCTGATTTTTAGAGAGATCTGGGCATCAGAGGACTCTCTCCCTGTCATAGCCTCCTAAATCATCATCATCTTGTGGGGAAAAAAGGGAGAAAAAAAGAGAGGGAAGATGCTCTTCTGCTTTGCTACACACTGGAGAGACAGCTACTGCTGGCCTTAATCTTCACGGCCACAGCTTAGAGGCTGGTGGGCTTCTTCGTTCTGTTTTTGTTGTGACTGTTTTGACACTGGAAAATACTGACTGTGGGACAGTGGTAAGTGTGTGCTGGGGCAGGGCTGTTACCAGGCGGCGTTCCCTGGCTGTTAGGCCCCTGCGAGGGAGAAGCCCTTCAGTGACTGAACCACCATTAAGACTTTTCAGTGTTTTTATTTTTTTTTTCTTCTGTATTTTGTTTTTGCACATTGGAAACGAAGCTTAAGACCTGCCTGGGCCCTCAGTCACTTTGACCCTTTTATGTCAGTTAACTTATTTTTTTAATACTTGAAAGAAGATTCATTTTTGTATCTTTTTGGGGAAAAAAATGGACGAGTGATGGGTGTGTGTGCCTGCTGCATCCTACAACTTCCACTTCTAAATTACTGGACGTTGTTACCTGTGGCTATTTATTAGTGTTCTTATTAATAATTTGATTGTTACACGTATTTGATTGTGGAGGGAGTGTTTTAACTCTAATAGAGAAAGACACTGCTGCGGATTGGTCCCTGCTCAACAGCAAGGGCAGCCTTCTTGGACTCACAGATGCATCCTGCCCTAGGACTTTTCCTTTGTGATAAGATCCTGCGGACTTGTAAGAATCTATTTGTGTTCCTAGCATACTTTTCTTCTGCATCCCAGATTCCCTCTGTTGGACTAATAAACCTATAATTTATTTACACTTTACATTTTTTATAACAAGAAAGCCAAAACTGTGAGGTAGAAATATCCCTTATGTCCTTCTCTCACTGAAAGAGGGGATCCTCACACTCCTGAGATACAGCTAGAGGGACTTCCATGAAAACTGAGATAGCACATTTCCTGCTGCATCTGTTGGAAGAAGCTCCTTTTGGCTCAGCTATTGAAGTTGCTGCTTTTCAGCCTAGTGTAATCATACGTTAACCAATGAGCAGGACATGCACTGAGCAATTCAGCACCGTTTGCTGTTCGACAGATGCCCTGAGCACACTAGGTCCTTCACTTGTCCCACAGAGCTGAAACAGCACTGTGTGTTGGGTACGCATCCTGTCCATAACGTGAGGTTTATGAGGTTTTCCCCCCTTGGGATGCTGTGTTCTTTTCTTGTTAAAGAAGTACATAACCTGCTCCCCGGTGTCTTTGAGGAAGTGTCCCATTCCCAAGCATATTTGTACAGCATACTGACTCTTACAGCTTGAACTTAATGCTGTTGGTGCAAGGCACCAAAGCAGGGCCGAACATCTCGTAATATTTTGCCCCTAGACAGAAGTGAGCATGGTTTTTTGTTGTTGGCTCTCTACCTTTTCAAAGAGGTCTGCTGTAAGCCAGGGTCTAAGATCTGAATTCACCTCTTACTCAGGATCATACCTCAGGCTGAGGAAGAATGGGTAGGACCATCCCTGGGGACCCGAGTGGTGCTGGTTGTTAACTGTGGAAACGTGGGGTTTTTTGCCTCAAGTGTTCCCTCTTTATCCCCCCCTAGTGTTTTCTGCTAAGGCATCACAAATTAAATCCAGATGCTCAAGAAACCAAGCAGAGGGGCAGCTGCAGTGCTACTTAGGAATTGTGCGTGTTAGCAAGTGGTTCCTGCTGCAGCAGCATCACAGAGCGTTGACTTACCAACACGGTGTCCAGCAAAGAGAATTCCCCTGTTTGCCAGTGCAGGGGTCAGCTGCACAAGTCAAATTGGCAACGGCTGCTTGCGTAGTCTGCATTTGAGGGGCCAGTGGAAGCTGGAGAGAAGGAGGGGAGAAAGAGAAAGGTAGATGCATAGTTCAGCGTAAACTGTGTTGCACAGAAAATTGGCTTCAGTCCATTTTGTGGTGCACTAGGGATATGGATGACATCTAACTTTTAACAAAAGATCATTGAATGTGAGCTGTAGAACAGAAAGAAATCCTGAAGAAGAAATAGCAGATAACTCTCTTCCCTTTCCTGCTGGGGGATGCTGGCCAGATCTTTGCAGTGCCAAGGAGTGATACCCCTTGAGGGTGTAACGCCATACTGCATGGGAAAACGCCATGCTCTGAAGACGCCATGCTCTTTAGGATATGCTGAAGTCCTCCAGCAGTGAGAATGAAAATGAAGAGCTAACATCGCACACAGAAATTAATTAAAAACACATGAAAGGGAATGTTAAAAGGCCTTTTTATATCAAAATGGTTGAAAAAGGCACAATTTGTATTTGCTGTTCAGTTGCACTGTAAGAATGTGACTTGCATATCAGATACTGGGGTTTTTTACTATCTGAATATTTTTAATTCAAATTCTATATTTTTAAAGCTGAAGAAGGCTCTTGTGACCACAAGATTCCTTATTTGTATCAGAATCCAAGTAGGATGTTCTAGCTCTTTGTGCTGCCCAGGTGGGCAGCAGCACGTGACTCGGCAGCCATGTGCATTCAATGACGTGTGTCCACGCTCATTTCACGTATGAGGGGAGTGAAAAATGCCCTCAGCTTCCAAGAAGTGGGCACGCCAGGGCATCCATCCCCACGTGACACGGTCATCGTCCCTGCAGCAGGCAGGAGGAGAGCTGAGCTTGGAACCTAACATGTTCATTTTGAAATGGGCATACTGAGGATGGGGCAAGCACTTCAGTGCTTTGTGGGGAAGGGATGAGGGGATACCACCTCTTGGAAGCACCCAGGAGGCAAGTCGGGATGGGGGAGTGAGAACTGCCAAACCAGCCGATCTTGCTTTTTTTCACAGTACAATTCTTTTTTTTTTTTTTTTTTAACTGTTCTGTTTCTTTTAACCATGTTTTCATTAAAATTCGCAAATGGCTGTAAAATCCTGAGCTTCAAAAAACTTTTTGTGGGGAGGTGATAAGGGGTTTCAGCTCCAACTTCCAGACATGTTCTTCCTTTCAGTTAACGAGTACCCCATGGTCTTACTAGGGTACAAAACTGTGTTACAAACTGTGTTGCTGAACATATTTTAAAGCAAACAGCAAGGTTTAAAAGTCTGTCCTTCTCTCTATCCGTCTCTGCGTTTTATGTAAATATTTGTATGTAAAGACACCAATGGGTCCTTGGGTTACCCCCTACGGTCAAGAACCTGAGTTTTGTGCAATGCCTAGGCCTCTTTTAGAACACGGTGCTTGCATAGAGCTAGTCACCACGTTTGTGTGCACTCTGGTGGTTTTTAATATTTTTATACATCCTAATCCTGAACATTATAAAGTAGTATCAGTGGTCTAGACTGCATGATCTGGAGCAGCTGGGAGTTCTGTTTTCTTGGCAGCTGTTCCTAAAATGTTCACAGCTACACCTTGTTTGGTCACGTTATTATAAAAAGAGTTTTCATTTAAGTGTTTACACCAGACACCAGTGGATGAGAAAGGTGTTGCATTACAAAATCTCCTGTGTACAGACTGAAAAGCTGCAGTATGGCTTCATGGGAATTTCAGTCTTCAGTTTTTGCAATAAGGAGAACTCTTAAAGCATACTAAAAACCAGCCTGTATATAGTTCACAGAGAAAGAGGTCGCTGGCTCTCAACTGTTGCAAAATAACAGAGATTAGAAGCTTTCCAGAAGTTCCTGCTTTTGGATTGCTCAGAGTACTGGTATAGGCAGGGTAGCTGGGCAAATGAGGATGCCGCTGAAAGCAGATGTGAAGGGGAGGATGCCACGTTCTGATGGCGCTGCAGTAATTTGAACACTCTGTGTCTGTGCGTGTGTGTGTGTATGTGTGTGTGTGTGTATGTGTGTCTGCTTTGGCATCTTCCCATTCGTATGAAAGTGAACTCTGACATTCAGATTGTTCAAGGCTTTTACGGTTGGCATGTATGGAGCATTAACGGAAAAGCATATACCCTACCTGTAAAAAAAAACCAACTCTGTTCCAGCTTGTTTTCTTCTGTTTGGTTGTGTTTTATCGTTTGGTTTTATGCACACGTGCTTCATCGGTGTTGAGATTTTAGCACCTCAGACAGCCAACTGAACTAAAAGCAAAAAAAAAATAAAGTAATTAATTATTTTTTCTTTTTGTTGGTGGAGTTACCGTTTGTTTCCCTTATGTTCACTCCCAAGGCTGATGATTAAAGAGGAAGCTGGGAGCTGAGGAAAGGTGATCTTGAGGTTAAAGGGCCTGACTTGCTAGAACACTCAGAGCCCATGTGAATTATCTGTGGTACCAACAAATTGATCTCAATGCAGCCCCGGTCCATGGTCTTCCTTTCCCCATATTTTATGTTGTTTCTTCAAATTCTCTGTGAGGATAAATTACAATAGATTGCCAAGAAGGGGGTGAAAGTAATATAAATTGAATTGTGGGTACTAGGAATTTCTGTCGCTTTAGCCCACTTCCTTAGCCTGCAGTACTAGTGTGAACTACTGATGCTGGTATATCACTGAGATATATTAGTAAAATAAGGAGTGAATGACAGCAGTGCTTCTGTGCTGACTTTCTGTGTTTTTTTAAGCCTCCACCACTCCATGCCTATGTCTCATTTGCTCTGTGCCAGCTCAGGAAGGTCAGCTAAGGGATGGATGTGCAGCTCTGGAGCTTTGCCCCATGAACAGACTAGAAGGATTCAGAGGTTCAACCTTACCAGCTCGTGTGATAAGAAAAAGCATCTTGTCCGGGTGTCTTCGGCTTGAAAAGGGCAGATGTTCAGCCTAAGTGATGGGTGCTGGGGTCCAGTAAACATCGGGAGCTTGAAGCCCAGAGGAATGACATCCAGTCAGCAGCACTGCTGTCTCTAAGGAGACTGTGAGAGAAATCGTAAGACTTCTGTGCCTTTTTTTTTTTTCAACAGGCAGAAGACACAGGATGTTGTGGGAAATCCCGGCTGGGGAAATCCCAAACAATGAGTCTAATTTTCCTGCCCACCTAACCATTTGCAAAACAAAGGATAAATTCTGGTGTTTGTAAAGTAGTTGGATTAAAGCAGACCTATTGTATCAACAGGGGGGAATGAGGGGCCTCCGATTTCTTCTTGGGCAGGGCAGGGGAATCTTGGGGACAGCAGGCTGTGCTGTAGGCAGCAGGAATGACACAGCTCACTCCTTCCTTTGTGCAGTTCAGTGTTGGCAGTTGTTTGTGGATAGTTCAAATCCTACAGTTCTTTCTGTCCTTTTGGTCTCTTGCCTTCAAATAGCAGTGGGAGAAAGCTGCAGTTGCCTAGGAGGGGCATCCCTGTGGGGCCCAAAAGCCAGTCCGCAAGGATTTCTCCCTTGATGCCAAAAGAAAAATAAATATATGGAAAGTGACCAGTGGACTCTGGGACAGGAGACTGGCTCTTGCCCATAGCTTAGGAGACCAGCCCTGTGACGCTTCATCATGGCTTTTTAATTACACTGCAAACTTTTTATTTCCCGACTTCAACTAGGGACCCAGAGATTCTGCAATTTTATAGACTACAGATGAACAACGATGCTCTGAGAGACACCTTCCTGTATTGCTTGCTTTGGCAAAGAGCCACGCTGGTCCTGTATGGATAGCCCTACGAGATGAGCATGGTCACACTTGCTGCACACATTAGCCATGAAATAACACCAGAAAAAGGGCCCTCTAAAGAAGTCCCACCTCGGAAGCCCAGCACGGTAGCAGCTGCTGCTTTCCATTAATAATGAAAGTAGCCTTCAGGAGCCTCTGACTCTTCTGCACGTGGTGTTATTTGCCCTCGAAGCTGCCTCAGCCGCCCTAACATTGTTCCCCTTGGCGTAGAACCGCCACCCTTCCCCAGCGATTTGGGTTCAGCCCTGACGTACGGAATAGCATGGCAGTTACTGAGGTGGGAGCGTGAAAGTGCCCTCAGCTCTGAGGAAGAGCACAGGAATAAGGATGTCAATGGGTTCACTAAGTAACATGCAAAGCCAAGACTTGCCCAGAGCCTCTTTGGCAGCAGAAGACATGCATTATGTTATAAAGCTACTCGGCCTGGACAGATGATGGATTTTCTCTCTACTGTGTTACATGCCAGAAAAAATTAACTACAGGGAAGTTGTGCCTAGCACCAAGAGCAAAGAGCAGGTGAAAAGCCTGGCATTGTGGTTTCTCTGATGTTTAAACAGTTTCTGAAAAGTCCTCACCTTGAGTGCTATGACAGATGCCTACACTAGCAATTGCATTTTTAAGTCCTGCAGATAGGAGAACACACACCTAATCCTGTGAGGCTACACATCTCTCCAGGAAAAGTATTCATGGAGGAGATTCCCTTTAAGAATTCAAGCAGGGCATCAAGCAGAGCACATCTTCCTCCTTTAAATCCTGAGCGTCAGCAGCAACAGAGCTGCTACCAGAAAATAGGGTCCTGTGGCTGGTGATGGGTGAAAACAGTGGCTGCTTGACCATGTCACAGCTGGTGTCATCCTCCCAGAAGGAGGGAGGGAGCCTCCTGATTCATTTGATAAGTACTAGTTGAGGAAAGCGATGAAGAAGTGCTTCCTTCCTTAGCCTGCTTGTATCGCACTCAAAATAAGGAAAGAAAAAAAAAAACCCGAACCGAGCTCCAGAAGAAGTACTGTGTTCCCTTGGCATCTTTGCAGCAGTGTGAGTGCATGCAGACAGCAAGGATATGGATAAATGAGTATTTTGAGACTTGGAGAGTCTGTGGTGCTTTTCTGAATGTCTCAGACACAGCAATCATGCAGTTTCCTGTAAGCAATAGAGAAGGTCATATCTCTGCTATTATTAAAAATTTCTACACAAATATACAAAATAATCTATAGTAGATACCAGAAAGAACAACAACAAAAAAGCAGTTTTCTCAAAATAAATGTATACACCTTGGGCAGGAGGAAGAGAGTGTCCATGTTTTCTCTACTTTGTCTATACTGCTGACTTTCCAAGACCAACCTGAACAGTTTGAAAAAAACCAGAAATTTCTCTCCAGTTCCTTGGATTTTACAAAAGTCAGGAGGTACTTCCATGTCACTTTTCTCCCCCTGCTTAACTTGTGCATAGAAGCTACCCGATGGGCTGGCCAACATATTGCTCAAACCTGAGTCAGAATTATTTTGGTTTTCATTTCATGGAATGACAGGAATTTTAAGAAGTATCCTGTGATCAGTGCCTTCATGACGAAACACGCCTTGCCTTCTCCGTGTAGTAAAACAAAGCCTGAAAGTGGTACTGTGACTCGACATATTAGGAAGAAGAGCGAGTGTGATGGGAAACCTGTATTGAATACAAAGTAAGCCTTGCTTTAATTAAAGCTGTGCTTCAACTGAAAGACTGGGTTAAACTAGTTTTTATTTAAGGAGCGCTAAATCAAGCCCGTAAAGCTCTGTTAAATGAAAAGTTAGGTTTATTTTGGCAGGGGGGTTTTAGGTTGGATGTTAGGAAAAGGTTCTTCACCCTGAGGGTGGTGGAGCACTGGAACAGCTCCGCAGGGAAGCAGTCATGGCACCAAGCCTTACAATATTCCAGAAGCATTTGGGCAACGCCCTCAGACACATGGTGTGGATGTTGGGGTTGTCCTATGCATGGACAGAAGCTGGGCTCTACGATCCTTGAGTCCCTTCCAACTCGAGTCATTCTGTGTGTGGATGTGAGCGGTTATAAATGGGACACAGGGAGATTTTGGCTGAGAAGCACAACCCATCTGAGTTCCAAAGGATCTTGCCAGGAGCGGAGTCAGAGCCTGGTGATGGCACTGCCTGTGGGAGCTCCATGTGGGGAACCCCAGCCTCAACCCCGCGCAAGGCAAGGGGTGCTGCTAGCACCAAAAATGCTGGCAAATAAACCCTCTAAGGCCCGCCTTGGAGTTTTAGAAACCAAACACCCTTTATCAGTCCTGGGCAACACCAGGAGCAATCTCCATCAACCGTGTGCAGCCAGACAAGAGCTGCGACAGGGTGTGTGTCCCACTGACGTGGGGATAAATCCTCCCAGAGAGCTTATACATAGTCTGTTACTGTCTAAGGAATAATTTTAATGTTACTATGAACTTAGCAACAGTCAAATCTGTTGCTGATTTGGAGCTTTCGGAGCCAGCTCTGCCTGACCTTGAGGTAAGGGAGATACCCCGAGCAGAGGTGATCCCACAGCAGACACCCCTGTGCAGCACAGATCACACTGCACACATGGCGTGACCGTCTCCAAAGAATGAACCATGTCTGGGAAAACACCGTCTGAAAGCAAACACGCTGTCAGAGGGACATTCTGTCTGACTTTCAAAAGATACAATTACTTAGATGAAAGGACTCTGCTGGGGAGGGACTGTTTACAAAGACTTGTGGTGATAGGACATGGGGCAATGGGTATAAGCTGGAGAGGGGCAGATTTAAACTAGACACAAGGAGGAATTTCTTCCCGATGAGGGCGGTGAGGCTCTGGCACAGGTTGTCCAGGGAAGCTGTGGCTGCCCCATCCCTGGAGGTGTTCAAGGCCAGGTTGGATGGGGCCTTGAGCAGCCTGATCTAGTGGGAGGTGTCCCTGCCCGTGTCAGGGGGGCTGGAACTGGATGATCTTTAATGTGCCTCCCAACCCAATCCATTCGATGACCGTTAACCCCTGGCCGTGGGGGCGGGGGGCAGGTGCGCTCCCCCTTGGGGCGGCTCCCCCGCCCCGCCCCCTGCGCGCGCTGTCCCCGCCGGGAGGCGCGTGCCGCGCTTTCCCGCCCCGCGGTGGGGGGGGGAAGGGGCCGTCCTCAAATAGCGCGCGGGGAGGAAGCCGCGCGCGAGACCCAGGACTGGCCCGGTGAGTGGCGGGAACCGCGGGGAGAACCCTGACCAAACACCCCCTCCTCACTGCCTTCTGTCCTCGCCCCCGTCATCTCCCCCGTCCCTCTGTCCCCGCTGCTCTCTGCTCTGCCTCCTCCTTACTGCCTTCTCCCCGCCACCCCTGCCTTCTTCCCCCCTCCTTCTTCCCTTCCTACCCTCTCCCACGACTTTTCCTCCCTTTCTCCCTTTTCCTCCCTCTCCTCCTTTTTTCCCTCTCCCCTTTTTCCCCCCTCCCCCCTTGCCTTCTCCCCCCTCCCCCCTTGCCTTCTCCCCCCTCCCCCCTTGCCTTCTCCCCCCCCCTTGCCTTCTCTTCCTTGCCTTCCCCTTTCCTCGCGGGAGGAGAGAGGATCCCGGCGCGTTGGTTTCCCGGGGGGGGGAGCCGGTTGGTGTCGCAGCCCCTCGGTCGCCTTGGCTGGAGCGACTGGGGGGTGACCCCGAGGGGAGGGAGCGCTGCCCGGGGTCTCTGATGGGTGCTGGAAGCTCTTATGCTTCCCCCCGCAGTTACCCCGGTTCCTTTCTGCCACGCCACATCTATCCGGCCTCGCTCTTCTACGTTTCATGGACTGGTTTGGGTTGGAAGGGACCTCGGAGCCCATCCAGTTCCACTTGGTTGCTCCAAGTCTCATCTCATCTGGCCTTGAACACCTCCAGGGCAGCTTCCCTGGGCAGCTTGTCCCACTCTTCCATCCCTGCTGCCCTTGCCTGTGTTGTTACCAAGCCCCTGCTCTGCTATTCACTCTGGGCCACCTTCTGCTTTCCGCCACCGTAATCAAGTCACCCTCTGCCCCCTTATCTCCGTTTCTGGTGCAGACCTCCCTCCCTCCCTCCCTTCTGCTTAGGCGGGATCTCATAAACAGCAAAAAGCTCTCTCTTGCTTCCTTATGATTTTTAAATTCGGCGGCTTGCTCTCAGTCTCTGGTGAGTGTTTTCGGAGAGGGATGTTCGCTGGGCAGGGAAGAGTAAGGAGTTAATGCTGTAGCAGCAACTCCCGAGGGACCATGCTTTCCTCAGTTTTCTAGCGGCAGAAGGATGTGGGAGTGGCAGCTACAGCGAAAAGGGAAGAATGGATTTCCAGTAACGGTGCCATAAGTCGCAGGAAGACTTGGTGGTTCATCCAGATCAGCCAGTGCGGGGTGTGCTTTCTGCCGGTCTCCTTGCGTTCCGCAGAACTGCAGGTGGCTGTGGCTGCCTGGGAAGGTCGTGAGCGCCCTGGCTGTCTCTTTGTTTGCTGTGAGCAGGCGCGCGTTCCTGCGCCCCAAGGATTGTTCAATTCGGAGTGACTGTCTGGAGGCTGGGGCGGGAAGCTGGGCGGCATGCAAGGTGGAAAGGAACTGAGTGAGCAGGCCTTGTTCCGGAGAAAGGGGTTTCTCTAGTGCGTGTGGTCAGATGATTGTCTCTGTACCTTGGAGTGACAGCGGCTTTGAGACTGGTGAGTGCAGTGGGCCTCTTGTCTTTTTTTCTTTTTTTGAAGTACAACATTTTATAGCTTTAACTAAACAATTAAGGTACAGGGCCTCAGTTACCTAAATCGCTCAACTATTAGTCCAGAAAGTCCATGCTTATTTCAGAAGTTGGCAGCAGTTCTTGTGATGTTTCTTGGGGTATCTGGGCTGAAATCGTGTTGTAGGGTACTTGTTTTGCTATCTTTCGAAAATGGCTAAAATGTTCAGTGGAGGAAGGAGCAAGGTGCTTCCTCAACAGGAAACTATTTTAGGGCTTTTATTTTGGTCTTTTTTTTTTTTTTTTTTTTTGGTAAAGGACTTTTTGCAAAACTCCAGTTGTGGGGAAGACTGACTGGTGTTCTGTTGTAATTTTTTGTCTCTACTCAGACCGAAACTCTGCTATCACCTGCCTGTGGAATTATAATATTTTAAAGGTGTTAATTAAAAGAAGGGGGGTTTTGTACATTTTTTTTCCTCTCTTCTTGACAACTTCTTTAAATAACAACTTCAGCAGTGTTTGGAATCTTTAAGGTAAAATTTTTGCAACACCTACTCCTTGTGGTCTCTCTGTGCTGATGGTGTTCTACAAAAACAGTGGGGAAATGCATTATATACAAGGAAGCGTTCTAGCACTCTGCTCAAATCTGCAACCTATCCCTTCCCATATTCCTGTCTTCTCTTCTAGGTCTCTTGTCTGTCATTACAAGTAACCAATTGGCCTGGTTTAGGGACCAGCTGAGGCAAAAAACATCCCTTGTGTATGTGTAGAGTGTAACATCCAATGGTGAGCCTTCTGGATAGGCTGCCCTGTACTAGGAAAGGTTGGTGTGAAAATCTCCCCTTCTTATTTGGTTGTTCCTTCTTGTTTGTGTTTGGTGACATCTGCTGAATTTAGGAATTAAAAATAAAACTTGGTTTTGGTCAGGTGGTTTTGGGGGGTTCTTGCCCTCCCAATTTCTTACTGCCGGATGAGGCCAGTTGGCGCTGGTACAGCTGAGACAGGGAGTTCAGTTCTGTTTCTTGCTGTGCCCTGTTGGTGGAACAGTGTGCCTTGCTCCACCAGTGCTGCCCATGCAAACCTGGAATCTCTGCTCCTGGGAATTAGGTGTACCTGTACCCAGCACCAGGACACTACACCTGTGGATAATGTGAGGGCCTTGTAAAGGTGCTCAGTGTGGCTTTTTATTTCCGTTAGCTGCCAAAACAGTAAAAGCTATGATACATAGCGTGGGAAGGCTGAGGTGTTCGTATTATATTGTCTCTCACCTGAGGTCAATTATGCCATGTTGTTTCCTTGTATTGTGATTTTCCTGTGTAACAGGATGAGAGGAGTCATACACACTTGGCAGGAGTCTGAAGAGCTGACAGATCTAACAGATAACAATTTCACTCTATTACAGAAAAAAATTGAGTCTGGAAGCAGACAGGCACATAAACCTAGTGACTGCCACCTTTGGAGACTGTCCTGGAGAGACCTGTTGCTTAGAAGTTATGCTTCCCTCGTGTTCCATTGAATGGGGAAGTAGGGATGTAATAACTAGGTTTATACGCTCAGTACAGAGACTGCTGGCATGACTGTGTTGGAGCAACCACGAGGAGTTGGCTTCTTGATAAAGCAGCTCCTGTGGCCTCTGAGTAGGAAATAGCAAGTGGTAGGGGAATCAGCCTTGTCTGCAGTTTTCTCTGCTGAAGGGAATCCAGTGCAGGTGAGCAGGTTTCATTTCCACCAGTTCCTCAAGCTGGCAAAAAGAGCAAAGTTAACCAGAAAATCCAGTATTTCTTTGCAAAGCACCTTCCTCTGCTTTTCTTAGCTTGCTGTCAGATTATAAGGTTTTGGAGGCTGGAATTATTTTCATACTTTTGTGCTGTGCAAAGCCAAGTATGGACAGATAGTTCTAATTAGGGAGTTGAATTCCTGGCTTGGCCAAAGGTGCAAACCTCTTACTTGAAGTCTGATCCGTTGTAGTTTTGGATGGCTTATCTTGGGGTTGGAGGGAGTTGCAAGGGACTGGCTTCAGCTTTAATTAAAATTCATCAGTAATGATTACAGAATGTTTATGGTTGGTCCCTTCCCCCAAGATCTTACAAGTCTGATTTATTTATTTATTTATTTTGACCCAGAGGAGGAGAGAGAAAGGAGGAGTAAAATGTAAAAAGAAATGTCACACAGAGCATCCAAACTAATTCTTTGGGTTTGAAAGCGATCTGTTAAGTTTCCGTGATTGCCTTGATTTGTACCAGCTGCCTGTTGTGTACCATGTCCTGACATCCTGCTGTTAACTAGGCTGGGAAGCGATTAGGACTCCAGCTGCCTCAGTTGTGCATTAGACAGCTGCTTATGTCTGGATGAGATGGCATGCATTGCTTCTGTGTGTTGATGTCTCTTGCACCCTTCTTTGCCACAGCTGCTCTAAGACTCCTTCAGTCCTATCCCCTTCAGTAGCCCCATGGCTTAAGAGCGCTGTTAGAACTGCCTTGGGCACTTAATGACCGCTCTTCTTGATCCAGTCTGCTGGCTTGTCTATCGCTTTGCACAGGGTGATGGGAGTGCTTCCTGGCCTTGATGGGCTTCATTGAGCTGTCCTTGCTGGTGAGAGAATGCTGTATGCCTCACTACATCCTCAGAATGCTGCTATTTCTTAGAAGAGAGGACAGTGTCATTGTGGCTTTAAAGTCATTCTACCCCAGTATTTTATTCACCACTTTACTTTAAAATCTCAGAGCTTTTATTCGGCTTCACTGAAGGTATGAGTGGGGGACTTGGACTGTTTTTGCAGTCATTGCATACGTGGATGTCAAATTGTTGTTTAAGTATCTGTGAACCTGCTGTATTTTCTGATAAAACACTGCAACCTTTGGTCTTTTCTAGTATGCTCTTGCTGTGGTTTGTGCTGAATGGGCCATGCCCAAGTCTTTCTAATATATTGGGCTGTTTCTTTCATCTCCTTTAAAGGAGGAAATACGTTAATGGGTCAGTGTAACTAACTCCCAGTAGGTTGGTGTAGTTGTTGTTACACCCTTAGATTCTAACAGCCATACAAACCAAATCCACTTAGATCAGCTGGTTGCTGTATCTTGGTTTTGTATTTGCCTCTGGGATTCAGTGTTCATCTGTGTTTCCTCATAAGCTAAAACTGAAAATGAAATGGTTTCTGTGATTTCATGCATGGTCACATGTTTTCTCCGTGTGTGGAAATCCACGCTTTTCCACCATGCTTTTAGACCTGCTGCAAGAGAGCCTGGAGCAGTGCTGAGTGGAAGATTGCTGCAAAGTGCTGAGGCATCTTGTGTAACTGCATAGATTTGCCTAGGCAGTAGGAAATGTGTGCTCATGAAAGCAGGTGTTCTGCTGCAATACTGCTGTGTTTCTTTGAAAAAGGGTATTTCCTTAGCTGTGTATCATTGAGTTAAAGGTGTTTAAAAGAGATGATGTTTTCTTTTATTCTGAAAACGTTAATGAGGCACTGCTGTCAAAAGGCTTTCAGCAGAGCTGTGAATGCTGTTTTGAGTTACCGGCATTTTTGGCTGCCTGGTTTGATGCATAACTTCCTCTTTGAGGTTCTTGAGGATGTCTGGGCTCCTGTTTGAAGAGATGCTTCAAGATTATTTTGATTTTTCACTGGCTACATCAGTTCAGTTATCATGGTGGGAGTAGGAGATTGAAACAGAACATGGTGGGAGCAAGCACTCATAAGGTTCAGTGTAATCAAAGAACCAGTTTCAGGCTTTCTTTTTGTGAATTGTCTCTTTGGCCGTCTGTAGTGGTGCGTGGCTGTTTTATAAAAGCGAAGAGGATAAGAGATGTTTATAGCTATGATGTTAAAGCCCATTAAAAATTAATTTTTTCATGTTTTGGAGAAGCTCTCAAATATCGAGACAGGGTTGTGTATGGTTTCAGAGCAGACAGGCATGCAGCTGTGAAGATTTGTCTTTGTACTCCTTTTTCCATAAATGCTTTAAATCTTCTCTTTTTTTGTAGCGAATGTTCTGAGTCTGATAAGGTGAACAGGCTCCACTAAAATTGTTCTGGGAAGTATCAGCTGTAAAATTCCTGTTGAACATAAATTGTCCTGTGCTTTAAGCTGTTGCTTAGTAGCTTTGCAACATCGTGGCTATTGCATCAGCGCACTTGTATTATTAACTAAGCAGAGAGCCTTGATTGGGTTCTCTTACTATGTATTGTTCCTTGAACAGGTATTCTCAAATGACCCACACTGATCCAGTGTTTAAACTGTCACATTGTGAGCATCCTTATAGCTTCTGGTTTTTTTTCAGATAGCTGTGTGGATATTCCAGGCACTTAAGAGTCTGGAAGAGGAGTTCTTTAGTTGTATGGCCTGAAGGTAACCAAAGGCAGAGGGTGCTGCTGTTAGTGGCTACCTGTGTCCATGCAGCTCTCTTTGATATTTCGTTTTGCTGTTATTATTATTTTTTATCAGTTTCCCACTTTGCTTACTTAACTTGCCAGTCAGGCAAAGGAAAGACAGACTGACTTTCCTCTCTGCTATTGGTATCTGCTGTGAAATGCATCTAAGTTTCAATATGAAGTGGCATTCCTGATTTTCTCACTGATGGATGATCTGTGCTTGTGCTGATACTTAACAGCAGTATTTCTGTTAAATTAAAATAAGGAGGATATTCTTGCCCTCTAGGTGGCATGACTGTTATTGTATCCAGTCCCACTTTGAGATCTTTCAGTTGGCAGTTCTTGTCGGAGCCTGTCCATGTGGCACCTGCATCTGTCAGAGGCAGTGTCACCAAGTGATAAGAGAGACTGTCCTCTCTGCTCCGGAGACTGAGCACTTTGTTGCTGCTCAACTGTGAAAGCACGCCAGAGTGCAAGTGTCCAGTGCTGGTGCCCCAGCAGGAGCATCTTCTAAATCTGGAAGCAAGTCTCGCAGTGCTCCAACTTGACACTGTCACTTGCACATCACCAGTGATGGCTGGAGTTTGTTCCAGTGCTCACATGTTACCAACATTATTGAGGAGCTCCCTGCTCTGTCTGTTTGTTCTTCCTTTGCCATATCAGAAGACTGGAACTGCAATTCCTCAGCCTTTCCCATTTTCCAGTCATTTCCAAGAGCCAAACAGTAACAACAGCTTAAAAGTGCCCTGTGGCATCACTGCAGGGTTGTGTTGTAGCTGCTGTGCTGAAATAGTTGGACTTGTGAACATGAAGCTAACCCTGTAAGGACTAGCAGTCTTGTGAGGGGAATAGTGCCTTTTCATCTGGGCTTGCTGTACTTCCTCCTGCCAGGTCCTTAGAAAAGGTGGAAGTATTCTCTTAATGTTCGTGAGAAGGTGAAATGCAGGGCCAGTTTGCCTGTCTGGAATTACTTTGCTCAACACCAAAGGGTCAAAACTAAGCTCAGTTTCATATCCAAAACCCCATCTGCACTGTGGCAGTCAAGATCCAAATCTTGGCTTTTCCTCTCAGGTGTGGCCGTGCCCTAAATATGGAGATGTGCAAATTCCGTTTGGGTTTGGGTCTGGGTCTAGTTAGCTGAGTCCAAATCCCAGCTCCAGGCTTTGGGGCAGTTTGAGCTGCAGGCTTTCTGCTGACTCAGTTTCAGCCCAGCTGCGTCTGTGGGCTGGCTTCTGAAGAATACTGAACAGTGCTGTCATGCTGCCTCCATCACTGATCTGATATAGAAACCACAGTAATCAAAAGTTCCTGCCTATGTTTCCTTTTTAAAGAGAAATAGTAATATGGCAGTGTTCCTTCTTATTCATTGATGTGCTGCCTAGAGGCTGAGCAACAGAGCGTTTTCAGCCAAAGGAAAATAAAGATTGATGAGAAAGTTTGGGTGTTTTTCCTCTGAAGAAGTCAAAGTACTGCCCTGATAACTAGAAGATTGCTGCAATTAATGTCATCTTGAAAAATAATGTGACAGCAGCAGACCTTGGGGAGCCAAAATAAATCTCTGATAAAAAGGCCAGTCAAAACCTTTTTAGAATTGTCTCTAATAAAATTTCTCTAAAAGGAAAACAAAGACTCATCAAACAAACTGTGCAATGTATTTCAAAGTCAAAATACGCTGCTGAGAGTACTTAGTGTCCAGGCTGAGTTGTTCACTCTGTAGTAAGTCAGTGTGAAGAAGCAAAGGTAAAAATGCTAAGGAGGCAGTCAGACCAGCATCGTTTGGTGTTGGGCCTTTGTGTTCCATTTAGAGTTTAAGTGCCACTGAATACTGGAAGATAAATATACACTGAAACTGTTGGAAGTATTCAGCCTGTTTCAGTGTATTTTTGCATCCAAGGTGTTGTGAGCAAACTGCTCTTATTTTTCTCTTCAGGAGTCATTGGTAGTGGCATTATTCACATCTTAAAGGAGGATGCAATCTAAAGCTGAAAGGAAGAGAAACAAAAGCTGACAGCTTGAAGCAATCGGTGGTCATGCTTGCCAGTAGCAGTGAGGGGTGGATTTAAGCAGTCTAGTGGTTTCTGACAAGCAGGGTGTATTTCCTAAGAGCCTAGCACCATAAATCAGAACTGATAGGGGAGTGGGGTCTGTCCTGCAGTGGGCCACAGACCTGCAAGTGTCTCAAAGTATTCTGCCTGTGGCTTGTCTGTTTTGCCACTTTTAAGACAGTGTGTCTTGGATGAGTCAAAATTTTGGGGCCTTCTAAGCAACGTTACAGGCTGGCATATACTTTGCAGGCTGAATAGTGACAGGGACACATTTTTTTTTTTGTGGCTATAATAACATCCTATTTATTCATTTCATAGACAGGGCTGAGTACATACTGATGGATGGTACATTCTGCTCTCCTCCAGCAACACAGGTCTGGTGTCCCTTCTTGTTTCTCCCTCTCATCTTCAAGCTCTATCAGTCTTTAAATCTTACAAAACACTCGCCAAAGCAGCTGTTCCCAGTTGTAGTGCACCAACAAAGGGTGTCAACACTAGAGGCAGAGCCAGAATCTCCTGACTCCAGGTTTTAAGGAGAGATGACACTGCAAGTTTGCAGGGCAGAAAAGAAGTAGAGGCAGGACTGCAAGACAATTTGCATTCCATGGCTCTCTTCCTGTGTCTCCTCCCACATCATTGAACTATCTCTTGCAGTTCCAGCAGGGTCAAACCAAGGGAAAAGCCTTGTCTATTGTATACCGCTTCTCCCACAGCCCTTACTGGTGGTGCAGTGACATCTCAGAAGAAGAGGCAGCAGTGGCCATAGATGCGCTGGAAAGAGAACAAACTAGGTCCCTCCCTGCTATATCATCACCATATATTATGCATTTCAAGAACAAACACTGCAAGCACACATTTTATTTTCCCAGGAGAAGAGCTACACATGGGAATAGTACAAGTGCAAAGCATGTAAGTTTTCACCTGCTCTAAAACCAGTGTGGGTTTTGCTGTACCTCTAGGCACTGCAAGCATGTCATCAACACCACCCTGGCAGCAAGAATCACCCAGTAGCATATAGCTACCTGTTAGGGGGAAGTCTCAATGGCTTTCGAGGCTGCCACAACAGGAACAGGTTCCAGAATCCTCAGAGCAACAGAGCTAAGACATCCTATAAATCAGCTTTTGTCCCTTCTTCACACTTTTGTTGTATCTTCAAGACACCTCAGAAGAGAATCCACTCCACAAAGAATGCCTCAACTTACCGTTCCTTTCCCTTATATCCGTCACCACTCCTCACAGCTCAGCCTGTGAGTTACTATTTTCAGCTCTATCAGACACTGTCTGGTTATGAAAACATATCTTTCCAGCAGCAAAGCCACATGCCTGTACAACTGACTCCTTTAACAACTTGTCTGGATTCTGAGACACATCCCATACAGACACCTGGACAGACACGTTATCAGTCAATGGATCTATTGTGTGAGTTGTCAAGATACTTATCTTTATGTCTCACATTTGAGTTGGAATTGAATTAAAGTCTTCAAAGCAGAAACTGCAATAAAGCATCAGTCACTGACAAGGAAAAAGCTACCAACCCGTGCACTGCTTTCTCTGCCTGGCAGCTGAAAGATAAGAACTTTATTTTTAGCAGTCATGATGACATCATTACTGGAAGACAAAAAAAGGAGCCTATTTGTCTCTTCCTGGACCTGTTGGCTCCTACCCGTATTGTAGGAAAACTTTTCATTGTTGAGCTGCAGAGACTTTTACAGAAGGCGGCATCATTTTACAGGTAGGGAAACTGAGACACTTCATGATGTGACCTGACATTTTAAAACCACATATCGAGCCATAACCACTTGATTTCGCTGTCTTCCTGAAAACTTGCCACAGGCACAACTGCTTTACAAAACCAGCCATTATAGGGAAGTCAGGAAGAGAAACAGCAATGCAGTCTTATGAAATTCCATATTTGAGGATATTCTAAGCCGCACCAGACTCCTGTCTGTAGCACTTCAACTCATGACATGGTAAGCAAATCACACAGCCTGAAGTCCCCAGAAGAATACCCATCACTCTGTCACACTGTATTTCCAGCCCATAAACCCACCAGGAAACAAACAGCCCAGCTAGCAGCAGATACCAGAGTTTTTCCTCTTATTTCTCTAGCCACGGACTACTTTCTCTGCCTGACTGTCTAAAAGGTCCTGATTGCCTTGGGGTGGAGACTTGCTTTGTGGGAAGCATCCACAGAATTCTCACTTGTGAAAACTGGCATGTGTGGGGTGGAATAGAAGTCTGTGATTCTGTGCTGACAAGCAGCTGGTGGATGTGCTCCTCTGACTGTAAAAGTGTTTATTTAACGTATGCTTCCCCATGGACCTGCATCCCAACACAATGTTGAGTTGGAATGGACAAGGCCCACACTGACTTCTTAGAGCTGATGTAAGGGTCCTAAACTTGTGTTTGAAAATACCTTCATTTTTTTGCTAAGGAAGGTGGAAAGAGCTGATCCAAAACACTGGTTGCAGTCTTTTCTTTTGAATGTTTCAGGACATCTGGTGGTTTCTCAGAGGCAGCTGTTAACACGTGAAGATTGCATGCCTAATGAATGAATCGAAGGAATAATGTATTAAAATTAGTTAGTATTTCAATGTTTAAAAAATCATAGTCCATAAAATTCATTCCAAGACTTTAAGCAGCTATAAAGCAGCCGTAGTACATGATTTGTAGCAGGTACTAGTAGCATGTACTAGTAGCGGTCCTGGGTGACTGGGTCCTCCACTAGACTGGAGGCTGGCTGATGTGCCCATCTCCAAGACAGGTTGCAGGGAGGATCCGGGGAACTACATGCCTGTCAATCTGACCTCAGTGCCGGAGAAAGTGATGGAACAGGTAATCTTGAGTGCTAACAGGAAGCACATGCAAGAGAACTGGGTGATCAGGCCCAGTCAACACGGGTTCATGAAAGGCAGATCTTGCCAAACTAACCTGATTGCCTTCTATGACAAAGTGACTCGACTACTGGATGGGGGAAAGGCTGTGGATGTAGTCTTCTTGGACTTCGGTAAAGCCTTTGACACAGTTTCTCACAGCATTCTGCTTCAGAAACTGTCAGCCTCTGGCCTGGACAGGCACACACTCTCCTGGGTTGAAGACTGGTTGGATAGCTGGGCCCAGAGAGTGGTGGTAAATGGAGTTAACTCCAGCTGGAGGCCAGTTACAAGTGGGGTTCCTCAGGGCTCAGTACTGGGTCCAGCTCTGTTCAATGTATTTATCAGTGACCTGGATGAAGGCATTGAGTGCACCCTTAGCAAGTTTGCAGATGACACTAAGCTGGGTGGAAGTGTGGATCTGCTGGAGGGTAGGGAGGCTCTGCAAAGGGATCTGAATAGGCTGGACCGCTGGGCTGAGACCAATGGCATGAGGTTCAACAAGGCCAAATGCCGGGTCCTGCACTTGGGGCACAACAACCCTATGCAGCGCTACAGACTTGGGGGAAGAATGGCTGGAGAGCTGCACAGAGGAGAAGGACCTGGGGGTGCTGGTTGACAGCCGACTGAACATGAGCCAGCGGTGTGCCCAGGTGGCCAAGAAGGCCAGTGGCGTCTTGGCTTGTATCAGAAATGGTGTGACCAGCAGGTCCAGGGAAGTTATTCTCCCTCTGTACTTGGCACTGATGAGACCGCACCTTGAGTACTGTGTTTAGTTCTGGGCCCCTTACCACAAGAAGGATGTTGAGGCTTTGGAGCGTGTCCAGAGAAGAGCAACAAAGCTGGTGAGGGGGCTGGAGAACAAGTCTTACGAGGAGCGGCTGGGAGAGCTGGGGTTGTTTAGTCGGGAGAAGAGGAGGCTGAGGGGGGACGTTATTACTCTGTACAACTACCTGAAAGGAGGTTGTGGAGAGGAAGGAACTGGCCTCTTCTCCCGAGTGACAGAGGACAGGACAAGGGGGAAATAGCCTGAAGGTCTGCCAGGGGAGGTTCAGGCTGGATATCAGAAAAAAATTTTTCATGGAAAGAGTCATCGGGCACTGGAACAGGCTGCCCAGGGAGGTGGTTCAGTCGCCTTCCCTGGAGGTGTTTAAGGAACGGGTGGACGAAGTGCTTAGGGATATGGTTTAAGAGTGTGTTAGGAATGGTTGAACTCGACGATCCAGTGGGTCCTTTCCAACCTGGTAATTCTATGATTCTATGATCTAGTTTGAATAGGAATGCAGATGTTATCTCCATCTTTTCCCATTCTCTAACTAAAGATTCTTTTCACTCAATGTAAGGTAACTTTTACCATCCAGCAGAAAAGGTCTCAATCTGAATCTAACACTACCAGGATTCCAAAGTTGTAATGATTGAAAACTTCGTGTGGCATCAGAATGATTACATTTGACAGTTTGGGTTTGCTCTTGTCAGGGTCCAATTTTATTTTGACATTCCATTAAGGAATTTGACTTCTCAGGAGGAACTTTGTGACTATCCAAGCCCCTTACATTGATTCAATGTAATTACCTAAACCTTGAGGTTTCTGGAATTACTAGTTAAAGGAAAAAAAAAAAATTGCCCTGTATTGTAGTAGTAGGAAGCCATTTCATTTCATTGTGTGAGAGAAATCCTTTTTCCAGTTCTCAGGTGCATTTCTGACCACCCAAGCAGAACGTCATTAACTGAGGCCTGGAACCCCTCAGGGATTTTCTCTGCCTGGGTGGTGATTCTTTGATTCAGTGAATTTGATTCAGGGAATTCAGTTTGTGATGTTATCATCTTCAAGCCTCCTTATCTTAATTTTTTACCATATACATACTTTCGAGTGTGGTGGGTTTTTACATTGTTCTTTTTTGTCTTAATCTCTGCTCATGTGCAGGAGTGGAAAAAACTTGCAATTTGCAGCTATGATAGGTAATTTATTTTTTAAAATATTTATTTCTGTGGATTTGTGCTGTGGAGTGTCTGACTTATGTAGAGCTGAGATGATTTCCTGAGGGGAAGGGAGAAACGCCCATGTATTTATTGTAGGTCTCTTGACTCTGCATGCCCAGTAACATAGAATCATGGAATGGTTTGGGTTGGAAGGGACCTTAAAGATGATCTAGTTGCAATCCTCTTGCCGTGGGCAGGGACACCTCCTAGTACGTCAGGTTTCCCAAAGCCTCATCCAACCAGCACCTCCAGGGATGGAGCATCCATGACATCTCCAGGCAACCTGTGCCAGTGCCTCACCACCCTTACAATAAACAACTTCTTCCTAAGATCTAATTTAAATCTCCCCTTTCAGCTTAAAACGTTCCTGCTTGTCCTATCACTGCATTCCCTGGTAGTTCCTCCCCAACTTTCCTGCAGCCCCCTTGTAAGTACTGCTGCTCTAAGGTCTCCCTGGAGTCTTCTCTAGGCTGAACAATCCCAGCTCTCCACCAATCCTCATATGGGAGGGGCTCCAGCCGTCTGATTATCTTCATGGCCTCCCCTGGGTGCATCAGGTACTCTGGCAGGGCAGGGACTGCACAGCTCCTTTCTGTCGGGATTTGAGGCTCTTGTCGAAGCGTTTTACCTGTGCAGGGCACCCAGGGAGGACCTTTCTGTCATAAATGGTGAATAAGCTTCTACCTCTTTTTGAAAAGTAGAAGTGCTTTCAAAACACAGTGTTTGGGTGTGTGGAGATAGCCATGCACCTTTCCTCTTCGTTTACAGGAATTCTCATGAGGAACGGGCACACAGGCGTAAGCTTCTCTTACAGCTTTTAGTCAGCATAGTAAGCCAGTGTGGATGGCACGCGTGCAGAACCTCATGCCAAGCTGTTGTACCCTGCCTTTCTGGGCCTTGCTGTATGGGCATGGCCAGAATAGGTCTGGATCTTTTTGTTTGACGTGTGTTTTCTGATTTGAGAATGGAGCAAAGTGCCACTTTTCCGTCCTGTGGTCTTTTTCAGTGGTCTGTGCTTCTGCTTTTAAAGCAGGGAGTGGGAAAAGACAACAGTGCATTTCTTTTTGGCTCCCTCTTTCATGAGTGTTTGGAGTGAGCCAAATGAGTTTCCTGGCAATGTGAGATAGTGTGACAAAAAAATGTGGGGAATCTTGAGTTTTAAAGCTACGTTCTGAGCTTGGCTTAGAAAGATGTGGCAGGTGTCAAACCCCCTAAAGAAGTGTCTCGGCTTCTATTTCTGTTCCATGCTCTTGCTCTAAGAAGGATTCTGTTGGCCCTTCTGCAGGCTGGTGTTTTATTTGTTTATTGCCACCTGCCTGACTGTGCTCAGCTCCCCTTCCAGCAGTTTACTGGAATTTTCAGCAATGAGAAAAAAAATCAGTCATCCGAGCACGGTTTAGCTACGTCTGGGTGGAGGAGGTTTTGCTGTAAAATTTATGCGAGTGAGAAATCTCTTTGGTGCTACTCAGCTAGTTTCACCTGCACATCTGGGCACTTGTGTGCAAGTTGCAGCTGTGGTGGCTTGGATTGCGTCACACTTCTGCCAGAACTGTGGGAGAACATCTGCCTCTCTGCATACGTAGTGTGATGTGAACAGTGGACGGTGCAACTTCTTGCAGCTTGAAAGATGAGGATGTTTGTTCAGCCTGAACTTGTGTTGTGAAGTCAGCTGGCTTTTACCAGCCCAAATTAGCCAACATGGGTTAATCTGACCAGCTGTGGAATACTGTTGTGATCCCACGTGAAGCTTTTGGCATAGGCTAGAGCTGTGTGGGAATGGCAATACTGGTAGAGCCCAAGGTTTGTGTGATGAATGTGGGTTTCAAGGCAAATGGGATGTAGGCAGGAGAGGCCCAATACTACCTTAGGCTTCCTGTGGTCTCAGCCATGACAGATCAGGAAGTGGTGTTTAACTCCACAGGCATTAGCACCAGAGTATATCCACTGTTTACAAGTTGTGAAACAAACACTTTGGGTTTGGGCTGAATTACTTTGAATTTAAAATAATATGTAAAACCAAAATGTGCAATGTGAGGCTTTGCCTAGCCTCCAGAAATGTTGCTCATGTGTCCAGAGAAGGGCAACAAAGTTGGTGAAGAGGCTGGAGAACAAGTCTTATGAAGAGCGGCTGAGGGAACAGGGGTTGTTTAGCCTTGAGAAGAGGAGGCTGAGGGGAGACCGTATTGCTCTCTACAACTACCTGAAAGGAAGTTGTAGAGAGGAGTGTGCTAACCTCTTCTTCCAAGTGACAGGTGATAGGACAAGGGGCAACAGCCTCAAGCTGTGCCAGGGAGGTTCAGACTGGATATCAGGAAAAAATTTTTTACAGAAAGGGTCCTCAGGCACTGTAAGAGGCTGCCCAGGGAGGTGGTTGAGTCACTATCCCTGGAGGTATTTTAAGAGACAGGTAGACGAGGTGCTCAGGGACATGTTTTTGTGGCAAATGATTGGACTCGATGTTCCAAGAGATCTTTTCCAACCTGGTGATTCTATGACTTCTGTGGATTTTGCAAAAAGCCTTGGTCCTGCCACAGACTTAGTGCTACATCCCTGCTTTCCTCTTAGTATTGGGGATTCTGCCTCAAGTCTCCAACCTGAATTAACATCTGTCTCTCCTCCAGCAGAGTGAACCTCTTAAGAAGAGCCACCCTGACCTGTTTCAGAGCCCTGTCAGGTGCCAGAGAGGAAGGCAGAGGGCACACTGATTAGGGAAGAGGTGAGTAGCAGCCACAGGGATTCAAATGGAACAGAGGAGAACACGAAGCAGCAAGGGCTAAGCCTGTATTTTAGGAAGCTATTAATTAGTCTGATCTAACAGTCTGAGCTCATGGTTAAGAGGCTGCCTGTGGGCTATTGTATGTTTTAGACGTATTTGAGATTGTGTTTTGGTCTTGGGGGCTTCTAAGAGCCTTGGAAAAGTTGGTAGAGTCAGAGTCTTGAAATTATTACTGTGGTTTCCTTCAGAGTTTGAATGCTCCTTCTGCTTTCACTTCCTCCTCTTCTTCCTTTCTTCACACTTAATTGTTTAAAATACACAGCTGTGAGGAGTTGTTACTGTGGAATAGGGTCATTCATCACTGGCCCAAGTCTTTGATGTTGAGCAGGTCATCTGTGCTCCTTGGTGCTTTGCCTGGTTGGGAGGTAGTGCCTGCTTTTAGCCAGGCCCTGCTCATCAAGAGTTGAAACTAGGTTGCACTAAAGACTTCCATGTGCAGTTGTGGGACTGTTGCATGTGATGCAGTAAATGCAAAGTTCAAAAAGCAGATTTCCTAGCCTCCCTGCCTCGGCATTTGCTAGGTAGTCTCGTGTTACTGGTTCTTGCTGTGCTGATCTTGCGCATTTCTTGCGCTGGAACTTCCAGTACCAGGTGGGACTACTTTGGCTGCAGGTTGGACCCACCCTGCACTGCTCTTACCAGCTCCCCTTTCTTATTGGGTGAGGGAGGCCACCTTCTTCACTGTGCTCTCTGCCCTCCCTGCATGCCTCTTCCCTTAGGCGCTGCCCAGCCACAAGACAGGCTGAGGGTTGTCAGCCCTGAGCAGGTACCTTGGGAGCAGGGGAGCTTGTGACCTGGGTCCTGTTTTCTCCATTCTTCCTGGAGGCTTAGTGTTGTGCTCATGTAGCTAGAAACCTTTGAGGCTCGGTCCAGCCTTCTCTGTCCCTAGCTATCTGTTGGGAAAGCATTGAAATAAGCCTGAACATACGCATGTATCTCTGCATGGGGGGTGGGTGGGAGGCACACTTCAAGTCCCGTAGATGTCAGCTGGGTGAGTGTGTCACTTCAGAATATGCTGCTGTGCACAAAGACCTGAGCAGCTCACTGGCTTTCAGTAGGTACTCAACTCGTCTGTGATAACAGTGCTTTCTATTCCAGCTCCTGGCACTGCGAAGGGTTGTCCTTCCCTTCCCCAGTACCACCTTGTGGTTTTAAAGTTCCGTTTGTAAGTCATGTTGCTCCACTGCCCTCTACATGCCTGTAGCAGGAAGGAGTTTCGTGCCTCTCATTCGTGTGAACAGGACCCTTCTTCCTGGGACTGTTGTGGTGTTCTCAGCCTTTTTTTATGGCTGCCAGTGTATGATGGGCAGCATTTTGCAGAGGTGCTGATAGGCATCGCTGGAAACATGAAGGTGTGGCCAGAGCCATGAGCATTGCTGCAAGATGTGGGTTTATGGGAAGTTTTTCCTTTCATCGTTTTCTTTCTCATTGTTTTGCAGGGCAAGGACTTCTGGTCTGAAGCAGAGGGTGACAAGAACTGCTCTGTCTCCAAATCCATCATGGAGCAGGTTAGTTCCAAATATGACCGAGGTCAGTGGTTCACAGTGACCATGAGTTCTCTTGAGCACTTGTTCTGAGATACCTTAAAGGGCCTGAGTCCCAAAAATGCTGACTCATGTCTTTCTCGTCTTCCCGAGAGTTCCCTTAAGGGCCCCAACACTGCTCTTCTGTCCTGAATACAGACAAAAAGTGGATGGCACAACCTAGTTTGCAAACTGCTTCCTTGTTACCTTGCCAGTGTTACACTCCCCCTTTGAACTGCAGGCTGGCGGTGTAGCTATTTAAAAGACTACAAGGTTTATTGATTAAGCTAGGGACTACTACAACTAATAAAGTGAATCAGTACACACTAATGTGATCAATTTATTGCATTGTTTTGTGCAATATTAAACACAATTATGAAACTACTATTTATCACACTTAAAAGCTACATTGAACTGGCATTGGAATGTCTGTCGTCCTCCTTGCCTAGTGTTAGGGTAGAGTTCTAACCTTATTTGCTCTGCCCTCCCACAAGCCTTTAAACATTAACCTGATCACTGATCCAGTGAGTTGTTCAAGGGGATCGCCTCTGGTGATCCAGTGAACTTGGGTCACCAGATGAGCTTCACTGCTGTCTAAACATCCATGTTTAGATTATGGAAGATGTGCCTGCTGTTGATTTTTGCCTGATCATATACCTTATTTTGCATCTGTTTCCATTTCTGGACTCTCCTTGTTGTTGCCTTTCTTTCATCCCTTTCTCTGCTCAGTCTTCTCAAGTAAGCAACCCATCCTTAATTACTTTTTATGTTTACATCTCAGTTTGTCTAGCCAATATGGGTCCTGTACGATATCACTGATATGGTTATGTAAATACAGTAGAACCTTGCAAGGTTTTGGGTTCTACTTCCCAAAATGTACCTGAGACTCCTTTTCAATTATCGGGTCCATCCTTGTTGCATATCGATTACTGTATGCAGTTGGCAAGACAAACGATTCTCCTTTATCTTTGATTCCTTTCCCTAGTTAAAATGAAGCCTGAGCATTTTCTTATCTTATAGGCCAGCATTCTGCATACCAGAGTAAGGATTTTGCTCTCTATTTCTACATTCACTGCTTTTAGCTGCTTAAATAACTTATTGAACAGTCTCCTAGTTTCCTACAGAGGCCTTTAGTTGATTATGAGGCCCCATGTTTCAGTGGGATCCCTTGCTCATGTCCATCTGCCTGTCTCACAGGCTGCCCCAGCCCAGCTAATTTGGGCACTCTGTGTTGTCTTGCTTGAAGGTGGCAGTGTGCGTAGCTGTGGAGGCAGCATGTGCCTGTTTACTGGGGGTGAACGTGCCAGCGTAGATGATATCAAGCACTGAAGGTCTGCCATTTCACTGTTGCTATTCTTTTGAGCAGCTGTTTTGACTCTGCAGGGAGCTGAGCAGGTTTATTATGGAACTGGTCCTAGATCCCAGTGGAGAGATAAAAGAAATGTGGACGTTGGGATTTTTTTGCAGGCTTATGCTGTTATCTCTGTTTCCCACCTTGTTACTGCTGTGCTCTGATTACATTTAAATAGGGAGCTGCTGGCTTCATTATGCACAGGAAGTAGAATGCCCAGTTCCCAAATATAGAGGTAAAAATCTTCCGAACATAGATGTCTGAAGTGGGTGGTTTGTGCTGAGTGCACACCTGTTTTGGAAGAGGAGCTCTGCTCAGGGGTTCTGTCACTGCCACAGCTGGCAACGTGCAGAAGGTGAGCTGACTTTTCCACCACTGGTTTGTAAGATCAGAGCCATCCGTAATCATTCACCGTCAGACAGTTCTGTGTGGATATGCATCCGGGAGTTAGTATGTTTGCTGAAGTCTTGTGGCCTCCTTGGCTAACACTATTGAGGATGCCCAAAGGAGGTTCACAGTTGGAAAACAGCGTGTGGAGCGATTTTGAGTGGGACTTTCCCTCGGTGTGGGCTTAACAGTGGTTTTCTTATGTTTAAGATCGATGGATCTGTCCAGATGGAGTGTGCATTGCTGTACAGCTTCCTGGAGGTATCCCCTGACTGCAAGTTCAAAGAGCAACTGCATATTCTGCAAAGCCAGGGAATTATGCCTTGCCTGAGAGGTAGCTATGATGCTGAACTGGAACTTCAGACCGATGGCAATCGGAGTGGCCACTTGCAGAATGGTGAGCTAGGTGAGTGCTCTTTTCTCCATCCTATGTGCCTTTCTGAAGGTGCAGTTCTTTCTCTTTTTCCCATCTTTGCTGCTGGTCTGTTTCAGAGGAGTAATGTTTTCTCTGTTCGGAAACTTCATTGTGTAGCATTCAGTGCTGGTGTTGGTTGGGGTTTTAACATTTGGGATAAGGTATCTAGTGCTTACAACTTGATATTCCCAAGGATTTCTAGAGCACAGGTCACTCGGGTTTTGTCTGCAGCACATCAGACAAGGGCCACAAAGCTGGTACTAATGATTGCTGTCCTCAAGGAGTGCAATATGAAACAGTTAAGTTAGGCCTCACATTGTTCCATCATTACTTGGGCTAGGATTTTGGAAACAGCTCTTGTCCTGGTACTGAGTGAATCCCTCCCTGCTCTACCAGTGTGATGGAAACTGTTTCTTAAATAGTTTCTGGTGTACGTTCCTGCTTCACTAGCCATCTGCAGGATGGCTGCTGGCCCTCATGCAGGATGTGTCAGCTGGCATGTTGACCTCAACCAAAGCAGGATTAGGAGGAACTGCTACAGTGAAACAGCCTTCCCTCCTACAAACCTGCATAGGTCTCATGCCCCAAGTAACAATGCGAAGCTCTGCCAAGAGGAGACAGGACGAGGGGTGATGTTTTTAAACAAAAGGAGAATAGATTCAGAGTAGATATAAGAAAGAATTTTTTTATTATTTTTTTTTTGTTATGAGGGTGGTGAAAAACTGGAGCAGGTCGCCCACAGAGGTGGTAGATGCCCCATCCCTGAAAACGTTCAAGATCAGGTTGGATGGGGCTCTGAGCAACTCGATTGAGTCGAAGATGTCCCGCTCACTGCAGGGAGTTTAGACTGGAAGACCTTTGAAGGTCGCTTCCAACCCAAACTATTCTATGATTCTCTGAGATCCTGTGTTTTAGATGATGCTTAAGAGACAGGTCCTGATAGTGGTCACTTGAAAAAAGAACTCGTGTGCAGTCTCTCACTTCCCCTTTCCATGCAGAGTGTTGGTGTTGGGTATAGCTGTCCTGTACAAACTTTGGTTGGAGATGTTCTGACCTCCCTCATAGTGTTTTTTGGGCAAGGTGAGGCTGCACTTTACATGAACTACAGATGAAAAAATCCTTTTTGCACACAGTCTGTGGTAAATGAGTAATGCCTATGAGGGAGTTGTAGTGCATGTAGATGTCATGAATCACACAGAATAACAGAATCACAAGGTTGGAAAGGACCCATTGGATCATCGAGTCCAACCATTCCTAACACTCCCCTAAACCATGTATGAATGCAGTGTGATTGGGGGTTAAGGTGGCAAGGTTTTAATGGAGATGGGCAAAATGCTATGGGTCAGCTTAACTGCACCGAACCTTGTCCAATTACAGCCTGCAAACTAAATCTCGCTGCATGTGTTGGCAGGGTATGGCCCTGAGGTAGATGAAGAAGTTGTCCGGATCATTGCTGCTCAGCTCGCTGAGATTGGAGACCAGTTTGATAAAGAAATCAAAGCAAGAGTAGTAAATGATCTGGTGCAGCACTTTCTGAATGAGAATCTGTCCAGAGAGGTGAGTGAAAAGCAACCTGACTAGCAGTTCTCCTTTTAAATATTGTGCACCCTTCTTGCTGTGACTTTGAAGCAGCAAGCTTGCAACATCTGTATCTTTGCTAGTTTGCTGCTTTAATTACTACAGTCTTTTAAGTTTAGCCCACACACTCACCTTTGAGGATTTGTTAGAGGTGATGCTCTAGCTTGTGGCAGCTGTTGCCCTGCAAACTGTGTTCCTTGGGCTTATCTCCTTCCTGCAAATGGTGAAACTGAGGTAGTTGTGGAGAAGGACTGACTTTCAGAGGCATTTTGGACTTTGGTGTCGAGTCCTGTATATGCTTGTCATGTGGGCAAAACCTGAGCAGTGTTAGTGCCAGAAGCTTGACTTGTCCTTGTTACTGAACACTGAAGGTACAGCCAGTACCGCTTTTCTAGTGCGATAACTGTTTAAGCTCACTGGTTGGATTGGATCCACATCTGAATCAAGCGCCATGGTTTGCTTCTACAGAGCCCTGTTGCTTATGCTGTACAAGCTAATGCTGTCTTTAAATTGAAGACTCACCTTCTTGCCGAAAAGGCAAGATTGAATGACTTCAAACTATATTTTTTGGGGTGTTGTTGTGGTGTGGGATTTTTTTTTCTTGGGTTTATCACCTGCACAGGCAGACTCCAGCAAAGTCTGACCTTTTCCCGCTCCTGCTGTCTTGTCCTCCACGCAGTTAAGTGTCAGGCCTTCAAATTTATTGCCTAGACTTTCAGTCTTTTTGTAAGGCTGAGACAAACCTAACTTTGGACCAAGCAGACCTTCCTTTTTCACACTATTAGTGTAGCTTACTGTGTGTGCACATGTGCACTGTCCCTCTCGGGAAACTGATCTTACACTGATCTTGGGAGCAAGGCAGTGTTTGTTCCATGCTTGGATACCTTCTCCGCTTCCTGCTGGTGTGAAGGCTTTTCTGTGAAACCTGCTTTGCCTTCTTGCCAGCCCCCACCTAAGCTTGTAGCCTTATCTTCACTGTGTTTAAGGTGGGTTGTCCTTTCCTGGGAGCCCCAAGATTCCAGTGCCATTTCAGGACTTGGCAGACTCTGTGTGAACCCTGGGGAGGCGGGGGGCTGTTGCACCCTGAGTGTGTAAGGTGTTATCTGAATGTTCTAGTGGTATGCACATTGTCCCCTATTCCTTGTCTTGGGTAAGCAGCTGAGCTCAGAACGGTCGTCCCCATTGCCATCCTGGGTGTGGAACAGGCAGGCTGCTGCGCCTGGGAGTGTGGGGAGCAGCATCCTGTGAGGTGTTAAAACAAGCACATCAGTTACCAGCAGGCCTTCCCATAGTCAGCAGCTTTCTCCCATGGCTTGTTGCACTGAGATCCCTCTCTTCCTTCTATACAGGAGATAACCCGGCGCATGTCAGAGGCAGTGGAAGGGCTTGCACGAGCCATCCCCTCAGACATGGAACGGGAGAAGGCCATGTTGGTGCTAGCAATGGTCTTAACCAAAAAAATTGCGAATACAATGCCATCCCTTCTCCAACGTGTCTTCAGCACCACTGTGAACTACATCAGCCAGCATCTCCATAACTACATTGTCAGAATGGTGAGTGCTGTCAGCTGTGAGTCTTAGCCAGCCTCGTAGCTGGACTTGGTTATTCCCAGATGGGTGGCCTAGCTCTCAGCTGTCTGTGGTTTGCTGGTTTCCCTATCATGTTCTGGAGGTTTGGCCAGAAGGGAATGCTTGTCCCTGCAGATCTTTGAAGGCTGATATGCTGGGGAAGAGAGGCCTGTGGGGGCCATGTCTCACCTTCTGTTTGCCCCACTCTCCCAGGGGCCAGTGAACAGTGTGTTTATTCTGTAGGGCAGCGAAAGAGATGTGATGGCTCCTGTCCTCCCCATAGTTTCTTCAGGGAGCTGTGCCAATAAGACTTAGGTTAATTATATCCTCAGGGAAGGAAAGCCTGACCTGAACTCTGATGGCTGTATTTCCCAAATGATTGTCTTGGACCCGACAGCTCTATTTGTCTTTCTGGGCTCCCCAGAGCTTGGCAGAAATGGAAGGGGAAAGAAATTCCCCCTGAAACAGCAGCAGCAACAAACGACGAGAGATGATCAGATGGAACATGGCAGCTCCATTGTTCTCTGCTGGAGCTGCAGCATAGGTGGGGAGATGAAACAACCAGCAGTCAAGCCAGGGTAGAGGCTGGGCGTTGGCCCCATTGTTAGTGCCTGACCTGTTGCGGAAGGGGAGGGGAAGCAATCCTGTGTGTGTGCATACATACACATATACACCAAGAGGAGGTAGTTCTTAGGAGTGATCAGGGGGACTATGATCCTGCCATCCTGTGGGACAGTGGTGACCGAGCTATGGGGTGCTGGAGGTCTGGGACATCTCTGTGCTGCAGCCTTGCCACAGTGTTGGCACAGTGCAGGGCAGCAGGACACTGCATCGATGTGCAGTGTCGCTCTGCACTGCCCTCCCCTTCAGCCAGTTTAGCTCAAAGCCACTGAGTTATCACAGCAGCCAGTCACTAGCATCACCGAGGGCCCTTCCCACTGCTTTACTGCTACCTGGAGTGCTGCCACCGCCACCAATGGCACAGCATAGGGAGGGCCAGCACAGGGCTGCTGGGCTGCCTGGGGGTTTGTCCCCCTACCCCGGTGCAGTGGCATTGAGGTGGGAATAGAGCTGGGCACCAGGGGCTGTTCCACACTGTTCCCTAGGACTGCTGGTGCCAACTGTCTCCCTGCCCCTGGCACAGAACAAGGGGGTGGCAACTTGGGGCACAGCAGGTGGTAGAGTTGTAGCATGCTCAGAGGTGATGGCTGCTGCCCCTCTGAGGGCTGGGGGGCACTGGGATGGCTCGGCTGCTGCTAACATGGGCTTTGTTTCTCCCCCTCCAGCTGCCCTCCAATGAGTGAGCTCTCCAGCCCTTCGTGTGCAGAATGCAGCTCTTGAAGACTTTCTACTTCTGATGTATGCAAATCATTTTCTCTGCTCATAACTTCTGAGGTACAGCTGTGACAGGGAGGGCAGAGCTTCATAGATAGATAGGCTTTTGTAGACTAGCACAGCAATGATGGCAGTGTGCGCCGTGTGCATGAGAAATTGTAAAGGGAGAGGGAGGGGTAGGTATAGCAGAGCTTTAGATCTTGCTAAAAAGAGAAAAAAGGTATCAGCCTTGGATCAGGAGGAATACCTGGTATCTCTTATGTGTGTGTTGTTACCACATCTCAGGTTCAACAGACTTGGACTCAGGTTGTTTGATACATACCTGTAGTCCACACAGGGCAGCAAAAACTTCACCTGTGATCCTGCTGCCTCAGGTTATCAATGTATGTAAATATTTTGTGGGTTTTTTTAACTTAAATAAAACTGTCACTTCTCATGGCAATACAGCTCTTGAGGATTTAAATTTCCGCCTGGATCTCTTTTGGTGCTGTCAGTTTTTCGTGCAAAGTTCTCATGGCATTCCTCTACTTTTCTACTGTTCGTGATGCAGCTGGCACCAACCGAGACACACTGGTAAAACCCGTGCCTGCACTGGAACAGGGAGGGGGAAAGAAGCACAGAAGCAGGCCATGGCTGTATTTGAAAACTGTACCATTTATTAAAGTGCAGCCTGGGGGTCATGGTCTTACAGCAGTGTCCCATCAGCAGAGGGAAAAATCGTACACACCCCATCACTCCAACTGAATAGAGAACAATGAAGCTGGAAAGGACTTTCTTTTAAAGGTGGAAACACTTTGATTAATCAAATGGCACAAGAAGCTTTAGACAGTTTTCCCCAAGAGGGCTGCACTTGCATATTAAAAGGAACAATATGACCAGTTCCTTGGATAATGGGTGACTTGAGGACTGGTCAGGGTCCCTTACCCCAGGCAGGCCTCTTGAGAACAGAATCCAAAATCCCTGCAAGGCTGTCACTATCTGCTTACACCCAGCAGAAGATATCCCCTAATGCGCATGCTGCAGAGTCAGCCCCATTAGTCTTTGCTACTTCACAAACCAAGTGGCGTTCTTTTGGGCTGAGTGGGCTTTAGCTTTATGCTTGAAGAAAAGCTTACAATGCAAGTTAAAAATGGGGAGAGACCCCCTGAAGGTACAGCAGTAAGATGCATCCTCTGCCTCTTGTTCTGTCCACATCACAACAGTGTTCCTTCCTTCCCCTGCAGATACTGCAGGGAGATCAAAAGCAGCTTCCACTGGAAGCTCACTGTAGCTCCCCCACTTCTACAGCGTAACCATAGACCTCTAGCTTGGAGGAAGCAAGTCAGCCTACCTAAGAGACCAAGAAAGGGTCAGCTCTAAGTAGGAAAGAAAAGCAATAAAGTTATTTAACGTAAGGAGGCGGATCTGAGCGCTGCTGTGTGCGGTTCCCCTGCATGTGTTGGTGATGCCACTGCTGACCCCGTTCAAGCTGGTGCAGTTCTCATTCCCATTCAGCAGCCACAACCCAAGTGCTGTTGCCTAGTGCTCGCCCTGCAGTCCCCACTCCGGATGGGCCCGAGTGTGAGCTACTGGAGTCAAGTAGTGGTGATGCAGATCTTATAGAAATACCCTGCCCCCCCCCCCACCCCCCCTTTTTTTTTAATGGCATACAGAGCTTGCACTTTGAAGCACAGACACAAACGTGAAGTCAGAGCAATACTGTTCTTGTAACCTTCCTAATGCTCACATCAGGCAGACCAAGCCAAGTTAGTGTCGTGCACAGCTTCTTGCCTTCAACAGGTACAGGAGATCACATGCCTCACCTCCCCCCTTTCACTGGGAAATGTATCTCCTGTTGTGTAACCTACTGCAGTAGCCACCACTCCTAGTGTAGGGCTTGAGAAGCTGACCTTCAGTATGTATCATACCTGGAATGAGATGTTCTGCTGAAGGCCTGGGCTCCACCCAGATATGGCAGCTGGGCTGTGGTCACCCCTCCATCCCCACTCCCCATTTCACAGCAAAAGGACCTGGTAATTGCACTCAAACTCTGCAGCGAGGTTGCTCTGGATTCAGTGAATAAGAGACTATGTGCCCAGAAGCACTGGTATTTTTTTGACAGAAGAGCAACATCTACCTTACTAAGGGCTTTGCTAGCGCTGCTGTATCACTGTAGCGGACATTAAATGTAGGAAGTTTTATGACCTCAGATTATTTTGTCTACTACAATCGTTAAAATGAAAAAAAGCAAACTTCAGAACCTCGCTTGTTTAGTACTAATGGAATTTTTCATTTATGACCATTAGAAAGCGTTGCTGACTTTAAAAATACAGTCCCAAGTGTTTGCCTAGCTGTGCTCAGAGCTGCACAAAAAGGAAGGAAACAGGATTCTGGCATCAGAACATGCCCTATGCGAGAGCACTCGGCGCTTCAGCATTCAGCTGGCCCTTGAGCCCCCAGGCAGAGTGAAATAAAAATCAAGCCCTCACAAACAGCAAGGATGAATTCTTATAGCAGTAATTTGCTCTCTAGAAGTCAGGTTAGGAAAGAACCAACTGCAAACACCACAATGACAGCACTTCACCTCCAGCCAGAAGTTCAAACCAGCATCCAAAGACAGGTGCAAGACTAAACCAAGAATGTGCTTCCACTGCATTGTCTGGCAGGAGCTGTCTTTAGACCAGTAAGTGCCCAGAACAGGCAGCTGCTTCACACCTGAATGGACAGAAGGCTGCACAAGTGAGCATTGTGCAGTGAGGTTCTCGTCCGTCGCTTGTTTCACCGAGCCAGATCTACTATTTCAGAGCCAAGGTACAATCAGTGTTTTTCAGCAGCCAAATTATCACACCGAGAACCCTCGCTCAGCATCCACCTAACCCAACGAGAACCAAAAGCTTATGTTTTCAACCTGCCTCTCTCTCTGTGAGCAGCGCAGCGCTGCCTGGGTTGTCCCCCAGGCTCTCGCATGATGCATTGCTGTGACAGGCAGGGCCATGGCTCCGTCTGCTCTGGGCTTCTACGCAACAGAGGGATTCTGGGTTTCAGTCTTTCCCTCAGCCTTTTGTTCCAGGAATGCTTTCTGAAGAAAGACCTTGCCCAGCTAGTGAGCACAGCCTAGAGTTAAGCACAGCTGAAATTAAGTTGTACCTGATCCTTGACAGCCTTTCCTTGACAGCTCCTGGTTTATCATGCTACCCTCTGCAGTTCCTTAAGTATTCCACAGCTTTTCTAGAGCCAGTCCTCTGCTGTTTTAGCATCTCAGCTTTAGGGTGTGCTGCAGACAAAGATAAAGTGAAGAAAGACAGGGTCCAAGGTAGATATTTTGGTAAGGTACAGGCCACTCGAGGACAGAGATTGAGGCACTTTTGGGAAGGGGATAAACAACACACGTGAAAGCAATTTTCTCTGCCCTTTCGTAAGTATAGACCTACTGCCTTTCCTCTGCCAGCTGCCAGAGATCCACTAAAAAGAAGCCATGTTATACAGTTTGGGATAATTAGACCCTGCAGTTTAAGATTGCTTTAATATACTCGAAGATAGGGAAAAAGAAAACCCCTTCCATTTTCTGATTCACACCTAGAACAGAGCAAGCAGCCCAGCACCCAAGTCTGTAAGAATGCTGTCATCTAGGCTTCCCTACCCTTTGGTGACATCCACAGGGCCTGTCCCAGCTCCACTGCAGGACTCCAAATCCAGTGGCATTCAAGTCCCTAACAGACCTGTTCAGCTAAGGGAGTGTTCCCCGAGGAAAGAGATGCACATAGTAAATTTTCTACACATGGTCAGTGGGGTGGGGGAGAAGAGGGCAGAGATTCTTGCTGACTTGCCAGATCTGTAAGACCCTAAAATGAGAAGTACATAAAGAAGGGACTAAGCAGCCAGAACAGGCAGCGCAGCTGATGCTCCATTAAATGTAGCAACACGATGGATACTCAAGGCTTTCGCCCCACCATGAAAACATTTAACAAAGCTGAGTAGTCTGTTCTCCTTGCAACTGCTGCCGCCTTCTCACTGCTGCACGTGGAAGACACCTTTTAGTTAATGCCACACTGGGCTCCCAGCATAGATTTCTTCTTGTCTGTCCTGCACCCATCTCCCACGCTGGGACTGAAACAGCACCTGACCTTCCTCCTCTCCAATTTGCACACTAAGTTATCCAGAGCATCCTCTGCTGCTCAGTACAGGCAGGTACTTCTGCGTAACCTGCTGTGTGGCTACCAACAGGAGATGTCCCAAATGTAGGTGCATCATCTTCTGGAAGAAGAGGACATAGGTTGGGTTAAAAGCAGTCCTTCTCCCACAAAGACCATACCTGGAGAGGAAACTGGAGCAGTCGGCAAAACAGCAGGAGGGCAGACCTACTCCGGCTTACCAAGCAGTTCAGCAGCCCTTGCCTCATAGGAACAACGAGGTACCCTCACAGGTTGTGTCACTTGATAAACACCAATGGAACACATGAAATGAAGCAAAAAACTGTAAACGTCCGTGCACATCCATGACGACAGGAGTGTAAAGACACCTCTCCAGGCAAGGAAAGCTCGCGTGACAAGCCAGAAGAAGGAACTGCCACGGTGGGAAGGCAGACACCGGAGGGTCCATGGCATGAGGAGGTCCCAGTGACCAGTTCTGGGCACATGGCAGAGCGATCAGTACCAGCAGGACATCAGGAAATGGCAAAAAGAGTCAATTCCATTTTGCGACATAATAAAGGGTTTCTTTTTCTGTTAAGGCCAACCTGTTATCTTTTGTACATGGAGAAAGAGCAATCAGTGATCAACAGTGAAGTCCAGAGCTCCTGAGTTCGGTCCACAGCAACAATACATACGTGACAATCCTTCCTCTCAATATTCAACTTCACACACACAGTTCAAAACCTGATATGTTTTCTAGAAAATCCACTTTCAAGAAAGCTTAAACAAAACAAAACAAAATCCCTCAATCTGCCAGGTTCTTCCTAACTTCCCAAAATCCTGGGATATGGGTGGGATAGAATAGCAAGAATATCCTAAACCAGAGAACGTGCTAAAATCTCTTCATTTTCAGAACTTAATTAATTCACTTAAGAAACAGGCTCTTTAGGAGATGTACTCAAGATAAGGTTATTTAGAAAGCAAAGTACCTTGTCTTTGTGCTTCACGAAGAGTAAGCTTCCCATAAGCTTCCATTTTGATGTTTACATGATCCTGAGTTCCCTTTCACCTGCCTTCACCTGGTCTCAGCCACAGCGCCAGCACGAACCCTCAGAGATGCATCAGTGGTTTTGCCTGGAAAGCCTGAGGTCTTGCCCAGGCAGCTGCCGTGTGGACAAGGACTGACACAGGAACACACTTGGAAAGAGGAACACTCAGTTGGATCCAACGTAACTAACACGTATGGCAACACATAAAAGGTTTCTCTTCACACACATCTGAAGTGGTGTGACTGTAGAAAAGGGATTGACGTTTTGCTGAAGGAACCTCCTCATCATTTGTGAGCCTGGAAGTTTAGCAAATCACAGAGTCGCAAAAGAAACCGCACGAACAACACTCCAGGTCAGGTCAGGAGCAGGCAGACAGAGGAGATGTTTAATGCTGTTTTGGTCAGAATCCATCGCTTTATGTATCTGGGATTCTGTCACAGCCAAGACCAAGTTAGAACTAAATACATTCTGTGCTTAACCTGGAAGAGGTGATACAGCCTGCAGCAGATCGACCATTGGACTTGATGATCTTAGAGGTCTTTTCCAGCCTTATGATTCTATGGGATACAGGACAGCTGAGCGTTTAACCTTGGAAGGGCAAGGGAGACTCCAGCCTCCCTTTCACATAGTTTTGTAATATCTTTGCTGAATACACCCTGGTATCAAAGACCTCATGAGAACAGCACCATGTCCAGTGTGAATTTTGCACCTCTGGTACCTCAAGGGCAGCAGCAAAGGGGGCCAGGCAGGAGCGGAGCAAATGGATTCTCAAACCAGCAAATAGCAGTGTCCCAGCCTCCCACCCTCCTGGGCAGCGGAAAGCACCGTCCTGCACCTCTTCCCCCAGGAACCCCAGGATGCTCAGAGACAATACAGCTACCGAGAGGCATCATCTTTAGAGGATGGGGCTCCGGTAAATGTTAGGGGCCAAAACCGGTGTGAGCAAAGAGGTAAGAATAAGCACTGTCCACTGGCGCTTAGGAGGAACCTGCAAGGTTACGAGGAGCAGTGCTGTACCTGAGAGGAAGCCGAGACAAAAGGGAGACCAACCTCTCGCTACAGGACTTGGGTTGGCTACTGTTTGTCAGGGAGGGCTCGAGGGCGCGAGGGAATTGACAAGACAGCACAGCTGCAAGAGCGGTCAGTCTGAGAAGCCAAAAACTCCAGGGGTTGGCAGCAGCTGGCTTTCCGCTTTCCCCTTCCCCTGGGGATTCTCTGTTCCAGTTCCTAGAGTACAAGCACCCCTTTCTTCAGCACCTGCACTTAACTTCTTAAATTTGTAGAATTTATCTTTTTTTTTTTTTTTTTTTTTTAAAAATACCCCTGTACTTTAATCACGAAAAACCAGTCCCCGCCCCAATTCTACTAAAAACATGATTGTCCGTAGCTGGAGGCTTACTGAACGACCTCACCCCATCACCATTAAGTTACTCAAATGTCCAATTGAAACAACAGGCAGCTCAACCTTTAGGTAACACAACTAAAAAAACTGGATCGTGCTCTCTTCTCTCTCCCCCCCTCCCCTCCTCCTCAAGAGAGCTCCGTTACTTTTTTCGAAGCGCCAGCGCTACTCCGACTGCTACAGCCAAGATAGCTACCGCAGCAGCCCCACCATACAGCAATATAGATTTCCCTTCTGGCAATAAGATAGGCTTCTCCTCTGCAGTGGAGGATTTCTCCTCTATTTCTTCCAAATGGCCCTCTTTCCCCACATTTTTTTCCCGTGGAAGCAGTATTTTCTCGGGTTCTGGTGCAGCCTTTTCTTCTGATGGGGCTACCTTTGGGACAGGTTTACTTAGTACAGGGATTTCAGGTTCAACAAGCTCTTCAGCCACTTTTCCCTTTTCCTCCTGTTTTGTACGCAGAAGTGCAGAGGGATGTGCTTTTTCAACAGCAGCAATTTCAGCTTGAGGTTTTACTTCTTGTAAAGAAGCAGAGGTTTCTGGAAACGCTGCCTGCATGGTCTCCGCAGCAACGGCTGACACCACTGCTTCCTCAATCCCCTCCGGTATCTCTTCCTTTTCCACGTGAACAATATCTGAGTTGGAAGAATTGTTCTCGCTCCTCTCTTCAGCCCCCCCATTGCTGTCCAGGCTTTTGACTTCTTCAGGATCCATGGCCACTTGCTGCCAGGACTCAGGTCCCAGGGACACTGGCAGGCTCTCGGTGTGCCAGCTCTGACTTGCTGAAAGGGAGACGGGCAGGCTCTCTGACTGCCAAGACGTTGTCACCGTGGGGGATTCCGGGGGGCTCACCTGTCCCGAGTTGTCGCTGGTCAGGATGTAGATGTCGTTACTGTCCTCTGCGATGAGCCCGGGGTACTCTTCCTCTTCGGATTCCAAAGTAAAGACAGTCCCCTACAAACAAAAAGGAGGACATAACACGTAAGCAATGGCTCCAGCATTACCTCCCCTGTCCAGGAAGGAATACGACACCTGGAAACTTAGCAGGGCTGGAAGAAAGATGAGAAGGGCTCTGCTGGAGCAGCAGCTGTCTGACCTACATTTTAGAAGAGATTACAAAACCCAGCTGGTCCAGCTGGCATTTCCAGAGAATGGAACCACTTATAAGCGCTTTACTGGGAGCTCCTCCTTTTCCTGATGTTACTGCATCACCAAAACACACTGGGTGGGCATTATTAACCAGAGAACAAGTACCAAGGTCTGAAAACCAAACTGAAACCAAACAGAAAAAGAAACCAAGCCAACAAGTACATAAGCCCAGCTGACCCCCACTCCCTCTGCCAGTTTGTGCAAGTGCTCTGTAGTACCTGTCCATTTTCACCTAACGGTGTTTCTCCTAATACGCTTCTCTTATTACTAATGGTGTTTCTCTTATTAGGCTTTCAGTGCTCTCTGAAGCCTGTATTTCTACTTTGTAACAACAGCCTGCAGTCCACAGTAACTCCAGTAATTTACCAACAAATACAGCTACTCTTAAATGAGTGTGCTTCCCAAGACTGGCGTCATAACTTGGCTAAAACAAACAACTGAGCATAGATATCCAAAGATGCAGCCAGGGTTGGGTTGGTTTTATTTAGCTAGGAAAAATCTGTAGACATCCTAAAAAATTGACAGTGGGCTCCAGTTAGAGAAACTGCAAGTGTCAAATACTCCCCGATTCCTTCCTTGCAGAGGGAATGGCACTGCTGGTCCGAGGCATGCACAGGCTGCTGAGGACGAAACACAGAAGAGATCTGCTTCAAAGGGAAAACTACAAGAGGGAAAATAACTAAGCACAGAAGAAAAAACTAAGATGGGTTTGATACCAAGAATGTAAAAACAAGAGGTAAGGGCAGAGAGGAACCCTGAAGCCTGCTAGAGAAAAGAAGTCTGAGAAATCATTAGCAAAGACTCAGCTACTCCCTTGCTCCTAATAAAAATGATTTGAATGTTTCATCAAGTACTGCAGTGCGGGAAGCTCTTTCCCTGCAAGTTCCTTATTCAATTATCAAGCTTTCCTGTTCAGTTCCACCATAATAGAAAGAAAAACATTTGCAAATCCATTCATTCTTGTTGTCCCTGCTCCCTTCTGCACACAATCATCCTCCAAGCAGTTGTCCCTGTCTTTTTAAACCCTTTGCAACACCTGTGAATTTGGCATTTGGCTCTGCTCCAGTCTCCTATTATGGCTTCCTATTCCAAGACTCTCCCTGGTTGTTCCACAACTTTTTATGGCTTCATGTGGTGGTCTGTGTCAGGAACTGTTATTAACTGAAGTTAATAACAAACACATTATTTTGTGGAGTTGTTTTTAATCCTGTCCAGTGTCCAGCTTGGCCCACTGAGATGTTCGAGTGTGACTGTGGGTCGAGTAGGGCCAGCAGCTGCACCTGCTCTCTCTTGATGGCAAAAGAGACGAATCAATACCAGTGCCCTGCTCAGAGAGCAGAAGGAAAACGCATTTCAGCTCTGCTAACTCCAAATTACCACTTAGTTCCTAATATGCAAGGAGTTCGGGGCCCACAATTTGACCATTTCTAACTTTCAGTAGGGATACCTGCAGAGCTCATAGCTCTGGGCTAGCAGCAACGTGCTTTGTTCTCTGGGAAGCACGAGATGCACAGAACCTCCGTAGAGCCACCAGGCACATCGCAATTCCTCACTTCCCTAGCAGGTAGAAAGGCATCCACACACACAAAAACCAACGTAAGAAGAAGGCACAGGAGAGACAGCACGAATGCTGCTGGCAGTAGTTGCAGTGAGAGCAAATGAAGCAGGAGCGAACCCCTGGCAAAAGCGCTGAACTGGGAATTAAGAGATCTGTGCAACTTAGGGGCAGTAATGCTTTCATCTTTCACAGCAGAAACTCTTCCTGTATCAATAAACTTTGTGAAAAGGGATCAGTGGAGCCTGAGAGGAGTATGGGAGTGAGGCTTCTCTGCCCACACCCCAAAAACACGTGGCCGTTTTGCAAGGCTTGATGGCCACGTTCCTGGAGGCTTCTCTACAGCAGCAACGGCTGTAGAACAGGACAGTGCTGGGAATGTCAAGATTTCATAATGTGTTTTGGCACGGGTAGGATCTAAATCTCATCTTCTCAACCCGCAGAGTTATGGAAGATATTTGTGCACAAATAAAGGAATCTCACAGAATACTTCAAAAGGAACTTTACTTCATAAAGTATGTACTCCTGCCCAGGGAGGTGTTGAGTCGCCTTCCCTGGAGGTGTTTAAAAGAAGGGTAGCTGAAGTGCTTAGAGATATGGTTTAGTAGTGGACAAGTACGGTTGGGCTTGGTGATCTCAATGTTTTTTTCCAACCTAGCAATTCTACAAATGCCTTTAAATTCCGTGGATACAGGAAGCATCACTTGGCTCAATAACGTGTTCAGAAACTCTAAAGAGAAACGGTAGACAGAATTCCTTGGGGGAAGGCTAACAGCGATCAAGCCATCGCTAAGTGCCTCAGGATCTCCATGAAGTCTTGATTCAGAAGGAAATAAAAATTAATAAGGCATTACATTTGTGAAAATGTTCAGACACCACACACACCCCACAAATCCAAAGCAAGTTCTGCTCTGTGAGCAGTGACTAGAATTCAAGACTCCAGTACCCTCGGGACAGTCATCTTTCACTAGAATAACAAAATCTTTCAAATGCATCAGGACGTTAAACCAAAACGGAGCAACAACCTCCTACAATCTAGGAGGAAGCAACCAGCACTGCAAAGGCAATGGAAAAGAAGAGCCAAGAAGCCTAAGGTGAAGCAGAGGTTACCGGATCCAAAGAGAGCAAATACTGAGCAGTGTGGGCCAGGGCTGCTGCACAGCATGCAAGGACTGGACTTCACACCCAGCGCTGACCCACCCTGTTTCAGCTGACTCCAGGGAGCAGCACAACAGGGAGCCAGTAACTGTGGTTACCCTCCACCACCCTGTAATGAGGACAGTGAGGCAGCCCATACACCCTGAGACTGTATGTTTGTTCTTTTGACCATTGGGATTTTCTCTGGATGTTGATTACGGGAATGTTCTCACTGTAATACAAGCCACCAACAGACTTCCTATGATTATAGCAAATGTTTTATTTCGACAGCCAATACAGATGCAGAAAAATGGCAATTAAACAGCAAAATAACTAGGGCTGAAACCTGCAATCTCATGAACCTCCACACTACCCTCCCTCCTCTCTGCTCAGCTCTACCCTTCCACACCAAAATCAATCTATTTTCCATCCACAGCACATCACAACAAACCAGACCACACCTGTGATCTGACCTGGGCGAAAGGAACGGGGACACACAACCAAGAGCAGGTCCTCTCTTAACACACCCCTAGAAGTGCACCCGTGCTGCTGGGATTGGTTCAATATGAGGCATATAAAAAAAAAATATTCCAAACCCACACTATGCTTCTACAAGCTGGCAAGCTCTGGTGATCACAGCTAACTTCTTTTCAGTAATAAACTAAGAAAAGCGCCAACTAGGGCTGTATTCAGATGGCCTAAATTCCCCTGAAGCCGTACAGTACAGTGCTGAAAGCCAAGTGGCTTTGAGCTGTGACTCAGCAGCCCATGGCACAGAGGAGGGAGCCACTGGCAGTGAATGGGGACAAACGGGTAGAAATTTAAACCATCCTGATACTCCTCAATACATATTCCTCCAGCCTCTGCTTCTGGTGCATTCCTGATCCACCACTCTTAACTTTCACCTTTCCTCTCCTAAGGAAAATCAAAGCTGTTCTTTAGAGGGAACTCACAGATGATTTGACCATGATAAAAATGAACAACAAATACAGAAAAAGCACCACCAGAGCGGCTACGGAGACTGGTAGCCGCCCAGGCTCAGCAAAATACCTCAACCTGGTATTTTACATCAGGGCGATGTAAAGCTGGATCCTCAGCAGGCTAACAAACAGATGGGGAGGGACCACAGACATACAAGGACCGGGCACTACTTATTCTGGTTACTTCCATGTATCAGGGCATTTTTTAAAGTCCATGGGCTTTGCTGAGCACTTTGACCTGAGATACGCTTCTCTCAAGCTACAGGCAAGATCTCAGCGTATGCTGTGGGTAAAATGCAACATAAACTACTTTGGAGGTGGTAAGGAAAGGAAAGGATAGTAACATGGGAAATGGTCTACGATAACTGTGGCCAACTTTTTACCTCCACAACTCTCCATGGGGACAACACTACGTGGGCAGTGGGGACTGCTGGTTTCTACATTCCTGATTGCCAAAGGCTGAGAACGATGCTGGGGTGGTGGGACACTGTGTCGATAAGTCCCCCCAAAAAAACCCCATCACTCCTTCCCAAAAAAGACAACAAAACCCCAACCAAGCACTCAAGACTCTCTGTGCAGAGTTGTCCCCACAGAGAGTCGGCTGTGTAGAGGTGTCCCATGGAGAGCTGTCCTGCAGAGAGCTGGCCAGAGTTGTCCCTGTCCCCAGGAAACATGGGCAATCCTCAACATCTCAAATATTTCATTAATACGTGTACCAACACTACACATCCATCCTGCCTTCAGCAGAAGGGAGGGCCTAAGAGGCTGAAGCATGTTATTGTTCCTTTTCTCACGCTGTACAGACTGGCTGACCTCAAAAGAGTTACCAGTTGCTGGCTCCCAATAAATCAGAGTCTTACAAAGCTTGGCTGATTCCTTTCTGTCTTAACAGACAATTTAACTTCCGTGTCAGTGCCTCAAGGACACAACTCACCAAGCTTGAAGAGACAGATCACCAGAGGTTGGGAAACCTGCGGGGAAGCTAAAACACCAAGCGTCAACAGGTCGTTTCACTACTTTCTCATTATAAAAGCTTATCAAGTTTTAATTGAAAAGTCAGACAGTAATAGGCATTATTTAGGATACACGACTAATATCCCTTGAGCTGAGTTAAGAGTTAATTCAGAAAGTCAAGAGGATAAAGCTAGGATTTTGTGCTGATTCGGGTGAGGTTTGCATTTTTATTGGGTTTTTTTTCTTCTTTTAAAGCAGATATAATAAAAACTGAATGACATTCAGAACAATTCCCTTGATTCATCTACAGATGTGCAGATGTGACCCAGAAGCAAAGCTCCCACAGACAGATTAATTCAGGACAAGATGGACCATGTGGAAGGATTTTTAATAAACTCAGGCTTTATATAAGCCCTACAGTTTAGATTTAACTGTGAATAAGGAATGTATGTAAGCATTTCTTTATCTGCATTTTTATTGTAAACATAGTCTATTGGTCCAGACCAGAAAAATCAGAGTTGTTCTTTTTAAAATTTCATATGGGAGACTTGCAAGTGACGTGCTCTTCCTCATCCAGCATATACTTACAGAACCACGACACGGATGTCTAGAGAAACAACACTGAGTGCCTCACCGCAGCACCTTGCCACTCCTAATCCCAGTGACTGCCACTTGAGGAAAGGGGCAGCACAAGTTATGATGAGAAGGAGAACTGGATGGTTCCCTTCTTGGCTAGAACACAGGAACAACCACAAAGCCATAGATAAAATGCAAAGAATAAATTTGTTTCCGTTACCTCCTGAACTATGGGATCTCCAAAGCAGCAGCCGAGCAGAGGAAACAGCAGCAGGAACGCAGGCACCACAGAGCTCAGTCCTTGCTAAAGAGTGCGAGGGCAAACCTGCTAGATTCATCTGTGTATCAAGGAGTCACACAGGTGTAATTTTCCACTGTGCTTTGATCTTTCCCACAGCAAGGCAGGAATCTCAAGGATGTTCGCTAGGGTGCCTCCGAGTTTATCACAGGCCTATGTTATCTAAACACAGAGGTTCTCCTTGTCAAGCACACAAGACTAAGCAATGATTAGCATGATGTATGTGTTTTTCTGCACCCCAGCTGCAAGTCACTTGAGCGTGTTTACAATCCTCCTCACTAATCTTCTATTATATTCCCACAGCCAGCCTTGAGAAGATCAGCTTAGTTCTATCAAGGTGGCATTTGCAGACCTCAAAAAGGAGCTTCAGAAGTCAATCGCTGTCTTCAACCTATGCGATCTGACTTGTTGAAATTTTCCACCAGACTTCTACGACTGCCAGAAAGCACTTTTAATAAACATGCTAGACTAGCCCTCAGGACAGGCTAGAACCGTTACACCACAGGGTAAGCTGCTCTACACAGCTGTAAACTGGTACCAAAACACTGAAACAAATATGTGAAAGCTCCTCCAATAAGTAAAACACATCAGTTTGGATTCTGCTGCATTGGTATCTGAACTTTGCTGAAAATCACTCTCACAGTGGATTCAGAACACTACCAACCGTTAGCATGTAGTAGAAAATTGCTACCTTAAAAGCAATTGCCAAGTTTCAGCTATGATTTAAAGACAGCAAACAAAAAAAGGTTGCCCCTCATGATGACCATACTATTTTTTACAGTTTTCCAATAGGTCTGTTATTCATTGTATACAAACAAGCACATTAACTACTGTAGTGATTTTTGCTAAACAGTAAAAAGTTTTAACTCTCATAGGAAAAAAAAAAAAAGTCCTTATTTACTAGAATAATAATTCATCCTGATTTATGCAAAGCTGCTTCTGGTGGAAAGAGATATTTGCATCTAAATTCTGAATGTCTCAAAGACAGAAGTAACTTTTTTCCTACAAAACTGGTAGGAATAGTAGTACACACTGCATCTGTAATGGAGGTGTTATTAGATAATGAATGGAAAGAGACTGACATTAAGGTGTCCAACAGAGCATTTACTGCATCTTGGAGAAGACTTTGAAAGCCCTGCCCTGTAAGCTCCAAAGACCAGATCCATGCAAAATGCCTGTGTCTCATTGCTGTGGATGCTGTGTGTGTTCCTCCAGAGTTTGGTTTAAAGTGTTCTGAAAAGCTTGACTAGTCTCCTCTGCTCAGTTAGAGAAATATGAACAGGCAGGTTACAGTTAAGTCCGTTCACAAAGGGAATGATGTGGATAGACTACTTGCACAGTGTTCATCTCCAAAGACACTAAAAAGCCCCCTGAAAAGCTATAGAGCCCCATGAGCCACCCACACCCCCTAGATATTGACTTCGTCCAGCAGAAGCAAAAATTCTGTACGCAGGCCAGAGAGGAGTGCCACCACGCAGGAAAATATATCTAAATTCCCTGAACTTTCCAGGGATCCCCACCCCCGAAACTAAATAAACCCACATAAAATCCTCAAGGAAAAGAGCACCTTGAGGTACAGGAGGGGATGCTGGCAGAATGCAAGCGTTCCAGGAGAGCAATCTTTACCATGGATAAGAAATTCAGAACACTCAATACAGCTAGCAAGTGTTTCAGGTGACAGTACTGGCTCTATCATATAACTCATTACAAAGAGAAATGAGGTTCAGTCACTACTTTCCTTCCACCAAAAGCATCACAGCAACAATATGAATCCTGGGAACCCATCAAATGTATTTGTGCTTAAAATCCAGCATCTGAAAAGCAAAAGGCAAGGAGTGATGAACTGGTCTGTGTGCAGGGATCCCAAGAGGTCTCCCTCTGGGGAAACGAACAGATTTCCCGCAGTAACAAATTTTCCCAGAGCTGGAAATACACTTATCGTTTGGTTTCTAGCTGTAACAGAGGAGTGTGTGCCAGTGAAGTCCTGTCTAGGCCAAGGGCTGTGAAGGCAAAGGCTGTGCCCACAGACGGCTTCTGGGGTCAAGACAGCTTCGCTCCCACCCACACCAACCAGGCTGCAGTTCCATCTGCTCTGTGCTTCCATCCGCAGCCCTGTTGTGCCCTGCCTCTTTAGATCCTCGCTGGAGTCAGACCTGGCAGTGCTACCCTACTAATCCTTCAGAGCAATGATTACAAAAGGGGTGGCTGACAACACCCAGACCTAGAACAGTTCATTAACAAAAAATAAAAGTAACAAAAAGCCCTCAGGCATTCATTGTAGTGTTCATCGGTGCAAAACGATCAAGATAGGTGGAGCCAAGAAAAACAGAGCAGAGTCCACAAATAGGACAGTGCTTTTTATTATGGGGGGAAAAAAAGGAAAAAAGGAAAAGAAGGTCATGTGAACCAAAACAGAGCGATATTGCAGCCACTGCTCTCATCCCCTTCAAGCAATGCTCTGGCTTGAACAGCCTGCAGAAACGATCCTACTCCTTCCCTTGTGCTCCCAACATCATCTCTACTGCCTGCAGAGAGTCAGGACCAAAGCAACACCCTTTAAAGTTTCAGTCTTAGCAGTTTAAATGGAAGTAACTTCAGTTATTTAGAGACCACATCTTCAGACAGACTGTTCTGAAGTTGTTGCAAGGAGAAAAAGAATTGAAATCTAGTTGCTCCTTGACCATTTGAAGTTCCTTCACCTTTAGCCCCAAAATAAAAACATTTATTACTGTACCGAAGAAGCTACATAGGATGTTTCACTGTCATGGTATGTGATACAAGAGTAAAGTATAACCATTCTGAAAAGAAAACTCCTTTCTATGATCTCTCCAATTAGATTTCTTTCTTGCACTGCTGCCATACTAAACTTATCTCCCGTCCAGTGGAGCACGTCTCTCTATTTCTGCATTGTCATTCTCAAGGCAGACACCTGGACTGCTGCAGGAGATTTTAATCTCCAGTAGCACAAACTGACTGCCTTGCTTCCCCAGAATGACAAGCATCTCTTTGCTCTTTTCTCCTCCAGATTGTTAACAGATTCTAGTACACAGATTATTCAAACACCAGCAGCAAAGGAAATGTCAAAACCAGCAGAAAAGCCCCAGACAAAACACTGGAAACATAGAACCGATCTTCTAAGGCTGAGATAAGAAAATGTAAACACTATGCACAAGAAAATTTACTTTTACTCTCTTCAATACAGGCAAATAACGAGTTAAATTCAAATACAGATCATGAGATAAGAACTCTGGGAAGACAGAGACAATTTCAGCTACAGGCTGAAATACAAAAAACCAAATACAAATACCAGCCTCTAACTGAGAGAAAAAAAAGGGTTATTAACTGACTACGGATAAACACTGATTGCATGCACTTAGATCACCTCTTTCAAAGAAGAGAAAAGCAGGTGGGCTTGTAACATTAATGTGAACCTGAGAAAAAAAGGAAAACTAGGCAGCTTCCAACTAATCTTATACTTTTCCTTTCCAACAGCTATTCCAGATTATTGCAAGACCGATGAAATCTAGACACAGAAAAGAGGATCTGAAGAACTTGAAAAGAAATAAATTCTTTGGGAAGAGGGGTGGGAAAGGAAGAGGAAAAACATCCTTACCAACTGACTGGTCTTACTGTCCACTTTTCCAGGAGATCAAGACTTGCTTCTGATGCAGCAGCATTCAACCCCGGAGAAGTCACAGAGCAAAAAGGGAGGGGAACTATGAGGAGAGGAGGGAGGGGAGAGGAGGAGAAGGGAGGGATCAGGAGGACAGGGGAGGAGACAGCATGTACACTTCACGTTTGTTTGCCAAGTCCTAACACTGCCTTCAGGAAAGAGGACAATGAAGCTACTGCTAAATTAGTCTGGGGATTGGTTTGCAATGGCTCAAACTAATAAGCAAATGAGATCTTAGCATGACCATTTGGGTTCAAACCAGAGAGTCAAGGGGAAGAAATGTGTCCCCCTACATGTGGCTATTTAGAAAACTTGAAAGGCCAAGTGTGCTTTTTGCTCCGAAAGAGAGATCATAGCAAAACTTAAGGTCAAACGGGGTGCATGGAAGGGCTGCAGCCAAACTCATCACTGCAATTAGTAAAAGAGGGAGACTGTCCAGAATAAAGCAATATTTCTTTGTTTTCCTACAGTCCTCCAAACTCAACTTGCATCTACCTGCAAATCTAAGAGACTGGAAACCAAATAGAGTAGTCATTTCATCTCTTCACTCATATTAATGTTGGCAGCTGCATTCAAACACAATATGCAGCGCACTGCAGACAACCCTGCTCAGGTTTTCTTCCTGAAGCAGTAAAACAGACCCAAGGGGAAAAGCATACCAAACAGCCAGAATCACAGGATCAAAATGCTGTGTGTATTTTAACACAAAAATAGGCCAGTCATTTTCCCGCCACTCACCCACCCATCACACCCCAGGCTGACACTATCAGGAAAAGTGAACTGAATTACTATTTTAGTGCCAGAAGGGAGAACAGAAAAGGAACACTCATTGTTTCAGCACATCATCTCACCACCATATCTCTGCAGACTGGGATGAAAAATCCAAAATTCTTACCTCAGAGGCTCTACCTCCAGTGATCCAAATTTCCCATTCCTCACAAGCCACACCAGTTACTTGAAATCTACTGCCCAGCTATCTGATTTCTCAACTTTTATTCCCTTGAGTTAGCAATTTTGCTTCTAGTTAACTGTTGTCCGTCATCCTTAGTCAGATGCTTTCTGGGATTTAAAAGCCTCCTGAGGCCACAAAACAACTTGAAGTCTCGCTTGCAGGCAGAACCTCAGGAGCTCTTCCAGCCACATCTTGGCTGCACAGCATGATGCAGCAAGCAGTCCCCACATGACACAGCTCTCTACTGTTCTGACTCCACAGATCTGCAGTGGGGCAGAGGAAGGGCTCAGCTGACCCCTTACCTTCAGCTGGCTATTTCCCTCCTGGTAAAGGTAGGCTTCAATCCAAAAACTGATCTCAAACGGTGTGGTGCCGAGTGAAGAGACAGCTCCAGAGATGCTACAGACGCATCTGCCCCTGAAAACCTGACTCCTATGAAGCTCTCCTCTGCTCCTGAGCCACAAAGAAACCAGACAGGCTATTCTGGCATCTCCTCAGTTTTAAGTACGCTCTTAGGAGCTGTAGGAAAGACTTATCTTCACACCGTTCCTGACTTAACACAAAAATTGAACCTCTTGCTGTCACAGCAACACAATTCACTGGAGACTCCCAGGTTTATACATTTCCCTTATAGCTCCAGGATAAGCATTACTGACAGCACATAGAGCTCCTCTGGCAGATGCTTATCTTGAAAAAATGCAAACCACTTGCGTGACAGCTAAGAGCCAGCCAGGCAGCTCTCTCCCAGCCCTTCTCAGAAGCGCGCACACACTCTCCCCTCCTCACCCATGCCCTGATCCCAGAACACCATCACACAAAATTGGAAGAAACCAAGAAGCATGTCACTCAGTGGAAACATGCACTTTCATTACTGGGGAAAAAAATAATAAAAGACAATAAAACCATATATTGCTTTCCTAGCACCAAGTAAAGCCCAGTGGGTCCCCAACCCCAGAGCAACTCACAAAAGGTTAGTGCTGCTACAATAATTCGTCTGGAAAGGGTTTTCATCGCCTTGTCTCTTTCCTCGCCTCTTCTGCTGTTTCAAAAATAGCTCTGGCTTGTTTGCTGTACCGCTTCTGTCAGTCTGATTTTATGCCTGACTGGATGCATACAGGCAAGTTCGTAGCCCATTAAACACCGACTACCCAGCTCTGTACATACATGCACAGTCACACAAACACAAAGCACCGCACCCTCCCTTAGAGGCCATGTGGAAAGTTGCTTGTTTTCAGAGGTTTTGCGCTGTATTAGGTATGTTTTGAGCAGACTCAAATAGGGTGTAGATAACAGACTGTAGCCTTTTCAGAGGTAAAACAAAAAAAAGCAGAAAAGCAAAATAGTGCTAATGTCCGCCTGTCTTAAAGCTGCAAGTAAGGACCTTATCTGTGATGCAAACACTTTGAAATGCATTTATCAAATGACCTAAGGTCATTTCGCTGCACGCTGTTAGTGCTTCTGTCTATTAAAGACAAACAATCCCTCCCAAAGGCTTTCAAAACCATTATACACGATTGTCGGGAAAGGATATAGAAAGGTGCAGATGTGCAGAAATTCTGGAACAAACTGCTCCTGAAGAAAAATTCAGGTAAAGTCCTGAAATAAGAGAAGTTATCTGAATGAGATTTTTCCTACTAGCACTTTTTAGTCACCGAGTTTTCCTGAACAGCTTTTCTTTTTAGAATAAATCAACTTGCTGGAGCCATTTCACTAATCCAAGATTAATTCCATTCAAACGTGGCATCTTTCCCAAACCCAGTCATCTAAAGCTCAGCCTCCTTTCACACAGTTCTAGCTTCAAGACCCAGCTCATTGGCTGTGAGCTGCCTCTGTAATGTATTTTTAAATGAAACTTTCTCAGCATGCCATGACTCAGGAATTTTGGTTACCACGAATTGAAGATTTCCACAAGGAAATGCAGCACAAAGAAGTCTTGATTGCTCATTCTCTATAGCTATAAGATATAGCTATAAAATCCAATATACATTAGCTATTTTATCACTTTATATAAAAATAAATTAGTACCTACTGACACTGCTGTACGAAGTGTTCCCCAATAACTTATCTGCTAAAAAATCCCCTGAAATTTAAGAAGGGGAAAAAAAAAACATATAACATTTCCAAGTAGTCATCTGAGTATGAAGATAACAAGAAACAAAAAGCCTCTACGGCACAGCCTCTTTTGTTATGGGTGTTTCCTTCTAAATGTAGTTCTGAATGTATTTTAACAGGAAAGAACATATAAACCAAAACTCACTGTACATCAACATGTATCAGCATCTTAACACACAGTATGTGTCCCAGTACGACAACTACTTATTATTTGATATCTGAAGACCTTTTCAATTTCAACGGTGAGTCAAACAACAGGACATGCAAAGCAGTGGAACAGGCTGCCTGTGGAAATGGTGGAGTTGAATCACATGGGTCTTTAATGTCAGCAACAGAAATGAATGGGTAAAAGTCAGTTCTGCCTTGAGGCAAAAAGGTGAAATAGATGACTGCCCGAGATCCCTTTCCAGCTATGTGGCCTTGACCCTCCTGCTTTTTTTGCTTTTTCTGGGCATTCCTTTGCTCCTAGCAATCCCTCTCAGCTTTCACTCCTAGTAAAACTAGCATCACACTTTGAAATAAGCTTTGAAGAAAGTATGAAAATTAAACATTATATCCTCACCCATCCTCCTTGTTGAATGATATAGTCTGCTGAATAGTCTTCTAGATACGTCACCCCGAAGTTCACAAGTGCGCTCAGTGGTTCCTGGCCCCGTCTGGTTAACTCCATCAGAAATTGCTGTAGCAGAACCAGGGGTACCAAGACCTTCAAAAAAAAAAACAACCAAAAATGTGAATAAACACAGAAAGCATTATCACCGCTGCTGTGTAGGTAAACCAGAAGAATTAATGTGATCCACAGAAAAGGTCTGAATCTACAAGTCCAAAGATATCAGAGACTACACACTTCATTGTACATGATACAATTCGGTAACTAGGAAGGACTCAATCTGATAAGCAAAACACCACAGCCTAACTTGAGAGTTTCACAGAACAGGACTGCAGTGCTTCCCTAAGCCCCATTTTCTTCCAACATAAGACTGAGGTAAAGAAGCAGAACAGGTCCAGAACTTGCTACCCAGAAGGGGAAAGATGCGACATTACAAATAGCTCAAAGGGATATGTATCCAAATTGTATTTAAATAGCAAACTCACACACATTCCTCAACACATCCACAGTCTCTTTAGAAGTTTAGACTTGGCTTTCAGACAGGACAGAAACAAACAACTCATCCCAGCAGCCTATCATTACAGATATGTTCAAAATGGCAAACACAAACCTTTCCCCACATTAAACTCTCCTTCCTGTGCCAAATTTAATACTACAGAACTCCCTCTCTCATTTCCTACTTCCTTTCATTTTTTTCCAACCTTCTGTCTTTAACTGAATGTTCAGCCTTTAATATGAATTGCTCTGGAAGATGTAGCACTCTGTGACCCCACCTCCTTCATATTATAGAGTTCTAGACGCTTCCTTCTGAAATCTTACTTTTTTCATCTAAACAACAGGCAGTTGAACTTTTAAACTCTTAAATTTATTCTCCTAGAGCACACGAATGGCCCTCTAGGAAAAGTTTATATGCAGCACTTTGCCAAGTTCATGAAACCAGTATGAAATGAAGTCATTAGCATCTGAAAAAGTGCTATTACAATACAAGAGAAAACTATTTCTAAGTTTTACTGCCCCTAGTTTGTGACAACTGCATTGCCCATCTATTCACGGTGCAAATAACATTGTTTCCCAGCTGCATAAGGTAAGGGAAGGCTGAGGGGAGACCTTACCACTCTCTACAGATCCCTGAAAGGAGGTTGTAACAAGGTGGGTGGTGGTCTCTTCTCCCAAGTGACAAATGATCGGAGGAAGGAAACAGCCTCAAGCTGTGCCAGGAAAACTGGTTTAAACTAGGTATTAAGAATGATTACTTCAGTGAAGGGGTTGTCAAGCACTGGAATAAGCCTCCCAGGGAAGTGGTTGAGTCACCATGCCTGAAGGTGTTCAAAAGAGGTGAAGATGTTGTGCCTACAGACATGGTTTATCGGGATGGCTTGGCAGTGTTAGGGTACGGTTGGACTTGATGACCTTAAAAGTTATCTTTTCCAACCCAAACAATTCTGCGATTCTGTAAATGCAAGCTAGTACTACCGCTCAGACTGAACTCCAAATGCCTCCTTCCTTTCCCAGTCTCCTCCTCCTTCAGCCCAACTTTGTCCTCTGTAAATATCCTTCATTATTATTGCCAGAAATCACACCTTAGGATGCAAAGCTGGAGGAAGATGAATAGGAAAAGTAGGTTGGGTTTGAGACGTACTAAATTCATGGTGGAGTCATGCTGAGACGGATGACTGAAAACAGATGGGGTCTTAAAAATACCTGTAATCTGATAAATTTAACATGTTCCAGATGATCAACAACTCTGAGTCCAATACTATGACAGACAGGTTATAGTACTGTTCTTCTGGAACAAACAGGTAACGCTGTAGTCACTTAACAAAGAATCAGATGGTGCTGGAATTTAAACCCTTGAGGTTTTTTGAGTTTCTTCTAATTTTCTTAACTCAGAGGTTAAGAGCTGCAAACTTACAGGGCACAAACATAAGGAGCAGGTCAGAGTGAGGCAAGTGACAGAAGAAACTTCAAACTTTTGGGACCAAAAACATGCTGTCAAGCCCAGGCATCTTTCAGAGGCTTTGGGCACACTCACATAACTCCACAACAGCAAGAACACCGAGATCTCAAAACATTTGACATTTAAGTTGAAGGCAGGAGAAACAAATGCAAAAAGAAGGCTGCTTAGGAAATGAAGGGAGCTCAAATGCTGGCATACTGAACAGGATTTTTGCCTTCTTTCTTTGCCAACTTAAATAGCTAAACCATCTATTCCTCCCTAACCTAGCAGGCCCTAGGAGCACGGGACCAAATCGAAACTTTAATATCCAGTCCCATACAGTCCAATACACACAACCTGGTTTTTCTTTCCAATAAAATGATTGACCCTTCTGCCTTTGAGACCAGTAGGAACAGGTTTGCATGCTACTATCCCTAAACTAATGAAAAAAATCACCTACTTCCATAAAGGTTAACAACAGCTTCCTGTACTTAAAGAGTAGCAACTGGAATGGTGATGAGATTTAACTATATCAAAGTAAAAATACAGCCTTAGCAATTCCAAGCAACTGCAATTCCTTCCACCCGTACACCTGGGAACAAATGCTAGGGGCTATTTGTATTTTGACTGAAGAAAAACACACACAATATCAAGCACAGCATGCCAGAAAATAGTTGGCAGGAGAAAACTTGTATGAAATCATTTAAAAAAACCCAACCTTACTATAAAAGATTTCCAATTGCATAAATGAAAGATTTCTGTCTTTTATACTATTGCAATCCCTTAGTACAACAGCACAAATTTAAATGTATGTACAAAATATTATAAAGTTCAGAGACTTTAAAGAAGCTACATCCAAAGTTAACTGCCATTTCTGTCTACCTTTTGACTATTTCAACACAAAGTTAATTTAGCTCTTTACAAGATAATTTCTTACATTTTGTTTTATTATTCTTTGGCTCCATTAATCAGTAAAAATGAGGCATTAAGATGACTGCTAACCTGAACTGACCTGTTAAGCTGATTCTCAATATTTGTTAGGCTTTTATCTGATGCACAATATAGTGGGGTTATGTATTTTGGAGTACGTATATAATATTCAACTTTAAGCAAAATGCGTAAGAACTCAACAGTGGAGTATTTATAATTTTTATTGCATTTATTTTGTTACAGAAATATAATTTGCCTGAAGTTTGAGATGATTTTAGTTTGGTTTTGTTCTAATGAGAGCCTTATTTCAAATACAAGGTGAAGACAACTCCTTATCTTTACAGAATCCAACATCATGCCTATTATTTTCACATCACAATTTCTGAGAAATACATGAAATAATTTCTTTTTCTCATTTTTTTTGCTGAGAACCAATACTTCTAATGCCTGTGGGTAAAATCTGCTTCAGTGGGATGTTAATGGAAGGACTGATGTTCCTATGTATTAGTTTATCTTGCAGTATTTCCTCACTCAGATCAATATTTATGTTTTAGTGACTGAAAACGTCCCTCTACATCCCATGTGCTAGTCAGTTAACCAAATACCTTCAGCCGTTCAAACATACCACTGCACTCTGGGAAAGATCCACATTTTTAAGTGGAAAAATTAACAGCTGTATTTACAAGTGTCTCCTTTCTGCTTGTGCCTGTATAATGAAAAGGTTCTTTGCAAACTGGTATGACTAAAAATGACACCTTCCCGATCATAAACCAGACAGATCAATCCTTTGTCCTCATTCAACCTCCAACCAGCGAGGTAATCCAATACCTCCCACAAGTACGTGCTTACCTGCGTGCCACATCTCTCCTGCACACAACTACAAGGAAGATTTGCAAAGACTACTCTGAATCTGTTTTGTGCCACAGAGATACTGGGCCTTTCAGGCATCAGTGTGGCTCACTGAGTGCATCACATTCAACACATTAAACAGGTGGGGCTTTTACACAACCATACAGTAATACATACCTACAACAGCAAAGGCTCCGAAATGTAAAGTAAGATTTTATATACTAGTTCATAGGCTACTGAAAGCAAAAAGAACATCTTGCTGTGCAAGATTTCACTACCAAACACAGCAGATACAGATTACATGTAAGTGAAAACATATGCATCTACTAGCCTCAGGTTTTATTTCTTCTAGAATTCTGTCTGTGGGGAGGCATTTCCACATTTTTAACCTTTTGACATCTGCTACAGCTACTGATGTCAAATTTCAGCACCCGCACCTTCAATTTCTGCTCCACCCAAGAAACAATAGCATATATAAGGTCTGTAAGCATATAAAAGGGAATGATGTATTATTCTGGTCAGCTAGCTCAGCTAGTTGTAGGCTTTCTTGTTATTTAGTTATAAAAGGCAGTTAGCTTCCATTCTCCCAAGACAGTCAATTTAAAAATATATCCTTCAGATTTTCACAAACTTGAGGCCAGCACAGACTCATTTTCCTGCTGCGTGTCTGCTAATTAGAGCTAATGCTACGTCTATTTATAGCTACTTTTAAAAATTATTTTTTTTAACAACTTCTTCTTTAGAGTCAAAATTAAGCTAGGCTGAAGCTGGAGGAAAGATACTTCAATCTCTTCTGTTATAAAAGGCGATCCTGATTAAGAAGATAAAGGAATTTAAAAGGAAATGAAACCATCATAAGCGTATTCCACTTCCTCAAAACAAGTATTATTAAAGGAAATGCTAGGCATTCCTGAAGCATCAAGCTACCACAAAAACCAAAACAAACAGATGCTGTATTATTCTAAAAAAAATTCCATTCTGGTTTGCTTGTGGACTATAAATTTTGTAGCAACAAATGTTACAGGTTAGCAAAGACAATGACCAAGCATCTCCTGGATTATATTCGCAACCACAAGGAGATGGAGATCAAAATCCACTAGCTACAAGGGCTGCACAAATGTAGCAGCAACGAAGACTGAATCATAACACCCCAAATGTGGCTGATCCATCTATCCAGGGCTCTGTCTTCAAGAGGTGTGCACCAATGACATATGGAGACACAGTAGGCAACTAACAAGCTCCATCCACTTCCTCCCTTGCCAGCCGAGTCACAATGGCTGCTTTTCTGCTTGGTTTTAGTTTTCACCAACTGAAAAATAAATGTGCTAGCTTAAGCTACATTCTTGATAATCACATTTCATGGATGTTTAAACTAAAATGCTATGAATCACAAGATGATAAACTGAAAGCACACGAGCACCAATTATAATTGCTGAAAATACAGGCAGTAACTTGTCAAGTGATGTTTAATAAACTGCTTTAAAAGTGCCAACACCCTGAGTTAGATGATCGGGTTCTGAAGCAGGCAGGGTAATCTAGTTAAGGAAAAGTATTTCTGGAAAAAAAGAAAGTAGAGCAGGGAAAAAAGATTTATTGTTCTATTTTAAATTTAAGACTATTTAACATCCAATTTGTGATTAGATTTGCAAATAGTTATTTAATTCTTTCATTCTTTTCTAATACCCACTCTAAACCCATCAGAGAACGATTGCAATGATGAATCTGAGTGATTAATGAAAGATTAATCTGTGAACAGTAACTCTACTCATTCTAGAGTAAAACTTATAATAAGAGCGTTCATTGAAAGATCTGCATTTTGTTTTTAAAAGAAGCTTCATACCATTTGTGATAACTACTCTTGAAACTCCTGCAGACACATCATCCTTATGTTTTCCGAGCAATATAAATATATTGAAGATACTATCCATTTTTATTTTCACCACGTTTAGTACTTGTTTTTACATATATTTTGAGCCTGGGATGGAAGCAAAGAAACAGTAGAGAACTTCCATGAAAACATCTCAGAATTCATTACAAAACTGCTAAAACAATAAATCTCTCTAGGGAATATAAAAATGTTTAGTGATTATTGTAAAAAAAAAAAAATTATGTCAAGCAACAACTCTAACTTTTCTTTTCACTATAATAAAGGAAGATTGACCTAGTACTTCCATTAGATAACTTCTAGCTAAATTATCCAAAACCTACATACTGTGTCTGCATCTACCATCCTGAGAATGAAAATTATTTCGTATTAAAACCAAGTGGGTTCTTCTCATTCTTACTGCTCTCTGAAGCATAACTGTACCTCATAAAAAACCACTGTTGACATCAAATAGATGCAACAGATACTAAAGTGAAAGTCACTTATCTGGTACCTTGTTCCATCCGCTGGCATGAGCAGCTGCCTCTTGTGTGCGTTCCCGATATTCTTGATATGTCACCGGCCTGCAGAAGTTAAATCAACACTGTAAGTTACAAAAGGAAACAAAAGAACAAAAATAAAATAAAATTCTCAGTTTCCAGAAAACAAAATATTTTCACATATATTACAGCAAATAATTTTCAAATGCTAACAAGCTTCGCGTTTCAGGACATAAAACACCAACATCGGACAGGATCAGGAAGGCATCACCTTCTTCCAGTTACACAATTTCTTATAATTAAACGAACTGCATAATACTTTGATAGTCTACAACTTAAAGGACATCATCTAATGTCCTACTTATCTAAGTAGATTCTCTGTTATGCTACCAAAATTTCTAAGCTCTTGCATATGACTTTTTATAATCTAAGACTTTAAAGAGAAAAACTTCCATTAAGAAATTCACAGGTGATATAGAGGTCAATGCCAAGTGACAGTTTTATAAACAATATAGGTTATAAAGCAACACAGGTTGCCTGACCGCATTACATTACAGTCGAAGCCTTTATTGCAGCCTTTCAATACTTAAAGGGGGCTTATAAGAAAGATGGAGGAAAACTTTTTAGCAGGGCCTGTAGCAAAAGGACATGGGATAATGGCTTTAAACTAAAAGAGAAGAAGTTTAGACTAGATATTAGGAAGAAAATTTTTTCACTGAGGGTGGTGAGACACTGGAACAGGTTGCCTAGAGAGGTGGTAGATGCCCCATCCCTGGAAACATTCAAGGCCAGGTTGGATGGGACTCTGAGCAAGCTGATCTAGTTGAAGATGTCCCTGCTCACTGCAGGGGGGGTTGGACTGAATGACCTTCATGGTCCCTTCCAACCCAACCATTCTATGATTCTATGATTTGCAAGAGACAACACTTTTGATCACAACCCCCCTTTGTATTTCAGTAGATACCTCTATTTTAGATTCATCGTATCACTAGACTTCTCTGAATTGAGACGATGAAATTCCCCTCTTCCATACCCTTTCCTCCTACATCATACAGTATCTTACAGTCAGTAACACGTATAAAGACTTTCTGCCAAGTGATAGCAGATGTACTACTGAAAAAGCAGTTGTCCTGAGTCAGATGATGACAAAAGGCAAGTCCAGACTTTAGTTTAAGGTAAACAGTGGTAATTGGTATTGGAGAGAAGCCTGCTTATAGATCATGACAGGTACTTGGAGTTCAAACAGCCTACTGTACCTTAACTTACTTGTTTATGTGCATATAAGAGGACAGGAAAATATAAGCAAAATAAATAAGCACTGCTTCAAATAGCATGACTGTAGCAAACATAGGTAAAAACAACAGAGTTAAAGCATACTGGGGAAAATGTAATCTGGGTTTGTCATTTTAAGTACATTCTCTTAACTTCCTTGGTACATCAGTTCCTTTAAAACGCAAATCCAAATTAAATCAGTGGGATGAGAAGAGCAACAGCTGCAGGAAGGATATTATCAAGAGATTAAACAGTAGGTCTAGTTTGCCTTATAAAAAGGCATGCATGTCAACACGTTTTCACAAGCATTTCAGACTTTGTATGTATGTAAGTACATACACAAATAAAAGAGACCTAGAATGCAAACATTTTCCTATAGAAAACACAAGACGCCTAGAACATCAGGTTACTGACAAGCCAGAACCACTTAATTTTCAAGGACCTCATCTCAGAACTCTCCAGAAAGTATCAATTTAGACTGTACAGATTAACACCCCCTCAGTGTCAGCCAGCCAATCATCTACAACCTTTAAGATATTCAAATTTAAAATGCTGTTATTTCAATTTACATTTTCAGACACACAAAAAGGACGGATCACAAGGCTTACTGATAATTTTCCAACTTGTCAGACTGTTTTTTTAGTTTGTAGGGAGGTTATTTATCAAAACCTCAGCTTGTCAGAAGATAAGTACAAGTTTTTAAGATCATATGGGGCAACTGCCTGGCTTGCAAAGACAGATAGGCTTCAACCACTTCTGGAGGAACACATTAGCATATCTTTTGCCTGCCTGAGAAACAGGTACCCCACATCCTCTTTTCAGTAGGTAAATAATTGCTAGTTTTCACAAAGCTGAACTTAGTTTTGACCTATTAAAAACTCCATATAGAAGGAGACAGTACATATATCAGTTTCTGAAAGTTAAATGGTGAGTTGACATAGTGTATTTTTCCCCCAGATGACTCATGGCAAAAGAAACAAGCACCTTCATCTGTCTGATCAGACGTTATATGACACCTTTGCCATGAATTACAGGTTGCTCCTAGAATCATAGGATGGTTTGGGTCAGGAAGGAGCTTTAAAGATCATGGGCAGGGACACCTTTCTCTACATGAGGTGGCCCAAAGCCCCGTCTTACCTGACTTTGAACAGGTCAGTTTTAAATTATATTGGTCATAAAAAGGCCACCCTTAGTTGTTGACTAGTAAGGTAGCTAAGGAACCACAGAATTGTTGAGCTGGAAGGCACCACTGGAGAACATCCTGTCCAACCTCCCTGCTCAAGCAGGGTCTCCTACAGCAGGCTGCCCTGGACCATGCCCAGATGGCTTTCGAATTCTCTCCAAGGATGGAGACTTCACAACCCCTTTGGGCAACCTGTGCAGTGATTAGTCACCCTCCCAGTAAAAAGGTGTTTGCTGATGTTCAGATGGAATAACTTCCAAACTCACAATCTTCTACAGGTCTGCCATAACAGGTATGACCTTCAAGAGGGCACGAGATGCCTCTCCAATGCATGTGTGGAAGCCTTAAGTCCTATGCATCAGAAAATTTCTATCAGGGGCTGATATCTAGGCTTCCAATACATTGTTGCTCAAACAGTTCATGAACAGCTATCAAACGCTGAAAGAGTAGCACTGGAGATTCTCGGCTTCTTTTGAGCAGTATTATTTAAACCAACCCACAAACACAGACTCTGATACATATTTGCCTTCGCAACTGCATTCATGTAACTGTCCCTAAAGTAGCACCTTCCAACTTTAGCTCTCTACAGATACCTTTTGGAGCTCGCTCAGAACTGCCAGAAGTAGTTCCTGTGGATCCACTAAAATCAGACTGGTAACTTGTAATAGAAAACCAAGCAACCACAACAATTCTAACAATTTGCAAAAGATATTATTAATCAAGATACCAGCATGCCAAGTACAATGTTCTATTTAAACAACCAGCTTAAAATGGCAGCACAGCTCTTAAGGCACAAAAGGACAGCCCAGGGGCCCACATCTGCTTCAAATGTGTACCTGAACTGTGGTCATAAAGCATCTCACTATCATCCTTTCAGTGAAACTCTCCCACTCATGTTGAGCCAGACTGCAAATAAACCTTCAGCTCCACTCTTGACTATAAGGTAAAAGAAGTTAATCTGGCTACAGTCCAGCATTCATGAAATTGGCAACAGCAATTGGCAGCTGCCAGTTTCATCAGCAACTCAAAGGACTTTGTCTCAGAAGTTCCACCTTAAAAGCTCAGAGAAATGTTAGAACTTACACTACTGCAAAGAGCAAATACCACCAAGAAGTATTCACACTTTATAACAGAAAAAAACCAAAGAAACAGCCAACTAAAGGAACACTGAAAAAGAAATAAATGCAATACAAAAATGTAGTCCCATCTTTAGCATTTCAGTGGCAGTCACAATGCAAAAGGAAACACCTTCCCTTTGACAAAGTAAATGGAAACTCACTTGCTAAGTAAGCTCTGCAGTGCTTTGTGCAGATGTTCTTTCAATTCCTGGGACACTTTCTCCCCCAGATGAGCCAGGCAGTCTTCTATTGAGCTCTCTGGATTGGCAGGACTGAACACTGGAGAAGTGTGGCAGTCAAACCCTGTAGTGGTAAATGCTGAGAGAAAAAAAGCATACAAAATAAAATAGACTCATATGAGAACAGTTTCAGATTTCTTACCCCACCAGTCAACACAGTTTGCATAAGAGATGAAGAAATCACAACTCTATCATCAACACACGCTATGAACAAACTGTAATAAAACAAGTGTGGTCCAAATACATTCTGCAAGTGGTACTTAGAAGCCACAGATGACTTTGAGCTACGCTTCCCCTCCAGCTCTTATCTTAAAAATGCATCCTAACCAGCAAGTTAGCTGAATGGGCAACTATTCACAATTTTAAGCTGATGCCAACCCTGACAGAGCAGCAAGAAAGGCTGTTTTCCACAGTAAAAGTTTGCCCACACATGGATGTATCTGCAGCGGTATTAGACTATCATTTTTTTTAAATAATATTTTGTTCATATAGACTTTTGCTTCTCAGTTGAAAATATCTAAGAAAGGTCTGCGTAGACAAAAATAAACAGATCTAGAGTCTTTCTACTTCAGATTTCCTATTTGCAACACACATGCAAAGCAAAGATCGTTTCTAAATCATCCCTCGCTGGGAGTCCCTATAAAAGCCACATCTATAGGTCAAAGTATGCCACAAAAAATAAACCTAGTGAAGCGAGAAATCTGATGGTTTAAGTTCACACTCCCTTGAATGTTAGCTGCTGAGGAACGACTTCACTGCTGTCATCACCTGGAGCAGCTTAAGGGCTGCTTACATTTCATTATTTATAGTAGCCTATTAAATGTCATTCAGTTGTTTGCTTTGGCTAGACTCCATCGCTCCAAACGGTAACGTTTAACTATTTTACTTCATATGACAACCTGCAGAAATCTCAGGGCTGGGGGTGGGGGGAGAGGAGGAGGGCAAAGAGATTCAATGCCTCCAAAAATTTCTTCAACTAGAATCCCTGTTACAAATTAACCACCATTATAGTGCATAGAGATTATTGATTGAAACAGGAAAATTTGAAAAGCACCTTCCAAGATTTCTTCATCAAGATGTTTTAGCTCCTCCTCAATTTCTATTTTAATCTTCTCCAAAGCCTCTTTCTCCAAAGCATGTTGTGCCATAAGCTGTTGTTCAGTCCCTAAAAGGAACCAGAGAAATTACTCAAATGTCATATTTCCAATAAGGTAGATAATGCAACATGATATAGAAATATTAACTACAAAGGAATTCAAGGTGAAAGTTCTATTTCAGACAGCACATAAAAAGCATGACACCTTGAGGACACTTATTATAAAAGTTTTATTCAAAACCAGAAACACATAAACTTCTGGGCCTACTCAAGATAGAAAAAGTGCTTTAAATACGAACATATACGTATCAAATTAGAACTGTAAAGCCACAAAGAGAATATACAACAGCTTTAAGAACAAACTTATTTTAAATTTAAGACAAAAATCAAACCGAGGCACATAAACAAGCAGTCATTAAAACTAACAGGCTCATTATCAAACTACACCAAAACAAAGCAGACATAGGCATAAGCTTGATTTTTAGTAACAAAATATAAAACCAACATTAATGCCTGCAAAACTTACAAAATTACTCAAGCAACTATGTAATGACATTAAATAAAAGCCCCAAGATCTATTAACTGTGCCTTATTTCGTTGCTCGTGAGGAGTCCACAATAAAATAATTTAAGAATGGGTTCACAAGTAATAGAGGCAAAGGACTCCAGAATTGTCAGTCAATCATCAATACATCTCCTAATCGAGTCCTTTAGGAATCTGAAATAGTTGCCATATCCCCAAAAGTACATATGCCATGGTTTGGAATCACGAATACGTATTTTGTGCGCTGACTCTAGCTATATGATAACAAGAAGTTGTTCTAGGCCATCATATTCAGGATTACAGAGACTCTCATCATTTTAATTATTATGCTGTAGCAAAAGAGACACAAAACTGTTTCCAAACAAGCAAAGGTATTTAAAACATTTGCATCTTTAAGGATCTGCCTACTGAATGTCAAACTTTCCAAGATAAGGCTACAGCTTTATAGCTGGCAAGATAGCTACTCAAGTAACTGCTTTATGGGAAAGGTACTAATGAAAAGAATAGATGTCTGGGACAGAATTCCAGCTCCAGCTCAAAATTCTTGATATTTAGCTGCTTTTTCTTTGGGTTCGCTCATCTTTATTTCTTCCACCAGCTTTCAAGCATGTCTTCAAATCCAATTCTTAAAGCACACTACAAAAACTGTTCCATTAACTGCTGTCAAATTTTCACCAAACATTACTGAATCAATAGCCTCCCACTGAAATTTTCTTCTTCGTCTTTCAATTCCATAAAATGTCCTACTTAGAAATAAAATGGATCTCTGTTGTACCCACACAAATATAAAAGTGAATTTTGCATTAATTTACTCCTAAAATAAATAAATAAGCAAACAAAATTGACCACAAAACTTACCTTCGCTAAGTAATCCCGCTTCCAGACATTTCTTTCCCTAGATTTTGGGTCAATTACCACTTCTCATCAGCCCTGCACACTGCTACTTTCAACAGTATCAGTGACTGGGTTACGCAAACCACATTTTCTTAGCTCTCTTCTGAATATTCCTTACTTTTGTGGGACTTCATGTTCTCTTGTGCCCATGATTTAAGCACCACCTCCTGGCTGACCTCCTGACAACACTGCCCATGCTTCTTACTCGTGCACCCAAGTATTGATGACCTTCCAACCTACCTCACCTTTTCTGCACCTACACCAACTGCCTATGGCTCCACCTGGGCACCTACACATTGTTACACTCTACAGACACTCTTTACTCGGTTGAAGAAAATAAAAGGTAAAAGATTTATATCTATAATGTTGGTATCACCTGACTTTGTATCCTCCTCACTCAAATGACTTTGTATCCTCCTCATCACTCAAATTTCACATCCAAATCCTCAGTTGAGTCCTGCAATACCCAATGGAGCTCTCTGCCATGTCTTCCTTCATTCCTGTTTTGAAGACACTAAATCATAATTTGGTGGTCTTTTGAATGACTGCCTGTTGCCTCTGGTTCATCTCGAATTCTGCTTCAACTCATTTTAAGTGCTGTATCACCTTCCTCTTTCCTCCATGATGGACATATAGTACAGTATCACTAGTTTTCATATTACAGTGTGTAAAAACCATGAAGGCAACAATACAAGTTAACACACAGGTGTGTGGGTATTTTCTGCATTTAAAAAAAAACACTACACAATAAGCTTGCAAGGTCTCCTACATTTGAAGAACAAGTCCACGGAATCAACCCACTGAATGTGTGCTAAAGCTTAAAAACTCAGTGCTTACTAGACATCTGTGAGACAAAAATCTTTCTAAACCAGTGTACAAGACAGTGTAAAATGTTTACATTTATTTACATAAACAGTTCAAAGGAAGGACAGATAGTTTAATTTCATTTTACTTAACCTCACAGTTAGAGCATCACTACTGTGTTCAGAATAACTAGCTTCTTAAACGCCTCCTCAAACAGTCCTTCATTGCCACTCTGAACAATAAATTCCAGAGAGGAGCAAACTGTTCCTCCTTTTGGTTAATGAACAGACACTCACTAATGCCTTGTTGGTCCTTTTAAGGTCGCCTCTTTGAATGACTAAACCACTGCTTTACAATGAAGTGCAGCAAGTATGTGCAAGTACAAACTCTTATTTTAACCTGTGCTTCACCCTGTATATGGAAAGCATGAGGGTATTCAGAAGAGCACCCGTTCTCACAGGACTAATGTGATGATGATCACACATGACAAGCTGTCATACTTGATAGTAAGTCACTTGGAAAATGGAAGGAAGAGAAATTCCATCGCTGGCAGCGTACAAAAGAGCTGTTTAGATAATCAGTGCTGCAGTCAATGGTTTCCGTCTCGTAACACCCACAACTTTGCAGCAGCTGCTGATTCCAACAGCACCTGACTATTTAGTCATGCCAAAACATCAAAAACTAACCCATCCCGAACCAGTGACTTTGCACTGTTTATTCCCCTATTTATCAATGGACTTCAGCTTTCTGCAACTCCTGTATGTTGACAGATACCAACAAAAATTGTACGCAGTGTTGGAGAGCCAAGTATTCCAATAGCAAAGGTCCTAGGAAAGGGGAATCTTTTTCCCCTTCAGACAACTTCCAAGTCAGTTTGCAAACAGACAAAACAGTAAAAATAGCTTCTAGCAGGTGAGAACATATTTTCATTGTTTAATAATGCAAACGATCACACCAGAAATAGTATTTGTAAGATTCATAAACGCTGAATGCTTGTCTATGCTGAAAAAACAAGTTTGGCTATCACGGCCTTTCAGTCAACTTACTCCGAAAGGCCTCATTCCAACCCAAGACACAAGAAATCTCTGTTCCACAGTCCTACATGAAGAAGTAAATGCATTCAACTTTCTATTAATGAAATAAACGTTCCTTCTTGCTTGTGTGTTCTTGTTAAGATTTTGTTGTTCAGGTATATGGAAGTCACCTGCAAAGTAGGGGCAAATGTATTCTAAAAGTCCATCAAGCACTGCATCACTGACAATCAGACAGTGTTGCGACTACTTCAGTACGTAATACTTCAGTAAAACTCCACCAATAAAGACATTCCAGAAGTTTAGTAATGATAAAGACTAACGGGTTCCCCAGCTTTCATCTCAGGAGAAGGAGGGATGGGAGGTCATTCATAAGAGCTAGAGAGCCTGCACATCTTTCTACAGTGTTTGTGTCCAGCTATGGCTAACGTTAAGACAACAGCAGCTATACGGAGAGACTTTAAAGGTGTTACACCTTTTTAGCTAAAGTGAATGCAAGGTCAATGAAAAAGAAAGGCTTTGATGTCACAGATTGCTCTCCACTATTTTTTTTTCATGCTTGTAATTCTAATTTCTAACCTCTTTTTTCAAGTTCTCCTAGGTCTCGATATTAGCTTCTGTATAGTCAACATCGACATAAAAATTTCCTTGCAGCACGATCCTAGTATTTCTTTAGCATAGAGTCATACAATCATTTAGGTTGGAAAAGACCTTTAAGACCATCAAGTCCAAACATAAACCAGGATGGTGATCAGATGTGACGTCTCTGGATGGGCCATGTGGAGTTTGGGGTTCTGAGTATCTCTGTCACTCTCCCTTGTTTTAACTTGCTCCATCTGCCAAATCAGCATAGACATGGGCCACATCTCAGACTTTTTAAAACAATGGAATAAGTAAACATCTAACATTTCTGCAAGCACTGAGCAGTGACAAAAACATGAGGAATCTCTTTCTGTGTATTCACGTTTCCTTTATAGAAAAGTATATCCATTACGCAGTAAATTTCAGAACACAGACTGCCCTACCTTAATGCAGCCCTTGATTTGAGAAACATTTAAAAGAAGCTCTTGGTAAACGATAAGAAGGCTCAGCTTAGACGGAACTTAAAAAGTCCAAAATACTAAGAACCAAAAAGAGACGAAACATTGCCAACTTGCAGTCAATTTTCTTTGTGACCTGAGAGGATGCTTAATTGAGTGTGAATTCACACTCCTGAAAGGACCACCTCTTTTTTCTCCAAGTCACACCCTGAACATCTCCCTTTCCTTGCCTCAATTCAGGAAATAACTCCCTCAGTACCATAATCTGGATTGATCTGACCTACAATGTGTCCCTTTTCAGTCAAAGCAGGCATGTTTTGCCTTAAGAGGAAAGTTTCTAAGGAATTAGTTATTCATCTAAGCAAAAAAACACCTCAAAAACTTTTTGATTTCCCACAGACCGACAGTAGGTACAGTGAATGGCATGTGAAGATACAGGGATTGAGCTCAAAGAAAACCACGATATTCTACAATAGCCACTCCAAGTGCTACCTGATGACAAAAAACCTTGCAACAACAGGTATCCAACCCACGACAGTCGAAACCATACAAAAGAGGTACTACAATTAGATTTGGGATGGCCACTAAGGAGCCTTGAGCTCACCCACATGCATGAAACCTGACCATCTCTGCCTACCCATACACCTATATCCTGAAACATAATAGTTAACTTCTAACCAAAGCAATTGAACAAATAAATGCAAACCCCCTTTTTCTTAGTGATCCTATACTGCTCAGCTGTAAGAAATGTGTGTGGAAAACCATTAAAATGCCTTGATCACTGACTATATCCAACACTTCACACAGCAATTCCAAACCAGGTAACAAATAGCCAAAAGAACATTGCACACAATAACTGGATGAAAATACTGTGCGTAGCATGCACCTCGGGGAATCTGCACAGCTGACAAAACCTTGTTCACCATTTGAGAAATCTATGCCACCACGCAGCAATGGCGCTGATTATAAATCTTCCAGATACTATGTGAGCTAAGGGATTATTTCAGATTTCTCATTCTGTCAAGGAGAACACAGAAAAATTACTGTCCTTCAGAACCTTCATTACAGCCACAAGCTCACGGGGTGGGGAAGTACGTTAAAAAACAGAGATACACTAAAAATTATTCCTTGATTAAACACAAAGCAGCATTTATAATTAAAATACTTTGACTCACTTAAAAAGTATGTAGTACTAACAGCTGCAGTAGACTGGAAGCTTCTATAATGCCTGTGAACTTTGGGGGGGGGGGAAATGTAGATCTATCTTCCAATACTGATATTTATTTTCTGTGTATGAACCCGTAATTATAGATACTACAAGAGTTCTGGAAAAAATACCAAAGAATCTCTCCACAACCTAATGAACAGGTAATTGAGAGCTTCCACACGTTTTACATAATTGTACTCAGCTGTTGCCTCAGACCACATGAACTTACCATACCTTACCATGCGCGTTTTGTCAGATTTATCCAAGCAATTTGCATTATTCATCTACCTAAAAACCTACCAAAAAGTAACAGAATTTACTGCTAATGGACTTCCTTTAAGTAAACTGAAGTGAGCGCTATGCAGAATCCCTACTCTGCCAAAACTGTAAGAGGAAAAATCTCTCAAACTATTGCCCACTTAAGTTTGCTAGATTTTCCTCTGGAGACACTGAAATCCATTAGAGAACATTATAGAGCTGTAACATTAAAGATTGATTTGTCCAATGAAACTGTCTTTTCTTCAAGAGCCCAGAATACTGCAGACTCTTCTCTCTTCAGTCCCTGCACTGAAGAGAAGTTACCTAAATAAAACTTGCAAAGTAGTACTCACATGTTGACTTAGATTGACCTTCTTTGCTTGAAGCCAGAAGCAGTTTTAGCTCTTGTAATTGAAGCCATCTTTCTAGCAACAAATAAAGACCAGCCAAGAGATCCAAAAGTAAATACAGTGAGGTAATTTTCTACTTAATTTGTCTAAGTTGTCTCTTCACTAAATAAAATCCCTCTGAAAAACATCAGTCTGGTAAAGCACATTATGTCTGCAAAAAATGAGAAGCTTTAACATGTAATCTAACAAGTATCTTAAAGATTTACTCTTAGCTGAGTATTTTGAAACAAAAAGACATACTTCAGAAAAAAGAATTCTCTGGTATAAAATGCAGGAAAGCAGCATCTTTGGGGGAGATGACCACAGGAGGAAAGGGAGGGGAATGGATAGAAGCATTCAATTTCTCCTACCTGTTCTAGCAGAGATAAAACGGTACCACTCCTGTTGGGATAAATCAGGTTTTGGGTTGGGTTTTTTTATGACTCATTAGATAATCTCTATTTTAACCGGAGTGTTGAAACTTCACTGCAGCCTGGGAGACTGCTGTAGGAGGAGACTCAACGGAGATACACAAATACTAACTACGGCTAGCATGCCTTATTTTCCCATGTTCTGTATACATGCCATGGGAAGAGAGAAGCTCCTCCAGTGGGTGATAGAAGGTGGCTGTAATTAGGATCCTGCTCTGAATCGCCCTCTAGAGGAGTCCCTCACTTTCCAGTACCAAAAGAGGAGACAAAAGAGGTTAACATGGTGAAGACAATGCCAGCCTTCCGGGATATTCCCCTCATATTGTAACACAATACAGAAATCGGACAAAGAGTAAGGACTTATTTGCGTTTAAGAGAAATCTATGAAGCAAAAGTGCCATATACCAGATGCAATACCTCATATGAATGAAACAAACTAGGTAAGTGTTCTGCAACTGAAACAGAAATAGGCAAAAGCCAAATATGACTGCTTCATCAATTGTTTCACTTGAAAGGTCTGTCAGCACAATAACCAAATTAAAGCAAAATAAAATTAAGTACTTTGTATCAGAATCCTCTCAATTCATGACCAACAGCCTTCAGCCATAGCAAGTAGAAAGACTAAGGAGGAGTGTTTTAAAGTGCCACAAAAAACATCAATTAAGGGAATTCGGGATCAGTCAAAATATCACATCAATGGTTCATGATACTGCTTGAAAAACACACTGACAAGCACAATACGACGCCATACTGTTATTATCCCTCATACACTTTCCTCATCAAAACACAGAAGTTTCTTCTTCATCATGGGATTCTACACAACAACTGTTAATTTTCCTTTACTGGCTTTCACATCTTTTTTGTTCTAACCACGTTTCTCAGACCTCGCTTGTTACTGTAATGCCCAGCTACCTTCCAGCAGTGCATTAGGTAGTGCAGGTAATGGCCATTATGGGCTGCTGCTTCTCTTGCTGACTCCCTCGGGCAGAAGCGTACCGAGCAGAGTGCTTTGGTACGGCTCTCCCCAAGCAGGCTTCAGCTATGTGCCAGACAACAATGAGATACAGACCATATCTACAAAAGACTTTAAATGCAAAGAAGATGCATACAGTACTTCAAAATAACACATGGCCCTGACTACACACATTCTCGAAGCGCAGCTGAAAAAGCTGTTCGATTATAAGAAATGAGAGAAGTAGGAGAAACAACTTTTAAAAAGCAACCGTCAGACAAATGGAAGCTGCAGGAAGCATGGAAAGCTGAAAAACACCAGGTAAAGTGAGCTAGGGAAGAATGAAACAAATCCTAAAGTAGAAGGATAAAGTGTTTGCTTTTAGATCAATAACAGCCTGAAGTCTATCCAAAGCATTACAAAACAGAGGGAGAAACTACATGTCAGATTAAAAGTAAGGGAAAATTATTTAATCCAGAGGCTTTGATCAGAAAACAGCAAAAACACGGAAAGAGAGATCTAATTACAGTGAAAAGTGAACACGAGAGGAGAAGCTGTGGACACAGACTGGTTTTGAAAGCGAGGGTAGGGGAAATACAGGAGAATCTCTTGTTTAGAAGGGAAGATTTAGAGCAACAAGGTGCTCTAAAGCATGAAAGAAAAGATTTGGAAGCTATCAATGCTTAGAATGTTTTAATAGCAAATACAACCTGCTGTCACACAAGTTAATGTATGTAAATAACTGAAAAGTCAGCTCAACAGTTATCTTTACCGAGGAGCTTAAATGGCTCCTTAAATGGCTACAAAAATTTTATTTAAGCATTTGCTGCTACCGCTTTATGAAGTTTATTTAATTCAAATATTTCTTAGAGGTTTCAGTAATAAGAATCAGTTGAAAGGTTTCCCCTCAATTTGCAAATACTTCAAAGCCAAATTATTGTAAAAAAAAAACTTTAGGACTAGCAGTTTCGTTTCTGTACCTTGTGCTTATAGAGTAAATCAGACTCTTCCACACTGTAGCTTTGTATGTAGTCAACGCCTTTCCAGTTACAGCCCAGTTATCACAGATGGGATATTCAGAATGAGACTTTATTGATAAAATAAACACAGATCCAAACAAAGGTTTATGAAACAGCATCTTGGTACTAAGGTGCCTCTCCTTTCATGGTCCACAGAGGCAGTCAAAGTGGAAGTAATAGACACACCTTAAATACACTGAGATTAATTTTGTAAATGATATATAATATAATCAAGCATATGCGATGTCCTTTAGTGCCAAATTGATAAAATGATTTCTGTCATAACTTTGATGGTATCTTTTCAGGAATTTCTCACTTCATAACAGGTAGGTTCCGTAAATGACAAGAGTGTACATTCTTAAATGCTTGTTAAAAAAAAATCCTGAAGACTGTCTTCTTTTTAATACGCCTTTCATCAGAGCAAGTTCTGAATCACAGGAACTAGTAGCGACAGAAACGTCATTAAGAAGTGACAAGCCACCAAAACAATCTTGACAAACAACATTGTTTAAGTGCTGGCCACCACAAAATAAAATGTTACTACCTAGGTTTATGTGAAACACAGTCTATCAAACTTCTTTTATTCTGCTTCCTATTTATTTAACTTTCCATTCGCATAAACCTGACTATCTCACTCCATGCAGTCCTTGACTTCTTAAAAAATAAACAAATAAATAGATGCGGCATAGGCCTGGTTAAGCCTCCCATCCCTGCACAGCCACTGACTGACAACAACATAAGTGTTAACAGGGCAAAACTACTTAGCGCATGAGATTGCTCAAGTCATTACTCAGGGTTTATGCCAGTAAACACCACCTCATCACTGCTTACTTCCACTTGGCTCCCAAGAAAAGCAAGCGATTCTCCAGATGATCTAACGAAGATAGTATCTACTCTGAACACAGCCACTAAAACCACTTATTTGCTTCATAAACACCAATCAACCCTGGCACAGCTCAAAATAAAACAGTAAATACAAACAGATCTGTTTCCATCAGCATGTCTTCTCTTTATTTTAAATTAACAAAATAAGAGATGCATTAGACTAAACATCAGGCTAACATTCCACACCCACACACAAAAAGTTCAAGAAAGAATTGCAAAAACAGCTCCATATGCAAATAGGTACAGGTGAATTTGCAAATATTACCTTGAGTTGAAGAAGGAGGAGGATGCTCCTGTGGCTTCTCTTGTGCTAAAAGTCCCAGGTAGCTGAGAACTACGTATTTTGTTTCATAGTGAAATCCTACAGGCACGGCAGTAGAGGACGCCATCGGGTTGGCTTGCAATGCCACAGTGCTCTTAGGGGCACGTAGGGTTTTCTCTGGGTAACGGAGGAAGACTGTAAGAAAAAAGCAGAGTATTTTGTTTGGTTTTTTTTATAAGGCTGCACTTGGTCATGAACTCATACATAACAAGGAATTGTGCAACAATCGTGAAGTAATATCCAGGTTTTTGCCCTGATAGTCTGTCTATGCATTCTTATTTTAATAAGAACCATGCAGAGTAAAACCAACTGCCCCCAGTCCAGGGCCCTGCCTGCCTGCTGCCAGCAGCGGCACTTCACACGCATGCTTGGCATATGTGCTCTCACATTAAAGCAAACTGAACAGTTCCTCATTACGTGTCCACCACCTAAGGCCTCCTAACTCGACCACACACACAAATACACATGCGTCCATGCAAAGAGTTTTTGAGGGATTCTGAAGACTTTGAGGAAAAAGACAGGTTCTGAGGAGTCTCTCTTCCCCTAAGCCTCCAACAGGTATTTTCCCAGTTCTCTGCTTTCTCAGATTCTCAATTACGATGCTTAAAAATTTTAATGCAAAAAAAGTGACCATAATTGCCTTGAATTCATTTTACTGTTCCAACAGCAACAGAAAACATATGGTCAAGACGAGAAATCCCACATTCATTGTAGAGACTGGAGGAACAGATGGTTGTGTGTCCTGGATTTCTCACATGGACATTAATGCTTACAAAACAGAAATCCATACCTAGTGGCAACATCTGACCAAAGAACTTTTCTGCTTTACTGTAAATTGTTTTGTTGTTTTTTCCAAAGATGCAGATCAGAACAGCAGGAAAAATTAAGGTAGAGAAGAACTAAAAATAACCATAAAGGACCAGGTAAAAAACAAAAAAAAAAGCTCAGAAAACAACATGGAACTAGGAAAACATCATACAACAGATTAAAAGGAAGTTTTGGATTAACCGGCTCTTCACATTAGTAACAGTCTGGATAACTACTTTCAATGTACTAGCAACTTAATGATTCAAATAATAATAATATTTAGGGCTTTATGATAAACTTTTAAAATTAAGTTCCCCATAACTTCCAAGAATCATTCTCAAACATATAAAAGCCCATTCTCGACCATCAGAATGGATGTCTAAATGAAAAGTTCATTTAGATAAAGTTCATGCTACAGAATGGCTACTTAACAGACACTGAAGGAGCCAGACAATTTACTTGCGCGGTCCTACAGTTATATTTAGAAGAAAAAATTAAACCAAGTTTATCATTTAAAGCTGGTAAAATGAGAAAAATGCTATACACAAGGAACAGAAGTTGGAACATCTCAAGAAGGTACCCCTTAACACTGAAAATGCCTTGAGACTAATCGAGATAACCACACTCCCAAAGTAAGCACAACGTGCATATGAAGATTAAAAATAATAATGATAAACAGAGTGAGCAAAAGAAAAGCATTGACCTGTCTAGCTATGCAAGATGTCTGGGCTAACTTCTAACACCCCTTCTCCCTGGAAAGGAATTCAGATTGATAGCAATACAGCTGGTTACTGAGCATAAACAGAACTCCAGCTGTGCTGTGATAGGGTTACTGCATGAGTAGGTAGCTTGACAAAGAAAAGTCTATCCATCAAAATAAAGCTGGAGAAGGAAAAGAGTTGGTGTAAAACTGCCCAAATGTTCTTTCTTTAATCTTTAGCAACTCTAGTTTGTGAAATTCATTTAGTAGTGAAAACAGAAGACTCTCAGTGAAGACTGTACTCTAGAAGCCCTGCCTCTTAACATGTATTTCAAAATGCCTGAAATCCTTTACCAGAAAGATCAGTTTGAGTCTTTGCTACAGCTGGAGCTGAAGTAGTGATTTATATGGGAAGGAACTAATGTCAAAACTTTGAGACAACACTCATCCCCTTTCCCCTGGAGCAGTATTTCTACATTTATGTTGGCTCTTCCACCCCAGAGTGCTCTACAGGCCACATAGCGTGCTTCAGAAACGTAAGAAATTATAGCAGATATTGCACAATACACATTCACCCTTCAGCCGCTTCCATAAACTAAGACTTTCATAAAGCTAGGAGATCTGGAAAAAATAACTGCTCAGAAGACTTTAGGATACATTAACAACAGGTCTGCTTTTCAGACCAGATCCCCAGATGCCACTGCCGCATGACATCTTCACACCACCAAACGTGAAAGATGTCATTCACCGAAAAGCAAAAGCTCCTCAGCACATTTCAGTTCTGGTTTGTTCAGTAGGGATCAACAGTTTTGAAACCAACACACTTCTCGCAACGCCTACACAGTGAATGGGAGCCCTTCCAGACAACCCAAACCGATCTGTCCTGAAAGAATCAGTCTGACAGATGGCCCAGAGAGATCCAGACCGTACACTGTGGATCAAAGAACGAGTCTCAATATATAACAAAGGTTATTCTTCAAAACATAATTCCAAATCATTGCAGAAAAAGAAAGAAAAAAACAATTGATCAAAACAAGCATGAGACTCCATATCTGCACAGCAATCCATGTGCAACAGTGAGGTCTAATTCACAAAAATTTCAGCACGCTTAGCTCAGCACCTCTGTAAGGAGGAGGTATAAAAAGGGAGAGAATCAGACCACAGTGTATTTAAATACTGGTCAATATTTCCCTGGGAAAAAAGATGAAGAAAAGCAGCTTTGGATAAAAAAAGTAATCACTTTGGCTGATATATTCAGAGAGGTTTTATATTGAAATGAGAAGGGAGACCTAAGAACCTGAATGGAAGAAGTATCTTCAGCTTCACAGAAAAGAATGTCAGGCTAGATAAGCACTTCAGAATCACTGGACCTCCTCTGAGAGGAGCCCGCAGCACAGCAACTGAATTACTCATTTTGAATTGTGAATGACTGGTATTGTTTACAAAAAGAAATAGAGAAATATTGACTCAGATACTGTAAATATCTGAGAAAAGGCCATCTTTCAGGAATGAGTGGGATTAAAAAAGGACATGAAGCTTGAGAGAGACCAGATCAGAGGAAGGAGAGCTTTCCACTACAGGAGCAAAATGGAAAAGAGCTCAGAAACTGTTTAAGAGAATAAGACAAAGGCTTGTATGGGAGGAGCAGAGGAAATAAGGCATCATACAAACTACGTAAACCTCAAAACAAGAGGGTTACTTCTGGTGTAACACATTCCTGCAAGAATACTGCCCCTTAAAAAGCTAAAGAGGTCTAAATTATTACCATTTACTCCCTATATAAAATGTCACCCTTCTCGATTCCTGCACACTTGGGAGAATGAAAGGCTATACCTGTTGAAGCTTACTTAGCTTGCTACTTCTCCAACCCTGCTGTCACTTGTTTCATGTGGGCTGAGCTGCTCAACCAACCTGAGAACAGCAGCTCCAGTCAGACTGACATTTCCTCATGCAAACTGTTGCATCCGAATCCACAGAAGAGTTAATTCCTAGATAACGAGCAACCCAAGTCTACCCATGCATACTGTGAATATAATCCTCTGGCAATAAGGCCCAGCCATGTTTTAGTCCTTACCTGCAAAATCCTAGCGTGCATCAAGGCATGCTTACCATGCCACCATTTAAAAGACAAAAGGCAACACCATTAGGATGCTGTCATAAGAACGGTTCACCAGATGCCACCAAGATCCGCTGTGCATCTATTTGACTGGTGCAGGCCAGAGACTTGCCTTTTGCATTTAGAGCTGTAGCCTTATGAAGTATTTTGCTGCTTTTTCATAAACAAAACAGTAGGTGATTAATATTGCTACCAATTTCTAATGCACTAAAAACACAGGTCCAGAAACAACTGTGCAGTCACAGATCGCCTTCTTTTTACAAATACTACCACCACCATGAACATAGTTAGGTCCCACTTCAAAAGGGAGTCAGTATAGGGCTGGATGTAGTTCCCAGCCACTGCTCAGCCAAGTCTCACTTACCGGCTACAAACTTAATCACCCTAGACCATCGCTCTAGCTATATACTTCCTGCTGTTGGACAATTATTTCAAAACACGTGTGATTTCAGTCAGCAAGCATTCATCCAAGCACAAACAGGAAGATTTAGAGAGGTAACAAAACAGCAGCACTAGAGTTCAAATCATTTATAGGGCAGCGTGTCATCAACAGACTCACAAGTTTAGGTCATCCTCCTGCTACCAATCCCCACAACAGGTAACCACTCTCACTTCACTCTAATCTACAGCCTTACATTTACATGGTGCTCTTTATCCAAACGTACCAAACTCCAAGGAGTTGCAGGTCTACAAAACCACACCCCGTATCGACAAGATGGAAAACACTCAAGTGCCCTGCAACCTTACCTGAAGGCTTGCGTAGGGATTTTGGATGAGGCTTGCGTGTGCAGACTAGTTTAACCTTGCCGCACGCTGTCTCTCAAAACACTTCACGTAACAGCTAGGGCTTTCCACATCGACCAATTATGATCAAATTGAAAGATATTCTCAGAGTACTTTTCCAGCACTATAAGATCACCATGAGATTTTTTTAATACTCTGAGAACTACCAAATTCAAATATGTCAGTTCCTACTGGAGATGAATCAATATCACATCCATTACCGATCCTCTAGTGGCACTTAATGAGTAGAAGCACTGGGAAACATCACAGTCATTTATCTGGGCAGTGGTTTTAGCTGACTTTAGAGGGAAATGTAATTAAGTGAGCATTCCAGCTAAACGGCTTGATTTCTAAGAACAAAGTCTGTATGAGTTGTCTACCGTAAAGGTTCTCAGTCTTTTCCAGCTTTAAACCGTCTTACCACAATATTAAATAACCACAAACCCAGCTTTCATTAACAAGCTTTCATTCCTCGCCTTTTTTAATTTGCCAAGTGCTACTCGGATCCAAAAGCGAACGCGGGACCGGGCAGAAGCCCCGGGCTGGGCTGGCTCATGAGTTCTCAGCGGCTCCAGGGAGAAACGCGGACGAGCGGAGCGAGCAGCGTAAGCTACTCAGTTACTACGGCGATGAATGAGATATTTATATCTAGGCAGAAACGGCGAGGAGCAAAAAAAGCCAGGATGAGTCAGCCGAGCTGACGGGGTCCGGGCGGGAGCCACAGCCTGCGGGGCGGCGGGCAGCGGGCGGCCCCGCCAACAGCCCCGGTCACCGGGGGCAAGGGGAGAGAAACGGGGGGGTCAAAAGGGGGGCAAAAAGGGAGCGAAAAACGGGGGAAGAGGGAGGGCGGAAGGAGGAGAAGAGTGAAAGAGGGAGAAGGGAAGGAGAAGGGTGAAAGAGGGAGGGGAGGAAGGGGAAAGAGAAAAGGGGGGGAAGAGAAAAGAGGGGGGGAAGAGAAAAAAGAGGGGGGAAGAGGGAAAGAGAAAAGAGGGGGGAAAGAGAAAAGAGGGGGGAAGAGAGAAGAGGGGGGAAGAGAGAAGAGGGGGGGGAAGAGAAAAAAGGGGGGAAGAGAAAAGAGGGGGGAAGAGAAAAGAGGGGGGAAGAGAAAAGAGGGGGGGAAGAGAAAAGAGGGGGGAAGAGAAAAGAGGGGGGAGAGAAAAGAGGGGGGGAGAGAAAAGAGGGGGGGAGAGAAAAGAGGGGGGAGAGAAAAGAGGGGGGGAAGAGAAAAGAGGGGGGGAAGAGAAAAGAGGGGGGGAAGAGAAAAGAGGGGGGGAGAGAAAAGAGGGGGGAAGGGGAGAGGGGGGGAAGGGGGAGAGAGGGGGGAAGGGGGAGAGAGGGGGGAAGGGGGAGAGAGGGGGAGAGAGGGGGGAAGGGGAGAGAGGGGGAAGGGGGGAGAGAGGGGGGAAGGGGGAGAGAGGGGGGAGGGGGGGAGAGAGGGGGGAGGGGGGAGAGAGGGGGGAGGGGGGAGGAGGGGGAGAGAGGGAGGAGGGGGAGAGAGGGAGGAGGGGGAGAGAGGGAGGAGGGGGAGAGGGGGGAGGAGGGGGAGAGGGGGGAAGGGGGAGAGGGGGGGAAGGGGGAGAGAGGGGGGAAGGAGAAAGAGGGGCGGCGGGGGAGAGGGTGGAGGAGGGGGAGAGGGGGGAAGGGGGAGAGAGGGGGGAAGGGGGAGAGAGGGGGGAAGGGGGAGAGAGGGGGAAGGGGGAGAGAGGGGGGAAGGGGGAGAGAGGGGGGAAGGAGGAGAGAGGGGGGAAGGGGGAGAGAGGGGAGGGGGAAAGGGGGAAAGAGGGAAGGGGGAAGAGGGAGGAGGCGGGGTCTCAGGCGCAGGCCCCGCCCCCCGCAGAGGACACGCGCGCGGAGGAGTGGGGGTGAGGCGGGCGCGCGCCCGCCCCTCTGCTCTGCCCTGCCCCCTGCCCCTTCGCCCCCCCTCCCCCCGCCTTCCCCGGGCGCGAAGGGGAAATCGATTAAATCCACAGATCAATAAATGAAGCGCGCGCCCGCGCCCTTTTCCTCACCTGCGAGCGCGGCGGGTCGGAGCCCCAAACGGCTTAGGTTCGGTTCGGTCCAGCCGGGGTTGGGTTGGGTTGTGGGGTGGGGGGTGGCTGGTGGTAAGGGGGAGGGCGCGCGCGCGGCGGCGCCAGCTCCTGCCCTAATTCGCCTCTTGCGCCGCCGCCGCCATGATGGAGGGGCGGGGAGGAGGCTGGAGGGGGGGGGGGGGGTGACGCGTCACGGCGCGCGCCGAGGGGCGGGGCACCGCCCTTTCCCACCACGTGACCGCCCGGCGCTTGGCGGGAAAGGGCGGCGGGGCGGGGTGCGATGAGCCCTGGGCAACGCGAGGAGCGATGTCTGTCCACCGTGTGCACCGAGACGAGAGCTGGGACAAGGTGTGTGTCCTACTGACATGCGTGGGGATAAATATTCCCAGAGAGCTTATACCTATTCTGTTATTGTCCAAGGACTAATTTTAATGTTATTATGATCTTCATAACAGTTAAATCTGTTGCTGATTTGGAGCTTTCGGAGCCAGCTCTGCCTGTCCTTCAGGTAGGGAGATACCCCGAGCAGAGGTGATCCTACAGCAGACACCCCTGTGCAGCACAGATCAGTGATCGTCTCCAATGAATGAACCACGTCTGGGAAAACACCGTCTTAAAGGGACATTCTGTCTGAGTTTAAAAAGATACAATTACTTAGATGAAAAAACTGCTGGGGAGGAGCTGTTGACAAAGGCTTGTAGTGATAGGACATGGGGCAATGGGTATAAACTGGAGAGGGGCAGATTTAAACTAGACATAAGGAAGAAATTCTTCCTGATGAGGGTGGTGAGGCACTGTCACAGGTTGCCCAGGGAAGTTGTGGCTGCCCCATCCCTGGAGGTGTTCAAGGCCAGGTTGGATGGGGCCTTGAGCAGCCGAATCTAGTGGGAGATGTCCCTGCCTGTGGCAGGGGAGTTGGAACTGGATGATCTTTAAGGTCCCTTCCAACCCAAACCCAATAAAAAATATTCCACTTTCTGTAACTACTTCTTGTATCAGATTCTGCCTCTCTGCTCTGGTGAGACCACACGTGGAGTGCTGTGTCTGGTTTTGGAGTCCTCAGCACAGTGAAGACATGGACCTGTTGGAGCGGGTCCAGAAGAGCACAACAAAAATTATCAAAGGCCTGGAACGCCTCACCTGTGAAAAAAGGCTGAGTGTTGGGGTTGTTCAGCCTGGTGAAGAGGGAGAGACCTTATTGGTCTCCTATTAAGATCTCCGAGGAGACCTTATTGTGGCCTTTAAATACTTAAAAGTGGGCTTATAAGAAAAATGGGGCAAAACTTTTTAGCAGGGCCTGTAGCAATAGGACAAGGGGTAATGTCTTTAAACTAAAAGAGAAGAAGTTTAGACTAGATATTATGAAGAAATTTTTTTCACTGAAGGTGGTGAAACACTGGAAGAGGTTGCCCAGAGAGGTAGTTGATGCCCCATCCCTGGAAACGTTCAAGTCCAGGTTGGATGGGGCTCTAAGCAAGCTGATCTAGTTGAAGATGCCCCTGCTCATTGCAGGTGGGTTGGACTGGATGACCTTCATGGTCACTTCCAGCCCAAACCATCCTATGATTCTGTTTAGTTCTTAATGCTTTTCTTCACGGATTTTGAGGGGTATAATGGCTGGCAGTTCATTTCTGCAGTCCTGAGGCAGTTCAGAGGACTGTAGGCGTGGGTTAGCCAGGTCAGGGTCTCAATCACAGCCCCCTTTTCCCCTGTAAGGCTAGGGGATCACTTGGCCTGGAGGCAGGAAAGCAGGTTCTGACTGTGTTTGTGTCATTCAGGTTCTGACTGAAGTAGCACCAAAGTGCACTCAGGTGCCAAAATACAGGTTTTCTCCCTGCATTATGACAGCGTTGCAGTATGAGGAAAATAAATAGCATACACATTTTTATAGCAAGATTTATCACATTGAAAAAAAAAGAAGGCATAGTAAAAATTAAAGACATAAAAACAAGTCATAAAGATGCATGGATATGCCTGAAATAACTTTGTCAGTTCCTTTGGTCCCAAATGTCAGTCAGTTAGCCTTTAAATTGAGTGCCTGCAGTGCAGAAATAGCTAAACTAAATAAATACTACTGTAAACAACGGAAGCAGTAACAGAGCTCCTGAAGAATCAACACATCATTTCACAATGGTTGTGAATGTTTCTGCATCACACAATGACAGATGGTAACAAGGCCAGGTTGGGTGAGGCTTTGAGCAACCTGACCTAGTGGAAGATGTCCTTGCTCATGGCAGGGGGTGTTGGAATTGGATGATCGCCAAGGTCCCTTCCAACCCAAACCACTCTATGAATCCGTACTGTATATTCCTACAACGAAATGCTGGTGCTGTAACTGTTAATCATAAAAGTACAACCAACCTGAGGGATCTATCACACTACTTCCTCCAAGCCAGCTCCACTTGACAGCCATGACCCCCCTCCTCTGGGCTGGGAGGCCATTTGCTTCTCCTCCCTCCCCTCCATCAGCGGGTTCCCACCTCCTCCTGCTTTTCTCTTCCTGCTCCTTATTGCTCTTTACAGCTACCTGAAAGGAGGTTCTAGTAATGTGCGTGTTCTCTTCTCCCAAGTAACAAGGACAAGAGGAAATGGCCTCAAGTTGCACCAGGGGAGATTCAGATTAGACATGAAGAAAAATTTCTTCACAAAAGGGGTTATCAGACATTGGAACAGGTTGCCAAGGGAAATGGTTGAGTCACCATCCTTGGAGGTGTTTAAGAGATGAGTAGGTGTGGTGCTTAGGGACATCGTTTAGTGGTGGCTTGGCAGTGTTGGGTTAAGGGTTGGACATGGTGATCTTAAAGGTCTTTTCCTAACCTAAACAGTTCTGTGACTTGTGCAGGTAAAACAGCCAGTTTCATCTCTCCCCACCAGTCCAAGCCTGGAAAAACTGCAAGATATAAATAGCATTTCACGGCTTCATACAACTGACAGCTGAAGGTGACCCTGATGTATCCCATTTTCTTGTTGTGGGGAGCCCAAGGCACTGCTCCTACTCGAGGGCCTTATAAGCAAGCTTCTCTCCATGTTTCATTTCCCTCTGCTACGAGTTAAAACACATTAGGGCATTTATTGGAGTAAGCTCAGCTGTTTTTGAAACTGAGCACCGTGTTCCCACCAGAGCCCAAGGGGGAGATTTTCTGGATGCCCCATTCCTGGAGATGTTCAAGGCCAGTTTGGACGAGGCTTAGAGCAACCTGGTCTAGTGGAAGGTGCCCCTTCCCAAGGCAGATGGATTGGAACTGGGTGATCTGTAAGTGATACTGAAAATGCTGGTAAATAAACTCTCCAAGACTCGTTTTGGAATTTTAGAAAGCAAACATGCTTTATCAGTCCTGGGCAACACGAGGGAGTGATCTCCAGCAATCGCATGCAACGAGATAAGAGCTGGGGACAAAATGTATGTTCCACTGATGTACGTGTATGAATTTTCCCAGAAATCTTATGCATATTCTATTACTTTCCAAGGACAAATTTTAATGTTATTATGAACTTCACAACAGTAAAATCTCTTGCTAATTTGGAGCTGGGTCCAGCTCTGCCTGACCTTGCCTTTGAGATAGGGAGAGACTCCAAACAGAGGTGATCACAGAAGAAGACATCTCTGTTCAGCACAGATCACACAGCACACTAGTTGTTATTGTCTCCAAACAATAAACAGCAACTGGAAAAACACTATTTTAAAGAAAACACACTGTCACAGGAAAATTCTGTCTGACTTTCAAAAGATACAATTACTTAGATGAAACAACTCTACTTTAGCTTAAATTAAAAATATTCCACTTTTTGTAACAGTAACTACTTATTGCATCATAAGGTCCCCTCAGACCCAAACCACTGGCTGGACAGATGGGCCGAGGCCAATAGGATGAGGTTTAACAAGGCCAAGTGCGGAGTCCTGCATTTGGGACACAAAAACCCCACGCAACGCTGCAGGCTTGGGGAAGAATGGCTGGAAAGCTGCCTGGCAGAGGAAGACCTGGGGGTATTGGTCAACAGCTGATTGAACATGAGTCAGCAGCGTGCTTAGGTGGCCAAGAAGGCCAACAGCATCCTGGCTTGTATCAGAAATGGTGTGGCCAGCAGGACCGGGAAGTGATTCTCCCTCTGTACTTAGCATTGGTAAGGCCATACCTCAAATACTGTGTTCGGTTTTGGGACCCTCACTATAAGAAAGATATTGAGTTTCTGGAGCTTGTCCAGAGGAGAGCAATGAAGCTGGTGAAGGGGCTGGAGACAAGTCTTATGTGAAATGGCTGAGGGAGCTGGGGTTCTTCAGCCTGCAGGAAGCTGAGGGGATACCTTATCGCTCTCTACAACTACCTAAAAGGAAGTTGCAGAGAAGATTGAGTGCTGGCCTCCTCTCCTAAGTGACAAGTGATAGGACAAAGGAGAATGGCCTCAAGCTGTGCCAGGGGAGGTTCAGACTGGACATTAGTAAGAATTTCTTCACAGAAGGGATCATCAGACACTGGCAGAGGCTGCCCAGGGAGGTGGTGGAGTCACCATCCCTGGAGGTGTTTAAAAAGCATGTAGATGAGGTGCTTGGGGAGATGATTTAGTAGTGGACAGGTATGGTCTCCAAGGTCTTTTCCCACCTGGTGAATCATAGAATCACTAGGTTGGAAAAGACTTCTTGGATCATTGAGGCCAACCATTCCTCTCTGCCACTAAACCATGTCCCCAACCACCTCATCTACCCGTCTTTTAAACACGTCCAGGAATGGTGACTCTACCCCTCCCTGGGCAGCCTCTGCCAGTGCCTGGTGACCCTTTCTGTGAATTTTTTTTTTCCTGATATTCAGCCTCAACCTCCCCTGGCGCAGCTTGAGGCCATTTCCCCTTGTCCTGTCCCCTGTCACTTGGGAGAAGAGGCCAGCTCCCTCCTCTCTACCATCTCCTGTTAGGCAGTTGCAGAGAGCAATAAAGTCTCCCTTCAGCCTCCTCTTCTCAAGGCTAAATAACCGCAATTCCTTCAACCGCTCCTCGTCTGTGACTACCTGCCCTCCCACCCCCAGCACCCCTGAACTCCGACTCCCAAGCCTGTCCCTGCAGTGTTTACCCCTTGCCGGGGAGGGCGGGGCAGCTGGGAGGGCAGGGGCACAAGCACCGCCCACCCCCCGCTCCCGCCATGCAGCGCTGCGCGCAGCTACCCCCGGTCCTCCCCCTCCACCAACACGCGAGGGCCCCTCCCTCTGCTCTTTGGCCCGTGACGTCACCGGCGCTCAATCTCCCCATTGGCCCCCAGGAAAGAGGCGGTGGGAGGGGTGCCGTGACCCGGAGCGTCGGCCGCACGCGCCGTGACCCGGAGCGGGATCGGAGCCGCTCGTGCTGTCCCTCGCGCTCGCCTCGCTCGTCGCCTGCCCGCGCACCCGCCGCCGCCGCCGCCATGGCGCTCAGCGATGCCGACGTCCAGAAGCAGGTCAGGGGACAGCGGGGCGGCCGATGGAGCGGCTGCCGAGCAGCTGGGGCGGAGGGGGAAGGTGTCCGGGTGGTGGAAGGGCAGGGGAGAGGAGGAATGGTGCTGGGGGGACGGGAAAGGGGAGGGGGGACAACGCTAAGGGAGGGGGGAACAGCACAGAAAGGGGTGGCAGCGCTAAAGGAGGGGGGGCTGTGCAGAAGGGGAGAGTGTGGAGAGGGAACAGGGTAGAAAGGGGAGGGGGGAGAGCACTAAAGGTGAGGAGGACAGTGGGAAAGGGGGGGCATACACGGAGTAGAAAAGGGAGGGAGAGAGCGTACAAAAGGGGCGGTAGTGCCAAAGGGGAGGGGAGGGCAGGATCGAAAAGGGGGGAACGCTAAAGGAAGGGGGGACAGTGCAAAAGGGGAGAGTGCTAAAAAGGGAGAGAGCTAAAGGGGAGGGGGGAGAGCGCGGAGGGGGATAGGGTAGAAAGGAGAGAGGCGGCCAGCGCTAAAGGGGGGGACAGTGGAAAAGGGAGGGGGAAGGGTAGGAAAGAGGAGAGGAGGCACTGTAGAAAGGGAAGAGGGGGACAGTAGGAAAGGGGGACAGCATAGAAAGGGGCGAGGGGGATAGGGTAAAAAGGGTGGGGGGCAGGGTGAAAAGGGGAGGGGGACAGTGCAAAAGGCGAGGAGGGGACAGAGTAGAAAAGAAGGGGAGACAGAATAGAAAAAGGAGAGGGGGAGAGTGTAGAAAAGGGGGGGATAGGGTGGAAAGGAGAGAGGGGACTGAGCAGAAAGGGGGGAACAGTGCAGAAAGAGGAGGGAGAACTGGGGGGACAGGGTGGAAAAGGGAGAGGAGGCGACAGGGTGGAAAAGGGTGGGGGGGACAGGGTGGAAAAAGGAAGGGAAGGGACAAGGTGGAAAAGGGAGAGGAGGCGACAGGGTGGAAAAGGGTGGGGGGGACAGGGTGGAAAAAGGAAGGGAAGGGACAGGGTGGAAAAGGGGTGGGATGGGTAGAAAGGGGAGAGGGGGACAGTGACAGCTCTGAACTCTAGTAGCAGCCACTGGCAGCTACGGCTGGTTAACGTTTTAGTTGTGGGTCAGATTCTGGCACTATTCTACAAGAGTGGTGCTCTGCTGTGAAAGCAAGGGTTGGTGAAAGGGACAGGTATTCTCTGGGAATCTTGTTGAGAAGGAGAAGTCTGTGGAGAAATTGGCTTCTTCCCTGGCAGGATTGATTTGCCACCCATCAGGGAATTTTGAAGTATTTTTTTCTTATAAGTAACAAGGGATAAGTTGAGAGGAAATGGCCTGAAGTTGCATCAGGGGAAGATTAGATTCACTATTAGGATATATTTCTTTTTGAAAGAGTGATGAAACACGGGAACAGGCTGCCCAGGGAAGTGGTGGCATTGCCATCACTGGAAGTGTTCAAAAACCATGTGGACATGACACTTTAGGATGTGGTTTAGTAGGCCCAGTGGAGCTGGGCGGATGGTTGAACTAGATGATCTTGGAGCTCATTTCCAACCTTAATGACTCTATGATGAATTTTGATGACTTATTATGCTAGTTTATAATGAAAAGCATCATGGTTAGCCTTTATGCTATCTACAGTATTTACTTGCCCTTTATGGCAGATAACTATATTGCCCTAGATCAGTATTGCCTTCCTAGATGTTGCTCTCTAAGAATTTCCATCTATTTTTTTTTTTTTTTTGTAGCTATACTACGTCTAATTAGCTGTAACTTAGCATTTGGGTAGGCTATTGAGCTTTCTGGAGTGCCTCTTTCGCTTTTTAATCCTAAGTGGAGTACTGCAACCTGGGCTTCTCTGGAATGGAAACTTACAACCCTGAAGTGTGACTGGACACTTCCTCCTGAGGCAGGACTTCTGTCCTTATTGACAGTAAACACTGCCCTTGCCCAAAAAAACTGCTTTGAACTGGGTTGAAAATGGTGTGCCATGTTACAGACTGCATGGATCCAGTCACCGCTGGTATGTTGAGTTTCCTACCAGCGATGAGCAGATCAGCTGAGTTCCCTTTGTCCTTTGCATCAGAAGTGCTTGTGTCTCACTTTCTCATTCAGTAAACATTGTCTCTTGGCAAGGAAACATCACATTGAAAGTAAAATCAGTAGGTTGTCTTCCTGCAAAAGAAGAATTGTAACATCACATTCTCTTTCCTCTTATCTGCAAAGCTTACTTGTTTTTTCCTGCCTTTTCCATGAATATAATAAAAATCTGACATTGGGGTAGTCTTGCTCAGCCACCATGGACCTGAACTTAAAAGATTAGTTCAGGATCTGTTGATATACTAAACATGTAATGCCAGAAGTGTTTCACATCTGCAGCTTTCCTGTCATTGTTTTACATTTCTAAGCCTCAGATGATCCTGTTAACTGGAAAAGAGTGCTGCTGATAGCATGACAGTTCTGCGTGTGTATAAATCCTGGGATGAACTTGCCAACTGGTCGTCTGGACTCTTAGCTACTTGCCATGGCAAGCAGGTTTTTTTTACTTTGAAAATGATCTCAATTAAGAATTTTTCCCATTGAATGACTTGTTTGCTTTATTTTGTCAATAGATTGCTCCATCCAAATTAGGTAGTCACTTCTAGCTAAAGCCATTCTAACACCTAGAACTTCCCATGGAAAGGATAGTTGCGCTACTACTGATGCGAAAACCCCTCTTTTCCCTTCTATAGGAAATGCTACTATGCAAAAATTATTAACTTCATTTTAAAATTGATATCTTATTTTAAAATAAGTACTGTTGTCTGTCTTACTAAAACTAGTCCTATTTGTAGAGGTAAAAGTCTCCCTTAGGATCTCTTCAATTCTATGAAATGAAAAAGGGATTTCAGTACAACGGATTTTGAAGGAAAGAACGCTGTTCGGTCTTATCAGACATGGGGAACTGGATGCAATATCGGCTTGCTTCCATCTCATTCTTCTTTGTTACGCAGAGGACATTTCTTGAACACCCAGAACTGTTTAAAGTACTTCTTCAAAATTTGGAAACCAAACCAAAATGGGGGAAGTGACTCAGTAATGTAAGCATTGCTACTGCTGTACTAAAGCCCTCAGTCTCCTTCACCAATGGGCTATTCAGCAAAATTCTTCCCATGTTTTATCTGCCCCTCATGTCTTTTCTGAAATGCAGGTAGACCTAAAACTTGGTTTAATCGGTGGCCAGGTGAGCAGAATAGGAAACCAACCCCATAGGTAGACATGCACTTGAAAGTGTTGCCAATTAGAATTAAAATAAAAATTGCTGATTTGATTTGAGGACGTAGATGTTATTATTCACTTATTCCAATGCACATGCTTAAAATCTTCCACTTGCCTGTTTACTTCTGTTTTTTTCCTGTATATGAGCGTGGTGCTGATCTGCATATTGTTTCAGTTTTCTCATTGGTACCTTACTTTTCTCTTTAAAATTTTAACATGAGGTTATATAAATAGACTCTTTCATGCAAGTTTATTCGGACTGGATTGTTTGCAAAATGCACCTCATCACTAAGTGCAAGCAGTAAGGTATTATGGTCTGCTCAATATATGGTCTACTCCATCTGGCCTTGGAAATGCCTATGCCTGTTCACAGCTGCAGTTCGGTTTGGGCATGAGTCCTTTTGGTCTCCCCTAAATATGAATCTAGAGTTAGGCCTTGTCACAGAAAGGCACGTGATAAATAAGCAGAACTCTGTATAATTGCTTTCCTTGTCTTTAAGCTGTTGGACTTCTGCTTCATAGTGTCTTGAGGTGGTTTCAAAAAGATTCATTGGGTAGAATATGTTACAGTGTACCAGCCTCTAAAGGAGCCTGTGTTATACTTGGTGTGGTCTTGATAGCTAGTGCTGCTGTCTCTCTCCTTCCACAGCTTCTCCAAACTAACATGCAACTACTTTATGAAGTCTTTGAGTTGAACGATATAGCTGCATTTTTTTGATGATGTTGTAAGTCTTTACAGAATTTATTACATTTTTTCAAGAAAGATTTCTCAGGTGTGTAAATGAACTTCTGGTTGTAAAGCTCTGACCAGACTGGTCAGCAGCCCTTTGCTTTGCTTCATCAGTCATCTAGGCTGGAAGGCCTAGATGCTTCATCAGTCATCTAGGCTGGAATGTCATTAGTGCCTGACTTGGAATCACAGAATCACCAGGTTGGAAAAGACCTCTGAGATCCAGTCCTACCATACCTGTCTGCCACTAAACCATGTCCTTAAGTACCTCCTTTACTCATTTAAATTTAAATACCTCCAGGGATGGTGACTTGACCACCTCCCTGCCAGTGCCTGATGACTCTTTCGGAGAAAACTAGTGAAGAATGAAAATACTCAGCCTCGCATTTATACAAATTGTCTTTTGTGGTGGTTTTTTTTTTTGTATAGTTGCATATCCGAAGTACATTCTTCTAATTACAGCCAGTGAAACAGCATTGTATAGAATTATTTGGGGGGGGAAAATGTTTTCTTCTACTCTGTCTTAAGATGAGCTGACTCTTGACCTGTACACTCAATTTTGTTTCCTTGAAAAACAGCATTATTCTATGAATTGGAAAACAGATATGGAGGGTCTACTGTATCAGTGAGAAATATATGTATATATTTCCTCTCATCAAAGTCCTTTCCAATAGGAAAGATTTTCATTTCTCTCTCTTGTTGCAGATCAAGCATATGATGGCTTTCATTGAGCAGGAAGCCAATGAAAAGGCTGAAGAAATAGATGCCAAGGTAAAAATGGAAATTCAGTGTCAGTAAGTGCAAAAGGAAAACTGCACCTGACATCTTGGTTTGATAGTTGCAGTTAGAGTGCTAGGACTGTTTTGTAAGCTACAGCTTACTTTACGTTTAGTTATTACATAGCAAGAAGTGATACTGCTAAATAAAGTTAATATTTGTTGGCTTTTCACAAATCACAACAAGTCAGGGCTAATTTTGGTCAAAGCTTTCTTAGAGGTTCTTAAATATAAATATATTCATATGTGAGGAGTTCACTTTTTTTTTAAAGCGATCAGGAGAACTGAGTGGTAATTTGAATAGACTGGATTAAGTGGAACACCTTCCACCACCTCATAGACGTAACTTGACATCACTGGGGATTGAGCGAGTTCTATGCATAGTTATGAATTATGCTAAGATTTGTCATAACAAGCTGTTACCAGAGGGATTAATTTTAATTTTTACTTTACTTCCGTACTGTGTCAGGCAGAGACATTAGGAGTAAATCAAAGCAATAATGCTAGTAATCGTGCACAAGCATTTATACCTGTGCCCAGATGATAAAAGGTGAAAGTTAAACTGGTTGAATTATGTTGGTGAAAGTTTGTTTCTGAGCAGTTTAATAACTGCGTCTAAACCTGTGTAGCCACCTGCTGATTTAATTCTAGGTGTGATTTAGTAGGTATCCTGGAGAGTTAAAGCGTAAATTTATATTTAAGGTGTAAGTTGAATTACTTGCACAATTCTTCCCTTAAACTCAGTCACTTGTGTCTTAATTTAATATTAACCCTGTGATAGAATACAAATGTTTACATGTCAGGGGTGCCTGACAACCCTAGAGATCTTCATTATACCAATACTGAAATATCTTGTTGGTATTGGACTCAGCAGATGTATTAGTAATAGTATTTAATCTCCTTTAAACATTTAGATTTGCACAAATATTTAATCAGCACTAAAACAGGTATTCCTGGTGATCTGCAAACAGGAGTCAGCAGTTGAGATTGGATTCTCATGTGTAAATATGAAAATCTGCGATTTGTTTTTTCACGTGCTGTCTGGCTAGGCTTTGCAAAAGAAGTAACAGCTATACTGTCACTCTCCTTTGAAAGAATTGGTTAAAGTAAGGAAGTTTGTGGACATTGATAGCTGGGTAGCTTATTTTGGGTAGGATCTCCTGTAGCCAGAAAGGAAACCGATTCTACAAAAACAAGTTGGACCTGAATGTCAGATAAAATGAGTTTTTCTTACTAGTATATAACACATAAATTTGGTAGTTCTATGCCTGAGGAATAAATACTGCAAGGAAACTCATGTCAGTCAATTGATAAAATAAGCTGTATCTTGGTTAGCAAGGTTCTAGTTACAGCAGATCACGTCCTGAACTCCCTTTGACTCGAGTGCTGGTTGAAATGTTTTTTTGTTTGTATGGAACCATAAGTTGTATCATCCTAGCTAATCTATGAATGCGCTCTGAAAGCATGGCTGTTTCATTTTGATTCTGTTTTTTTCAGCCCATGGAATCAATTTCCACTTCAGTTATTTAATTTTTACTGTAGGCAGAAGAGGAATTCAACATTGAGAAGGGTCGCCTTGTTCAGACACAGAGGCTGAAAATCATGGAGTATTATGAAAAGAAGGAGAAACAAATTGAACAGCAAAAGAAAATGTAAGTTCCCTAGGCTAAATGGCTGACTGCAGAGCCTTGGCTCTCATTTTATGTCTAATTTTATACAAAACTGTTTCTCCCTGGCAAACAAACAAATTGTAGCCAAAATGTTTAGTTCTAATTAGAAGTTTCTAGTTCTCACTGGGGAGGAATTATCAGGAGTGACCTGCAATAGTATAATCTTCACTAAGTGCGTTGAAAGACTCTTTCATATTTCCTTACATAGTTTATACGTCTAGAATTCTACTCTGGTCTGTTACTTTGGAACAAATGATTATGTTGACTTTAGTTTTGATTGATCTTCACTGAAGGATGGGGTTCTGCATTTTAATCACTTGTACAAGTTCAGAAACAGATTCAAGCAAGTCAACAGGCTTTGTTATTAAATATTGTAGTATTGTTATCTTTAAATGTAAGTTTTACAGTTAAATATTGCGGTTCTTCTGTCAAAGTCTGATTGATGGGTTCAACTTTATCATGTAACTTGCAGTCAGATGTCCAACCTGATGAATCAAGCAAGACTGAAGGTCCTCAAGGCAAGGGATGACCTTATTGCAGTGAGTATCTCTGTAGTAAAGACACAGAGGTTCTATTTCTGCCATCTGTTAGGAAATGTACTTAACCGTTCTCTAAAGAAAAATATGATTTGAGATGGAGTGATGTGTATTTCAACATACAAAAATGGCTTTCCTAGCTGTTCTGAAAAGTCATTAAGAATTTAGTCCAGCTTCAGTAATCTGCTTTAGCTTATTTTCATGGTTTCTGTTACCTGCTCTTCTAGGGAAATACAATTCTCTGCTAGGAACATTACAGGCAGTATCGTATCTATAATTTGGACAATAGCTTATTTCTTTGAAGAGCATGACTTCTGTCTTGCACAGTTGGTAGACCTTTGAAGTTTTGTTTGCCTGAAGCAACATTTATGCTTTAAAGCTGGCATGGCTTAAGCAAGTAGGCTCAAAACACCAGTAGCTGGGGTTTTTCTGTCTCCCTTTAGTAGTTCCCAGTATGTGAAAGTAGTTGCTTCTTGTTCTGGTAGGTGACCAGTCTGTGTGTGATTGATGATTTATCAGAGCAGGCTACATTTAGTCTTAGTTCAGGCTTACTATGTTTATCTTGCACCACACATTTTGTGCTCCCATTCTGCTCATTATACATCTTGCAGGTTTGTTCTCTCTTACTGGTCTTAGAGACAGTTCAGGTGTTCCATGTTCTGCTAGGTGGTGCTGTTGAGCTATTGGAGATGTCTTGAAACCTGTAGAAGTCAAAAGTAAAAAATGGAGTAATGTTGCTCAAGTTGTTGTACCCAGGGGAAAGGAGAGTTAGCAGAGGAAAATCACCAGTTTATTGATTCTTTAAACCTAGTTTGAAACTTCAGATTATATTCAGAGAGGAGGAAGGTGGGTGGCTAAAGAGCTAACTCTATTGTGATAGTCTCTGCTGGGTAGTCTCTTCCTCATTTATCAGCTGACTCAGCCTCATGCTTCTGAGTAATGCATAACATTCTTCCTCATTTTAGAACATTTAAAGTCACATGCTGCTAGCTGTTTCTTCCCTTATCAGGTCTTTGGCTTTCTTCACAGTTAAGAGAGATGAGCAGTTCCAGAAATGCTGTTCCTCAAGGGTGGACAGTATAATTAGGTCTAACTGTGATATTAAACTGTGATAATCTTGTATCCTAGTACTGATTGTGTTAATATGCACTCTTCTTTTAAACAGTATGAGGCAGGACAGTAAAGAAAGATTTATACCAAATTATACAATTTCCTTATCTGAAGTAATTATGATGGTTCGGTTCTCAGAGCTGTGCCTGAGTTGACTCAGATTTCTTAAATCATCTCATCTGATACTGATTTCCTGAATAAAGGTATTCAAAACCAGCTACTTCAAATTAAAAATAAGTTCTCATTTTAAAATTTGGACTTGCATTTACTCTCAGTTTAAAAATCCCTAACCTGAATATTGTTAGCTATAAAGATAGGTTAGATATCTTTGCTTGACCACGAAACTGAAAAAAAAAAAGTTATTTGGACAAGTTTATTAATTTACATGAAGCAATGACTTACAAAATGTTCAGTTTGTCTGAATTAATATTGTAAATACTATCCTTTACTATTAAGGTCTCCTTTTATAATGAAAAGGGAATTTTTGTGGGGTTATAATGGGTTCAGATCAGGGCAGGGAGAAGGAAACTGTTTGGAAAGGGCATTGTGCCATGCGCAGAGATGAAGGTCTAGCTTGGATGAACACCAGCTGGAGTGTACGTTTATGTGTTGGCAGGGCGTGATAGCTATAATGGGAGTACAGAAAGTTGGTAGGCATGCAACCAAATGCCAAACAGATGGGCTCTGCTGATCTGATTTCTTCTGAACGTAGGATTTGCTGAATGAGGCCAAGCAGAGACTTGCCAAGGTGGTGAAGGATGCTGCCAGGTACCAGACACTGCTGGATGGACTAGTTCTACAGGTAAATATTTAAATTGTAACAAATAGCTGATCACAGCCATATCTGAGGTGTCTTTCTGCAAATATAACCCACTGGAGGTTAGCGTTGTATTGGAGTCCAGATATAATGTTGCTGGGTGATCCCTGAGTTTTAAACATCAATTTCTGCTGTCTTTCAATCCTGGATTCTGAACAAATAAAGCCAGAGCATATTTTGAGGTGTAAAACCTAGTATACCAAGCGGCAGTTCAGTTATAAGAATAATTACAGATGTGAGCACTTTCATTGTAACATGCACATTTAGGATGCTCGCGTTAAGCTTCTGTAGTAATTACCTGGATGAGATGCACCTTTGACAAAAGCTGTCTCCAAACCTGGAGGCCAATAGTTATCTGCCTTTAAAATCTATTTGGCATTTGAGACTTAAGTCCTAGCTTTGACAGATTTACTGTAGCATGGCACATGCCTGTGACAGACATAAAAAGCTGAAAGCAAAGCTTTGTTTGGTGAGAATACCATACTCAGGCCTCAGAAATTAACCGCTAAAAGTCCAATAACCTTTGGCCAGGGTCAGTCGTGCGACCGGTAGTGCCACCTTCTGGTATGAGTTGGTCCTTTTTCTGTCAACTCTCGAGGCGGTGACGAGCTCTCCTGTCCACAGTTCAGTGGTAGAGTTTTCTTCAGAGTGCTTCGTACCAGCTTGTGCTGCCAATTCAGTGTTGTTTCTTTGTCACACTTAAATCTGGTATTGCTGTATGTCAGCACCCTTACTCCTGCCCCTTACGTAGTAGTAGAGGAGCTGCAAGGTAGGAGTTATTCGAACAGGCACCTGAAACTACTGCAGGTCTTATCCAAGGGCTGCACAGGAGAAGGTCAGCTTGGCTCTGTGCTCAGTCCACTCAGACAACAATGATCCTTGTGTACATTGTCTGAACAACTCAGTCCTGTGATACATACATTTAGTTGCATTTGAGATCCAAACTTGAAGCTAATAAAGAAACACATAATCCACAGCTGTAGGCTGTTTCCCAGATAACGGTGCTGTCCTTTGAGAATGTCTGCATGAGGTCAACTTGCAAGCAAAGAACTGAATAAATGGGGCTAAGATTGTCAGGTTTTGATTTTCAAATTGCTGAGGTTTCTTTCTGTTCTTGACATTAACTGTAAGAGAATTAAAATGTTACTTTTCTGATGATGTAATGGTTATCTTGTGCAGGGATTCTACCAGCTGCTTGAGCCCAGAATAGTTGTTCGGTGCAGGAAACAGGATCTTCCTATGGTTAAGGTAAGACACCTAGAATAGTGTGACAGTATCCTGCTTATGAAAGCTGGGACCTCACTGCAAATATCCTGTCTGTGTGACAAGAAATCAAGCTTTGCTTGCTACACTCTGCTGCAAACGCAGTGCAATGGAACAAGTATGTTTTTCAAGTTGGGAATCGTTTGCTTTCTTGAATATTGCCTTGGAAACTTTAGACATTGCTACAATATTAAGAATAATTGCTTTTGGCTCAAAAGCCATACTGAAATGCATTTGCTTAATTAAAAAAAAAAAAAGAGGCCTCAGTCCTTCGTTTTGTTACTGAGTGATCAAACCCAAGTGGTTCACTAGCATTTATCAATGCTAATTAGAGGTTTGTTATATCCTAGACTGCTGTACAGAAGAGCATTCCCATCTACAAAAATGCCACAAAAAGGGATGTGGATGTTCACATTGACCAAGATAACTTCCTGCCAGAAGACATGTAAGGAAAACGGGAGTCTTTTATAGAGAGCACTAATTTAATGCAACTTTTCGAGCCACCACTCCTACTTGAACAATTGCAGAAAATTATGTGTGGAATAGCCTCACAGTGTGCTTGCTGGTGTTCCTGTGGAATTTGGCACTTCTTTTTATTAATCAAGCACAGACCCTGCAGTTTCCTCCAGACAAGTACAGTCTCAGTCAAAAATATCAATGAATGTTTTGTGCAACCTCCAGCCTGATTCATAGCACTGAAGTAGAGAATAACCATACGTAGAAACTTATCTATTGCTGTTAAAGAGAGGGATTATGGATGTAGCCATGCTTTGTGTCTCAAAATGAAGCAAACTGAGTCATAAGGTGCTGTGGGATAGTCACTTGATGGGGTGTTATATCTGCAAGGCTCTGTTTCCGTAGAGTTTAATAAAGAACATGGAACAAAGCTGTATATTCTGATAGTCAGCTATCTTTATGTATGGGCCAGCAAACAACACTTCTAGCATTCTTCCTGGCTTCCCAAAATCTGAAAGCTGCATATTAATAACAAAATGCAGAGTCTGAAACTTTTTGAAGTGACAAATTTCATAGTTCTGCTTGCATTTAGGTCATACTAATGGAAGTCTCTTTTATGTAGCTATGGTCTCTTATAACTCCAAAGATGCTTTATGCTGCTGCTTCACTGGATCGCTTTGTGCTCAGTCCTATTAAGACATGATAAAGAAAAAAAAAGTTTGCTTTTAAAAAATAAAAGCATTAGCTATGTATCTGACTTGCCTGTAAGCACTGATTTCGGATATCTCTGCCATGTTCTGACTTCAATGTTTATCTTGGGTTTGCTTTTTTTTTTTTTTGCCCCTCTGATTTCTAGTGCTGGAGGAGTTGAAATCTATAACAGTGATGGCAAAATTAAGGTTTCCAATACTCTGGAAAGTCGACTGGACCTTGTAGCCCAGCAGGTAAGCTTTTGTAACAGCCATGGTGAATAAGATGCTATTTAACTAGTTTTGTCTTGTAACAAAATCCTTGTTTCCAATGTGTTAACAGTCACGATAGTGTGTAGGATCAGTTTTCAATGTGGATGACAGGTAAGAAGTTATTTTTGAATGGAGAAAAGCAAATTACCTACTGTTTGTGCTTCCCTACAACAAACATGGCTTTTCCCAGAATGATGCCTTTTGAATTAAGCATGAGTGTAGAAGTCTAAAAATTACGATACTAAAAGACTTGTTATGACTGTGGTGCAGTCAAGATGTTAAGATGCTGAGGTAACTTGAATTACCGAAGCTAGCTTGAATGCTAGAAACTTTGGCTGAGACCTATTATACCCCAGAGGAAAAGAAAAAAATCCAACCTGTTCTCCGGCATCTTTCTTATGCTGCGGTATCAACAGTCCTTTAAGTCTATAGAGTAGCAGGCAGTGCATGATCAGATAAAGATTTCAGAGAGCTCAAATGAATTGACTCCTTAATTTTGAAGCCTAGCCTATCTATTAGACAGTGCCTGCAGTGAGGAACGTGCAGCAATTGTGTTGCCCATTGCCTGATGGACTCTCTCTCAACAGATGATGCCAGAAATCAGAGTGGCTCTCTTTGGTGCTAATGCCAACAGGAAGTTTTTGGACTAAACCTCCGTGAGAGAAGGTGGGATCTGTTCCATTGCCATACTGAAGGGGATGCAAAAGCATCTGCTAACTTAAAATCTTGAAATGTAACATTACTTTGTCATCCAGTGTCTGTTCTTCAATGGAATAATTTTGCATACCTGCTGTGCTTAGCCTCTCTACTTGTGGTTAGAATGTATTGCTTAAAGGATATGAAGATATGCATATTCATCCAGCAGTGACATTAGAAAATGGAGACATATGGGCTCTTGGCTTTCCTTGCACTGTTTTGTGACTCTATAAAGTTGAGTGGTCCATTTAGGGTCACTCTCTTTGCTTTGGCCACATCTCTTTCAAGTTGTCTATCCTATGAAGTAAATTACTATGCTGCTGGTGGGAAATCCCTTTTCAGTTCAGGTCTGTCATAGAGGGCATGAATTTCTTTCCAGGGTTAGTAGTTTAATTCATGTTACTTGGTCAGGCATTTTCTGTTCTGTATATGTGATTTTAAAAAAAAGCCTGAGCCTGTAAGACTTTATTTATTAAAATAAAAACGTGTGTGTGTGTGTGTATGGAGTTCTTTGTCACTTCTCTCTGGGGGACTGGTAGCAACCTTTGAAAAGTAGGCTTGTGTGCATAAGGGCTTACTGCTTGAGGGCTGTGTGTGATAACTGCTTTGTGAATCATAGAATTCGAGTGCATAGAGTACTGTCAAGCTGTTTACTTGAGTCACATTGGCTCTAGGCAGGCCTTTTGAATAGGGCTGTAGGATGAGCTTCATTCTTCCTGAAAAATAGGTCAGTAGTTTTGCTCTCTCAATCCTCTTTCATGAGTGAGAACTGGAGTAACACAACTGTGCTACTTAGATATAACAACTACAATCTGTTTCCAGTTACACGTTTGTTGTTTCTATGCAGGAGATGCAAACCATACCCCAGTAGTAATTAAATTTCTGGACTTGAGGAACAACAGCTGACTCTGTTGCAACTATTCTCTCTATTGTTAGAATAACTATGAAGTTAAATAACAGCAGCATAACTATATTAATTATCTAATCTGTTAAGTGTTACTAACACTTACTTCTCCTTTGCTTCTGCAGTGATGACTAGCATTGTCTCCACCTTCTATGGTGTAGGACAGAAAAATTCTAGAGGTGACTTCCCTCACTACAAGCCTCTTCCAGAATACCTGACTCCTCACCTAGTGCTCAATTCTGAGAGTTGTTTAATGGAAATAAGAAACTGCTGAAGTTTGAATTCAAGAATTACTGCTTGAATATATTTCAAAATCATCTTCCCTAAGTGCTGCAATGAGTCAGGAATGGTAGGAACTTTACCTGGTGTCATGAAGTGTTGCTGCAGCAGCACTGCTTTATTTAGTGTTTTTAACCTGGGGCCCTTTCTTCTCAACCTGAGGTGCATGCCCTCATGTAAAGTGAAGACTCTAAAGGCTAGATAAGCCTTTCACTGCCTCCTTCCTCAAAATGGAGATTGCTAACAAATCCTGAATCTGAACTTACTTAATATTTTGATTTCTTCTTCAAAAATAAGAATCTTCAGCAAGGTTGTTTTTTTGGTTCTGCTGCTCCTTGCTGTTGTATTTGGGTACTGGTTCGTTTTCCACATTCATTATTGTATTTATTCTTTTAGTGGTTTGCTTTTTGATACGTGGCTCTGTGACTGGGCAATGAGTGTTGAAGTCCTACTCTTGAAAGCTGTAATGGTTATCCAAAATCTTGCATCTTTGCCACTATCAGTGACAAAACTCATCAATAGGCTGTCTGACATTTGAAAATGCAGTTGAACCTATTTTGAGTCCTTATTTTCTCTACAGCTAGGGCTAAAGACAGAAACTCTTAAGTGTTGAAATAGTGTGCAGCCTATGGAAATGAAATATTGAGGGGTGAGACAAGATGAGGTTACTTGTCTTTGGTCAGCGATGTGCAGAGGGGTCTAGACAAATTGGAGAGCTGGGCAATCACCAAGTGAGCGAGAGGCTGGAGAGCAGCCTCTCCAGAGGAATTGGGAGGTTCTGGTTGATGGCAAGTTGAACATGAGCCAGCAGTGCCCTGGCAGCCAAGAGGCACGTGGTGCACCCACCATGTCCTGGGGTGCATCCAGCACAGCACTGCTAGCTGGTCAAGGGAGGTGATTGTCCCACTCTACTCCACACTGATGTGGCCCTACCTTGAGTACTGTGTGCAGTTTTGGGCACCACAGTATAAAAAGGCTATCAAGCTACTGAGAGTGTCCAGAGGAGGCCGCAGAGTTGGTGAATGGTCTAGAGGGGAAGTTTTATGAGGAGCAGCTGAAGTCACTTGATCTCTTCAGCCTGAAGAAGAGACTGAGGAGAGACCTCATTGCATTTTACTACTTCCTCACAAGGGCATGAGGAGGAGCTAGTGCTTATCTCGTCTCTGGTGACCAGTGATGGGACCCGAGGGAATGGCAGGAAGATATGCCAGGGGAGGCTTAGGCTGGATGTTAGGAAAAGATTCTTCACCCAGAGGGTGGTGGAGCACTGGAACAGCTTCCCAGGGAAGCCATCATGGCACCAAGCCAATTCCAGAAGCATTTGGACAATGCCGTTGGACACACGGTTTGAATGTTGGGGTTGTCCTATGCACAGACAAGAGCATATGATCCTTTTGGGTCCCTTCCAACTTGGGTCATTCTGTGAGTCTATGAGCACTGTTAATATTTGCTGCAATACTTGATGAAAAGACTTCAGACAGAACGTAAGATCGTCTCTAAAGAAGTGAATGGCCTAGGTTTGGGCATCATTGTTTGAAAGTGTAGCTTTTACATTGTTGTAGTGCTACTGCTTCCCTTGGAAAACTGACAGAGGCAATGGTGTAATGCTTGTAGAGAAAGTCACAGGCAGAAGAAGCTAAAGGTTGGGATGCAGAAGAGAGAGATGGCTCTGTTGCACATTGTTTCACATTGATGGGCTGTATTACAACATTAACTTCAGGTAGGCTTTATTCAGTGAAGAGATTTGTATTAGAAGTTGTGTAGACTTTTCTCTGATACTGATAACAAGCATGCTCATCTGCGACAAAAACTAATTCTTTGTACAGAGACGTCTTTCATGAAGGTAGCAAGACCTTTACAAATCCAGATCTTGTAGATCTTTGAAAAGCAAAATAACAACTAGTGATGTGTCTGACTGTAAGTTATTGAGGTTGCTATTTACTATTCACTTTCCTCTGTTTTGTATCTCCTCTTGTATCTTGCTGTGCAGGAAAAAGGAATAAATAACCACTGTCATAATTAGATATAAAAAATTAGTGATGTCAAGAATGCGTTTAGTCATTTGGGCAGCAGTAGTTCAAAGCAGGTCCTTAAGAAATGGCCTGGGCATTACGTATATCACACTGAAGTCAAGACTAGTGGTTTTGTACCCCATTCCAAGCCAACAGGAGCACCTATGCTTACTTAGTGCTTTAGTGGAATTGCAGGCAGACTTAGCTGGAACCATGTCAGCTGTAACAGGAATTTCCTCCTGCACTAGCAGCTTCCTGCAAATATGTTACAAGAAAGCACTGATTCATTTCAGTCTTGGGACAACCATGTGAGAGAATTTAATTACAAAACATGTCTGCGTTATGTGGAACATCCTTGTACTTCATTCCAGGCAATAGGGGCTGTTACTCAATTTTATTACTTTACCAGTGGAGAGAAAAACAGGACTATCCCATCCAGGTTTACCTAGTGTGGTTAGCAATCCTGTTGTGTATTCATTCAAGTTTCTTTTCAGAGTTTGTACACAGGGGGGGGTTTACAAGTGAAACGTGAACAAAAGCATCATAGAGGATGGATTTTGGAGTTCCTACTGGAGCATCATTGCGGCACTGTTTTACTACCTGAACCGTACTGCTGATTTAAGCAAATTAAATCTGATGCACAATTGTTGTTCTTGCTGGTTTACCTGATGACCTAGGGCAAATCAATGAGGATATTGATCTTTATTCATCTTTGTATAAGCATGCAAAATATTCCAGTTGGGTATAATAAACGAGCTCTAAGCTAGATGAGCACATAAAGAAACTGGACAAATGCAGGGAACAAAGGAGGCATTAAATTGAAGTTCAGGTAAAAGAATTAAGTAGTGTTGGGAGAGTCAAGCACTACAGATTAATTGGAGAGTGCAGAGCTGGTTCTGTCTGCTGCTGGAAAAGGAGTTGGGGAAATAGATAGTGTTGCGCTTGTTCCGCACAGTTGGCAATGGAAAATTTAAGAGCAGGCTTGACAGTAAGTGATCAGCAGAGGACTTAAAATGTTACTGCACATCTGAGTCACAGCCCCTTTTTTAGTACTTAGTTTTCACACTGAGAGGTATTAACGTTAATCAGAGAGACACATGGTGTATGAATGATCCCTAGAGGTGCGCGCAAGTGTCAAGGTGAGAGAAAGACTAGAAAAAAAAACCAACCAGAAAGTACTGAGAACTGAGGCCTTGGTGTCTTTATTAAGCCAGTAACAGTTGATAGAGCTATAACTCCTGAGAGGAAGCTCTGAGCTGGCTGTCAGGGGATGAGTGCTACCCATCAGAAAACTGGTAGTAGCAGGGTGGAGGTGCTGCAGGAAGGCTGTTTAAGTGCCCAGCTGAGAGCCAGCCTTGGAGGAAAGCACAGCCATGTTTTCCATAACAAGCCTTGTTTAAAGGCTAGCAGTGAGAATCCGGCTTTTGGATGAATCCTGCTATAAAAAGTCTGGCTGCAGGCCTTTAGGTGCTGGCTGTACAGGGAGGTCACAGATCGCAGCATGCAGCTGGAGGCAATCCGGCAGGATGATGGTATCTTGCCTGTTGCGTGCCCCTGGCCCAATCTGCTGATGTTAGCAAGCAGTAGGAAATAAATAACAGAAGAATATGCATCCGTGTTGGAAAACAGAAGAGCGTTAGATAACACCTCTCACAAACCAATAGCATACGCAGTACAAGGAGGCTGGAACCATCTCCATAGACCCACAGCCTGTTCCTAAAATAGTCTGGGAGATTGAATTACCTGAACAAATTGCAGTATTTCCAAAGAAATTGTAATAAATGAAGAACAGAAAAGTTTTGAAATAAAAAAGCTAACCACCCCAGAGGAAAATTCAACGCAAAACTTGGTAAAGAGACCCCTGAGCTGCTGTTCTGAGGAGCAGAGCCTTTAGACTGCAGTAAAGCAGCTTGGCAAAAGGTGTTTAGCCCTGAGCAAGAGCCCAGGCAGACTGCACAGTGTGGTTTGGCTATGTTTGCTGTTTGATACAGGCAGCTGACAGAGGTGGGTGGGGGGCCCCTACCCTGCCTCCCCAACATGTTTGTAGGGAACAGGCCATGACAAGAAGGCCCTTCCAGGGCTGGGAAGTTCCTGCTCCTCTCAGCCAAGGTAAAGCTGCCTGGGAAACCCCAAAACTTTTCCTGGGAGTCTCTTTCAGAGCATCCCATACTGCTTCTTTGGCTTTGCATTAGAGAAAGCAAGAAAAGCATCTGTACAAGAGCATTCTCAGGGTAAGAATCATACCAACAATGTGCCAAAACGTGTCATTTCCCATCCTGTGTTACATGATGGGAACAAAGCTGTGGAAATCAAGGCTACCACATTATTTTAGGTCATTCAAGGCTGATATGTTGTGAGAAACTGCATAGTGAAAGGGTAGTCCCTTCCAGCATTTCTGAGGGCCCTTTCCCATCCTATATCCCAATAGTGTTTGCTTGAGGTCGGCTCCCTTTTTCCAGACAAGCCCTGGCCCCCCACATCCCCTGGCTAAACACCTAGTACCAACTGTAAACCCTGGGGCTGTTCAGGATCCTGAATTTCATCCTACCACCTACCAGTGGCAGAAACATCCTTATTTTTCACGTTAAGCTGTTCCTTAGAAGTCTTTTACCAGAGAGCTTAGAAGATCTTTGGATTCTGAGCGGCTTTGACTTTATAGCGTGAACCTCCAAGGTTTGTAAGACTTGTTGCCTCCCAAACCAGGTGCAAGGCATGCAGGAAGTTCACACTTTCTCCTTCCTCTCTTGGCTGCCCATATAGGTTTTTCAGCCCTGTGTATTAGCAGGGCTATTTTTCTCCCCACTTTTTGGCCTTATCCCCTTAGCAGGTAGGTCCTGGTATAGAGCTGCCACCCCCCAAGTATCTACATCTGCTGTGCATGGCTGCAAGGTATCAAAAGCAGAGACACATCTTGACATCCAGTTGGAAGTGGACAGGAAGAGGAGAAGGGAGCAACTGTTCTAGCTTGCCCTAGCTGGTGAACTGAACACAAATAAGGGAGAGAGGGACATACTGAGGTGTTCAGAGGGGCAGTTATCTTTTGCAGAACTCTTCTTTCATCCACACGTGCGCAGCTTCTACTGAGCTTCCCTGGGACCATTGCCTGCAGTGCAATTGTGACAACTTTCTCCCAGCAAAGGTCACTTTTACCCATATGGTCACAGAAACCCTGTAATGGGGACCCACCGCAGACAAAATCTTCTTGGAACATGTTCTGCAGAAAAGCTGGTACGTTCCTCTCCGAACGAAAGAGAAGAGAGGGGAGCCTCGCTATCAGCAGCAAAATGCTAGAAATTAGTATCAAAGCAATGCTTGACTGGGAGCACAAGAAAATTACATCTGTCTAAAAATGAAATTATGAGTGTTTTTCCTCCATGCACATGATGGTGAGCAGTTTAAGTGCAGCCGCTTGTTCTACACTTCTGCTCTCAGCTCAGAACACTTTGAAGGAAGACGGTAGCACCACTAGCCAGAGCTGGGACAGCAGGAGTTGAGAGACTCCTTTCACTCGCTGCCTGCATAACTTCCCAGGCATCCCTGCCACCACCTGTGGGGTAGAATTGCAGAGACCTCATTGAGACACAAAGGGCTTAATGAGGACGAGGGCACCCAAAGGACACATGACACAGCATCAAGAAACAGCTTTGATGTCTCGTTGCACCTCCCCTGTCCAAAGCAGATCTTGCCCCATGCTCCAGGATCCTGAATCTGATTTTTCCAGCATCTTCAAGGCAGAACCAAATCCTAGTTAGTGAGTCCTGGCTCCTTTTCCAACCACCACCATCTCGATTTTCTGCAGAGGACAGCCCAGGCACGACTGTGCCATGGGGACGTGGACACACTGGCACACCCACTGCAAAGACACCGATTTCTCGGCCATGCTGGGAGCACCCGCCTCTGAGTGACAGGTGTTCTTCCCTGTTCCCAAAATACTCTCACTTGCATGCAGCAGCCCAGGGCCACACAACAGCAGCAGCAGCGTTCTATGTCTCAAGACACAAGAATCCAGAAGTGGTCCTGGTAGTCTATGATGAAAAGAAATTTCCTCCTGACTTCAGCTGATTGTCTTTCAGTCACGATATTCAAGATACCTCTGGGAAGGTTTTTAGCGCTTAGAAGGGGGGAGCTATTTTATGCTGCTCTTAAAACACAGAGAGACTACTTTGTTCAAATAAGGAAATTAAGTGGCTCCTCAGATCACTTACGTATGGGTTAAAAAAGTTTTCCAATAGATGTGCCTATTGAGGTTGTGTCCTTTTTTGATGCTAGGCTAAACTGGGGTCACTAAAGCAACTGTTTAAACTGTTTAATAATTTACTCTCTGATGGTTATGTTTACTGAGGTCTAAACACTGCCCAGACAGGCAAGTCTCCACATCCCTTGTGTGTAGAGTGAGCAGCCCCACGCACTCCCTGCATACTCGTGTACTGATTGGTGTGCACCAGACACCCTGGAGCGATGGTACTGTTGGATCCACAAATGCCAGAGGTGAGACACCTGAGATAATACCTACACACCACCTTCACAACACACAAAAGTATATGCAGCTGTCCCCATGGCTCTGAAAGCATATTTGCATCTGCTCATTAAGGCACACTCATTGCGCAGAGGCATGGATGCGATTAAAACACATGTGGGTAACCTCATCCAAAGACCTGTTCCTCCAAAGCTGTGCACTGCATTTAGGCGTCTAAACCCACCGCATTCACTGTGCAGCCTTTGCTAAGCAGGTGCTGCTCCAGAGCAGCAGAAGCAGCTCTTGTAGCCCTACCGAACTGCCAGTGGAATGATGTGGTGGGATAAGACAGCAATAAGAAGTTTGCGTTGATGGCAAGGGCAATGCCTACAGTGGCCCCTCAGCTACTCCCCAAATGCTGTTTGGAGGGGGAAAAGTCCCTGCACAGAAATGGTCCTCAGCAGAAGAAATGCTGGTGGAACAGCAAGGTCTCCTGAGGCTACAGCATTGCTGGATTTTAGGATCAGGCACATAAGAACTATTAACACTGAGGATGTTCACATCCTCCCTGTAGCAATAAAGCCATAGAGGCAGCTGTGCCATGCTGTGTCCAGGTGGAAATATTCTTCACTAAGGGCATGCACATGACATCACTCGGGCTCTAAAACCTGCAAAACAGCAGCAGGTGCTAACCTATTAAAAACAACTAAAAATGTTATTTCTTCATCTATGTCAGTGCTGTCCTGCAGCAGGAAGCTGCTCAGCCTCATATGCCTTGTGTTGGCAGCATGACGTGTCTACTTCCGTCCAGGCTAAACCATTTGTCTTTCAGTTCCAATAAGTGACCTCTTGTGAAGTCATCTGGAGTTGTAAATTGGAGCAACCATCTGGCTTTTTTTTCTGTTCCTCATTTAATAGATCGGTACCACATCTCCCCACATCTGATCAGTTTTGTTGTTCTGTACTAATCATGCCTTTTTCATCTTGCTTTTCTCTTTTTCATTAAGCACTGGCGATGTGCAACGACTGGAAGCGATGGCTGTGTGCTCTGGTTGGGTAGCCGGGCTGGAGATGGCTCTTGCTGCCACGGCGGACAGGCAGCGGGCTAGTGTCCATTCCCTGGGCCCGTACATGGGGCCAGAGCCTCTCACCCTGCCTGCGTAGACAGGCTGGCCACCCACAGGGGTATGGTCATTGTCCTAAGCTGTCGAAGACAGGAGGGGCACAGCAGTGCCTGGTGACAGCCATGGCTCTGCATCACCCACTGCGGCTTTGCTGTCATCCAAAATGAGCTGGAGAGCCATGTGGGGCAGTCAGTCCTTTGCACTCACCTCTGGCAGCTGTAGCTGTAGGTTTAACTGTAGCTAACCAGCACCTGCTGTGGGCAGAGAGATGCTGGTTTCCCAGCCCAACGGCTGATGGGAGCAGGACCCTTCTCTGGGCAGCTGGGCACACAGTGTTTCTTTGAAATACAGACAGAAAGAAATAAAGCCTGCAGTTTTTCTTCAAGAAGAGCTGGGCAAGAGGACATTTAACTTAGGGGTTGTCTGTTGGCTGAGGCAAAGGGGTTGACTTGATGCAGTGGAATGGTGGGGAAAGTGAGTACCCCTCGTTAGGTAGCGGTGGGGAAAACAAGGAGAGAGCAAGCCCCTGGAGATGACTGAAACAGCTGCTTTAGTAATGTAAAGCTCTCTCCATGTTGCTGAGTGAGGTGCTGGCATTCAGCTTTGCTTTGGGTTTAGCTTTAGGCTGGTGATTTAGGCCAGTGGGCTCCTAATTTTTTTGACTGTGCATTCCTCTCAGTAAAAGTAAATAAATATATTTGGGCATATGCCCCTCAGTACCTATATTTAGTTATAAATTATGTACTAATGTGTTAATATTATGTACATTGTAAAACACAGACAAAAATAGAAATTAAAAAAGGAGGAGCTCAAGATGAAATAAATATTATTTTATTTTATTTTTTTAATGATACAGACAGTATCCTCTTCCTGCACCCCAGTGGTGTTCTGCTCTGTGCGCACCCCATTGTGGTGACCTCTGAGGTGCCAAAAAAGGCTTTCCACGGTGGTGAGTGTAGAATCATAGAATAGTTCGAGTTCGAAGGGAACTTAAAGATGGTCCATTTCCAACCCCCCTGCCATGGGCAGGGACATGTCCCACTAGAATAGGCTGCCCAAGCCTCATCCAACCTGGCCTTGAACACCTCCAGGGATGGGGCATCCGGAGCTTCTCTGGGCAACCTGGGTCAGTGTCTCACCACCCTCATAGTGAAGTAGCAGGCCCTATGCTAGAGGTGTTGCCGTGCCCTCAGCCCCCGGAGCATCTCCAAGGATCTCAGGGCTTCCCAGAGGCTGAGACTGGGAACCCCCCTCCAAAGGACTATGAGGGGATACTAAGAGAGCTGCAGAAATTTGTAGGGATAAAAGGGGATCTGAGGGGGATTGCCTGGTCCCCACATGGAGCTATAAAACCCCTCAGCTCTTCTCAGCCACGCAGGGTGAGGTGGGAGGTGCAGGGGTACCACAAAGTTCCCCTGGATGATGGGAGTCCCTTCACCTCTCACCTCAAGAAGTAGCAAATCCGAGAGGCAGAGAATTAGGATGGGGAACCCACAAGGCACCGCTCCCCACCTTCCCACCCCCCCCAGATGCTGTCAGTGGGAGTAAAGGGTGCCCTTCCCTGCTGGCATGGCCCAGGCTGCAGGGAGTGCCAAAGACGAACCAGGGTTTGGAAAGCAAACAAAGGAAAGGAAGAAAAATATCTTGGAGAGAAGATAGAGAGCATAACTTATAAGCCTTTTGGGAAGCACAAGGAGGGTGTGTGCACATGTGTGAGTGGAGGATGCACTGAGCAGCAACTTTGATCTTCCAGGACATCTGGCGTGTGGGCATCCGCCGTACATCTGCCTATAGGGCAGGCCCAGAGACATGCGTGACTGGGAGCAGGGGATGAAAATCCAAAGCTAGATGACTGCTGTTTCCCATGCTTCACACACCTTCTCTTTCAAAAGAGGAAGGCAGCATCAGCCCCAGATCAAAAAATACGTGCTGGCAGAACCAAGCAGCGTCCAGCCCTTGCTCCCGCTGTTCCCACACCTGCTAATGCCCTGGGGCGAGCATTGTGGTGCCTGGATTTGGCCCCTCCAAAGTACTCTGAGCAATGTAGGAGCTGTAGTTGTGGCATAGAGGGTCTCCTGGGCTGGAGGCAGATCAGCTAAAGTAGAGGCTGGTGAAAGGAAAATAACCTTTGGGGCATGTGCCCTGGGTTTACTTTCAATGAAGCCTGAAAAATGGGTGCCCTGAGCCAAGACAGCATGACGTTCCCTCTGAGATGGGCACAGGGTGGTGAGGAGGGGCAGTGTTTGAAGTTTTGACAGTGGTGGAGTCTGAATACAAGCAATACCCAGGGTGCAGCATCCCCTGCACAACAGCCCAAACGTAGGGTCACTGGCCCTGTTCAGCCGCAGTGGTGGTCACCAGGTGGTGGGACGTCAAAGACTTTGTATCCCAGTGCTGCTGATTCAAATGCTTTAAAAAAAAAAAAACCCAAGAGATTTTCTTACGAGAGAAAAGGTTTGTTTCCCCCTGCCATGTGAGCAGGCAGGGCATTGAAGCTCTTCTTTACAGGCAACATTTTTAAATGAAAGATGACTGTCAAACAACATCACTTGCAGCTTGACAATCAGAAAAACCAGCCCTGCCCAGCCTTGTGCCAGAACCACAAGCTTTGGCAATAAGCACTGCTGGCAGGTTTCTGTCCTTTCAGGGGCCTGAATTTAGGTATTTTTGTCCCTGCCGAGAGGAGCAAGCCTGTCCCTGCAAGGCCCCAGACCAGGGAAACTTCCCTGAACCGACGCATCAGATCACGGGCATCCCCGTTGTATGATGCTCACAGATGTGCCTATTGTTTGCACACATGAGACAGCTTCTAACATGCGTGCCCTGCCCGTGTAATGGTCGCTGCCTTCTCTTCCTTCAGAGCCAATGTCTGGCTCACAGTGGGTTACATCAGCAAAACAAGCTCTGATCTGACCCTTTCAAAAATGTTCTTTCAGTGGTAGGCTTCTGGAGAAGCCTGGAGAAAGAGCTGCTCCTGGCCCTGCCCGGGGCATCCTCTCAAGAGGACAGACCGATGATGGGGGGCTTAGGTCTTCTAGTGACTGTTAGGGCTATACTTGGTCTGGAACAACTTCCTGGCAGCTGGAGGGAAGCAAGGAGATATTGGATGCCCTCAAAGCTGTCTCACACCTGAGTCTCTTACCACCAGCTACCACTGGGACAGACAGAGCGAAGGGCAGGAGGCAGGTCAGCCAGAGGTGGGGGGATGTGGGGTTTGATGAGGAGTGGCTGGCTCTCTGGGAGCTGGATGCTGAGCTGGGTGTTGGGAATGTACATGCAGACAAGGGCAGAGAAGAGGTTTGGTGCGAATCAGGCAGTGGTGCGCAGGTGCAGATGGGAAAACCAGAGGTGAGGCAGAGAGCTGTGGCAGGGAATAATAATCAACATCCAGGCATGCAGGCTATAAAGTGACTGGTGTGGGAAGGAAGGGTGATACCTTCAAAGAGGTCTAGTTTGTCTCCTACAGACTTTCTGGAGTGCTTATGTGTAGGTTTGTCTTTGTCCTCCTAGTTTGAGGGGCTGTGCCTGACTCCAGCGCAAGGTCTGTCCTTTCTTCTCCTCCCTGAGCTCAACAGATTCTTATCAAACAAGGAATCAAGCAGCACATTTTGCCACATCATGGTCTGCCATGCCTGGAAATGAGAACACGGATTCTTCCTAGGAAAAGAAAGTACCCTGGTTCCCATGCAAGTGGTCAGGCTGGAAAAGGGTGGGTTGGGGGTTGAAAGGCTGTGCTTGGTGTTACACAAGGGGCCAGGGGAAATACTGAAAGCCTCCCTTCTGACCCTCAAATTTAGGGAGTCTCCGAGGGCTTGACCAAGGAGGGTTCATGACAGAGTAACTTCCCAAGGGAATCTGTATTTAGCAGCAGGGAAGTGTGGTAGGATGCATTTCCCTAGGGAAACAGACATCAGAGGGAAGGGAGACAGGGCAGATGGCCAAGGGAAGCGCAGGGTTGACTGGTATGCGCAGGCTTTGTTTCCTCAGGGGAGATTTGTTTCATATGCAGGTATGTCTTCAAAGGGGACACCGGAGTACAGGGGAACATGTGCTCCTGGGACACATTGACCCCCAGGGAACTTAAGTGGAGAAGCTAGAGCCATTTCCCAGGGAATGGTTCTAGTTTGCTGCTGATTTTCCTAACAAAACTCTTAAGGTGCAGGATCTTCCAAAAGCCTGTGCAGCCTGGAAACATCAGGGACCATTAGCAGCCAGGGCTTTGGAAGCAGTAAATCTGGCATCTTCCATTTTGTTCAAGCTGCTGCTGTAAGTACGGTCCTGATGCAGCTGGTCAACGCTGCCTCTAGGCACAAGTCCTGCAAGACATCATTCCGCACTCTGCTGATGCAGCAAATCGTGATCCAGCATCCCTCTTGGGAAAGAAAATTCAAAGAAACACTCTCAAATCTCTCTCTGGCAGGAACGTATCGTGTGGCACATGTGGTGCAGTTTTCCCTCACTGAATCCCCACTGGGAAACTCAAACCGTCAGGTGAGCAAGGAGTGAGGCATTGCCTCTGCATCTTGACCAAACCCCAGGGGGAAAGCAGCATCCTTGTGCCCCCCCCTTTGCTCCACAGCAGCCCTCTCTCCCATCCCAGGAGGGTTTGATGGATTGCAATCCTCCTCTGCCATGGTCAAAACAAAGGTCATGGCCTGAGGAAATTGCAAACAACTTTTGCCCACTGGTCCCGGAAGAATGAGTGCATTTGTGACAAGGGGGTGAACTTTTTACGATCCCTCTGCCCTGTAGCTTCTTTGCAAAAGGAATTTACAAAAGAACAGTGGGCAGGGAACATGTGGCCTCCTGGTGCCGACAGAAGAAGGGGCAGCCCTGAAATGCAGCCCTGAAACGTTGCTCCGGGCTCACAGTGAGCCTCTGCCCCTTCCTACCTTCTCCTCCTCCTCTTCTGGCAAAGCCACTCTATCATCTCTGTGCTGGGCAAGCACAGGGCCCTCAGGGCTCCCCATCTAGGGCTGGCTTTTAAGGGCTCTTGTTACACAACAAGTTTGTAGTTTTTCTTACTGCTTGGAAGACCCTAACATCAACTATGTGTGTGTATAAATACATATAAAACAACCCTGCACCCTCTGACTGAGCTTATGGCTGGAAGAAAGGCATGTGAGTCCATTCCCGCCTGCCCCACGCGGTGAGTGGCCCACGCGGTGAGTGGCTTTTCTTCACCTTTCTCTGCTTTATGCTTCTTCCACTGAACAAAAGCTGCAGCTTTGAGGGATGGAGGTGATACAGGACAGTCCCATCCCTCAAGAGATCCTTGGGTGCTTGGAGACATTGCATTTTACATCTCAATGTAGGACAAAATTAAAATCTTGTAATTATGAGTATCTTTTCTTCCAGTACCTATAACTAAACCAAATATTTCTGTGAACAGAAACCGTTCATTTCATCCTGAGTCTGAGTCTTCCAGAGCTACTCTAAGGAAAAGCCCTAGTCTCACCTTTCTGTGTGAACTGGTGTCTCCCTTGCTAAATTTTGGTGACCAATAGGATAATTCAAGATGGGAACAACCTGTAGGATTCCTTATTTGTAGGGAAATACATGAAACAACAAAAAAAAGGTCTCTAAACCAGTTGATAGGTGCTAAGGGCACTCCATTCTTTCCCTCATTGTTGGGCACTTGCCCCAAAGACCAGCATCTCTAGCAAAGCCTTCCTAGAAGACTTCGGAGTTGGAGCTTTGGAGTTGGAGCACCCCTAGGTGCTGCCCTGTGACAGACGTGGGAGCTGTCATTTATTTCCACACAGAAACTGGGGACTAAATGGATTCTTGTTGAAACCGATTCATCCACCCATTCCCAATTCAAGCCTGCATGGATTAACAAGGTGCTCTGACATGGCTAGACAAAAGGCCAGAGGTGGCAAGCATCCCAGTTCTCAGGGAAAAGGAGGCTAGAAAGGAAGTTGAGTTTAAATCCTCAGCCTGAGAGCTCAGGAAAGCTTGCTTTTAGTACAAGTGTGTAGCTTTGCTAATCCACGGAGGGAAGGAAGAAGGAGAAGAAATGAGAATTTTGGATAGCAAAAAATAGGATGAAAGTTAAAAAATCAAGGGGAAATGTGGCCTAGCTCGATACGGCCTGTTACACTCACGATCGCATCTTGTCAAGGTTAGGACGTGGCATTTCCTATAGCACAGATAAGCTTTGTCTTTGCTTGGGCTGCAAGGCAGCTCTAAAAGCAGTGACTTTCTGCCCCTTCCCTGGGACTGGTTCCAATTAGCACCAACTCTGCTCAGTGCTGGCTTAGCCCCAGGATTAGAAACCTTGCCCTGCCAATCCCCTCTGACCCAAACGCTTCCTGGGACTGATGGGGCGACCAAATTCTTCCCCTTCCTAAATTGGACAGCTTGCTCTCATCACCTCGAACTCTGGCCCCTGCAGCAGGGAGAGAAGGAAGGGGGATACGTGACAGAGAGCAGCCCTTCACTCACCCTTGGGAACAACTTACCTCATCCCGGATTGGAGGAGCCAACATCTTTAAACAGCCTTTGCAGTGCCTGGAGCTGCAGCCAAGCTGGGAAATGTGCATGGGGATACTTGGCTTCACCCACCTGGCCTGGGCAGCAGGGGCAGCTACCACGCCTGGCTGGTGGTTTTGGGGTGCTCAAGATGCCAGGGTGCAACAGATCACATCTTGGGCTCTTCCAAATGCCCAGGGATGGGAAAGTGCCAAAATGTGTTCCTATGGGCTTCTTTGCACATAAAATATGCAAGCATGTGACAGGATAAGTCTCAGACCAAGCCACGGAGGGTGAAGTGAGTCCCTTAAGGGCCCTGGGAGTGGGGGATGCATCGGGGATTTATTGTCAGCTCTTGAATAATTCATTTGTTGGGATTCATTACCCATCTTTGTGAAATGTGGGTGGACTGAGGGGGTGAACTCATGGCTTAGGCTGCACAGAGGGAAAGAAGAGCTACAAGGACAGGATGAGGCCCCTAGTTTGGCCAGCAAGTGTGGGGTCCTGCATCACAGCCAAATGTTTCATGAGCACCTCTATGCAGAGGCAGCTTTTGAGCTGGGGGAGCATCCTGCGCTCAGGAGCAGCTCTGGCCCCAGTGAGGCTCCTGCAGGAGGGGCAGATGGAGCCTGTGGCATAAGCAGGCTACACTGCAAATCTGTTTTGGCAGGAGGAGATGTGAGCAACAGCATCTGTTACTAGCCTTGAAGGAGACAGAGGGAGCTTTCACCAGCTACAGCCAGGGAGGAAAAGGAAGGGGGCATGCAGTGTGAGCCTAGGAGATTTCGTGCCCCTGGCCTTCTGCCATTCATCCCTCATGCTGCCTCTTGCTGGCACCAACTTTTAAGGAAAATTGCCTTGATTTTGTCCTGATGCAAAGCTGCTGAATCAGGAAAAATTGAGCAAGTTATTTATTCAAGGACCAACTGTGCAAGGTCCAAGTGCAAGCTGCCTCCACGCACCTACAACAAGAGCCTTCCCTCATGAAACGGTTCCTGGTATTGATGCTGATACCTCTGTGAGGAAGAGCTATGTTGTCTTTAAACACCTCTCTGCTGGGAAGGCTGCAGCCACTGCCACATCTCACATGAGAGATTTTACAAACAGCAAACAGCAAGTGCCGTTTTGAGTCCAATATGGATTTGAACCACTGCACATGAGCTCCAAAGGCTTCCCATTCTTCTAACAGCTCCTGAGGGCCATCATAGTCTATGCTGCTTAGCAATAAAGCAGCACAAAGGGGAACTGCATAGGCTACATTAGTTCCTCCCTCACAGCAGCAGCACTCTGTAGGCTTTACTCAAGGGCAGGCACTCCTTTTAAAGCAAAGAGGTTTGGGATGAGTGTGGGGGAATAGACTACCTGTGCCCCACGACTCTGAAGTGTTTTGGAGCAGGAGGCAGGCTTTCCAGCACACCTGGCCTGCAGAAAAAAACCCCACAGGCCACCAGGGACTTCGGGGAGAAAGCAGCGACACCATCTCATTTCCACAACTGGGTTGTTTGTAGGCAGACAGCTGTGTTTCGGGAGGGGAAACGATCCCAATTAGCTTGCCAGGTGCTCTCTTGTAAATGGCTTTCAGGTGGTAAAACCGTGTCTGACTGCAGTCCAGGGCTTTGTGTCTGAAAAAAAGCCCTCTGTGTTCTCCTCCCTCCCTCCCTCCCTCCCCAATCCACTCCCCCCTTACAAAGGAAGAGGGAGACCATCCAGGAGACAAGAAAACACACATACAGCACGAGTGATTGCTATTTTAAGAACATACTTTATACAAAATAACCAATTCATATGGAAATAAAATCTACAGACCTCCAAGGATCAAGCTCTTAAAAAAGTTCTTTAAAAAAATTACCCAACACACGGTATTAAACTAACTATTGAGGTAACTGTCGCTCTTGGGGAACAAAGGTAATCAGCAGACCAAGACAAAATATACACAATATAAAAATAAATAGCATTCCCCTTTCCAGTATTGACCAGGAAAGTTCACAAAACTTTGCAGCAGCAGGAGAGAAAAGGGGATCCCTGACACTGTGCTCTACAGGACGGGGAGGGAGGCAGGGTGAGAGCCGGGGGCTCCCGGGCACCAGGCGATGGAGAGGTGCAGCACCTGATTTCCCCCATTGAAGAGAGGAATGTTGGGGCAAACTACTCTACTGTGACCTCCTTCTTGCACTGAGAAATTCAGGCTATCAAATCCAACCTTTCATAAATGGCATGGGCAGCCGTCCAGCTCAGTTTCTTTCTGAGCCAAAGACAAGCAGGACCAGCCCTTGAGCATGTTAAGTCCTACCACCCAGCAAAACACTCCAGTGCAAAGCCCCATGCAGGTCAGATTCCCCCCACCGAGGGATACAGGCAGGGGCTGTTTTCACAGTTTGGTGTGGGAGGTCTCTGCTGCAGCATCATCTCACCCTTCCATTGCCCTGGGACAGTTGCAATCAGTTGACAAAGGGCCAGGCTCTTGCCCCTGTGACCGCTAGACCCCCTCCCCACCCAACAACAGAAAAACACAGCAACATAAGAACAGCCTCACCCAAAAAGAGAAAGGCCCCCATTTTCTCCTTGTGCCCCCAACAGACAGATTACATTCTTTACAAACTTACAATAATACAAAAAAATCCAAACATCACCCAACTTCAGAAAAATGGACGTAGTGGCAGAGGCTCTCCTGCTAGCTGACCCATCAATGCCAAGGCAAGCAGAAGTGGGTTGCTCTTCTTCCCCAGATGCATTAAGTCAGCGGTGTACCCACCCCTCAATCTCTGGCAACAACAGGCACCCTCTTCCATGGACTCTGCTTCATGGAAGAGGCTCAACTTTAGTACCTTGCTCCCTTCCCTTTTAACGAGGAAGCAACCAGCTCTCCCAGGGCTACCTAAATCAATTCAACAGTTGCTGGGAAAGCAGGAACGTGGCATGGGTAAAATGCAGGCCACAAAAAGCACCTTGCTTCCCACTTGAAGTCTGAAGCCCCTCCAGTGTGTTTCACAGCCATCCACTCCCTGAAACAATATGGGAAGGTCAAAGTTGCACTGCTGCACATTATTATTGCTCAGAAAAAATCAGGCAGTGGTGTTCGTTGATCTATCAAGGAAGAGAGGCAACAGTTTTCATGGTTGTACACAGTATATATTTTCAACCTACGCCCCCTTGGAGGTAGACTTGCCAGGTTCATGTGCGGGAAACCTGCACAGGGGCCAGGATGAAATTCTTGTGCTGTCAGAAGGACAGACATCACCACGTCAGGGTGGGAAACCCTGGGGCCATGCAGGAGAACACTAGTGACCCACTAAGAACACCTTCATAAGGAGAATAAATGTGTACTCCTCACCTGCTTTCTATATGTGTGTGCAGAGGAGACAGCTGGCAAATTCAACCTTCTGCCCTTCTGCTCACCTGAGCAGTGAGTTTTCATCTCTGCATTTGACAGCAACTGACTGCAGCAAAGTGAGCAGAGGGAAAGAAACTTGAAAGCTAGGAAGCAAGGAGAGGGAAAGTGTTGGTGCATGACACAAAAGGGGATTAGAGGACTTTCCAGACTAAAAGTTGAGGCCTGAGCTCCTGTAGCTGTGTGGCTGGCCTCAGAAAGGGAAATCGCTTCTCTGACACACTCAACAGTGTTTGAGTGCACTAGATGTCTGCTTGCCTCTTACTGATTTGAAGGCCCAAGCAGTCCCTAATGGCCAACTGCTCTAACTTTGTCCACAACAAGGGAATTTTGCCCATGCAGGGCCAGGTCCCTTTTTAAGATATTCCACTTATTACTCTTCTACCAGTGAGCCAAGTGTTTCCAAATAGATGGGGCAAAGGACAGAGGCATTTGCTAGAGTTGGTGAAAATCCCAATTAGTCCTCAGCCCTAGTTAATCCTTGGTCCCCTCTTCCACTGGTGGATGTAGCTCTTGCCCTCTCCTGGGTACACGGTCCTCTTTGACATCCACATTTCAAAATGAAGAAGACCTTTGCCAAAACAAACCTAGGTCCCTGCTGCAGATGAAGGAGGAAAACCCTAAGCTGATGCAAGGCCAGCAATAGTAAAACTACAAAATGATCCATAGTTTCTTAAATACTGCATGTGAGTCAAGGCAGGGGAGTAATCAGAAAGGGTCTGGCATCACACAGCTGGCTACACCTGCCTTTCAAAGGTACACTCAGATGTTACTGTCTAGTTTTAAATACATACAGCCCTGTCCTGAATTCCCTTCCGAGGAGTGGATCGAGCCTTATTCCTATTTGGAGACACATGGAAGTGTGTGTCCCCCCCCCAGCTCCTTTTCAGAGAGGGAGGTGGGCAACAGAGAGTGAAAACCAGAATGCACAGTTCATTATGTACTGGTTAAAAGCATTTTCCTTCCGCACGGGCAGCAGGGGTCCTTCCAAGCCCAAGTGTGCTTTACCCCCATCTGTATGTTAAACAGGTACAGATGGGGAAAGGCTGGAAGGTCAATGTTTGAGATGCCTTCTTGGTTACAATAAGCACGTGCTCTTAAAGCTTGTCACATGCCCTGCAGCTGCAATGCTACTTTCACAGCCTACTATCTCAATCTCAGTCTTACAGAAAGGATACAGCACTCTCACACCTGCTCTTCAACCACCAGCGTTGGACCTAAAATGAAACAGGAATTCTGCAAGAGCAAACTCCTCTGCCACCAATTCACCACAGTAAAAACTTTTTAAAGGGATTCTCTGCACATTTGCACAATTGCTGTGCAGTGAGGACATCAACATCACAAATTCCCCTGTTTTCCTTCTCCAGGCCAATCCACAGGATGCTTCTTTCCTATCGCTCAGTTCAGCACCCACTCTGAAACTCCACAATGCACATGGCAACACCATCTCCTAAGGAAAGGAAAGCAGAACAAAGCCATTGAGAGGAAAACAACAGCCCTGACTGAACAAAGAGATGGACAGATCAGTAGAAGAAAAAAAAAAAAAAAAGGTTGTTTCCTAATTATAGTTTCAATTTAAATGGAGAAGCGTTGGGGTGAGAAGCTGCAGGAGAACTGCTCCAGTCTGCTGAATGAAAGACAGCCTGTGTGCCTAGCTTTCAGATAAGACATCAAGAAGCTGATAGCTCTCCAAGACCCTGAGAAACCATACTTACAAAAATATACACAGGAGAGTCATTTTGGAAAGTCTGTACGGGAAAGGCGTTTGGCAGACAAGAAAGGATCAGAAGCCCTTCCAAGAAAAGTGTCTCCATGTACTTCAAAGTCACAAATCAAACCAGTTGAGCCTTGAAGCTTCAAATTTACTTTCCTCTTTTGTCTTTCTCATTGCAGGCTGGTGCCTTGGATTGCTACTGAGTGGTTTGGCAGGTCACGCCATGGGATTTATAGACTGCAAACTTCTGCTGGACACGGCTAAGAATGACTGCGAAGACTCAGTGATTGGCCTTCTTGAAATACTTAAGTTGAATTGCCAGGGCCTGTAGTGCTCAAGATGCCCGAAGCTTCCAGAGTTTGTATAATGGCATTTATAAAGACAATTGTACCCCTTGGGAACTTGGAAACACACACCCCATCAGGGCAAGGCAATGGGGAAAGTAAAATGCTTAAAAGCCTGAGTAATGTACAAAGCTCTTCTGAGAATATCGGAAAATTTTTGGTGTGCTCAAATGTGGTCAATATAATATTCGTCCTAGGTATTATATAGTCTTGTTTAATGCAAAATCCGTAATTACAGCAAAACACATCCTCCATATGGGAAAAGAAATAGCTACAGGAAACCTTGCAAAGTCTCTCGCTCAAGATGTTTGCTGAAGGACTAACTGATAATATACTATACTATACTACAACAATGCTTGGAGACAAGAAAGAGGGCTTCTAACCAGAGTCCAGATTCTCTGTGTATGTGTTAAGATATTATTTAAGAGAGTGAAACAAATATGGTACTCAAAAGCCAGTTCTTTTTTTTCTTAATGCAGCTACATTTCTCCTGCACTGTATACAAACTCACGGCAAAAAGTACAACTCTGTACATAAAGAGCTGCTGCTTTACTCTCTCCTACATCCCCCCTTAAACCCGTCTCTTTCACAACATCTACCAAACAGCTCTTGTGCGGCGTGAGTTGGGAAACTATGAACTATAAAATTCACATTTTCTGCTACTTCCTGTGTATTCCCACTGGTGTTTCACCCCAGCAATCCACTGTCAGCCCCATGCCCACAATCTGTGATTTGCTGAGATTGTACCTAGTGAGACAGAGCTCTGATTTTGGGGGCATCCCTAGGTGTCAACATAAAAATAAAAAATCCCAAGAAACCAAACATTTACAAACAAAGCATTTGAAAGTCTGGAAACTCCAAGCAAAGAGTTCACAAGCAGCTCTCTCTGAGCATGCCCTGTCTCCAGGATAGCCCTGAAGAGTCCAGCCATAGTTAACACTATTCTATGTTGGTACTTTTCTAATATAAACCATGTGTCCTCACAACAGCAGCTTCTTAGTCACTTTAATAAGAATTACTGACTATATCAAAAGCCATTTCCCTAGAAAATCCTCCCAGGAGGTGTCAGCTTCACTACTCTGTTTTGTCTACCATCTGCAAAAGTCAAACCCTTCTCCCAGATCTCCATTATGTCAGGTAAGGGATAATATCTTCATGTCGCACGCTCCATATAGGATCCTCTGACTTTCTACCACTATCTACCACTCTACTACACCTCTCTAGGCAGGCCACAAGCAATTCGTGCTTCCTTATTTGTCCCCTCATTTGATCTGGGCTTGGTGCTCGTCCAAATACTTATGACCACTAGAACCATGTTTTCAGTGCCAGTTCCAACTGAAGGCCAAGAGTGCTTCAGCTTGGTTGGTTGGGTTTTTTTTTAGAGCCTCTAAAAACCTCTTGTTCCACAAAGTTCACAATGAGCTGAATGAAAGGCACTTTAAATATTTGGCTAACTGTTATACATAAGACAGGCTGAAGTATGGCAGGGGTTGTTTGCAGAATCTACATTTTCATCTCCAGAATTTCAAATACTTTGCTACAAGTTATATTTTACAGTTCCTCTGTTTTTAAATGTGCTATTTCCAATTATTTTTATACCTACAATGAACTAAAGATCTCTCTACAAGGAGAATCAACCGTGTTTTCATTCCTCCTAGGTTTAGTCTCTTGAAGAGCAGTTACACTTGCAGTTTTTCATAAATACCTACTACTGCTTCGGTACCTCCATTCAGGGAAGGAGTCGGATTTGCATTTCCGAGTAGCTGAGGCACCTCTGAAAAACCAATACCAGCAGAAGAGCCAGTAGCAGACCCTCAGATCTGGGACAAATTTGGATGAGTCATAGCATAATGTTCTCGGCTGAGAGAGCAGTTACTTGCTTCTCACTCAAAGGACAACCTCCAGGATCATCTATTCCAGCTTATACCAAACTACCAGTGACAGATGAACTCAAATGAAAGCAAAAAATAATCAAAACCCACACAAAAAATTTATCTCCCTTTCATAATGCAATGGCATCTATGGATAGTATAAGTAATTCACATTATATTGAAGTCTCCCTTTGCGGAGGAGCCAGCTGTCCTGGGCAGCTCACTGGACCAAGAACAGAACAGCTCCAGTTTACAGCCTGGCTGCAGCAGTAAGAACAACTGTGTTTATAAACATGCTTGTGGGAAATGCAGAAAGAGTTTAATTTCTGTTTAAACATAGAAAATGCCTTGTCCCTACACAAATCTGAGGCAAAAGGGCTGTAGCAAAGAGCAACGAGACTCATTGGCAAGAGGGCACCAATATGTAGCAGTTCTTCCTTGCTTTAACTATTTCAGGAAAGATTATTTCTCATCTTTTAAGCCTTTTGTGCTTCCAAAAGCTTCGGGCAGAAGGAGCAATGACTCAGTCCGATGCTACATACCATTTGCTCAAACGGCTTTGCCAGCACACAGTAGATCTACACAGCAGGACAAAGGCAGTGCAGTCGTGCATGCTAGTGCAATCCAGCGAAAGATATGGGTGATGGCATCATCCAAGACAACAAGGCAGACAAAAAAATCCTCCAGAACCCTAGAGACAGAGACTCTCCCCTGGCTGGTACCGTAGACAAAAAAAGGACATGTTGCTCTTTCCTTACTTTTCTGCCACTTGTGCTTTTGCTAGCACGAATTCTCCAACACATTGGCACGTCATCCTTTTAACTGTACCACTGACCCCTGACTGCAGCCAGCAGAATAACCAGGGCTGTGGCCCCAGCAGATCTTGCTGCTTAATGTCGTCATATAGCAACTCCACCTTGTTTTACCCCAGCTCCCCCAAGAATAATCAGCTCTATTTCCTTGTTAGGTTTAATTCACAAATGAACATCTGCAGATACGATACCTACTGAACTCCTTTGTCAAATCCACATTTGAGCATCAGTGCCCAGTGAAGCACTGGGGAAGCCCTGAAACTGGTGAGGAAAACCCTTACAGACCGCACAAAGCCTCCAAGGGAAACTGTCACTAGCCATGTAGGACTTGCTGCTACATCATCAATGATGACAAAGCTAAATCAAGTCAAATCCAGCAGGCAGCGTTCTCATCCCTCACACCCAGAGCCATGCCACCTTAATGGCTGATTTCAAATCAGTGCTTTCTGATTCACCTGCAATTTGCAAACGCCAAATCCAAGTCCAGAGGCCAACAAACAGATCACACAGCAGCAAACTAACTGGTCCCCCAAAGCAGCCTCATGATCCTCCTTCATAGGCAACCAAGAGTGGTCAAGAACTCTGGGGTACTTTCTGCTTCACTGCTGCTAAGAAACGAATATAGCCAAGTGACAGAGAAAGGTGAGGACTTGGCTCCTCTCTTCTGGAGCAGGGTAGTACAGATTTGTACAAAATTTGTTCTACTGGATATGTGCTACACCACCCCCAGCTGCCCCAGTTTCACTGGAAGAAGTCTAAGATGACCAGTTATGCCATTTTCTGTTTTCTAGAGCATACATTTCTCCTGTCAGAAAGGCAGAAGCGACAATGCTAGTGTCCTGTCCTGGTTTCAATTCCTGGTCCTGGATTCCTTGTTCCCCCATGATGACAAGAGTTGGAAGTGCACTCAGGCCCTGGATCCAGAGGGGTAGAGGTGAGGTTAAGGGAGGAAAGAGGCAGAAGACAAGAGAAAGAGGAGGACATGTTATGCTCCTGAGCAATTCCTACTTTCAAGTCAACCAACCATCAGGTCATGTCTCGGTTGCGGAGGAAAGGAAGGAGGACAGCAAGTCATCCACCACACGTTCCCTCACCTCTCCTAGCTCCTCCCAAACCTTCACCCTATCCTGAAAGATTCAGTGTGATATGATTGTAAACAGTTAAGGATTCCTCCAGTGCTAAGCCCACTACAAGCTGGGCCCACCCCCTCCCCCATTATGTACAATACATTCACCAACAACAGAAATTTATTTAAAAAGGCAACAGGTTAAATTCTGTAAACTGATCCAGCTCCAAAACACACACGTTAATACTACAAGTAAAATTCCACCATCATCCTCTTCCACCCTGAAAAATATACCTGAGTTTAGCAGTCAATTAAAGTTTCCGCCCCCACCCCCACCCTCCCCACCCAAAAAAACCCCTCAAACCCTGAACGAGACGCAGTCTCTGGTCACAGAAAGCCACTAGTTTGCGATGCTTGCCCTGCGGTGGTGAGCCAGCTGCTTGGCTGGCTGGGGCCCAGCACCACTCCAGGTTTCCAACACGAAAGCCATTGTGGCACCATGTTCCATGGACCCAGGAAGCTACATGCTGCTCGGGTGAGGGGAGGGCGGGAGGAAGCCCTGCCCCTCCTCCCCCTTGTCCAAATCACGTGTGGCTTTCATCTTCATGAGGTCCTTCCTTCCTCGGACTAGCTCTGGAAGAGGAAGAACAAGAGTTGGGGGCTTTAACTGGCAGCTTTAGAAAGGAATAATCGCAGGACTTCATACAACTAGTTCAAAGCTAGCTCTATTAGTCCTCCTAGGTTCTGTTTTACAGAAACTATGACTATAGAGATGTCCCCAACTCTTCTGCAGAGCAGTAGTTCACTTCCCAGCTTCCTCCAATGCTTCCCACACTCATACAACACTTTACTCCTTTAACTAGCGGGAAGAGAAAGACTCATGTTTCAACCCTGCTCTCTTGAGTAGCCCTTACTTGATCCAGAGGCAATGCTGATGGTTTTTGTGGCGTCAGATCTTCCCGGGACATGGTTGCTGTAGGCATCTTCGGGAAAGGAACTTGAGCCTGATGCATTTGCACACTGGAGCCAGGTTGAATGGAGAGAGTTTTAGCACATGAACATCAAGAGCGAATCTCATCTACTTGGTTGAACGCATACATACAACATCCACATACAAGCATGCATCTTGTGTATTCTTTCTGGCTTCCCTCCAAAACACAAACTTTAATCCACGCCACTCCTTCAATGGCTTAGTTGCAAGCTAAGCCCCCCGGGAATACTAGAAGAACTGTGATGCTGGGACTTTAACAAAACAGTTACAGTCAAAGCACATTTATAAAATCTGAACAGGTAATTTTTGGAGCAGCAGAATTTTCCACTCAGGAATAAAATGTTATAAGCACAATCTCAGTGAGAAGTAATTTTCTGTGAGGGAAATTTGAGACAGAGGAAGGGCAAAGCAAAAGCAGGGAGAAAGCAGGGCAGTGTTAAAATAAAGGAGTTCATAACAAAAGGCGAACTTCCACTTTAGTGAGCTAGTCTGCCCCACTATGAGAAAGATGCAATAAAATTCTTGCAAAGAAAATGGCAAGAACCTGTTTGAAGAAGAGATACACAATGATAGGTGACACATTAACAAAAGACTGTGAGATAAAACAAAGCACTAGTGTGGGCATGGATGGGACAGGCTAACAGGTCTCCATGATGGCTATTACTACTTGCTTTAAAGAGCTGCAATGAGACACTCTCTCCAGCTTAAGATGCCTCTTAGTCCAAGGGTCTAAGAGTCGCCTGTTAGCCTTCCAACTTTGCTTGCCATCTCCTCTGACTTCAAGCCATACCCTTTCAATGATATCCAACGCTTATCATCACCCAGGCATCACCCCTCTCCCACCTCGCCTTCTTGCAGAAAACATGATCTTACCCGGAGGGTCTATACAAGTCCTGGGGTGGCCCCCCCATGCCACCTCCACTGCCTCTCTGCTCCATCAGCAAGGCCTGAAAGTGACCTACATTCTCCTCCCGGCAGCGGTACAAGGGTCCCTCCTGAGAGAGGCCATTGGCCTGGCCAGAGGCCGGATGATGAGACAGGTGAGCATTCATGGGCGATCCATATGTCCTCGGCTGGAAATGACTAGTGGGATGTCGGGATGCATAAGGAGAGCCAGTCTGCAGCATGACCCCATGGGGAGGGAAAGCGGGTGGGCTGAATCCCATCCCCGAACCCAGGTGCGGTGGTGGGGCTCCATAGAGGAACTCCCCCGCTGCCACTGAGCTTTGCCTCTTTGTGGCGGCGTTGTGGTTGTCCAAATCAAGGAACTCTTTGGGACTCTCCGGCCTTTCCTGGGACTCCTCAGACTTCTCCTCTTCAGGTCCCAGATCCTGCCCATCGCTTGGAGAAACCTCTTTGGCACTCGCTACGTCCATGCGGCTGGGAGAGGCCAGGGCGGTGCTCAGAACCTCACAGCCCTGCAAGCCGCTGGCAGAACCCCGGTCTGGGAAAGGGGGTCTGGCCAGGGGCGGGTGGGTGGTGGGGTGCCCGCTAGGGCTGGCCTGGGGGTGGAGAGGTCTCTGCCAGTCTGAGTAGCCCTGTGGACAGGCGTAGTAGGCCGGTCGCTGGTAGTGGTGGTAGGAAGGTTGAGGCTGTGGCTGGTAGGGGTAGGGCATGCCCTGGGGAGGGCGATACCGGGGAAAGACTCCAGGGTGGGCGCTGTTTGGTTGGAAGCCCCTCGGAGGGAAATGCTGCGGGTGAGAGGCAGGAGGAGGCGGCTTTCCCCCCATCACAGGGCCAAACCCCTGCAGGCTTGGGTTGATGTGGTATCGCCCAGCTGAATTCGGGTATTCCAGACCAGGCATGTAGAGAGGGTGGAACTGGTTGGGGGCAGCCCCCACAGAGCTGGCATCCATGGTGGGGAGGCCAGTGCCCTGCCCCACGCAAGGCACAGCTGCTTCGGGCAGAGCCTTCCCTCCGCTGCAGAGAGGCTTCTCCAGGAGGTTGGCGGCCAGGCCCTTCCCCTCGGCGCTGGCTGTCGGCCCCTCGCTTGCTGCACCATTCTCAGGCAGGGGACCCCCTCTCTCGGAGGTGGGGACAAGGTCCCTCATGCACCCTGGGCCACCAGTGTAGCCGCTCTCCACTGGCCACGCGCCCTTGCTTTGCCCTGCCTTCATGTCGCCCTTCACGCTGGAGCCGTCCCCCTCCCCATCGGGGGGCAAAGCACGCCTGGTGCACTCCATGGGCAGCGGGGGCTTGGGATGAGGTAGGAGTTTGGTGTAGGCCCCATCAGGAATACCAATGCACTGAGCCTTCTCATCCACTCCTGCTGGCGGCTCCACTGGAAAGAGAGGGGGGGGGGGAAAAAAGTCACACATCAGTCTAATTCCAGAAATTGTCCCTCCCTGCCCAATACACACACACACGACTGCTCACCCTCACCCAAAGCACACGTGCCAAAGAGTAATTCCGGCCAGCTTAAACAGGTTCTATCAAAGTAACTCCAGCATCCTCTTCTGCTGCTGACCAAAAGTTGCCGGGCAGCTCTGCCTGACAAGTCTCTTAACATCTGGATGGAGAGAGCAACCCGCTTTTGTGCAAATGGAAGAGAAAAAGGAGTGGCTTTCTAAAGCCATGCAGGTTCTCCCATTGCAGGTACTCCAAAACCTAAAATGTCGTGTCCTCTATTCAAACCTCTCCACAGGAATGTTGGAGCATGGTACCTGTGGGGCTGCAGCCTTCCTTCCACACCCGCCACACAGCCTTCCCTTCGGAGAACTTTAGCAATTCTGAAGTGCATTTTTGCAAAGTTGGATGACCTTTAGTACGTGCTTCTTTTAAAAAAAGAGCACTTTTAAATTAAAACTACCCATGAGGTTGTACTTCTCTTGGAAAGATGGTACACGTGGACTGAACCCTTCAGATACAGGTGTTCTGTAGTTTGCAAGCCATTGATTTCACACCTACACTGGAGTAACATTGCATATGTGGGTTTGGTCTGACACATGGGTGTGCAGAGGCTGCCTAATGGAGAAGCAGAGTTGGGAAATACCGCAGTGGGGTCCACATGACGGCAAGATAAGAAGTCAGGGTAATGGTAGCTTGATTTCAGGCTCTGTTGCCCCTTCTGGTCCACAAACCTCACTTGCCCACAACTTGGGCAGAAGTGCTACCACACACTGAGATGCTCTGGAGTCTATCACAGCTGCATTTTAACCAACTGTGATTTGGAGATACAGATACTTTGCCCCTCAATTACTCAATGTTCTCCTCCAGTCTCTGTTCTATATCCAGCTGAGTTAAATGATGATAACTTTTAAGCAATGCCACACAAGGAAAGAGTTTCCTCTTCGTGCAAAGCACACAAGGGATCGATAAAAGATGCAAGGGTTTTGATCTCTAGTTTACGGGCTAGAATTAATAAAAAAATTTTTTTTTTGATCTCTGGGTTTTTTTGATCTCTACTTTAGGTTTGTTTTATTTTTAAGGTTTTTTTTGATCTCTAGTTTATCAGTTAGAACAAATGAAATTCACCTAGAAGAAACTTATGACGGCACACAAGACATGCTGCCATCCTACCTGAACTGACACAGCTGCTCAGGGGTTTTTGGGCAGTCTTTTTGTGTGTGAAGATTTTGAGATGTCGAGAGTTCATAAGGCACATGTACACTTCAGAGGAGAAGCCATACTGACATATACTGAAGGAAGTATATTTAAACCATTTAGTCACATAACACCTTATTTCCTTACCTAATTCTCTGCAGATCCAACTTTCATAATAACTCCAAGTGAGCTCTAGAAGCATCACAGCCTATGCTTTGCATTTGCACCCCAAGGCAAGCTGATAACTTGCAGGTTAACGGGGACAGGGGGGACCCCTCTGGCAGGCTACAGTAAAACTAAGCAGCCTTATAAAGATCTAAGCGATGGCTGGAGTACAAAATATATTCCAATTTAGATTAGAAAAAAATGTGTGTAAAAAACACGCGTCCAACAATTTAATCAATAATTTAATTCTTTTCTAGAAAAAAACCTGCTTTTTTTGCTGAGCCTCACTGTTTAATTTTGACTCTGGTAAGTCTGAAAGTGAAGACCTATTTTTTGCTTCTGTAGTGGCACAAATCCAAATAAAACCACATTTACAGACACAGGTTTTGCGCATCTGCATGACAGTTGAAATTTGGAGCCCTACAAGTTTAGAGCCTGCCAGTCCTCCCTCACCCTCCCCGCAAGTACACATTGGTGGGCAGAGGGTCTGCCCCAGCACGGGAAGCGGTGATGCTCTGCAGCAATCTTGGACTCGGTGATCTCAAAGATCTTTTCCAATCAAGCGATTCTAAGTGAAAGGGCAGGCAGGGAAGGTCAAGCACTACAGGCAGGAAGTGCCATGTTGGCAGGTGGGCACTCAAGGTGTTACCTTGGTTGCTCTCCGGATCCATGGTCTGACCAGTGGGGTCCTGTGAGTTCCCATTCCCCATGATGGGTTTTGGGGCCTGCGCAGCAGAGGCAGCATGAGCCAACTGGGGAAAGGGTCCGGGGAGGTGTGGTGGAGGCGGCTGGCGAGGATGGTAAGGCACACCTGGTGGGCACACGCGGGAGGACAACTGCTGCATGGCGATCATCTCCGGGCTGTCCATCATGGAGTCTCCACCCTGGCACCCTCTTTGAACCTGAGGCGGTCCCCCGAAGAGAGTGCCTGGTGGCTGCGGCATCCTCTGGCCAGTGGCTTTCCCAGGAGGTCTGATATATCCTGAGGGAGGCACCCCATGAGGTAGGAAATTTGATTGCTCGGTCCACTGGCTGGGAGGCAGCGGTGGCCTCATGGCCCGGGGGTCCATCATATGACCCATGGCACGGGGCTGGAGCGAAGGTCCTGGCCCCATGGGTGCCTTCTCCTCAGGCCCCATGGTGCCCTGGCCAGCAGGGCCATGGCTGCCGTTCCACAGGGCTGGGTGTGCACGGTTCAGGTACTTATAGGGCCGGTACATGTGCCCCGGGGGGACCTCAGAACTCTCTGGTTGCCTCAAAGGAGGCCCATTGTGCCTCGGGGGAAGGAAGCCCTGCTGGAACTGGCCTGGCGGGTAGACGGCATCAGGTGGAGGACCACTCATGCGCCCCAGCTGCAGAGCACCTGGCCGGGGACCAAGGCCAGAGACGTGGGTCGGTCCTGCACACGCCTGCTTCTCCGGGGCGGCCAGCCTGTGCCCACGGTGCTCGCTCAATCCCACAGCCGGCTGGAGAGGAGGGAGAGAGAGGAAGACACAAGGTGGGTCTCTGTAAGACACATCACACTAAGGGGTGCAGAGGACCTGTGGGTCCCGGGTTGCAGGTTGCCTTGGCTGCAGCATTTTTTACCTGCATGGCAAAGTGCTGGTGCTGCTGGACCAGGTCTCCAGGATGGGGCTCAGGCACTCGTGGCGAACCGTAGAGTTTCGTTGGATCTGATCCACGCAGGGGGCCAAATGTTCCCGGCACGGCTGGTCTCTGCAGGGCAGGGAGGAGTGCAGGAAGGAGAAATAAAAAGATTTGTGAAATGCAGTAAAGTGGCAGAGCTGCCGCAGGTGAGGGGAAGCCAAGATTGGAGGAACCACACAGATGAGCATTCTGATCTAGCAGGAGGTGTCCCTGGCAATGGCAGAGGGTTGGAATTAGACAATCTTTAAGGTCCCTTTCAACTCAAACCATTCTATAATTCTATGAGCAGATGGGCTTTTTGGAGATACCAAGAAAAACCCATAGTCTCCTCCTTATGAGGTGACACAGCTTTATTGCCAAAGCCAACCTCACACCCCAGCCATGTGTTCCAACTGCATTCAGCTCATGATACACTCACCTGCCACCCAACTACTTGGGAGCAAGGAAGAAGACTGGAGAGGGCAGCATTTGGCTCTAAGGAGAGCAGGGGATCACATAAGCATGCAAGCAGGACAGCAAGGGAATGTGCCGGATTTCCCTCAAAAGAGTCATTGCCTCCAGGCCTCCTAGTGTTCCCCTCTATCTGCATCAGAAATGCCCTAAAAATTTCATTTGACCTCTAGCTATAAGGGTGAGGGCTATTCCGAATCTCAGAGGAGCAGCTATACACCACACCAAAAGACATCACCAGTTAAAATGGAAAAGAAAGGGAAGGATGATGAGGAGTGTGTGCAACTCATAGAAGAAATGTTGGGCTAAACGGAGGTCACTGCTGCAGTCCAGGGTGGCCTTGCGTTCAATTTCATTTACTGCTTTTATGAATACTCAAGGCATGAAATGCAGGAGGTACACAGATACTGGGTATCTGTAAACAACAGGGACAAAAGAAGACTGGTGTGTTCAGCATCATAAACTGGACATTAAGAGATGAAACATAATTGCTTTCCATGCACAATGGAGTAATTGCCTCTACAAGGAGAGAAGAGAACTGGGGACCACGGCTAGTGCAAGCCCACGCAGGGAAACATTAGGAGACTGTTCCCATCTAGTGTTGCAAAGACTGAAACTGTACCAGTTTAAATCTAAAGGCTGAAAAGTGTCAGTTGTAGAAACCATAGCCCTGACCCCTTAATCCCTTGGAGAAGGCTCTTGCTAGGCACTAGGGATTTCGCAGTAGAGAGATTCATTCCCCATTATCTTTCTCTTATTATCACAGGCCTGATGGGTGATAAACAACAGAAACTGCTCCTTACCATCTGACTGGGATGTGGCACAGGGCTAGGCATGCTGCCATATTGCAGAGAGTGAGGGAAACCTCGCCCATTGGAAGGGCCCACTTCTTGAGAAGACTGCATTGGGTTGCCACTTGGATCCTCTGCAGAGGATGAGGAGAAGGAGGAGGAAGAGGAAGAAGAAGCAGGAGCCCTGGGTGTAGCTCGATATGGTGGAGGTTTTCCTCCATTTTCCAGGCGTTGCTGCCTCTTGCCTGGTCCATCTGGGTCTCGCGACCGAGTCCAAACACTGCCTGCGCTGGAGCGACCAGTCCGTCGGCTCCTCTTCTCTCGTCTCCCATCTTCTCTGATCCAAAACTCCTCATCTGTGTCTCCGTCTTCCCCAGGGAAGTGCTTCATCATTGCTCGGTGGAAACACCTTTCTAAGTTGTAAGCCATCTTGGTATATTCTGCAGTAACAAAGAAGCATCATCATCAGGGACAGACAGAGCCTTACAGAGAGAAACAATGAAGCAACATCAGACTTCCCATACCAGATAAATCATCTCCCCTCCGCAAAGCGTCTTTCAGGAAGATGTTTATATCTAACTAGTCAACTTTAGCTTATGTTCTTAAGCTTGATAAGCAAAGCAGCATCAGATTTATTCAGTAACCTCACCAGAGGACAGGCACACAGGCATGACGAAGTGCCGTTAGTGGCACGGCTTGCAGAGTCAGCATTAACCCAATGTTTCAGCATAGTGCCAAGAATTACATTACAAGAAGCATCAGAGATGAGTGACCTGCACAGTTAGCCAGCAGAGTGCCGAGAGAAGAAATGTGAACTTTCAGCAATGCTATTTGATTACATTTAGAGACTCTTTGTGGACTCATTCAAATCTCTGCTGTATGCTACAAGGCAGAGGAAAATGAGCAAACATATTTATCCACGTGTGGTTTCCAAAGTACTTGCTGACACTGACGCAAAAGCTATTGCCAACACCAGCGACCCCATTGCGTCATTTCCACAGGACAGTTCTGCTCAGAGGGGCCCTACTTTTAATTGAAAGGAAGGAAAAGTGATGTGAGAGGTGTTAATGACCAGGGCTTGAAGCAAACGACTTCCCAGTTGTTTCCACAAAACTAACTCAGGAGTTCCTCAGTAAACAGTGTTCCCAGTGGCAGTGCAGACATGCTTTCACTTGGGGCCCACAGCGACAAGCTGGGTAGCTCTATTTTCCCTTTCAAGGCAGTGCTGGTGAGACACAGTCTGCAGTGATGACCCGCCATATGGGGACTGATTTCTTACCCGAGCAACACGCAGAATTTTAATTGGCATGGCAATTAAACCCATTTGCAGTGTCATGATGTTCATTCAACAGCCAAGGAACCTAAAATCCACATTTTCCATCCAAAGGGCGACAAGCCTGGTTCATTCCTCATTTTTCTGTGGTACTCGACAAATACCAGGGGCTAACCAGACTCTGATGCTTTTCAAATTCGGTGTTAGATATTACAGGACAAAGGAGCATACAGACAAGTGCGCAAAGGAACAAGCTTGGAAAGAAACAGACTTTATCTTCTTCGTATGTTCTGCCTTCACCACCTACCAATGTGGGAGTGCCTTAGTATGACAAGCCCCAATTCAGCAAGACAACTGTGCTAAAAACCTGGCCTTATACTCAGGAGCTCCTACTCTTTCTTCCGGTCTCCTCAAAATACCCTAAAAGAATAAGCAGCACAAACCAAGTATTGGCAAGTAGGGAGACATCAGTGCTTGCTTTGACTTATTACTGTGAATAGATGAATTTAACATCTTACTGCTCTTACCACTGCCTTCACCATTGTACTTAAGACAGTTCCTGAACATGGTCTTCATATCGCCCACAAATTCTTCCTTGGTGCAGTACTGACCTCCGTTCAACTTCTTCTCCATGCTAGAGATGTCCATGGGGGCCTGAAATGCAACAAAACCTCCCTTCAGTTACAGCAAGCACAGTGGACCATATGAAGCCATAACTATCTTCCTTAAGGAGAGGAAAGTGCTCTCCCAAGAGGCAGTGTCTCATGTTTAGTTTCCTTTATTTGTAAGGCTAGAAAAAACTACTGGGGTCATGCAGTTTGACTGCGAAGGCAACACAGCTCACAAAACTTGAAAACACTTCCAAAAACTGCATCTCAGCCAAAGTGCCTCAGTCAGCAAGGGTGGACCATTCTCCATACCTTAATGATCTGGTAGTAGTTGGGAGCATATGACTCATCGACGGGCTCCAAGAAGGGCCAAGAGTCCTTGTGAGCCTTTACTACATCTAGAACTGGCATTAACAAAAGAAAAGTGAATGGTTACACATGCACGCCCAGGAAAAGTGTTTCACTTTGAACAAGTCATGCAAAGAGGAAAGCTGGGGCAGGACTAACCTTTGTACATGGCTGTGAACTCATCATCCAGTTCAAAGCTGTAATGGCAAGCGCAACAGTGAACATGCAGACCGAGGACATAGAAGACATGCTCTCGTACTTCATCTTTCCTGCCACCCTGTGCACAGTGCCACAATACTGACAAATAGGCCTGGTCACAAACACTCCTTTAGTGTGGACCAAATCCAGATGTTTCCCACCTTACTCCTTGCTGTCCTCCAACCTCATTTCTCCATACTCATTCCTGTGCATGACCACACTCCTCTCCTCCTTGTACGCATTACAATGCACCTGTGTGCTGCATGACTAACTGCATACTCACAGATCCTTGGTCCTTCGCTCTTCCTTGGTAGGGGAACTGGGATCCAAGTGGGAAAGCTCAGGGGGGAGTTCCTTCCCCTGTGCCAGCAGCCAGGCCCGCTCTTCACGAAGCTTCCTCCTCCTGGCCCGTTCTGCGGTGAGAAGAGGTGAGAAAACATTCAGCACTCCCCGTCAACATCATCTTGCAGGGAAAACGAAGGGAGCTCCTGAAGCTCTCAAGAACTCCAATGAGATGTTCTCATTCTTTCAGAAAAAGCAGCAACAGCACAGAAGCAGAGGAGGTGAGAATACAGTGCACCGTCAACAAATCCTCCAATTTCTCTTGATTTTACAGTCACGGATTTTGGAGCATTACTGTGATACAAATGCCTCCCTAGGCAGCTTCCAGACAAATTCCTTGATCATGATGCGGTGCCAGGACAGAAGTTTAATGCACAGACCTAGGCATAGATCAGCATAATGGAAAGATCTGGCTTATTAAGTTGCATCAGATGCTTCACCTCAACCAGGTGAACTCATGGCAGCTGTTTTGCACTGAAGTGGATGAAGGGCAGTGCCAAGGGAAGGCTGAAGTTCTGCCAGGTGGGTGGCAATGAATAACTGGGGTCATTAACACCCTCCACCACTATGGCTACCTTTGGGATTATTGTTCAGGTAGGCCTTCATGGCCAGCAGCCAGAGCAAGCAAAGTACCACACAGGAGGGCCAATGGGACAGCTTTGATTTAAGAGGTGAGACAGGAAGAAGCAACGTTAGTAATATAACCTGTGGTTTGCAACCAGACAGCTGGCTAACAGATTGATTCATAATAGAAAGTTTATGGGCTCTTAGGAACCTCATTTCCTTTTTCTTATAGGAAATCTGAATTCACTTGACTTGCTTAACACCTGTGGTTGTACCAACTTTCTGTTGGAGCAGAAACCTGTGAAAGTAAAGCTTAAGGAGCGGTGTCATAGGAGTAACACCCCAGAAAACAGGGCACAACAGTGGAACAACAACAGTGAAAGAAAGATGGGAAGAGTTGGCTAACAGTCTCTAGCAGAGGCTCCATCTCTGGAAAATGCCAAATTTCCCCTTTGAAGATGCAGAGTAGCACTGAAGTTGGGAGGACAGGACTTGCATCTTGGATATCCTACAGAATCTATCAACACCTAATATAATATTTAATGATGAGAAGTCCAATGAAATGCAGTTAGCAACCTGTCTAAGCACAGGTCAGTCTTGCATGCTTCTTTCAGAAAATTAGCACTTAGACATCCATAATCACGTCATCTAAGTAAGAAAACTGAGAAAAACATGTCACAATGATTTGGGCAGCGAAAGGAAAACCTTAGACAGGATTAATGGCAAGTCCCTCTGCCACAGTAAGTTATTAATACAGCATGTTAAAGATCACTGGCAGAGCTTGCCACCATGCTGTTGGCCTGGGTTGAGTTGTAGCTACCAGCTTTCAAAATCTAACCTGCGCCCTAAAAAGGTAGACAGTCATACATGTGAGAGATAATGTTGGAGCAGCATCTGGGAGGAGAACTGGAAAACTCTAACCTGCTATTGTGATAGAAATCTAGAAAGCCGATTTAACTCAAAATCAGGAAAGTGCAGATGGGCATGTGTTGGAGTTGGGGGAAGTGAAATCCCAGACTGGAATCAGGAACATGATCTAAAACCAGGCATAAGGTCCAAAACTGAGAATCAGGTGAAGTGCTGATGAAGTTCATCACAGAGCAGATACTTCACCTTGTGTTTCACATCCCTGCTCTACAGATGACCTTGCATAATTAATGTAAAATTCCAAAAGAACTGCAAAATACAAGAAAATCTTTGTTGCCCCCAAATCTCTCAATGTCCAGTTTTAACAACTCTGAAGCAAGCAAAACAAGTTACTTCATTTTCAAATTACTTTCCGTCCATCACGAGAACTGCCATGAAAGTAAATGCTAATAGAGTGTGTGCTTGGCAATAAAGAAAGATGGTTAAGAAGCCAAAGTTTCCTCCAGATAGCTGCTGTTTCTAGGCATGAAAAATACTGCAGTGATTTAACTGAAAAAGCCAGCCATTTAAATTACCTTTCCAAAAAGCTTTTGCATCAGCTTAAAAGGAGACTTCTAATTTGGCCTAAAGTGACCAGGGATAAGTTTGAACTAAACTGAAAAAAACTGCACAAACCAAAATAATCCCCCTTTGCCAAGTAAAACACTCATGTATCCTAAATTGGCTTAAAACAGTTGCAGCTCAATCTCATGCCAGTTTCTTTGAGCAGCTCTGGTGCATTCACGTCAGGTGATATATAGTGATTGTCTTACTCAGAAAAAGATGTACCTTAAACCAAAACAACACCTAAGCAATGCTAAACACTAAATTTAGCTTTGCAGCTCTTCTGGAACTTCAAGACTAGTTTTGTCTATACAGATGGAGAATTAAAACACAGAGAATATGCAGTTTGCCAAGGTGAAACAGATACTTGTGCAGATCTGGAAGCTGGATGATTCCGATTTTAAAGCACTGGATTAGCCAGGACTGGCAGCCAGGAATATATGAAGGCCTTGCGAGTAATTGGATTTTCTAAAGGTTAGAGAGGTAAGCAGGTAAAAGAAAGTATTCTTAGTTAACATCTGGTCTGCTACCAAACATCTGGTAGTGGACTGTTTTCATGTGGAAAGTTTACAAGATCTGCATGAACTTAATCTTTTTTCCTTTTCTGATTCTTTATCCATTTAAGGATGCATGATACTGATAGTGCCACCCACTATCAGAACAGCTTTCTGAAGATTTGCAGAAAAGATTTTGAAGATTCCTTGGAACTGCAACAGCTGAGCCAGCTACTGTGGCAAAAGCAGCAGATAAAGGAATTGCTGTAAGGGAGGCTGACAGAAAGAAGATGGTAGAAACGAACTTGCTCTTAGACACCAGTGCCTACATGTACTGTCTGAACACCTGCTGTCCATGCCTTGATCTGATGTATTAAGCACAACTAGTTGTTTCTTGCAGAACAGTTTAAATCAGCCTTTAAATCAAAACCATGAATAAACAAGATCAACACCTGAAGTTGTCACATCCGGTGCTCTATTTAGGCTGGTCCTCTCCAATTGATGAGCCCAGTAGCAAAATATAAAAATATTACTCTCCAATGTCCCCTACCCTTTCTCCTCAAAGGGACTCCTTTCATCATGCATTAGACCACAAGGACTATATGCTATTCAGCAAGAGCAAAGCCAGTTAACCCTGCGCACAGGTTTAACAGAGGTTAGTGGAGAAACAGAAGAAGAAAATCGAGGAACAACACAAATGGCAGGACCAAAGACAGCTGGGGCAAGGGAGAAAATAACTGAATTGAGGAAGAAGATAGAGCTGAAGGTCACACTACAGAACAGTCAACAACACGTAGAGAGAGATGGACAAAGGAAAAGGAACTACAGTCAAGCCAATTTATCTGAGGTAAGCGCAAGAAAATATATTCCCGTTAGCATGTCTGGTAGGAGGAGAATGTGAATGGCAGATATTAATTGAAGATCTCAATCTTGGCTTTGAAAGCTTCCACCCTTGCTTCACACCAGCAGCATGTACCTTCCACAGCTTTGACCTTCTCTTCCATCTCTCTCTTCCTCTCCTCCTTTAGCAGCTGCTCCTGCTCCCTCTTCTGCACTGCTATAAGGATTTGGCGTTCCTCCTCTTCCTCCCTGCGTCTCTGCTTCTCCATTGAATTCAGCACACTCGGGTTTACCTGTGACAAAATGACACACCAAAAACTGTAGTGCATTGGCTTATGCAAGTCTGAGCAGAGGCAGGTTTACTTTGAGCGAGTATGAAAGCACACCTATGATGAATGGCTGGGGAAAAAAAAAAAGAAAAAAAGAAAAAAAAGGATTTGTACATATGAATTCTCAGATGAAAAGCAACATGTAAAGGAAAGTTATTTGTGAAGCAATGAAACCCTAACGATGCAGGGACAAAGGAAGAAGTGATGGTTAGACAAACTGCCATTCTGCCAGGGACGCACCGCATGAATTTTCCTTCTGGGCAAAAGGATTTTGTGTGCTGACATCCCCATACAACATATCTGCCCCTCCAGCTAGCAGAGCCCCGAGTTGCGAGTGTAAGCAGAAAGGACTACTTTGTTGAACCTGGCTCAGCATGAAACACAGAGTACTTAGGATAGGGAAAGAGACTGGTACAGCTTTGCATCAAAGTATCGTTCAGAATGTTTTGCTTTCCTGTTCAAAATAGAGGCCACCTTTCTGTGTGCTAATCTTTCCTGAACTAGCTCTCACTTGTTTGTTTGGACAGCTTTCCTCCTGGGTTCCCCAACCAGTTTCCTTATTCAAGGATGCCTGGCTCTTTATTGCCCCACTTCCTCACCACCCCACTGCCAGCAGGCTGCACCGCTCTGTTTGATCCCATTACGACTGCAGGCTTCCTAGACCAGGGATTGCCTGCTCCTGTTTCTTCAATAAAGTGCAAGGTATGTATATTGGAAATGTGGAATTACATTTATTAGCTTGATTTAATGATAAGAAAAAGAAATCAGTCCTCCATCAGCCACTCCCATCTCTTTTTATTTCTGTAGGAACAAGGTAAGTGTGCCTTATCAGCATGGAATATCAACCAGAAAAGAACAACGAGCATTCAGTTTTCTCCACCTTCATTTACAGGGAATAACCAGCAACCACCACTTAGGTAGAAGGCATTTCCTGAGGATTAGCAATCAGCTGGGGTCCCTTGGCTGCTGCTCAGACCATCAACTTCTCCAGGCCCATTATTAATCCCCAGAAAAAAAAAATCTGGCACCATGATTACTATTTTGTCCTCTTTTCATTGCCTAGAAATGCTGTCTGGTTTCTCCGTACATTCATCCCCTCCTCTGCCTCCCCTTCCCCTACACAGCACTGCCCGGCAATCTCTCCTGCAGCTCTCTGTGGACGAGCATCATGTATTATCTCCTCGTCTCCAGCAGCAGCAATATATTGAAAGAAATACACTTCAACCACAAGCAGTCATGGAAAAGCGTCCAAGACATGGTCATGGGACTCTTGATGACATTAGGACCATATCCTGCACGTAGGGACAGACGGGACAGCAAAAATAGTCTGTGCTGGTCCTGTTTAGGCAAATCTCACAGCCCAATCTCACCACATGGCAACTCTGCTCATGTTCTTTTCCATTTTAGATCTTTGCCAAATATTAATACTTCATTCCTCCACCACCTTCCTAGGGAAACCATTCTGTGAGTCCACATGCCTTTAGGTTAGCCAGTTTCTCCTCACATTTAGTCTAAAGTTAATTTCTCACCCCCTTGTTCCATTCAATTATTCCTAGTTATGCTCTCTGGGCAAGCATAAATTCTCTGCTTCTTCAGCCACATTCCAGCCTTTATGGGCTTCCTCAGACACTTACATGAAACTCCCATGTTGCAGTAATTAGGTTAAATGTTTCCTGATAAAGCAATCTGCCTAATCATTCCAGTTGTCCTTCTACAACTGATCAATATCCAAGCACTGGGATGCCTAAGACCAAAACTGCTATGCCAAGTACAAGAAGTCAAGAACCTACAGAACCAAGTTTTACATTCCCATTTTTGAGTCTTTTCTTATTGCTTTCTCAACAACTCTACCACCCTATTTTCTACTCATGCACTGCAAAGGTCTTTCTTTCAGGCCTGATCTTGATCAACATCAACATCAACCAGCTTTCCCTTAACATTCTAGATCAATCTTCAAATTGCAATAGGAACCAAAAAACCACATCAGGTTCTGCAGCCATTAGGAAGAGAAAGAGGTGAGCAGGAACCAGCCACCAAGGTATTTTATTGAGGATGTAACCATCAGCCTTTAGGTTCTCCACCCAGTAGATCTAAGCAAGCTTGGTGTGACACTAATTTCTTCATTTGCTGGTATACAGGTGAGACCTTCCCTTCCCCTGGATTTATACAGTTTCCATCATTAATACCCTATGAAAACACGAATGTAACAACCAGCCTGCAGTGCTCACACCAGGACCTCTCCAAGCTTCCAGGGTGCATTCAGCACCCTATACTGTAATGGCGCAACATAGAATCCACAGCATGTTCCACATCAACACACCACAAACACAGCATTGACAAAGCAACAGGACAATATGAACCAAAGGAAAGAGTGTCATCCTAGCAGACCCAGGAAGAGAAGAATAGGGAAAAGCAGAAGCTACAAGCGCACCATAGTAAGCACTAAGGACCGCAGCAGATGCCCGCAACAACTGCGCTTGCAAAAACAGTGGCAATGGGCTCTTTGAGACACTTCAGACATAGAAATAGCCTGATTTTCGGAGAGATCTACATCCTGGTGTCCCCACTGGGGATGAGGGTGCTCAGCTCAGGGTTAGAAATTAAGCAAACACAAATAAGTAAACTCCTACTAGATGTGATGGAAGCAGCCGCCCTTTGGAACAACAAAAACAAGAACACAGCACAAGTTAAACTTCCTTCTTGAACAAAGAGGTGGCAAAGGGATGTTCCTTCAGCTTCCTCTCTACTTGGAGGATAAAAAACACCCCTCACATCTGTGACTGTGGCATCACCACCTCCTTCCCTCCGCCAGAGAGCACTCCAGGACGTGACATCGCTGCCTCCCCTTCGTAGGACCTGAAAGGGCCAAACTTCTGCCTTTTGCTTTGCTCTCCAGACAGTGGGTATCAGGCTTCAGGGGCAGAAGGCCAGGAGGTGTGGGCGCCCCGGCCCCTCACCCTCCAAACCTTCCCTGCTCCAGTTTCCGCAGCGCTGCCCTAATGAGGGTGCTGCTCAGGCAGCTCTTTAATGAGGAGCTAATCTGAACCACCTGTTGAGAAATCCCCTACAGGATTAGGAGCCTACGGAGCAGTTATATGTCGGACTGAAGCAGCATCCAGCTCACAGAGTATGGAGGAAGGGGTCACCCCTGCACCAGGCTGAGGTTTTCTCCTTCAGATTTGCCTGCTGCCCACTTTTCAATGGGCGAAGAAGCCATAAGGCACCTTCCTCATCTGCCTCCATGGAAGGGATGACTGCCACATCCTCCTAGGGCGCCACACACATCACCACCCTTGCTGGTTGGCTTCCCATGCCTCAGCACAGCGAGTGCTGGGAGGGTCCCTCGCTTGCTGGAAATGTTTCACTGGCCCACAGGCAGCAATTAACAGCCCTCTGCTGCCACAGACCTGGAGCACCTGCGGTACTGATTAGCATCATTCAGGCTCCATGTGTTTCCCACTCCCCTCCTCCTCTGGGATTTCTGCTGCCTGTGAACAAACACGTGTCCCCGTGCATCCTGCATGGTGGGCTTTGCAGAGAGCAATTCTGGCCCCAAACCGTTGTTGAGGTCTTATTTTCCTCTTGGCAGGCTTTTATCTGTAGCATGATGAGAGATTCTTCCTTTCTTTTATTAATCTATTCTAAGTAATTACATTTATTGCAGGGAACTGTACTTTCTCCTTTGTTTTGTGGGAGCCCCTGATCCAGGCTCATGTGGAATATTCCCTGCAGCTTAATTTCCCAGGGTTTGACAAAACACGAGGTGACTACATTTTCACCACATCTACAGCGAGATATTATGCCACAGCCTGATAGAATCAAGCCAATTTTTTCCTCCAATGCTAATCCCGTGTCGCCTGACCGATTGCTTTGGGTAGCAGTTGCCAGTTCAAAGACCCCCCATCTCTGCTGTACCATGCCCCTGGCTGTGCCAACGTGACTGTTGTGGGCTGCATGGTGAACTGGATCAGAAAGCTGATCTACGTTAAAAATAACCCTGACCAAAGAAAAAAGGTTATATTTAACTCCAGTCATTTTTCTGGGTCTGGTTCACTGCACAGACCCGCAAGCAGCCACGCTGTTACACTGATGGGGTGGAGAGGGGATGAGGGTGAAGAGGCACGGAAAGAGCCGTTTCAGCTGACAAGGCTGCAGTTTGATAAGCATTTCTTTAAGCAGTCTAAATTGTGACTTCCATTTCCAGCTGACCCCCTCCTAGCTCAGCTCTGTACTGCATCAGTCATTCTTCTCTCCCACTGCACTATCTACACTCTCATGTGTTTGCAGCCTCACGTTTTCCCCTTGGCTGAATTTCTGTCATTTCCCTTTGTAAGCCGGTTCTTCTAGCTCTCTCATCCTTCTTCAACTTTTCTTTGAACTGCCTCGAATGTGCCAGCACTTTCATTGAAGTGGAATTCCCCAGACTGAGCACAGATTTCCATATGCAGCTGCACCGGAGTCTGCAGCGAGGCCAGTTACCTCTGCGATCCAGAGGGCAGCACCTCCCTGCTCGCCATAGAAACCCCGAGTGTCAGCCTGCCTTTGACGGGCATTACCACCCATCTCTCTTTCAGCACAAGCACTTTCAAATGACTCCTTCCTTCTGAATAGCGATGCTGTGGTTTATTTTTTCCCCCAGGAGGCATCTGCTCTCGCCTCCCTCAGTCAGCCTCCCCCTCGCACCCCCCCTCACCTCCTGCTTGATTGGTTTGATGGGCTGACGGTCAGACATCCACCTGGGAGAAAACTCTGTCCGTTGTAGACGCTTCTCCTGAAACAGGGTTGAGAATTGAGGGAAGGAAAAAGAGAGTGGAGGAAATTAGGGCACATCGGTGATACTGGCAGGAGAAACTCTGGGGGCTAGAAGTGACCATGAAATCCCTATTAGCTTTACAAGGGTAGCAAACAAGCAAACTGAACTCAATCCAAGAACATCACACTGCAGAGCCCATTCTACAAAGCCATCTAGCTGAAGGATCCCATTCCAAATCTGTCCCACCTGAAAACATTCGTTTGACAGACAACAACCTTTGGAGATTTGGGGCTCCGACGTAACAGCTTATGCGGACTTAGGTAGGACAGCTAAAGCGGCCACTGCCCCTTCAGTAGAGTCAGCTGAGAAATGGCAGTAAAAGTGAAATGAGAGGTAGTTTGCATAGAAAAGCTAGGCTGTAAATCACAGCAGTTCAAAAGCAGACAGAGGTTTCCTGCTAGCAGGTAAGGGAAACAGAAGATGGCTGAAGACAGTAACCCCTTCAGCCACACTACCTATGGTGTCATGCAATCACAAACGAGGTCCTTAGTTACTGACTCCAGCCCTGCCACTCCACGGGGAAGAGTCTTTCTCCCCATACACAAGCTAAACAGCCCCCACATCAACACCACTTGCAGGCTGGAGTTGAAGAGAGCAGGACATGGTGACAGACTGCTTGGATTTAGCTCTCCTTCAATCAGCAAATGTCCATGCTCTTGGAAGCGGTCATAGAGAGGTAAACAGGATGTCATGTCTCCTCACCTTCTGTGCAATCATGTTGCAGATCTCCGGCAGGAAGTCTTCACTCAAGAGTTTGTAGAGCTGCCGCTCTCTAAGGGAAGTCCTCTCTCTGAAGCTCTCTGTGACCTGCCTCCACTCCTCTTCCGTCTGACACAGCAGCCACCATGTCCCACGGCCAGGCCCTTGGGATCCTTCAACAACATAAAAGATGTTATCTTCACAGCAGTTATGACTAACAACTTTTCTTTAATCCCTTCTCCTCTCTTCAGGGCTCAGGAAGAGCAAAAATACTGCCAATGGCCACTGTTATAAGAAACGTTCTTTGCTATAGAACCAAAGCTCTCTTGAGCCACCAGAAGCACTGCTACCTCCCCTAGTGACACTGAAAGTGATGTCAAGACACAGAAGTACACTAGTGGAGAAGCAATGGTGGCACTTTGCAACACACGGGTAGTGTGACATCCTTGTAGCAAGCCTCCATTCCAGTTAAGAGGGAGCAGATAAAAGGATTTAATTTGTTTCTTGTAATGGAGTGTGTCAGCCAGAGCAGGACATAGGGTAGTGCAGATGTCTGATTTAGTCTGGCAGCAGAATAAAAGCATTGAAAATTAATGTTTTTTGAAATAAGCCAATTTTTCTTTTTTATTTTTTTTTTTTTAGCACTGTAAACCTTTTCTGCATTGAGTTAAACCTCCCATCCTCCCCAAATGAAACATTTCGTTTGCAGGCATTTGAAAGAACAGAAGAGGAAGTGAAGGATGGGTTTCATTGGGCTGCCAGATGAGGGAGAAGTTCCAAAAGTTCACATCCCATTCCTGCTCAGTCCAGAGTGGGATCTGAAGCAAACCTCGCTTTGCTCTGAAGCACGTCCCAACTACCGAGACACTCTGAACTCTTCCTCCTTCTATGAAACATTTGAATATTAATTGTGAAGGAAGGACTCCTTTGCATAGTGGTTAGAACACCCATGTGGAGAGGAGGAATGTGGTTCCTGCTCCACAAATGTTTACACAGAGCAGAGAAACCTCATGGATTGCAACTTGTCAGCTTTTGCCTCGGGATACTCTCTAAGCAAAAAAAAACGTTGCAGGGGGGAAGATGTTCTGAAGCCTGAAGCTTCTTCAGGCTGAGGACATCTCAGCTCCCTCTAGATTTTTCTAGAGCTAGCCACTGGCTAATACTGGAAAGAAAACAACTGTCACCACCCCAACCGGCAGATGTCATGTAGCTTCTCACTGCATTTTCAAGCAAATTAACTACGAAAAATATATAGAAGGAAAAAAACTAAGTCCCTTTCTCTCTGAAACCGACCCTGGGCCCTTTATAGATTGAGCTGCCAGTAGCTCTGACATGTGAGCTCTCAGGTTGACCCAGGAAGACTGCAGAGCTGCAGCCTTCTTCAAGCCACTTGCCCTCTGTCGAAAACCTCTGTGCCACAGTAGCAGCACAGAGTGAGCAGCACAGGTCACAGGCCAGCCTATAGCCCCCCTTGGCTTCAGCTCAAGTTAATGCACTAAGGACTGGTAATTGAGATGCAGAAGGAGCAACCATGTGCTGTTTTTTTTGCTGCCCTAGTTATGTGAAGCTGTCCGTGCTCACCTGCAGCAGGGAGCTTACCTGCATGCTGTTCTCAGAGTCTGCTCCCCGTTTCCCCTTCCCTTGCCAGCTGCCTATGGATGACCTGCTTCAACAGCAACCAGAACTAAGGCACTGTTTGTGCCACCAGAAGATTACTCCGCATCTGAAGTGACACAGTTTGCTGGAAGACAATGATCTGATAAAACCCCAGTGCCTCACATGCTTCACTCTGGCTCTGCTGGCCAGCTCTGGAGCAGACGCCAGGAAATCTGAAGACAAAGGGCAAAGGGGAAGAGCCATGGGAAAGACAATGCCACCCTTGCCTTTTATTATGGGGCAATGGGCAGGCTGAGCCCCTGTGTTACTTGGAAGCCAATGGATCCCCATGTATGACAAATGAGTCCCAGCACCCTCTGACTCAGTTTAACATCATGTTGGCAACTATTGTTAACTCTTAGACGGGTGTCTCCAAGCCATTATTACTGACTTCAGCCACCCAATGACCACGGGGAAGGAAAGGTGACGGGAATCAAAAAGGTTCTTCCTTCCCTATCTTGGCATCATTGACCCCACTCTCTTCCCAGTCCGAAAAATGCACCCACTACAAACAGGAGCTTGTGTTCACCTCATTCCTGGTGGACCAAGGGCCATTCACAGCCCATTTCCATCAGTTTCAGTGTGTAGGTGGGCCTCCAAGGTCTAGTGTAACCCAATTGGTTACATTTCTTCATCCCACAATAATCCATGATAAGACAGGAAGCTCACAGGTGCTCAGGCTCCTGGCTGCAAGGCAGCCTGTAACACCAACCTCTCCTTCCAAGTCTCTCCCTTTCCTGGGCTTTGATAATTGAAGAGCCATTTTAGCTGATCATATCAACCCTGACCCTGCAAAATCTCTTTACCATTTCTTATCTGAGTCTCGCGGATTAGCAAGTTCTCTTCTGCCTTCTCCCTACCAAAAAAGAAAGAGAAGGAGTGATACAATAGATTACTTCACACCACTGAAATGCAAGCACTTATGAGGGGAAGAATGGGGGATGCAGCAATTATTCAATGCACAGCAAAACCATGAAAAAAACAGCATGAAGACAGGTTCAATATATATATTCACAAATATATTGATCATAGCCTTATACAATTTTAAGAAGTGAAGGGTGCAGGCTGGAGTTTGGCAAGGACAGTATTTCAGTTCTTATGGGAAGCATCCCAAAATCTATACTGACTCAAGTGGCCAGGATTTTTGGCTTCAAGTGCTATGCAGTAAAATCCAAAGAAGCATAACTCCTAGCACTGCACAGGAGAACTGCATTTGAAGTGAGGCAGTTGGAAGTGTGATACCCACTGTTTTACCAAACTTGGCTTCCAGCTCAGTCAGAATTTTCTTTGGAGAGTGATCAAAGCATCCACCAAGTCTGAGCTTGCTTCACTTCAGAGATGCATTGAAATTATGGCTGTGTGGTACATACATACATACTTACTGGGGGAACCCCAGAAATACATTATAATTCCCTTTGGGAATATATGCATTTTAGGTCTATTGCAGGAACAACCTTTCCATACCTCAGCAAATTTTCCTCCAGTAGTTTTTTCCGCTTTGGGGGTCGCCCTCGTCTCTTGCCCGTTTTCCCAGGAACATTTGGGGTGTTTGTCTGCCCCCCACATCCTCTGCAAAATGGCAAAACCACCATGAAATATCTGCTGAGCAAGATAACTGCGGCTGACAGGATGGGAGAAGGGCAGGGAAATTGGAACAGCTGCTAGGAACCCAACCAAAGGAAGGATTAAATCAGAGCAGCAATGGGACAGGGAGGGGAGGAGAGGAAGGATTCCCACTCACTGGGAATCTGGGAGCCGCCAGCACAGTGCGGGGCAGACGGAGTGGAATGCAGTGGGACAGGCAGCATCGCTCCCACAGCAGGCTCTCTTGGTGCCACAAAGGCTGCAGGCTGGCTCTGACACAATGTGCGACACAGGGCAGCTCGCAGTCTGCTTGGCAACTCCAGTTTCACCCCGCACCGCCCCAGCCCTCTCCCAGGCTCCCCCCTGGTGCTGCTGCACGCTCCCTGCTGCTGCCCCTGACACAACAGCAGTCAGGCGGAGTGGCTGCGCTGATCCACTGTTTTGCCCCCTGCAAGGGAGGATGTATAGGAGGGCTGTTACCTGTCTGGAGCCAGCTCTCCGTTTGTTTTCCCCTGCACTGGGTCCTCCTTGTACATGCGTGTGCCATAGAAGTACCAGTACAGGGCACCACTGCTGTCCTCGCCCAGTGGCTCCACGCGGAGGCTGTCGGCGTCCAAGCCCTGTGCCCACAGGGAACCCCCCGCCAGACGGTGACAAGTTGAAAAGCGGCCACATTGTCACACAAAACATGATGACACCCCTCAGCAAACACTTCCCTCCCTCCTCTCCTCCCACCATGCCACAGCAGCAGTACAGCTGCTCCTCCAGCCAAGCTGGGAAAATGTTACTCCAGGGGGAAGGACAAGTTCCCTCTCTGTCCAGAGACGGATTTAGATTGGCATCTCTAATTTGAGTGGCCTCTCTCATTTTAACATTTAATCTCTGGTGCTTCTGACAGGGAAGGTCTAATTAGTGCTGGCGACAGTCACGCACAGCTCTAAGAAGCTCCCTTCCCCCTCCCCACCACCAACCTTCCCCCAGCTCCTCCAGTACACTTCATCCCCATCCTTTTATCTCACATCACCCCTCAGCAAGGAGTGTCGTCTCTCACAGCCCTGCCATTACATTTGGAGCATCTCCAAATTCACTCTTCGCAAGAAGAGTAGCCAATGAAACCAATTTACTTAGAGACTCCTGTGTTATGAATACATCCATGCAGGGCAAGGGCCACAAGAGCAGTTCTGAGTGCTTGCCTTGGGTCCTCTGCAAAGCAGGGAAAGAGATGGGGAACTGCTGACCCACTACAGTGTACCTGGCCTTAAAATACACTTAATAGCATCAACCCTTCTCTCCTCAGGCACATTCACTGATCTGCCCATCTTCTGTGGCCACATTGTTTCCCAACTTCCCTGCTGCTCAAAGCACCTTGAGGAGGTCGAAGACATCATCTGCATCAAGGCGGTAGTCACAGAGGCGGTGCAGGATCTCGACCCGAGTGCGCAGGGGCAGCTCCTGGAAGGTGGACTCCCGCAGGGGGTTGGGTTTCCCTTCCTCCAGTTCCCAGCGATAGTTGATGATGTCTTCCAGGTAGCTGTGAAATGTCTGTGATCTAACCAAGGAAACAAAGTTCCACACACTCACTGTAGTTCACCATGCCAGAAACACCTGCTGCAACCAAGCAACTGGAACAAACACAACACAGCTAACACCTGAAAGAAACCCATGCTCTACAACAGCTGTGGTTATGTGTAGCTCTGTAACTCAAGTTCCCCAAACACAGCAATCTCATTGCAACACTGCGTGATTTCACATTATACACGCACAGCTTGCAGGACTCTGTATTACTATTATTTCTTTCCAAGCTAAAAGAACAGGCTAAATATGATATAGCTCAGCCTCACCCCCTCTGAATATCAATGGGCAGTACCTTGTCCTAGCATCAACATTGACTCTTTACTAAAATGCAATAAAGCCAAGTCTGATCCCTTTCTGCCTCTCTCCATTTCCTGCAGAGATCCTCTTCTTCAGCGTTCCATTTGCTTCCCACCTCTCCTACTGCCAAGCCCTGCCCCTCTCTCTGCCTCTAAGTAGCTTTCCATGGCCTGGTTCAATGGCTTGAAACTTTCCATAACTGATTGTCTCCTCCTTGCTTTGCTGCTGTATGCTTCCCGTACTGGTGCAGTGGTCCCCATTATCCTCTCCTCCCAACCTTAAAGATGCTGCCACTTTCTGCCTGTTCCTCCACAAGTGGCTCTGGTGGGACATCCGCATAGCCTGGTTAATGCACACAGCTTGGACCCTGCCACAGAACAAGGCTTATTCCCAGCACGAGCGTACCTGCTGAACACGTTCAGCTCAGAGGATGCTCTTCTCTCTAGTCTTCCAGATGACCAAGCTGAACACTTGAGCTCTTCATAGATACTGCTACTCAAACAACCTTTCTCATTTGCTAATTGGGCCATGTGAAGACCCCCTTTTCTCACCAGCAGTTTACTATATAACGCAAGGAAGCATACATTCCTTACTCTCATCTGGCATTGAGGGTAAATGCCCCCATTCAAAGAGTTCAAGGCTAGGAGAACTCTTATCTATATTTTAAGGACACTTAAGTCCTTACATTGACTGCTGAAAATTTCGGTGGAGGGAATGAGAAAGGGCTGGTGAGGCCATGTGTCCTAAATATAAAACTTGCTTAAGATCTTGATTCCTGAGACTTGCCAGGCTCCCTCAGCTCGAGTTCTGTACCCTGAGTGCAGCAAAGAGGGACCCCCCCCATGCCTCAGCCATTCTTGCACACATAGGAAGTCCATATGCCGGCAAGAACACCACTGGGTACACATTCCCACCAGCTCTCAAAAAGGCAGCTCAACTTGATAGGTTTTTGGCACAAACGGATTACTCTATATGATTAATGGAACCGTGCCAATGCTACAGAATTGCATTTGCCTGAGAAACTGCTAACTACTACAAAAGCTATTATTTTTGAACAAAGAGATAGAGGAGCACAATCCAGCTGAAGTAAGATTGTTAAAAGTCAACAAGAAGTTAGCTATTCGACTGGGTGCTTCACATGTTTGGTAAAGACTGGACTGCTTAGAAAGAACTATGACTGAATGATTACTGCAAGAACGAAGGAACAGATGCTACATGATTCCTCAAGCCATGTCCACCTGGCAGCATTCCCTTCCCTCCTTGAGTGGAGAGAAGTCGATTCTACCACCCTGCAGATCACTCCCCACCAGCCCGCTTCTTTCTGACGTCAAATGCAAACTGACCTCTCAGGGATAACTGCTCTCACCGGATGAATTTTACCAGCAATTGGATTGTGTTTAACAACAGATGCTTGAATGTACCCGGATCTAGTGTCTTTGGCAGCCTGGAGCTTGCTCTTTTCTGCATGACACAAGCAAAGCATCAATACTTCCAAGTGTTATTGTTTTGCCCCACTAATAATCAGCAATCAAACAAATGCAATTTGAAACAGTCTCCTACATTGACAAAGTTTAGTCAACACAATAAAGGAGGGCTGTTTCACGAAATTATTTCTGTGATGCCTCAAGTACTAATTTTAGGGTAAAAACTACAGCAATAATTTTTTTTTTTTACAAGGAAATGTTCAGTGCACAGTACACCTACCTGAAGTAGCTGTGCATTCCCATAACACCCTTCTCATATACCTCAAGACCCAATCCAACTTCCAGCAAGGACTTCAACTTGGCAAAAAGCATGATACCAGATTATCTTCATAGACTTTTTATCTTTGAGAATGCTATTTGTTGACACACAACTTAGATATTTATTAGAGCCACCAGATTACAACAAGAAAAAACAACCAAAGGTCTGACTCTGGCTTTCAAGAATAGAAACAGTGATGAGAATATCTTTTCCTGAAAGCAGGAAAGCAACACCTGTACTTGTATGCTTAGTGCGCCACAGAAGGTGGATGATTTTAAGCTCTCAGAGAGCATCCAAGTTTCAGCCTCCTGAGTTCAGTTGTTCAACTCTGTCACAGCTCAAGGCAGAGGATTATTTAATCATATCTTACACAGAGGTTCTGGCTATATCTAATAAAACGGAAAGAAAAAAAACAGTTTCCCTTGAATCTGAAAAACTAGTGGGTGACATAGGATGCCAGGAAGAAGCTACAAAAGTAGCAGGGCTTTATCTGCTCCTATTTTTCCAGCTACAATTTTTTCTACCAAAGAGAAGGAAAACCATGGATCAGACACGCTTTTACCACTTGCATGAGTTCACATCTTGCTCTACCATTTTGGCTGCTCTCAAGGAAAACTTATTCAGGAAGCCCCTCAATTTAGATCATCTGAAATCTTTGCCTATGTAACTCTCATTCTGCCTGGGGAGTGGCTCTGTTGACTTAATCAATTTGGTTTGAGTTTGACTTTCGTGTAAGTGGCTAACACTAGAAATTTCTGCCATCCACCCCAGTGTCCAATACATTACAAGCTCTGTTCTCAAGAGTACTTTGAGTTCCTACCCCCATCAGTTTTCAAAGTCAGCTACTGTGCATTTGTCGCTTTGAATAAGGATAGAAATGAGAACCAGAGATGGGAACCAGATGTCTCAAGGCATTCCCAATCACTCTCAATCTTACCCTATTTATATTTTCCCTCTTCCTGGAGGCTGGCCTCTTTTCTCCAGACAAATATGGGGTGCTCATCTTTAATATGCCTGCTACACCTAAGTTAGTCTCACATAGCCTGTCCCTTTGAAAAAGGTTTCCGAAACAGCTCCCCTCGTTTAAAGGAGAAAACTGCAGGGAGCACAGCAATCTGTGCAAACTCTGCCCTTGGAGTTCTTCCCTATGCAAAGCAAAATACACAGGACTAATTGTTTAGCATTATCCATAAAATTCAAAACCAAGAATCAAACAGACAGGATCTAGGAGTGGAATGACCTGGATGCAGTCTGTCAAACAGGCTTTTTTTCCAGCTCACAAACAGGATAGTGATACACCTGCAGGTGTGGCAAATCCTAGAGTCTCTGCTGCAGCTGAGAACCTCCAAAAACCCTTTTATAGGTGGGAAGAAGGCATGAAGGAGATCACTGAGATGAGGAGATAGATGTAGCTCTTCTCTTGAGGTTCTCAGCATCAGTTGTAATAACACTTGACCAAGAGAAGCAATGTTAAGTCAGCAATGTTGTTTTCTCCACAAATACTCCCAAGGAGAATGGACTGCTACATGGACATGTTCTGTTTCAGGGCATGTTTGTAAAGGAAAATCATCTCTCCCCTGAAAGTGAATCTGGGCTCCCAGAAGCAAATTTTCTTTAAAGAGTAAGGTCATGGGCCCCAATGTTTGTTGCGGTATCTCAAAGATTTCTATCACCTCCTGCCATACAGCAAAACCATTTTCCATACAGCTCATTAACCAAGGAAAACTACTACAGAAATTCCCTACTAGAGCCCATAAAAATTACCTTAGAGTACTCTGTAATTGTAAAACTTCATGCTTCCTACTGACTGTCTTTCTTCCCATTCCAACTTCACTAGAACTGTTAATATTTCAGAAAACAAAGTTTCCCTCACTTGTCACGTCCCTTACTTTGCAGTTGCCGCTCAATGTGCAAAAGCAATTTGGATAGCTGTAGTGGGGAATTGGTGGAATAGTACCTGTGTATCTATGCAATAAATCCCAAATGGACGCAGGTGATTTCTCATGAGCCCAGTACAATTCCCAGCCTCATTCCTGGCTGTGCTTTGAAACCACAGGGTCATTGCCAGAGGTCCCTATCTTTCACAGCAATGATCAGACAGGCCATCAAAGCTGAATCACACCCATGGTTGAAAGTTTTACTCATACATTGCAGACCTCCAAATATGCAAAATGAAACCTGGGGCACAGGGAAGTATGCGACCTAGTACATCTGCGACAAAGCGGAGGAATAACAGCAGTCAATCCACAAGAGTACCAATGAGGTTGCAGCTCAAGTTGTCTGTGATCTTTAGTAAGAGATGACAAAAAAAACAGGGCATAAAGAAGACGGGAGCAAGCCAAAGGAGGGGCTCCTCCCCAACATGGGTATCAGCATCCAGAACAGTCAAAGAAATGATACACCCTCCCGAGAGCTCAGCGCTGCAGCCTGGCCATCTGCTGCCCGGCTGCCTAGCAAAGAGGGAGGTTTCTCTGGGCTCCCGGAGAGGGGAACTGAGGACTCCTCCCCCGCCTGGCGATCCCACTTCAGCATCTGCCTTTGTGGTGGCTTCCCCTGCATGCAGAAGAGGCACCTTTCCCATCACCCGGGGTTTTAACGCACAGGGCCACACTGTTATTGGAAAAAGAAGCTTGGCCAGTGTGCGGATCAAAGCCTCATCCTGCTGCCCACCACCATGCCCAGCTTCCCAGAGGGGGTCTTTCGGAGGCTGCTGGAAGAGAGAGTGAAAATTTCACAGGGTCGATATGATATATAGAAAAATCTGGCCAGAGCTTCTGGTGTGCATGCTTGAGAGCGAACAGCTGCACCTAGAGACCCCAGCCCCAAAGGCACCCCGTAGGGCAAAGCTTGTGTGAAATGCCTTCTGGGTGAACCCAGCGCTGTAGGGGCTGGAATTATGTGTACACACACATGCTTCTTTTTTTTCTATCCGCATGCCCAGAGGAAGCAAAGTGACTTGTGCTTTTAGTTTTAAAGTCTCCAAAGTAAATCAAATCTTGGCTGGGAAACTGTAAACAAAATCATGCCAAAAGAACAAAAGCAAAACAAACACTGATTCAGTAAGAGAGTCCCTGTGTCATTCTGCACTTCCCGCAGGCAGGGTGCCATGGCCCAAGTGTGGAATTACTGTCACAGAACACTTCCCTATCTGGTCTATTGCTGCCAGTTTTGTTACAAGCCCTCCCTCTCTCCACTCCCCTCCAACCCCCTCTTCCCCCAGCCCTCAACCCTGTGGGAGTAAATATTGGATTAAAAGAAACATTAGGGTAAGGAGTTGGAAATACTGGAGACAAAAATCGCTCAATGATACTCAGATACTGCTGGGACACACAGATAAGCCTTCTCTGAAAGTTCGGATTCCAAATAATTGCCTGGGCCCACTAGTTAGAATATCTATCATGTTGACAGTGTTTTAAGTCTCTTGTTTCATTTAATTTACAAAATGCAACGGAAGAGTAAATACTGAAATGCTCTTGAACTAAAATTGCTGGGAAAATGGCAAGCCTGACCTATGTCTTATCCCAAACAGTATATTGTTCTGTACTTGAGAGTAAAATCAAGAATCCTGTCAAAACTGGAGGATGACAGAGAGCAGGAACAACAATAGATCTCCTCCACCTCCAGCCCAAATGTAGTATATGTGGGAGGAACATTGGAAAAAAAGGACTGGGAGAGCTTGGCCTTTCCCTCAAAGACTATTTGAACAGGAATTTAATTACTCTTGTAGTTCTTTCTACAGAGCTATCCAGTAAGAAAAAAATAATAGAGGCAACACTTGTGTATAGTAAAAGCTTTAAAAGCTGAAAAAACTTGGGTTCCCTAAACTATACAGCACAAGTGGTGCTTTCAGAAGGTTCTCAGTAATAAATGGAGAAAGACTTCTTGGACATCTAACTCACATCACACAAGAGAACTGGTTTTGCCTCTGTGATCTCTCTAGTAAAAAGAAACAACAACAAAAATGAAGTTCTTATTAGAACAGACATTTTATCATCGAATTAATTTTACGGACTGAAGATATTTCACCTTAAGGGCTGGCACCTTTTAAGTCGAATTGGCAAAAATGCACCAGCTTGTTGCTGGGAGTCACTCAGGTGTTAATGAGAGTATTAACTGACAGATGGCATTCAAGATATTTCTCCCCTCTCCAATGAAGACAGCTTCTTTGCTACAGCAGAGATCAGGAAAGCTTAGTTCTTAACAAGTGTAGAATGCTTTGGCACAAAGGCAAGACCTCTAGAAGGTAATGGGGAAGGATTCAGGGTTTGCTGGGATGACCTCAGTCAAACATCATTAACAGGGTCAGGAGAAGCAAAGCCTATATCAGAAGAAAAAAATTATGTAAGGGCCTCCATAATCAATCTATCGTCGCTTGTCAGAAAGAGAAAACTTATGCTGACCTTAGAAGCAATATGAGTTACTACTACCAGCCTGACCTTGAGCTCTCATGTAACAATGGAGACTTTTTTTTTTTACGATATTAATGAGCTTTCTTATCTGAGGTAGGGGAGAAGCAGTATGGACCAGCTTGTACTTTACCTTCGAACAATGTACTCTGCTGAGAAACTAAGTCAGGCGTGATGGAAGGGAAAAAAGATCCTACTGTATCTTTCTAGGGGAGAAAAGGGTTGGGTAGGTATATTCCTCATTTCCTGCCAAACCTTGTGAGTGTGGCTCGCTCAGAAGATGTGGGAGCCAACAGAAAGCACAGGTTCCTCAGATCACGGGCCAACTCGTCATCAAGGCAGTCAAACCAGCAGAGGCTCAAGGGCAACAAACACCCCTAGGGACTGTCCCTCAAAATATTTCACTGAAGCAGAGCAAAGTTACTGAGGAGCAGAAGATCCAGGAATCATGACCTTAAGCTTTAATATCCACGTTTAATCTCCAATTCAATTAGCAGTGCCACTAACTGCACCACAGTCCTGCACCACTGGTGGGGACATTCTTCACAAATTCCATCCAGGGACAGTCTCAAGGGAAGCAGTAACTCCTGGCCATACCAAACTGGTGATAGATCTCAGCAAAATCCTCCAAGATGGAGGAAACAAACACCAAGGCTCATCCATCTTTTCAGCGCCCTCTTTTGATTCATGTCTGGAGAAGACCAGCTGGCCTACGAGGGGCTGTGAACAAAAGGAGGACAGCTCACATTAATAGACCCCAAATGAGACCACAAAATAGGGGGTGGAGGAGTAATTAAACTGGGCTTTATCGAGGTTCCGAAGTGAAGTTTCTCCTCCCTGTCAGAAAGACAGTGAAGATTGCTGGAATACAAGACCATCATAAGGCATGTAGAGGCCTGCCTCTTGTCCTTCACTTCTGGCTAGAACTAGTTTTCTGAATGCAGATGTTGCTGACACCTCAAGTAATTCTGTGCCTTACCTATGCAGCCATCAGCAGCATCGGCAGTGAAGGAGAGGTAAAAGACACTTAAAGAATCAGAGTTGGATTGCACTGAGCTGTATATACAGTGACCTTTGTCTTCAGCCTTGCTGAACTTTCTACATTACAACCATGGTTTTGTTTCAAAATATAAGGACAAAAATATAGCTGGTTACCAAATGTCAAGTAGTGACAGCTCTTCCCTAAACTAGTCTAATTCCTGGATTTAGCAATCCAAAACATGACTAATTAGAAGTTTCCACATGCATGAAAGATATTGCCAAGTTTTCTATACAAGTAGTGCACAACAGAGTAAATTCAGCACCCCAGCAATTTCTGTTTCCTGCTCCTCATTTGTCTACCTCATAGTTGCTTCCAGAGCTCAAACGTGGCACTGAGACCACCACCAAGAATATGCTGAAGAGATGCTTAGAGATGTTAGGGTTCTGTATCTTTCCTTCAACATCATAATACAAAGTTAGGACAGGAGGTTCTCTTGCGGAAGGACTGCTTGATCTTGCTAAGGAAATCTAATATATGTGGTTGGATGCCAGAGAATCTCCCGCCCTACATGCTGAACTCCTAAGCTGTTCATGTTTAGGACAGGGAAAAAGTCAGCTAAGAAAAAACAAGGTTGTCAGCAGTTAAGAATACTCCACTCCTGCTCCTTGTCTTCCTCCATCTTACCTCAAGCAATCTTCCATACAATAAAAACTGGGGAAGTTGGAAGGGGAGCTGGCAGATATGCTGTATCCCACAGAGAAGCAGAATAGGAACAGCTATGGAGCGAGGCAGTGTCTCCAGGGAGGCAGGGAGTATGGAGAGCTGATGTGGGCTGTCTAGTCTAATAAGGGATCACACCACAGGAGCATGTGCTGGCCTGACAGAAGCAAGTGCAGCCACTTAACCTGGGTATGACAGCTGAAGTGGGAGTGTTGCTTTGCTACCCCCAAAAAATGGGGAACATGCAAGAAGGAGAAGCCACATGGTCACCACAGCAGCCCACCCACCCGTCAGGGAGGTTCTAGGTCTGCTCATGCAAACTTTTCCTCCAAGTCATGGTACTAAAAATGAGCAACTAAGGAAGTTTCCAGCTTGCGTTCTTCAACACTACTAGACTACACTCATCAACTCTCGTATTAGATATAAATGCCCTTTTATATGCTGTAAGCTGATACATACTGCCTTGCTTTTTACCTCACACGAGGAACATAAGGCAGCAAGTCCACCTCTCTGAAAGGAGACACCAGCTGAAGGAACTGAACTCATCTCTCACACCAGTGTGGCAAAAGGGACATGCTCTGATCTTCCCCAGCTGCCTATGGCCCACACTCCTCCTGTGATTCTGCCTCTATCTGGCAACCACCCAACACATAACACAGCCGTTGGGAGTGACTTGTTTGTTATTTTGCTGAGAGAAGGCAGAAAAGCAGCAGAGATATGGGCACAGATATAGCATAGTCCCGTGTTGGCCTGTTCTGAAAAGGCTCTTCCCTTAGGCTGGCAAATGCTGGAGACAGACAGGAGTGCTGAGATAAGTGTCTATTTGATCTTCTCTCCCCCATTCACCCTGGATTTTTCACTGCTTTATGTTCACAAAATGCCAAGGCATCTAATCAGTGCTCTGTGACCTCTGCTAATTGGGCTATGTGAAAGAAAGGCAGCACCGGCAGGAGAAATCACACATACCTGTTAGTTTGAACTGTCCTGTCATTTTCTGTTTCCCTGCTTGCAGGAGCTCCAAGCACCCTTCTGTGAGCCAGGGCTGCTCTATTTTTGTTGCCATCCTCAGGATCAGCAGGAGGCACACAAGTGGTTGGTGTGGTTGCCCTACCTTTAACACCTTAATGTACAGGAAGGCAAAAAAGAGGCAAGTTGTTGCTTCTCCTGTGTGAGAAGGTGAAAGTGATTTTTGGAGAAGGAAACACAACTTGAAGGAGCTGATGGCCCTTCTTCCACCCACACCTAGCTGCCATTCTATGTCTCTGTCCCTCCTCCTCTTCCTCTCCAACACAATACCAGGAAGAAGCAAGCAGATGCCCAGCATCTATCTTCCCATCTCAAGAGACCAGCAGCCTATTTGGCGAAGCAAGACAGAGAAAGAAAGAAATTGGTGTGAAGATGTGAAGCACTGGAGGAAAGAAGGCTTGGATTTGCCAAGCCTGGTGGATTATGCAGTACTTGAAGAATGAGGAAGACGCATATGGTTAACTAGATGCATACTGGTTGCAGGGGACTGCATTTGATTTTTAGTTAGGAGCAAGGACTGATTGTGTGTTTTTGTCCTTTGATTAAGGAAAGGAAGAAATAGGAATGTGAGATGCAATAAAACCAGAGCAGCCAGAAAGATCCCAAACAACAGCTGAAGGTACGTGGTACCAAAGGAAGGGAAAGTTCTAGGGGCAAAGGGGATGAGCATAAGGACGTGTATTCTGCCCAGACAGATTCAGAGAATATTAATGGGATTAAAATAAAACTTAAAATGTGATGAACAGAAAGGATTATTTACCTTGAAGGAATATAAAGAAGAGATTATTTGAGACACTTTAAAAAATTGTCTTTTTTCCTTAATTGTAATTGCATAAACAAGATTAATTGTGATTATGCTGTTTTCCACGGGCATTGTTGAGTTTGACTCGGGATGACCATGTTCACACCAAAGGTGTTTTTAAACACACCTGACCAGCTTTGTCAACATATTAGTCCCACAGATACTCTGTACTTCAGTTTATTCAACTTTACCTTTAAGATACTGCCCAGAAACCATTAGTCAAAGGGCGCAATAACAAATCAGTTTCCTTCAGTGTGATGTACAACCCATGAGAGCAGCAAGGGGAGGTTTAAACTCCAAGAGGAAACCAGCTTTGCAATCAGCCACTAACATGCATTTTCCTACCGGCCATTATGTTAAAACATGTACCACAGTTCCAGCATGGAGGAAAGCAGATGGTACTGCAGCTACTTTTCCTCTTCTTGCCTAAAAATGGAGACCTCAGTTCCTTGAGATATGGCTGAACTTGTGAAATACTGTGCATCTAGAAATATATAGGAACCTTAAGGAAACTCCTGGTAAAGAGGGTCTGTCAGATATCCTGCCAGTCTGAACAGGAAAATGATTTGAATGTCCATCAAGCAATGAGTGGTTTCTGCCTCTTTATCAGGGGTTGCACTGGACAATCCATCAGTCATAGAGGAGACAAGATGTACTTCCCTAGAAGTGCCAGTCACTCTTTTCTTGCCTTGAGGAATCAATCCGCTGAGCAGATGGAGCCCAAGAAAGAGGCAATATCAGTTACCAAATCCTTACCCGGAAAGGGAAGCAGAGCTGGTACTAGAACAAGGTGGTATAAGCAGTGATGCCTTTACACATTACCTTCAAGGTGGAAAGGACCAAGCAAAGAAGATATCTCACCCCGAGCACCTAAGATAAATTAATGACAGAATGGAAAATGTCTTTCTACCATGCCTAAAGAAAGTTTGGTGTCAAGCTGGCATGTGATGCTGAGGGAGAATACAAGAGAGATGTCTAAGTGTATGTCATCCCTTGCCATGTGATAACATTGATTTTGGCTGGGTAAGGGCCAGGGAAAATGGGTTTCATTAAGCAATGGATTCCCTGGCATGTCAGTGAATAGGGTTGGAGCTGAGGAGAGTTGGAGCCCAATGCTTCCCTATCCAACGAGATCTATCACTGCAGCTAGACTGGGAACATGAATTTTCCCCTGACACTATGCTCAGATCAAGTGGCAAAAATCTCCCACGACCATGAAATGCAGAGTTTTCTGTCAGGCTCAAGATCGGAAAATGAGTGATAGATGCCACTGGCAAAGGCAGGAAGGCAGGAGGCAGAAAAGAGGTCCTGAATCTCAGAGCAACGCCAGGGTGTGTATTGAATGCAACAGAGTATAGGTTGGTACTGAAGGACAAGAAGGTAATAGTCATGAGATGTCATGATGATCAGTACTTGAGGTTGGTAACACTGGTACGCAAAATAAAGGTGCAGAGGAAGAGAGCCAGCTGAAGCAAGAATGCACTGATCTGCAGGGCACAGCTGGTCTCCTGGTGAAGCATAAGATCACCAAGAGAAGATTAAGCAGTGCTGATGCCAAACTGGAGATTTTACAGGCACACTTGCAGTCATCAGATCTGATGCCACTGACAGATTTAATGTTGTCAGTAAATTATGTCACTTATTGGGTGCAACAGAAAAGCAAAGAACGAAGGTTCTCCTCAGAGCACATGCTCATGAGGTAATAAATCTGAGACACAGCAGTTCCTGGACTTCAAAATACAACTGTCTGACCTGGGCATTTCTGAGCACAATTTAACAAAAGGAGGTACCTTTTCCCTCACGACAGACAAGAGGCTAGATTTCTGTCAGCCTTTTAAAGGAAGTCAGATAAAGGAAGGATGTTTCCTAGGTGAGGTAAAATTCTGATCCTGAAAGACCCTGATTAGCAGGTGAAACTCCTCCAGTTCCTGCATGGGTGGATACCTCCCAGCACCCTTCAGGAATTCCTGAGTGCTGCATTCTTCTCTGCCCAGTTCTTCCCCAAGGCTTATCAGACACTGAGGGTGGGAATCACTCATAGGCATAATGATCATACAGCCAAGACAGTATTTGAAGCCTGGGGGCTTCTGCATCTTTTTCTGTGTCAAGTACTTTCAGCTTTGAATAACAAAAAGCAATCTCTTGAAGAATCAAAAAAGAAAACAAAAAGGACCAGTGTCAGAACTATGTATTAACTAACCCAAGAACCAGTTACAGGTTGTTAAGATATAATAAAAAAGGAGACAGAGGATCTGGGTGCTCAAGAGGGAAGCAAGTATCTTGGGAGAAGCCAACTCTCAATCAATGGTGGAGGGACTTGGGTAACTGGTGTGGGGTGAGAGGCCTAAGAAGACACAGGCTAAAGGGTTCTGCTAAGGGAGACTGGCTGCTTCATGCGCACTGGGTGCATAGCCAGCACATACTGATCTGTGCTGGAAAAGACATGCAGGGAAGGATGTCAACAGCTACACAGACAAAATGAAGTGTGAGAACTGCTGCTTGCACACTCTGCTTCTGCCGTTCACTGCCTCGACTTTGACTATTAAGGCAAGGAGTTCTTTTCCCCTTGTTTTGCATCTTAATTCTGTGTGACTCTGACAAGCAACCATGCAGTGTATGCTGAACAAGCCACTTTGGACCTGATTAAATGAAGATTAAGCCATACTAGTCTCTGTCTCAGCAGGGATGAACACAAACTTCTGGATGGTACAGAACAGAGGAACATACCTAGAGCCCAACTTTCACCTTGTAAACTGACCTGGTAAGATAGCACGTGCTTTGGTTGGAGTCTGAAGGCATTTCATTTCTCCCATCAATTACCTTCACCTGCATCCAACCAGGCTTCAATACATGCTTGCCAATTTTCATCCATGTGCTTCTTTCTTTCTTTCTACTGCTGTTATTAGATGATCTTTCTGAAGAGAAGCAGATCAACCCTTGGGAGCTGGAGCCAATTAACTTATGAAAGACCCAAATACATCTCCTATGAAAGAGTGAACAGGAATGAGGCTTACTGTGCTCACACTCAGACTGGAAGAGGATCATTACTTACTATTCATTCCTGGATCCTTGAAGAACAAGTGAAGCCAGCTTAATGCTGCATTGTTCACTCCTAGTGCCCATCAACAGAAAGCACGCTTCCAATTCATAGCCATAAGGAAACACAACAGTATTGCTGTGCCATAAGCTCTTCCAATTGTTTAGGGGGCTGTAGAGAGGACCTTAGGGTATTACAGTGATGATGAGCACTATAGGGAAGAAGCTAGAGTTATTGTCTTGATGATGATGGTAAAATAGGACACATGCATGTATTATGGCACAAATCCATATGAAATAAGCCCTTATGTGCCTTGCTGCTCATAGAAAAATATGCTTTATGTGGGAGAACAGAGGCTCTTCTGAGGCAAAAATTACCTAGCATGGGGTTGCCTTGAAGCAAATAACCTTAGCGAATTCATTACTTGGAACCAGCCCCACACATTACAAGTTTCTGGGGATAATGGATAAAACCAAGTTTTTTTACAGATAGAAAAAATGCCTCCTAAAGAAGTCCCTGTTTTGGATTCCTTTCAGAGCAGGTCTTTCCTAGTCTTTTATCTAAAGCTTAAGCCACTACACTGATTGAGCCAGACACAAACTCAGGAAGGATGGAAGGTAAAATGAGAGAAAAATTAAAAGTACAGGTGACTTAGGACAGAGACTGACATAACACACCAAATTATTGTAGTGGTTTAGCAGCTGGCCAGCAGGTGCCTCAGGTGTTCATCAAGCTCACTGGGGTGAAAAGGCTCCAAGAAAACAATTTCAGAACTTCTCCAATATTCACCCTTGGACTACAGAGTGGTTTCTGAACCTGGCTGAGTTGCTGGGAGGTGGCTGGCAAAACCAGCTGTGCTGGAGCAGAAGTCCTGCGCCAGTGGTTTGGAGCACTATTATCTTGAAATAGAAGTCTCGAAAGTGAGGGTAAAGTTTTCACGTGGAGAAAACTTTAGTATTCTGTCCTCTCTCCATCATTTTTTGTCTTCTTCCTTCATGTTTTCACTTGATTCGCAATTTCTTTCTTCATTGTTGCTTTCTTTCTCCTCTCCAGAGTATTTGGTTTGCAACATCAAGAACTTAAAAAAACAGCTGTCCATTTCATATTTCAAACTGTGACACTGGCATGATGACATCAATGTAGTCTCCAAGACCCTTCACTAAATGTTCTCTATGCATCCTTTTAAGTTTAACCACCTATTCCTCCCTGTCCATGTTTTGCATAACTCCTTCTTCCCAGCTATCCAATGTATTTTGTCTTTCATCCACCTGACAATAACAGCACAGCTTTCATGCTCTTTTTCTTCCACCATTTTCAGTCCTCACTCTCCACCACATCTATGGAACAGCACTTCCAGAACATGCTACCAACTTTTCTTCAAATTCTTCTTTTAAGATTCATTTTATCCATCTGAGAATCAAAGACATTTACTTAGCTTTATTTATACTTGAACTCTATAATTTTATTCCTCCGTGCTTCTCATTAATCTCTGAATGACTGTGTTATTTTACTGCTGTAATCTCATCCTTCCTTTCCCAACACCTGCCAGCTGTCTCATTTTCACTTTTTACCCTTTAAAAGGCTCACCTTGCATGGCTTGGCTATTATTATAATAAATATTAATATTAGATTCAAGATGAGCGTTGTAGCCACTTCATCTCCCTTGCCTCCCCATAGTATCTTTTGCACCTACGATACTGGGTTGATTCCAGAGGCCATTTACCAATCTCCACGATATATGCAAGGCAGCGCTTGTTAAAAGTCAGACTGTAAATAACGCTGATCTTGTTGATATTCACCTGGCATTCATGAATATGATGCTGAGTTAGTGAGGTGATTTGTGGCTGGGCCATTGAGACAGTTGTTATAATCAAGGTCGGTGGCACAACCGCAAGGGCTAGCTCTTAAAACTTTCCAAAGGGTGGTGGTCCCCAGGTCTGCTGCGACTGAACTAGGCTGGCTTAAGCAGATATTACAGCATGGACTGAAGTGTTGAATTGATTCAGATTATTTAGTACCTTGGCTTAGCTCTTCCTGCAGTATCCACGAGACTGAAAATTTGGCACTGGTTTGCCAGCTCTCTCACTCAACATGCAACTTCATACACCAGACCAGACCAGCACTCAGCAGTTCTTCAAAGACATAGCTCACATAGTCATGTGCAGAAGGGCAGTTTCAAGATGTTACATGTTTTTTTGAGGGCACTTTTACCAAAACATGAGACCTGAGGTAACCCCCAAAACAGCTTGTAAAGGCACAGTCCACACAGAATAAAAGACAAGGGTGGACAAAAACAATAAAGCAGAAGCAAGAAGTGAAATACTCAGAGAGCTATTAAACATGGTCTTCAAATGGGCATTTTGCCCTGATAGCTTAGAAGATTTCAGATTATCCCTTATCTGTTTCTGATGAAAGTTCAAATAAGTGATTACAGAACAAAGATTAGAAAATAAGCTGAAGAGTCTTGATTGGCAATTTAAAAAGGAGGGAATATGGCTCTTCAGATGCCACACTGGGACTATTTCTCATTGCCACCAGTAAGGGTATGAGAGAAATAATTAAGACAATTGTGGGGGAGGGTAGAGGAGTTACGGAATATCCTCTCATTATCCATATTAGAACAAATCAGGTGCAAAACACAAGCCAAAGACGCCACAGTTAGTTTACAGATCCAGAAAGAACTTAAGGTGTGTGCAAAACATAAGATTCACTCAGGGGAAAACAATCCAATGCATTAAAGGAAGAAATAACAAGGAAAAAAAAAATGAGGTTCCTAAGGAAGCAAATATTGTCTGTGGTGCCACAGAAGTCAATTAGATAGTTTTCAGCTACAGTGATGGACCAGTCTCCTGGGGTATAAGAAAAAAAAAATCTCATGGGGCATAGACAAGAGCAGAAATATTGTTTTTGTTTCTCTTCACTTTCTGGCACCTTTGTCCATGTTGAAAAAATTAAGAAAACCCCCATATTAAGCAATTAAAATGCTTTTTGAGGGACAATAGCAACATACAAAATGTCTCCCAATGAGCAATATGATAAAGTCATTGAAACTTTTTATGCCATCGCATTAGAAAAATAGCAAAAATGCAATAACAGAGCAGCGAAAAATGAGTTTCACCCAAAGAAATGCTGAACAGCAGGAGTTTTTCTGGATTATTTTAGTCAAGCGTACACATCCATGTCACAACATCACTTCTTACTTAAAAACAGCTGCAGAAGGCTCCTGCTGTGGCCGCTGCCGTTAGCTGAAGCTCTGATCTTCCTGTCTTGATACAAGTCATCAAGTCGCATTTCCTGCTGGAATTAAAGTGGCAGCCCCTAGGGACTATGCAGCTGCCCAATTTATATCTGAGAGAATCTGAAGCAAGCATCAGTATTTTTTGAAACTGCTTAACTTTTTATTTATTTATTTTTTATAAACCCCAGATTCTATTAAGTGTTTTCTCTCTCATCACGCCCCACTTTCCAGACAGCTGCATTTTGAAACAATTATAAGAGAACATAAAACATTTCAAGGCGTATGGTGCCTTGAAATTAGTTTGTAATTATAATTGTAACTGTAATTGTAATTAGTTATTACGTGGTTACTAGTTAGACGGTATGGATGGTATGTGAGTACTGTGAAGATTATTTATAAAACAACAAAAGCTGTAGATCATGGCACAGAAGTGTTTTGAGTGAGAGCAAAAAGAGGAGAACAACAGAGAAATTGTCCTGGTAATTTCACCCCACGCCAGGTAAGGACAGTTACAAGGTCATTGCTAAAGATGCTAGAAAGCAGAAATGCAGATTACCATCTTCCAAAGTGTTTAACACAGAAAGAATCAGGTCAATGAAGAGTGCTCCCGACAGCTATGGTAGGTTATGAAAAATAAGGAATTGGAGAATATCATATGGCATCCTATTAAGTAGTCTCTGTAGTTAAACACAGATATCCATGACTCAAAGAAAGACTTGAGTTAACCAGATATTCAACACTCCCTAACCATTAAGCAGGGTAAAACCAGTCCTTTCTAGTATGTAATTTAAAAAACCAAAACAAAACAAAAAAATGAATCTGTCATAAAGAATATCAAAATCAAAGCAAACTCGCTCTACTTCAAAACCAAGAATCACAGAATCCTACAAAAGTATTAATCTCATTTCTTTTCAAAGAATAAGAAGGAAATCAAACTAGAGTACGTTAAATTGTGCATTAGAAGGGCTCTCAGCTAGGTTCCACTTCCAAAATTACTTGAGAGCACATTATAATTAGCAAAGGTATGTGACAGTTTTATACCCCTCTATGATGCATGATTAAAGCCAGGCAGCCCAGCTCCGCCGCAAGTTCTGCACGCCGTCAAAACAGATGTGACAAGAACTACAAGCTGCTCCCAGACAGACTGTGAGAAAGCATAGACGGATAACATTTTGACCATCAAAGAGGTAAGACATGATATAAAACTAATTAAACCTCAAAACCTCTCAGGGAGGGAGATAAACTATGTTTTATATGAAGTTATATGAAGCATCTTGTGCTTGAGCTGCAGTGCTCCAGCCCAGGAGCAAGAGAACAAGCTCCTACCTTCTCCTCTGAAGTGTAACAGGGAGCAAAGTCTGCAGCCAAAAGACTAACAGCTCACAGTCTCTGCCGGAGGATGGAGAGCACAAATGATGGGAGAAATTGCTGTGTTAAGGCCACTGTGATGGCCTATGAAATTGCTGATTTTTCCCACATGAGACAGATGCCTACTATCTGTCTGCAACAGAGAAATAGAGAGTCCTGGTCCAATTTGAGAAGCCAGATTTAAAAGTACACACAAATTCTGCCTCTTACATTTGCACGTCTTTATCTGCTGAGAGCCCAAAAAATCAATTCGAGACTCAACGCCTTCCCACTGACTGGGGACAAATTAGGTACAGTCAGGAAGCTGCACATCAGGCAAGAATTATGCCTCAGGTTAGAGGAACCAACAGTATTGGGAAAAAATATGTAACAAACAAGGAGAATGTTAGGCTTTAAAAACACACATTCATTTCAGAGAAATATTCCATGGCTGGTTTGTAAGTGTGAAACACAGCGAGGCAAGCTTGTTTCTGAGTTTATTCAAGCCATAATTTTTATTCTCATTTATTTATGGATTTCCATATTTAGACTACATCTTAGTGCTTCTTTTTTCATGACATCCCTCTGCATACAGCACCTTTCCCTCTGTTTCCAAGTAGCCTCCTTCATTGCTTCCTCTGTGGTGCTCCAGAACCCACCTCCCTAACATTCCAGTGGCTACAGGCAGTTTTCCTGACCTATTCCTTCAGCCATTTCCACCATGCAGCTCCTGCTGTGCTCCTTTCCTCATCTCCTGTGCAGAAAAGACTTTTCTCATTATTCCCCTGCCCACAAGGCAGCCCCCTTCTACAGGAGGTGCTGTAGAATCATAGATTCATAGAATAGTTAGGGTTGGAAGGGACTTTAACAATCACATAGTTCCATCCCCCCCTGCCATGGGCAGGGACATCCCACTACATCAGGCTGCCCAAGGCCCCACCCAACCTTGCCTTGAACAGCTCCCGGGATGAGGCATCCACAACCTCCCTGGACAACGTGTTCCAGCGTCTCACCACTCTCATAGTGAAGAAATTCTTCCTAATGTAGGAAGGTTTCTCCTCAGGCACTTCATCCTTTCCCTAGAACAGCTGCTCAGGTGAGGTACAAATTCTCACAACATCACTACGTGACTTCACACTCCTCAATTTCCTATAGCAACTCTCATGTATGGAGAGACACGCAGCAACAGCTACACAGGTACCTACCTATCCTGCACATACACTCTGACCGGCCTGCACAAAACCACACTTGGGTTACCACCTCCCTGCGGCTTTTGCATCTTGGGAGTTAACCAAAGCAGTATTTACACAAGCACAATCTGGGACCTACACACAACAAAGAATAACAAACCATGGTTGAGCTGCTAGGTGAGCCATGCAGCTGTGCCGAAGCTTGTGCCATGTGTAGCTGTGTAACACTTCCAAGCAGACAGACAACTTCCCAGTGACTAGTGACTCACCCTGACTTTTGTTAGTTAAAACAGCTGAGAAAGGGGGAGGCAATCAGATGGTGCAACTACTAAGTAGGGGAAAAAACTTAAAACCACTACTTTCTGGTGTGAAGAAATAAACTTGCGGCATGTTTATAAGCAAGATTATATTGCTCTGTGGCTACTGTGATGAAGGAGGTATACATGATTGCAGTCCCTTTATAATCAAGCTTCTCATCACACTATCCAGAGACAGTAAATGCGATGCAGCTGCCTGGTTCAAGTCCCGATACCCACTTATGGCAAATGTCAACCCAGCAATGCAAGAGAACTTACTTAAGTAAGCGCATATATATAGAGAGATATTATATAAATTTTGTTGAATGTAATCGGTACCTGAAGGGGGTGTACAAGGGAGCTGGGGGGGACATTTTGTAAAGACACGTAGTGATAGGACGAGTGGCAATGAGTATAAACTGGAGAGGGGCAGATAAGGAGAAATTTCTTCACTATGAGGATGGTGAGGCACTGGAACAGGTTGCCCAGGGAAGTTGTGGCTGTCGCATCCCTGGAGGTGTTCAAGACCAGGTTGGATGGGGCCTTGAGAAGCCTGGTCTGATGGGAGGTGTCCCTGCCCACAGCAGGGGATTTGGAATTAGATGATCTTTAAGGTCCCTTCCAACTCAAACCATTCTATGATTCTATGATTTTAATTAGATCTAGAGCTTTCAATGCAAGCACCTACGGTTATGCTTATGCACCAGCATAATCCTCTGCACAACAGGGGAATCTCAGGCAGCAGGATTGCTTAACAACTCTCCTAAGCAACTACAAGTGTCGCCAGGCTGTCTTCCTCTCCACAATTATGCTTTGCTATTAACATGATCCACAGAAGAACAAATAAATCACATTGCAACAAGCCTTCGTTATGACTGGGAGCACATTTCACTGCATGAGTGGAGAGCTTCTAAAGAATTATATTCTAAGGATGTCTGATTTTGGGAGGCTACTTTGGTGAACACTAGCAAAGTGTCTCTATATGTTAACATATCAAGAGAATGCGTCAAATCACTTCGCAGTGTACTGCAACTGAGCGGATTCCAATACTCCTCTTATTTCTAAGAAAATAATTACAATTATCCCCCTGGAAAGCAATGGGATCTTTCATGCAAGTAAGGTGCCCGCAGGAAGTTTTATTCTACACAACACATGTGATGTAACATATGTGATTGAAAACACATGTGATGATTTAAAGGCTTACTGTGATATTACTAGTTTGACCAAATAGAGCGCAGAGTGTAACAGTAGATGTGAATGTTCACTGTATGCATCTGTGCTACAGCAGAGCATCCAATACATTTGCATGGGATCTGAACAAAGAATTTTGCTTAACAATGGGCCTATAAAATTAAAAACCTACAACTCAAACCAAGAAGAGCTGGAGTTCCTTTCCACTTGGTGAAGCATCTGGCCTGATTGATGGTGGCTGTCAATCACTGCCATGTCATCACTCCAAAACCGTGAAACATCCCTGTGACCGTGTTAATTAACTCCCCTTGCAAAGTGTTTAAGCCGTAGAGCGAGGTTACTCACGTGATGTCTCTGCGCTGATAGCAACCTTGAAGAAGGCAGGCGATCAGGTCACTGATAAACTCCACATCATCCCTGTGAAGAGCAGCTTCCAGTTCCTAACGAGCAGAAAGGAGAAAAAAAATCCAACTATTAAACCAGTTCCTTAAAATTTACTGCTGGATGATCAGGACTAAAAAGACCCAAGCAGCCTCAAGTACGTGTACAGCAGCAGAGCATACACTGGGTAAGCTGACCTTCCCCATCATTAGAAGCAGTGATACTATTGCCTCTTCATTGCAGGAGTTTATGGGAAGACCTTGAAAGGCTTTTACCAAATGTCACTCTCCAGCCAGAAGACTAATGCTTTTGTCTGGAAGTAGAAAAACAGGGTTCAGTGAGGTTGAGATACTTTAGCTTAATAAGAAACCCATGATTTCTCCCATATACAGCTGATGAGCAGAAATCAACAGTTCCATTCTCCTGCTTTGCTTTCCACTTGCTAAGACCGGTGAGTTCATTTAAATGACATCCTTAGAAATCATAGCCCTGAAAGCCACTTACACGGAGAAGTACCAGTTTCAGATGGATAGGCAGAAATGGCTGAAAGCTAGCAATAAAATGCCTCAAAGAAAAGCAGGCATTTTGATTATTTGACTTATTTCTCTTTGGTTTTTTGTTTGTTTTTCTCCAGTAAGGGAGAAAGAAGGGATGTCAGACCACACGACCCAAAACCTCAACCCTTGATGGAGACAGTGGTGGAGAGAATCATGGCTTGTTTCAACACGATAAGAGTTTACGTCAAAGTGTGATGCAGGAACTGATCCACAAAAAAGGATAAACTTCTGAAACATAGTTGCTACGAATTTCACACATATGGTGAAAAATATCGGGCTTTCAGCTAGCAATTTCAAGCTTTGTTTTCAAAATACTAGGTTAGCCACAATTATATTTATATGCCAGAAAATCACCCACATTAAGGAAAAACCCTCTTCCTGCAAGAGTTACCATCAGCAGTATACAGCACTTAGCAAGATGTAATATGGATAAACAATATAGGCATAAGAAGCTATTCTTTTTGGGTTTCAGAGTAAATAATGGATTGAATACAAATTCCTTCTTGAATGTTACTCAACAGACTGTCACACAAATAGCTAAACTAATGACTACAGAATAAAGGTTAATGGCCAGAGAATAAAGGATAAATGTTCTGGCACTTACCCAATAAAGAAGAGAAAGTGCTTTTTTATTAGACCGCAGTAACTGTGGTAATAAAATTATTGATAACAGATTGCAGATTAAATGCTGCTTGTAGTTTTTTATTGGAAATGTATTAATGGCATATTTTCATTATGAACACCACTCTTATTTACCTCTTCTGCAACATCCAAAGCCCCCCTAAGTGGGAGCCTGACACCTGCCCCATGAAGAATGTATTAAACGCACCTATTATATGTGGAAACTCAAGGCAAGGAAAGGCCAGCAGGCAGTCAAAGCCTGACATAGCGTCCCTGCGGCAAAGCTAGGAGAAGTCCCAAGGATCTCTGTTCTGGCCTCTAGATTACTACCCCACTTAATGACAAGTTAATACAAAAAATGCAGTCGCTGCTTGCCATCCCTTGGAGAGAGTGATATTATTGTCATATAAATAGTAATCACACCATATAAATAGCAATTATCAAGTGAATTCACTTGCTAAGCAGCTAGTATTTTGGAGGTGTTTGTTAATTTTATTTGTAAACAACTGCAGTGGACATCTGCCCTCTAACAAAACATACCTGAAAGGGGAAAAACAAGCGTTCAAACATCCCAGGTGTTAGTACAGTGCTCTGGTTTGAGCTAAAATGACACACAGTAAACTTGCATCTTGTGAAAAATGACATGTTAGGACCCAGAATAAAGGGATGGGGAGGGAAATAAGCCTCCAGGCTAGGCTATTCCCCCCTACTCAGCCTCTCCCTCATCTGGGTACACTTGCACACTAAAGCTGTCAGTCAGCAGCCTGCCTCTGCTAGGATGCAACAGCCTTTTGTATGAAGGGATATTTAAATTGCCTCCCATGAGCCTTTTCAGCCTGCTGTTTGACTAACACTCCTTAAGCAGTGGCCACCATGGGCTCTGATAGCCCCTATCTCCAGCAATTGTTTTCCAGTCCCAGGAGTGACCTTTATGTTTTCCAAGCTGGCAGTTCACCCTGAGAGCTGGGGGACATTCCTGTGGCACTGGGCAAGGCGCTGCCTCCTGGACAGACACTCACCACTCTGCCTTAAAATACTAAGCTGGGGAGTTTCCCCTCTATTGCTGCTTCCTTCCTCCCAGATGGGTGCTCCTTGTCCCTGCCTTCATGGTGGGTGCAGCACCCATTTGAGCACTCAATCGAGCTGCGTTCAGACCTCACAGCCACTGGCTAACAAGGGTACTGAGCATGCAGCCCCATGCGGGGGTGGGGGCAGAGTCCCGGTTCCACGCTGCGTTAAAGGTCTCTGGCACAAGAGAGGATTAATCAGCACATGCATAGCATAGGGCTAACGTAGGTGCATTATCTGAAGGTCTGTCATTAGTAGGTATGAGGCTGTCAGCACCTTTGTAGAAAAGCACTTGCACCGCACTCCCCAATGCCATGGGTCCTGCCTCTAGCCCATTCTGGTCCCCTGGTCCCTACTGACAGTCACAACTGGTGCCAGTGGGTTCTAGTAAAGGCACAGTCCAAGTATTACTGTGATTAGTTGTCTTGGAAAAAAAAAATATTGCCATTATCCTTTAAAGTTTTCGCCTACATGTTCTTTGCTTGCAAAAGGGTAAGAACAGCAAGACGTGCTTTAATTTCCTAGGGCTGGGTCCATTGGCCCTGTTTTACTGAATGTCACAATTTCCTATCCCAGTAGATTCTCCAGCTTTCTGACCCAAAACAAATAAATCCTGGATTTTTCCCACATGCCCAGAGTGCTGCGGGAACACCAGGGACCAGGAGGATGCAAAGCAAACCTTAACATCTCAAGAATGCAAACATGAAAGAGTCAGGACACCCCCACCGGAGTTTCACCTAATGCTACAAGCCCAGATTTTGCAGCAGAAGGAATAAACTTCAGTTTTCCAGCCCTTCCCTCCAACAACAGACAGCCAACAACGCAGCATGGTGCCCGAGCAGTGCATCTGAGCAGAGGTGGCTGAAGTGACCCCAGGGACTCCCAGGAGAAGAACACCAGGGACTCCCGGGAGAAAGAGGCCACCACTCCCTCCCCACCTGGTCCTCAGGGCAACCCCTGTCCCAGGAGCCCATCCCTGTGCTCCTCTGGCTTGGTGAGGGTAAGCAGGGAGCTGCTGGGCTTCTTCTCCGCCACCATCCCCCCCACGCCTCCAATCCTTTTGTTTTTCCCCTTTTCTCTTTGAGCACTGAGCTGTAAGCACAGAAATCTGAACCTTGCCAAAACGCTTTGGGGATGGCACAGAAAGGAAACAGAAGAGGCAGCAAATCAGCAGAGGAAGGGCGCGGGGCGGGGGGGGGGGAACGGACACACATCTCCTCCTCCTTTAGCTGGAGAGAGCAACAGACAGGAGAAAAGCAGGATTCTCCCCCTCTCCAGCTGGCGTCACACCTCATTAGGGAAAAGCCTGTTTAACGTCTTTCCCTCCCCCCCAGCCCAGGACTAAATCCCCGGAGCCAGGCAAGGGCTGCCGGGAAAATGCTGGAGCAAGGTTGACCACCTCACGCAGGAGGAGCAATGGCCCCAGGAAGGGTTAGCCAGGGCAGGCAAGAGGGCACTGACCCATCCCTCCCTGGGAAAACAGCTGGCAGGGGTGGGCTGGGAGAGAAGGGCGCACTGCTCCATGCCTGCCTGCCTCACGCCGGGCGGCTGGCAGGTATGGTTAAACCCACTGGAGTGCTGCTGGCCAAAGGTTTTTGAGTCCAAAACCACTGCTCCTCTAGAGCTGCTGTTAGCATTTATTTGTTGCGAGTACTATTTCTGTCTGCTCTTGACAGCACAGAAGTGCTGTGGCTTCTGGATGCATGGTGACCCAAGTCCCACGCTGCCCGAATTATACCCCTTTGCGATATCTTGCCCAGACTTTTGAGAGGAAAGATGATCGGGTTCTCAGGAAAAAGCAAATAAATGAGTCTACAAACATGACAGCAGTGATGCCACTGTCACCAACACCAGCACAGAGGTGACAGCAGGGCTGCTGCATGTGCTGGTTTTCTGAACTATGGAAAGCAGCTGGTCAGACTCCAACTCCTCACAAACTCCTGTCTGCTCAGAGGGTGGTGTTGCAAAATTTGGGGTCCTCGTTTCAGAAGATGGGCTCCCTCAAAGCTGCAGGGAAGCCCAGCATGAGCAGGCTGGGTGCTGACATAAAAAAACAAATTTAAAGGCTTCCTCTCTGCTGGAGCTGAATCATCTATAACCAAATGTGATGGACATAACCAGTTTAAGCACAGCTAAGCCTTGTTCAAGTTAGCCATCAGTTTAGAAACCCCAATCCCTTCAGCTCTATTTCCATACCGCTGCCGTTATCAGCTTTCCTTTGCAATGCTCCCAAGTGACTCAACAGGCTTTTGCAGAGGCTTTAGAAGATCACTGAAAGCTACCAGTGGGCTGTGCTGAGCCAGTCCCAACCCATGCACTGAAATTTCAATGCCATCACTAAACAGTGTCAGGACATTCTTTTCCCCTCATGGACAATTAATGACAACAGGTACCTGGGCAAGAGTTAGGTGAGTTCATGCAACAGTACAATTATTGGGATTGCACAGGAAGATGAGAAGTCAATGGCAGGTCTGAAATGCTTCCAGTGAGCGTTGTTTACTCCCATGTTGCCTGAAGATGGTGTGTGAGCCTCACATCTCCAGCCAAGAGCTCCTTCCTGTCCCCTCCACCAAAGAGCCAGCCATCCTAGGATGCAGGGACTTGGGGAAGGACCACTGCTCCCTGCAACACATCCCAGATTGAAAATGTGGCACACTCCTTTCAGCCACAGAGCACATCCAGCTAATTCACTCTAAATGGCAGCAGAAGGCCAATGCAATGAACAGCAGGGCATGGTCCTGGAGCTGAGGTGACGGGATCCAGCTACACCACAAGCCAGATGCTCTGCCAATCCCCACAACTCAGTCTGTTGGTTTGTCGGTGTACTCAGCCCCGAGGGACATACTCTTAATGCCTGAAAAATACATGCCCCCCACCCAGCAGCCAGAGTGCTTTCTGCAGGCTGGTGCCATGTTCTCCCTGCTTGTCATTGCTGCTGTCACATGGAAATAGTTTTCAAACTGTCAAACCTACTGAGAGGGCCCTGCTCTGCATGACAAGACAGAAGGGCATTGCAGGGAATTAGGGGTATTCCTTGGGCCACGATATCCTAGAAGCACAAGCAGCAGTGGGTTTAGACAACTGACAAGTCAGGAAGAAATTATGGCTTCTGATCCTGACAGAGTCTCACAGCCCTGTTATCTTAAGTGGCTAGTTTGAGACATCGTGCATTATCCATGTCTGCAGCTGGATGTGCTTCTCCTAGCTTTCCTAGTCCTGCAGAAGCCTGCAACACTGTCCTCTCTTGATATGATGCTCCAGGGCTTTACAGCTTCCTGAGCCAAAAGGTCCCCGACTCTTCCACTCCACCTTTCCACAGCAGAAAGAGTGGGTGCTGAACACCCTCCCTGTGCGCCTGGCATCAAGAACCAAGTCCATAGCTCTCTTCAAGTAAACAACATCATATTCACCTCACGCCCTGGGGACCATGAGCTGAAACGAAGCTGAGCTGGCCCTCTACAGTGCCTTTAGGGATGAGAGGTGAACAGGTTTGACGACACCCAGCACCTGCAGTGGTGCTGGCTCTTCTCCAAGCTGTCAAGAATTGTGTGCTTGGGGGCAAGGGATGAAGAGCAAATGTCTGAGGGAGGAGAAAAACTATGCTGTCAGAAGGGGAGTAGCACTTGTGGAGGGGCAAAAAGCAGGAGCAGCAAAGCTATCACTTTTTCCCATTTCTTCTTGTCCCCCCATAATGTCTGTCAGTGCCTTCTGAGACCTCTATCTCCCTCAACTTTCTGTGAGCAGATTTTGAAGGCTATTTCAAGCACGTTGTAAATAGGGGCATAATGTTACTCCAGGGCTAAGCAGACGTGTGAGATGACAGCTTTGTATAAAGGGAGATGGTTATAAACAGAAAGCCAGGGAGAATTTTTCATATTGCCTCCACACTACGGCTGTTTGCAAAGAAGAAATCCCATGTGCTCCCCCTCAGTGCCAGCAGTGTGATGGATAACCTCAGCCATCCTCCAGCAGCTCCCTTTAAGCTATGAAAGGGGATACACAAACGTTGAATTCTGCTCAGTTCAGCCCAAGTAGGTTTGAAAATGCAAACTTTTTCCAATGTCAATGGACATTTTTGGTCAGGCGAGAATTTTCTGGGCTTGGTTTATAGGCATACTTGGCTTTTGTTTTCCTTTAGCTTGTCTAACAGGGTGCTTAAAAATCTAAGACCACCATGCTATCTACCACCCACCCCACTTGCCAGAACAGTTGTGGATTCTTGTTCTCCATCCATGTTAACTTGCTGCCTGATCTCTCCTTTGGGACTGGGACCCTCCGCTGTTTGCACAGCATGATGCTGCTTGCTCTCCAACTGGAATTTTTCACTGCTGTGCAAAACAAACAAATATGACCATCTCAAGCTGGGTGGCTAAACTGTACTGAAAAGAGATTTCAGACTGATCAATCCAGTCTTCCTCATGCCCCATAGCAGCATACTGATGCTAATAAAGCTTTCCTCTCCTCCTAGCTTATATTGCCCACAGTGCAAGTGAACTGGGAAAAAAAGATTACTTTTCGTATGAAGTTTATGCATCGGAAGCACCTAAAAGATGTAAAACTGTGGCTTATTTCATTTCTTCCCTCTGCAAAGTCCCTTTTCAGATGGACAGGGTTCATGTGAAGCTCTGAAGTAAAAAGCAATTAATTAGTTTCTGTTTAATATTTAGACATTAGTACTTTATGCCTCTGGAGCGGCTTTCATCCTAGAGTATCAAAGCCTATAAAGAATATTCAGTAAAGCATTGCAGCACCTGTGAAAGAAGGGGAAGCACACAACAACACACAGAACAATTTTACAGATGGAGAAACTAACACAAGCCCCAGCACCCTTACCAGAGGCATGCTTCACATAGAGGTGAGGCTGAGAGAGAAACCACAAAGGCTCGACGCTTGATGTCATTGCTGTCGTCTTTGTTTCTCAGCAGTTTTATTACCAGCCAAAGCAATTGGTGACCTTGCTAGTTTCCTCCAAAGGATCATTCCTCCCTTTTAAAATAATCCCCTCTTCATTCAGAGCAGCTAATCTACACCATTTCCCACAAACCAGTTATACTGGCCGAGGGGCAAGCATCACACTGGGCACTGAACTGCCTATACCCAGGACAGAAATTTAAGGCTCAGCATAACTGATGGTCTCCAGTTTGAAGTTTGCAGACCTCTTGCAGACCCCATGGAAGACTTCCAAGAGGGTTGTGAAGGGCAATCAAGAAAAGTAAGCTTAACACCAGTCTACTTAAATTTCTAATCAGGGGTCCCTGCCTTTACAGGAAAAGCACTGAGTTCACACACTTCAAAAAACCAACAACAACAAATAAAACACCCCCACAAAGAAAGTAGCTGACCACTACTGGCCAAGCCACAAGTTCAACTCTTCTAGCTGAAAATAACCTCCAGCCACAAAAGCATAAGAGGAAACAAAAGTCTGCTTGAATTGCATCCTGTTTGCCTCGTCCTCAGAAAGATATCATTTATTATCACCTAGACACGATCTCTCCTGGTAGCTGTGCTGATATGGAGTATCAGATTTACTCAGATAGTTAAACTTGTTAATTGTGCTGGTTTAGGCTTTTGGGGTTCTTTATTGGGAAGACAGGCTAGGGAAATTAGAGAGCAGACCGCTAGAGATTGGGACCATTCTGAAGCTAACCCGTAATACCATATAGATTATATATTTTTAAGTGCTCTCAGTCCCATGCCAGTAGTACCTTGCTGATAAAACCAAACCAGAACAACTCCAAATTCTCCACAATTGCTGGATTTAGCATTTCTATTTATGGGCTAAGTACTACCAGCAACTAAAGACTAAAAATCTTAGCAACTGTTTTACACAGTGCCTTGGGTGAGTGCAGTCACATCAGTGGGGAACATCATCAGCACAGCTCTACCTGTTCTTGACGTTGTTTATGGGAACATCACCAGGTTAGCTATGGTCCCTCCTCAGACGATTCAGCTGCACGATAAATAAAGAACAGCTGATCCTGCCATGTCACCATCTCCTGCGGTAAGAGGCTTCCTGGGTACCTAGTGGGAGTTCTGCTAAGCTTTTAAGCCCATTGGCAACGTGGGGAACAGTCTGTAGCTCCAAAGCCAAGAGGCTCGAAGTAATAATCCGATTTCAAAGCTCCTCCTCCTCTCCAGCCAAAGGCAGCAAGGGAGGATGAGATCAGACTGTAGATGCTCTTCATTTTAGGTCTGGCCACTGCGCTTATCTGCTCAGCATGAGCACAGGGAAGGGAAAGGATGAGTGCCAAAATCTGGAATGGATTGCTTGGCTAAAGTTTCTGCAAAGATTTCAAGACTTATGGGGGAAATATTTTTTTTTAAAGAGGATTTTCACTGCTCTCGATATAGCCAGACTGGCCCACCTAAGCCAACCTCCTCTTTTCTAGTTCACGCACCAGCCAAAACTCCTAGGGGATTTACTCCCTGCCATCATGCACTGCTGATGCAACATGGCACGCAAGCTGTGCAGCTGGTTTGCACTCTCACCACAAAACTTCTCCTGCAACAGTGAGTGGTGCTCCAGCATTTACAATGCCCCCCCTCTCCAGGATGTTATTAGCTGTCATTTGATAAGCAAGCCATGAAAAAAAACTATCTTCATGGGCATCAAAATAAACAGAAACCCCAGATAATCCCCTTAAGGGTTCAGTCGATTCCTTTACATCTCTTCTGCCTCTAAAAAAAAAGACGACAACCTGGTTTTCAAATTGGGGAAGAAAGGTCCCTGTTCACTCTTGCCTGAAAAAGCAGGATGAAATCATAAAATATATAAAGACAAAAAAAAAAAAAAGGCTCTAAAGCCTTGCTTTTTCCCTTTAATCTGATCTCCGTGGCCAGCCATTCTTCTGCCTCCCCTTTGGATGCTGCAGGGAGCACAGCCCACAGTGAAACCCACCACAAACAAACCCTGGCAGGCTGCTCAGCAGGGAGATCTGCCTTAAAGTGCTATCGGCATTAAAAAACTCTTCCTCCTCGCTCAGAGTCAGACAAAAGTAAAGCTGCTGAGAGAGCCTGCAGCCACACACAGCTACCTTATGGGTCTCTACCACTGTGCATGGCCAAGATGAATGGTGGATGAATTCCACTGCACCGCTAAGCTGAAATCCAAGTTCCAGTATTTTTTTTCTATTAATTTAGCAAAGATGAATTTGCAGAAGTACGAAATAGGTGCCTACCAGTATCAGCCCTGATGATGCAGCCAGCCAGCTACTCTGATGTGTGAACTGCCTGCTTGCAACAAGCTTAGTCTGGAGCCTAAGGAGTTTAAAAAACACACATCTATTCCATGGCATAACAGTTTGTAGAACCACAACTAACAGATCTCTTTTGTACTCTTGGATAACTGTCTGCACTGCTCTGGATAGCCAAAAGCATCACCTTGCTTATCTGTCAGACTCTGTCAGCTTATTCCAAGCTTATGCAGTCCAGACATACTTTACTACAAAAATTAATGGCTTTTATACAATATTTTTTATTAGTATAAGAAACACAGATGTTGTCACGCTAATGAGCGATACATCCACAAAGCGATAGGTTTGTCATAGGAAATGTTTCAAGCCTGTTGTAATATTGGAATGCGAGTCTCAGTTCCTTACATAGCTCTGGCTTCTTAGCACACGTCACTGCAGGATCCAATGTCAAAATAAACACGAGAAGTTACCTCCTCCAGTGCTTACACTCTACCTTCAGCCCTGGCCAAAAAAATCTGTGTTTCATTTGATATGTAGAAAAGCCCTCCAGAGCTTTGAAAGCTTGGTTGGGGCTCAGAGCCTCCATCCCCCAGCGATGGTTATCTGGAACAGGAGGCCTCCCAATTTACACGGGAATTCCATGCTTCCTCAGCTGTCCTGCTGAAGACAGAGACCTGCCCTGCTCTGCTGAGCTGTCATCTTCCACAGGACGCTCGTAAAAACCCAAACAGGACCCAGAAGGGTTGCTTGGGGACCGATTGCTGCTGGAGCAGCCAGGAGACAAGCTGAGAGCCCCACAGGAATTCCCACTCCCTTCCCCACAGCTGAGGAAAGGCAGAGGAGAGAACCTCTACTCAGAAAAAAACCAAAGCTGGCAGAGCCAGGATTTTTAGGCTGAGTAAAGCATAAAATCTCAGAAGCTGCTTTTTGTGACACACTGCAAGTAACTCTACATTTGCACAAGTGTTGCCGTGCAACTGGCCTGACTGAAGCCCCTTGGCCAGAGGTGGCCGTGAACCACCACCTCCACTCGTGTCTGGAAGAAGCTCAGCTTGCCTGTGCATTTGCCAAGGGAAATGGGACAGAGCACTTCATGTGTTGCGGAGGTGGACGCCCTGTGTTTTACTCCACATCTGGCAGTGCTGCTCCATAAAAAAGGTGATGGAGTGCTTGTAGCTCTCCTTCCAGAGCACAGAATGAATATCTTCTTCAACACATATGCCATACAGAAATTTTTCTCTAGCTAAATTTAATGTCTTTACAGCCAATAAATTTGCAGATAGCTACAAACACTTGGCCATTTACACAATAATAGTTACAACTGCCAGCAAAGGCAAATTATTATTAATGTTAATTATTATTATGATGTTCATAAATGTTAATGCTAACTACACTCTTAAAACACATACTGTAATTTGAGAGAAGGGCAGTAAACTATTGCCCAGATGCAGAGGAAACTAGGCCTTTTGCTGTAACACTTATACAGATGTTAGTTGGAATACCTTTTTCTCCTAAATTCTCTTCTGCCATCCAGAATAAGAAACAAACAAACAAACCAACACAGATTATTTAAGAAAACAAAGGTCTATTACATCTTGTAAATTGTAATAGCCAGCTTTATTTCGGCAATTTAGTGCAGAAATGATGACACCGGATTATCCGCACAAAATGCTTTGGTTGGATAAAATAGCTGATCTGTCTGAAGTGAGAGGAAAAAATATGGCAACAGATAATTATATAACCAGCTTGTAAAAGTGTTGTTAGTAAAGCATGGGATCAGGAAAGCTCTGGCTTTTATTCTCATTTCATGCATTCAGTGATGAGAGCTAAATCTCTGTCCGTCTCTCTCTCCTCCCCCACCAAAAAGTTAGATAATCTTTAGCCAATCCTGTAAAACACTCGCAATCTTTGAGTAAAAGCAAGGCTGAGGTTAATGTACTGCTACTTCTTTAACATTCAGATGCTGTGTTCTACCTTGACAATAAAAGAAAACTGGAAAAAAATTTCCTCTACCATTCAGACAAGGTAGATCAAGGACTTGGGGGTAAACTCTAAAGTCCAACATTTTAGTTTGAAAGGACATTACCAGTCACTGGAATTCACATCTTCAGAAATTGACTAAGTGATAAAATACAAAAAGAAAAAAAGAAAAAGCTTTGCTAGAAGGTATCTCTTTGTTTAAAGGAAGGAATGGGAACATTAGCCATTCTGTACATTAACTAAACATAGCAAAAAAACCACGCGTGACCCTTGGTCTTAGTTATCCACAACTGGATGTCTCTGGAAATCTTTCCTCAGGAGTACAGTTTTGCCTCTCTTTTCTCAGGAATGACAGAGGCGAATCCAAGCAGGATAAAAATTAAACCGGTGGCAACGGACCCTGAAGGTTTGACAGTGACCCGCAGCACCAAGGTCTTCGAAACTGCTTTCATTTGCCAGAACATAAATTAGATTCCTCACTAGGTATGGCACTGGGGTTAATGGGAGCTTTATAAAGCCTTCTTTGAACGTACAGATTATCCTTTTCAAAAAAGACTAATCTTGAGGTTTAGAGTACAGTACTGGGAGCCAGGAAAACTATTCCCAGCTCTGTCAGGCTGGGTGACTCCAGGCAACCCACTTGACTATTCTCTGCTCTTTTTCAATACGCACAAAATAGAGACAAATACCTAAATCTCCCATGAGGCTTAATATTTGTAAGACAACGAGAACCAGATTAACTATTCACAGATTCCTTGAAACAGAAGAGGATGGCAGGTCCTCTTCTATGCAGGATTGCTAAACCTCTCTAAACAATAAGTCCCATAGACAGCAGCAAAGACACCTGCACTGTGCACCTCGTACAGGCAAGAAACCTGAATCACGACATTACAAATGACATTCTTTTCAGATGTGAAAGAAACGTCTCATCCTGTCTGGCATTTCTGCTCAAAAGGAGCAAACTAAGGAACTAAGAAAGCCTGTGGTTTAGGGAAAGGATGCTGGCTAGGCAACTCTCAAAGAACAGCTTTCTTCTAGAGGATCTGATTTTATGGCAAGAATTTTAAATACAACTTAAAGGCAAGAAAATAAATTAAATTTAAAAAAAAACAATGAAGCATTTCAAAGGTAAAATACAGAAAACTACCAAGAGTGTGAGATAACGCAGAACATTCAGCGCTGGGAACAAAGATCACTGCTTTCCTTCCAAGAAGTAATCATCCTAGACTTCTCCACTGTGCAAACCAATAGTGGCTTAGAGCATCCTCTCAGAAGCATGCCATTCCCCACCTAGTGTTATAGTTAAGTATTCTTCATGTTTCAGTTTCCATAGTTTAGTCTCCTTCAAAATTTACGATGAGCATAAAACACTTAGATATAAAATAATGCCATGATTTCCAAACCTCCTTAAAAGAGAGCACAAAGAGCCTTACCTGTGCTATGCACTACAGCATTTCGAAGACTCACATCTTCCAAAACTGAGCACAGCCACACACACTGTAGCACATCTTGGATGTAATCACATGCTGCTACTCTCTAGAACACCTAGTTGTCCATGAGTGCAGGTGCCTGACCTGGTCAGTCTCAGGGGACTCAATCCCACTGCGTTGATGGGTGCTAACATTTCCTGTGGTTCAGCCTCGCTAATAAAGCTTTAGCCAGAGGAGTTCCAAAGACTATTTCCCATCTCATTCTGTTCTAGCACCCAGAAATCTCAGAAAGTAATGTTAACTCAATAGTCTCCGTGCCACTTCCACCCAGTTGTAACAGAAGAAGCAGCAAACAAACAAACAAAACCATATCCTACACCCTAGACTATAAAAGCTGCTCACTCCAGGGTTTCTTACACAGGTGAAAGTTATCCAACCACAACAATGTAATGTTGCTTCCTGCCTTTCCTCTGAAATAAATTTTGGTGTTGAAAAAACTCCACCTATGCATTTACTGTGGGCAGCCTCATTTGACACAGGAGTACATTCACAGCCTGCAATCAAGGAATAGCATTCAGGACTACTTCTGTACAGAATCTGTCCATTGATTTGAGAATGAACAAAAAAAATATCCAAAAATGCCCAGACTCACTTTTGCATAAACTGAGGTATCATAATTATTTTTCATAGAAAAAGCAAATGATTATATCTTCCTTACAGCTCTTGTGAAAGAGCTAGAGCAGTTTGATCCATTGCTCTTTATTCCTTTGAACATACATCCAACCTTCCAGCCACTCTGTGCTTACTGGCTGTGTGGAAGGTAAAGCATCAAGGAACACTAAAAGATTAATTCTCACAATAGTGGGAAGCAGGAGTCCCGGCTCTTGCAGAGGTGGGAGGGGAGAAGGGAGAACGATGAGTGTGTAGGCTGCATCAGTGGTCTTTGGACTTCCTTGCCATGATTTCATCTTCTGCTTAGAGTTATCTTAAAGGAAGCTACCACAGAAAGGGTGCCCTGACAACTTAAATGTAGAAAGTGTTACGGAAATTTTGTTTTATAACTGCAAAGCCTACTAGAGGGAGTTATATGTGAGATAAATGCAAGGCATGGCTCAGCACCGGAGGTAATATCTAAGGCACAAACAGTTTGTACTCTGTTTGTTAGAAGTCATGCAGTAGCTGAATAGATTTATGATTCAGATGTTTTAGTGTTGGTTAACAGTGATTAGCTCAAACTCTTAGAAAAACAGAGAAAGATTAAGCTTTTGTCTGCTCCAGCCCTCATCCTTCCTTTGCCTGGCAGTCAGGGTTACTGATTGTTTCTCTCTCTTTTTGAACAGCAGAATGGCTCTGAGCCACACTCCCTACAGAAGCAGAGCACGCTGCCAATATAATCATAAACATTGCATTCAACAGCTAATCATTTAAGTGCAAAAATCATTCATTCAGGTACAGCCTATGCAAGAATATTTGTAAGATTTGGTTACACGGGAACATTTAAGAGTAGGGTTTTTCTAACCCTAGAGATCATTTGGGACACAGCAAGGGCTGACAAAGAAGGACTGGTTTAGTTAACTTTTTCTTCAGCCTCTGTATAAGCTAAGTAACATAGACACAAGAGGATTTCATGCATCTTTATGGCATTTAACCTCACAACAACCATGTGGGCTTCTCACAGATAAGCTAAGTGACTTGCCCAAGATCACACAGGAAGCCAAATGCAGAGCACTAAAACTGAGCCTAACAGCTCTCAGGCTAGACCTCTGACCACTGCAGCATTAATCCATTCCTAATGTAGTTTAATTCCTAATGTAACGTAATGCTCAGCTAACAGATTTAGTCCAACTGATTATTGTAGCACGTGTAGCTATATATTGAAGGAAGACATCCGATTTGGATTTTTCTGTGAATTGCATCTCTATGTATAAACATAATGATACATCTTCAGCAACCCTCCAGCAGAATGAAATGCTGCTGAACTTCAAAACCACACTTCAGCTAAACTCTCTGTTACGGAGGAAGGGGGAAGAAGGGCACTGCTCCTGTCTCACTGCATCCACAAGATGATGCATATTCCCAGCTCTAACTGAGGTTTAAAGTCCATAGGGGCACACCTGAACACAACACTCGATTTTTCAAATGCTCAGAGCCCATCACAACCCTGTTTTGTTAAAACTGTAAGGGACTGTACACATTCAGGGAATCAGAGTATTTTAATAATTCATAGTAGAGATACAGCATCAGTAAGTCATACTGCTGTAAACACAGAGCAATAACAGGACTTGCATAGGAAGGCACCCAATGGCAGATTCCGCTCTTACAGATCCAGCCAGGACCACTCATCCAGGATGACTCTGGACAAATGCTTATGTGCTGACCCAGCAGAAAACATAAGCAGCAAACACTATGCGCTTGGTACGTCTCCAGCCCCCTGCACATGATCACCGCTCACAGAGTCTGCCTGTGTACAATCCAACACATCTGGAAGGCTGCATATCTGCACATCAGTGGTCAGGCAGGTCCAACACAGAGAAGGAGCGTCAGGCTTATTATGCAGGAGTTACAGATATTATCTGAGTGATTTCTATCCAAAAGCTCCCAGACAGGAATAGAGGAGGCCCCAGACTTCCCTTGACTGCTTCTTAAAAAACTGCAGTGCTGCTTTCCTTGAGAAGCCGTGCACGGTGTGAGCAGATTAAGGTCTATTAACTTAAAGAAATTTTTAAACTGTGCAAAATGGAACTAAACTTGGAATTAACTGGACTGGTGTAAAATTATACCTTAAGGCACACAGAAACCAGATTAGAAGACAGATGGTGAAGAGGAAAGGAGAAAAAATAAGAGTGGATTGGATATACATATGCGGATTTACATTCTGTGAGCTTGGCACACGTTTTTGAGGCATTTTTTATTTCTAGCATAATAGAAAGTTGCCTGACACTGCTGGTATACTAGATAAGGGGGGAAAAGAGCAGATGCTTTTAAAGGGCTTTGTAGTATGAATCTTTGACAGGAATTTAGAGATCAAGGTGGGTAGGAGCAGTGAAGGAAGGAAGCTCTTTTAGATACGGTGGAAGCATAAAAAGGGAGAAGCAGGAGGAAAAAGGAAATTCTGGTGAAGCAAGAGTAATGGTCAGGGTCCAGATCACAAGCAAAAGTGCAAAGGAAGTGTTCAGCAGGGATGCAGCTTGGGCAAAGGAGTGCAGAACCCTAAAAGTAGAAACAAAATAGTGGAAGTTGTAAAAAATTGACTAATAATAGTAGGCACGCCGAGGAAAGGAACATAAAACATCATTATAGCTCTGTACAAATGCAGAGTGTATCTACACCTGGAACACTCCATGGAGTTCTGGTCCCCACATTTAGAAAAAAAAAAAGACAGAAGAACTGAAAAGCCGGAGCAGGACAACAACAGTGATCAAACACATGAAACAGCTTCTACAGGAAAAACAATTATGCAAAACAATAGGAGACTATAAAACCAGAAATGGCATGGCAAGTGAGTGCTCATAGTCCCTTCTGAAAAAAAGAATGGACAGACATCAAATGAAATTATCAGGATAAAACAAAAAAAAAAAAATACAAGGAGACACTTCCTTGCACAAAGAATAATTCATCTGCCTGTCTCTTTGCCACAGAGTATCGCAGGTGCTAAAAGTCTACATGGGTTCACAGAAGGCAAATTAAGAGAAGGCAGGAGAAAAAAAAAAAAATCTATCAAGGGCTACTAAATACAAAAAGAAGATTCTGAACTGCAAATATGAGCCAGAGGCTGGGAGCACAGTGAAGGGAAGTATCATTGCTCTATTGCCCCATTCTGACACTTTTCCCTGGGTATCCGCTGTACAACAAGAGACAGGATGCTGTGCTAGACAGACCTTTGATCTAACCCTGTAGATCCATTTCTGTGTACAAGGCAGAAAAGGGTTTGAATTCCATGCTGAATCAGGCTGGAGATAGTAAAATCTGAACAGAACAGGAAAGAACGTGATTCAGATGGCAAACACAGAAAACACTGGTCGCCTAGTGCTGAATGGCATAGAGGAATAAAAATGTGAGTACTAAAACCAAAACAAAATATTAGAAATTGAAAAAACCAACTTGTTACAGCATTAAAACGGAGAACAGAGATGAAACTTCTAACAGCAAGTGTATATATGAATACAGAAAACTTCATTTCGGACATAGAAGGGAATAGAGACTTGATTTCACACAACTTGGGATGTAAGAAGGAAGGCAAAAAAGAGGGGATAGAAGAAAAGTATTGAAGAAGACTTCCAACGTGTGAAGACTCCACTCTCCTCCAATGCCTCAAGCTATAAGCAGAGGTAAGAAAAAAGAGATGAAAAATGCAGTGTGACACGCTAGTTCAACTTCAAGATCAGAGACCAGGCAGTGGAGATGATCACATAATGAAGGTACTGGACAGACGCACGGAGATCAGAGTTCATTTCCCAGCTGCGCCACAGACTTCCTTCATAATGTTGGGCATTTCACTTTGTTGTTCCACAAAATTGAGAAAATATTTTCTTAATGCACAAGAAAGCTGTGAGGCTGAATCCTTTAAACATCTCAGATGCACGATGGTGTCTGAAGAAGCACAGTTAGGATAGCAAATGCCAGGCATTCATGTGCCAAGGACCGTGTTTCATGGGCTGCTGGGACCAGACACAGCGTGGGATGTAACCACAGCAGCAGGGACAGAGGAAATGATTCCATCACAGGAAATCAGCTCAGGGAAATTAAACGTACGGTGTGAAGGGAAAAAGTTTTGAAGCCAGTCAAAATAGAAGACATCGGAAGTGCATTTAAGGAGTCAAAAAGTTAGAAATGCCTCTGAAGAACAATGCCATAAACTACAGGGAAGAATCAGCATGACACTGCTTGGGTGGTAGATAAATAGGATGATAGGGTATAAAGCGCCAAGTGCTGCGATATCTGAGTCTACATCCAAGTCACACTTGATTACTTAGAAATAAACAAACAATGCTTAGCCTAATATTTTCTTTCTTCCAGAATTCCCCCGCCTCTCTCCGTTATCAGGATTATAAACTTGAAATAATTTGAATATTAACTGGATCACCAAAGGAGGTATAAAAAGGCTCTGGCTTGGGATATCAGCACTAATGCAAAGTCTACAAGAACAGCAATAGCAGCTGTTTGGATCCACTGAAGCTTTACATCTAAATACTTAAGATACCCTAATATACTAAAACTAACACAAAGCTAAATTTAAAATTACTATAACCAGCAAGAGCTGAAGCTTTCTCTGACTTTTAATCAATCATTTAAATTATACTGAAAAACATCCAAACCAAATATTTGCCAAGAGGTGTAAAATGACTCCCAGACTGAACTGGCAGAAAACACAGAGGAGCCCAGAATAGACCTTACTGATAGGATAAATTGAGCCTTGACATGTGTGGAGCCCATCTGCGAGCAACGAAGAGTACGTGCTTCATTTCAGTTCATTCTCTTCATCCTGGATGAAATTTCATGGGTGATTTCATAGCAACACTGTCTGGTTGATGCCCCACTCCCCTACCTGCATCCCCCCCTCAGCTCACTCAGCTCTGCAGCAGCTACTGGACATCACTGCTGATCAGGCACAGGGACATTTTAGGATTTTCAATCCTAAAACCAATCAGACAGTTGAGTTTTCTTTCCTGTGTTAATTTACAGGAGGATCACCCTTTCCCTGCCCATTTCGCAGTCACTTGTGGGCAATGCAGCCCAGCACACAGGAGGATGTGGCTGCTGCCAAGCAGCTACCTACAACCTGAGCACAACGCTTAGCGCACTGGGGAGCACTGAGCTGCAAGCCAAAACCTTGCTTTCTTCTTCCAATTTCTAAATAAAAAACTTTACGTGAGATGCTGAGACGTTGACTTCATAGAATCCCAGAGAAACTGAAGATCAGAAACCAACTATGTCAGTTGGCTAACTGCAGTAAATCAGTTCTAGGTGCAAAGCATCTCATTTAACACAAATTAATATTAAACATTATCATCAAACAGGTTTTTGAAAGTTTCAGTGCATTTTTAATTCAATTTTTTAACTTTAATACAGGTCATAAGCAAATAGTTTATTCTCTAAACAGGAAATATGATTTTGTAATATAAAACATTAAAATGAATCCAAGCAAATGTACATCAAAGCCATAGATTGCTTAAACATGTACAGAAGAAAAAACTGAATGTAAAGACTAAATTTGGCTGTAAATTTTCAAGACTGTAGCAAGATCCAGAGATAACCCAACTAACATAAAAGGCAAAAATATTAAAGGCGTATTTAAACGGCGATTTATTACTTGCTTGTTTGAATTAAAAAGCGGAAGTCTCCAATTTGAACAAACCTGTTCAAGCTTTGCAAAAGTCTGAGGGTAAGGGGTTGTTGAGATACTCAGAAGACCTTTTCAATGTATCTCCAAAGGGAGAAGCATATGAGAGAGGCTGTGCTGGCTGCACCAAACAAATTGGTGTAAGAGGGCATGGCACCCACAGAGCGCTGAATCCTGCAGGAGCCCTTGACGGATGCTGGTAACGAGCAGTTCAATGCAGGCGCAGTAAAAACACAGGGCAGCCTGCCACTGATGCCTGGAGTCACATAAAATTAATTTAAATTGGAAACAAACTGGCCCAGGTAGCACTTGCCCAAGTTTCAAATAATGTTAAGAGCAAAGCATTGTATTATGTATTTTGCTGGCAGCTCAATCATTAAAATTAAATAGGAAGTGGCAAAGCTGCAGGGCAGGTGATACCGTGCATTTGTGTATTAAATGCAATGGTGAGCTTGGGAATTACAGGCACTTGTAAACCTTACTTTAGTACCTGGTAAAATGGCTCAATTGGGTAGTTATGGAAGTAAGATTAATGCCATACCAAAGAAGTTATTAGCATGGCATTTCCATATGAAAAATGGGCACCTCCATATTTTCTGTAAGAAGAGTTAAGAAAGCAGTTAAAGAAAAACTGGTAGATATAATTAATTTGAATTTTCAAACAGACTTTGGTAATATTAATTACCACAGCCTATTAGGGAAACTAGTCATGGGGTGAGAGGTAAACATCTGTCAATAGATTAAAGCTAATTTAGAAAAAACGAACAGCATGAATAAATGGCCAGTTTTCAAGAAGGTTAATGGGGGAAGTCCCAGGGGTAGATACTATGATCAACATTTAATATACTAAATGATCTGGAAAAGGGCATATACAATGTGAAGTAGAAAAAATTGTTGATGAAGCTGCTCTGTAGGTTAGTTAAAACCAGTGAGAAGTAAAAAAAGTAAATCCGAAGGATCCACTCAAGTTACGGCAAATAAACGTTAGTACGCATGAGTGCAAAGTTATGGAAATTGGCAAGGAGAGTTTGAACTAATTGTAGAAATGGATGGGTCCCACATTAATTGTAACCATTCAGAGAAAGATCTAAGCGCCCTCATGAACAGCGCAGGGAAAACATCTGCTTAGTTTCCAGTCATTGTCAAAACCACAAACCAGATGTGGAGCTTTGTAGTAGAGAGAGATAAAGAATAATGTGGAAAACACAATTTCAGTCTCGAACATTGCATTCAACCCATTTGTCTTTGTAACAAAACAAAATATTGGAAACTGAAAAAGTCCAGGAAGAGTTGACATAAATTAAAGCTCCAGAAGGATGCTCAAAGAACTCAATTACAAAATACGCACATTACAAAACTCAGACTCATTGAATCCTTGTTAGCATTACTTTGGACAGCCTACAGCCCATTAAAAAGTTTGCTGAATAAGAGCTCTAATGATTTTCAAATTTCTGGTCTGCATTCAAGGGGTGATAAGCAAGAGGTGAAATGATCCAAGCATTTGATACATGAAACAGGCAGAGAAAGCCATCTGGATGCACTTATTCTCCATTCCCACCCTCTTTTTCTCCCAATAAGACAGGAGCAAGAGGTTGTCCAACTACATAAAAGACAATAGATATGGGAGTGATGAAAGAAAATACTGCTGCACCCATACAGACAGAACTAACCCAAAGAACTCTTCTCCACAAGGTATTTATTGAAGCAATAATCCTAAGAATAAAACCCACAGAACATCAACAAAGTCAGCAATTGGAGACAAAGAGAATTCTGCAATTTTCCCACTTGTCTTTTCAGGATTTTACTCTTTCTTCCAAGGTATCTAATATTAGGTACAACTCAGAAAAAGAAAACAAGCCGGGCCAGTAGCCTCATCCAGAAGGTTCAAAGAGAAGAGGCAGACAAACCCTGGACATGGAAGTAGCTCAAAATGAAAGAGGAAGGAAACCAAGACATGATTTTAACTCCATTGTGTGAGCTGCATTCAAGGAAAAGATGGTTTAAGTCACCACAAGAACAGCTGAAAAAAATAATGCTGAGAAACAGAGCTTTTCATGCCTAAAACCTTCAGCCTTCTCTGAAAAGTTGTAGGAGGCAGTATTAACTCTATAGTTACTCCTTCATCCAAATCAAATGCGCTTTTCTTGCATAGGTTTTACCCACACCTGTGTATCCATTCAGATTAGAGTGGGGACATAAAAGCAGAATAGCTGTTGTTGAATTGTAACATGCACAGACAAAACTTGCAGTGGACATCACAACATGGACCGAAGAGGAGAAGGGCTGCACATCTGCCTTGCAGGTCATGTAACACAGCCCACATCATGTCATTTTAGGCAAACAGAAAAGTGGGTGTGAGACCTGATGGCCATCCACACCAATACTGCAGGAGATGCCAGCCTCTCCCCTGTACTGGGGAGGGAAAACACCTCCATCAAAAACTGTGCACCAAGCACAGCCGGCTAGCCTACGGAGCACTGACTCACTAAGCAAGATCATTGTATATTTGCCATCTAATTCCTTCTCATACCTTCCAGTAAATCCTAAGTGACTTGTTTAGAACTTCACTCAAGTCCATCAAAGGAATGCATGTCTGAAGTGTTTCCACCCTCCTAATTTGTCATTCCTAATGTTGGTTAGCGAGATGAACTCACTACTGATTTGTGATACCAACCATCCCCTGCTTTACAATTCATCTTATTCAGCATAACATTCAGAGACACAAAAGTCAAGCAAGATCCTGTTTCTAAACCTGGACTATTCAGGGGATATTCTCTCCTATCTCTCTCTCTCTCTTCAATGTATTTATCCTGTAGAAATTCATCAAGAGCAGAGCTTCGTATTTCTGCTCAGGAGCCTTTCCTTGTGTTCAGAATCAATTTTCTTTTCCTCCCGCTCAGCCTATTATTTCTATCACCCAATTCCTTGACTCACTTGGTGCCTGTCCTTTAGATACACGTAAGCATCCAATATATCGAGGCCTTTCAGCGTTTCTTTACAATACTATCATTCTCCCACTGTTATTCTGGTTGATAGTCTGACTTCCACACAATGTTTAAATCTTTTTGGTATTAAGGTGTTCAGAAACAAGCACACCACAAGTATGGTTACACAAAAGGGTAGGGTTACTGCCAGTCTTAATACACTTTATGGTATAACATTCATTTATATACACTCAGTATCTTTCCTTTGTATTAACACACATTTTAAAAAAAACAACATGAAACATTATGCTCTTATAGCCTCTCTTGAACTAGCGGTCTGCTTTACTGCTCTAAAACATTCAGAACAAGGTCTGCAACAGGTCCACAACAAATGTGACCTACTGGATTCATAAGATGTTTTTGCATGACAACCAACACTGGGCTCAATTTAGTCCTCTAAACTGGGGATATACTTACATCATATTTTCAAAGCATCTTCAAGAACTGAAGGTTCGAGTAAAACACGAAATACTGATTTTGACCAAAAGTCACAAGTGATGGTACACTTGCTCTCACATCTCGGGTCTTCCCACCAGCTAGATCTGGTTTAGATTATTTATCTCCAGATATGACAGTATATGCTTTCCAACTTGATTTTTTTACCTATACTTTTATTCTCTCTCTCGGCTCCTGAACTTTTGAATAGTATTCTTTTAGCATTTTTAACATCCATGAATTCAATTAACACAGTTTCCTTCTCCGAATCATCAACTTGAGACAACTAATTCTGATTCCTGTGGCACCCTGATACATATCCTCTAGCAGTGCAGCGTGTGGTTTACAGTTACAGGCCTGTTCAGGATAGGGAGAGAGGACCTGAGGTTTTTTTCGTTATTGCTTTTACAGTTCTCAATATAAATTAAGCAGCATTACTGAGATAAATCAAGTGTTTTCCAATAACGAAGCACCGCGTGTTACCTACCTTAAATAACAGCACTTAATGCAATGTCATATTAACAGTGCTTCACTTAAATTTCTGAGCCAAACAAAACTGCAGGAAGCATACAACTAAATAAGAGGCTAAAAGTCAAGTTATTTTCCATCTGAAGAATCACTTTATGTACCTATGTGCTATTAAGCCTCATTTTAAGCCCACTGTATTTTGAGTGTACCATTCAGAACCAGAAGGCTGCTGGCAGGTGAGGGCAGGTTACTAGAAGATGGGACTCAAGCAGGCACACATTTTCTGGAGGCATGCAATGTGTCTGGAGCCCATCCATGATCACCACGCCACGTGCTCTGCACAGCACTTCATGTGCCAGCAGGATAGTGGCTGAGCAGCCTGATTTTATTCTCTTCCCCACTGCTCCCCTCTCCTTGTGAGCCCATCTCTGTCCACCAGAAGACCTAGTCTTGATTCTGCTTTTTTCTTGCAAAAAAGGGACACAGAAAGGGACTCCAGAGGTCACATGCATCTCTACATGCTATTAACATTTCTTTAGAAAAACTGGGATACCATATATTTTGTCTCAAGCACAACAAATGAATATACCCATCAGACTGGTTAGGCCAAAGGTCCATGGAGCCCAATATCCTAAATATCCGCAAATACTTGGTGGATGTGCAAGAATGGCGCAAGCACACTATAAGGCTTTCCCCCACACATCATCTTCCAGCAAGCTGTGGCTTAAGACTTCCTGTGCCAGAGATTGTATCGTTGTGCTTAATTGCCCTCGATGAACCTCTCTTCCATGAATTTGTTTAATTGCTTTTTGAACCTATCTCGACTTCTGGCATCCACAACATCCTGTGGCAATGAATTCCAGTTTAATTATGTCTTGCATGAAAAAATACTTCCCTTTTGTGTAGGAAATTACTTCCTTTAAACAAAACAAAAAACAACGAACAACTACCACTATGTGAGCCTACAAGTTCTGGTAAAACCTTGCAGGGACTTTAAGAGAAATCATTGCATTCAGTTGTCCTCTCTGGCCTTCTGGAGAAGGTTACTGCCTAGAGTATTCAACAAGGCTGCTGGTGAAAAGCTGCATGGTAGTGGTTGAGTGCTATGAGTTGGCAACTTGCAGTAAATGAAAAGCAAACAGGTTGCCTACATTCCTGACCATTGTATGCACTTGTGAAAATCCAATGTTACAAGACAAGGTTTGTTCCCTGCTAGATTGCAAGAAAAAGTCTACTCTCTAAAAAGCTTCTAGTGTCTGCTTTCATAACTTGGGTGCTGCAGCTCAGTGCAAATTATCACAAAGAACATAATTCTTTACCTTGCTCATACTATTATTAATTTTTGTGGTTTTAATGGTTATTTATTGATACTTTTTCAGGTTCACAGAAAATAAACTGAAGTATAGAGAAAGAACATAAAGATAATATTATATGAAACCTCTTTCTACTTTCCTTTCCTAATACTCCAAACCTAACAGCTCAGAGTCTATCTATATATAGTTGGGTTTTTTTCTAATACAGGGCAAATCTGGTAAACTGTACCATGTTTCCAAAAGTGAAAGAAAGTTATCAGACCTGAGAGCCAGCTCTATAAAAATCCAAAGCAATGATTGTCTTTGCAGGACCAAAAGGAGAGCAGGCATAGCCACCAACATTTCTTCCATATTGCTAGGTAGAGCATTCAAATGATTGACTAATTCCCTATCTCCTGTCCTCCTAATCTGCAAAAGTGCTTGAACCAGGCCACTCTACATTATAAATAGGTCTACTGAACTTAGCCACACATCATTTCACTCAACCCAAATTGAGTGCAAGTGGCTACCCAGAAGAGTTACACACCAACTGTTGGATTCTTGCAGGGGCTGCTCACATCACGCTTCCAGAGGCATCTCTCAGCTCTGATGCCATATGCGTAGCTGTTCCAAAATTACTTCCTTATGAACTCTGGAAGAATTTGTTAATGCTCTGGAGACAGAAGATGAATTCAGCAAGGTGCTAGAGGGCTTTGAGTACTTTGGTGCTTTAGCTTCTATCTTTACAGTGAAGTCAGAAGGTTAGCAATCTAAATGAATGCAATGCTACCACTTCAGGTGAGTTTTCTCATCCTGTGCCAAAGCACTTGCTAATCTCACTGCAGACCTCGGGACAGTGGTGTGGAGAAGAAGGGGAAGGACAACATTGAGGGGAGATTAAATTCTCCAGAGAAGATGTTCTTGGAGCTGACAGTTGGCAAACACTGACTTCTACATGTTTCAGAGCACTCCTCCTCACGAGTAGCCTCCATATTTTACTTATTTTTTACCATATTTATTGCCAGTGTGCCACAAGAACAAGGCTTAGGGCCAGCTTCTGTTTGGATGGGTGACAACAACCAGATAAGCAAAACAACAACAAGACTCAGCTTTTGGTTCTCTTGAGGCCAGGCCCTTGCTCTTCATCAGCCAAACACAAAAGTGCACTCAAACCCCATTTCATTTATTTATACATGTTGCCGTGCTCTGTATTCCTGGCAACTGGTGCTTATGACACAGTGGCCTGGAACATGCTGGAACAGGGCTCTGGGTCACCTTGTAAGTGGTGGCAGCAGCTGCCTCCTGGATCAGGCGTTTATTAACCGGCAGCTCGGGAGGGCTCTAAATTAAGTTCTCTGCTCTGTTCCCACAGTGGGGGAGGGAGAAAAATAAGCTGCCACCAAATCCTGATTTGCTTCCAGCAGGACTCGCTGAAGTTTCCCCACTGCTCCCTCCTATCCTTGCCAACATAAGCCACTGTGGCGGAGGGTCAGGCAGCGAGGGTGCTCCAGGCCCAATATCAGTCATTTGGGAGGGGAGACTGTATAAATAGCTGGCATGCACTTACTCTGAGGAGCAGCAGGGCAGGGAGGGAGTGCGATCTGAGGTGTTGGGCCCCAGCTGTGAACTCCTCTTGTTTTTGTTTTAGGGTAATTAATGTTCCCTTGAATAGAGCCAGGGCATAGGCTCCTGTTTCTGCAGCTTTCAATGCTATCAGCAGCCCTTATTGGGCTTGGGTTGGGAGCGGCGGGGGGAGTTTTGTATTTCCTGCCATCCCCATTAAATGAGGTAATGGGAGCAGGGGTCTGGGTGGCTTGGGGAGATGGAGGCAGGGGAACCCACCCTAGCCCGGGTGGCCACGGTGAGAACAAGCCTGCTCCAGAGAAACCCCACCGGAGAGCTGCCCATCCCTTCCCACTTCTCCACGCTTATTAATTTTGCTGCCAAGGCAGGGGACCACTGCATCCCCATTCCACCGCCCCTCTTCTTGCTCCCCTCTCCCAACCCCAAGCTCCCCTCACGCCTGAATTAGATACATTCCCCCTGCGCTCCCAGACGTCTCCATCCCCTCTTCCCCTGACAGAGCAATCATTTATCAAGTTGTTTCACGCGTTGTCGGGGAGGGGGGCCCCGGGGGACGGGGGTTTGTTTCGTCCCTTTGTTGGAGCTCCACAGGACCGTCCAGCTTAGTCTCCAGCCAACTGCTGAGAGTTGCCGGAGTCCGGGAGCAAATGTTAAAGGGGCTGCCTTTCATCTGCAGGCTGATCCTGCTGCCTTTTCATTTTATTCTTCCAGCTTCTGGGATGTTACTTGCTTACACGCCCCCACACCCACCCCGCTATCATTCTGCATGCATGTTTTTGAGGGAGCAGGAGCTTATTTTCCATGGGCTCATCTCTTCTCCCCCCTTCAGCAGCTTCCCCTGTCACCAGCCCACTCAGCCTCTGGGAGGTTCTTTTACCACAGGTCTTTTTTTCTCGTCCTTGAATATAAGATATCATAAACGAAATTTGGTTAAAGGCAAGTCATCTTGCCCATCTCTTCCTTGAACACGCTTTGGTGTATTGCAAGCTATTATCTCCTAGCTTTGTGCCTGGAAGATGAGTAAATACCTAAAGCAGACCACCAAAATACAATACTCTCAAAAAAAAAAAAAAAAGAGGATACACTTCTGGCAAAAGAACTAAGTAACACTAAAGAAAAAAAGAAACGTTTTGAGTACTCTCCTGCTTTAAGCATTCTTGTGATTTCCACATGTAGGACTGGGAGGCAGATGATCTGGTTTGTGTTGCAGACTGCCCACACTCACTATGGAAGCTTTTGGCAGGTCACCTAACCCCTCTGCACTGCACTGTGTCTCACCTGTGAGACCAAGATGCTGCCTGGCTCCTGGGGATCCTGCCTGCCTGCCTGCACTCATTAACCAGCTGCTAATGCATTAGGATTCCTAGGCGAAGGGAACGTGGAAATAGAGAGTGCATTAAAGCAGGGGTGTCCACCTGCACTCCAAATCGAAGTTTGTGGTTACCAGCTTGGGAATGGCTGGATAACAAGAGGGTAGCCCAAGGAGCTGTGAATTCAAACACACTATTTCCTTCATTTACCAAAGCATATAAGAAGAGCTTGTGACTCTTACGGCTGCATTTATTTTTGGGCAACTATAGTCAGTTACAGTAAATTTTCTAGCAAGCTGCCAAGACCGTCCTCTATGCTCATGCATAAGCATTTTCCAGCTATAGGTACTTCTTAATTCAAAAAATGGTCAGAACTTCATATGAAAATAATAATAATAAAAAATCCTATTTGCTTAGCAGCTAAGTAGCCATTGTAAATTCCACACATTTCACAGCAGAAAGGGCATGAGCTGCCCTAGATCTGATGTATTCCTCTCACCACCTTGCCTCCATAACTCTTCCTTGCGGAGGAGAGCTGGATTCATTTGCTTCCCAAGTCAATCAACAGAGTTCATGAGTCAGCCAAGGGAATGCTGAAAAGCAAGAGGGTACACTTCTGCCCCCAGGAACTGATTACACTGCCTCTTAATTGTTCCCAGATTCTATTATCCCCGAAGAGACAAGCAGCACCAGCAAGCTTGTTGACAACATCCACTGCATACAACCTACCTCATCAGACATACAGAAATTTGCATTTTTTGCAAACCATGGATCTGTTGAGACTACAATGGTTAGATTATTAAAAAGAAAAAGTTAGGTCTTACAGATGTCTATCAGAAAACCCATCTGTCTTCTGAGTCAGAGCTGTACCTCCTATAATTTTGAGTCTGTTGGTAATCTCACAGTCACAATGTCATCTCATACCAAGACAGTTCATATCTGTAACAAGTATGATACCGTGCATATTGCTGACCCAGGCAATTCCCTCTATTCATGTTCTCTACTGGTGCTCATATTTTCCCCCCTGTTCCCTCCTGTCCTCACCCAAAAGAAGACACCCAAAGCGTCATCTCTTCACTCGTTTCCAGCTGGAGTATTTTAGTTTTTACACTGATACACAGTTTACACTTATTACTTCTTATTTCATATGAAGACTGTTGACCCTCCCTAAGAGTTCAGGTGACAGCATGTGAAGAATGAAATGCTACGTTTAGGACTGTAAAAGCAACCTGAGGTCTGTCTCATTATTCAAATCTCTTGTAATAGTTATTAAATGAGTAATCACACACATCTCCATTACACTTAATTCAGTACCTGGGAGTGTGAGACTATGAAGTGAAGACAGCTGTTCAATATTGACTTTTATCCATCTTATTCTTTACGTATCCCTATGCCTAGCTTGCCACATCACTTCTAAGCCCAGCCACCAAACAAGCTATTAATCGCTTCACAGACCTTTTTTTCTGTGGTGGCCTCCACGTAGTATCTCAATCCAATAAGCATTAATTCTTTTCTCAACCTATTTACAAGTTAATGATTTTTAATCTGATTCAACACACGATGAACTGGAGAAAAAAAAATGACCAATGCTAGCAAAATTCACAACTCCATTTAAGCATCCATTGCTGCACCTCTGTTTGAGATTCTTACCCACTCTCAATGAGAATCCTACAAATCCCATGCTTGACAATTTTAAGACAGCATTTAAAACAAAATGGAGTTTTAATTGTTATTTTTCCGAGGCCTATAAGAGGTTGGCTAGGTAGCAATACACCCCAAAGGCAGAGAAAGCAAGGAAGAAAAAGGTGCCTCAAAGCTGCTCAGACAGCCTGTGGCAGGGGCAGGGTCTTCCCCACAGCACTGCTACAAAGTTCAACTTCAGCAGCAAGCTCTCGGCATTTTTTTAACACATCTCCCCAGTTTAGCTCAGTACACTAGCTGGCACCCACTGCTGTTCCTCAGCTGGATAATTCAGAGCATGAAAAACATGCCCTTATCTGGATCATCTGGATTACTAGCAGTCAGGGATGAAGGCATATAGAAGGAATCAGAGACCCAAGCAGAAGCTCTGCAGCGCAAATGGGGAGTTGAAGAAGCCTTTGCCCTCTGTGCTTTAGTCAACACACTAACTTGTGAGGCTCATCCATGACGCAATGTGGAGCCCATCCCAGCCTCTAAGTTCTTTCCCAGCTCCCACAATGGCTCACAAGTAGTTGTGTTACCACAGCTTGCGGGAGCACATGTCCAGAGCTGCTTTGGAGGAGAGCATTGCCATCAAATACATGTGGTAAGAGTGCACCCTCAAGAGCATGAAGCTGGGTAAATGAAGATTTCTTGTGAGAAAAGGGGCGTGAAGGGTCAACCAGAGCCATAAGTTAGTCTGAGTCTCTATGACAAAAATAAGTGCTGAGACTGAACATGCGACTCCATGTCAGTATGCTTCTGTTGGCAAAATCCATTCTTATTCCTCTATTTCTACACCACTTCCACCCATTCGACACCTTTGTTGTAACCAAAATAATCTCAGTTAAAAAAATAAACCTCCAAAATCTAGCTTCTGAAACCTGGATCATTTCCAGGTTTCAAGCATAACAAGTTGAACACATGGGTGAAAAGGGGATGTAATCTCTTAGGTTACGAGCACAAGAAGGGAAAGCCAAGGGCTTCACACCTGCCTTGCCACTGGCTAGACAGACATGGCAGTATTCCCTCACTTAGCCAAAAGACAGCCTTTCTTTTCCCGCTGCAGCCCTCATGTCCTGCCCACCTTCAAATTTCTTCAGAAAACAAGGTGAGAACCACATAGCTAACAGCTTTATTCGGTGTACAGCCTTGCTTTATACTCAGCACCATCTGCCCCAAAGCGGGCACTGCCATTCTCCCATGAAAAAAGCATATGACCCTGTAATTAAAAACAATCATTTGCAGGTACAAGGCGATGCATTAAAGGCTGCACAGACTGTAAATCTATAGTTTCCTGTCAAGTAATTGAATTTGTAATCATTTGGCATTAGTTTCAACACAGAAAACAATAATGTACAATAAACCCCTCACTAACATTTCATGACAGTAGTTTGAAGCAGACACCTTCTCTACCACTGCTGCCACTTGAGCTCAAGTACAAATTACATTAGCAGGCAAGCAGGGAATATTGCTCTTTGAAGCCCTCACTGCAGGACAGAAACACCGAAAAGCATGCAGGAACAGCCCCATTTTATGGGCAGCCTACTCAACGGCAAGCAGTTAAAAGTGTGTTTATTTTCCCTAGAGCTAATAGCTAGCTCTTCGACGAGTCATATTATGGTTAGCAGTTGGATTTTCATGGTATTGCTCGCACCTGCCCCTGCCCTGTTAACAAGTTTGGGATTCTGCTTCTAGCTGGTGACATTTTCTATATTTACAACAGCACTGTAGGTGAAGCATTATGAACATTATTAGGCATTTTAATAAAGAAAATTTCAACATACGAGAGTCAAAAAATGAGGATTAAGTCTAAACTGGTGCACTTAGTTGCTCTCCATTATCCACAGAGGAAGAGAGAGACACCTTCAGAATGATTCATGCCAGTCTAAAATAAACTCCTCTCATCTCTCAAAGATCAATTTCTTTCCGCTCACAGCGATGAAGCCCTGCACGACCAGTCTGACATGACAGTCCACTCTGAACACCAAATTATTCTTACCTATTTTCTCATTCCTACTGCTTATTCCAAATCCTACACTACATTATGGCCAGCACAACTGTTTGCCAGGCCACTCTATGAGCCAGCTCACAAAACTAATCCAGGCAAAAAAAAAAAAACCAGACTGGAAGGAAGGGAAGTTGAGGGGTTTTGCTTTATTTTATCCACCTTCCAGATCAGGTCCCTGACCTATTCCAGTATGGCCCTACAAAGAAATGTGTTGGAACACCCAAGAAAGTGCTGCTAGGGATGCAGACACTAGATAGTCTCTACCTATTCTCACTCATAATTAAAAAAAAAAAAATAAAAAAAATCCTGTCTGGTCTAAGGTGTTTCTGGCAAAGCAACAGCTTCTGTTTTGCATGTTCACAGGTCCCATTTGGAGTGCTTGGATAATGACTCCTGAAGCAAAGTATCAGTGCACAAGCAGCAACCATCTCTCAAAGGCAAACCATTCCCTACAGAATGAGAAAAAGAACCAGCAGGTTCCAACCCCTTCTTATTACCAGTCACAGTTCAAGTGAAGTTTCAAAACAACACCCACAAAAGATGTATTCGTGCCTCACAACTACGCACCCTTGCTTCCCAGCTCCACTTCTGCTGAAGCTGAATTTCAGCAGTTTCATACCATGCATTGCCACACGTTCTCTTAAAACAGCTCTCATGACAATTCTGCTCTTTTTTGTTACGGCAGGAAAAGAAACAATGCATTATGCATTCTTCAGACCATTGTTAACCTGGTCTGCTGTTGACTGCAACCTCAATCCAAGCAAGAGGCTGGACTAGAGACTTCCAGATGCTCCTTCTGACTATGTATATTTTGTGATTCTATATTGGGGCTTCCTTTTCAATCTTCCCTGAAATCAAGACTTGACTTGACTGACTTTCCCTTCATAATGGTCTTCACAGACCATTTACACCTTCAAGGTCTCAGCTTCTGCTTAGCATCAGCTGTCTCTGTTCAGATGCCTTCTTTCAGACTGTTTTCCACCTATGATGGCACAAAACCAGGTGCACACCATGAATGGTTAGGAAATCGACAAGCAAAGCAAAGCCATTGCACCCAGGGTAGGACACCAGTATGGGAATGCTCCACCCATGATGACCAAAGAATGCAATGAACAAGCATTTGGGGCTGGATGCATGTGTCTATATGAATGCTATGAGGTCCCCAAAAAGGTATGGTTGAGTAATGTTCAACACACTTTGGACTTTTTGGTGGAAGGAAGATTAAGATGCCTCCAAGCTGCAGCAGGTGCCACTGCCCATCTTACTTCTTATTTCATCCGAGCAAAAGCAGAAAAATAAATCAGGGAAGTCAGGATGATTCCTTATTTCCCAGTTACTGATGAAAGGGCAGCAGAGGAGAGGATTCCTTTTCGGTTGCTGAGGATGAAGCCAATCTTCTGGTGCCACAGGTCAGAGCCTGTGCCCCCCTGCCTCCTACAGAGGGAGGAATGGAGACTCTCATTTGCCCTTTCTGTTGGCTGGAATACCAAACTACAAATAAGAGGTTTTGTGAGTCAGCTGGGTATTTGTCCTACAAGAGGGCTCTGCCCTACATAACATCAAGCACCTGCCAGTTAACCAAGTTACATCACAGAAGAAAACATCACTTAAGTACATTTGTTCTCTACTTCTAAGGAACCCAGAAACATCCCCACGCAATTCAGCATCTCCTCTTTCTCATCCTGTCCCTGCCAAGCCACCAGGCTGGGCCAGGGCTCACAAGTGATATGATACCTTTTGTGCAGTACACTCAGCTAACTCCTCAACACCCAGGCACATCATCTTGGCTCCACTCTATATAGCCCTGCTTATTTTTTTTTTTTTTGGGGTGCCATTGGGGAATTAAGCACTCAAAAATAAAAGAGAACTTGCGGAGCCCCTGCCATTTGTTTAGCCTAGACACGACTTCAAGCACTGTTATTGTCTAGAAATCAAACAAGTGGTTGATAGCACCAATTAACACCTCCCAGCATAACAATACCTTCATCTCATCTCTCCCCATTCTCTCAACAGCTTAACATATTGGCAACGGCTTCTCTCCCAGACAGCAGACAAACAGTAATACGGAGGGGAGCGAGAAATTAGGAGCAATTAAGGTATGCAGTGCCCTAGCATGAGAAGGGGGGCAGCCTATAGTACTAGCAGTAACAAAGCCTTACATTAGAATTAAAAATTAGTTGACTTGAGACAGCCACGAAGGTGAAGCTAGTCTAAATATTTTTTTACCCACACTCAAACCACTTTTGGTTGATAGCTACAAGCTGAGATTTATTTTTCAGACTGACCTTTTGCCAAGAATACAGTGCCCTCTTCTAATGGGGCGGGGGGAAGGCAGCACGAGCCTTTCAAACTGGGAGAAGATTTATACAAAATCTTCAAATTTTCTTCAGAATGAAGAAGCAATAAAGACAAATAAGTTCTTATGCTTAAGTTACCTCTTCAAGCTTCTTGTGTAAACTTAAGTTTGCGAGCTCAACCCCATGCAACAGCTTTGCATTACAGCAGCACTTTTTATAGCACTCCATATTCAGCGTACAGATTGGGTACCACACGGTGCAACAGCCAGGGAACAAACAAGGGATATCCCCAAAGATAAAACTTTAGTTTCAGAGAAGATACTGCTTTCTCCAATTAAAGCATAAAACTGGAGTACCTTGACTTGAACTCATTGGACTTGCTCCAAATTTACACCACTGTGACTGAAGATAGCACTGTGCCTGACAGGGAGAGGAAAGGGACAAAAGCTTCTGTTTAATCAGTACACTATTTTATTAAAGTAATAAGAATGTGGATGTGAGATCCCTGGGATTAAAGCAAAGCCAAGTTTGTGGAGAGGCAAGGTCTATTAGATCAGCAGCTACAAAGTGAACAGCTTCTAGATTCAAAGCTGGTTTGGGTTTTTTCCCCCAGAACTAGTCCTACTATTTAAAATCATTAAATAATTATCCTTGCCTGAAAAGAAAGCTAATTACCTTTCACGTTGACACTGCCCCTCTACCTTAAGATTCAGCTTGGAGGGGTAGCTGCAGCTTGGGTGCATTCCCACCAGGAAGAAGCCTCAGGCTATGCTCCTCACCAGAGCCGGGAAGGACGGCTGCTAGGAAAGGAGCAGTAATCCCAAACCGGCTAAACCAGGCCACCTTCCACCACAGCCCAAGGGCCTTTCCCTCCAATATTGAAATGCTAATCTGACTTTGTAAACCCATAAACAAAAACAAAGAGGAGGACACAAGAGTTAAAAAAGCCTCCCTGAACTCCATCCCCAAACCCAATCTCTGGCATTCAGGCTCTGCCCCACTGAGCATGTTTTACCTACAGGAGTGGGTGCCACTAGCTCAGATATCAAAATTGCTGGCAGGCAGCATCTTTATGGTCAGATGCATTTAAATGGCCACTTCCACCACACACTAGAACGTCCTTTGTTTCAGAAATCTGCTCAGAAAGTGGCTTTTTACTGCAAAAACAGGCCAGGCACAGACCTGCTTAGCCTTCCTTACAGCCCTTTTACAAGAGGACACCATCAAATATTAATAATAGTAAAACCTAACTGCCTTCTGCAGCTGGGCTCATGCTTGACCCTGCATGTGCTGAACCCATTTCCTCTGCCTCCCCAAACCCCACACTTTTAAGATCTATGCCTGCCCACTTGATTACAAAATAGGGGTAGCACCTTCCAGGAGATCCGGGCCAAGAGTTGGAGGTGTGTACCATAGCTCTGGGTCTGCCACAGGATGTGTAGGAAGAACAGCAAAGGAAGAACTCTCTCTAGTAGGGAGAACAGGTCCAATGGCTTCCCTTGGAAATGGAGATGCTAAATCTCATGGATCAATAGGGACACACTATCCCGAGGCTTGCTGGTCCTTCTCTCTGCTTACTCTGCTCTTCTTTAAACCCTGTCAGCAAACCCACATCTGTAGAGAGTCAACACAGGAGATCATTTCTCAGCAAAGAATGCTCCCTACCAGACAGAGCACGGCAACCATCTAATTACCCTGAAAGCTGCCCTTTTGTTTCCCATCCTCTCTATTTTCTTCTGTCTCCTGACCTGTTTTTGCAGGCTGCCTGTCATGTGGAAGCCAGATTTTAAAGACAAAGCAGCAGCTCAGATATTTATCCCTCTGCTGAGGACCAGCTGACTCCAAGGGCACTGCTGCTACCACTAGTCTTCATAGGAGAGGAAGAGCACAGACCCAGCAACGTGGATCATGGGTAAGGCAGAAAGCCTTCTGCATGCCACAAACAGAGGGGCGGCAATTCTTTACTGGGGTAGCTGAAGACAGGCATGGTTAACTTAGCCCAGAAGGTCCAAGGGCTCTTTCTCTGCCAAGTTTAGTCTTGGATGACAGTGAAATGTGCTTAATTTGACAGTTGCATTTTAACATGTATGGGCAAAGTCTAGAAGGAGATAGTGGCAGCAGCAAGGGAGCAGAGTTGGATCATTATAAGATAGCTTTCCTGTTCCCTCAACCCAGTGCTCAGTACTAAAAATGGATTAAAAAAAAACTATAGATGCTGACTCTTCACACTAGCAATGCAATAATTGAACACCATGTCTTCAATACTATAGCAATATCCTCACAGGTTAAAAAAATTAGCTTTTCACTATAAATGTCAAACTGTGCAATACCTCTGACATTACAGAAGCTGAAAGCTTGGGCACAGCATTGGCACAGGAAAATGTGAGACTGGAAAACAGATAAACTTTCTCATTACAACTCTTTTCACATTTTTTTTAAAAGAAAATCTACAATAAAGGAAGGGTTTTGCACTGATAGGATTTCTGCTTTCTCCTTAAACTATAGGAAACATGCTTGTATTCCTGTAAGCATGTGGAAAATGTAGTTACTCAAGCAACCACTGAAGCAGTAGAGAGAAATAGGTGGTCAACAAGAAGTTTATTAGTGGAGAATCCTGTCAAATGCATAGAGATGTCCTGGCTTGTCTGCGGCTGTGTGCCAGTGGGGACAGAGAAGAAGAATGCTTCAAAGGTACAGGAGAATGTCTTCCAACCTCCGCTAGGCCTTCTTCCCGAGAGCTGTGAAGTGCATCTTTCTTCACTAATATGTCACTCTTCATTAGGTGAGACAAAGCCATTGTCTGGCTTACAATACATACCTGGGCACCAACTACCATAAGCATTCTCTAGGCTATTTGGGGACAAGATTTGTTGGTAGACCATTACCACATATAGTGATCACCTACCAGGAAGGCCAAACACTACCTAAACTGGAGTGTGTAATAGTGTTATCCTCTCCTCTCCAGGCACTTGATAAGACCACCTTGGTGGTCCAGCACTGGCTACTTCGAGACCATAACCCCTTCTGCTCAGTCCCCACATTGGGGAAGCTACCCTCTCCATGTCACACAAGTGCACCCCAGGATGCAGGGCAGTGAAGGGTTAATTTAATTAGTTCTGTGTGTGCTCAAAGAATTACAGGCAACTTCATTTAATTATTAAGTAGCCAATCAGGTAATCTCTGTATCTGATTAGAACGCTAATGAAATAATGTCTTCCAGTTCAAAGCTGTCATTCCAATCAGGAGACAGCCCTTCAGCTAGAAGGAAAAGCTGGCCAGGTTTCCATGGGCTCAAGGCTCTGGATTTTGGAGAAGAGATGGGAGCAGAGAGTGGAAACCTTTCTGCCTTCCCTCTCATCATCTCTGCCTTTGTACAAAACAGTGTGGCTCCCCTTTCCAGACAGATGGGCATGTTGGCTCCAGAGAGGCTCCCTGATGCTCCAGGCAAAGGTCCTGTGTCACCACCACTGCACATCCCTTCTCTCCTGCTCCCAAATGCCCAAGACTACTCCAGTCGACCAGAGCCCACAGAGTGCCAGGTTGTTAGCGTATCGTCTAGGCACTGCCAGATAAGAGATCTGCTAAATATGTGGGGCATGACTCTGCTATGGTCCACATGGGAGAAGAGTCACACAGCAAAGCCATTATAGCACTAAGAGGAAGCCAGAAATTCTCCTCCCTCCCCCACTCGGCGCTCTGCTCCTGTGTCATATGCAGTTATTTCCAGCCTGGGGAAAAGTGCAAGGCAGCAGCTGTCACACGAGGCAAGGACTTGCCCCTTTTAAACAGGGATTTCGGGACTAAATGACCCATTACAATTAACACAGCTGCAAGAACTGGGACACTTCCACACAGTCGGGAGAGGGGCTTTGGAAGAGAGGAAGGAAAGGAGGAGACAAGCAGAGGGTTAGGATCGTACTGCCAAGACCTGGCACAGAGTATCCCACCTCTCCACTTTTTAAGTATTAGCTCTGCTGTCCTCGTCCAACTGCTACGGCTCAGCCTAAGCCCAGTGAGGCAGTCAAGACGGGGTGTGCTGTCCAGTCCAAACCCAGCATATCACCCTCCTCCATCAGCTGCTTACTTGCATGACTGCTCCTGCTCAGACCCAGCTCAGAAACTGCCTTATCCAAAGAGCAGTGCCAGCTACTCCACTATGTAACAGCAGCACGGCTGCTTTTTGCATAGCCACACACATGCTAACTTTTAATTAGCTAGCCGAGGTTTATCAGAGGAGGTGCAGCAGGATGTGGTTCAGCACAACCAAACCATCCCAGCATTTATCTGAGGAGTCCAACAGATGTTACTGTCCAAGCTAAAGCCTGTGCTGCTGCATCTGTACATCCTCTATTACCAGTTTCAATGCTAACTCAGCTCCAATTGCTGCAGCTGCCAGCGTGCCTTCACACCACAGAGCGAGCATTCCCATTTCTGAGAGCTAGATCTCCTTCCCAGTGATGCTTCCACTCTCACAGCACATTTCCCAGGAAAAAAGCGGAGACTCTAGCACTACTTTTGTTTAAGTTACCACGCTGAATATGAATACAGAGAGAATCCCAAGAGGAGGGAGGAAAAATTGTGAGCAGTCCCCAGCCAGCCAGCTGGCTTTCTATGAGAACACTGAATTGTTGACGCTTTTTGTTGATCTTTTTTTCCTGAGCATATCCCATATACAAGAAACAGCACTGCTGGAAAGGAAGATGTAGCTCCCTCTCTTTTCTCTGCTGACTACAGTCATTCCAAATGAAGGAAACTGGTTAGATCAAGAAATTCAGGTTTGGACAGCACAATGAAGCATCCACTAATAATCAATCCCTTCACAGCAGCCTTCCTGCCAACTGGCTACAGACTAGGCAATGATTATAAATTGTAGCTGCTCCTCCAAGGAAAAACACCACAACATCATATGGCAGTCCATGTTCATCCTTTAATTCTGAAGCCAGTCCCACTTACAAAAAAAACCAAACGAGAGACAAGTCTTTCTAACTGCCCATCCTGAAAAAAAGACCAGCTCTGAAATACAAAGCTGGATTCCTCCTGGCTTGTTCTTCACTATTCGCAAAAACAAAACCCCAAAGTAATAATAAAAAAAAAACTTGTGTCATTAAAGTTAGCAGAAAATTCTAAAAATGGCAAAAGGGAGAAGTTTACTGGCTACCAAGATAGTATTTTCACCCCCCTATCTCTGACATCCTGCTACCTTAGGAAGAGCACACAGGAGAACCTGCCGAAGCAGAGCTACCCCACCACTTATTAACCAGCAGGCAGATGCAATTTGAGCCTGACTTAAGCTCAAGCAACTGAAGTGGCCACCTGGGGACCCACATTCCTTGACAGCTTCACAGTGCACATTCCAGCCCCCTCGTCCCCAGCCCTGAAACCAGGTCAGGGAGGCACAGCATGACCTGATCTCCACCTCTGATAGCACCCAGCCCTGTCCCATCCCCTCTTGCCACCCTTGTCATATTCAGGCCACATGCATCACCTCTCCTCATACAGAAAAGCACAGAGCAAGGATACAGATACCCATCAATGCACGTGAAGGGACTCTCTCTCGGTGCCACAGCTATTTGCAGATCAGCCATCATCCAAATCTTCCCAAAATGAGAAAGTCCGAGCATTTGGCAGGTCAGGCACTTACTACAGTGAGTAGTTTGTTCCGCTGAGGGATTCGTAACACCCTCCCAAATTACACATTGCCCTTTACGGGAACACCACAGCAGCTGGAATCAGCTCCCTTCTCACATTCCTTAATAAGCACTTCCATCGGAGAGCAGGGTGGATGCAGGGCATCAGCTACAGTTAATCATAAGCAAGAGCTGGACTCTCTTTCCCCATGCTCCGCGGCACTATCTACAGTCTAAGAATATCCAGCACCACCCACCCGCTGGGGCAGGGGGAGTCAAGTGGTCGAAGCTCCTAGGCATTACAGGTCTCCCTGTTACAGGAGACTTTCACTCTACCTCCCCCAAGCAGCAGCCTTCAGCAGGGCCCCTCGATAGCTGGTTGAGACCCTACAGATCATGGAAAGATAATCCATTGCACTACTAATGCACTACTGCAGCTGTCCATGTAGAAAATCCCCTTTCAACCAAAAAAAAAAAACCCTCAAGCCCTTTGATCCTCTCCAACACACAATTATCTTAAGGGCAAAATAGTCTTCTGTGCCTCAGCACCTTGTATTGGGCTGAAAGAAAGGAAATTGAGACTGCTATTCCCTGTTTATTCTACATGGCTGCCCTGTCCAACAAGGCAAGCTGCTGAGGCTACTTCAGCACAGGCAGGCAAATCCTGACGGAGAGATACCTGCATTTCTGGGTGACCAGAGCCTAAGGGAAATTTTTTGGGGAGAACAGTTTGGGTTTGTTTGTTTTTTTTTTTTTTTAAAAAAAAAAAAAAGAAGCACCTAGATTTCTAAGAAAGATAATAACATTTTGCAATGTCTTGGTTTTGTGCAAGACTGTCAGCTACCGTGAAGTTTAACTGATTTCAAATGTATGCTTGAGTCTGAATTTGGAAGGAACAATTCAAAGGACCATCGACTTCAATTTAAACGTCTTCTAAACATAATGTTAACTTAAAAAAGAAACAAGAAATATAGCAAGCCTTAATACAGTACCAAAAAAACCAACACCAAAACTCTTTTTAGAGAGGCAGATAAAGGTTCCTCCACAGGTGTCCCCCTTGCTGCACGACCTCGTTACCTGTGAAGTCTAACTCCACCTGCTACCCAGGGCTGCAGCATGATAAGCAATGCTTTCAGTAGAAGGGTCAGCTATAAAAAGCCCTTCCCCTCCCCACTGCCTGTTTCCATTCCTGTGCCACTTCTTCAGTCATGCTGGTACAACCCCTTTGTGGGGCTGCAGAGGGAACTGGCTGGGTGAACGGTTCCTGGTTAGACGTAGCTCACTTCAAGAAAAGAGTGCTGTGGTTTTTAATCCGGGTGAGCAGTCTTATTGCCATCCATGATGGGTGGCAGGAGCTGCAGTGGGAAGGGTGCTTGAGAATTGATGTCCTCTGGTTCCACCAGACATCGCTCATGAGTCCAAAGTAACAACACAGGAAAATGGCCACATGTTGTCAAACCCTCCAGTGAAGAATATAAAAATAGGAAAGAAAAAAAAAAAAAAGTCACTTCTCTACTACCAAAAAATCCTATTAATTTCAGAGGTACTCAACAACTGCAGTTTATACAAGAATTCTTAGAAACTCCATCTAAAAATCTCAACAAAGTATTAATCCTTATGCACATTTCTTCATCAATCAGCCATTAAGAAGTTTTTGAATTCTTGGCTGGCTCAACCAAAATCAAGAGGAGTGCTTAAGCCTTGGACACAGTTTCTGTATCACGCTTGGCTCCTCCCAAGCATGTTTACATGCCAGTACACACACATGGCCTGGGAGCTGCATGGGACAAGACATGACCTTTGCAAGAGGAGGATGCAGAAAAGAGAGGAATTGAACAGAAGCACTGAGAAATGTCATATGTGGAGACATGAAGGGTTGTCATCCCCCATGTTCAGACTGAGAACCCTTCTGAAACCTGGACTCACTTTTACTTGCAGGTACAATGTAGTTTGCATTTGAAAATGCACTTCACTTTTACAGAGCACCCTTAATGTTACTTATTGTCATTAAGCAAGTTGTGTGCTGGGCCAATAAGCATTAGGCCAAAGTGAGGTCTTAAAATACACAGGAAAGCATGGAAAGATTCCTGTTTGCTGGGGTGTTGCTTATTTTTCAGCATTGGAACCTTCCCAGCACACCAGAAGAGGGAGCCTTTGACTCCTCTCCCATGCTCATCATTTGTTTTATATTAGCAACAATGACAAGCTCTATTAAGAGTCAAGCTCTTTAAGTGAACTCTCACCCTTTGCCTCCTAAAACAAACACAAAACCCAAGCAAGAAAATAAAAAACACTCGACAACCCTCTTTGCCTTGTGTTATGGATATATAAATATTTTTGCTGCCACACAACTCCCTGCACAGAGCTCACAAGATATGAGAAAACTAGCTCTTCCTTCCAACCCTTTGGTCCTGCAAAGCTCCAACCCCTTTCCAGTGGGCTTAGTTGAAAAGAAAAAGCCAGAGTATTAACGGCTTAACCAACATGGAGGAGAAAGACCCTCCAGAGCTCCTTTTACATCACCCGCCCCGGCAACCAGTACTAAACTAAGGCTAGAGTTTCAAGAGCCATGGCAGATTGACCAGCAGCTTGCGGCCACCAAAAGCACAAAGTCCTGCTCCCACCAGAGCATTGCAATCCCCCAAAATCCCAGTAAGCAGCTGGGCTGGTGCCAGGGAAGGGACAGACCACATAATCAGCTGCACAGCCAGCCAGGGCAAGAGCTTAAAGAGGAACCAGATTGTCCTTCTGGTGGCCAGCAGCCCCCAGACCCAAAGCTTAGGCTTCCACTGCTCCCTCAGTAGCTGGCGTGCCCTCCTTCCCTTTGGGCTCGACCACGCTAATTTGAAAAGCAATGGAGGCATCCTCACCATCCTGTTGCTGAGCTAAGCTATGAAAATATAGGGAAAACCTGAACCAGTGTAAGTATCTCTCAGGTGAAGCACTTGCACCACTTAAATCGGATCAGTTCCAAAACTGCATTAAACTGGTGGCCTGAACCAGAGCAGAGGGAGCCCGAGGACCACTACATCCCTCACGTTTCAAATTGTTCAGTGTTTGCCTTACATACTGCCTCCTCCTGCCAGCCCCCAGCAGCCCTGCCCTGCGTGATACAGCAGCTTTGTTTTTTCATTGGAGAGCTGGTGTTTTAACTAGGCTTTTCCAGGGCATAAAGAGTTCAACAAGAAGTTTAGCCAGCTCTGTAAGCAGTTGCCACGTTGGTCTGCGAGGCCACCTTGAAGCAAACCAAAGACCTTGACTGCCATCAGTCTCCCTGGTAAAGGCGGACTTAGAAGCCCTGAAAAAAAAGCAGAAAAATGTGTGCTCTGGCAGCGAGCAAACCACACTTTCCCCCATCAGCTGTTTTCTGTTCCTCACACAAAAGGCTGCAAACCCCTCCTAATTGCAGGAGCCCTCCACCTAACAGAGTCTGCTCTCGGGGCCCTCCTCCCCAGGAACTGGGGGAGAAATGGGGCACAATAGGAAGGAGATCGGCTAAAGGGAATAGATCTGTTAAATTAACACATTTTCTGTCAACCAAATCAGCTGCCCCTAGTGCTATTGTTGGTGAAACAATGGAGACCCCAGGAATGGGCACCCATTAAAAGGAACAAGCCTGCTGAAAGGATACACTCTGAGGCACAGCCTTGTGTGTTTAACAGGATTCTCTACTGTAAGGAAGGAGGAATCACTAGGCTGCATTGTTCCCACCACCGCAGCAGATGCTGTTGCTTCTGGTAACGAGAGGGGGAAAATAAAATAATTTTCATACCTTCCTACAATAAGGTTTACACGATAAACTTTTAACTCGGAAACTTTTAGCTGTCTGACTGTTGTCATTTCTGCCCATAGCCCTTTCCTTGAGGAGATTTTTGCCTGAAAGAAGTCTATGAAAGCATCCATTGCCATTACAAAAGTTAATTCTTCACCCTTCATGCAGGCACTTAACAGATGCCAGGGGCAGAATGGCACAGCTCTGCCGGCATTATTCGCTGGGAGAGAAAGACTGCAGTTAAGCAGGTCCACATATAAAGCTGCAACATTTTAAAGGTGTTACTTTTAGCTGGTTTGGTTAGGGCAAATTCCAAAAGGAACAAACTTTTGAGGCCTAATTTAGATGCACTACGCAGAAGTTTACATCAGCTGTATTGAATTGGTACAGGTTTGTGGTAGTGAGTCTTTGTAAACAAAGAAAACTGAGAAGTCATATTTAAGCTACTACACAAAACATACTTTATTCTTTTTTGCTTGTGAGGAAGGACTTGCGCCAGCTTATCTTAAATTTTTTCCTAAACAAGTTCAGGTTAAAGGGTTAAACTTGTGGGTACACAAACACGTCATGTAGCACTAGACATGATTTTCAGTCAGCTGTGCCAGCAGAAGAGGCAATCGCCTCCAACTACTAATGCTACAAAAAAATCTCTAATATCATCCTCCAGGTACTCCATCCAAATCTCAAAAATTCTTGCCGCATTCCTCTTTCTCTGCTGCCTTCAACTGCTACAGTCATTCCCCAACTTCCCTGTCACCTAACTCAGATCCATTCAAAACGTTGCTGTCAAAATAACCTTCCTCATCCATTGTTCAGACACCCTTTGGCTACACGCAGTCCCTTCTTGCTTCTTTTCATAGTCTTAAGATAATGCTTTAACTCGCATATCAGCCTCCTGAACTACCTATTCCTTCTTTTTGTATCCAGTTACACTAGAGTCTCGTTTTATAAAATGTAAACACTTGTTAAAAAGTTTAAGATCTGCAGTTGGGACAGATGTGACTTGCATTTGAAATGGAAACTGATACAAAGCTTTCCAATTTACAGGCCACTCGAAACAACAGCTCCAAGAAGTATCTCTCTGCTTCCCCCTCCACTAATCTCAATGAACTCTAGAGCCCAATACTGACGTGTAGAGTGTTAATGATTCTATTATGAGCAGAATAACTAAGGCAGCAAAAGTGAAGACCAACAAAGTAAGAACTGGTGCTGGAACAGAGATAAGGAGCAGTGCCCCACTGCTAAAGCAACAAAACCAAACAGTGGATGGGACATGTAGAAAGAACAATAAATAAACCTCCATTAAATTTTGGGGTTTTTAAACTTGATTTTCAAACAACAAATACCAGTTTGCACCATCTACTCCAGTGAAGCCGATGCTGCTCATGGGAAGCAGAGCCACCGTGGAGTGGGTGTATAACCCAAATTCATACATTGTCCATAAATGAGGATCTCTGCACAATGATGTTAACACTTTTTCTTCTCAGTATGTTTAAGACCATTTTTTCCCCAACCATCTCTACAGAGCGTACAGAACCTCTCCCTGCACTGTCAATTACTTTAATTTTCCTCAGACAATTTGCTTTTACTAAAGTCAGGTGCTTTGCAAAGAGTGAAGTTTTAGTGAGCAGATCTATGGTTCACTCTTGTTTCAGACAGTCAGTGTCCACTCCTTTCCACTTTAAGGTTTCCTACCACCAAGGATGGACAGCCTAGTGGCCTGAACTACACTTCTGAAAGTGCATTTAAACTAGCCAGACTCACCCTCCATGAGCAGAGCTGACCTACATGAATTCACTGACATTTCGGTCGGCTAGCTGCACCTACCTGTCACGTTGATCTTAATTAAGATTCTGAACATTTCTGATCAGAAACTGCCTGGCCAACTCAGTTGTGATCAACACGACAAGGCATCAGCAGATGCTGTATATGCTACTGTAATATAAAGAATAATGCAGTACCAGACCAGAATAGCTATAGAGGGGTAAAGGCTTAGCACTTGGGTACAGTACCACACTGCCTGTGCAATTAATTCCGTACAAACCACTGACAGAACAGGAAGGTTGTGCCAGTTCTGTGCCAAGGATCACAAGGGATCCACTTGGAGGGCACAGAGCAAGGGGCTCAAGAGAGAAATTTCAGCAGGACCTAACATGACAGAGCCGTGGAGGTTCAAAGCATATTTGACCATCCTGTCCTCATTAGGAAAAACACTTTTTCCAAAGTATTAAAATTCTAACACATGTGGAGTTTAACACTTTAAAAAATATTTTTGCTTTTGAAGGTCTGCCTCATTTGCACAGATAGAACAACCCCTTGTTCTCTGCTCTCTTTCACACAGCTGAAGCACAGCTCTCCCTCTCTCCATGCTCTTCCTACTCCTGGGGAACCCACGGGAGCAGTAGCAGCCGCTGTCTTGCAACAGCCACATAATATTCCTGACAAAAAGAGCCTGTTCAAGAACCGACACGGCAGATACCACACTGCAGGAGGAAAGAGGTGGGCAAGAGCAGTGATGCCCTGTCTGTGAGTGGAAAGAACATACCTAAAGGTAGAGCCAGAGCCTGAAGTCCTAGAAAGGGGCAAGAGGCAAGGAAAAGCATCTTAAAGCCGTAGTGAAGTTAACAGCAGAGGCAATTTGCCCAAAGGTGCTTTTAAAAACCACAGGAAAAGATTTATGTTTTCCCTGTGTAATGTGGCTTTTCCCCCTTTTCCAAATAAACTAAGTTAACAACAACGTTTTGACTATTTTCAAGCATGTTCTTGAAAGTCACCTCCCCTCGACCTACTCAGGCAGATGTTCCTAAATGTTATGGCCCACAGCTCCTGGGAGCACATGCCAAAGAGCTGGGTGGCCGTGCCACGCTGGCTTCTGTCCAGTGTTTTCAAGTTGTGCTGAAATACGATTGAAAATGTTAAACATTCCCCCAATATTTTCGACACAGGCAGTCCCTGCAGCTGTCAGGAGGATATTTCAGTCGCAGAGGGGAGGGCACGCGGCCAGGAGAGACTTTGTCACCAGAGGTGTCCCACATTACAGTCCAGTCTTACAGAGGGAAACAAATCACTGCCTATCATCGCCTGCACTAATGTGACTGTAGAAAGCATCCTTTTTGTCTGTCAGGGCAAAGCCTACCAAAAAATGACGTGCCCTGTAATGACAGGCTTTCTCCCGCTAGAATACTGTTAGAGTAGGTAAGGACAAATCTACTCAATGCAGATCTTACAAACCACTGAGAGAGAAGCCACGACAACCAAACCAACACAACTAAAACCCCACTTTTGCAGGGGCGTGAAAGTTTTGTACAGCAGATGGCTGACATGGCAGCCATTTAAACGGGGAGGAAACCAATCCCAGAAGGCAGAAGTGCTCTCTGCCATCCTCAGAGATCCACGTAAAAAACACAGCGTGAAGCTGAAGGCGTCCTTGGAGCACCCGCTTCTGGCCCACTGAACTTTTGACCCGCTGGCGGTAGCTGAAGCCCTCCTGAGTCCTTCGCTGGGAGATGCTGCAGCAGAGATTTGAAAAGAGGAGCCCTGCGCCTCGTCAGGCGCCTGCATCTGCCAGAGCCAGCATGGGGGCTGGCTGCACCCACCCCCCCTCCCTGAACAATGCCCAGGGCCCAGCCTGATGGATGCACTTCTTTCTTTCAGTTTTGGACACCCCTATCCCGGTCTCCGACTTACGCACTGGTCCAGCAAAAAGAATAACAAAACATCTGCTTCCCAGGTTTCTGACATCCAGCTGCAGATGGCAGCCCCGCATCTGGAAGCTTCACTTTCTTTTGGGCCAATAAGTAGAGGAGGAAAGGTTTGCATTTAAAAAGAAACAAAATAAAGAGCTCCGTGCTGCCTTCCCTGCACTAAAGCCCCCAAACTTCTCAAATACCATCAGCGAATCTGCTCCGCATGGGAGAAATGGGTCCAGATGGCTTGTCATTACACAGCCTTCCAGCTAGCTATGGGCAGACCCAGCAGAAGAAAAAAACTGTACAGGGGGAAGAGAGAAAAACAAAGCCAAACGATAACTACATCTTAAAACCAAACGAAAACAAAAACAACAGTAACAACCTATCAGAAGATCAGGTTTTGTCTGGTTTGGGGACCCCAGAGGCCGCAGCAGTGAAACTCTTAACCTCACCCTCCCCTAGAACTGGGGGGAGAGAGCAAGGGATATTTGCTAAGTTTTCTTTAAAACTCACTTTTTGTAACAATGTTGTAAGAGTTAAGCATAAAACTCCCCCTCTGGAGATACACTAGTATCAGAAAAACGAAAAGAAAAAGCCATCAGCCAGGACTTGACTCGAGAGGAGAGCTCAGCCCTCCTAGGAAGATGAAAATATCCTCCCAGAAGAGCTGGCTGCATCCAGAGCAAGGCCATCAGTTAGAGGTACAGGACACAGTCAGACAGCCATTTGCCATGAAGCTCCAGAGCTTGAACGTGATCACTCTCCAAATGAAACCCGCTCAGGTGAGCAGCCCCAGCTCTCCATCTCCTCTCCCACACGTAAGAAAGCAGCTTCACTCAAACCACCTGTTTTACTTTGCATCCAAACCGACCAGGGCACTCCCCCTTGGGTTAGCATCCACCAGGGACAGTAACTTTTGAGGGAAGGGGCAGTATATTCTCAAACCGCTCACGTTTTAGCCACAAGCACACCTCTCCACAGTAACCAAAGCTAAACCATCTGTAGATGAGCACAGCTTCAATTTTAATGGCTGGCTTGGGTTTTATCTCTCCCTAATGTTTGCCTCAAGTCCTAGTATTTCACCAAACACCTAGATGGAACGTCCACATCTGTTTTATTCAGACACCCCTAAAACTCAAAGCCCGTCTCAGAGGCAGCAGCGAGACAGCCAGAACAGGCACCAGCATTCCCAGGACCAGAACCAAGGGGGAGCCTTCTTTATGCAGCTGAATAAAGTACAAATCAGAAATCACAGGCAGCAGTACTCTTAGGAAAAAAAAAGTGTAAATCCCTTCGCTGGCCATCGGACTCAGATTGTGAACTGTGTGGGCAAGCTCTTTGTGCGAGACGCCGTTCCCAGATATCCCCGAAACCAGCAATGAGACTCGAACAACTACACCAGGAAAGGGTAACAAGATGGTGAGCTTCAAGGAACAACAAGTTTAGAAGCCGCCTGCGCTGGGCTGCTCGCACTACGCGGTGAAGGACGTTTACCCTTGCACGCCTGAAGACAGAGGTCTGACAGCCTCATCCATCCATCCATCCATCCATCCATCCAATCCTCTCGCAGCATCCTGGTTGGAACCACGATTTCCACCATCCCTCGGACCAACGCCATCCTTTGAAACCCCATTCCTGCCAGACGCTCAGGGAGAGGGTTTGGGTGACACTTTCGGTGGGCTGCTTCTGCTCTGCAACACCCCCAGCACCAACCCGCACGCACTCCTCGTCCCGGGCAACCCTCCCTCAAAAAAACCCCCAAAAAAAGCAAGTTAATTTGTTCCCAAGTGATGTTAACTCCCCCACCCTAAAGCGTGCTCCGGGAACCAAAGGGGAGCCCACATTTACTTCATTTGTGAAGCAAGCCAGATGCTAATTGCCTCCAAAGGTGAAAGGCTAGTGCCTTGGCCCTTTTATCATTGTAAATTCAGGTTCCTTCAAGACTTTGCGCTGCTGGGCCCGGAGAGCCTCCCCCTTTAATGGTTTGGCATCAATAGGAGGGGGAGGGGAGTTCCCTTTCGCAAGAAGTTGCATCATTGAGAGACCTTATCCCCTTTCAAGATTTCGCACCGCATAAGGGATTCCCCCTCTTCAGAAATTCACATCCTGCTCGAGGAGTTTTGCTCTTTAGGGCTTCGCGCATCCCATTGAACTTTTAAGCATCTTTGGAATTCGCATTCATGGGGCAATTGCTGTCTTTAAAAAACACGCCACCACGTTATTCACCCGGTTTATTGCCAACGCGCTGGCAAGAATAGCTTTTCACAGCAAGCACAAAAGATTTCCTACCAGGGCACACTTTGTTTGTAACGTTTGTAGCCGGAGCACAAAATATTTACGGAACATTAGCCACGCACGCGAAAATAAGAATTAATAGGAAAAAAAAAAAGGGGGGAAAAAAAAGGCATGAGAAAGTTATAGAGGAAAATAGGTTAAAAGGTAGGAGAGCCCAGAGTTTTCCCTGTGAGGGGGACGGAGGCGGTGGGGAAGGCACCGTCGCTTCCCCGGAGCCGCACAATGAGCGGCGCGGTGGGAGCAGCCCCGGGCTTTGCTGGGATGCGGGAAAAAGACTGCCCCGGTTCGGCGGCGACCCCCCCCGCCCCGGCCAACCACAGTGGCGACCCTGGCCAGGTGGGGACCTTCCCCAACAAAAGGGACCAACTCGGGCACAGGCTGAGCACGCTGGGGACAACCCACCCCTCTCCTCCAACAACACCCGTGGGGGAGATGGAGGGGGGGAGTACCGGGACCGCCTCTCGCCGCCACCATTTTAAGCACGGGGGACCCCACCGCCGGCTCCGTGTCCTCCCCCCCCCCCCAACCTTTGTGTGCGGACACCGGCCCGGCGGAACAATGCGGCTCGGCCCCGCTCCGCCCGCCGCTGCCCCCGCCGGGTGCGAAGCCGGGGAACCGGGAGCAGGGGGGGGTCCTGCCTGGCGCCGCCGCCTCGGGACGGGCGCGCCGAAAGTTGTTGGATCAAGAAGTTAGATCGGAGCTACGAAAGTTGTCGCATCTGCCGCGGAGCGGAGTCCCTCCGCGCTGCATCACGCCGAGAGACAGCGTCTCCCCGAAGGGCTGTGGATGCGCGATGGGTGAACGACCCCCGCCTCATCGCGGGGGCACCGGGGACCCGCCCGCGGGCTGGGGCGCGACCGGGCGTGCGGGGCTCTCACCTCGATCTCGAAGTCGGGCAGGCGGAAGGCGGTGCGGAAGAGGGAGCAGAAGTGCGCGATGGCCGGGACTTCCCACCAGGAGCGGAGCTCATCCAGCGCCACAGACGCCTCGGGGCCGCCGGTACCGGCCACACCGCCACCGCCGCCGCCACCTCCCCCGCCGCCTCCCCCGCCGCAGCCACCGTCCTCCTCCGGGCACATCTCCCGCGGCCACCGGCTGCCTCGCCTCCGTGCCGCCCGCCCGCTCGCTCCGCGGGCAGCCGGCTGCGTGCCGCCGCTCCGGCTCCGCCCGCCCCCCGGCGCCACGCCGCTCAGCGGCCGCCCCCCGGCGGCCCCGCGCTGCCCCCTCGCTGCCGCCAGCGCATGGGGCGCTAGGGCCGGTGGGGGCGCTGCTGCTGCTGTCCCTGCCGCGGGCAGCAGCCGCCGCTGCGAGGACCCATCCTCCTCCCTACAGGGCAATCGCCGCGCCACCGGGAACAGATGGAACCGGGACGGGCGGGGGTGGGGGGAGCTCGGGGACCCGGGAGGGGCGTGGCTTTAGGATGAAAGGGCGTGGTTTCCACAACGGAGGCGTGGCTTAGCGATAGAGGGGCGTGGTTTCGACAAGAAAGAGGCGTGGCTTCGATAATGGAGGCGTGGTTTCAGCGGGGAGGCGTGGTTTTGTGATTGATGGGCGTGACTGCAGGATGAAAGGGGCGTGTCTTAGACAAAGGGGTGTGGATTATCGGTGAGAGGGCGTGGCTTAGGGTGTAGAGGGGCGTGGCTTTGAGAGGACGGGCCAATGGGGAGGTGAGAGTGGGATGGGGGCGTGGCCATAGGGGACGCGCGGGGTGTGGACAAAAGGCATGAGGGTGGAGGGCGGGTGGGCGGAGCCCAGGCGGGTGGGTGGAGGGGCAGAGCGGCCGTGCACGAGGAGGGGGCGGAGCCGGCGAGTATCACAACAACAGGGCTCCCCCCCTTCTCCCGCGCGGCCACGCCTACTCGGAGCGTGGTCACCGGAGTGGGCGTGGTCAGAGGACTGGTGTCGCCGCGCGGTCCCGGAACGGGGAATGGGGGCTGTTGCGGGGCCGGTGCCGCCGTCCGCTCCGCTCCCCACGTGGCGGGGGCAAAGGCCCCACCTCCCACCCCCCGCCTCGTCTGGCCTGTGCCCGCTCGCTCCCCCGTCGGAGCGAAGCCACTGAGAGCGTCCCCGCCGAACGGGGAGCCTCCACGCACCCCTCTGCCTGTGGGTCACCCCTCGCCTTGGGGGTCTCCTGCCTCTGTCACCCCCCCTCGGGCTTCGCAGCCCCTTCCCTCAGCTCGGCTGGATCCGCTGCCCCCGTTCCCGGGGCGCTGGGGTTGGCTGTCCGGCTGCCCGGGACTGTGCTTTGCAAAGAATGGTAGATTCTCACCATGAGAGTGGTGAGGCACTGGCACAGGTTGCCCAGGGAAGCTGTGGCTGCCCCATCCCTGGAAGTGTTCCAGGCCAGGCTGGATGGGGCCTTGGTGAGCCCGATCTAATGGAGGTGTCCCTGCCCATGGCAGGGGGGTTGGAACTGGGTGGTCTTTAAGGTCCCTTCCAACCGAAACTGTTCTATGGTTAACCTTCGTAGCCTCAATCCAAGCTGGGTGAGATTTGTCCTCATGGCGTATTTGGGAAAACTGAGATGTCCAGCAACGAAATAACTTTGCCGAGCAATCCTGTAGTAGATTAAAGGGAGAAAAAACACTAAAACCTTCACTCTCAACCTCATGATCCAGCCGTGAGCTATTCTCTTCCACTGCTGAAAGAAAACAAAGGCATTGTCCTGGATGGTACCTCTACTGGTCACCACATTTAGTTTTACTGTCCTCTTTGCCTCCTAAGCCTCACCAAAGCTGGAAATTCCCAATGGACATTTTGAGAAAGCACATGGCAGGTGGGAAATGGAGCAGGGTGGCATTAGGTTTTATCACCCCTTAAATTGTAACGCTTCCTTTTGTAAGACTCACAGGTCTCAGAGAGCATATCCATTGACCACAGAGCCTCTAGTCCCAGCCTGCGTCTTGCCCCTCACCTTAGGAGTCATCTGGCTCTACCCTTCATATCCACCTTCACTAGTGTCCAGCCTCAGCCCCTTCCCTCAGCCCGAGTGGATCTCCTGCTCCAGTCTGCCAGGCACTGGGGCTGCCCAGGACTGGGTCTCAGCCCTTGCCTCCCACACCCCAAGCTCTTTGGCTGGTCACCATGAGTGGCTGTGGCTTCTTGTCATGGTGGGGAGCTGCTGGGGCTGGCTCCTTGCCACAGCAAAGAGGGAACCCTCCAGGATTTCTGTTCTTACTTTGTATTTTTTGAGTGAGGGAGCCCAAGTGGGACCTGTATGCCACCGGCTGCTGCTGTGGCAAGGAGCCAGACACCCTCGTTAGCCCTGAGGCACTCCAGTGTCTCACCAATATACCCAGTACCTCCATTTCTCCTCATGGTTAGTATTGCCCTGTTTTGAAATCTATTATGGAAAAATATCCAGCAACACTGAGGATGAGCTTTCTTTGCAGGACTGCTCTAATGAGACATAGACCTCCAGTGAAACACGGAGCTGTTATAGCTTTGCATGCTGTCACTGCATCACTTTACAACCTCTCAGTTTGCCCCTGTTATCCCTTCCCCTCTTTCCTCTCCCCTCTCCCTTATTTGGTTAACTTTCTCATTTTTTAGCTTCTCCTTTTCACACCTTACATTCCCTTGCTGTTTCCAATGCCATCTCCGACTAGCCGAGGGTGATGGGCGGCCACTCCCAAATGGGAGGGCATGGAACAGGACGGCAGAGTGGAGATATGCAAAGCTCAGGCTGGGACTGAGGGCAATTAGTCCAGAACCAACTGGACAAAACCCGAGGACTGTTAATCACCAGTGAGGATGCAAGGAAGCAGTGAAATGCCTGGCTGAGATGGGGTGGAAGGGAGAGTGGGACCTCCCTTCTCAGGAGCAGCCAGAAGATAGTCTGGAGCAGGCTAAGGGGAAAGCACGTTTCAAATGTCCTGCTCTGTCTTTGACCTGGAGGCATTAGAGAAGGAAAGGCCACTGTCATCAGTCAGTGTCATCCTGTTGATTCTGAGCTAATACTAGCAGACACAAAGCAGTCAGATTTCAGAATCTGCAGTCTCAAGCATGTATTTTGATACTTTCAGGGTTTCCTCTCTCTGTTTTCCTTCAAAATGAACTTGGCAGCAGAGAATAAGGTGAAGGCATGAGCTCTGTGCTGTGCCCTAGGCCACTGCCTAATGACCTGACCCAGGAAAACTTTGGCCGAGGGTGGGAACAGCTAGTTCGGAGAAGAAACAAATCTAGACAGCACTGCAGCTTGGCAAGAATGAACAAGCTCTACTTTCATCGCCCTTTTTCATACTGCAGGATCAAGGGATACCCAGTGAAATTGGAAGGAAGCAAATTTAAATTAGTGCAAGGAAATATTTGTACCATGTGTAATTAACACATGGCATTTGTTACCATGAGGTTTCATTGAGGCCAGGAGATTAGCAGGATTCAGAAAAGGATTAGACATTTATATGGATACTGAGAACATTCACGGTCACATTAGACAGGATATAAATAAATTTTAGAAGGGATATAAGCCATCAGGCTTCAAGGCAGAGCATAACCACGAACTGATGGTAAGGGATTAGGGAGAAACTTCCCTTGTGGGCAGGTTATTCTATAATTGTCCACTATGAGGTTTCTCGCACCTTTCTTTGAAGTATCAGAGAAAGTGGCAACTGCTGAAGTGAGAAGACTGGATTAGGAGGGCTGCTGGGCTGATGTGGTACAGCAGCTGTTGTGCTCTTTGTGGAGCTGAGGGTTGCTTGGGAAATGGAGTGGCAAAGAAGATGAGATATAAGACGTAGCATCAGGCCTCTTATTCGTTAGATGCTGACCTCGCTCTCCTTTGCTGTAAATTTCACACCCACAGCATAGGTTTCCTAGGCTTTCCCCACCAAGGTTTTTGCTGAAACGTGCATTGTTTAACCAGTTTACTGGTTATATTTCTAAGTACAGTCTTTGTGTCTGTTTTCTTAAAAAACCTTTTGACTTAATTTATTGTTTGCGGAGACCAGCATGTTATCCTGGAAGCCTGACTCTGCTTCAAGGTACGATGACTCCAAGACTTGATCTTGAGCAAGGCAGTATCTGATTTTCCATGTACTGCACCTGCCTGCCTTGGGTTGTACCAGCTTCAGCTACAATAAGATAACTGAGAAAGAGGAGAGTACAGGTACAGGCTAACCATGTTGAGATACAGGTTTACTATAAAATACTGCTAGTGCTGCTTGAGAAATCTTGGAGTGACAAATCTTCAGACATAGTTTCCTTTGGGCCAGTTACAGAAATGCATGGTATTCCTTAAAGCTCAATTCTTCCATGGAGCAAGCTTTTTGTGCTTTGGCCATGATAAGGGGAGTTTACATTGCACTTCTGTCTTGCTGTATCCTGGCATTCCTCTCTGAATTCCTGTAATGTCCAGCCATGGCTTATCTTACTGCTGCATCTTTACTTGCTCTTGACACTCGGTCAAATAGCTTTGTAATATCCCCATTCTCTATTCCTCTAAGATTTTGTGAACCTTGATGAAGATTCCTAATCTCTCTCTTTGCCAGAAGAGTTATGGTACCAGTTTTGCCTAACATTTTTTTTTAATTAATTTGGCTCCCTCTATCGTTCCCATTATTTCTGTCGGACTGTGTTTTCTCTTATACTGTTCCTTTTATGCAAGGATGGTGGGGGCTGCCTATGATTGTTTAAGGTTGCTTCATTTTGCCACATTCTTACACTGTTCTTAAACCCCTTGTTTAGATTTATTACTCAAGCACAAAAATCTCTGTTCTCCCACTGCTGTTCAACAGTAGGCAAAGACTTGATGAGTATAATATGGCAGTTCTTCTTTGATAAATAACTCCATTCACAAACCTGTGCGCTTCTCCCCTTCCAGGCCATCTTTGGTTATGAGTTTCCCATTCATCACTAACATAACCAAAGCCTGCTCTGACCAGTGTCCTTTCCCAGTATGCTATATTCTTCCTCTCAATATTTCTTTTTCCCTAGGTCATTTGTAAGATTCACCTACCTAATGATTTTTCAGCTCAATATCCAATCCTGAGTGCTCACTGCCCTCCATGTTTACACCCCTCCCCTATCTTCTGTGCTTTTGTTCTTTCTTTCTTCCAAAACAGTCTGTAAGTTGAGTCCTTGTACCATGTGGAACTGCACTAAGAAGGATCTCCAAAATGAGAAGCTCAAAGTCTCATGGTTTTGTTGTTCAAGGTCTGGTCTTTGGATTTTTGAGATTGTTTCCTTGTGAAAAAAATGCTAAATTCAAAGTACCAAAAGCAAATTAAGAGGTTGTAGGAAATGCAGTGACTGAATGTCCTCATTCCTGTATGACAAATCACTTCACATTGAAACAAAAAGAAGAGAGGAATACTGCCCACTTTCTCTGGAAACACCTGCAATATGTGCCTGATTGGCAAAGCTTAAATGTAGTATTAGGTTAAAGATAGGTAGATCTCTTGTAGATCACCTCTGAAAGGGAATGGTTTATTAACAGGTACAGGTCAGTTCTGTACCAGCTGAAGTGATGTTATCATTAATAAGGATCTCTTTTAAAAAACTCTTCCTTGTATTTTCACTTCATGGCTCTAAGCTAAAGTCCCACTGACGAGGTTTCTATAAGCTAGGTACAGAAAGACCTGCTGTCTTCCCTTGTAAGGGTTCAAAAGCACTTGCAGAATGACCAGCCAAACCTCAGATTCTGTTTGCGCTGGCAACACATTCTCAGAAACATGGGGCTTCTGGAGTTTCAGTTTTTCCTAGTTCAGGGGAAACAATTTAAGAATAGATTAAACCCAACATTTCTTCAAAATAGAACTTTTACATCTCGGTGTGAATCGCTTCAGCTCCCTTTTCTAACATATCTGAATTTTATTTCTCCTGTGTATGTTTTGACTTCCTTCAGTAGTCTAGCACCAGCAAATCTCTCTGCCTTTGCTTCTTGCTGTTCTCTGAGTTATGAAGTGCAAGACAGTTGTGTTTTAGCCATCTGCTTTCACCCCAAGCCACTTCTACCCTTCATGTATTTTGATCCATCTTCGAGTTCCTTTTTCCCTTTTCAAGGCCTCCTGAGCAAAGAGATTTTGTAGTTTACATAACATGGCTGAAAAGCCTTTCTGAACAGAGCAAAAACTGGAGTACTTAGCATCCAGGGCTCTGTCTTTAATCCTTTGATCTGTCTTTCTGACTCAAACAAGAAGTCAAGGAAACTGAGGCACATAAGGTGAAAAGAAGGGAACAGGTTTTTCTGGGTAGTGATGGGGCTGGGCTCATGAGGCAGCTGGAGAGGTCACAGAAGAGGTATGAAAACAGGTGAGAAAACTGCTTCCTGTAACTAAACCAGGATGGTCAAGGGAAGAAAGCCATGCTGGATTTTGATAAATACTTATTTTGAGCCACTACTTGTGACTTTATAAGTAGCGACAGCTGTGGTGCACAAGGGGCTGAAATAAGTTGCATGAACGCCAACAGGCGTGGAAGAAGAGGAAATGTCCTGTTTCTTTGACAAGAAAATACTGAAGGAGAGGAAAACAGGTTTGGAACAGAGGACATGGGTGCAGTCAAGAGACTGTATAGGATGAGAGAGACACAAGGGAAGGAGAGAATAAGAGAAAGTGGTAAATGCTGTGACAGGTGGGACGTGGAGGAGTCTATACATCTGCTTTCTAATTAGGAAAGATTGGGGAGTGGAAGGAGTGGTAATGCTTAGAGGAAGAAAGGCAAAGAGCTGGGAGTGTCTGAAAGAGATGGTAAAGTGAGGGAGGGAGAAACTGAACAGAGAAAAAGGAAGAAATACATAGTGAATGTAAGGTCAGGCAGGAGGCTCTGCTGAGGAGTGGAATGCTTCAGGGTTGAATAAGAAGGTGAGAGGGTGAGAGGAAGAAGGTACCAGATGTGAGGTATGAGCAGGCTAACAATGTGAAAATTTAAGTTATCAAGAGAAAAGATGAAGGAGTCAATAAAAAGGAGAGCCAGATGTTAAGGCAGAGAGTGAACTGGGAAGAGAGAGGTGGGCACAAACAGCAGCTCCTGAGTGGAGGCATAAGAGAGGAACTGGGTCTGCCCAGACAATGCTTGAAAGCATGGGAGGCAGGAGCAGGAAACAGGAGTAGCACAATACAAAACTAGCGTTCTCACTTATATAGCACTGTGCTTCAGTGAACTAGCTTGCACATGGTCTGTTGCTGAACTTGGGTTTTGGTAGCAATACAGCTATATTTAAACTTCAGCTAACATAAACAGAACTGAAGATTTACCTGGGACACGTACATTTCTCTTTACCTTTGAGTAACCAGTTTCCATGATTCCTGCAGCCTGCATCATGGGTGATATGGATTTGAGGCTCATCTGCTCAAGAAGATGTTGCTTGGTCAGAAAGCATCATCCAGGTTCTCTGGCATAGACCTAAGCTGTTATGCAGCAGAGGGTGCAACTGCAAAATAGAGGTGCACTCTTTGTTTCATCTAGCCATACTCATTCAATTTATTCAACGTACAATTTAATATGAAAGCAATTGCTCCTGTGAACCTGACCTAGCATCTAAAACAGTCATTGATGCTCTTTGTAATTTCCCAGTTATTTACTTCACAACACTATTTTCAGCTGAGGGAACCATTGGAAAGTAGGAGTAATTTCATGTTACTGAAGTGTAGCCACTCTTTCCATGAAGCATGACAGCAGCCATGCATAATACCATCAGTTTAGGCGGTAAATTAGCAACATTGTGCCATATTTAGTTTGCACCGCTCTCTTAGCTGAAAAGCATCCACCCACTGGGAATTGGGCTAGCCCTGATGTGGCAGAGCATCCTCCACCATGGCTCCTCTCCTATGTGCTTTACTGAGCTCCATATCAAACCAACAGATCTAAGCCTTAGGTCTCAACAGATTTTCTGCTCTTAATCCATTGGGGCTGAAAACTACAGGTTGCAACTTGATGTTTTGTCCCCTAGAGAGCAATCAACAGGCGAACGATAATTTGTGGTAATGGATTTAAAGCCAGGGAATCTGGATCTTTCAAAATCTTCCCTAAAGGGTAGCACTGAGAGGGGCCCACGACGTATGCATTCACTTGTGGTTAGCCATGCTGACAGCTGCTGCTGAGTGCTGGTCCGTACATCTGGCAGAGAGATGAGTCAGATGCGGACTGGCTTGGATGGCCGCAAAACAAAATGGGGAGCTAGCGATCTACCCTGGAATCCTTGGTTAGAAGCAGAGCAGAGAGAGACACGCAAACCTAAACACTTTCATGTCTCTCCAGGTTTCCTCTGCTTCTGCTGTCTGCAGCTATTCCACAGGCAGCAGTGCTACGGCGTAAACAAAGAGATATTTTAATTGTTTCCAGGCCAGTGGTTAGCAACTGTACTGATATGCACACAGTGCGCTCCACTACTGGTTCCTATAGACTGCCTATGAAGTGAAAAGCTCATTGGGATTCGTCACCGCAGCCTGAGATTGTTTGGCTCAGGTGCAGCGCACCGAGGAGGCAAGGCACTCACAGGCAAAGAGAACAGCCCCAGATGAAATGCAGAAGATGCTTCACAGCAGGGCAGTGCTCCATGCATAGAGGAGTTTCTCATCAGTCACTCCAGGAGAGAAAAACTGCGTTCATTGAGGAGAATTAGAAACCATTTTGCTTACAACCCATAGCGATTTAGTTCTCTGTTCAACACCTTCTTCGATGGGCGTTAGAGGTATCAAAGCAGCTCTGGCAGTGCAGCTGAAATTTCCTTTGTTGTAACCAGCCTTCCACAGTCTGGACCTAAAGATGTGATGTGAGAGAAAGCTTGATCTCTTGTCTAAAGCCACTGATCTCATCCAGCTCCGAGAGGTTTTGTTGGGTACCCACCTGTACAGAGCAAGAGGGCTTCTGTTCAGAACTGGTGCCAAAGATGTGCTCCCCACAGAGGATTCTGGGCCAGGTGTGATGTTGATGTAAACTACTAAGTTCACACATACTAAAAAATGAGATAGTTGTGTGCATACCAATTACTGCAGCCGTGGCGGGGGCTGAAAAGGCAAAACCCAGGATATTTTATGCCAATACAGTCCTTTCCAAGACTTCCTTTGACATCCACCTGTTAGCTGCTTTTCCTGCTAGGCTACTTCTGCCATAAGCACAATTCCTGAATACTAGCTTGGTGGAACTTGACCGCTGTCCTTTTTCAACCTCACCAATATCTCCATTTGTTGCTGCTACATTTGGCTAGGGAGATATTCAAATCTCATTCCTTCCACAGCAGTTGACAGAAATTAAAAGTAATTCATTTCTAAGTCTTGCGAAGAATGGTTGTTACACTGACTCAGGGCTCTAGAAATCAGGCAGAACCTCCCAGAGGGCAGAGCAGCCGTCCCAACATTAGCAGAACTGAGTTGTGGTTCCAGCTCTTTCACTGCATTGCTCTGTTCCTTTGAGTAAATAAATAAATATATATTGTCCTCATCTATAAAGTGGGAATGGTCATATTTAGGCGCCTTAGGGAAGTTGCACGGCTTAATCAGTTAATGCTAGTGCCTTGTCAGCTCTCATTACCATGCTGTCTCAATGTTTATTGCTTTGAATTTGTAAAATGCTACTCGCATGCTAAACGTTATTATTCTAGGTGAGTTGGAGAGACTTAATCTAGTTTCTCTGTAAATACGAAAGACAGGGAGTTGACATTCCTGGTAATGGCTTCAGTTTGGAGTCTGGCCTACTTGAAAAAAAGTTTCCCTGACATATAACAAAACTTATTTCCATATCCCTAATGTAGTGGCTCTTGAACCAATTTAAGCTGCACTTTTATTGGTCTACTTAATTTAGTATGTATAATTAAACTTACGCAGCATAAACACAATTTAAACTGGTTTAGACACATCTTTGGTTCCAGAGCAAGGACAACAGCAAGCATCACTTCCTCTGGCATAACCCAGGAGTGTCTCAGTCAGAACAAGGTCCTTGAAAGACTTTCAAAACCTCTTTGGATGTCAAGTCACTTGGAGAAAAGTGGTTGTAGGCAGCTTGAAGTGGGAGATGGCTGGCAGATTTGTGGAGTGAAGGGGTTTTAAGTACCCAGCCTCAAAGGCAAAGAACCAGTGACTAATTCAGTTAGTCATCTCCACACCTTTCCCAGAACAGTCCTGTGTGTAACTAGGGAGTTTTCAGATACTCAGCTTTTTCTGTTGATGGGTTAAAGGAAAGCCTGTCTTCTCCATAGGACCACAGTCTTGACCTTAGGGACTATTTCCATGACTGCCAAATGTGCATGAGAACAGACCAGAGATGCTGGCAATGGGGCTGAGGAGCTGCCTTCGCCCCTTATCACTCCAGCCTCTTCTGTATCTGCCTCTGCTGAGACAGGAGTTGCCTGGCTAGCTGTGAGGTGACAGCCCAGAAAAGGCAGACTGGCCTTCCTACTGCATTTCCACAGGTACTGGGAAATAGTTTTACAGTTTGCATTTTGCCTACAGCATCTTTGTTCTTCCAAGGCATCAGCAGAACATTCCTGTACCTCAGCCTGGTACCCAGCCCAGAAATAGTCACTCCCAGGGTATGATGCAGCCTGAGTGAATGTGAATGAAGGGCAAGGGGGGCTGTAAGGCAGCGTGGCTGTTTCTGTTACGCATGCTGCAGTTCACAGGGTGTACTAAGACACTATGAGTAGTGATGTGGGGTACTACTGTCTCCTTAGACCCCCTGGTTCTCCCTTCCTCTCAGCATACTGCTTTGTACACACATCTAATACTAAATCCAGGAAACTCGGGCCGCGGGCATGGTTTTGCACATGCTTCTGCAAGATTTTGGCTCTAATCACCACAAAAATCAATGTTCTGAAGCTGCCCAAAGAATTGCTTGCTGGGCGTGATTTGCATGCTAGTGGTCTCCTTACCAATTAAATAGTTGTCTGCTGGGAAGTAACCCTGTCTGGCTGATGGAGTCTTTGTGACCTCTACGGCAACTCTACTGTTTTGAGGCTTTCAGAGGTGTGGACTCATGCACGCAATGCATTTAAGACAGGCCACACAATGACACTGGTTGGTCGCCTCTCTTGGGCCGCGCAGTGACACTGGCTGGTCACCTCTCTTGGTCCCTAGCATAGTTTAAGCCAGAAGTGTAGAATTGAAAAGACCTGCTTGCACTGTTGCCAACACTATCATCCATTGACTCCACCAGCTGGTTTTTGTTTACTACCTCTCATGAAACACTTGAGGCTCAGGTCCAGAACTTCCCATGCTAATAGGATGGTAATACAAGCTGCTAGCACACCTCAGAGGCAGGCATTAGGCAGGAGGGATGCTGCAGGCTCCTAAACAGAGATCTGATAAACATATCACAGCCTTGGCCAGAGGAATAGCTCTGCCAGTGCACCTTCACTTTTTTGTGAATTTGAGACAAGGCTCCTGCTGCAAATGACCTCGCTGTTGTGAAAAGGTTGCTCCCATGGAAGCACCTGAATTGCTTTAAAATTTGTGACTTAGTGAAAATACTGGTTAGATATATAATGGAGAAATGCCTTCATTGGCAGGGAGAAGCACTGGCTGATTTATTTTTTCTTTTGCACTTAATAGCTTTCAAGTTTTGTGTTTCTCGCTTCCAGCCTCCCTGGTTCACCATCATGTCTAAGCCTCATTTACCTGCTGGGAAGAGAGGGACGTATGCCAGCCTCTCCATGTGTCCACCTCAGCCTCCAAGATGCTGTCTGCCCTTCTAAGAACCACTTGAAGTTAATGCTGTATGCCATCACCTAGATAAACAGTCTGATTTCCAAAAGTACTTGTCACCCAACCATCCTGCCAGTTATGTGACTGGCCACCTTTCCCTTGCCCGTTCCCAGGGGCCACTCCCAGAAAAGCACAGATAAAATGGGGTAGCTGTGCTGGTAGCTGTGGACGCAACCCCATTTTATACTCTGGTTGAGGGCAGAGTCTGCACCCAAGTCCCAAAAGGCAGCAGCAAGACTTTGATTTACATAACTAGATAAAGCCCCACAGGGGACTACTGTATGGGAATAAAAACCATTATGCTTTACAATCAGAGAGAGAAAAAGGCTTGGGGGTTAAAATATGAAGTGGTCAAGCTATTAACCTTCTCATTTAGAAGCAATGGTCACTAAATTACAGGGCATGTCTCCTTTCTCCTCCTCCAAAGGACGGGCTTTTGAAGATGATACTGGTCTGTTATGTGAACAAGCAATACAGCGTAATTAATCCTTCTCTGAAAATATGATCAAATACTGGCAGTGAGTCACAGCTGAGCCTGAGGGGGTTAAGGAACTTGAATCAGAAAGCCAGCATGTCAGGCAGATAGCAAATCCTCCCACCGCCTCCTGTTACTCTGAACACCCATCTAGGGCTGTCCTCATCAGTGACATGAAGCGTGCTACCTCATGTCGACTCCATGGGGAGAAAGCTTGGTTTGTGCAAGCTCTCCTAAGGTGGGCTGTCTCAATACGGGTCAGGAAGCCTTGGGAAGCCTCTAAGGAAGGCCTAGGAGAACATGGGAAGCATGTCCAGAGTCAACAATCTTCCCTCTGGGTCACTGCTGAACCAATTGTGGCATGATGCTGGGCAGCAGGTATGGGTTTGGGGAAGAAAGAGGGACATTTTCCACAGATCTTGTCTTTGAAGATGTAATATTGTATATAGGTCCTAGCCAGTCTTGGTAGCTAAAAATCCCATAGCAGTGTTTGGGCACATGTGCTCTGGGCACATTGCAACCTGAGCAATTGCGTTTTGCTGGTCTTAAAACAATTCCAGACAGCTTCAGCTGGAGGGAAAATGAATCTCCCCCTCCTCTGGTGAAATATGCCCTTCTGTACACGGTCTATGCTAGGGGCAGCTGGACTGCTGGGAGGAGGAGAAATGGCTTGTTAGTAACATACTGTGGAGATACTTCTGGATGGAACATGTTTTGTACATTTGATCAGTGGTGAGAGTAGACAGGGGAAAGTCTCCAGAGATGAGATGGGTCCTGCAAGCCCCCATTTATGGAAGTGGTAGCATGCAACTCTGATGACCTGAGATGTATATAACTCCTCCTGGCCCTCCTGGCTTGCAGCGACTGCTTTTCCCCAGTTACACTGCTTGAGCCCACATTCTCTGTGAAGCAATTAGATGGGACAACACCTTCACCAGCATGAGGGAAACATGACAGAGAAGCCCACCACTCTCTTGCCCACCGCAGCTGGGAGAATTATGACACACTGTTCATACGCCACAAGATCATACCTATCCTGCTGCTCCTCTTAGTGAGACTCTACAAAGAGCAAAGAAACAAAAGCCACCTTTCTTTTTGTAGAGTATCATGTAGAGTCAAGAAGCATTGCCTAGCTGCCAGCCATACTTCATGTTTAAGTCCACTTCTCTTTGATCTGGAGGTTGTGAAGAGGCAGGAGGCGAGCGGGTGATTTTTGGGTGCATGTATTGAGCCATACTCCATGCGGGCAGCTCAGCACCTCCCGCCGAACACCTCCGTGTGTTTGGAGTGAAGTGGGATGGGGAACGTGTCTCCAAGCCAGCATGTGTAGAGAAGTGGTGAAGAGGCAGCAGCGTAGGCTTCAGCACGAACTGAACCAGCCCACTAGAGAATGAATTTGGTTTATCAGTGACAAAGATTCTCGCTTCTGTTATTACTCGGCTGGCGAGCTGACAGCTAGTGTGGATGTGCCTACCCTTGACAGAGTCATTCTCATTTGACTGTGTAGGCACACCCGACATCAGCAGTCTCCAATCTTCACTGGCCCAACGGCACAAGCAGGAACGCACTGCAGGCAATGCTGTGTTTTGCTCCCTTTGTTGGAAGTGGGAGTGATGCCAACAGAGGATAAAGCATTGCTCACTGCAAACACCTGATTTTTTTTGTGGGACCTATTTGTTGAGCCTTTTAGTTGGGGTGACAATACGCACTCCTTGGGCCATTCACTAATTTAAGCTATTAAGCAGCCACTGCATCTAGCAGGAGTGAGCTCTCTTCCTAGCTCATCTCCCTCCCAGTCCGCTAGTCCAATGGCATATAATGTTCCATGACAGCTTGTGCTGTCAGCCATGTGGACACAAGTATGAGGCTGCCCACGAGCTCTAGGCCACAGCAGCCACCTAAATGATTTCTAGTTCTATGTTCTCAGCTTGCTGTGGCCTCAGAAAGGGGACACACATAAGACCGTGGTTTCCTGGAGAGTCTCTTTGCTTAGAGAGGCACAACTTCACTATTTTTGCTTTCTTTCCTTCTCCTCTCTTTCTGATGTAAATAGAATCTCCAAATACCCATCACAACTCTACCCTCATCTTCCCAAACCAAGTGTTTTCTCAATTGATTTTTCTTTCCCATGAGAGAGGGGTACCGTTGCTCTGATGTAGCACCATAGGAGTCAAGCTGAAATCAAAACCAAGCAAAAATTAATTCAGCAAAACATTTGGATACCATTACAATAGTGATATTAAAGATAAACGAAACTGACAGTCAGAATTCCCCTGTAGTGTTCCCAACCCAAACTTTGAAGACTGTACTGGGGAATATTAACAAACAGAAAGAAAAGTAAAAATGACTTGAAATAAAAGAGAAATCAGCCACACTAATTCCTTTGATCCACCTGAGGAAAAAAAATACACAAGGGAAAGAACTAGCATAAATAGTAATCCTTTTTTTTTTAAATGCTATCAGTTTTAGTATTCCAAGTTGCTGTCAGTGCACGTGATCACTATGGCTCAAGATTATTTTCTGTGAAATGAAGATGTTAACGCACAGTTGTAGCTATACACAATTTTATTAACAGGACTTCGTGAAATGCCCTTTGGTGCTACAGGCAGAAAGAAGGCTAAAGAGGGGGTGGTGGATACAGAGGAAGGCAAAACTTCTCTGCAGCCCTGAGATTCAGTCAGAGCCACGAAGTATTTTAAGCACTCTCCATCCTTTTCCTGCTACTGGCTGCTGCAGCTGCTGTGCCCCATGCTGTTTCTTTGTACCAGAGAGAGAAGGACAGAGTCATATTTTCTTTTCAGCACTTACTGGCTCTTAGTGTTCTTCACTGTCTCCTGTCTGCAGGCAGAGCAGTTGCTTCTGTTCCTCTCTTGTCCTTTCCCAGACAGATGCCTTCTGTGGTTTAGCACCAATTTCCTAAAAATAATAACGAATTTTACTGAACAAGGAACCACACACTTATTTCTATTCTTCAACTTACTCTGCTTTCCCATTTTGGGTGAATCCAGTATATAAATGTCTTTACTTGAAGACTTACTTTACGAACAGCCCGAGGCAGTGATTGGTTTGTCCCACACGTCTGTGTTGTACCCGGTACCCTGAGGATCTAGATTGGGCCTTGATGCACTACCACAGTTGAAAGAAATTCCAGATCTGACAGAAGCCTTGACATAGAGCAAAAGCAATGCTTGTATGATAGTACAGGGAATAGTTTTGGTGCCTGCTTACCCTTCAGCCCTAATTTTAACAAAAAACACATCTACAATTTATTTTATTATTAACCTGGCGGATGGCTTTTCTTACCTCTCTGAAGTTATGGCTATGAAACACCAGGTCACTGCCAAGCCGAACTAAGTCACTACTGTCATACCCATGGTGCCAGAGCCTCCTTCTATTCCCACACAGATATACTCCAGGAGACTCTACCAGCAAAGCACTTATGGCATGAAAACAGATAAAATTGCAGCACTGTACTTTGCAGTGCTATAACAAGTCTCTCCCCCTTCCCAAAGTTCTCCTCCAAATCCGCAGCCAACAACAACTCACAGAGAGATTGGAGTCTGCAAAGGAGCAGAAAGAGCACTGTTAGCACATCCAGCCTCCTCACAATGACATCTATCCTGGCAGTGCTACCACTCAAAGGCACCATGCTCCAAAGCCCGGCTTCCCAGGACACTGTTACTAGGGTAGACAGGCAGCTGCAGGGAACGAATCTGCCTCTCATCTATTTATTCTGGAGCCATTCGGGGGTTAATGCTCCTCTTTCCGTGTTGCAGAATGACCCAGGTGGGTCTAACGAGTGCTTGCCTTGCTTAGCTAATTAGAGGCACTGAGAGTGGCAGACTGCAGCTCTAGGTGTGGGGCACTTGCAGAGGGAATATAGTGTGTGTGAGTTTTATTTCCAGCCTTTTTATTTGTCAGATAAAAACCTCTGGCAGAACTAGCACAGCACAGATGGAAAGAGCAATGAGTTGAGGCTCCACAGCACCCTTCTTACCCTCCCTCTTCTGATCCACGTTGTTTTGGGGTTTCAGGAGGAGGCAGGAGCAAAAGATTAGGAAGGCTGTGCCATTCGTTCCCCTTCAAAGTCAGATTTAGTATCTAATCCAAATTAACATGGTCCTTTGGAGTCAAGCCTAAGTCTCCCCGCTTCCACAGCTCACCTTTCTCATGCAACCCACCACCTTTGGGTGACACCTGCAGCCTGGCCAGCTGAAGTCTCTTCTCTGCCCAGAGGCACCTGAAACTTGCACTTTGCATGGGGCACTTATGGACCCCAAAGTGCTCTGTAGTCAAGTCAGAGAGTTTTCTCCACCCTCCCTGCCTGCCATGCAGCTTCCCCACAAGTGGGGCTGCCCAAAGACGCTGAAGGAAAGTCTTCCATCTCAGAAACGGTGGGAGAAACTGAGAGAGCGGTGATATGGCTTGGCATCCCTGGCCTAGTGGCTCCCATCTGCACCCCCGAGAGGGGTGCAAGACTCCAAACAGACAGACATACAGACAGACAGACAGAATGCACTGAAAGCCAGTGCTGCCGCCCACTGCTCCCACTTGCAGACTGTCGGGCAGCCCTGACCCAGGGGCTGCAGCCCCACCAGGTCTATCGCTGGACTTAGTGGGGCCAAGGTTGCCACTTGCTGGGGCTACCCCTTCCACCCCGTGGGCACAGCCTGAGCTCCAGGTCTAGGACAGCTCTCTGCAGGAACAACTCTACTCGGGGAGCCCCAAGCCCTAGCCCTAATTCTGCCCACGTAGAGTTGTCCTGTGGAGAGCTGGCCATGCAGAACTGTCCATTTCTGCTGAACTCCCACATCCAGTTTAGGTTTGCTCTCCCCACATGGCAGCAGGACAGAGAGCCAAGGCCAGGGGCCATGCAGTTGGGGTCAGCAGGAGGTCTTGCAGCATGGACAGTACCACTTGAGCTGAAAACATCATGGCCAGGAGAGTTTGGGGTGCAAGAACTCTACATAAGGGACGATGTTTACCCCATGTGGCTCAGCTTTGCCTGACATGGAGGCCATGGCTGGAGCTGCTAATGATGTTCCTGTCCATCCCATGGGTGGCAGTGGGCAGGCAAGCATGTGACAGCTAGAAGGGATCTGGATTTTATTACAACATCACCTCTATCGTAACACACCCCAAGAAGGCCCTTAGCTGCTGACAGAGCTGTCCCACACTCACAGACCTGACCTCAAGAAGTTGTGGTCTGAGCTCTCTTTTCTTTGCCTGCCTATTCCTTTAAATACAATTTGGAGTCAAAAATGAGCTGCTGCTGAAAGGTGTTTATTTTTCCTCTCACTCTTGCAAGCTGCATTTCTCTTGCCTCTTTCTAGCTATTATTTAGTTCCCTTCATGTTGTTTTCCCCTGGCTTTTCCTTTGTTTCTTTCCTAGGGAAGCAGCACATCATTATGGCTGGTCTTTCTCTAGAGCTCTCCTAGCAGAGGTCATTACTTAGCCTGTGAGATCCGGCGAGGTTGCTGTTTGTATGGCTGTGAGACCTATGAAAAAGCCGCTAATCAATTCAGAAAATCATCTGGGTGGTAACCCCACTGTCAGCTTATTTTCTTCCCTTCCACTTAGACATCAAACTGGCTGAAGAGGGCTCTGGGGAATGAGGCAGACACCGAGAGCTGCTCCTCTGCAGACACATCTGTGTCTTTCATCAGCAGGGCTCAGGGAATACCACTAACTCGAGAGGGGAAAATCTCTTTGGAGCTGAAGGCTTGCAGTCTCCATCCTCTCCCTCTGAAGAGACCCTACCCAGTGGGGAAGCAATCGTTTGAAAAGTGGCTAATGCACTAACATTGTTTGGCAGAAACTGTCACATTATAGACAGAGGTGGGGGAGGACAGGGAAAAAACACACAGCAAGGAGGGTGGTGTTAGGACAGCCTCACACCAGTGAGCAGATCCTGTCTGCAAAATAGCTTGCGATGGCTAAGTGGAGCAATTGGCAATAGCACAAGCAAATGGTCTTCCATCAGATGAATGTACTAATTGTTGCACTTTGCTTTCACCCACTCTTTCTCTGTTTTGCGTCTTTGGGGACTACGCCATAACAGTGCACAGTGAGAGCTGTAACACATTATCCATCGCCGGTTTTAGTAATTAGAAGCATAGATGCACAGCGCCCCGTACGCTGGGACTCAGTGGTGTCAGAGCTCATTCAGAGAAGATAAGTCACATCTGAAAGCCATTCTCTGTTGGACCAGCTAGCCCTTTGAAGGGTGGGGGTGGATGTGTGTGCGTGTGTCCTACCCATGGATTTGGCCAGCAGTCTGGAAAATGTCAAGGTTAGAAAAGGCTGAGCTTTATTTGCTTTTCACAGATCTGGGTAATGAATTTTTCATTTTAGTGTATTGCTCTAGCTTGGAAAGCAAGTCCGTAGCTCTGGCATCATAGGGTTCCACATCTGTCTCTCAGTTGGTCTGGACCACATTTCCCCAATTTACTAAACAGGGGATTTTTTATGTTTTGCAACCCTGCAAACTAAACAGGAGGCCTGAGGTTTTACCAGGGTTTCCTCTTCATAGGTCTTTGTCAGCGTGGCAGATTTTGCTCGCTAACCCTTCATACTAATCTCCTACAATGGCATTGCTTTTGCAAGGAGATGGGGCAAAACCAGGGTGTAGGAAGGGAAAACGCATCAAGAACCTACTTTTGTCACTAGACAGAGTACTTTTAATTCTGAATACAAATGGGAAGCAGAACCACACAATAAAAACAAAGACATTTTTCTTCCCAGCCAGGGTTGAGTCAAAGTTTTTTATTTCCCGCCCTCACAGCTGCAGCTTGATAATACTCCATAAAAGAATGAGCAACTCACAAAGATTCAATGGAAACTCATCTTCCCATTTCATTGTGTGAAATCTGAAGATAATAAATTACATTAGAAACAGTATCAGGACAATAAAAGGCATTATCTTTGTACACCATTCACATCTTACCTGTGGAACCTGCTTCTGTCACGTGTGATGGAGCCCAGGGATCTCAACAGGAGTCACAGAAGAATTCAGCAGGTGTCACACATTTTTACAGGCAATATTAAAAGCTATAATTAAAGCACTAAAAGCTCATAGTGGTGTAAGTGCTACTTACCAAAGCTGAATTCAACTTTCTCCTGTGGAACTTGGAAAATGTTTCGTAAGTAGGGATATTTTCCTGTTCCTACCTACTGGAGGTTCTTGTGTCACTGCCTGTGATGCTGACTTCTGGCAAAAACAGAGTGCTAGAAGAGAGGAAGAGTTAGTCTGATCCAACACAAAGCAGTTCCTCTATTTCTACTTAAACTGCTGAGAATAAAATATCCCCAATGTAATCCTGGCCAGTCCTGAGGGTGATGGTTAGAGGGATGGCTTGAGGATGATGCCCACAGAGTCCTTACTCCAGTAAGGGCTTGTACTAGGGGCTTGTGAAAAAGTGCAAAAAATCCTTTGCCTTATACAAATGTCTTGGAGCAGTGAGTTCCACAGTTTAACTACGTGCTAGGGCAGGAAGCAAACAGGCAAACTTTCTTTTTGTCAGTTTTATTTCTCCCAGAAGTTGGTTTCACTGTGCTGCACTGGCATTTCCAAAGAAAAAAATCCTATACGCTTTCTCTCTAGAAGCGTTTTATCTGTTTTAAGCAGCCCTTAAGGCGCCCACCTTGTGCCAGCAGTGTGCATGTACCAACGGCAGTCGCTGAAACCTGCTGGAAGCCAGAGCGTGATTCCCTTGCGTCGCTGGATGCTGTGAGTTGTGATGAAGACCAATGACTTACCAGCACCCAAAAAAGGACCAGCCTGGTGCCTACTTGATCATATGAGAAAAACCAAGGTTAAACCACCACATCCACAAACTTCATGGTGTTCACACATGCAACAGCCTATGGCAAACCAGTGTCTGATGAAGGACAGTAGATGAGCAGTGGGGAGAACAGCAGCACTCTGCCCATGGCAGAACCGCAGGGGGAAGCACCAGGGTTACAGCTCAAACAAACCCGACAACAAATGTGAGTGCACCCTTTGGGGCAGTTCTTAGCAGAGACCACAATAACTCCTCATCATCAGCAATTGTGACTAACTGCGAGCATCCCCAACAGCAGACAAGAAGACCATGGCATCCTGTTTGTCCCTGTGTCTTTCTCCTGCCTACTCCTACCCACCCTGCTTGGCTGTGCAGGGAGGAGGCACATGCGGGGCTGACTTATCCAGCCCACCTGGTTTAGGTGTATTTAGAGTTTCCTTACAAGGTATCCACTCGTTTCCCAGCTGCTGCATGCTGCCTGGTCAGCCCCACATCTGCAGTGAGGACTGGAGCCCTATGGAAGAAGGGTGCAGCCAAAGGGACAGAGCACTGAGTGTCCCCTGGGTGGCCACACGTAGGCTTTAGAAGAGAGGATTGGAGGTGGGGAGCAGCTGGTGCGGTGCTGAGCTGCTCAGCTGTTGTGTGGCTGGAGAGAGACAGACGCAGCTGGGAGAGGAAAGGAAAGAGCTCAAGGTCTGGCAGCCTTTCTTCTCTTTTTTTTACAGGTCTGTAGCTGGCACAGGAGCATAAGGGAGTGATCCAGCTGGGACACGAGACCCTGCTGCAGCCACGCTGCTCGGGTGCTGTGAAGCACCTTCACAGGGGTGGTGTGATGTGCACGCACGGGGGCCGTGACAGTCTCACCCGGAGGCCTGTGCTGCTTTGTGCCCAGGCGAGTACCCTGGCAGCAGCCCCTGGCAGCACTCTCTGGAGCATACATTTATATCTGCTCATGCAAATGACCTGGAAGTGTCACCCGGAGTGGGACAGCTGGTCCCCGGCAGCGTTTTTGGGAGCATTCTTTATGTGCCCATGTAAGTACCCTGGCAATCTCTTTTGGGGCTCGCCAGCAGGGGCCCTGGCAGAGGCCAGGAGGCAGCATCTCAGTGGCTGAAGCCATGCCAGCTGAAGCTTTCCAACAGCAAAGCTTTCTTCTGCCCCAAACAAAGAGCTAATGTGGCTAGTGTTATTGATCGGTTTCATGCCTTGCTGCTTTTAACGTGGCAGGAAAAGACCGAGAGGAGTTTTAATTTGTCCAAATGGTTTTAGACAAGGTTAATACAACTCATCGATAAATGCCACTTTTTATTATGTTTTAATTACAATGTCATTTCAACAGGCTGGACATGCCTTGCCTCCTCAGCATAGACGGTGGGTTGTTTTTTTTTTTTTAAGGTGCGTTTCCTTGAGCTTCAGTGATTAATATCCATTGCAGACCTAGGAGCTGGCAGGCTGCAGGAGAGCCTGACTGTCTCAGTGAATTCCCCTTGGCCTCAGTCCTCGTGCTGGCAGTTACAGCTTTATGTCAGCACAACAATCAGTGAAGCACACAGGGCTGGGATGACGGCATGAGGAGGTAGGCCAGTGGTTTCGGAGACATTAAGATGTCCATAGACTAAATGCAGTTGTTGGATCTTCTTTCCTCATGCTAATGGAGACAGTCCTTTCCAACAAGCTTCAGCTTGGCTGAGTCTCAGTGGCTGTGGTACAGACCTCCACATGTTTTATTAAACTTGATTTTCTGTATTGCAGTGTGGCCTCCGCAGGGCAGAAGCTGGATTCAGAGTTTAGACCAAAATATTTGAACCTATCACTGCTGTCCCTCCTACATCCCTACCTTGATATATCTTCATCTTGGTCCTAAAAGAGGGTCCAGAAAGGGTGCTGGTGGCTGCTAGCCCCCTCTTCTCCTCAAGGACTGGTGAGATGGCACGAATTCCTGTCATTTCCCAAAGGTGGTTTTTGAGCACCCAAGAGAGATGCAGACAGGATCTGGTTCAAGCCCAACTCACAACAGGGTGAATAAACAAAAACTACCAGAATTGCTGGAGTCAGTTCGAAGTTCAGATTGGCTTATTTCTCTCCATAGCAAAATAATGAATACTATTTTAGAACAAGAAGGTGTGTGAACGTACGTATTACCCCTGAGGCAGGGTTCTCTCTGACGCACTGCGCTGCTTTCTGACCCCAGCACTGTTTCAAAAACTTTGCTAAAACACAGTTATTTTTACAGGATTGGCATTTTTTCTATTCAATCCCCCCCTTTTTTAGCAATTTCCCATATCCTTTCTATGAGAGCAAAAACTTTGTAAGAGCTGAGATCTTTGCTGCTGCAGAAGGCTCGGAAGCTACAAAACATGGCTCCTTCACCGCCCTATACCATCCCAAAAGGTAGGGGAAGTGGCATTGATGGTACCCGGTCTTTATCTCTGCAGAGGGTGCCCTACACAGGCAGGCAGGGAAACTAGAGCTCAGAATTGTAGACAACTCACAGTGATGGAAAAGAAATGGCAGCCAGCCTTAAGTTGCATATGCCGTCAGATCAAAAGCAAGAGGGTAAAAAAGTCAGAGGCACGACAAGGTGAAACCACAGTACACGAGCACTACTGCGTGGCTTGCCTCAGTTTGTACTACGGCAGGGGCTGGTGGTATTCAAGGAAGCAGAATTGAGGATTAGACTGCTGTAGGAGCACCAGGTAGAACACAGGCTCATTCCAACCAGGCAGACAGCTTGGGGTACAGACGAGTGGAGTCTGATAAGGGGCTTTTCTTTTAAAATGTATGATGCTGTGATCATGGGCTTTTGCAGCAGTGTGGTACTTGAGCATGGAGATCGGCAGCAGTTTATATTAATCCCTGGCATCTACACCTGTCTTGAGAAGGATTACACAGCAGGGTAGCTGGTGTCAGCGCCCTGAGTGCATCCCCTGGGGGTTTGGCTCTCTGGGCTCAGAGATTAATTTCAATAATTGTGCAGGTGTCCAGTGTTGAAGAGAGCTCTTTGAGAAAGCTCTGCTAAAAAGCCTCAGTGAGGGCCTGTCCTACTCTTTGCTTGTAAACTGAGACTCTTGCACTTGGTCTCCACCTGGGTTACCTTGCAGCTGTGTTGCAGCCATGCCTGTGCAATGTACCCTGTTTATGTGGACTTGGCCTGTGGACTTCAGCCCACCACTTGACCTCGGATCTGTCTTATCATTATGGACTTGCCCAGCAGCCCCTGGACTACTGGCTGAACCTGATTACCACCACCAGATCTGCTCTCCTCTTCTTGCTTGGGTATTGTGGGATGGTGCCTTTGCCAGTCTGGCCATGGCCCCATGCCTGCTTTCCTGCCACCCCCAGCTCCAGGCTAACCTTCCCCCATGGAGCAGCTGGCCCAGCTGATCGATGCCTACATCCCTGATGTTGCTAGTGATCTTGCCTTGGCTGTCACCAACACAGTGAAACCACAATGGGAAATAGAGTTGTCTGTCTGCAGAGAACATATCCATCACGCAGAATATAAAGGAAGCAGCTCTCGCATATTATAATGCAAAGCAGTGATGGGCAGCATTCCTGCACGTATGTGCCACATACCGAACTCTTAATGTGTGCTAGAGCCATGAGGGCTGTCTCTCACACTGAAGGCGGGCATGGAAACAAGGAATTTTAGGCAGATGGTGATAATGGCTCCTCAGGGCTCCTAACATGTCACTCTGGAGGGAACTATCCTAGAGGTGGAGCGGGATCTCACGGTAAACCAGAGGGATTGGTCCCTGCAGTCATGCTCCCTCCCAGAGCTGATTATCCAGGTTACCCAGCAGACCTTGTAGCAGCACATTCTCTGTTCTGTTGCACAGTGTGTTACTCACACAGGAGCCATTCTCAGAGCTGACAGTGAGGTTCAAGAGCCAAGGCTTTCTCACCAGTGATTTAAAGAAGGTGGGCTTGAGCTATCTGTTCCCAGAGTGGGCTGAGAAGTGGTTGTAATTCCCATGACTACCAAAAGGCATGGGATATTTGTCTTGAAGACCCTTCAATCTGAATCCTTGCACCTTCTGTCTGTGCTTCACTTTGTGAGGTCAGCGATCATATTGCAGCTTGCTGCTAAAGGGCTTGCAAAAGTGACACTTACTACGTGCTTCATGCCTTTCTTGTCACCTAGGTTGGCTGAGATACATTGAGGACTTCTCTGCCTGCTGTGGTGGCGCAGGTAGTGTTGTAATGCTTTGGTGAAAGAGCATCTCCTGGTGCAACACAGCATCTTTGGGAAAGGTAAGATTGCACATATCACTACCTGCAGGACGGGGTTGGGAGGTGCCAGGGGACAAGAGGCAAAGTGTTACGGGCTGGACTGAAATGCCTCTGAAGAACAGGATGAACAAGTCTAGGCATGCCAGAAATGCCCTGAGCTTTCTCTGTAATAATCCCAAGTGGTTGGGTTCTGCTCTTGAGTGTGTACCCTGGGCAGGTGACTGTTGCTGTGGTGAGCACCCTTCACCTTGCTTTAAGCTCTGTTGCTAAGGTGCTGCTACAGTTGATAGCACTATAAATCCCAGAAGAGTGCAACCCTGCCTAAGAAGCTGGGTAATGCTTGGGAGAATGATGTTTTGCTGGCAGCGCTGTTGGCGCTAGCTGGCTTGAGGCCAGTGTCTGCATTTATGGTGGTGGTATATAGGGGTACCTGTAAAGGGAACGAGGCAGAAGCCTTGTTTTGACATCTTGAGGCTTTAATAAATTTGGCAGTTTGCCTAGGCAGGATGCAACTTGGCTACAAGACAGACACTTCTGGGCAGTCGGGTTTTAACTAAAATGCTCCTCACCACTGTTAATTTTTTAGTATAAACCCATTTTAAATGTCGACTTGCTTGCTTCATGCACTGGAGGAAAAGAAACCGTACAGAGCAGCGTGACTTCTGAGCAGCTGAAGGCTGATGTAACTACTGTTGTGCTCCACAGCCCTCTCTCCTGAAGCATTTCTGGAGCCTTAGAACATAAGGCAGAGCCTTATCTTTGGGAATCGGTGTAGCCCATGTGTCTTCCGGTGGGTCTTCTCTGAGAGCCTAGGGTGAAAGGGAGAGAAACACCAAGCTGAGTGGTGTGATGACACCAAGCTGAGTGGTGTAGTTGCCACACTGGAAGGAGGGGACCTGGACAGGCTGGAGAAGCGGGCCTATGTTAACCTCATGAGGTTCAACAAGGCCAAGTGCAAGGTCCTACACCTGGGTCAGGGCAATCCCCAATTTCAGTACATAATGGGGGATGATGTGATGGAGAGCTGCCCTGCAGAGAAGGACCTGGGGGTGCTGGTGGATGAAAAGCTCAACATGAGCCAACAATGTGCACTTGCGGCCCAGAAGTCCAGCTGCATCAAAAGAAGCATGGCCAGGAGGGTGAGGGAGGGGATTCTACCCCTCTATCCTCTCTTGTGAGACCTCATCTGGAGTACTGTGTCCAGTTCTGGAATCCTCAATGTAAGAAGGATATGGAGCTGTTGGAACGGGTGCAGAGAAAGGCTACAAAGATGATTGGAGGGCTGGCGAACCTCCCATGTGACGACAGGCGGGCAGACTCAGCCTTCTTCAGCCTGGAGAAGAGAACACTCCAAGGACATCTTATAGCGACCTTCCAGTACCTGAATGGGGCCTACAAGAAAGCTGGAGAGGGACTATTCATAAAGGCTTGTGGTGACAGGACGAAGGGAAACGGGTATAAACTGGAGAGGGGCAGATTTAGGCTTGATATAAGGAAGAATTTCTCCACCATGATAGTGGTGAGATGCTGGAACAGGTTGCCCAGGGAAGCTGTGGATACCCCATCCCTGGAGGTGTTCAAGGCCAGGTTGGATGGGGTCTTGGGCAGCCTGATCTAGTGGGATGTCCCTGCCCATGACAGGGGGCTTGGAACTAGATGATCTTTACGGTCCCTTCCAATCCAAACTATTCTATGATTCTATGATTCTAAGAAATCATGGTGCTGTGCCACTGCAAGGCCTTGTGCTTCTTACTGATCAGGCTTGAAGTCTATGTTATGGTGGAGCAACGTGGGTAATTTGGATATAGATAAATGGAGAGCCACAATGAGGAGATGGTTGTACACACACGGTGCCTTGTCAGAAGTCACGTGGATGCTCACAGCTGCAGAGTGACCAGAGATGAACTCAGATCCTCTGTATCAATGTGTGATGGACTTCCAGGGCAGAGGTGGGAGGATCAGGACAGAGATGTGGTTTGCTTTAGGTTCTCGTTGGGGAAGTCAAATTAATTTTGCTCTGCTTGCTATACTAGGGCCAACCCCTTCAAAACCAAGCTGGTCTGTGGGAGACATCACAGCCTGATGATGGATAGATACCTAGGGCAGGCAGGAAACCTGATGTGACTAATGCAAAAAGGGAGAAAACACTTCCCACAGTGACACTAGGCTTCTTCCCTCCCTAAAGTCATTCTCCAGAGAGAGTGAGTCAGGCATTCTTGACAATTCAGGATGTTTCGGTTGCCTAGTTTGCTCTCAGTTTTGCCCCTAGTAGGTAGGAGAGGGAGAGGATACAAGAATAATAAACTCAAGGCTCTGCTAATATTCTTTAGGAGCCTTCGCACAGAAACCTTGGAGATGGCTCCTGGATGGTGTCGAGCCTCTTTCCCAAATGTCCAGGGCTCTCAGCTGCTGCCCTGGGACCCCTTGGCAGCCTGCTGTTTGCTCTGAGAGCAACAGGGTGCTAATACACACTGGCTCACTTTGTTTTGTCCTTCCCCTTTCCGGCTCTCTGTTACGGGGTGACAGCAGCAGGGAACAACTCTAGGTGGTGACTTTGGAGGAAACAATGTAGTTTGACTTATTTATTTGCAAGCGCAGCTCATCAGCAGCCCAACATGGGTACAGGCTGCCACTGGCATGTTCCACCAGCTCCACTTATTAGAGAACGAGCGCCGATGAAGCTTTTGGGCTCCTGGAGTGATCAACCCTGCTTTTGTAAGCAAGATGGATTTAGATTTTTGCAGGTGTGCTGGGAATAGCCAAAAGCACCTTGTCTCAGGATATCTGCGAGCTAGGAAATGATTACAAATCAATGACTCTTCTCCACGAGTAATTCATTGTTAACCTAGGAGTTTAGCTCTTTCCCTGTCTCTCTCCATTCCTAACTCTTGTAGCATCTCAGAGTGTCTTATTCTTAACTCATCAAATAGCTATGGATGTAGGATAGGAGGAGTGGAAGGACAGAGGATGGAGGCATGGTTGGGCAGCAAATGAGAGGGAGGGTTTCTGAACAGGAATGGAGCACCTTGAGGGTGAGCTGGAGGCTGGGGAGCACTGCTGCCAGCATGACCCAGTATCCTTTCTGCTGCAGGGCTCCCACAGATCTCCTTGCTTAGCTGGGAAATGGACCATATTTTTGCTTGGCTGGGCACAATGGGGCAGGGAATAGAAAAAAAAAATTCCAACCTGTGCCCAGCCAGAATAAAGCAGAGGTTATTTAGCAGGCCAGGGGAGAGGTTTTAATCATCCCAAACATTCTGGAGCAGCCTATTCTTAATAATAATTTATAGCACTTATCACTTCTACATGCTCTAAGCATTTGCAGGCATTAACTGGGAGCTGGGACTACTTTGGAGCTGGGACTGGCACCACATTCTTTCCCAGGCTTAGCAGAGATGTGGAGGTTCTAAGATTTCCACAGGCTGCTGCAAAACAGTGTGATACACCCATCCGAAAGACGAAGTGAAAAACGCACGTCTGCAAGCCTGATGCTGTGGCTGCCTCTGTGGTGCTTGCTGCACCCCGCTGTTGGGGACTGTGTCCATGCTCCCCTTTGCGTTGCTGCTGTGGCAAGGGTCTGAATGGTGGGAGCAGACACCCAACTCTGACAGCAGCAGGGAAGATGTGGGAAGAAGAGCTGGGGAAACGTGCTGGAGTTGTTGCCTCCAAGAAGCTCTAAAGATCTGAAAAAACTCTGGCTTGCATAGGGAACTGAAACTGAACAAAAGGGAATTCACTGAGAACGCTAAGTGGTGGCCACCAGCTATTTAAAGCTTTTTATGCATCTAATGTGCAGCTGGGCATAAAGCAAGGGTGTGCCTGCAGCTTGCACAGACGTACCCATGACAGCTTTGAAACAGGGCTTTTGGGCACTTCCAGGTACAGCTGCAGCAGCCAAGAAGTCAGCATGGGCCAGAAGCACCCCAAGATAACAGGGAATAGCTGGAGCACTTGAGGAGGGAGCAGTGATGACTGGTGCACCTATCAGCCCTAGCTAAACAGCAAGTGGGACGAAAGCCAAGGAGTTTAAGATTATTTCAGGAGCCGGTCAAGACTGGACAGGAACTGCAATCACGGTCTCATAGACAGACGTACAGAGCTATTACACAAGTTCCAGCCTGGCTACCCACTCCTCAGCAAGAATTCAAACTAGCTAAGAGATGTGTTGGCATAGAAATGACCCCAGTAACATTCCTTGTTGGTCCTTTATACAGGGCAAGCCTTCCTATACCATGCCTTATTTCCTATGGAGGTCTGAAGCCAGAGCTGTAAGTGTTTGCAGGTGCTAGGGGAACCCAGTTCCTCCCACAAATGAGGCTCTTGGCTGCTGACTTGGGTTGTCCTTTTCTCCCTCCTTCCACCCTCCATGTCCAGACAGACCATGCCTAAAAGCAGCTGTGGTCTTATTTCATCAGTGCTGGCTCCCCATGATTTTTGTTTTCAGTGTGTACCATGTTTTAATAGAGAGCAAAGCATCTCAAACACCTTCTTATTTCCTAGCACAACTCTTGCAACATCTGTACAGCACTCTCCTGGCAATGGCTGTGATTGCTTGCATGGAAAAGTCCCATTAAAGAAGCATTTTAGCACTGGGCTTTAGTTTTGTTTTTTTCAAACTCTATTTGATCAGATGAACCAGTGCTGCAAATCTCTGAGGTGCTCTGGCAGGCATTTCCAAGACCCCTGCCTGGCTCTGAGCTGCTATTTGAGGTCCTTTGCACAGCATTTTATCCCCTCTTGATGTTCCTCCCTGGAAACCAGTCTTTAGCACCCAACTGCTCACCGCAGAGATGGTTTTCTAACTGCTTAGCCTAAATTTGGTTTTATGGTCTTAATGCCAGACTTTACTACTCCAAGATAATTAGAGCAAATCCCTTCCTTCACTTATATTATTCCCTTGAAGGTATTTCTAGATAGAATGCTTGTCCTTGCTGAACCATCCCTTTTCCACTCCACATGCTTCTCTCTGCAGTCTTTCCCCATACCTCTGTGGACTGCTTCCATCAATTATGGAGACTATTGCATAGTTGGGTTGTCTTCCCACTCCTCTGATCTCCCTTTAGGAGCAGGATCATCTTGGGACTCCAGACAAACCTTATCCTGCTGAGGAGTGGGCAGGGAGCTTCTGCCACCCTACAGACACACTGTTCCACCTAGGGTTTGGAGGGCACTGGAGGATCCTAGCTGCATGGATACTGGGACTAAAGTTGGTGACAGCAAAGGTGAAGGGACCTGGAAAGGAGGGAAGGCTGGTGAAAGTTCAGCTGGGATACCTAGCGGAGCCTATCTACTTCCAATTTGCTGCAGTGATGCCAGCTAATGAAATTTAGCATATTATTGGCCAAATTCTATTTTCTCTGCTTTGAAACAGTCTTTGTGACTACTGCGGATTGTTTTAAATAGCTCTTGGGTTATGAGATCTTTCTTTTTATTAAAAAAATTAAAATATTTTAAATTTTGATTAAATTAAACCAAATGGACTTTGTTCTCCACTGGAAGCTGTTTATGTAACATCTGCTTTAAATAACTTTGCAACTCAGTCCATTCAACTGTGCAAAATAAAACGGTGACATTGCAATACTTGTTGGGATGTTTTTTTTTTATTTTAAATCAGACCATATCCACCTCCACCTGATTTAATCCTCAGGAACAAGTTTAGCCCTGTGTGCCCAATGCAGCCCCAGTGTGGCTGTTAAGATTGACATCTGCCTGGTTCACACAGGTGGCAAAGACCGGGCAAAGTTATTTAAAACTACTTCTACAAATTACTGCTTTCTTGGATAAAACCCCGTTAGTAAGTAGAGTTTGCAGTGCTGTCAGCATTAAATGCACGGTGTTCTACATCTCATTAGACATTCAAACTCACAGGTATTCCTGGGACAGCCTGATGAGGGCTTAAGTGTTTCCCCATATGGGGAACACATCCCTAAGCATTTCATCCATGATATTTAAAAGCTGTGTGTGTATATTGCAGTATGCAGGAAGGCTGCACAAACAAGTCTCAATTGCCTTGCAGGCAGGCAATGACGGGTTAAACAGTCCACCTCTATTCTGTGCAGGACCTGGAGAGGTTCCCATAGTTGACCCCACTGCTTTGCACACACACCCCCCCCAGTTCAGCTCCCTTCAGCTGCTTGCCTGCGCGTCTGTGTCCTGTTTTCTCATAACCTCCCCTGCCTCCTCCTACTCTTTATATATTCATGAAGCAGTAGGGATGGGGATAAATAAAAGCTGAGCAAGCCGAAGCGACGGCACAGGAAGAGGAACTGTCTGCGCCAGTAGGTTCCTCGCTCTGCACCGCCAGGATAGATCCTGCCTCTTTATCTTTTCTGGGACAGTGCCAGCTTGCAAAAGAGATAACTGTTCCCTGCTCTCTCTCTCGGGCAGCAGCTGGATGCGCTCTGGATGCAAGAAGGAGGAAAGTTAACAGTAAGTGAGTCAGTTTCACCAGGGATAAGATAGCACTTTGTAGGATGTTTCTTCCCTAAGTTCAGAGCCAGGCCTGACACGGGGCTGCATCTATAGCCCTCCCTGTTCCCAGAAGGTAGCTATCCCAGCACATCTTTTTCTCCCAGGATCCAGCAATGGGGCAGAGGCTGAGGAGCTGGAGGCACTGCGGGTGGAGGAAAGGCTGGAAGCAGAAAACACATGCACAAGCGGGGACTTACTATGTTATTCACAGGAGACTATGTCAAAATTTTGAGCCTTTCTCCAGCCTGCTTTGGTCTGGACGGATTGGCATGGAAGGTCACTGAAGCCTGGTGTTGAAGGATTATATTGCAGCTGTACTTTTTCTGGGGAAGGGCAGAGTTCTCAGAGTTCACATGTGCCTGCCTTCTGTGATCTCTTACTACTTCCATAGTCTCCCTTCCATCCTCTTTCTTCTGGGGTTGCAAGGAAGAGACACACCTCTACCACTGCAGAGGAAGCCAGAGGTTTTCTGCCCATAAATTAACCCCTCCAATGTCTGGAATATACTACAGAGGTGCAACAAGGTCTATGAATGCAGGGAATCACGATCCAACTAGTTCAGGTGAAAACACAATATCACCTTCACATGCTATGGCTCTCTACTTCCCTCACTGGGATGCCTGCAGCATGGCTGGCACCTTGTCACCAGCATCACTTATTCTGGGAGAACTCTATCCCAGCTTGTATGCCAGAGTCCTGACCTCACCACTCCCCCATTCTAGGATGAGACCTTTGCCGGGTTGCAGGTCTGTGTGATGTGCTACAACCTTGCCCGCAATCTTGCTGTGTACAGAGAGCATCGTGATGAATGCATGCATGCATCATCCTAAACACGGGGGGGAAACAGGTACCAGATATTCTCCTCATATTGCTTCTGCAGGGTGGGCCAGCAGTTTAACATCCCAACGGGCCATTATTAGAATGTCAACTTCTGACCTATGCTAGTGCTCCAATTTTTCTTTTATCCCCCTATCAGGTGCAGCACCAAGATGAATCCTCCGACTGTGCAAAGCATAAGGTTGGCGTACCTTCTCCTGAATTTGGCTTCCCTCTGCCTTCCCACTCCACTCTGGAAGGACCGGGACTCTCTGATGCAGGAGGAGAAAGCCTATCAGACAGGTGGCAATTTAGTGCTGAGTATACAGGAACAGCAGCTCAGCACAAAACTTGTAAACCTCAAAAAGAAGGAGGTTGCAACAGCCATGGCTACAGGACAGTTTCCTCCAAGTATGCACTTCTTTCGGGCAAAAGGCCTCATTGATCAGAGCACAGTGTTCAGCATCTTAAAACGCATGCCAAAAGGTAGGCTTGACCTAAGCGTTGCTTGTCTTCATCCTCCTCCTCTTGCACTTTTCTTTCCATGCCAGAGCTGGGACAAAGCTTAAGGAGATGTGGCAGACCTCTGGTTGCAGGCAAGCTTACAAGAACAGTAAATCAGTGCTTGCTGGGTTCCAGGAAGAGCCCGGCCTCTGAACTTGGGGATGGGGCAGGGGGAGAGAGGAAGAGGGGGATGGATTGGATGAATGCACATTTCCAGCAATTGTAGCATTTGCTATTACTTACAATATGGATCCTTCAGGCTTTCAAGTGTGGAGAAAGGGCAGAGGAAACAAAGACAACAAGACATCACAAACACTCTTGTACGCACTTGTACAGCATGTTCCAGCCAGGGTCTTTCCTTTTTCCACACATTCCACAGACACGTTACCAACCTTGCCTTAGCCCACTTCTTAGCTGAAAGTGCTGTATCGCCTAATAAGTTTTTGTGTAGGTGGTTCTGTAGCAGTCCTGGAGGTCTACTGGAAAAGTCTGGGGACAACAGAAGAGGTTCTACCTCCAACACCATATTTTTTTTATCCATTGAATGGAAATCAAAGCCTGTGTTGGTGTGGCCTGCAGAATAAGATACAGAAACTACTGTATTCTCTCATTTGATTTTCCTTAATCAGGTTCTGTTCCATGCATTTATAGGAGATTTCCTCTTATAAGGGCAGTCATTTCTCCTAGTCTTTAGTTCGGAAATGTCACTTCTTCCCTGTCATGCAGCAAACCATGTGCTAATGGGCTGCTGTGCCCTATACTAAAAGGGCATAGCATACACAGCACATACAGTTTAAAGCATTTGGAACATTCTGAATGAAACAATGCCGTGAGATTGTCCAATACCTTCACCACATCACCTTGTGTACCCTCTGATGAGCAGGCATTTGAAAGCTCAGTAATCCAGCTTGTGATGGAAATGAGGAGAGGATCTTTTTAGCTAAGTGGGAATCCAAGCCACCTGGGCTGTGTAGCAGGAAGCCTGGTGTCTCTGTCCCTGAGCCACTGACAGTTCAGAGAAGCAGGAGGTTGAGATGATCATAGGAAGAAGACCTTGAACCCTAACTGAATAGTCTCTCTATATATCTCAGTTCAGTAAAGAATAATTTGAATAAGGTGCCTTCTTAAGCTAAAGATACAAGACAGTCACATCAGATATCACCAGTACCCCTGTGACTTTGAACACTGTATCCATATTTCGAGGCTCTCTCTCTTTAGATGTAGATTTCCACGGCCTTGTGCACATAGCTGCCTGGAAACAGGCTGGTGGCCTGCTTTGGAAGATTTGGTAGTCAGCTTCTCCACAGAAGCATTTTTCACTTGCAAGGCTATGATACTGGCACATGGATAAGAGCCATTTTCCTCACTTCTCAGCTTCTCCCTGCCAGGGCCTCTGGTGTCCAATGAGGATCCCTGGCTTGCAGCATCCTAAACTGTTACTGTAAATGACTGGGATGTCAGAGTTGCCATTACCCTCTCATTGCCAAATTAAATAGTAAGGAAGCTAAAAGTAACCCTCTTTTCAATGGGGTATCTTTGATACCAAGGAGGAATCAAAACAACAAGGAAAAAAAACTTCTAAATCCAGGATATGCTGAAATGTGTTCTCAAACTCTGCATGACCTGTAAGCCTTTTAAGGCCAAGATCACATCCTTGTAACCACTTGAGTAGGACCTAGCCTTAGAGGCCTCAGTCTTGATCAGAGCCCCTGGGGAATTCCTGTTGTTTCAAGCACTATTGTAATTGCTATTGCTTTTCACATAGGAAAGAGGGTGGCATTGCCAGTGAGAGGAGGGTCAGATCTAGGCAGCTGTGGCACGCCCGTTCTGCCACACTAACTTTGATGAAAGCAGCAACCACAGTTGCCCAGCATCTCGACAGTCAGACCTTCTGTAGCGAGAGATTATAAACTTCATATTAGTCCACTACAGATGATAGTCTTTAAGTTTGTCTGACATCACATGCATACCAGTCTTGGGTTTTTGTTCCTCATATTGATGTTCTCCCTTTAGTCAAAATGGCTTTGAAGCCTTTTGAGTTATGAGGTCTCTCCTAGGCTAATAAGATACATTTATTTAAGACTAACTTCTAGAGTATCTTCCCTTACAAAGGTGAAGTTTAGCTCAAGCACCAATAGTGAAAGGACTCTAGAAGGAGAAAAAAAAAAAAAAGAGAGATTTTAGCAAAACAAAATCATGGGCTGATGAAGATGAACTTGCAGAGGACACTTCCTATGCCAGGAAGACTGGCAGTTGCCAACAAACTGCACAATACCAGGGCATCCCAAAAGGTCCTCCATGGTGGCCAGCAACAGATGTAGGACATAAGTGAGCGTGCTTTTGATAAGGGATAGAAGTAGAGGGTACTTCTGCACCTACGTGCAGTCATGATCCCATGCAGTCCCCAGTGCGTCATGATCTGGGATTTTGGTGTACACCAGAGTTTCAAAGAGATGAAAGCAGAAACACAGACTAGATGCAAACATTGAGGCTAGGAATCAAACAGCTTAGATACAGAGACTTTCTTCAGGTCTGCTAGTCAGCTAGTACGGCTTATAAACTGCTGCCCACTGTGCGAGTTCCTCTTTAAATCAGTGGGGCTTGAGCCAGCTCACAGCAAAGTCTGTCTGAAAGACCTTTAATAACTCTGAGCATTTTCCATCCCAGTGGAGAAGCAGAGCTCCCTATTGATTTCCTCCCTCCCTCCGCTCCCAGGGAGTTGTCACGCTCTGCCTGCCCTGTGTTTGATGTGGAGGAGGCCACATCCCCCAGCATGGGGGAGACAGAGCAGCCACTCCATCTCTCTGCTATGAGAGGTCACTCACAGCTATGTAGAAGCATTTCCAGATGCCCCTGGATGGGCAAACTCTAACTATTATCACATTAAAACTCCATTCCTTCTTTTCAGCTGCCTTGTCTCATTAGGATATACTTTCCTTCCCCCCAGGTGCTGTCTTACACCTGCATGATTATGCCATCCTGAATGTGGACTGGCTGGTGTACAATGCCACTTATCTCCCCAATTGCTACATCTGCTTCACGCACACGGGCACGGTTCGGTTTCACTTTTCCAAGCCTCACCCTCCTCACCGAGTGCCAGCCCAGTGCTCCCAGTGGGTTTTGCTGGAGACTTACCGGAAACAGCTGCGCAACGTGACCGAGTTTGATAGTGGGTAAGTGAAGAGGAGTTGAAAGCCTGCCAGTGCTTCATGATGGTAGTATATAGCCAACAGGATCATTGTGGTCCAGCTTTCCCATTTGCTTGCTGCTCTGAAAGTGGGGGAATTCTGTTTAGTGATGCATAATTAGAACAAGCAGGTAGCAATATAAGAATTTGAAGGCTGCAGCATTAAGTATATCAGAGTTAGGGATGATAAAAATTGAAGTTCCCTGGGAATCCTTACTCGGGTCCTCTGCACAGACTTGTTGATAATAGTGGTTTCAGTAGATTTACGTGACCTACTCTCACCTCTCAGCACGTGGGCCAAATGTGCTCCCAGCATACGGGACAGGGCTGCACACTGAAAGACTTTGCCTCATCCATTGAGGTACCTGGGAATAAGATAAGGAATTCAAATAGCTGAGAAACAGGCTCTCCCAAACAACAGTTAGGTCATTTGTAAAAATCATAGTCTTGATTCAAGGCAAGAATCTGGGCAAACCACTAATGTTGGTTATTCCACTAGCAAAAAATCCCAAAGCAACCCCCCAAAAAATCCAACCCAGCCTCCTCCAAACACCATCCTTGTTTCCTGAGGGCTACCTCTGAAACCCCACCATATCAAAGCACGAGGCACTAACGCAACAGGACCCTCGAGCATCAGGAACTAGGAACTGCCCTCCTACTCTCAGACAAGCTGTTAGGTCTCAACCTTAGCACTGGCTGAGCCAATGAACCCTACACACGCCACCTGCCTGGTGACACTCCACGCTCAACACCCTTCTGCTAACAAAGTTTCTCCCCTTACAGGCAAGGGCTCCTATAGCTGCCCAGGAGCTCACACCTCAGATGGCTCCCCAAGGCATCACTTGCTCTCTCACAGGAACTCCCTTCCCTCCAGGCAGCTTCTACCTTAACTTCTGGAAGCCTTTTATCAGGACCAGGTGTTAGTTGGCTGCTAGGCAGACACCTACCATTTAATCACTTACAGGTGGGTGGGAATAGCCTGGCTCCCCCTTCAACCAGTGGTGGCAGGAAAAGGGAGCCCTGTCTCTCTATCCAGGGGCCATTGATCCTGGGACAAAGCCCTACTGAAAAGGCCAAGAGGAAAGGCCAGGAGGAAGCATGTAGTTCTGCATGATGTGGGGGTGGGGTGGAAAGAGCACTCTAAATAATGCATGAAGTCAGACACTGAGTGATGAGGACAAAGGACAATATTGAGTAGCGATCCATTCAGAGGGCACTGCCATCCGTGGTGCTCCAGGGAGCTGGGGTCCCACAGCAGAAAATAGTATGAGGTGTCATGTAACTACAGACAATATTGCCGTGCCAACACAGGAGGAGAAAGCTGGATTAAGGTGACGTGGGTGACCCTAATTATGGCATTTCCTAAGTGAAACTTTCATGGATTTTACATAGCACTCTTTAGTGAGGGTGTGTGCTTTTAATACAGACTTATTAACACTTAGGGAGCTGGTATCCCCTCCACATGGAAGCTGTTTGGGCTCTGTGCCCTGCAGATCTGGGAAGGAGGACATATTGGGAAGCTGAGGAGCTGCCGAACCTTTGCCATGGTATTATTTTCCCTCCACAACAACAGCAGGAGGCAAGGCAGAGGAAGCTTACTCTCTGGGACACCTACCACCCTTCTCCTGAGCACTTCCAGAAGGGAAGGAGGAGGCAGTGTCAGACTCGGAGCTTTTGACCTTTTATACCTTGAGGCTCAACTGCCCTAACGTGATGAAAGAAATACGATCCAGTGAAAAGTGACTTATCTACATCTTCCATGCAGAAAACTGGTTCTCCATTAGCTCCCTTCCATTTCTGCTGGGACTAACAATGAGGGAAAGACCATGGCATCAGGTCTCTTCAACCCCATCAGGAGACCCATAAATAATGTGCAAGAGATTGGATCCTGAAACAGCTTCACTTCCTTAAAGCCCAAGCAATTGCACTGAGTTTTTCAGAACTGCCTCAGGAGCAACCCTTTGTATTTGTTTTCTGTTGTATTTCTGTAGCATATGACATCCTTTTCTGGCCGAGGCTAGAGGCCATGGCACCCTGTACACCTACAAGGGTGGAGTTGTGCATTGTTTGGTTCTCTATGGTCCTCTTTGGGAACACAACGGTCTTTTCAGAGGCAGTGTTATCACATCCCTATTCTTTTGTATTACATGTTCCAGAACGTCTGGTAGCCACAAATCAGAACAGGACTTCCAAGTGGCAGGCACTGCACAGGGACACAAGGCAGACTCCGTTGCAAGGGTGTCCCCAAGGGCAGAGGGGAAACCGAGGCAGAGAGCAATGAAGTGATTTTCCTCAGCAGACACATACCAGATCCAAGCACAAGTTTACCCATTTGAGTATGTTGCCCTTCATTTCTTGCCCTTCTGTGCTCATCACCACAAAAATCACAGAGGAGCCATTGCACATAATGTGCAAACATATGAACAACAGCCACATTGAGGCGCTTCCCCTCCTATTTTCATCTAATCCCCGGGTACTAGTCTAGGGGTTAGGAATGTTTTTTGGCTGCCTTGAAATAGGTCTCTAGCCAGGAATAGGCCCCAATCTGTTCTGCTTCTCAGTTTCTGGAAACTCTCCCAGCCTCTCGAACATGTGCATCCCAGGCTACCTCTTTCCTGCACTCCTCTTTGCCCTTGAGCACTGACAAGCTGAGAGAAAGCAGATGTCAGAGGAAGGAACGGATGGATAGTTGGGTGGTTTCAAGAAAGTATCAAGGGAATATGGCAGCAGAGAAGGGCTCTCATGCAAGACAGGGTGGATCAGCAAATGTGAAGGGAACAATGGAAATGTTTCCAAGAGGCTGCACCTCTGTAAAAGGTAAAAGCCTTACTGCATGCCTGACCAGAAAGGGGTGAGGGAGAGAGATGGTTGCATTACATCTTTGCTGTTCGCATTTTTAGGCCCATATGCAGCATATAATACATATGTGTGTGTGTTTTGGAAGGAAGTCTCTTTGTCTGTTTTCCTCAAAAGAAGGTTTAATCATACCTATTCAAAACACACATCTTATAGGCCAAGAGCCTGGAGTGTTCTCTTACTGGTGAGCTTCCAAAAGGATGCTATAATGAGAGTCAGGAGACTGCGGACCAGGAGAGAGAGAAAGGAAGGGAATTTTGCTTTGAGACTTCCAAGAAAAAAAAAATGCTCATTTATTTACTTCACAATCAATTACGATATAGGAAAATGCCATTTTTTTCTCAAGATACAACAGAATGGCCACCATTTCTAGAGAAAGAGCATGCTCCTAGGTATTTAAGGAAACAGCACTGACATTCCAGATATTTGTGAAATACCACTGCACACCCCCACTGTCAGCAGCTCAAGGATTAAGGCCGTGGCCAGCAGTGCAGCTCCAGCGGCCCAGTGGAGCTCTCTATCACCAAGATGAAGTCATCTGTGAGGGAGTTGACACCATGCTGAGGCTGTGAGGACAACTCCCCTGGGCACTTATGGCTGCCTGGACCACCATCACCTTCCCCTCTGTGTCCCCTGACTGCCTTATCTAACAGGAAAATAGGGCAGTGTGTGCATTACAAGGGAAAAAAAAAGCATAAAAACCCACTACAGAAACAAAGCACTCCACTCCTGCTACAAGTTTCCCCTTGGGGAGAAGAAGAGGGGACAAGAGAGGGAGAGAAAGCAAATGAACCACATGTGACAGATGTTAGTCACACTATTTAATGCACCACTGGAAGACATTCAGATACTACGGTGAGGAGAGGGGTATAATTATCCATTGAGAACAGAAAAAAAAGAAGCAGGAAAAATAATCCCTTTAAAAACAAGACAGCAAAACTGTTTGCTTCTGCATTATACGGCACAAGAAAGCAAAAGAGTTAGGGAAAAAAAACCAACAGGAAAAGAGAAAGCAAAACCACAGTTGAAAATAAATAATCCTTAGCTGGTCATTTTAGCTGTGCCCCTTTGGGCATATGCATTGCAATAGCATTGTTCAGTGCATATATGACATGACATGGAAGGCTATTTGTAGTCTGCACCTGATCACTGTCGAGGGCCCGTTCCAGAAAAGAAGCAAAAACGTTCTTATGAAGCTTTGCTTATCTGCATGAGCTACTGATGGCAAAAACCCCTGAACCCTTAGGAGATTATCCAGTTATCAAGAATGGATCACTATTATGCAATAAATCTTCAACAGTTATAAGGATCAATAATCAGTCTCAAAGGGAGGGGGATTATAAAAAAAGCACAGTTTGATTTATGTGCTTTTAGGAGCAGGGCAGTATGGGGATTTATTGCTGTTTCTAGCCCAAGAGCACAGGCTAAGTAAACAACCACAAGTTTGTACAGCTAGATTTAAAGGCAGGGAGGGGAGCCCTGTGTGCGCTCGTTGCTGGAGGAGCCGTGTTCTCACAGGACAAGGGGAGAAAGCGGTGGGAGCCCAACTAACCACCCACCCTTATTGGAAACGAAGCTGCACAGGGTGGCGAGAACGGGCTTGCACAGTCTTTTGATCCACAGGGAGGTTTTTCCCTTGGTGTTTGCAGGGATGGTGGGAACAGCCCTACTCGGCTCTCAGCTTGGAGCAGGTGCTCTCTGCTGGCATGCAGGGCTGTAGGGAGCTGCCCTTCAGCCAGGAGGGAGGCAAAAAAAAGTCTGTTTTCCTCAGCTCTTCCCATTTGAAACCTCCTCTCGTCTCCCTGCCGAGCTGCAGCACACCCTTTCCACTGGTGGCTGGCCTCCACCACAGCTCCAGCAGCTGGATCAGTGCCTTCAAGATGCCTGTGGCTATTCCTTGCTGGTTCCTAGGGTGATGCTGTGGTGTCTCCCACTGCTGCACGCTTCGCACTGCCCACCCAAATCGCTGCCCATCCTGCCATGGTCCAGCTGGGTTCCTTTTGGTTGCATGGATTACTGAACAGTAGCTAAGGTTGCCCAGTGTCCTGTGACAATGGCACCAAAGCCCCTATTGTCATGCATGCGAGGGCAGAGACAAGTTGCTGTGGAAACCTTAACTCTGAATTTTCCTGACTGTTGAGCATTTAAAATATCATCCTTAATGTGGTATAAGCATCTCTTTATATACTGTTTTGCTTCTAAAATTGTTCCCAACAAAGTAATTAAGAAAGTGAAGAAGAAATGAAACTGCAGCTGCTGGAAGAGGGTCCTTAGAGAGTGAAATAGAAGGCAAATACTGGGGGAACAGGCTCCATTTTATGGGCAGGGGGATGTCCTTGCCCAGGATGTCTTAGTTTATGAGTTTGGACCAGATCACATTTTACATCTGTAGAAGAGAGGTTTTTAATTCCATCCACAGAAGCCTCTTGGAAGAAGATAATAAGAGCACAAATCAAACCCACATCATCCATATAACAGAGCAAAGCACTGCACAAGGATGGGGGCCAAGACATCAAACATGAAACAGTATTAAAGATCAGTAGCTGTTATTGAGGGGAAACAATATACTAGGATGAAAGATGAAGCATGGTTGAAGGTATTTCTATCTGAACCTGCTTAGCCCCTGACACTAGATAAACATCAGGCGTGGCCAGGCTGGCAACCCAACATGCCTGCAAGCAACCACCTCTGTAGTTTGCTGAAATGGCTTCAGTTTGTCCCTCCAGGAATGAAGTTAATCACCCCCATATTGCCATTTAGACTTTGCCCATCAGCCTGAGAAATTCATTACAAACTCTTTGTCAGGTGGCCACCAGCTGAGGGAGGAGAGCTTGCCAGAAGCAAGGCTTCGGGTGGGATGAAGGCTATGAGCTTGTCAGAGGACAGTGTTTTGACACAGATGTGCATCCTGTCCTAAATGCAAGCTGTGACCCTCAACTAGATAATTTTACAATTACTGGCTCCCTTAAACTCCACTTGATAAAACTACCCGCCCGCCCTCTGTATTTCTGAAAGAGGCTCATATGCCAGCTGAATTTATGGAGGAAATAAATATGTTTCTGTGCCACTAAGGAAAAGCCAGGACTTGCAATTCCTATCAGTTGTTTCCCAGCAGACAAATCTGGAGAAGTTATCGGCAAGGGAGGAAGGATATCAGGTTTGTTCCACTGGGGAGCCAAAGGATTTCTGATTCATGGTAATTTTCCCCTTGCTTATATTACGTGACATATTTTGACAACACAAAGGTACCAGAGCAAGTTACAGGCTTAGTAAGCAAGTTGATGGTGGCTCAGTACATGGCATCTCCCAGAGATTGTCTGCCTTTAGGTGGTGAACAGAGGATCAGGTATTGTAACTTTTTATGTGTATTGAAGATGTTTGGGAGAATGTATTGCCTGCAGGAGTAACATACTAGCCTACTTTCAGATTAAGGATACTCCTGGGTAGCAGAGTGTAATTCTTATGATACAGAAACATAATACTTGCTTTCATAACTGTATTACTCCAGGAGATTTTTACCTTCAAAAAAGGAAGGGGCAGGTTTTGAACACCTAATCTTACCCTGTTTGCAGCTGAATTGTATTGTATGACTTTTTACACGTCAGCTGTTAGCTGTACTAGCCATTAGAGGAGTAAAAATAGGTGGAGAAAAATGAACTGAATGCTTCCTAGTTGTACCAGTCATCATTAGGCCAATATGTATCGCAGTGCCAACAGACTCTGAGTTACATCTTGGGCCCCTATTGTGGCAGGAACAGCCTTGCACATTTTCTTGGTCCTGCCCAAAGAACACGTCTCCTTCAGCTGCTACCCTGCTGCAGCCCAGAGCGTGCAGGTGAGAGAATGTCACTTCCACAAAGCTGGTCTCTGACAATAAAATTCACACCTATCTTGGAGGAATCCTGTTTCCTCCTGTACTGAACACCTAGCTGATAGCTGACAGCTTTTTGCCATTGACTTGTTTGTTCTTCTCATTCTTCCTCTTCCCTTTACTGTTTTCTACAGCTTGCTGAGAAACTTGACCCTGGTGACGGATGCTCCTGAGCTGGCCTACCCTTCTCAGACTTTCATTTGGAAAAGATTTGAAGAAGTCTTTCTCATTGCCTCTGGACTTATCTGCTATGCACCTGTGTTCAAGGCCTATTTCTACCAAGGGCTGCTGGAGCTCTATGAAGATAATGTACAGTATGTTGAGATAAGAGCTATCCTGCCTGCGGTACGTTTTTTTTTGGCTTCTCTAGTATTCTTTTAAATCCTTATTTCTGTGTAAGTTTTCTCAAGCCCTATCTTGAATTTAGGCTTTGGATGTTTGCATACCTGCTGTTCTAAGGGTGCTAGATAACCTTGATCATATTCAAAGGTCTTTGTTGAAGATTTGCATAGGCAAGGGCTTGAAAGGGAGAGATACTTTGTTCTTAATGGTTCAGGAAGATACCTACTGTGGAAACAGCACAAGACTGTGTTGTACAGTCTGACTGGCAGCTGGGTCAAAACCTTGCTGGTTGGGAAGATGCATTTCTGTTGGTCTGCACCAGAATCACCTGTTCTGTGGTAGCTCTTCTGGAAAAAAATCCCACCTTGAACAGAGACTTATTCTGGACGAGTTCTGTTATGTTAAATCTACAGCTTATTTCAAAATGTCTTCTCTGAACAGGCCAGTAAACTGACTGGCAAAGCCCAGTGTTACACAGTTTGTAGGCAACCTAACGTTTTGGCTATGTGAAGTAAGAACTGCTCTTTTCATTGCCACTAGCACTAAAATCTGCTGGTAATAGTTTAGACCTTTCTAAGGCACATATTCTGCAGTGGGTGACATAGTCCTACAATCCCAGGGTGCCCCAATGCCTTCCCAAGCACCAGCAGACCCTACCACTGTTCTTTGGCCATAACAGTTCCCACTTTCCCGATGACAATTTTGACACTGCAAGTATAACTTTTCCATCCAGTTCTCCAGACCAGCTCTGAGGGGCAGCGTGGGGGTGGGAACTCTGTCAGAAAGGTAGATTCTTTGCCAAAACAAAGGAACTGGGGCTGCCACTACTCACTACACTGTCCACCTCCAAAGTCTTAAGAATCCATTGCAACAGGAATTAAGCTGCTGTGCAAAGTCCGTCTGGTGGCACCTAAAGGACTGGGTGGTGGGCCATCCACAGGAACACAGGCACCAACCTGCTGCTGGCACTGCAGCGTCAGGCGGATGGAGCAGCCCCACCGATGCCCTGCCAGCGGCCCAACTCCCAAACGTGCCTGCCAAGAAATTCCTTAAATCATTGCCCTTGCATGCAATGGCTGTCAGTCTCCAGCCAGCTGCAGACGAATGCCTGCACCCCAGCAACCACCGCTGCTGCTGGGCAGGCATCCATAGCCACCCTGTGAGCGAACAGGCAGGTTCTGTGACAAATTTGAAGTCTGATCTGGCTTTGTGCCTGCCTCAACTCTAACAGCTGGGGAGCAGGGCTGCCTAACCCTGCCCTGTTGTGGCTCGGGTTGGCCCCATGGTGAAATAGGGCACAGTGTCAAGGCTGCAGGCTGGCACTCTTTTGTCCCTAAGACAAGAAGGGTGTATTGAAAAGAAAAAAAAAAACAACAAAGGAGAGGCAGAAGACTACAAAGCTTATATGTATCTTACTTTTCTGGTGTTGGTCATGAGCCAGTTGGTCTGAACTCAGTCACCATCTGTCTTTGGGGTACCTGGAAAGAGAAAACAACAGCAATGTCAAACTCCTGTGCCGTGAGACAGTGCAAGCGCTGGCATCTCCTCAGGTCACACAGGTTTCCTGGCCAAGAGCATCCGCGATGATACAAGTGCGTGGGCCTGACTAGAAAATACCCTCCGTTTACCGGCAGCCCTCAGACATGCTTGTAATGTCTTTTGAAGAGAGGCTTGGCAGGGAAGAGTAGCTTCCCATCCAGCCCCTAATGCTGGCTCCAGGCGTGGGAGCCTCCAAAGCCCTTGGGCTTGCTTGCACCCAGCAGCTTGGTGTGCTGCAAGGAGCAGGAAGGTTGCCTGCAGCCCAGGTAGCACTGCAAGGGCTGCGAGGAGCTAGAGGTGTACTGGGCTGCTGGCCCCAACAGGCAAGACAGTCAGGGAAGTGCCAGCCAAGCTGGAGCAGGGACAAGAGGAAAGGGAAATGCAATGCTTTGCCATGGAAGTCGAGGTGAGCAGGGTGTGATAGAAATAGTGAGATGCTTGTGTGGCTGGAGATCCTCTACCAGGCTTGGGACAACATCAGTGATGCTCTGCAAAAGCTCTCGTTGCAGCAAAGCCCACCAGAAGCAGCCCCTGAAGTTAAGTAAATGAAAGCCAGGATTTAGTGTGAAACAGCAAACATTGTGGAAAAGCCTCCCAAACCCAGCTGTGTTTGCACATTCAGCTGTGTAAAGTCTCACATTCCCGTGGTCTGCAGTAGGGGAAAATTCCCTCTGAGTGTCTGCAGCCGTCCTGCAGCTTCTGGTGCCCACACAGGGGACACCATAGCATGAAGGGGTGCAGTGGATTGACAAGGGGCATTGCTGCAAGGGGCAGCACCACTGGGGAAGTAAGAAGGTGGAATGGACCAGCTGAATTGTGGAAAGGGTGAAAGAGAAAAGAAAGGTGAGAAGGGTAAGAAGAGAACAGATGGAAAGATTTCAGCCACCATAAGCCACTCCAGGCAGGGCCTTTATGCATTAGTATCAATCGGGGCATGCAGGGTCTACATCTCTGCTGAAATCAGAGTAAAAGCTCCATGTATAGCCCCGGTAGTGAGGAACTCACAAAGTTGATGAGACAGAATGTGCCAAAAGGGTTATTTTTCCCAGTTTGGAGCCAGAGAGTTAGGAAAGCGTGGCAAGACTAAACAACTGACTCAAGGTCAAGAATCAAACCTCTGGCAGAGGGGAGCAGAAGCCCAACCCAGCTGGTAGCTTATAGAGCTCAGCCCTTGTGTGCCTTGGGGCTGCCTTGGCTGACAGACTGCAACTGCAAGGCACAGAGTGTGTGTGAGCTGCCAGACGGCTGGACAAAACGCTCTAGCGTTTGATACAGACATGAGTAAGAGGTCATGGTCTCCTCTGAGTACTCAAGAGCGCTTGTTTGCCATGTCTGAACATGGAGAAACTTGTTTCTTGTATCACATAGAAGGGAGGAAAACAACTCCTTGGTTCTTGCCAGCTGGTAAAGTCTTCAAGAAGAAAATGTTCTGCACAAATGTAACTGCTTTTTTTTCTGCCCTGTTTCCAGGACCGCAGCACATTGCTTCTCTTAAGATCTTCCTTGGTTAATTTCTCCCATTCTCCAACAAAACACCTCTTCCAACTTCTGCTTGCCATGTGCTTTTTGTCTTGCAGGTGTATGAACTCGATGGCACCCAGCACAATAAATCATGGTCCGTGGCAGCCTACCGGGATGTGACCAGGCAGTTTGTGAAGGAGCACCCTGACTTTCTTGGAGCCAAGATTATATTTACAGCACACAGGTAGAGGCTGAGTGGGGCTAAGAGAACCTGCGCGTGTCTGGCTGTGCTATGGCAGAGGCAGTGGTGGGGAGAGAGGGGTCCATGCCAGGGGAAGCAATGCTGAGGGCTGGGATGAGGTGCCGCATTTGGTTAGCAATGCCTTGTATGTTGTCGTTGTCAGACCCCGGGTATTGACTCCTGAAGCATTCCCTGGCACATGTAACAGGCCGAGGATGAAAAGTCATCTATAGAAGTCTGTGTACTTGCAAAGTGACCAGGATTACCTCATGGTGTGTGCCAGAAAGACAAGCGTCTATGAGCCCTTGAGTGTGAGAAAGAGCAAGGGGAGGGCTGCTGGCATGCATGTATGCCCAAGCTGTGCCTGCTCTCTTCCCAAGCCTGGATATACTCCTCCTCTCTACAGAAGCTGAAGCAGTGACAGCAGTGCCCGAGTATGGGCACTTGGTATTGCCAAGGTCCTCACGGGACCCTGCAAATGCTGTTCTCCCAGCAGCCTTTGTACGGTATGTTCGTGCTGCTGTTCATAAGCGGGCACAAGGCTGTTCTCCAAGTCAGCCAGATGCCATGAAGTCATGTAGGGTGATCTTAAGCAAATATAGCAGATCTCTCAGCAGCACTTACTCCAGCACGGCACAATGCCGTTTCCAGTTTGGAGCTGGCTTGCCTCTGGCCAGCTTGGGTACGGACAGAGTCGGTCTGCAAATTGCACTGTGATGTTTAAGTCTGATAGGGCTGGAAGAAATCTGAATTTAAATCTCTCTTGAAATGCAACTACAGTCCCATCTCACAGCATAACTGTTGAGAGGTAAGAAAAATAATTAAACATTTTCCCTCCATGTTGTTGTGTTCCCTGCTTGGTAGATGGGAAAGCCGGTGAGTCTTAAGACAAGCATGCCTCAACTCAAGTGACAGCAGGGTCTAGCCAGGCATTTCCTGATCATTCAGAGGTTTCCTTTCATAATATCAATTTTCTACTGCTGCTACACTGGAGGCCTGAGGCTGGTTGTCAGACTCAGGAGCAACTTGCATTTTGGAACTACCCTGGGGGCCTCCTTTCACAACTCAAACCCAAAGAAGGCAGGCCCATGGGAGTGAGCCTCTGCACTGCTTTCTCTCTCTTGCCCTTTAGGATGCTGAATGTTTCCCAGATTAAAGAAGCCGTCGTCACTGCTATGGCACTCAGAGCCCACTTCCCAGACACCCTTGCAGGCTTCGACCTGGTAACCGTATTTCTTCCATGGCTTCGTGTTAACCCCTAGAGGTGTGATATAACTACATGTGAAATATGGCATATGTTTTTATACCAGAGACAGATCCTCTGCTGCTGTACTGGAATCAGTGTAAATCAATCACAAATCCTCCAGCTAAGGATTTTCTTGAGGTTAAGTGACAAAATCCTCTGAAAAAATCAGTTTTCTACCCCCAGCACTGCAATTTCAGTACGGTTGGCACCTCAGTGTTACATAGCTGTAAGTCCCACCATCTCCCAGGCAATGTTCAAAAATACCTTTCCTCTTTCTCCCAGGTTGGTGATGAGGATGAAGGTCATTCTTTATGGGAGCTGAAGGATGCCCTGACTATCCCGTATTCCCTGGGGGTCAAATTGCCATACTTTTTCCATGCTGGGGAGACTGGTAAGCACGAGGACTCAAAGCCTGTTATTGCTTGCAGAGGCAAAAGGTGAAGTCTTGCAAGGCACAGCAGAAGGAAGCCTGGCTGTATGAAGATAATGTGTGTGTGTGTGTGTGTGTGTATGCATGTGTATAGAATCGGTTCTCCCCATATCAGCTTGTTGCTGTAGCAAACCTACATGGCACCTCCCCTACCTGCTCGCTGCTCTTAACTTTAGGCATTATGTTGCCCAGCATCTTTGCCCTGTGTATAACATGAAGTCATGCTGCAAGAGTTATTGCTGGTAGCCATTTCCTCCTCAGAGCAGCACTCAACTCCCATTCACAGTGACAGCAGAATTCCTCTACCATTATTTTACATTTTAAGGTGAAGAAATGCCTGAGCCAGTCTCAAATCTTGGCTAAATACACTCATCGAAGTGACTGGTCATTACTTTTCATTCCTGCAGCAATGTATTAACAATAGCTTATTCGGTCCGTATGGGTGATATTTATCCTAACCATGCATGACAGTTTTCTCTAACGTGTGTGTTTTGCTTATTGTGTGTTGACATCTATATACAAGACATTTACATCTGAACTAGTTACCCTAGGTTCCCTTTATAGCTATGGACACTAACAAGCGCTTCTAAGGCGCAACACATCTCATCCTAATGCACAGGATGAGATGTATATAATATTATTTCCCCAGAAATTATTCATTCTCTCCATTGACTGTGAATGGAGACCACCATAATTAATTTAGCTGTAAGAGCAATACTGTGCACATCTAAAGCCAGGTGAGATGAATGGGTTTCTCTATGCTGGGCGATGCCCTGAGCAGATTTGGATTCCTTTTTTCACTTAAAATTCAAAGTGGGAACTCAGAGCATGAGCAACACTCTCACCTTGCAACTGAGATATTTATTAACACAGCCATTTAGCAGTTTGAGAAGATATATTTCCTCACAGCACTGAAGTGATTCTTACCTGTCTCTGTTCAGACTGGCAGGGCACCTCTGTAGACAATAATGTGTTGGATGCATTGCTACTGAATACCAGCCGGATTGGCCACGGACTTGCCCTCATTAAACACCCAGTAGCCAAAAGTTTGTCACTGAAGAGGGATATTCCTGTAGAAGTCTGTCCCATCTCCAACCAGGTATGTTGGTAAAAGCTTAGGTCTTGAGGTTGGGACGCTGGAATGAGATTTTCCTTCAGAGCTAGGAGCAGCAGGGAACTGGGGTCAGCTGGATGTTTTGTTGCACCCAGGCTGGTTCAGCTTCTTTTGTGTTGCATTACACTGCAGTCTGATACACACTGTTTTATAAGGCTTGTAATTCCAGTTGGCTCAAAATCATTTAAATTCCTATTCAGAGGAACCTGTGAATGCAGTCCTCCCTAGAGGAGATAAGGCCAAGAACCAGGGAGATGCCTGGAGAAACATAATGGAAAATACTTCAAAGCCAGGAGGACAAGAGCCTGAGAAGCTGAGATAGCAACTGGGACTCCTTTTGATTTTGTAGAATTCACAACCAGGAGGAACTCTTCCGCAGCACATTAGTGTGGTGTGCATCGTCCCTTGGGCACAGCAGGAAGGATGGTCTGGCTTAGGGATGTACGGGTGTGAGACTTGAGGGAAGAGAACCCTGATAGCAGCTCCAGATGTCCTGGCATATATCTAACCAAAAGGCCGATCCTGAAACACTCACAGTCAATTGTTATAAATAAGCAGAAATTATTAATCCAACTAGTCTGCTTTAGGTGATTGATTTAAGAAACCAATCTCCTTGTATACTGGACATGAGTATGTTCCTCAGCAGCAGTTCAGAGCAGAATGCTGAATGTATTCTGAACAGCTTCTGGAGGCTCATCGTCCCTGATGGCTACCCGCTGACACAGGCAGCTACAGCAGGTACGCAGTGCGATGGGTGCTGTCATGCACACATAGCTACAGCAATAACCTGATGTGGTGTTGTCTCCCACCTTTCCTCATCGAGGTCTTGCTGTTGGTAACTGACTTAAGGAGCCACCCTGCAGCCAACCTCATGGCTGAAGGACACCCCATTGTGATCAGCCCTGACGATCCTCCTATCTTTGGAGCAAAGGGCGTCTCCTATGACTTCTATGAGGTGTTCATGGCCATCGGAGGGATGAATGCAGACCTGAGGACCTTAAAACAACTTGCACTCAACTCCATAAAGTAAGTTCCTTACCTTTCTCATATGGCCATAATAATGCTAAGGGGAGTATCAGCTTGCTCTCTGGAAACCTGCCTTATTTGGGTTTTGGCCCCAAAATCTTCTCTGCCACATGAACTGGCCTCTGCTAATCCAAAAGTCCCCTCTGTGTGTCTCCTCCTTGAGCCTCCAGAGGCTCCCCTGCTCAAGCCCTAAAGTGCTTTTCTCTAACTCAGTGTCTCAGTTTATACCTCCTTTTCCATCCTTTGTGAAATTGCTTCCAGCACCTGGTTCTGGGCATGGGAAATATGTTATGTCTTTGTATCGCTTGCTTATTTCCACCCAAATTTGACTTCCCGCAGCATTTGCCATGGCCCACTATGGAATCACAGGGAAGCAATCTACCAGCATGCAGTCCGGGTGTGTTTAACCACTTTGTCTGTTTATCTGGATGGCTCTGAGTGTTCCAAAATAGTGGGGGTATGGTGCCCAGGGTCCTACTGCACATTCCTAGAGTCTATCTGTTTGCCAAATCCTGTGCCAATCCTCGTAGCAACTCCAAGTCCCTGCATGGCCAGAGGGATGAAAAATACTGCCCAGAGAGTCACCAGTTTATGCAGACTGAACTATTTGTCCTTGTGGAACAGGTCTCTGTGACTGTTGATATGACCGTGATGCTTCTTGTTCCAGCATAAGCCCAGCCAGGAGGAGCTCAAGGCTCTTTACACTATGTTATTCTATGTGGTGTAGGCATGTCCTGCAAGGGTTAATCTGTTGCTGCATCCTGCCTTTTCATTTTGATCATTGATCTTGAAAGAGCTGCCCTGCTTCTCAGCTTTCTGATACTGACTTTTCTCCTCTTCACAGATACAGTGCCATGCTACCAGATGAGAAAGCCAGGGCCAAAGAGGTCTGGCAGAAAAAATGGGACCGGTTTGTGGCTGAACTCTCTGACAGCTTTTTGAGTGAGCTTTAGAGGGAAGGAGACTCATCTCAGAAGGCATTTGGCCAGCTGAAGCAAGCCACGCATGTTGCTAAAAGGGAGACTGCTTCTTCCATGTGATCTGAGCAGATGAACAAACCTAAAAGTCTTACTTGGCAATGGGTGATTCTGGTAAGCTAGGCTTAATGCTAAGAATGAGCTGTCCTATCCTGTGAAAGTCATAGACTGGAGGTAAAATGGAGCAGTGAGCCTTTGTAGTAACAGCGGAAGTACAACCCACTCAAAATAGTCAAAACAATTAAAAATTGCCATTGACCAAATCCTGATATCCTTATTCAGGAAAAACATGCTTTCTAATTAGAGTTACCAAGAGACTGCCAGCATGAGGATCTCTGAATTTCACCTTATCATTACAAAATGCAGACCTTGTCCGGAAACAGCTAAGACAAACATCCAACCATTTGGGCCACTGACCTTCAGGAGACCAAGGACTGAAAATGACTCTTGTTATGTTTAACCCTGGGCCTGCTGCCAAAATAGCACTGCTAGGTCGAAGAACCAGTCATAGGTCTGACGCCTGCTATTTCAGGACTTACCATGGGTGGAAACGAGCTGATGGAACTTGCTCCCAGAACATTTAAGCCTGGTTGCACAGCAATCATAAAGCCAAAAAGAGGTGTCTTAGTTGCTGACAGGCTTGGGTTTTTTACTGCAAATTCTTTTCCTATTCTCTGGTCACAAGGAAGCTAAAACACTTTTCAGCTGAGAAAAAAAAAAAACCTGGCTTCCTATTTCCAGCTTAATTAAAACTGTCACCCTGCACTGGGCCATGTTAACACAGACCTCTGTGTTTGCAGTAAGTATCTTTTGATTTCAAGGGTTCCACCACCATCCTTTGTTGCCTAACTCAAAGCGTAAATGTGGCCTTATTCAGAGCCTCTCCAACAGATTTTCACCTTGGTGAACTACTTTCACACCATGCATATCCAATGTGTTCACTTGGACCTTTGTAGTTTCCAGTTCTTTGTCAAAAAAGGTATTGCAGGAACTGCACAATAAATAGTGTCTGGACAAGTAGATCCCCTTGCTTAACCACATCAAAGTTATCAGGAGAAGAACTAGTTGCAGGGAGATTAAAAAAGGTAATGTTAATCAGGATACTAAATAAACTCAGCAAAATCCTTTGGTACCCATACCCCAAGCACACAGCCAGGACCAACCAGTGCGTCTCTCTGACTTCAGCGCAATCGTGCCGGTTTGCCTCAGCCAAGGGAGAATATACAAAGGTTTCTGCTGAAAGACACTTCCCTCCTCAGAGCTTCAGACATGTGAGGGCTGTCATTTCCCGATCTGATCAGCTTGGTCAAATCATCTGTCTTCATGTTTTCTGCTAACAGTCCCAAGCTGCCTGGCCATAGTGTTTATTTCCACCAACCTTGGTTAAAACACCTTGGCAGGAGGTAAATACCCTTATTGCAGAAGCAGACCAAGCCTCACAGCCCATATATTTAATGTTAAATTGCCCACATTTCAGAGGCTGCAAGTTCATCTCTAGTTATCCTGGACCACGAAAAAAAAAAAGCAAACCATACAACAACAACAACAACAAAAAAACCAACAAAAACCAAACACAAATAAACTCACAACAAATCAAAGGTGTCTACATTGCAGAAACCAGCAATGCAAACCACCTAAAGCAAAATGTGAGAACCCAGTCACACATCTTACTAACTGAGGGGGATGAGTGGCTCACATCCTAGTCCATTTCAGCCATAGCTGCCTCCACTCCAGCTCTCTGTGCCCACACACACAACGCGTTCATCTGAAGCACCAGCAGCTGCTCTTTGCTTTTCCTGGGCCTTGATAGAATCATAGAATCACTAGGGTGGAAGGGACCCACTGTATCATTGAGTCCAACCATTCCTGACACTCCCTAAACCATGCACCTCAGCGCTCCATCCACCTGCCCCTTAAACACCTCCAGGGAAGGCGACTCGACCACCTCCCTGGGCAGCCTGTTCCAGTGCCCAATGACCCCTTCCATGAAAATTTTTTTCCTGATGTCCAGTCTGAACGTCCCCTGGCGGAGCTTCAGGCCATTCCCCCTTGTCCTGTCCCCTGTCACTTGGGAGAAGAGGCCAGCTCCCTCCTGCCCACAACCTCCTTTCAGGTAGTTGTAGAGAGCAAGAAGGTCTCCCATCAGCCTCCTTTTCTCCAGGCTAAACAACCCAAGCTGTCTCAGCCACTCCTCATGAGACTTGTTCTCCAGCCCCCTCACCAGCTTTGTTGCTCTTCTCTGGACACGCTCCAGAGTCAACATCCTTCTTGTGGTGAGAGGCCCTTGATGCAGGTTTGGTCCTGGGAGAAGCTTTATACTGGAGGAGGAGCCAGAGTAGAGACTCCTTTCTTCCTTCTCTATGGGTGTTGCATACAGAGCTCAGTTTAAAGTCCCTAAGGTAGGCTTTGGTTGTCTTTAGATTATAAGTGCTGTTTTGGAAAATGCCTTGTTGGTAATGCTGCTGAGGAAAATGGCTGCAAACATGTGGAATGGCTGCTAACCACTGACCAAAAACCCAGTCCCTCTGAGCCCCCTAATCTTTCAGCTTTGCTATATATGGATGGAGGAAGATCTTTTATTTGCTATGAATTGATTCTCTCTTAAGTAAGCCTTTTAGCTGCCAAGGTGAAGATAATCATTATAGAGCCAGTGTGTGGGCAGCTGAGTTTCTCAGCACAGGTTGGCCCATGTCCCTTCCTTTTCTGCCACAGTGGAAAGGTTTCAGCTCTTTCTGCACATAGTCTCTTGAGGGCTTGAATAACTGATTGCCTTTTGGTTACAGGTAGTCCTCCCTCCTCGTTACCTACATCTCTGTTTGCCAAACACTTACTGGGACTAGATTACCTGTTGTGTCCAGTTTGTTCTCGCCTTCCTAGGAAAAGCCTGTTGTGCACTTGGTCATTTACCTTCTTTGCACTGAGAATCATGATGTGATGGGTCCCAGTGTCTGGAGCCACCAGTGAGTTATGCTGTTTGGAATTACAGTGCAGAAATGGCTGGTAATTTAAATTTGTAGGGATCTGCATGATCTTCAGATCATCCTGGATGAAGCTTTCAGGAAGGTGACACGTGACCCTACGGGGGTCTGTTTGCATTTGTGACTAGCTTAGTGGAAAGGTGGAAACTGAGAAACTCAGACTGCATCCCCACCTTCCTAACTCTAGGTGTGCAAAAAAGGAGGGATTTAGGCTGGACTGCAGCAGTTAAGAAAAAACAGTGCAATAAGATATATAAATTTGGCTACGGGGCTTCACTAAAACTCAGCTATTAGCATTTTCAGGGGTTTGCTGCCAGTCTGTTGCATTACCCTCAGTACTCTGGCTCCCTGCTCACATTTCTTGTGCAAAATGCATCACATATAACTCTTCCTTGCCCATCTCTTTCAGAACATAGTGTATATTTAAATCTTTAAACCTGTTTCCAGTATGGGGGTTTTAGTATCTTTTTTTTCCTGTTAAAAAGAACCGGGGATACCTGTGTTTCATGTGAGGTGTTAATCTGAGATGTGCAGTGGCGGGGGCATGTTTTCCTTCACTCAGTCTGGAGTACAATTATGAGGGGATTTGAAACGTCTTCACAGTATGGTGCAAAAAGGCTATTTGATGCAGGAGGGTAACTGCTGTGGAGTCAAGCCCCAGCAACCTGGCAGAGACATGACACAGGTCCCCCAGGCCCCCTCTTCACCAAACCAACCCCCTAAGTTGCATCCAGTTCTAGGCTACATTTTCATACAGAGACCACCCAATGGACATGATTTGCTTGTGCTCTCTCTCCTACCACCTAGAGAACCTGAAGACCTGAGGTGGAAGTTGTATTTGGACAACTAGGGCTGGAGGCATAAAGGTGGCAGGAGGCTAAGCAGGGCAGACCCAAAGGTCCAGAAAGTACCCCACTTCAGCTTCCATCTGGGCGCAGGAGCAAGAAAGCAGAGCAGAAAATCTGCATTTCTTAGTGCTGCTTACTTGAAGCAGCCATAGAAATACATCAACCTTATGCGTGTTATCTCCCCTATCAATCTGTGGCCTCTTCAGGTTGAATCTGTCTAAGTGGGAGGCTCGTAGGGCTTTGTTCACAGCACACATTGTCACAGGTCTATTAGTGTTTTGCGGCAGAGCAGCTCAAATCAACTTCGAGGTGCTTTAGCAAATGAAATGTTTGCCTCCTGGTCGCTCACTGTCCGGAAATGGCTGATCCAGCACCATTAGTTGCTGTCAAAAATCATGGCAATAAAAAATGAGAAGTAAAGTAGCTGGTTGCAAATAGGGATAGGCCCAAGTGAGCAGGTCGATCTCTATGTCATGTGAGCCTCCATCACTGCAGTGGCACTACACAGATGTCAGATGCTAAGCAAAACTCTCTGGCCATAAAACACAGGGCTATAGATGTTTTCCCACTAGGTTCCAACGTTTCACCTGCTTCAGGTTTTTCTCCTGTAAGTTTCTGAATCAGTCTCTTCACAAGCAGTGGAAGGACATTTCTTTCACCAGAAACTTGTAATGTTAATTGGCTCAGTACTTAATTCCTTTCTTTCCAGGCCTGCAGCAATTGCAATCATGGCAAGTCTATCAAGTGCTTTCTGTCCACTGAGGGACAGGCAGGTGAAGGGTCTGGCTCTCAGTTCTTCTGGCTTGTCATTTTTATCAGGCTGTGTCCCCCTTTTTAGTCATTACAGGATAAGAAAGGCATTTTACTGTATTTTCTCAATCTTTAGCTTGTCCATCATTCCATAAGCAGGCTGCAGCAGAGAAAGAGAAGAGATAAACGGAGGGGGCAGGGCTCGTTCAGGCCATTCATTAGAGTCTCTGCGGTAAAGAAAAGAGATGGAAGGTATGGCTGCTTTCAAGGGGGATGTTAGAAGGTCAGGAAGGGGGGGTGTGATGACAGGGCTATGAGTCCAGGGAAAACAGAGCTGCAAAGTTTACATAGGAACCCACGGGAGAGAGCTGTGGGCAACTGCCTGTTTTGTTTGTCTTTAAAGGCAGCTATGAAAGGGGGTGGGGAGAACATGTAAGTACAGTGTAGATAGGAGAAGGGGGAGTCTCCTGTGGCTGACCATCTCTAGGGATATTAGGGGATATGGCTGTTGCCAGATGTGCCTGCAGAAGAAATTGTAAGGCTCATCCAGGTATAATATGCAAAATGTGAAGCACCTAGTAGAGTCACAGAGAAAGTCTCAACTCTTGAAGGGAAAATTACATGACCAGGCATTTAGCTCAGGGGTGACAGGCTAAAGCCTGCCTGCTGGTGCTGGCAGGACGGAGGTTCCACAGCTATAGCAGGCGCCGCAGGGTGGGGTGCTGGGCAGCCATGCGACTGTCTTTCTCCACAAGCCAGGCTCAGCCTGTGCCCGACCGCTGGCAAACGCCCTCCGTGTTGGTTTAAAAATAAGCACTTCAGCCTGTTGGACAGCCTTCCCTGTAAAAATAAACACAGCAGCTCTGCCAGCCTGCTGGGAACGTTCACTGGGGCACACACATGATTTGGGGACACCTCTTCTGCAGTGGATACTGTGCCTGGTAACACCACTGTCTCCACCAACCCAGCCTCCAGTACACCAGTAACCTCGTGTGTGAACTAGAGAGAAGCATGGTGTTCAAGGCCAGGTTGGATGGAGCTTTGGGCAGCCTGATAGAGTGGGATGTGTCCTTTCCTTAAAGATCATCTAGGTCCAACCCCGCTGTCTTGGTCCTTTCCGACTCAAACTATTCTATGATTCTATGTGAAGGTCCAGTGAACCTTCTCTTTAGGAATGGGAAATAGTGGGGCAATGAGACACAATCCCAACATGGTCTTCTTTCTTGCACCTCATTTTAACATTTTCCTGTATCGCAGGCCAGGTGTTATTTCTCCTCAGGACTTTCAGCTACCGCTGAACATGCAGTGGGACTAGCCTGCTTAATCTGTCAAAAGCCTTAGGCAGTAGTAGATGACAGTACATAAGTGCTTTGGGAATGAAAGCATGCTCATTGTCAGGCTAGGGAGGCAGAGTGGGATGGAGCCAGTAGGGAAGATTAGGTCTTCTACACACACCTCTGTGTGTGGAAGGGATCTCTTTATCCTCACCTGGTTTCCATAGCCTAAGAGCAGCCCGGATTAAGTTGCAAGTTGCAAGACTACAGACTAATGTAATTTGTCACAATTAGGGCTTGATCGGATATTTTCATTCAAGGTGATCCAGGTGAGCCTCAAGCCGTCAGTGCCGGCGCCGTGGAGCAGCGGGGACCCCTGCCGGACTCGAGGGGAGGCGCCGCTAAGGCGAGAACAAAACGGGACGGGAAAAAATCCCCCATCGTGTCCACGGAGATGAGAGGGAGGGCGCGGGATGTTAATCTCTGCCCTGCTTTCTCTCAGCTCTGGCATAACAGCGAAGCAGCTTTGGCTGTGCAGGTCAGGTGGAGCGCACAAACAGCACTCCCTCCACCTCCAAACTATGTAGGCATGCTAAACATTCTTGCAATGAAGTCCTCTCTGTTGTGGGGAACTGGCTCTCAGAGCTCTCAGAGCTATTTCATAAGTCTCAGGAATAGGAAAAGTTAAAAAGAAGGGACTCGAGGAGACTGGAGAGGGTCCAGTGGGTGGCTGTGGAGATTTCCTGCCCACTGCAGGGAGGTTGGAGCTAGATGATGTTTAAGGTCCCTTCCAGCCTAAACCATTATGTGATTCTATGATGAGGAGACTGGAGCATCTCTCCTATGAAGAAAAGCGGAGACACCTGGGGCTGTTGGAGAAGACTGAAAGAGGATCTTATAGATGCTTATTAGTATCTAAAAGGCAGCTGCCAGGAGGGTGGGGCCAGACACCTCTCAACGGTGCCCAGCGACAGGACTAGGGGCAACAGGCACAGACTGGAGCACAAGAAGTTCCACCTGAACATGAGGAATAGCTTCTCTACTGTGAAGGTGACAGAGCACTGGAACAGGCTGCCCAGAGAGGTGCTGGAGGCTCCTTCTCTGGAGATATCCCAAACCTGCCTAAACGCATTTCTGTGCAACCTGCTGCAGGTGAATCTGCTTTAGCAGGGGCGTTAAACTGGATGATCTCCAAAGGCCCCTTCCAACCGGGACCATTCTGTGACTCATGGGCCCCTGCAACACAGTTGGGGCAGGCTGATTTCAATGACTAGAGGTGCTGAGATCAGTGACCAAAACAACCCGTCTAGCTTGCAAGTGGTTGTATCATTAAAGAGCCATAAATCCAACTGTTAGTCAATACTTAAGCACGAATCACAGTAAATCAATCAAATTTTTTTCTCTGCCAGGAGCAACTGCCTTAGTGGATAGCTGAGAAATGCTGGAGACTTTGCCTCTTTCTCTGACAGTATTTTTCATCGGCACCCCAGAGAAACAAGGTCTCTGGATGGGAGATCCCTGGTTTGTAGGTGGGTGTGGGAGTAGTTGAGAAGGTGTACATCAACATACCTGTAACTGGCTCCCTTGCGCTAGTGGAAGAAGATTTGAAGCCTGGTTCTGCAGGGCCTGCTGGAGCTGAATACTTTCAGTATTGTCTCCAAGACAAGCATAAATTTTGCCAGAGCAAGAGGATCTGCATTCCAACAGTGTTAATGAACACACCACCTCACCTGCAGAGGTTAGAAACCGCCTCTCCATTGCTCCTTCAGAGAAATTACCATGATCCTGGCAAGCTGAGAAAATTATATAAAATAAATGGTAGGTAATTCAGTTAAGGCAAAGGCACTTAAGGAGGAATAACCATCTGCACAAATGTATAACCCTGCATTGCCACTGCTTTAATAGCTCTGTAGAAAGGGCTGTGAGTGTTAAAGCGGGTCAAAATTGAATTAATGCTAGTGTTCATGGCAATTGAAGCATAAACCAAAACAATTACACTGTTTGTGTAACTGATGCCTAAAATCGTATGTGTTAAACCTGCCGTAACAGGGGAGTCAGGAGATCTTAAGCCTAGCCAGAAAGCAAACAAACATTGTTTTGTCTCCATGGACATGAAGTGAACCTTTTGCTTTCCTCAGGTCTGGGAGGGCCTCAGCTGAGTTCAGCATCAGGATTTCTGTCCCACGCCACAGGAAAAAGGTAGGCACTGGGACATAGTTTGTCAGAGAGCAGAAAATGACCAGAGTTTTAGAAAACTTTATGATCTGCAGCAAAAAGACTAGAAGACTCGAGTTTGTGTAGAAAAGGCTGAGGAAAGACAGCAAAGGTGAGAAGTTGCAGGGAAGGTACTTGGCATGCACCCTGCGAGCAAGGCTAGTTGTAACAACCTTAGACTGAAACCAGGCTATATCCTTGGAGATGTCTTTCCATAAGGACTGGACTGTGTGAAACTGGGGCAGCTTCATTCACGAAACTGACAGCCTTCCACTATGAGAGTGGAAACAGGTTTGTGTGCCTTGTTCCATGACTTTGGGAGGGTGAGATAAACCCCTGCCAGGCCTGGTGTAATTGATTTGGAAGTGTCTAAGCCTCTCACTCCCCTGCTGCTCAAATCTCTTCTTATTAGTGATTTTGCACACCTTTTCCATCGCAGGGCTGTTTCCCTAGTGCATTCTCTTTTCCTGCACTGTGCCAAGCCCTGCCAGCCTCTGTGCTGTTCCCAACACCTGCTTTTTCAACCACTTGCTGTCTCCAGCTTCTCTCCCCAAACTCCAAGCCCATGCCTTTTGCTGTAAAGTAGACAGGACAATTCATCCCTGGAGAGTTGATAATGAAAATGCAGGCAAATAAATTCTCCAAGACTCATTTTGGAAAGCAAGCACCCTTTATCAGGCCTGGGCAAGACAAGAGCTGGGGACAGAATGTATGTCCCACTTAACTGCATATGGATATATTTTCCAAGAAATCTTATGCATATTCTATTATTTTCCAAGGAGGAATTTTTATGTTATTATGAACTTCACAACAGTCAAAACTCTTGCTAATATGGAGCTATTGGAGCCAGCTCTGCCTGACCTTGAGATACGGAAAGACTACAAACAGAGGTGATTAGAGAAGATGACACATGTGCTCATTTATGGCCTCAAGTTGCACCAGGGGAGGTTCAGATTGGATATTAGGAAAAATTTCTTCACTGAAACGGTTATCATGCACCGGAAGAGACTGCCCAGGGAGGTGGTTGAGTCACCATAGAATCATAGAATAGTTTGGTTTGGAAGAGACTTTAAAGACCATCTAGTTCTACTCCCCCTGTGATGGGCAGGGACATGTCCCACAAGATCAGGCTGCCCAAGGCCCCATCAGCCTGGAGAAGAGAGGACTCTGAGTGAGGAGACCTTATAGCAGCCTGAAGGGGGCCTACAAGAGACCTGGGGAGGGACTTTGTAAAAATGCTTGCAGCGATAGGATGAGGGGGAATGGCTATAAATGGGAGAGGGGCAGATTTGGACTAGATGTGAGGAATTTCTTCATGATGAGGGTGATGAGACATTGGCACAGGTTGCCCAGGGAAGTTGTGGATGCCCCGTTCCAGGAGGTGTTCAAGGCCAGGTTGGAATGGGGCCTTGAGCAGCCTGATCTAGTGGAGGTGTCCCTGCCCACAGCAGGAGGTTGGAACTGGATAATCTTTAAGGTCCCTTCCAACCCAAACTATTATATGATTATACGTTAATGTGCATGCAGGGTCAAGAGACCTACAATATATGTGGGAGCCCAGCCCTTCCCTTCCCTTCCCTTCCCTTCCCTTCCCTTCCCTTCCCTTCCCTTCCCTTCCCTTCCCTTCCCTTCCCTTCCCTTCCCTTCCCTTCCCTTCCCTTCCCTTCCCTTCCCTTCCCTTCCCTTCCCCCTTCCCCTCCTTTTCCTCCCCCTTCCTTTCCTCTTTCTTTTCATCAGATTCTTTCTCCTTCCTTTCCCCTTCTTTTCCTCCTCCTTTTCTTCCCCTTCTTCCCCTTTCTTTTCCCCCTTTTCCCTTCCCCCCTTTTTCCCTTTTCCTTCTTTTCCCCTTTTTCTCCTTTCCTTCCTCTTTCTCCTTTTCTTCACTCTTTTCTTCCCCTTTTTCTCCTTTTCTTCCCCCTTTTCCCCTTTCTTTTCCCTCTTTTCTTCCCGTTCCCCTTTTTCCCTTTGCCCCTGCCTTTCCCCCTTTTTTCTCCCCTTTTCTTCCCCTTCTCCCCCCTTTTTCTCCTTCCCCTTCCCCTTCCCCTTCCCCTTCCCATCGCACAGCCCGCGCCAAGCCCCGCACACCCTTGTCCCACAGAACACGCCGCCGGACGGACCCTCCCCGTGCCTCCCACAGGCACGCGCAGCCTGGGCTGAAGGCTCCGGCTCGAGCCCAAGCCGTTCCCGCTCCGGGCGGGGCGGGCGCCGCGCTGCCCGCTGGGACGCGTAGTCCCGGCGCGGCGCATGGCGGGTCTGGCGCTGCGCGGCTGCTGCGGGCGCGCCCCGCGGGGGCTGCTGCGCTCCCTGCCCGCCCGCCGGGGCTGCGCGGGGGCCAGGGTGAGCCGCGGGAGGGACCGGGGGTGGGAAAAGGAGAGAAAAACGGCTCGGGACAGCGTGCGATTGTGCTCTCTCCCGGTGTTTTCGCAGCCGCCGGCGTTCGGGTTCCTGCTGGACGTGGACGGGGTGCTGGTGCGGGGCAGCCAGGCGCTGCCCGCCGCTCGCAGGGCGTTCCAGAGGCTGGCGGACACCAGCGGGAGGCTTCGAGTCCCCGTCGTGTTCCTCACCAACGCCGGGAACTGCCTGAGGGCGGCCAAGGCCCAGGAGATCTCCCGGGCGCTGGGGATGCAGGTAACGCCGCCCCCCATCGGGTGTCCCGGCGTGGGAAGGGGACGGGGGCGAGGACCGGGCGGTGCTGGAGTGGCTTTGCTTGGAGATTTTTCTTTGAAAGTCAGGCAGAATGTCCCTCTGACAGCGTGTTTGCTTTCAGACAGTGTTTTCCCAGGCACTGTTCGTTCTTTGGAGACGATCACGCCTTACGTGCAGTGTGATCTGTGCTGCACAGGGGTGTCTGCTGTGGGATCACCTCTGCTCGGAGTTCCCTCCCTATCTCAAGGTCAGGCAGAGCTGGCTCCAAAAACTGCAAATCAGCAAGAGTTTTGGCTATTGCAAAGTTCATAATAACATTAAAATAATCCTTGGAAAGTAACAGAATGGGCATAAGCTGACTGGGAGGATTTATCCCCGTGCTTGTCAGTGGGACACACGTCCTGTCGCAGCTCTTGTCTTGTTGCACGCGGTTGATGGAGATCGCTCTTCGTGGTGCCCAGACCTGATAAAGGATGTTTGCTTTCTAAAACTCCAAAGTGAATCTTAGAGAGTTTATTTGCCAGCATTTTCAGTATCAGAAGAAGAGGAGGGAGCCCACCACTTCCTTGGGAGGGGTGAAGGGCTGGAGGTGGCAGCAACACTGAGTGACCAGCCCTGCCTCAGCCCAAAGGGATGGAGGGAGGCAGGTGGGAACACAGGGAGTGGATGTGATGTGACCCAACCGCAGGGAGAAAATCTTCATTGTGAATACCACCCTGTCAGCCTCTCCTCTCTCTTGCAGGTGTCACCGGAGCAGGTGATCCTGTCCCACAGCCCCCTGCAGCTCTTCAGCCAGTTCCATGAGAAGTGCATGCTCGTGGCTGGGCAAGGGCCTGTGGAGGAGAATGCCCAGAAGTATCCTTTGCTGCGCGTGCCCCGTGGTGCCCTGCATGTCCCACTGCAGCTTCCCAGATAAAAGCTGCTGCTTCTGCCCTGCCCGTACCTCTGGCACTTGCTCCATTAGCTTGTAGAAGTGCAAGGGGACAGAAAGGTCACTGGTCTCATCTTATGGAGAAGCACACGGAGAGGCTTAAATGCAGGCACTGACTGTTGATCTCCATCTTGGTCATCTCCAGGCTGTCCTTGTTCTGTGTTTGGCTTCTCGCTCTGATTACCGCTCCTGTGATTGCTGTTCCTGTTGATAGGATGTCACCACGAGGACTCCCGGGGCCTCTTTCACTTTTGAGATAAGATTCTGCTCCTCCCATTTTTTCATGGCAAAGTGCATTAGAAATCACTCCAAACTCTCCCACAGCTAAGGTTTTCCTGGGAATACGGCAGCCATTGTAGGAACTCAAATATAGTCAGGGTGTCCTAGTGCAGCAGTGTGGTCTAAATTACAATCTACATGCGTGTTGCCTGGCTGAGGCAAGGGCATAGCAGGTCTGACATATCCCACGTCTGCAAAGAGGTAAGAACTGCCTGCAGAGTTTGCGACATCTCTGCCTGTACACGCAGAGTCACACCTTGTAGTTAACTTCGTTCGGTAGAAAACTTTGGCCCATCTCTAGGTTTCCCCAAGGCTGGTGATGTGAGTCAGGAGCAAGGCATTCTTGCAGGAAGATGCAGCTCATCTGTTACTTGCGTACTTTTATCAGCACACAGCATTTTCTTTTCACCAGCTGAGCTGCTCAGGGCTGACTGATTCTGCTTATAACTGAGAAGCCTGGCCAGCTGCCTGCTGAACCATTAGGAGAACCCGGGCCTTAAAGGTCTCCCAGAGCACATCCATTCTGTTTTGCTCTGCCTAGTTCCAAGGATTGCTGATTACACGCTAAATTACCTCAATCTGGTTTTTTTTGTAACCTTTAGGGCCACCTGTAGGTTGAAGCGCAGCACAGAGTTTGACTGAAAGCTGTGAGGTTATGCATTACCAGGTTAAATAACTGTTCTAGGACTTAGAATCATAAAATAGTTTGGGTTGGAAGGGACCTTAAAGATCATATAGTTCCAACCCCCCTGCCAATCCTGTATATGCTCTGCAAGTTACTTTAAGAAAAATCACTTAAAAACCCCAAGTCTCCACAGCTTTCCTTGATGGTCTGAAATAGCCTGGGGTTCAAGCATGTGATCACCATAGAGGCACTGAGGAAGGCATATCCCCTGCTAGACATGGTGGATCAGAGCCGGAGGCCGAAAGAGCTGGTAATTTCCTGATGCATCAGTAGAACAAGTGGTCTTGTGTGGTGGTGCTTACAGCGTATAGTGTGGGAGGGAGAAGCTGCAAAGACACAGAGCAGTTGGCTGCTAGTGGCTTTCTTTAGCAAGAGCCTGGGACTAAGCAGCCAGCATCTCTGCTCTTTCTACCGTTGGCTCCTGCAGTTAGGGCAGGAGCCTCTCCTTTCTCAAGCAATGCTTTTCTTTCGTTGCTATCCCTTGTAATGAGTCGTAAGATGGTTTGGCTGACATCTCCAGCTCTGAGATAGGAATGCAAGATCCGTGAAATCCAATCTGGGAGGGGGGTGGTGGTGTGTGGAGGAAATCTTTCTTCAAGGTTCCAGGTGGCCTTGTCCTGCCTCTTTATGGGACTGCCTTGGCAGGTTCAAAGGAAGCATTTTTAGTTTTGTTTTGGAGATGACATTAGGTTTTGCGTTACTTACCCAGCCTTCATTTTTTTTTCTGGCAGCCTCCTCCGACCACTGGCTTTCCCACTATAGAAGGTAAGCAGTAGCCTTTGTTTACATATGAACAGCAAGCAGAAATAACAGCAAGCCAAGCCAGCTGGGACTGCAGCAAATGACGTGCTGTCGGCTCATCGCTATCCACAGGCAGCTTATTTAGATGATACAGTCAAGAGGCAGCTTCACTGCCCTCATGCAGAATGAAGCAGAGACTTGATAAGAGCAAACCCACATTTTCTCTGTGCCATGCTCTAGCATCCAGAAGCAGCGGTGCATGGTGTGCAGTGGTAGGCAGACTGGAGCCCTGGCACCAGCTGTGTTCCAGCAGTGGCTGAATAAGCCTGGGTATCCCAGAAGAGGGGTGCTTTTGCTAGTGGGTCCTGTAGTTGGGATGCTGTGTTTCCAAACCTCTCTTGAAATCTTCCAGGGGTGATTCTGTTTGGTGAGCCAGTGAGGTGGGAGACAAGCCTGCAACTTATAATTGATGTACTCTTGAGCAATGGGAACCCTGGGGCGGAGCTGCAGGATATACCATACCCGCATCTACCCATCCTTGCCTGCAACATGGATCTCCTGTGGATGGCTGAAGCCAAGATGCCCAGGTGAAACACTTATGGTATTTGTTTCAGCCTATTTCATACATCTCTCCTGCAGATGATCTTTTCTTGCTACATTTTTTAGCACTAGAGTTTGGCTGTATGGCATAATTAGCAGCAGACATATGAAAACTGCACGAGAAACAAAACCTAAAACTTTAAAGAAACAAAAGCCAGACCACTGCATATGGAGTTGCGTGTGGGTGGATACCGTGTCCAAACTAGGCAGTATCCTGACCACAGCAGATGGTTCTCCTCACTGAGGAGTGTTTTTCTACTTCAGTGGTGTGAGTGAGGATACTGATGACCTCCTTTCTGGAGCAGGTTTGGCCATGGCACTTTCCTTCTCTGCTTGGAGAACATCTACAAGAAAGTGACAGGCCGTGAGCTGAAGTACGAGGCCTTGATTGGCAAACCCAGCACAGTCACCTACCGCTATGCCGAATACTTGATAAAGCAGCAGGCAGAGAAACAGGGCTGGAAGTCTCCCATACGACGCCTCTATGCAGTTGGGTAAGAGAATGCTTTTTCCTGTTGGTTTCCTTAGGGAGCTCCTTAGGACTTGTCTTGAGTGGTTTGTGGTTTTTTTTTTTTTTTTTTTTTAAATGGGTATTTCTAAAATTAATTCCAAACCCCTCATGTTGTCCCTGCAGGCTCGCATCCTCGGACAGAGGTTTGCTAGCTTTTTGCACCTTTCACTTTTAATAATTTGAAGGGCCCTGTCAGCCTAGCAAAGCTGTTACGTGCATGCAACATGACTGGATTAAAGGACAGGTAAGAGGCTCAGGTGTAGAACCATTAGCCCAGTTAGGTTAAACACTTTGGATTCGTAGGGAATGCATTACAGTAATGGCTGAAAACACTACGGGTGCTTTGGACTCATCTTTTCCTCATTGAAGGATGTTTGTGAAGCGTGTGGCCTTCACCACAGCTGAACAGGACGCACCAGTGGGTGGACTCACTGGCTCAGTCTGGGTGGTTCTATTGACATAGCAAATGCCTCATGCCCAGTTCCTTGCTTAGTGCTGCGTTGATCCCAGTCTACCAGAGACAGAAGTTGATGCATGGGCTAGTTTCTCATTTCTGTTTCACACTGTGACCTTATCCAGGGATAACCCCATGTCCGATGTCTATGGGGCAAACCTCTACAACAACTACCTCAAGTCAGCTCACCAGAACCAAGTCCAGGCTGGAGTGAAGAGGAGCCCACAGGCAACCAGTCCCCAAACTGAGCATCACCTCAAGCTGAGAGAGGACTGCAACAATTCAGTGGAGAGCTGCGAGTCGATTCTGGTCTGCACTGGGGTCTACCGCCACAATGCAGATGTTCCCAGTAACACAGAGAAGTGCACAATGGAGACAGTGTTCCATGGTCATCGGGACTTCTGCTTTGACCCTTGCCTGGTGGAGGCATCTTACATAGTGCAGGATGTGAATGATGCTGTGAAACTTGCTTTCAAGAAGGAGAACTGGAGCTAGGGTTAACACAGATGCGCCTAAAGATCTACCATTAGGGATTTTATGTACTGGAAAGGGAAGAGGGGCAGAATGGGGAGACACCTGGGGTAATATTCTAATCTAGCCAGCATGAAAGACAACTCCCTCTCTCACCACTAAAGGCCCTTTGCTTTTATTGCTACTCATCTGCAATCCTGACAGCTGCCAGCAGGCTTTCAACTGTGAACGTACATTGCTGCCATCAATAACTGAGCCATAACGGAAACAGGGTATAAGGAGAAGGCTTGTCCCAGCCATCTCAGCTTTCTTCAGCCATTAAAGTTCTTTCTTTTCCACCGTTTGTCCGTGAAGATCAGGCAAGCCCACCTTCCTCCCTCATGATGTGTTCGCAATGAAACTTTCCTGTGCAAGGAGCTGCTGTCGGCCAATGTGCCATTTGTACAACGTACTATTAGTCCAATCTGTGACATGAAGCTGTGTTGTGGTAATGCTGCCAAGGGAAGGCTTTAAGACTTAACATTCTCCTTATGAAGAATAAGTGCCTGTGGACTTTAACAAATTTTATTTGCTTGGGGATTTGCCACTGCCTCACTGTGTATCTGAAACAAAGTCCCATTTTGCAATTCTCTGGCAACTACGAAGAGGCAGGGCCCCTCAAAGGAAGCTGCAGTAGCCAGAGCAACTTGCTGCAGGGCCAAAGGGAAAGTTATATTATTCCCTCTCCCACCTATTTAGCATTCTGTGAACACTTCTGCCTTTTTGCATCTCACTAGGGAGCCAGCAGCCTGCGCTCAATAGCAGAGGAAGCCACCACAGAGTCTGAATTTCTAGACTTGTCTGCTCAGAACTCAGTATTGCAGCAAGAGGCTGTTTTGGCATGCATCCTGACCCCAAATGTTGCAAGGGACATCTACCTGCCCCAGCTGGCACAGCTTCCAAAGAGTGGCCCCTCTTTGGAGCAAAGGCCAACCAGAAAGAGTCACAAACCACTTTTGCTCCTTCCTTGTATGCAAGGATTGAAAGATTAAATCATCAAGCCAGGATGGTACCTAAGCCCAAGGTCCCCAATTCTTATCTTTAGGAGTACAAATGTATCTGGTTTTCAGTTCTTTATTTCTTTGCCTCTCTTCCTCCTGTGGTTTTCAACTCAGGGATATCTCATCTGGTCTGATCCCCGTTTACTCCTCTTCCTTTAGCCTGCAGGTAGTCCCCGATACATGAATTAGCAGCTGGGAGTTGCCTGCCCAGGAATATTTTCATATCCCTAATGACATGCAGTTTCCGTTGCTTCTGTTTTTCTAGCTTGGGCTCTGAAGAGAAAGATCAAGCCTCGTGTCTCTTTAGACAGTCCAAAGAAGTTAAGCAAGCATTGCTCGAGGAACTCCATGTAAAAGATTAGCTCAGGATAAGTGTCTTAATTCCAGAGGAGCACTGTAATTTTAGAAGCATAAGTCAGCCTGCATATGTGATGGAAAGCTGTTGGAGCCAGCACAACAGAGTTAGTGTTCCTAGTTATGCTCAGCTCACATCACACTGAGAGATCAGAAATAGGTCTGCTCTGCCTCCTCTTTTTTCCTTCCTGCTTTACCAAGCAGCTCCATACGCAGGGTACAAACAAGATGTTCTGCGCAGAACTTCGGGTTGTTAATTAAAATCTCAGCATCCATGTGCACTGACATTTTGCTTCAGCAGCTTTCCATCCTTTCACTACTGATGTATCTTCCTAGGAAGGTCACACTGCAGAGCAGGCTCTTTTATTATGCCAGGATCTGTGTCTGAAGGGTTCTGTCAGTGACCCTGGCAAAGAGGTCCTTCTCTTTGGCTTCTTTTTCTATACCTTATTTTCTGAGTAGGAGCAGAAAAATACCTCCATGGATGAATTTCCCTCCTGTTAAATCCACAGTGCGAAGCAGACTCTTCCTCTCTTAGCACTAGCTGGGATTCTCCTCCTTTGTCTTATAAAAACAAGAAGCACTTGGCTGCTTCTAAAAGCAGCTGTAATGAGAGGAACACAATCTTAGATTTGAATTATTTGCCTTCCACTGGAGAGAAAGAGAAATTACCATTTCTTCTACCTACACCAGATAAGAACTTGTCTCCTGTTCCCGAAGGATAATTACAGGGGAAGGACTTTGCATATAACACAGAAAAGCTCTTTTAGCTTCCAGACCATCTCTGCAGTCACAATTATGTTGTGGGCCCAGTGTGCAAGGCCTGAAACCAGAGACCCAAACCCCATTTATTCATAAGCTAGCTCCAGTGTCCCTTAGCCTCACTTTTCAGAGGTCATATACAGTGCAGAAAAAGCGATGCTCCCTTTCCTTGCAATATTTGCTAACTTGGGTAATAACTTCCATAGGATTAATTTGGAATGGTCTTCTAGGCTGTGATTAAATAGACCTCAGAGAGCTGGTTGCTGGCAATAACGCCTTCAGTTTGGCGGGTACTTATCTGCAGAAATACTAAGATCTGTCCATCTGGGTGCAGTAACCTTTGGCAGAGCTCTTTCTTGTTACTTGTTGAGATTGTGGTGCCAGTTAGTCAAAACCAAGGTGCTGCTGAACCGGTGTTGCCTGAGGGGTGCAGCACTGCTGAATCAGCTGTCCCAAATGTCCTGTTGGCCCCCCAGTGATGGTGGTAGCTTTGTGGAAGGAGTCTGCAGAAGAATCTTGAGAAATCACAAGCACTTTCTAATGTGCATGGCACATCTCAGCCAGAAATGAGGTAGTTACCTCCTTCAGCCAGAGAAAGGAGGTAGCACTTCCTTCAAGAAAGGAAGAGGTTTCCATTTACACAGGGAGTGAGCCAGGCATTTCCATCTTTGGAATAGCAGTGGAGGTGAGTTGAGTGATGTGAATCTGCTTCAGATTCCAAGTCTGCTTTTAGGTCTGTATTTTTCTTTACCGTGTTAGTGGTGTTGAAACAGTGTTCTGGAAGTCTTAAAAATGAATAGGAGGAGCTTCAGCAATAAAGAATTTAAATGCTTCACTTCTGAGTTGACATTGGGCAGAAGAGAGGGGAAAGATTTTGGAAGAACCCCGTGCCCTTTCCCCAGTTCTTAGCAAGTGAGGTTGCATAGAAGGCTCTGCTTATTGGTCTGTACACTGCTTAGTGCGATTGGCTGTCCTTGGTCTGAGCAACACCGAGACCTTTCCCCTCTTCCCCTGCTCACCAACTTGAAGCACTGCACTTTGTCCAGATCACTGCCTAGGAATTGCATGGACACAGTCAATAGAGTAGGAAATCTGGGTTCTCTGCCTGCTCTTGCATAATGACTTGATTGCAGAAGATTTCTGCAGAAGAAAGTGCTTGTCAGGTCTCCTCCGTTCCACAAGTTTTGTGCTAGAGTGCTGTGCAGGCTTCTAGCTTATCTGCAGTTTTTTTATGGAAATCTGCTATTGCTAGATTTCAGTGAGATCCTTTTTCCTTGGAATTGCAGCTTCCTGGAATTAGCTTCAAGCATGGCTGGAATGAAACTTTTTCTGTCTCACATGTTGCACCGAAGTGGTATTTCTGAAGCCATATTTCTCTCATATGGAGCAAGCATACTTCTGTGCAGATTATGGGACCAAGCAGGAGAGGGAACTTCACTTGCTGATCCAATAACTTAATATTTATATGGTGCACTGCCCTGTACAACAAACATGGTGAAGACTTGATCATAAAAACTCCATCTTCCACAGATGGACGGGTTTTAGTCGAGCTGAAAGGGAGTATGCAGTGAGGTGAGGCAACTGAGACTAGCAATGAGGATGCAGAGGAGGGGTAGACCTTCTTTTGGATCTGAAGCAGAGAGCTTTTATGTCATAACACGGTGGCCAGAGAACTCAATTCCTTTAATTCCACAGGACACATGCAACTCCTAGCCTGCCATTCAGGGAGTCATATAACACTACTATCCATTTTCTTCCAATCTTAATCCCAGTGTATCCTTTTCCCGTCAAATAAATAGGTAATGGTTCAGATTATATTGTGCACTGTAGCAGAGTGGTTACAGAGAAATCAAAAGCTGTGATTACTTTAGATTTTGTATTAATTTCAACCTAGTTCCAGACTTGCTCCTTTGATTTAGCACACTTGTAAAATAATAAAAGATGTTTTCTTTGAAATAAATTGTAACCTGCTATGTGTGTTTTTCATGGGTATTACCCCAGTCTCTTTCCCATCGTTGACCTAGAAGATTATCAGGACAAATTCTGTTCTTTTGTTCTGTTCATCAAGCCATTCTTAGATTTTCTTGAGGGAACGACCCTGAAAGATACCCCTTGAGCAATTCTTTTGACTGAGCCAAACTGTAATCCCTTGTAAGCTCTGTGTTTGCCACAGTCAGGTGAGATGAGTGCAACTTTGACCGTTCCTACTCTGTAGGGGGAAATAAAAAGACACATCACAAGCTGTGATGTCCTAACTGTTCACAGTCAGGACTAGTTTTGAGATGCCACCTGTATTGGAGATGCTTTCAGAATGGGCTTTTAGTTGTGACCTGACCTAAGCAGTTGTTTGTAATGGTGGAGAAGCCACAAGCTAGATGCCACCAACTTAATCTGCTATTGCAGATGAAGAACAAGCCTTTTCCATTATAAAAAGGTATCCTTACCACAAGAAGCTTTATGTTAAACCCATAGTGATCATAAAAGAAAGCCAACTTGTTTCACAAGAGCCGTGCCCTAGTGCCTTTAAAAAAGGGGAGTGGAGTTAGGGAGACATATACTAACTGGTAAACTTCCAGATTAAAGCCAAAAGCTTTGACGGGTTTCAGTAAATGGAAATTTAAAAGTCCTACTAGGTGAAAACAATCAGCTTTAATGATCTAGAAACAGCCAATTCACTTGTGTTTTTCTTATAAGATATTCCACCAGGTATTCCATCTACAAAGTTCACAGATCACAGGAGGCACACTAGACAGCAAAACAAGCACGTTTCAGAGCCCCAAGAACTTAACATTGAAAGGAACAATCGATAATGCAGTAAAAGCAGTTTTTGAGGGACTGGATAAGGATTCTCATTATCAGCAGAGAGAGCAATTGAGTTGTATTCTACATCTTGGAGAAATGACCTATGTCCCCGACCTCTAATAAATAATATAAAAAGCATTAACCAGTCTTCTCCTTTTATCCAGTACTCTGGGAGCTGGAGCACTTGCCCAAGGCAGGGCAGATGAAGGTTTAGTTAGTCAGAAAGAGATCAAACCCAGAACCTCTTGAATGCTTTTAATCACTACACTATCATCAAAAGAAAAGGGCAGGCTAGGGTGAAGATGCCCCTTGTAGGAGACAGCCTCGGATGGAAGCTAGAGTCCCACAGAAATCCTTAACTAATGCAAGAAGCAGAGTTAAATATTGGCATCATGAAACACTGTAGAAGGAACAAGGTGAACAAGCAGGACTGAGAGCCCTGTTCAAGTTGCAGTTCGCTCCCAGGTGGATGCATTGGGAAATGCCTACTAGAGAAATGGATTCTGGTGGGCCTTGAACACAAGCCAAGCAGTTACCTGCTCACCCTGGTACAAACCGTAGCCCTTCAGGGAGCATATCCAAACCCTTCTTTACCACATCTACCTAACCTCAACTATAAAAGCACTAGTTTTTATGGATTTTTCCAGCCAGACAGTCAATTTGATGAAAATTATGCACTTAAAGACATTTATGGATCTGCAACAGTTTAAAACCCCACACCAGCAAGGCAGCCTGGTGTTCTCTAGGAACATCAAACAACCCCACACCAACAAGGCAGCTGGTGTTAACCTAGGCTGCATGTTCTCTAGGAACCAAACTGTCCAATCAAGAAAGCACTTTTCTGTAATTCACTATAATAAACCTGCTTTTCCCTTTCAGTCAATTCAGCGACTAAGAACTTTTACTTCCTCCTCAAGATCAGTTCCAATACATGCCGTGTGCTAAGACTAAGTCCAAAACAGTAAGAGCAACCCCCAAATCCTCCTCACTTTCCAAGCCTCTAACATGTTACAAGCATGAAAAACATCTCTTTGCATTTTATACCAGTATCGAAAGCTCTCTGAATTGAACTGTAATTACAAGCAATAGATAGTTACACTTTCATACCCTTTTGAAGAATATCTATATTCCCCAAACCATACTACTGGATCAACAGTTTAGTAACAAAGGCTCAGCGTTCAGAACTGGACAAACTGAGGTGTCTTTCAATTTTGGTGCTGGCCAGGTGAAACCCTTCTACGCTTGCCAGTACCAGCAACCCTGATCATTCATATGGATTAGATAAACGCAGTACAAAGCATGTGTCAGAGAATCCCAGAAGCTTCCTTTCCCACACAAAAAGCATTTTAAGTATGGTTAGAGCAGATTATGCTCAAAGTCACCGAGCTCTGCTTTGCCTTCTTCCCTCCCACTGCTGCCAGTTTCTGAGAGCTTACTGCAGGGTATAATTAGAGATTTAGTTTCTGGTCTTTCTTTCAGGCATATATTTGCCTCTCTGTTTTATTTTTTTTTCTCTCCTTCCCCCAAGAAATTGAATCATTATTTTGTTTCCTGAGTTCTGCCATCAAGAAAGTTTTGTTTTTCCCCAACACGGGTATTTTTGAGGGCACACTACTTGTTTCCACTAGTAGTGTAAACTAGAAAGAGAAGCATTTTAGATATTCTGCATGACTGTTTGGCAAAACTCTGTTGTCTGCTGCTTGCCTTTAAATATCCATATACACACAGACATCTATGCATACACATAAATACATAAAGAAGCCAGAAATGGCTTTGGAGCTGCTGAAGAGTAGAAGCTATTTATAGTTTAGCCTTTTAATGTTTTAACAGTAATGGTTAAGCACTAACACTTCCAGAGACCGCACACTGCATTAAATAACTAGATCACACAGGAAGCATCAGCTTGTCATATCTCATCCTACAGTACGCTACAAAAAGCTCTTCAGTGCTTTCTCAAGTAGAAGACATTTCTCTCCTCGCTCTCATTTTAAGATACAGGCACAATTTCTGTTTTCTTCCACAGAAATAAGCTCTTTTCTTAATCTCACCTTTTTGTTTGAGTAGTGTTTGCCCTGCTGGAGCCCATGCTCAACCCAAGGAAGCCCTTGAGCTCCTACCCCTTTTCCAGTGCCCATATCCCTGTTCATAGCTCTCCTTACCTCGTAGCTGCAAGCGCCCCATTCCCAGCAAGGATCCTTCAGTCTCCAGAGAACCATCTCCATAAGGCTCCTCTCGCCCTGCTCACGCAACCCCTGCCCAGCAGGACTGTGTTTCGCAGGGTACAAGAGATGCAAGCCCCATCACCAAGCATGCGCTAACCCAGGCAGGCCTGCTTAGCACCCAGCCCCTTCCCAGGTGCTTCGCTCGCCCCATTCCTGTGAGCTGAGCTTCCACAGCACCTGGCTAGCACATCAGAACCCACTTCCCCAAGTGGGCAGACCAGCTGTGGGTGACAGCCCATCCCTTCCAAAGCCCAGAGAACCCCATCCAATTGCACTTACCTCAGCAGAAGGGACAAGCACCAGTCTGGCAAGAAACACACCCAAACCTTTGTGAAATCATAGAATCATAGAATAGTTTGGGTTGGAAGGGACCTTGAAGATCATCCAGTTCCAACCCCCCTGCCATGGGCAGGGACACCTCCCACTAGACCAGGCTGCCCAAGGCCTCATCCAACCTGGCCTTGAACACCTCCAGGGCAGCCACAACTTCCCTGGGCAACCTGTGCCAGTGCCTTACCACTCTCATGGTGAAGAAATTCTTCCTTATATCTAATCTGTATCTTCCCCTCTCCAGTTTATAGCCATTGTCCCTCATCCTATCACTACAAGTTTTTGTGAACAGTCCCTCCCCAGCTTTCCTGCAGCTCCTCCAGGTACTGGAAGGTCGCTATAAGATCTCCTCAGAGCCTTCTCTTCTCCAGGCTGAACAACTCCAATTCTCTCAGCCTGTCCTTGTATAGGAGGTGCTCCAATCCTCTGATCATCTTTGTAGCCCTCCTCTGGACCCGTTCCAACAGCTCCATATCGTTCTTATGTTGAGGATTCCAGAACTGGACACAATACTCCAGGTGGGGTCTCACAGGAGAGGAATAGAAGGGCAGAATCACCTCCCTCGCCCTGCTGGCCACGCTTCTTTTGATGCAGCCCAGGACACGTTTGGCCTTCTGGGCTGTGAACGCACATTGCTGGCTCATGTCGAGCTTCTCATCAACCAGCGCCCCCAGGTCCTTCTCTGCAGGGCAGCTCTCAATCACATCATCCCCTATCGTGTACTGAAATCAGGGATTGCTTTGTGAAACGAGCCTCTGTACTGAAAGCAGAGGAGACACAAGTGCCTGTGGGCAGGCTGCCAGGGCAGCTAAGTGAGTGTGTCCAGCCTGCAATGCCCGGGGTGCACATTGCCCAGGAAACCTGGAGTATGAGACCCAACAAGGTAAAGCCATCACTGTCTGCTGTCCAGGTAGGGCAGAAACAACCCTCTCTGTGTGTGGGCTGTAGCCCTGAGAGGCCTAAATTGATGGTTGGTTTTCTCTCCATGTCCTCTTGCAGAAGTGAAAGCATTTCTTGCAGTGGAACAGCTGAATTTGGTAGAAGCAAACCCGATCAGCTAAACCTCAGGACTGACCACACATTAATCATGCCACATGCATGACTTATGCTGAGAAGAGTCAGGTGGGTGCACTCACTGTAGATAAAGACCAGGATGTGGTATGTAAGAATGTGTTTTTACCCTCTACCCTTGGTCTCACACACACACTGCCATCTAACCCAGCCTTTCTCTGGAAACAAAATCGGGAGACACAGCCACCAGTGTTGTTCACAAACCCTCACTGCTGGGTTGTTCTGAACCACTTAACTCCTGACACCAGCTGAAGAGTAGCGTTGGGCCCTTCTTGAACCTGAAACAGCAGCTCAGACAACAAACATCCTCTTTGGCCAAGGCCTCAAGCCTCACACTCCCTGTATAACAAAGATCATCCAACAGAGCCCTAAGCAAGGTGTTGGTGGGGTTATACAAAACAGGGGGTCAAAGCAATTGTTTGGCCATGAGTTGTTCTTCTTTGTCAGGCAAGTCTGTCAAAGAGAGAAAGTCGTGCTGGCAAAACATGGTGGCATCTCTCACGAAGTCCACATACCTTGAGAGGCTGGAGAGCAAAGCAAACATGATGGGACTGTATGTGGCAAGGAAAGGAGAGGCAGCTCGCTGCTCTCTGTCTTCTTGCATCTTGAATGACTCAGACTAAGCTGCTCAGCTGAGAGCGGTGCTGCATTGCTTCTTTCAAGCAAAAGCTCACTCTTTTCCCAAGCTGGGTGGCTATGGGCCAGCACCACACTCCAACAATGTAGAGTGAAGAGTATCCCCTGCATCACTGCAGAGGTACCCACGTGGCAGCACCTCCAAGGTGTTGAAATGGAGTGTGGATTGTGAGGACCATCCTCTGGGGAAGGGCAGCCCTGTGGCTCTGTATGGCAGAGCGGATGCTGGAGCTGTGATGCCTCGATCAAGTGCCTCGGCAGAGGCTCGTGAGCTTCCCATAGTAAATGTTGGCAGCACTGCACAAAGGTGTTGGGAACCTGCTGTGAGAGGTCCCCAGTCAGGCTGCCATGCAGTCTCTTACTGGAAAATAAATGGCAACGGCCTTCTTTGGGTTCACCTGATCTTAAACTTGTGAATACCAGTGATGCCCGTCACAGTTACAAGCCTAGTGACGCCTGATGCATTCTGGTCCCTCCATGAGCACCCGCATAGGTGCCGTGCCTGTTTTGCCGTGGGGTATCCTCCATCCTGGCACCAGGCTATGATACACCAGCCCATTCGTCACCCTCCAGGATGGACTGTTCTTTTGAACGCTGAAGTTTCTTCTTGAATTACTGACTTTCTTAAAATGAAAGATTTTTATTTGCTAATTGAAATGCGGAATTAGGAAGAAAGGCCCTTAGTCAGCAAGAGAGTGCACGCCTGTTCAGTCTCATCTGATGCTGCATACCATGACAAGGTGAGTTAGAGGAAGGCAATGAAGTAGTGCTGATGCAAGGTTGAATCTTGGCAAGTGTATCCAAGCATTGAAAACACAACATGAGTGTAGCAGAAAATACGTGTCCCCCATCCTAGCTGTGACCCAGCCATGCAGGTAATGACAGCAGCGGTGCAGCAGCATGGACTTTAAAGCAGGATGGCAACCAGCGTGGAAGACCATAGGAAACCCTACACGTCTCTATTATGATTTATAGACTGTATCACTTCAGGACTGCACTGTCCAAGGAACCACATTGTGTTGCATGGCCTCCAGTTACCTATTTTTTTCCCCTTTGTTTTGACCATGCTTTTAGAAAACTTATCCGTGCACCCTCGCTCCAGTCTCCATTGATAGTAATGCTTTTGCTGATTCTTCTTCTTTCCCGATTTTCCTCCTAATTATCGCTACGTGTCTAAAGAAATCTCTGTGTTAACACGCCTCAAGTTCTTCTTTTCCCCTTCTCAATTTTTCCTTTGTTTCAGAACCATGAATTCTCCTGGTACCCCAGACTGATTTCTCCTTGTTGTCAAGAGCAGCCAGTGACATTCACTGCAGCAGGGCTCCTCAGGGAGCCTGCACCAACCTATCAGACAGCTGTCACTGCTGTCATGGATGTCCTTTCCCAGCACTAAGTATCTGGGTTTCACTCAACCCCATGTGTTGATTAGCAACACCCTTAAAATTCAAGCTATTTTGGATCTTTATCACGAAGAGTAGTTAATACAGCCATTTGTGGGTATGGCTTATTCTGCATGCTTCGCATCATTGACAGGCAACACCTGGCTCATCATCCGTATGCACAGGCAGGAACGTAGGATGGGGGATGCCAAGCATCAAGCCACTTTGAAATACGATGGTATAAGTCATTAGCACTCACAGATCCAGGCAGGAAGGCTGAATTTGAGGCCATTCTTAGCAGGTGAATAAAGGCCCTGACTGATGCTTTCAGTAGAAGCAGGAACCTTAGGGCTACTCACACCAAATTTAAAGCCACTGTCGCATCACAGCAAGCCAGGCAGAGCCCTCAGTATGTGGCTTGACTCAGCTCAGAAAACCTGCAGGGTAAAGGCCACTGCTTTCCTGTACAATTACAACAAACCAAAAGTGCAGGCAGCCGAATGTCCAGTGTCACAGAGGAACAGCCACAAGGAATTTCTGATTTCTCCTTGTGAAAGCCCCACTGCGGGCCCTGCCCTGGGCCACTGGCCTTTGTCTTGATCAGCCTAGAGACATCAGGAGGAGATTGAATAGTGGAATCATAGAATCACTAGGTTGGAAAAGACCTTTGAGACCATCGAGCCCAACCGTACCTATTCTCTACTGAATCATACCCCTAAGCACTAATCTACCCGGCTTCTAAACACCCGCAGGGATGGCGACTCGCCACCTCCCCGGGCAGCCGCCTCCAGTGCCTGATAACCCTGTTGGTGAAGAAATTTTCCCTGATGTCCAATCTGAACCCCCTCTGGTGCAGCTTGAGGCCATTCCCTCTCGCCCTTTCGCCCGTCCCTTGGGAGAAGAGACCAACATCTGCCTCTCTGCAACCTCCTTTCAGGTTTTTGTCGACACCGATAAGGTCTCAGCCGCTCCCCTCAGCCTGCGCGGGGCTGTGCCTCTCCCGGGCGGGGGGTGCGCTCCATTCACGGGGGTCTGCGGAGGGGAGGCAGCAGCCCAGGGTCCTCGCGCTGTGTCCCTGTGCCAGAGGAGGGGGCTCCTTCCCCCCTCGCTCTCCCCTCCCCGCCCCCTCCTCCCCACCCCCCGCCGCCAGCGGCGCCGCCCGCCCCGGTTCCCGCAGCTGCCGCCGCTCGGCACCGCCCCCGCCTCTCGGGCTCTCCCCGCCGCTGCCGGTGCCGGGGCGGTCCGGGGGCGGTCCGGGGGCCGCGGCTCGGCCGTCGGTCCCGAGCTCGGAGGGCCGGGGAGGACCATGCACCGCGCTGCCTCCAACCAGCGCTCGGTCTCCTCCTCCTCGGGCTCCTTCCAGCCGCCGCCGCCGCCGCCGCCGCACGCAGCAGACCGGCAGCCCCTCTTCCCGGGGGGCTCCAGCAGCGGCGGCAGCCGGCGGGGCTCGGCGTCCAGCTCGGGCCGCCGCAGCAGCACCGAGGAGGAGGAGGAGGAGGAAGAGGAGGAGGACAGCATCAGCATCAGCAAGCCCTTGGTGCCGCCGCCCGCCGCCCCGCCGCCCGCCGCCGCCTCGCCGCTCCCCAGCAGCAGCAGCAGCAGCAGCCACAGCAGCGGAGAAGGGAGCCCGGGCCGCAGCATGACGGCGGCTGAGCTGTACGGGGCGGCGGCAGCGGGCGGCGGGGCGGCGGGCGGCGCGGCGGCGGCGGCGCTGGGACCCGGCGGGGCGGCGGGCGGGCGGCGCTGGGGCTTCCAGGCGCTGTCCTTGGTGCTGCTGCTGGGGCAGGGCGCGCTGCTGGACCTCTACCTCATCGCCGTCACCGACCTGTACTGGTGCAGCTGGATCGCCACCGACCTGGTGCTGGCGGCGGGATGGGGCATCTTCTTCTGCCGCAACAGCCGGGCCCGCCGCCGCGAGAGGCCTCCGCCGCCCCCCGGGCCGCCGCCGCCGCACCCGCTGCTGCTGCACGGCCCCCCCGGCGGCCGCGGGGCAGGGGGACGAGCGGCCGGCGCCCCGACCCGCGGCGGCGACTTCGCCTACGCGCACCTCGCCTGGCTCATCTACTCCATCGCCTTCACGCCCAAGGCGGCGCTGATCCTGGGCACGTCCATCCTGGAGCTGATCGAGCTGCGCCTGCCGCTGGGCACCACCGGCTTCCGCGTCACCCTGGCGCTCTCCGCCCCGCTGCTGTACTGCCTGCTGCGAGCCATCGGCACCGAGGGCTGCGGGCAGCTGCTCCTGCCGCCGCAGCCCCCGCCGCAGCACCGCGCCGCCGCCGCCTTCCTCGCCACCTGCCTCGACCTGCTCGACAGCTTCTCCCTGCTGGAGCTGGTGCTGCAGCCCGGGCGGCCGGCGCCGCTGCCCGCCCCGCTGCGCTACCTCCTCATCGCCGTCTATTTCCTCTGCCTGGCCTCGCCGGTGCTGTGGCTTTACGAGCTGAGCGCCGCCCGCCCGCCCGGCGCCGCCCGCCTCGCCCTGCACCTGCTGCTGCCCGCGGGGCTGCTGGACGCCCCGCTCCTGGCTCTGCGCTGCCTCCTGCTCCTGCGCTACCAGCAGCCGCTCTCCCTCTTCATGCTCAAGAACCTCTTCTTCCTGGCTTGCCGAGGGATGGAGGCGCTGGAGACCTGCTGCCTCCTCCGCCCCGCCACCCCGCCGCCCGCCAAGTACGGACCCACCGCCGCCGCCCCCGCCGCCGCCGCCCCGCTGGCGCATGGGCTCTCCGATGTCGACGTGGGTCCCCACGGGTACGTGAACGCCTTGGCGGTCACCGCCCAGGGCTGAGGGTCCCCTCCCCGCCGCCTGCGGCTCCGCTCCCGGCGGTGGCTCCGCGTTGCTGCTCAGGTTCCCGCGCCGCCGTGGCCGAGCAGGGGAAGAAGGGGACTCGGGCTCTTCTCCTCCTCCTCCTTTTCCCCTGGAGAAACCCTTCAGGAGCCTACAGCAGAGTCTTGTCCTCCAAAAATGCACCTGCGCTTTGTGACAAGTCTTCTTCTCAAGCTTCTGCCTCTCTGCGCTCTTTGGAGGGTCCCGCTCGTCCCATCCCACTCCCCGCCAGGACATCGTGTTGTGTTGTGACCGTAAAGGTTTAGGTTTTTTTCTCTTTTCCTCCTAAACAGCAGGGACCGGTAGATTCCGTCCCCTCCTTTAAGAACTCCTGCTGACTACAACGAGGGGATGTGAGAAGGGTCTGACCAGCAGAGACGTGCCTTTGGGGTGCGGGCAGGACAAAAAGCAGCACGCGTTGGTTTTCCTAGGCCTTGCAAAGCTGCCACCTCCGTTTCTCAGCAGCAACGCTGCAGAGGGGCTTTGCATACCTGCTAGGGAACCTCTCGGAGCACATCGGCCATCTGGTTGTTCCAAAACTAGGAGCCACTTTCTCTAAGCTGAAAATTTCTACCTCTGTGCTTCAACGTTTTGCATCTTATTTTGACTTCACGTGCTAAAGGAATACAGGAATCAAGCATGGACACATAATCCGGGGGCTTATACCCCCCTTCGCTACCACCGAGACATTATTTCTGGTGAGAACAGGGTTTACAGCAGCCTACTGCTTACTCCAGACAGCAGCACCCACATGCTGGGGCTCTCCTTTCTCTGTGAATATGCATGTTTATGGGATCAGTGTTGGTTTTCTTTTATGTAATGTAGGTTCTCCCTTTATATGAGCCGGGAAGGATGGAAAGATTTCCTCTGCTCCCCCTCTCATGTCTGTTTGAGGGAGTAGAGACAGGGCTAAGCCTGCAAACTGCCCCCTCTCAAACAGCAGAGCAGAGGATTGTCAGGGCTGCTGGGGGTGGGTCCTGCGCTTGGTGACCCTCACTTCTCAGCACAATGCTCCCGAGCTTTGGTGGAAGTCCCCACACCAGCACCCTGTCCTCCATGTGCATGTAGTTAAGGGTCGGTGGGGAAAAAATTGTTAGTAACCTCTCATAGAAACAGTTATCTTTTGTTTTTATCTCCATGAATGTTTGGTGGGGGTCAAGGCCTGCTCTTCTGCTGGCTACAGCTGCTCCTGGAACCAGCCAAATGGAAGCAGGAGCATAGAGTTCGGAGGAAGCACTTTGCCCCTCCCAGGCCCATATTTTGTTATCTGGGCAAGGCTGCATTCATTGGGAAAATGCCAGTTTCCTGTCCCAAGCCTTTTTTTTCAAGCTGTTCTGGTGGGAAAGGGAATAAAGCACAACACTGCTATCCAGAGCCAGCAGCAGGACCGCAGGCACAGCCCAGACTTCTGCACACACATCCATTCTCTTCAGGGCTTAGGCTTCAGTGGACTGAGCCTCTGTCCCGCCTTCCTTTTCACAGAGTGGGATCAACTGCCTGCTCCAGTGGACTGCTCCAGCAAAATGTTTACAGTCTGGTAATTTCCAGTTCCCACAGGCAGAGGTGGGGGTGCCATGGGGCTCTTCTCCCCTTTAACTGCCAGGTGGCTGATGATTTTCAAGGGGCTAGAAAAGCCCCTACAAAAAAATGGGCAATAGAGCTCTTCTGTTCAGAGCTGCAGCTGGGATGAGTGACTTGCTGCTCTCCTCACGCCAAATGGAGAGTCAGCAAAGGCTGGGCTTAGCTTTCCCACCAGTGCTTTATTTTTAGCCTGAGCCCATACGTGGGCAATTGTGTGAATTTTGGCCAGTGGCCTTTCTCTTCAGTAACTTCTTTTTGTCTGGACAATCTTGGTGCTGTGAGTGACTGTGATTGTAAAACTTGGTACTGTGAACTTTTCCTATGTGATGTGAAATGTGTCGAGGGGATGCTAAGTTCCTGGCTAGAGGAGGTGTAATGACAGGTATATTATGCTTGTACAGATACTTGTTTCCTTGCACCTTCCTTTTTCTCAGCATTAAACAGATAGCAAAAGCTTGGCAAGAACAACAGTATTATTCAAGAGAGAATGAGATGATACCTGTACCTAGGAGTACTCCATACTTCAGTCAAACAGCTGAAGAAAGAAAGCCCAAACTATTGCCAAAAACAAGGTGTAGGAAATAAGCTATTTACCCCCAACTATGTTTTGCTTCTTCTACGGCCAAGTTCACAATAGCACCAAAGCGTGTAGAACATCCCTGATACACTGAAGCGTAAGCATAGTTGAGACACTAGAAAAATCACAGAATTATTAAGGAGTCTTACTTGTCAGTACCCCTTCACAGCATGTAACAAAGTTGCTGTTTCAACAGTGAGTGCCTTTTTCCATTTAAGACATAACTGAGAAAATGGCATATATGAAATTTATCTAGCCATGGCATATATTCAAGCCATTGACAGTGAAATCACCGTTCAAATTTGGCTGTGGATACAAAGGTTGCCTGGGACAGATGACCCTGCAAGATAATGCTTCTGTTGTGTAGAATTCCTTTGTAGAATAAGTGGTTCTTTGTAGTGCCATGGTTTTTAGGTTGTTGGTAAGTGTGCTGTTTGGAGAGTAGAAAGCTCTCCAAGTAGTTTGATGTACAGGAGCCCCTTTGCAATTAAAGTGCAGCTCTGTTGCCATGTCACTGACTACAGAGAAGCATTTAACTCTCTTGGAAGTCTTGTTTATAAACTCGCTCCACCTTTTGAATTCCCTTCCTTTGGTAATTGAACTCTCACTTCCATTTAAACCCTTCTGCTACATAATAGATCCATCTGCAGCAGAAATAGATAGTGGTACCATTAAAGTGCAAACGATACCTCACCCGATGCACCTTGCACACCTACTGTATGTTCTGCCAACGTTTAATTACTGGTCCAGGCCAATAACACTTTGCTAAATGAAGTTGTGCCATACTAAGACATAAGTTCCTTGGGATTCTGTTACGAGCCTTGTAACACAATACAGCTGTTTAGCATTTTATTACTCTTTGCTATCCCGACAAAAGATATTACTACTCCCAGGAGGGGAATCTGAAGTGAGAGGTAAGGCCTATGGTCAACAGACTCTTGGCATCCCCTTGGCATTAATCAGAACTTGTATTTTTTAAAAAGCAAGATTGTTAAAATAAAATCAGAAACTTGTGACTGATTTTGCTCATTTTTTCCCTTCTTTGAGTATTGTTGGGCTATTCAATTTTGTACTTGAGGACCAAAGGATGCAGTAACTTGATTTTCTCATGTTGGATGGCTAAAACAGTATCTGGATTTTCTCCTCAAACTAACTTCTGGTAAGTGAAAGTGAATTCTAAAAGCCGTAACACCAAGGGAGTAATTTGAGAAGAGAATGACTACAGCAAGAAAATCCAGATGACACTTCTGAGCTTCCTATTTAAAGGATCTATAGGAATTCATAGCACTTGAAAAACGCTCATGGGAAAAAAAAAATCTGATTTACATGTTAATTGCTGTAAGATAAAAGAAACTTTAAGGAGTGGGATTGTCAAGATGACAATTACTCACATAATCTGCAAATTTGATACATTGGAGAAGCACTGAGATCGCAGCTGCCTCTTGCTCAGCTGCTGATGGGTTCTAGGTCCTGTACAGACAGGAAACAAAGGTGGCAGCCAGTCTTAAGTTTGGATCAGTGCAGGAACTGTCTCTCTGTTGCTCTTTCCAGACATCTGGCTGTAGAGAAAGCGAGCTGTCTTAACAGTCCTGTCTCACTGTGCAGCCCTGCATAGAAATTAAAAGCACTTATAAAACTTTAACACCCATTTTGAAGGAACATGCAGTTCCGAGAAATTTGGGGCCCTAGCTGCATCCAGCTCAACTGGACACAACTAAAACACTTTGCAGGAAGGTTGGGTCAAGCAGTTCAATTCTAGCTCTCAGTTCTCCAAAAGAAACAGTAACGTAACGAGCGAGGCAGAACTGAAAACATAAGTATTTAGGTAAATATATCCAAAAAGTATTCTTGTTTTTTAATTTAAGGAGTAAAACAAGTTATAAACACAGATTTATAAAATATACATATTACAATGTTGGTTTCAAGTCAAAAGAACAGATTATCTTCTAAGATACCAGATTTTTTAAGAGCTAAAATAAAATTCTCAACACTTTTTGACAAGTTAACTTAGAAGGACAGGAAGATGACAAGCTTGTCTGAACAAAGGGGGAAGGCCTGCATGTATTTACATCTCCCAAGCTGTTATCCAGCAAGCTGGACTACAGAAACCACGACAACAAATTGGGTAACGCCAGCCTTGACTACTCAGTCAGTGCTACATAGGCCAACATGCAATCACTGGCAGAGAACAACTTTTTCTAGTGCATCAAGCTTAAATCTTTGAAAAACTCTGGAATTGATACATTTCCCATCGCTGCTCCTGGAACATAAACCCTTTAGTCAATATAAAGTATTTCACAATGAACTATCTGTGCCTGAGTTTACACCACATAAATGCATTTTACATTCATTTTAGCTCAGCCTCCCCTAACACAGTTATAATCTCCGCTCTAAAATAGCATCTGCTGAAGCTACACTTTCTTCCCCTCCAGAATTGTCTTTCATTTCCTTAAGTGTGTGTTACTATCTACATCTTCAGCTCAAGTCTCACTGGTGCCAAGATGTCCAAAAGCACTGCAGCAGTGCATCAGAAAATACACCAGATACCCCTGATTCAGTAATCCTGTATTCTTATAATTGTATAAGCAGCCTGAAAACCATTGTATATTATCACCTCTCCCCTCCTCCTCTTACTGCTGGCTTTCAATCATGTACTTCCCACTAGGGAGAGTTATGGAGATTTCTAATTAGAAGTTTATTCCCCTTACTGCTCAGTTACTCTGTTTGATTTCTGAATGGCTGTGAAAATGCAGTTCCAAATGAATGAATGAGTGCCAAAAGAAAGTCTCCAGACATGTATCAACCAGGTAAAGACAGCCTTAACCTAGTTGAAGTTCAAGGCACACATCTTTAACACAGTATTTACCACAAAAAATACAAAATGTGTATTAAAATGACAACGTACATTTTGCCATGTTATCTATTTTCCAAACGCTGTCCATGACTTTTATCCAGTGCAAGAGAACCAGTACAGCTGGATGGCATTTTGAAGGCACAAGCGAATAAGCCACAACAATTCTTCCATCAGTGAAGATTCAATGTAATACATTTGCCCAAGGAAGAGAACTACTGCCTGTTCTTTCACTGGAGTGGCTGATATTCATTGCTTCACTCCAGAGGTTGAAAGTAATGTTACCAGACTGCTAGGCAATCCTGTCTCCTAGCAGCAGATAGGAAGATACCACCAGTTAAGTCATTGATAATACAAGGACAAGGATGGCGTTGTAAATGCAGTTTCAGCACTGTGTGTGCTACCACCTTCCATCCCTGTGCTTCACATGAAGCAGGTCCCAAACAGAGACTAACAGTCCTCCAAAGACTGACCACTGTCCATCACCTCAGCTGGATACCCCCAGTCAGAGCTCTGTTGAATGTCCTGGAAAAGCAGCTGCTGCTGGAGGCTCTTTAAACTATTCAAGACCTCTGGAGAGAGTTCCTGGAAAACCACTTGGTTTTCCTGATCTTCCTCCTCTTCTTCCTCCTCCTCCTCCTCCTCCACAAGGTCATCAGGAGGCAGAGGAGAACATCTAGAGATGTATCCCTGGTCTGACTGCACTGACTGTCTTTGGTCTTTGCATTGGTCATCAAAGACCAGCTGCTGTTGCCTGTCAGCCTCCTCTTGGCAGAGAGATGGCTCTGATGGAATGACATGCTGCTGATAAAGAGAGTACATAAGTCCATTCAGATGGTGTCTCAGTTCACCTGAGAGGTTTTCAGGACTCTGGTCATCATCTACCACTGAAACTTCAGAGTCATCATGGAGGATGATGTTATTCCTCACAGGAAACCTTGACTCCAGAAGAGGAACTCCCTCCATAGAGTCCTCATTACTCAGCACATGATGAGCAAGTATATTTCTATCTTCCATGGAAGAGACTGGCTCCACTACCTGAACTAGAGAAGCCTCATCCGTAGGAAGCACCATAGTCCGAGAAGTCAGATCCCCACATGGATTAAGTTGAGGTTGCAGTTTACAGCCTCTGCTTTCACCTTCATGCATGTGGAGGTTCACAACATAACAGCAGTTAGGGTCAGGCTCCTGTAGCTGCAGCTGGTGTTTCACAATTCCACCCTGTTCACTTAGCAATGAATCCACCTGGCTCTCTCTGCTTAGGGACTGCAACTCCTCATCATTATCTAGGCAGATGGTTTCACTCTCAAACCAGTCTGGGTGCTCAGTCTGCCAGTTCTTGAACTTCTGTACTGCCTCTTTCAACTTCCTTCCACTAGGGGTATCAATGTAATTTTCAGCTGTGATTTCCTGGATTCGATGGATGCGCCCAGGTTCAAACTTCTCCAAGTCCTGAATCCGAAAATAAATATCCTCAAACTTGTCCATCAGTTGGTACCTGGATGTGACATTGAACAGATCAGGTATATCTTCCTCACTACTTATCCCCTCAAAATAGCAGACTATGTACATTCCAAAACAGGCTGGCTTCTTGAAATCTGGCAGGATCAAATTCAAGGCTGGGGTGAACAGGTCTCCCATAGGCTTTTGCTGATCTTGTTTGAGACACACAGGCTCACTCCCAAGCATGGCCTGCCATTTAGCTTGGGTGCCCCGTGAACATAAGATGATAATCTTTGAAGATAGGTCTTCCATTTCCTTCTTCTGTCGAGTAAGCCAGGGCAATGGCCCCAACTCTGAGATCTGATGATCTTCTAGCAGATCTAAGGCTACAGCAGTGCCACAGACAGTCATCAGAAACTCTGCAAACTTCAGCACCACATCCACGTACAGTAGGTGATCAGCAGAGTACACAATCCAAACCTTTCGAGGCTTCAAGGGTGGCAGAGGAAAGTCGGAATATGGTGCTGCTGAAAGACAGAAAAATATTCAATCCAGTCACATTCCTGAAAATTTAATGGTGCAAGCCAGCAGCAATCAACACAGGATGATAGTAACAAAAAGTTCTAGCAACTACTAGTTTTGAAGCTATTTCGGTAACACATGCAGACATCTCATTGCAGCAATTTCATATGAAAGTCCAGACAGAGGAGCTGTGATTTGTAATAATGCCTGGATGGTTCACAAAATTTCACCACACAATTTCACTACACACGCTTTGAAAATCTTGCAAATGTAGCTATATTATGTGCTGGAGCACCAAGAGCATCCACCCCAAAACTATCTCCTGTTGCTATGGCTTAGATGATTAGTAAGGGTTCTTTTGCCAGTAAAGCCTGAGCTGGGTCAAAAGCCTCACCACTTTACAAAGCAATTATCTTTTATGTGCCAGATATGGCATTCCAAATTCCGTATCTTCTGTCCAAGGCTACTGGATATTTGAAAGTTTGTTTTAGCTAAACTAAAAGATCCTATAAAACCTTTTGGTTTTGAGAAGCACCAATACAGTAGTAGAGCCTATGAGAGTTCTTTGTGAACAATTGTGTGAGACTTCCAGAATGCATTAAATGCCCTTGACAAAGCACAACTTACCAGTCTGCAACTCATTGTGGTTCCATTTCTCTCGCTGGTGTCCTGGAAGAGAAAGAAAGTCACTATTACTTCTAAAACCAAGAAATAAGATTAAACCTTTAAAACAACAACCCTTTCCAAAGATTTTGTTAAAAAAAAAGTCTTTAATTGTGCAGAGATAAAGACATGGGGAGGGAGAAGCCTAACAGAAAAAATATGCTAGATGAACAAAGACTCTTCTGAAGCCAGTTTTGCAGTGTACCATGCTAAACCTTTCTTTTGAAAGGAGAAGGAATGCAGTCAAAATCAATTTTCTCCATTTTTGCAAGATTTGGCCAGTCTCTCAAGGACAGAACCCCCAATTGTTCTGCTAGCTCTCCTTAAAGAGGAGGCTTTTTTAAAGGTAACTTTTTCTTTTATTAGGTTTCTTTGAGGAGGCAACTAAAATGTCCCTAGCTACACCTTGATGTTAAATTTCCCAAAACAATCTCAATTACTCCTCTCAGGTAAAAAAAACAAGCAAATTGCACAGTTTCACTGTGTTAACTGCCTCATGGTTGCAGCACAGAGGACTAGGAATTAGTCCTTCAATACCTGATTTTCCAGCCTGCTCAAAGTCAACCTCTGTGCCCTGTTTTTCTTCTATCTGAGTTGATAGAACATTATTTAAGCTCAAAATAGTATAACAATGAATTTTGTAGAGATTTTGGGAGACATGGAAAAGACTATAGTCCAGACAATATAGAATGAGATTTCAAGACAGGGTGGGGGATGATGCAACCGAGAGCAGGTGCTGGTGGATGAGAAGCTCGACATGAGCCAGCAATGTGCACTTGCAGCCCAGAAGGCCAAACGTGTCCTGGGCTGCATCAAAAGAAGCGTGGCCAGCAGGGCGAGGGAGGTGATTCTGCCCCTCTATTCCACTCTTGTGAGACCTCACCTGGAGTAGTGTCCAGTTCTAGAATCCTCAATATAAGGCTGTGGAACTGTTGGAATGGGTCCAGAGGAGGGATACAAGGATAATCAAAGGGCTGGAGCACCTCCCATACCAGGACAGGCTGAGAGAGTTGGGGTTATTCAGCCTGGAGAAGAGCAGGGTCCAAGGAAACCTTAGAGCAACCTTCCAGTACCTGAAGGGGCTGCAGGAAAGCTGGGGAGGGACTGTTCACAAAGACTTGTAGTGATAGGATGAGGGGCAATGGCTATAAACTGGAGAGGGGAAGATTTAGATTAGACATAAGGAAGAATTTCTTCACCATGAGAGCGGTGAGGCACTGGAACAGGTTGCCCAGGAAAGCTGTGGCTGCCCTATCCCTAGAGGTGTTCAAGGCCAGGTTGGATGAGGCCTTGGACAGCCTGATCTAGTGGGAGGTGTCCCTGCCCATGGCAGGGGAGCTGGAACTGGATGATCTTTAACGTCCCTTCCAACACAAACGATTCTATGATTCCACGATAAACACAAAGCTTCCATTCTGCAAAACTCTTAGGCAATGCAGGATGAAAAAAAACCTGGAAAAGATAACTAGTTATCTGTAGGAAACAAAGGGATGAACTATGAAGTTCTTTTCCCTCATAAGCTCTGAAGCACTATGAAAATGGAGTATCAGACTGTGATTCACAAAAGACTTAAATAGGTGGATGCCATTTGCATGTTAGAAGTCTCATTGTGTAAAACAGAAGAAGGTGTTTACATAGGCATTATCTCAGTAGCAAGACATCAGAACAGCAAGGAAGAAAATAGAAATAGGAAAAGTTATAGAAGTAGGAAAGCTAGTTTTAGCATTGAATCTTTTCTTCCGAGCTGAAATGAGTCTTACCTGCTCGTTTTTTGGTCATACAAATCACACCCGCTATGACCGATCCCACCAGTAACACACAGATACCAGTAATACACCAGTAGAACCATATAAACATGTCACCTGCAGTACAAAAACAGTGCTTGAACATTGCTTTACACAGATAAGAGTTTCACCAAAGATCATGTCTTTCTTGAGCAGTAGGGACCAAGAGAGAATGACCCTAGCATTGCCCGAAACCACAGGCTGCCCAGCGCTTCACCCTTGCAACACGTCATAGCCACTTTTCAAAACAAACTCCTGATTTCATGATGATGATCTACACCATAAAATTGCTTCATGGAGAACCATATGTGCAGTAGACTGAAAGTGCAGATAATATTCTCCTAACAGCATTGTTTATCCAGCTTTGACAGCCATGCTGCCCCTGTGCTTGTTCACATAATCCATCTTAAAAAAAAAAACAAACCACCATTCTGGGTGATGTATTTTTTCAATCTACAGATGTTTTTTTCTTTTTACATCTCGGGCAAACTAGCTCCTTACAGGTGTCGTTGCAGCCAAAAAAAAGATGTCAAATCATTATGCACATAATTTATCTCAAGATTCATAAAAATGAATATATGCAAGCTATTCTCTCCAAAAGCTGCTTTATATTATGCAAATTCTTTTAACACTGAGCAAAGTGACAGAAAGTATTTTATATTAAGACTCTTCTTGTCAAAACTGTTTCTCAAAGAATTTTATGCAAGTGAAGCATCTCTAAAAAAATTGCTCTTTGAGGTTCACACTTGTCACAGTTTAGCCCCTCTTCCCAGCTTGGTTGAAGGTTGAATGCACGCAGTTGTGGCCCCAATTTCTCCCCTGTGGGAAAGCATTAATGCCCTGTTACTTTGGTGATAAATCATAAATTTTAAGGGTTATCACTTCTGGAGACTGACACCGTCTGAAAAATGTATAGTTAACTTTCAGCAAATGAAGTTACTTAGATGAGACTTAGCTAAAAAGTTAAAAAGCTAATTCTAGCTTTCTATTAGAAAGCTATTTCTAAGCTCAAATCAGAACAACACTGCATACAAGAACTTGCCTTATTAAACCACGGTGAAGTAACTCCTAACAATTCACTCTGAGTTCAGTGTTACAAGGGGTAATTTCCTGCCCATCGAGTCATTCCCAGAGATGATAATTTGTTAATTCTATATGACAGGAAAAGTCAAGAAAAGTTTCAGAGTAGTGGAAGAACTTCCTACCTGATGGGTCTGAACCTGCAAAAGACAAAAAGTTACATTAAAAATTCAGCTCTCATCTGTAAGACAATGGGAAACTAATTTACTGAAAAGCAGTTCTCACTTGGAGCTGGAGCACATGGGATAAAAGCAGAGTGTCTCAGACAGTCCGTGCCACAGCTCGCAAAGAACGGCTGAATCTGCAGTTGAAATAAATTAAAAAACCAGAAGATATTCTTAAAAGCAATTCTGTTCCCCACTTTACTTCCCTCCTGCCTCTATATTCCCTCTATTTTAGCACAGGGACACAGAATTCCCATTTCCCTTCAGAAATCAAAATTAATCAGGAATGCTTACACTATACATTAAGAAAACAACAAGCTCCTGTGGTTTAACACTTGCCATTTCCACTCCATAGTTTCTGACTTGGCAACTCTATATTAAGGAAAAGCCACTGTCCACAGATAAAAGTTATATAAAAAAATTATTCTTTCAGCCACAATAATAATTTCCTTGATACAGGTAATTAGGGATTAGCCAATCTCAGAACAAAATATCGTGCAAAAAGCAGAACATTCCTAAGATGCTTACTGACTTTTTCGTGAGGGAATAGCACAGGGACAACACTGAGATCCTACCTGTATTTCATAGTCACAGCAAGCTCTTATGTTCCTCTCTATTTTGATTGTGACATTCACTTGCTGTTGCAGCCCACCCTGCAGAAGTCAGACACAAGTTACAAGAGAAAGAAGAAAACGGAATGAAATCAGGTAAAAAGAAAAGGAGATGACATGAGAATATGCAGTGGTCCAAAGACGCAGAAATGTCTTGTTAACAAGAAGCCCACAATGAACAAAATGGATAAGTGGTCTGGCCACCACCACCACAGGCATTCCGTGTGCCAGACATGGTAATAGAGCTAAGACAGCAGTCTAAGTTTGCACAGGTAACAGGAAACAATTAAGGATGTTTCTTATTGTGTAACTTCAAATGTGTTTAACTTACAAGTTCTTAACAATGTAAATGTCTTCAGTTATGTAGTGTGTAAACATTAACAAGCTTCCTTGTTTAATTAAAATGCTGTCAACACTGCTGCTTCTGACACTAGAACAGACAAATAAGTTGTCCTTGTTACCTGCTGTACACAACCACTATCACAACAAACTAAATTTATTCTTTACAATGACTAGTAGATACATACTCCAAAATAAAGTATATTACCCTGCCACAGAAACATGCACACAGCACCGTTGGTCCTGCCCTCCCCTCAAGGAAGGGTGCAGATCGGTACCAAACATTCAACATTTCTCCTCCCTCAGATGCCTGGAGGGGGATATTTCTTATGTCAGAAGACATGTTGGATCTACTTTGAGATTCTCAACAATACAGACTGTAAGACCTAGAGTAACTGATTCTCAGTTGGATTGAACCATCTGCTACAAAACCACTCAATTCTTGATCTAAAAAATTTAACTAACACCCCTCTCCTCCAGGCATCACATTTGATAAACTACTTTAATGATTTATGGAAATGTTACACCTCAATTTTGTTTAATTTATTTATCCTTATCCCCCAGGCACTGACCTGACAAAGGTAATAAAGCCCAGATAGTCAAATATCAAATTTGGGGTTTCTTTGCAGAGGTGTACAGACTGCACCATGCATCATAAACCCCCTTTTTGATCTTTTCTCCACCAAGTTCCTGAAATAGAGTTCCCCTTTCCGAAGGCAACTAAAAATCTCTGAAAATAATTCCTTGAAAATTGCTGTACAAGTGCATTTGGTTACATCTCCTATACCATGGCTCCAACTTCTTGTTTAGCAACCATTAAACAAATATTTGTCTAAATTACCACAGAGGATATAACTTAGGAAGCCAATTACCTCAGTGAAATCACGTGTGATTATTTTACACTTCATCTCATTCAGGAAACTGGCCACGTGAATTTGGTATCGGGCTGGCTCCATCCATGGGTTAAAGCTCACAAGCAGAGTTGTATCATCTAGACTTTTACCTTGGATCCTGGGTTCCCACAAACTGCCTGGAAGTAGTGCAGATATTCCCAAGTTTCTCAACTGTCAGAAACATTTCAACAGGGCATCCACATCTACATGATTCAAACAATTTTTTACCTGTCTTTATACATGAGACGGTTCTTTTCATTAGAGGGTCCCTGCAGTCTGCAAGAAAGAGCAGAGGCTAGTCAGAAATATCATACTTCCACTTAGGAAAAACATTTTCTTCCCAGAAGCCAAACACCCAACTAAGCCCTCCTTGATGAATAGAGACCTCTGTTCCAAAGCAGGAGCAAAATTCTGCAGCAGATCAATCTTGATTTCATAGAATGGTTTGGGTTGGAAGGGACCTTAAAGATCACCCAGTTCCAAGCGCCCTGCCACGGGCAGGGACGTCTTCCGGTAGATCACATTTCTCAAAGTCTCATCCAACCTGGTCTTGAACACCTCCAGGGGTGGAGCACCCACAACTTCTCTGGGCAACCTGTTCCACTGCCTCACCACCCTCACAGAAAAAAATCTTCTTCCTGACATCTAATTTAAATCTCCCTTCCTTCAGCTTAAAACCATTACTCATTGTCCTACCCCTGCACTCCCTGATAAAAAGCCCCTCCAGCTTTCCTGTAGCCCCTTCTGGTACTGGAAGGCTGCCATAAGGTCTCCCCAGAACCTCCTCTTCTCCAGGCTGAACAAGCACAACTCTCTCAGCCTGTCCACACATGGGAGGTGCTCCAGCCCTCTAATCATCTTCCAGGCCCTCCTCTGGACTTGCTCTAACAGATCCATGTCCTTCCCAAGTATACTTTCTAATGCAGAAAACTAGCCCCTCCACTGATTTTATGGCAGTTGTTTTTTTCCAGAATAGACATAACAAGAAAAGACTGAAATTATACAATGAAATTATAATAGTAATATTTGTTAACTCTTGAAAAGATAAGACTTGTGCAGACAGGGTCATAGTGGATTTAAAACTTTATATTGATCTCTGGACCTTGAGAGTGCCATAGCAATAGATGCCTCCAAAAGCATTCTGCCCCAGGAAAAACAAGAGGCTGGAACCTTTCTTGATCCCTGAACACCCTTACACATTTATAATTCTCTTTGCATATTTAGCAGATTGGCCTTGACCTCTGAGACTTTCTTCAGAGTCAAATCCAGGGTTACATATTCAACACTTAGCAATGTGGGTTTTACAAGTCTCAGCTTAAACTATGCCTCTCCTCCAGGGTTTGGACACAACGGAAAAGGAACAACCCCCTCAAATAGCTGAAAGAAAACATTGCATATCTTAAATTTCCAACTTTCAAAGTTGGAAAATACATAGTGCCCCTGTAATTCACATGTAATCTCTAATCAAAGCTCCCTGCAATTGCTGAGCTTGACACAATGCACCAGTTTTCTGAAAAGCTGTGAAGGATATAAGCCAGGAAGTCCTCAGTATGACCATATATAAGAAAAGATAATAGGGCTGAAAACCAAGCGCTCCCTTTCCTTTTCCAGCTCATTGACTGACACATCACATATTTTTGTTATAAAATGGTAAAGTGTCATGTTGACAACTATGAGCCAGTTAAGAAGAAAATTACAAACCAGTTTTCAAGCTGTATCAAGTGCCATGTATTTATAAACTAGTCAGTGCAGCCAGAGGGCACTGCAGATGCTCAACATCTTCAGGGAAAACAATGTAACTTTTTTGCTTACAGGATAATTTTCATATACAGATATAAAGGTCAGGCACTACACTATCAAGTTTCTTGGTAAATTAAGCAAAACTGTGACTTTGAAATCAAACTTCACCTGTCTATATTTAATACTAGAAGCCAGACTTTACTCCTTCTGATTTGGAAATTTTGGCCTGTACTTCCAGTTTCCACAAGCAGAAAGGCAACTTTGAAAGATCTGAAATTAAGTACAAGTTGCAGCAGTAGACCACAAAGAGCATAAAAGATTACTCTACAGCCCCATTCATGTAAATTAAATATCGTTGTGCCTGCTACAGAGATGAACATTTCAGGAACAAAATTCAGATGTTACTTGCCTTCAAACAGCCTCTTAGAGGGACAACTATACCAGTTTTCAACTTTCTAGAGAGCATACAAAATTTTTTTAGAGTAACATCTTCCATGAAGGAACTACAGCCAACCAAAACCAAAGGGTATAGCCCTCTAGTCCCTGCACATGCACCTTATTACAAGCAGAGAGTTGGCAAACCATTGGACACAGGATGATGACTTGTAGCATAAATTATACGTGTACTTTGGATATATTGTAGGTAAGGCCAGCACTATGGACCTTCTAAACAGCAGCTTCCAGAAAGGACAATGGGTTTTTATAATACTGTCAGCCTACTGCCAAACTTGCTCACTATTCAGGGGTCTGCAAAAAAAGTCCTCAGTTACAGGTCCACAAACCTCCACAGTCCTAAGCTTGAGGTCTAAGCAAACTAGAGCTTCTCTTACCAGGCATTGTGAAAGATGTGGACTTGCGATTGTAGTCTCCATCTACACTCAGTTTGGGCAGGTGGTACACAGTTACTTGGTAAGTCTGGCCAGGTTCGACTTCAAAACGATCAAAAGTGAAATTCCACTGAAAACAAAACACATTCACAAGGACTTAAAATGAGAATGTTGTCCTACAAAGGCACTGAAATTAACAGCTGACTTGGCCTTGTTCCACTGTGTTCCCTCATCTTGTATCCCTTTTTCTAAAGCTTGACTATGAAACTCAGATGTACTAAACATACCAATTCCTTGGTCTATCTCAAATTCTTCTGTTCAGAATGAGAAAGTACAGTTATTTCTTGGGATTTCTGAACTGATACAACAGCTTCGTGCTAAACAACTGTGTGGAGTTTCCACTGAATTACATTTTGAAATGAAATGAAACAAGGCTAACACACAGTTTTGAGACCAAAATTCTAGTGTAGTATGAACCTTGCAGTGCTACGCAAGTGCTAAGCATTTGGAATTGCAATTATACGTACATAGTTCTTTACCTGCCTATTCCATACATATTTTCTTAAACTACACTGTTTTCCACATATCAATTATGCAAATTCTAGGAAATATATTGGCTCCAGATGGTAAGCGAATTATGGCCCACTTCTGAGCAGTAAGGAACAAACTTCAGACTCCCATTGATCCATAAAGGAAGCTGTGGACGCTTAGCATTTTTCTGATGAGTTTCCTAGACTAAGTGTAAGCCGAAGGACAACCCCCAAGGTTGGGGCTTTTTCAACAACAAGAAAATATAAGAAACAAGTGAAAGTAAAAGGGAGGACTGAGTTAAAAGGAAGGCTACAAATGTCACAGCTGTCATGCAGAATACAAAAACTCCTACAATTATTTGCTTTAGGCAACATCCAGAACGATGACATGTGCTAGGCAATGAGAGCAACAATTCTTAAAACCCGAAGGACAGGAAGAGTGAGAAAGAAACCAGGATACGAAAGCAGCTTGTAGACAGTTACAAACAAGCGTAAAACAAATTGGAAATGACAGCATGTCTCAAAGCTCAATATCTTGATTATTTCATCAACTCTAACAGACTATACTTTTAATCAAAACCCTTGCTGTACGACAGTGAAAGCAGAAACAAACCCATGGACTAGAAAAAGTAGTTTGGAGCCCATTGCACTCACCCGGCCTCCATCTGGACGGACCTGAAGTGGCAAGTTGTTCTGAAAGTCATACTGGGCACAAACTTGTTGATTACTGTTCACTTGCATAACAGCCAGCTCTGCCCCTTGGAGGTATTGGATGCTAGCTGCAGGCACAGGGACAGAGAGAGATGTCACCTTCACGTATAGAGGTGGCAGCCTCCACAGAGATTACCGCTGTGCCTAGTCTCATCATAGCCTTATTCCTTTGAAGCGCTAGAGATCCCAACACAAAGACAACTAGCCATGAAAAAGTGAGCATGCAGGGTTGATTAACAGCACTATCAGCTTAAATATTTCCCTGCACAGCCAGAGCTCCATCTGTCCAAATGAAGGAGCAGAGTAGAAGGCAACTTCATCCTTTCAGGCACCCTGACGGTTCCACAGGTTCAATGTTGTGTTTATCCCTCTCAAGGATATGCAGAAGATATTTCCTTTTGTGAGTGAGTGATTGTGCACATTTTGGGTCACCCTTCTAGAGGACTGTACACAAAACTTAGGAATTCATGAGGTAGTTGTGTAGTACAAATTCCCAACTCGCATCCAAACCTGTGGTTTATTTTTGTTTGTCAGACTGCTAAGTAAATCCTCGTTATTTTCAGTGACTGTTCTGTAGGTGCCTTCATGACACCATAGTAAAGATATGGGTCACTTGATTCCACTTTTATCTGCTTTCCAGTTTTAAATATTATTATCCCACACTAGTGGAAACATTTTAAATTCTTGAATACCCAGCAGACACGATGCCCTGAGTTGGTCACCAAGAAAAGAAAAAAACATACCCAAACCAAACAAAATGAAGGAGCCAACCCCCCAAATTTCAAAGCTCTGCTTTCATGACTAGATCAGTTAAAGACTTCAAGTCATAATTCTCCTCCCTATCCTTACTAGATCACACCCATTTCCTCTGCTCTATGTTCATATTAAACAACTACCCATTACCATCAGTGGCCACTTTCCATTCTATCCGAAGCACGGGGAGCAAGTTTCCATCCATCTGATGGAAAACGTCAGAAGATACGTGAAGACTGCTTGGAGCAGAAGGAGTCCACATGCGAACCTGCATCCAGCTTGCCTCCATGCAGGTACCTGTCCAGCAAATGAAAGTTACCATTTAGAGTGGGGATGAGGATACTCTACTCAATTGCAATATGGTCTGCGGTTTGGGTTAGGGTTACTCAGAAGGCAAAACTGAGTGAAAGATTGCTGGTCTGGGAGCTCAGAAGGGCAGTTTTCAGTGTGCAAGTACTTTATAAATTGTCTGCAATATTCTGAACTTATTCATCCTAGTAACTCACCCTTCCTCTTTTCCTTGAGATCCATTAGCAATTACCACAATTAATGCAGTCAGGTTAAACACGTCAAGTAAGTTTACTCAGTATCTCCTGCAGTCCATACCTTGCTGCTGAAACAGACCTATGTTAGAAGATAAGCACTAACTAAAATGAAATCAGGTATGACAGGCGTTAGACAGATGTGATCTACTTAGATTTTTGTAAGACATTTGACTTATCAGAGCATATTAAATAGCTCTCCTGAATATCAACGAAGCACGAATAACGGGAAGAACTAGGTTGACAAATTAAGGAGGAGTTGCAAGTGGGAAATCATTACTGTTTGAATCTTTTAAATAGCTCTGTGAGGGTAAGCTTAGGCCCAATGCTATGAATTTTTCTAGAGAATATCAACAATCTAGAAGTAAATATAAAAAAACCCTGAAGAGAGTATGTAACCATCAGACCTGCTGGGAGGGGAAGGCAGAACTGTCAAGTTAAACAGAACTGAGTCACTTTCTATCATGGACCTATTCAGACAAAACACTTCCTGACACATTGTGATATACACCTCAGCACATGTTGTGTAGGTCATATCTACCTAATGAGAATTTATAATGTTATTTATTTATAACAGCATTGCTGAAAAACTAGCAGAAAAAACTACTGAGCATAAGTTGTGTCACGCAGCCTATGAATCATAGGAACAGGGTAGTGTGATCACTGAATATATCAAAAAAAGAAGCAAAAAGGTAAAACTATTATAGAGGCTTTGGAGAGATCAGTATGATATTCATCAGCTACTTGTTGTAACCACTGTAATATTGAAAAGAGAATAATGAAAAGCAAGTGAAAAAAAATTTTAGGTTTGACTCCTCAAAAGGAAAACATGTCCTGATACCAGTTTTAACCGACAGAAACCCATGCTGCTAATGAAAGGTTGCTCTCTCAGCTACATTTTCCACTTACTCCCTTGCAAGGCTGTGTGATGATCTAGTTCATAAAAATGACCTGCCAAATGAAGATTTCCCCCTTTCTTTGGTGAGCTACTGTCAGGCAAAGCTCAAGGAGGCAGTTCAGCCTGCAGGCCCACCACCGCTGGCGCTATCCCAAGGGAAGCAGTGTGAGTGTACAGCCAGATGCTGGCAGGGAGATACATAAGAGCAGCACTTTCCCATTACACAGTGCACAATCAGCCCCTCCTTCCCCACACCCTCAAACACACTTTCAAAAATGGGAACAAGGAAAAATGGGCACTATCCCTTCTTGTGACAACACAGTTTGGGGCTTAGGAAGTAATTAGACAATCCTCAAATGCTCATCCTACCCCAAAATACTACAGAAAACTTAAGATTAAAGTACCTTTCAGAAAAGAGCATACTCAGCAATAAAAAATTTTCTTTTCCCTAGAGCAGAAAACCATAACAAGAACCGTAAAACAGAATTTACATCAAATATTCAAATAAGGCAGCATTTTAATGGTGGGGCTTCCGTTTGGTTTAGCTGTGTTGTCAAGCTATATTCCAATGGCAATTTGCCAGTGGGAAATGTGATCCAATCTGATCCCACTCAACTCCTCTCCTGCCAAAAAAAGTTTAAAATCTTGTTATTTTCAGCATAATCATCTTCCTGATCTGGCATGCCAAGCATGGCTATAAAAATACTTGTGCCAGTACGACACAGGGTTGGGCACTGAGGCAGAAATGAGCCTTAAGAACAACAAAGAAAGGTCAAGGAGTTCTGCACTGCCATGCAGATGCCTCTGTGTACCAAATGGACAAAGGCAAAACCTCCTTTTATAAAGGACATTGCCCATTACTGTACTAAAGTGTTTCAGATCTGTGCCATTTCTCAGCCTTAATCCCTTACACTTGCTGTCTCCAACATATTTGTTCAGCAAGACTTGCAGTAATTCTGGTTTCCTTTTCCAGTTCATAGAATCACAGAATCATTTAGGTTATTAAAGACCTTTAAGATCATCACATTAATTTGTTGGACTTCATACCCAATAATTTACAGGAATTGCTCTCAGCTGCACCCCTTTACATCCTTTTATTCTACTTCATACATTAATTTTTCAAATAATATCATAGATATAGTAGCTTGTAATGAAAATTTACTGACAAACTTGTCCTAAACTTCCCATTTCTTTAAAAAATGACTACCCTAGCTTTAAATAAAAACTAAACAAGTTGCATTGTATTCCACCCACCCCACCTCCAAACTGTATCCTGAAAGACTTAACTTCTCATTCCTCTTTTAGCTGGAGCTGATTATGCACCAAACTGAAAATTCCCAAAGCAAAGCATAGCAGTGCTTCACTTTATATCTCTCTGATTCTAGCAGGAAGAACTCCTTGCATGAACCCAGTTAAAAAAAAAAACCATGATCCTGAGGGAAAAGCACAGTGAAGTAAAAATTACTTACTGTTTCTTACGAGGCAGTTTAAATCCTGTGGGGGAGAAGAAAGAATATTATTACTCTCAGAATAGAAACTGGATTGACAGTAATTTTCTGCTTGGTGGCAGGAGATGAGCAGGAAGAACACAATTCAGTGAACAGCGGCGCATACAGGCTAGAAGAATTAAACACCAAGAAACATTGCACAAAACTTTAATCAGAATATCAAAGTACACAGGGCACAAAACCATTCACAGCTGAACTGCATCTGTGACAGTAGTAGTTACAATAATGAAAAGAAATGGAGAGGCAAAAAAGCAAGATGATGATAGCAAAAAACCTTCAAAAATCCAGGACTGTGGAAACAAAAAACAATGTGACATGAAAGACTGCTTGAAGGAGACAGGCATATTTTTTAAACACCATTGCTTTAAGTTACTGCTGCCTGGCAGTGGTCACAATGATAATGCTTGCAAGGTCTATGCCCATCTGACTGGAAGTACAAGCTCTCTGCAGCTAGGACTGCCACTGAAGCACTGGGTTATGTTCTGCCTGCAGTGGGGCATCCCCTGAACTGAAAGCCTATATCAGTTGTGGCTGGTCTTTCCTGGTGCAGGAAAAAGATCAACATTTAGTAAGTGCCAGGCTTGAAAGTGGGATATGGTGATTTTGTTTTCTAGAAATATATTTGAGTATCAGCCTATGAATGAAAAAAAAAATTTCAAAAAAAATCAGAATTAGACTCTTTCATATTTCATAAGATTGAAGATGTCCTGAATATAAAGAAGCAAACAGAAATTATGTGGGCTCTGCGTGGTTTCCCCAGGTATGTTTCATTTACACTGGAAGACCCCACGGTCATTAGGAAAAACCGTGAATTTGCTTGGGTAATGTGATGCAAAACCCTAGCCATAAGAAGTTTGAAGTTTTCGCTGACTTCATAAATCAAGATGAGGGCAAGGTTTCCTCCCACTCCTTTCCTATGTCTTGACATATAAAGATAGATATTATTACACCGCTGCCACAAAATCATTCATTCCAGTGGAGGAAGCAAGGCAGCAGGATTTTTAACCTGTCTGCAACTTAAGGTCGACTCCAAGAGTATTAGGGGCTTAGCTTATTAACGCAGTGTAGCCATGGCTATCCAAGGCTGTATTTACATTTTCAGGGATGGGTGATGAAAAAGCCAGCCCTGCCTTTTCAGTAGTGAACATGCCCTCCACGGCGGCACGCAAAGCTGAGGTTTCATAGACATTAGGCCAGCATCAGACACCATCACTGGGATAAAGCTGCCCCAAAAGCTGTGTAGGAGTGCCCTGGGTGAAGCAGAGGAGCTCTAACATAACCAAGGGCAAAATAAATTCATGAACTTAAGGTCAGTATGAAAGGACACAGAAGAGGTACTTTTCGCAATTCCTTCTGTGCTCAAAAGGTCAGAGCAGCCACAACTAGGGGAATCAACTTGATCAATTTAAATGTAAATACCAATTTAGTCTTAACTGCACCCTCACAATTATACTGCACCTAATTATTGCAGACAAATGTACATAAAGTCCTTCACTGGGTATATAAATCCTGTTGGGCTAATAAAAATTGGTTACAAGTATAGCTAGTAGAGATGTTATTGTAAGTTTGTACCTCCCAAATCAGGTTTCCTTCCCCTCCACCCCACCCCAGAACACTCCTACATAGCATCTGAAACCTAAATCCTTTGATAAAGTAAAAATCTAGGAAGCAAGTAAGCAAATACTGATCAAACCTAAACTAGCTAAACTAAAATCACTGAAAAAGAGAAAAGTATAACTTGTAACTACCAATACAGAGAAGCAGGTTAAAGTATGAAAAAAAATACTCCAAACACTTCAAATGCTTGATCAGACTTTCTTAGGTAAATTATTTAGCCTGACAATGCCCCTTGCACAAGCAGGTGCAGTGGTTTTGATTGAGATGGAGTTAATTTTCTTCAGAGCAGATAGTACGGTGCCATGATTTGAATTTGTGACCAAATCAGTGTTGATAACACAGGGATGTTTTAGTTATTACTGAGCAGTGCTTACACAGCATCAAGGCCTTTAAAGTTCATTAAACTGCTCCCCCAAAGCAGGTAGGGTGGGGGTGCACAAGAATTTGGGAGGGGACACATCCAGGACCACTGGCCCCAATTGACTAAAGGGATACCTCAGACCATACGACATTGTGCTCAGCGTATAAAGCTGGGGGAACACAAAGGAAAGGGACATACTCAGTGTTTTGGCGCTTTTCTTCCTGAGTAACTGTTAGATGTGATGGAGCCCTGCTTCCCTGGAGATGGCTGAACATATGAAAGCCAATGGGAAGTGGTGAATGAATTTGTCTTGCTTTGCTTGTGCACACAGCTTTTCCTTCATATATTAAATTGTCTTTATCTCAATCCATGAGTTTTCTTGCTTTTGCCCCTCCAATTCTCTCCTCATCCCACTGAGGGAGTGAGTGAGCGGCTGTGTGGGGCTGAGCTGCTGGCTGGGGTGAACCCGCAGCAGGCAACAAAAAATAACTGTCTACTAACACTGCTTTTTTGTTTGTAATGTAATGACCTCTGTTAAAATCTGTCACCTAATATTCAGTCATTCTGTCCTTGTTCCATTGCAGTTATCAGTAACTATGAATTGCATCATGATAAAGCCCTTATACAAATCATAAAGCATTATTTACCTAAAGAGCAGCAACATATTTGAGTGCCTGTTTTTCTGTTCACTAGCAGATAAAACACAGTTAAGTGAGGAAGTGCATTTCCCCTTTCTTTTTTTATGATCAATATTGAACCAGCACAGCATATAAATGGATTATCTCTTCCTCCAGGTCTATTATCCCAGGTAAAGTGTTTGCAATGATGTCTCCAGCATCAATGAGGCTGTGCCCTTTCTGACACTCATTAAGAAGTGAAGAGCTTAATCAGAAACCATCAATCGGTTGATGAGGATTCAGAACTGAAAGTTAAGACATCCCTTACCTTTCAACACTGGGTTTCTATGGGGACAGACAGCAAGTTTTTCTGGCGTGCCACAGCTCTCCAACCCCCCTCAGGATTTTCAAGGGGCTACCTACACATGTTTTTTTCCCCACATGTCTATTTACCTGCTATACCAGTAACCTTTTATGTGCAGCTGACTATGTTTGAGTGTTTTAAGCTGCCATCAGTTAGTCAAGAATTTAGCAGGTTTACCATAAGGGGGGACAGATTCTCCCATCACACGGCAGCCTGCACCAACTCCATTGTTGATCAACTCCCCTCCCAGTCCCCAAAGCACTACTAGGATGACCTAACAGCCAAAAATGCCCAGAACAACAGTTCATCCAGTCAGGAATTTCTCGCTATTTGCATAAGGAAGCGAAGATAACAGAAGGACAAGATAAAGCCACAATCCAGGCAGAGATATATCAACCCCAAAGGATACCTAGAAAAATACCATCAAAATCCTTATTTCCTTTTTGGATACTGCCCAGGCAAACTGGACTGGGCTGCAGCTGAGGTCACGCTTTTACACCAACAAAGTGTAGCTCCAGAGAATGACATCCAAAAACCAGAAAGCAATTAAAGAAAAAGACAAGTCAGTTTTGCAGCAAAATAAGTCAACTTCCAGATTTGCACTGGCTACCTCCTTAGCAGCAGGGGGCATACTTGCTGGTTTTCCCTTGTAAAGGTCCAACCAACCCAACACTTCATCTGATGTGTTGGCTCATTCAGAACGCATTAACAAAGTTGTGGTCAGCAGAGAGACTTCACCTGGTCTCCCTACATGAGCAAGCACAGATTTAGATGATACAACAGAAATAAAATTACAGCGACAATTGTTTCTGCTCACTCACATAAATCTAGAAGCATGTAAGAAGTGTTGACAGAACTGAGACGTGTCAGCCTGCATACAATGGACAAGCAGACAAACAGGAGGAGAAGGAATAAAAATTAAGAGGTCTGCAGAAATGCTAAAGATGTAGCCCGCAGCCAGGCAACACGCTCTGCACTTGAATATAAAAGGGGCTTAAAATGAGATGTTCTCTTCTCATCAGCTTCTTATTGCCTTTCAGGCCCAACAAGCAAAGCTACAGACACAGGAGGCATAAATATGAGCACAAGGTGACTGTGAGGTGACTTGTGAAACTATTATCAGCAGAGGATGATAGGCACCGTCAACTCTTCATGATTACTTGCCGTATTTTCACGGAAAGCTAGGTAACTGTTTCTTTCGCTCCTTTTCCCAAGATTTTTCATGCTTTTTACATAGAAAAGAAGAGATCATACGCCCTGGAGAATCATATGGATCCAGAAAAAAACGAGAAACTGTTTAACAGCACCATGTCATAACAATTCAATTAAATTAATAGGAGGCCAAGATTTCCCAGCAGGATGCTGTGGTAACTAGCAAGAAACTGCAGTGAGCTGGGCAAGCGTCCAGTTTTCCTTTAAAGAGCAGCTGCTAAACGGGAATGGCTCCAGCTTTCCAAGATCTGTCTATTACCTATGAGCCACTCTACATGTCTTCTGAGGCTTGGCTGATTTGAAGTTTACTGCAGTTCTCCTTTCCTGATTCCTTAGTTAAAAGAATCAGAGATCAATAGGACATGACCACGTCACAGGAATAACTGCTGACAGATGATTTGTGTAAGGCTGGTAGGAAACAACCATCTTTTAGAAAGTTTGTTTGATTTTTAAGTGTTTTTCTCTGCAGTTTCTAAGTCTTCCTCTTGCCCTCATACAAATTCTCAGAAAAATCAAACTCAAAAGTTGAAGTTTCTTCACAAAAATCAAAGTTTTCTTCGTATTTTGGTAGTTTTGATCACAGATCCTTTTCATGCCAAGAAGTCCAGAAATATTCTAGCAGCATTAAGTGTGATCATGGTTTATGGTAACAACCTACACAAAAAACAGGCACCACAGAGGGGAATGACAGAAGTCAGTCAACAGCAAGCAAAATGAACACAGGAGGATGATGTCTTCCTCACAGAGCACTACCATCGCTCATCTTCATTAGAGATGCTAGAATTCTTCCCCAGAGAGTTTTAGTGAATATCCATATCAAGCTGGCACGACAGACTTCGAAGACCAAACTATGTACGCCTATTCGGTCCCTTAAAGATGGCAGGGTTAAACACTGTATTTCTCCAGGACACCAAGGTATGCCATGCCACTAAACAGTTATGGTCTAATGACTGAACACAGCGATTAAACACTTGATGATGAACAACCAGTTGTGTATTTAGGCTGCAGGATGTTTCTCCCCTGCGCATAGAAAAAAACCTTGTATGTCACCTCCCTGCAGATGACATATACGAATAACAGTTACTAGAAGGAACTGGATTTGCAGCTGTGCTATTCAGCCTTATAGCAGAGCAGTTTTGATGGAATGGTGCTGAATAAGGCCCATTAAGTGCATTTGTTGTCATTTTAATAAGATGAGCCGTTAACGACCATTTAGTTTTACTTTTGCAATTTATAGGTGTCTACCTAGACTGATATAACACGTTCCTTTCAGTGCATCTTGAAAACAGCCTCTGCCACCTGAAAGTTTTGCTGAACAAAACCACTGTTGCTTGAAACTTGGTAACAGCAGCACAGGCGCGGTGGGTTCAAAAAAGGAAGTGGGTCTCACCAACCCTACTCAGCAACTGCTTCCCTTTTAAACCACACTGCAGTCACTCATTGGAAGCGTTACTGACTCATCCTTTGAAAACAGTGCAACTGACAGAAAGGGAAGAGGAAATTGTTTTCAACTGCCATAGCTTCTGTTGATGGTACTTTTTTACTATACGTGTCAGCACCTTCTCAATTGTTTCTGAAGAGGCGGCTCATGGGCTTAAGACAACTCATTCTTCTTAAGTCTGTCTGCATTTTTGTCAACAGCTTATTGAAAGAAAAGGTCAAAGCAGCAGGTTTACACATTCACTGATCTATGAGCACACCTGGAGAGAGGAGCAACACGTGCACTCCATGAAAGCTGGCGAAGTACTGGTGAACTCCTCACTGAGTTACTGTGGTTCATGCTCCCTAAAGAAAGAGGTTCAGCCAGGAAGACAAAGTCAGTCAAAATCCAAGCATCCAAGGACTCACAAACTCTGTAATGTACTACTGTCAAGCTCTGTGTGACTAACAATGTTTGGGACGCTCGTGGTTATGTTAGATGCTTAAGCAATACTGTAACGTACTCTTTCTCCTTTGCTAAGATTTTGCATTTTGTAACTCCAAACTTGCACAATTGAACCATCTTACTTTTAAACAGGAGTGAAGGCAGCAACGCAGAGGTCAGGTAAAACAGGGGTAAATATATGGTCAAACATTAGGAAAGGAGGTAGAACAGACAAAGGATAGGAAACATACAGAAGGATTATAGATGTTTTCATCCTAAAGGACGCATTTTGATTTACGTGTGTCTACAGCTACATCTGACTAGCTGCCTTCGCTAGACTGCTGAGAGTGCATTATGACAAACAAAACTTTCTAGCTTAGAAGACAGCTGCCCATCAACCTTTTTATGCATGCGCCATATCAACAAAAAGAAAAGGCAAAACCAGATCTCTTTTCCCTCCTACACATACTTTACATGTATCTTAAGACAAAACAAAACCCCATAAAACCTAAACAACCCCCCAAAAGCCCCAGAGAGAGGCTAGTGGTTCATACTTCAGACTGCCCAAGTTAGCTCAGGTTGATTAGTATGCGTTTTACGCAGAAACCACATCCACACCTCTCAAACTATATCCTCCCTGTCTAACTTCACAGGTAGAAAAGGCAACTTAAGCCCTGCCTTTTTGAAATTTCAAGTAGATATAATGTTTGTTTACCTACTCCTTCAGCAGAGGTTCCCTGCTTCCTCCTAAAAACCCCTTAGCTGCAAGGAACAAGTTAAAAAATCCAGGACATTAGGCAACCTCAGCCCTTAGCAGACACTCGCATCCTGCTCAGTAACTTCAGGCAGTTGGAGCACATTTCAGCCAGGCCCCTCACAGAAGTTTAGTGACAGGAGTTTCCTGGCAGCCACTCCATGGTCAGGCTAATCATGCGGTGTTTATGGTTAGGGTTTAACATTAACTTAAGGCAGTGTGTGCACTGTGTACAGTTGCTTTGATACACACAGCCCACACTAACCACAACCACCCCCCGCCCAAACAGGTACGGGTCCTTAAATAAGCAACATCACTGACTCAAGGATAAGGTGAACGGCTGGATCACAACCTCGGAGTCCCCCCTGCCAGCCCCCCCCGGGGGGCTCGGAGAGGGGGACCCGTCCTCGGGCACCTCCTGAGCCTCCTCCCCGGGCAGAGGCTCCCGAGTGCTCGCCCGAGGGACACTCGGGGCTCCCGGCTCAGGAAGGAGCAGAACAGACCCCGGGCCCCGCATCCTCTCCCGGGAGGGCGAAACCACGCTCATCCTCACACTCTCTCCAGTGGGCAAGAGGCTCCCGCATCCCGCCGTGGCCGCCCTCCCTCCCGCTCCTCACCTCTCTCCCGGTCCCGGACTGCCCGTGGAAACCCACATTCCCGCCGCCCATCGCAGGTACCATAAGAAGCACGAATACCAGGCTTCCCTGGCTCTGCCCGCTGCGGGCACCGCGGGGACTCCAGCTCCGCATCCTACCCCCCAAACCTCGCATCTCCCCCCAGGAGCCCCGCATCTGACCCTCCCAAAGCCCCGCATCTGCCCCCACCAAAGCCCCCCACTGCCCCCCCAAAGCCCCCCACCTGCACCTTCCCAAAGCCCCGTATCTGCCCCCCTTCGAGCCCCCCACTGCCTCCCCCAAAGCCCCGCATCTGCACTCCTCCAAAGCCCCGCCTCTCCCCCCCACCCCGAGTCCCGCATGCCCCTGCCGGACCCCGCAGCCACACACCCCGCTGCGCTTACCGGCTGGGAGCAGTTGAAAGGTGGCGCGGCGTCCAGCAGCAACCGCAGGGCCGCGCCGGCGGGCGGGATGAAGAAGATGAAGAAGACGAGCTCCAGAGGCTGCCGCCGCGGCGCCGAACCCGCCATGGCCCTGACACTTCCGGGCTCCGACCTGAGGCGGGGCCGCGGGTTACAAAGTGGGCGGGGCTAGGACTGCAGTGGGCGGGACTACGTGTGGGCTAGGGCTGCATTGGCCAGATTACGAGATGGGCGGGACTAGAACAGGGACAGGCGGGACTTGAGATGAGCGGGGCTTGAGGTGGGCGGTGCCAGGGCTGCAATGGGCGGGCGTGGCTAATGAACTAGCGCTAGGGCAGTGGTGGGCGGTGCTTGACACGGGCGTGGCTAAAGCAGCAATGGAAAGGCTGTGAGGTGGGCGGGGCTATGGCTGCAGTGGGCGGAGCTTTGCTACCGGGTGTGGTTAAGGCAACAAGTTGCGGGCTATGGAGTGGGCGGGGCTAGTGCAGCGGTGGGCGGGGCCTGCGATGGGCGAGGCCGCATTAGGGCCTCCCCCCCCAGACCGCCCACCACGTGTGATCGCTGGTTTAGCCGAGGGAATTGGGGGGGGCAGCGTCTTCCTCTCCGCGCTTGGGGTTGCTGTGAGGCCCCAGTGAATCCTGTCTGGGGCTGAGGTCCTGCTAGAGGCGGGGCTGTGGGATGAGATTGGGGCTAATGAGCCAAACCTGAGGTTATCCCGGGGTTTGCCTTTGCCTTCACAAATAGACCTAGGAGTGGCAAGTTCCTGTGTGCGCATCCTCGCCGCTGCCCTGACCATTAAACACCGACAGCAGCAGCTGGTTGATGAGCAGCTCGATGTGAGCCGGCAATGTGCACTTGCAGGCCAGAAGGCCGACTGTATCCTGGGCTGCATCCAAAGAAGCGTGGCCAGCAGGGCGAGGGAGGGGATTCTGCCCCTCTGTTCCTCTACTGTGAGACCCCCACCTGGAGTATAGTGTCCAGTTCTGGAATCTTCAACATAAAGAGATGGAGCTGTTGGAACAGGTCCAGAGGAGGGCTACAGGGATGATCAGAGGGCTGGAGCACCTCCCATACGAGGACAGGCTGAGAGAGTTGGGGTTGTTCAGCCTGGAGAAAAGAAGGCTCCCAGGAAACCTTATAGTGACCTTCCAGTACCTGAAGGGGCCACAAGAAAGCTGGGGAGGGACTGTTCACAAAGGCTTGTAGTGATAGGACTAAGGGCAATGGGTATAAACTGGAGAGGGGCAGATTTAGGTTAGACACAAGGAGGAATTTCTTCATGATGAGAGTGGCGAGGCACTGGCACAGGTTGCCCAGGAAAGCTGTGGTTGCCCCATCCCTGGAGGTGTTCAAGGCCAGGTTGAATGGGACCTTGGTGAGCCTGATCTAGTGGGAGGTATCCCTGCCCATGACGGAGGGAGTGGAATTAGATGATCTTTAAGGTTCCTTTCAACCCAAACTATTCTATGATTAAAAAGCATTAGGGATGGATGCTGTGTTTTCTCTGTCATGGGGCAATTCTAAATGCATCTGATGCACTGTGGGCTGTGCTAAACTTTTACTTGTTCCTGATGCTCACTGTGTTTCAGCCGTCTCACAGGTTTCGAACCACTCTTCAGGACACCTGCAGGCAGCTTTCACCCAGATTTTGCTGTTTTTCACCTCATGGCTTTCACACAAAGCTGTATCCCAGCTCCAGGGAGCTCAGCTGGGTTTTCAGCTCAGTGAGCTTTTGAGCAAAGCTGACCTGTTTGCTGGGCTTTCACTGACGTGGTTTCATGTGGTTTTGTGATGGCCAGTGTCTACTTGAGGGCTGGTCTGATGGTTCTGCCATTCCACTGCCTCATGCTGGTGATATCCACGGGTTTTAATCACTTCCTGCGTTCTATCATTTTGTGACACTGCTAACTAGTAGTAGCAGCAAAGACTGTAGGTCTGACATTTGTGTGCAAGTCAGGGCAAAAAAATATATGTACACGTAATTGAAGAAAAACATTCTTTTTTCTTTAAGCATTGTTTCACTTGATCTTCTACCGACGCACTCGGACTGAGTACACTATGATATATAGAGCTGCGACAGGAAATTCAGTGCTCAGCTGGTGTTGCGGCGTAATTGCCTGATAAACATGGTAAAACAAATCTGCTCCATAAAAAATAAACACGTAATATGTTACTTATTATTATCCCATTAGCTTTGTGGCTTATGTATATACTAATGACACTATTTAGGCTGCAGGCATTCAGAGTTTTGATGCATATGCTTGATAAAAACAGTCCTGTGGAGGAAATGTGAAGTATGTGGTTATGCTTGAGTCACACTTTGGTCATCATGACATGGCAGAATTTCTGTAGTGATAACAGTACAGACAGTGATTGGTTTTCCTAAGTTATTGTTTAACAAGGCAGGCTGTGACTGTCCAAGACTCTTCTGTAGCCCCTTAAATTCACAAGAGAGCCCATGAACAGCAAGCAGGACTGGCGATGGGAAATAAGGGGCTGCAGGAAGCTGTCTTATTTTTCAGCCACTGCTAAGATAAGGGACCAACATCATAAGAGTGCTGATAACATTTACAATATTAAACAAATCTGGACATTGTTTAGAAATTTATTAGCAATTTTAAAATAACATCATTCCTTGGATAAAAATGCAATCTTACAGGAATATACATTTGTCCCACACAGAGATGACCCTATAGCTCACTGGCGGGCCATTCGCTCTAGCTTTCCTCTGTTGATTTTAAAACGTGCGAGAGGGCAAGACGGACTCTGGCACTGATGACAGGCTTACATGACAGTTACAAACTGTACAGCATTATTTACAAAAGCATTTCTGTGGGTTCATGAAAACTAGATATAAAATTGTGGAAGGAGGTAAAGAATTGAGACAAGGAAGGGCTTGGGTGGAGGTGCAAGGAAGGGCTAGGAGGGTGGGCAGGGAGTGTAGGGAAGAGCGGGAGAGGAGGTTTATATCTGGATTGGTTTATACTTGAGAGAGGTCATTTTACAGCTCTGGGCAATTCAAGTGAAGGCAAAACACTTATATTTATCAACATTTATAGCTGATGGTCAGAGCAGGAAATGACGCTCCAGGGCCTGAACTTAAGAGGTGCTGAGGAACCCCATCTTCCCTGGAGTCACCGGGAAACACAGGTATGCAGTGCCTTGCTGGGCAAGACCCAAACCATGCAGATACAGGCCAGATACAATACCCCCCCGATCTTAAACAGTTTTGATCCTGCAGTGCTCAGTCGTTGGCGCTGATGTGAATTCAGACTGAGTGAGAGATCAACTCCTACTTTCATTCCTGAAACTGCACTAGATTCCAACCACTTCTTGCCAGAATTCACCCAAAGCAACTTATCCCTTGCTCTACCAAGTGGCAATCGTTTGGAGGGAGATTCCATCATTCGTAATTGATTTTTAAGGCAGTTTGAAAAGTATCTCCCTCATTTTTTTTGTGTGTGATGCAGCAATGTTTGTCAAAGAGATATTTACAATCTCACTCCTCCTCCAAAATCATTCCACATTCAAGCTGTCAAGACTGAATAAGCCTGAACCAATCACTTCTATGAGCGATCATAAGGTTGACGATGTTTAGGTAGTATTGGCTGCCAGTCTACCTAGGTGCTTGAGATGGAAGCAGACTGGCGTAGGATGCTTAAAATATTAAAAGCACTACAGCCCATTTGGGAAAGAGTCTGCATTTTGCCTGGCTGGGCAAAATGCAGAAGGAAACCATGGGTATTTCATAATCTGAAAAATGAGGCTAATGCAGAGTGTCTGAGTTAGTGGGTCTGTCTTGAACAGAGAAATGCTTTGGAAAGGGGCTGTTCGAATGCTGGCAGAAAAATCTGTTGTTGGGTAGAGTGAAGCCTACACTTGCCAGGGCTTGCTTCATGCTCCTCTGGGCCTGGGATGCAGCTGCTAACCCTCACCTAATGTAAGGGCTGGGCAGAGCACTGTGACCTTCAGGCTGCTGCGGTGGAGGCTGTCTCTGTGATGTGGGGTAGAAAAACAATATGGTAGGAGTGTGGAGATGAGCTCCCGATCCTAAGCCCTTGGTGATGCTAATGAGGATTCCCTTATTAAATCAGTCATTGGTGCTGCTTCTCTCAATTAGCCCTTTAGAAAGGAATTTGATTAAGTTGCCTAATTGTCTCCTGCCACCTGAGATCTCTGTTGTCCAGGTGGGGCTGGTAGCTGTGACACCAGCCCTGGGGAAGAGATGTGTCTTCCTGGACCAGCTGTTGCAGACTGGGCAGAGTACTATAGGGTTTCTCAAGTGGCAGAAGATTCCCACATTTAGGCAACTGAATCAAACCCTGTGCCCCTAAAGAAGGCCTGCTTTTTATGCTTGAGTGTTAACAGTTATGTCATCTCCCCCATAAGGGGCTGGGGAAGAATGAAGGATTTAACTAGAACACTAAAGTTTATATCAAGAAAGGTTTTTTTTCCCATTCCAGTGTAATGCTACTGACTTATCTGAAAGCAACTGGAGCCCAGTCTGTCTTCCGTACAGGACATCTCTCTCAGCTGTGCTTCTGCCCTCACCTGCCCCATTTCAGGGTGCTGTAGCAGCAAGGCCATAGTGGTTTCAGCTGTCCAGAAACAAAGCAGCAACAAAGAGCAAAGCTCCACTGACTGAGGACCCATCGGAAGCATTTTGGATCCCTGGGCTTGCTAATCCAGAACAAAACTTTTAAAACTTTGCAACATTCAGAAGAAAAAAAAAAAAAAGGAAACTCCATGTAGCTATTGAAATTTATATTTCTTAGACTTCTTTGGAGAAGTAAATAAATGGAGAAAAGATATAATATTTTTTTTCTGGCTCAGTTCTGTTTTCTACATTCTTTGTATCAATACAACCTCCTTGGCCACTAGTGCCCTTCATATCTGTGTTAGCAAGATGGGAATTGGGGCTTCTGACAGCCTGGAATATTTTCTTTATATGCACTACAGTTTTCATTATGGGAACTGACAAAATCTCACCGCTACCAGAAACCCCCGACTGGATTTACTTATCAACTTTCTTGTGCTCCAAATTCCCCATTCCGTGTTCCTCTTCCCCACCCTGCCCCTGCTGAACACATTCCCCTTCAGGGACAGCCACAACAGGACGGTGCATACATTTTAGGATATTCAGTTTTGTCTCAGTAGGGCTGCTTCACTTCAGCTCACTGGACCAATGGGTTGGGGTTTCTCATCTACACATATGAAGCAAGGCCTCCAACTTCATCAATGACACGGGTGAACAACTCCACGGGCTCACGGCGTCGTCACCTTGTACGATTGTGTCTGTGTGCAAACACGCATACTTTTTTCATACAGCAATCTGAAACTATCAGGCAGAAAAGACACAGGAGCCTGGCTGAGACCCATACAACTGTTATATTGGCATCAGTCTAAAGAAAGCAATGATACATTGCTTTGGAAATTATCAAGAAATGTAAAAAATGCATTTGCCCTTTTTTTGTTGTTGTTGTTGTCATTGTTGTAGTCATTGGGGGCAGGGTTCTGAGTCAGAAAACAAAGCAGAAATAGATGCGATTCTGTACATGGCGCCTCTCTGGCTGTCCCTCCGCGCTGGGGTGTGGTGGGCAGGGTAATAAAACAGGCAGGACCCCTGCAGTAGCAGCAGCATCTACACCATCATTGTTCACATGTCCAGCTGAAGAGGCAGATAATGCAGAAAAGGTCTGTGGATAACGAAACTCCAGCTCTGGGTCATGAGTTCCACTTTCTTCCCCATCACGTCAGCCACCCAGAAATAAGGAAGAAAAAAATAAATGCACCTGGTGTGGCTGGCCCAGTACTGCCTGGAATAATGAGCAGGAGTGATACAGGGAGGAGGCTTGTTTTTATATAAGAAACATCTTTAGTCTGCCGTGTACTCTTGCAAGTCAGAGATGCTCAGTAGCAAACAACAGACCGTTTTCCCCATTCTTTCCATTCCTTCCATGCCACTCCTCCGCCATCAGTTCCTTCCAAGCTTCCATCCACAGAACAGTGATTGTACCCAGCATCCATTTCCATTCACAGGGAAAGAAGGACACTCCCGGAACTAAACCTGCCCTTGTCTTCCCACCGTCCCCCAGACCCTACCTCACCTGAAGGAGGCAGTAGCTCTTTGCTCAGGCCTGTTACAATGTGCATATTGGAAGTACCTCAAATGAAAAAAAAAAAAGCTACCCTCCCCAGAAAGAGAAATTTGCATGGCTGGCACCAGCAATTACTAAATTTAACACCTGCCCCTCAAGCCCCAGAAGCCCTCTGCGTTCTCTGCTGGCCATGTTTTCCACTTTGCAGGACCTAAGGGGTCTTCCAGCAGAGAGTGGGGTTTCTGCATGCTGTTGTTGGCTATCACCCCTAAGGGAGTTGCACCTTTCACCAGAAATACAGATGGGGCATAATCCTTTTCTATCAAGAAAAATCCTAAAAGATGACATGCTCTGTCAACCGAAATACCCTTTGCCACCACTAATTTAGACCAGTACTTAGTTTCTCAGGAGCAGAGAGCACCTCTGTCTCTCACTGGGAAGGTCAGATGGACTTTCTAATGGAAGAAAATAAGATACAGAGCCCTTAGACTGATTTCATTTTCAGAAACAGCCAGGCACAGCACTATTTCCTTTCAAGTAGCTTTGAAGCACTTCAGCACTAGGAGCAGCAAACTCTCAAAGGCAGACACTTGCGTGCCTGTCTTGATACAGGCATGAGGGATGGAAAGGATGAGACTGACATCAGCTGGTTACTTTCTCCAGGGAAGTCTTGAATTGGGGCTTTGATGCCATATGGTTGGATAAGTGGATACATATCTCTCTAGCTTAAAAGGATATGGGTTTTTTCAAGGTCTCTTGAGCTGCTACTGGGTGGTTGAAAATGATACTGGAAAAAGTGCACTGTCAAAAATACCTTGTGCTATTTCTGCTGTATGCCCCAGAGAATCAAGAAGAAAAACAAGGGCACCACAAAAATAATGTAATCAACACATGCAAGAAATGATATTTTCAGATATCTGTAGAGCCCAAAATTTGAATAGAAGTTTAGCTTTGAGTCAGACCACACCTCCTAGCTCAGTACAGATCTGAAAGTTTGTGAACCGTCTTGAGAAGGGAGAAAAAAACAGCAGAAGTCTAGACAAAAATCAGTTGCATAAAATCTAACAATACCTGCCTGTTTTTTCAGCCTGTCTCACAGGTTAGGGCCAAGTATCAGTGTGATTAATCCACTACAGTCTGGGAAGAGGGATGAGACTGTGCATAGGGACACAAAAGAGTCACGTAACATCAGCATCTTGACCAGAGTGCAGCAACTCTTCTAAACAATGATCCAGAGTTCTCTCCCTCACTTACCCTCTGCTTTCAGTCTAGAACAGAGTTAGAAAATTTTACTTTGCTAACAATTCTGCCTCTTGCATTTGTTTATCCCAGGATCCTGTTATAATTCGTCAGAGTCAGCTATTTAATAAAAGAAATTTGAAAGCAGATTTTTATTTCCCTGCTCCTTGAATTGCTGGTGCCAGCTGAGCATGTAGGATGCATCTGCCAAATGGGCTTGGGGGTCTTGACACCCTTGAGTGGGATGAGACCTTTAGGGAAACTGAGCAAAAGAAAGAGAACAAAGCATGAATAAGATATCTTGGTCTCAGGAATAAAGATTCTCTACCAATAAAGTCATCGTGCATGTTTAAAGGGAGTGAGGAAGAAGGAAAATGAACACAAGATATGCAAAATCAGTAACGTTCAAACCTGTCAGTGGATTGCAGAATAGTTACTTACACCAGGTACACTTTGTTCATTTTACAAATTAAAAAAGGAAAAAAAATAGTACCCCTTTCCCCAACCACACGTAGAAAAGCACTTAAAAGTTCAAAGGTAAAGCTTGGCACATTCCAAATACGAAATGATTCACTTGACATGCAGCAAAATATACAAGAAGTGATTATTTTTTTTTTTAAACAAACTTAATTCAATTCATTATCTTTGCTTGGCACAATCGCAATTCATTTTAAAAAAATATTTGAAAAATACTGAAACTGACCTGAATTCAAGTATAACGGTTTCTTCAACAGAAACATTATCAATGCAATAAAACATCACACGGAATATATTGAAGCGTAACGCCTTCTGGTTTTTTTTTTTTTGTTCCCCTCCCCGCAATTTTTTTCTATACAGTTTTAATGCCAACACAACTTACAATTGTATTTTAAAATTAATATTATTGCATTGTTTTTGCATATCTTGTGGAACAGAAAATGCAAAGAGTTACTGATTCCCCTTTCAAAAGCAGAGACAGTGGTTTGTTTTTGCATTCCAATGGCCCCAGATACAGATCTTCTGCAGCTCAAACCAGGATGTGGAGAACTTACGCACACACGCGCACACACGCACACTCCCTCGTATTGCTTCCACACTCACATATATACTTAGCACTAAAAAGAACCCAAATCAATCACTCAAATGTGCAAGACTATATCAAGTGCATTGCCTACTATCTTTAAATTATAAAACAACAACAAAAAAAGGAGGTTTCAGTTACTAGCAAATAAAATTACAAATTCTTGGTGTACATAATGGTTGGTAAAACTTGCCTATTGTTATACTTCTACCAAATTTCAATGGAGAAAAGAACCCAGTTTAAATAATACAACATGATCAAACCAATTTAACATTTGCAAAGGTGAAAAGAAACCAAAACAAAAGGTAGGTGATTACAAAATGTAAACACTCCCTTCTCCCTCCAAAAATAATAATAATAATAATAAAATAGTCAAAATAAAAACTGCAACATGCTTTCAAGAAAATATCAAACTGCAAAACAAGGAGAGATCTACACAAGCCCACCACCACCACCTCAACAAGTGTGGGGCAGGTTGGCTCAGCCCCGCCACAGAGCCTGCTCGCTGCTCTCCCACTGGCTGGCATGGCTGTCTGTCTGAGCTCTGATTGGTTGGCAGGAAACTGCCTGAGCTCGGATTGGCTGGCAAGAGGCTGCCTGAGCTCTGATTGGTTGGCAGGGGTGGCTGCCTGAGCTTGGATTTGTTGGCAGAGACCGCTGCCTGGGAGTTTCGGCAGGGTTGGGCAGCATTGCCACCTGCCCCTTGGGCACCTTTGGGCTTCTTCTGCTTCCTCCTCCCCTTTGCGGTATGGGAATCCACAGCAGAAGAAGTCTTCCTCTCCTTCTGAATCAAAGGGCCTTGGCTTTATGGAGACGGTGAGGCTCATACAGAATATGTGCAAAATGATTTTTACAAGCAAAGTTGAAAGACACCCGTTTGACGCAGGGTCCTTTTGGCTAGGGCCATCCATGGGAAGCTGAGGTTCCCCTTCGTGCTTGGGAGGCAGTCATCATTCCTTGTGCAGGGACTGAAAAAAAGAGGGAGCTGGCTCTCCTCCTCCTCCTCACTCTTCTTTCATGGACACGTGCTGGGGTTATATCCACTCCTGAAAAGCTTTCTTACACCACCCAACTCTGCGACTCGTCCCAACAGAAATGAATGAAGAACGCTGTTCCGGTTACTCCAGGTCACGAGAACAGTGAGGCACTTCTGAAACAAACCCATTAGGAACATTGAAACAAATAAAAAACCAGCATCGCTTCCAGCCCTGGCAACTACAGGCTGCTGATATAAATCCTGCTGTCCTTGAGCTCCTCCTGACTTTTTCTACAATCCGGGTTCTGCACCTCTTCCTCTTCCTCTCCTGCACTGTCCTGCCCTGGGTCCCTGCAGTTAACAAAAGGCAAGAGGTTGCCATTGGGGCTCTGCTTGCTGTTACCATTGAGAATGTTGTCTGCTGCATTTTCCATCTCTTCTATTGTCATGTCACAGGCGTCTGCGAGCTCCTGGGTTGTGACCTCAATGAACTTTGGATCTTGAGCAAACTGCATTAGTCCTTCCGAAATTAAGACCTTCAAAAGCAGGTAGGGAACCAGAGACAAAGACATACGTTAGTACTCTGCATCATCAGCCCTATCGCACCCCATCACAACCCTCTCTACTGCTGTGTTTTCCCCAGTGGTCCTTCACCCATTCACGCTGCTAACCCCTGCTTGGAGATGGCTAGTCCTACTCTTGGCATTGTGGGCAGAATATATCTGTTGCCCTGCTCTTCCGAGGGCCACATTTCTAGTTGGCTTTGACAGTGCTCATGTCCTTTGTGACTCTGCAGTCTTACCGCTTCAACCAGGCTGCCAGCGCTGCCGTGAAACTGCCTGCTGCTCCCTCCGGTCTGGCTGGGGACAGTGAGGGAGACTGGCCTGGCTCTCCTCGGGCTGCTGCAGCTGCTGTTGTCAGGGTACCGAGAGCTGCAGTGTACTGATGGGAAGCTGCTGTTGAGCTTCTCACTGGACTCTGCCCCGTCGAGGCGCAGAGTTGGGATGGTCTGTTGCGGCCAGCCACGGCTGCAGGGTGTCGCGGGGGGTGTTGCACACAGCCGAGAGAACGTGGTGGGGGAATGGCTTCGCTGGAGCAGGGGACTCAGGCCAGCCACCGCTAACGCCTGCAGACAGAGGAGGAACAAGTCGAGTGAGAGCCTGCTCTTAGCAGCAGTGCTGGAAGGAGGAGGCGTTGGAGAAACCACCCAAGAAAGGCCTGGAGTGTTGTGAGGCTTCTGAAAACAGCTGCCAGCTCCTGGAATGGTTTGGACATTTCCCGCAAACTCATTTTTGTAAGCTTTCCTTTAAATGGTGTATTCTGTGCTAGGGCCAAGCACCAGACTGAAAACTCTCGTGCCTGTGGTTCTTGAGCCCCGGAGGCACTGCACTGACAGCAGGGATGCAGCCCCACTCCCCACAGCCTTGCCAGAAACACCACCTCTTCTCCAGTGGGTGAGACAGCAATTCATTTTCCCACCACTGCTACCACCCATACCGCTAGCTTTTACTGGCAATTGCTATGTTTCTTTGTAAGTGTCTACTGTGGAACCTGAACGGATACCAGATGTGAATTTTAGATGTGTCTGCAGTTGGCAATTACTATAAATCCACCACTGGATGTTCAGGCATCTGCTGTTAGTGGGAAGATCAATATCTGACGTTTATACTTTGAGCCATTCAGTCCTTCCTGTAATCATCTACACAACCTCTGAGTCATCCAACCTCCTTTCATAATAAATTTCTCAAGAAGTCCCTTGTTGCACAGGGCTGATCTGATGCCTTAGTCATGGTGACTGCTGCCATATTCCATAAGTAATGTTGTCACAATCATAGGCTTATCTCACAAAGCTCACTATTGCCTAGTATGAGCATAAATAAATGTATAGAAAATACAAAAGCATGTGGATTGTGTCGCAAAGAATCCTCTGGTTTGGGTTGGAGTTAGTCTCATCCAGCTGTAGCTATCCAAAGGTTATGTGTTTAGTGTAAGCTGAGTACAGAGCTACCAGCAAGCCTCCTGCCTCTTTTAGATACCTGCCTGAAAATGCTGTCTGTAGGACAAGACTTATTCTTGCCCTTTGGATATACTCTTTCCCTGTTGATCAGAGTGAGATTGCAAGTTCAGCTGCATACATTTACATATTATGATCATAGAATCATAGAATGGTTTGGGTTGCAAGGGACCTTAAAAATCATTTAGTTCCAACCCCCCTGCCATGGGCAGGGACACCTTCCACAATATCAGGTTGCTCAAAGCCTCATCCAACCTGACCTTGAACACTTCCAGGGATGGGGCACCCATGACTTCTCTGGGCAACCTGTGACAGTGCCTCACCACCCTCACAGTAAAAATTTTCTTTCTAAGATCTAAATCTGAGGCATGAGTATTTCATGAGAATACTGCTTCAGACATTCACAAGCAACTGAATCCATTACGCTTAGCAGAGGCAACCTTTAAAACACTGTTTTAAACACTGTTGTAGGCTAACATTTTTGTAGACACAAGAATGCTGTTGAGCGTTGTCAGCTGGAGGCTAGATACCTATTTCAGGTTAACCCTGCAGTCTGGCTGAGTGATGCTGGGAGGGGCAGAATCCCATCCCTCTAGGTTTAGAGCTGCATGGTGGCATGAGGAAGCTGAAGTATCATCTTCCAGAGGTCCTGGCTGACTGGGGAAGTTCCACTAGACTGGAGGCTGGCTGATGTTGTGCCCATATATAAGAAGGGTTGCAGAGAGGATCCGGGGAACTACAGGCCTGTCAGTCTCACGTCAGTGCCAGGGAAAGTCATGGAACAGGTAATCTTGAGTGCTATCATGAAGCACATGCAAGAGAACCGGGTGATCAGGCCCAGTCAACATGGGTTTACAAAAGGCAGATCTTGCCAAACTAACCTGATCACCTTCTATGACAAAATCACTCCACTACTGGATGGGGGAAAGGCTGTGGATGTAGTCTTCTTGGACTTCAGTAAAGCCTTTGACACAGTTTCTCACAGCATTCTGCTTCAGAAACCGTCAGCCTCTGGCCTGGACAGGCGCACACTCTCCTGGGTTGAAAACTGGTTGGATGGCCGGGCCCAGAGAGTGGTGGTCAATGGAGTTAACTCCAGCTGGAGGCCAGTCACAAGTGGAGTTCCTCAGGGCTCAGTACTGGGTCCAGCTCTGTTCAATGTCTTTATCAATGACCTGGATGAAGGCATTGAGTGCACCCTCAGCAAGTTTGCAGATGACACTAAGCTGGGAGGAAGTGTCGATCTGCTGGAGGGTAGGGAGTCTCTGCAAAGGGATCTGAACATGCTGGACTGCTGGGCCGAGACCAATGGGATGAGGTTTAACAAGGCCAAATGCCGGGTCCTGCACTTGGGGCACAACAACCCTATGCAGCGCTACAGACTGGGGGAAGAATGGCTGGAGAGCTGCACGGAAGAGAAGGACCTGGGGGTGCTGGTTGACAGCCGACTGAATATGAGCCAGCAGTGTGCCCAGGTGGCCAAGAAGGCCAATGGCATCTTGGCTTGTATCAGAAATGGGGTCACCAGCAGGTCCAGGGAGGTGATTCTCCCTCTGTACTCGGCACTGGTGAGACCGCACCTTGAATACTGTGTTCAGTTCTGGACCCCTCACCACAAGAAGGATGTTGAGGCTCTGGAGCGTGTCCAGAGAAGAGCAACAGAGCTGGTGAGGGGCTGGAGAACAAGTCTTACAAGGAGCGGCTGAGAGAGCTGGGGTTGTTTAGCCTGGAGAAGAGGAGGCTGAGGGGAGACCTTATTACTCTCTACAACTACCTGAAAGGAGGTTGTGGAGAGGAGGGAGCTGGCCTCTTCTCCCAAGTGACTGAGGACAGGACAAGAGGGAATGGCCTGAAGCTCCGTCAAGGGAGGTTCAGGTTGGATATCAGAAAAAAATTCTTCACAGTAAGAGTCATTGGCTACTGGAACAGGCTGCCCAGGGAGGTGGTTGAGTCACCTTCCCTGGAGGTGTTTAAGGAACGGGTGGATGAAGTGCTTAGGGACATGGTTTAAGGAGTGTTAGGAATGGTTGGACTCGATGATCCAATGGGTCCTTTCCAACCTTGTGATTCTGTGATTCTGTGATTCTGTGAAGTAGCTCCATCTTCTTTGTACACATTGGAAGGTGGTGATTCTCCCAGCCAAGTGGGCTGAGAGGGTGGGAAACATGTGTCCCCTCTGTCTGGCCTGCTGTGGGAGGACAGGAAAGTCTCAGGAGGGCTATTGCTGCTCTAGGAAGGGTCCTCCCTGTTCCTACACATTTGCTGGTTGTCCATCCCACAGATGCAATGCTCAGCAGGCCACTGCTTTATGGAGCTCAGTCCTTAAAGGATAACTGGCTGGGAGTGGCCACAAGCGTGCTCGTATCTTACTCCTCTGCTCTGACTTCTCACTCTTCCCACCCCTGCCATATGGCATTTTCTACCTCTGTGGCAGCCTAAGAAGGTGGGGAGGCCATTCTGTCTTGGGAGACTGCACAGAGAAGGACACCCTTGCAAGGCTGGCATTACCATCTGCACCTGTTTCTTTTATGGTGACAGAAAGTGGCATCATCAGACTGAAAGACACAGACCTACTTTAGACTATGACAGCTGGCTAATCATCTAGGTACGTGCCGAAGCATACATTTGGTAGGATGCTGAATACAGTTACAAAGGGCTTATGAAGCTGATTAATTACATGTAATCAGTTTACATTTTAAAATTACTAATTACAGTTACTGGTTACCTTTAATTAACATGAAAGTAGACCCTGCAGATTTTATTCCTACGCGTACTACCATCAAAGTCAGTGTAATTGCGTGACAGCATGCCATTTGGGTAGCTATTTTTATCTTCTAGTTATTTTCTATTTTACTTTTTCATGGACATCAGAAAATGATAACTTTGCTCACTTTAAAGGACAAGTGCCTGCAGCATTCTCCTGGGAATGATAAAAATCTTGAAAGTAGGAATGAGAAAATGATGGCAAATATGTTTTCTAAAAATTGGACCTTTGATATAGGTGAGAAACTATCCCAAATGTTTTTTAAAAAGTTGGTTGGGGTGCAGTGCAAGGGGCATTGAAGATGGTGGGATTTTGGCCACATCGTTGGGCCCTCACCTGATGATGTACCAGATGCAAAGGTAGAACTGTCTTCTGCGAGACATCCACACCTTGATTTTTCTGTCTTTTCAGACACTCTAAGTGAAAAGATGCTCTTCGACCTGAAACAGCAATTACAAACAACCATGTCCATCACTCATAATACACTATAGGCAATCTGTTTTCTATTTCTTTTAGAACATTCCCATTGGAGATACAGCAAGACCATCCACATTTTAGGCTCTGTCCACTTTTCCTGAACACCTTGCCTTTTGCAAAGCATTTGTATTTACAAAACGCAGTCAAACATCATGGACCAACCCACACTAGCAAGCTGCCAGATAAAACTCTGGATGATAAGTTTTATTTTCCCTCTTTTAAAACACTGTCCTAGTAGATACTATGCAGCTTATTTCCCTCCCAAGCACTGGAAGTGTTCTCAGACCTCTCAGGTTCAGGTAAAGGCGTCAGTAGGACTGATGATGGCAGCTGAGACTCTGGCACTGTGCCTGGCTGTACACAATGCGCAGGAGAGGACGTCAGACTGCTCAAGTGACATCAGACTCCTGCTTGCCTGTGACCTGTGTCCCTTAGCTGCCAGACATACCACAGTTTATGAGGCTGTGTCTTTAGCAAGGTCAGCTGGAAGTGAATTAATCAATGATTGAATTTACTGGTGAATGGAAGGCTGCTTACATAGACATAAAGCATTTTCAGATTTTGGAAAGAAGAGAAGAGGCAAGAAATCTTCTTTTCTCTTAAAAAAAAGATTGAGGGGTGTATTGAAATAGCCCCTCTAAATAGTTTACTTGCTATAAAATTAAACGTTACTCCTGTAAATACGAGAAAGGTGCTCCCTATGCAGGGATTTAAAAGTACTGCAAAGTATGTTTCTGAACAAGTGCAGAGGCTTTACTTCTGAAGAATGACAAAGCCAATAGTAAGGACAGAGCTTCATGGCACACCGAAATATTTTGTGGACTTCTTAATCCTGTTGACAGTTTTCTAAACAAGGAAAGAAAATTAGAATTCTGAAAATAGTAAGTGATTATAATATTGATTTGTTGAGAAAAGGCCCTCTCAGGGGTTGAAGGAAATGTGTTACAATCCAGAGAACCAATGCTACAATGCACATAAAAAGTAATTCCTCTTTCTAAAGAAAAAGACTAGTAAAATGAGTATGGCATCAGTATATAAATATTCACCATGATGTAGTTGATGAAGCATACTGTGAAGGACTGACTGCAAATTTGGCCTTACTGATAGATATTGGAATTGTCGTTGCCTAATATTTCAAGTTTTGAAATAAAATAAATGCTATAAAAATACTCAATTGTACAAATATCCTGAAGGGTTTGTGTGTAGACTCAATAGCTTCACTTTAAACATCACAATAACCTAGTCTATCACCTTTATTTTGTAGGACTTTGTTTCATATACAGGATTCTTTCTGGTTCTTCCCCAAACGTCTTTTTTATCCACACCAGTACTCAGGAAGAAGGCTGAAAAATATTCTACATAAAACAGCTCAATTTCTTCCAGACTCTCATGTTTGTCCTGATACTTTCATAAGATCATGTGATTCATGCATTTTACCTGACTGTAGTCTGCACGCTCAAGCTGTTGAAAATCTTCAGGTAAAATTAAAGTGGAAAGCAAACTTCTACCTGAAATTCACAGTTTTCCTCACAGCAGACACAAGAGACAACCTCTCTTTCTCCTCAATGAATACACACAGAACAGAACACTGTATACTGAAGGTTAGCCCATCCAGTGACTCCCTGGTGACTGTTCGGAGAGCAAATCAGTACTCTGATAAACTTCTCTAATTCATAGGTGGCCTTAACCAAACAGATCTCATAGACTATCCAAACAGCCACAGTTTCATCTACAGACAGAGCACAATGTCAGTAAAGTCACGTGCATGATAAGCATCGTGTGCACGCCGTAGGATTCCTGGTTTCACAAGCTAAATGCATCAAACAGCAACACTCATGCCCACACATGCTGGGATTCCTCCAGTGAGATGTGAGAACTCAGTCAAGGCAGAAGAAAGCACAACACTCATGCCACACTGAGAGGTTACCTAGTGCTGAGGAGCACAGAAATCCTTTCTTTGGAGAGTGCCGGGCATCCTCTCCTTTGTTGTTTTCTGGTGGAGTAAGTTGTCTGTTTTCATCATCTTGGTATGCAAGCCTGGAAAGCAGAGCAGAGGGATTCTAGATAAACAGCTGATATTGGACAGAATAACCCCTCTTTCAGCAGGGAAGTCAGGAAGATCATGCTATCAAATGAATGCAATAGCAAGCTAGCTTCAAGCTACAACTAGTCTGGGAGCAGTAACAGAGACCATGAGACAGAGAATGCTCTAAAGACGAGATCTGGGATGATTAGGTTCTAGAAGTGAATGTGAGGGGAGGCCCTGCACATCCAGATGTCTCATTCACCAGAGAAGGAAAATCCTACGTAAAATATGATGTTACTTCTCAGGGCTGAACTGTATTTTTTAAAATTATTTTCTGGTATTTAAATTGTCTGACTGAAGTCATCCAGCCTTATCTCATAAATTCAAATTTTTGTAGGAAAACATCACTTCTTCCCATCTCTCCCCCTTAATTAAAGCACCACCCAAACACCTTGACTAAATCTGCAAAAGCTCACATTTCAGTAGAGAGCAGACTTGGTTCACTACAGTACTCAATGTCTTCATTCAAATTTTCATCATAAGTCTCATCCTGAGACACTTCCTCTTGGCAAACAATTGCCAGCTGGCTGTCTCTGGAACTGGAGCTAATGAGCAAAAAAGACAAGTCAAGATATGGAGATGGTAAAGACAACCTGTTATAACGACAAGAATGACAAGCTCCATCTGTTTCAGTTTTTTATAATGTTGAAGAGCTCTCACAGAAAAAAATCAATGACTGAACAGAGCTGCAGAGTTTACTCATACAAAGCAACAACCTTTGCCTGTGTCCTCTTTCAGAGAAACAGTTTCTTAAATCAATGATGAACACTACTGTAAACATATTGTCATTTGTGACTACATGGACTCTGTAAACATGCACATCACTCTGAACTCATTTCTATAGACATACCTCACTGAACGCAAAGTAAAATCCAAGATGGGCTCCTGGAAATACAGCTTTTTCCCTTGTTCCAAAAGCCTTGGTTACAATTGCAGAGAAGCCTCCTAGACACTAACAGGAACCCTCTCAGCTCTGTGGCGTATGGTCTCTGCCTCCCAAATCCCTTACTTTGAACCATCTCTGCCCTCTGCCTTCTGCTGATGCTCTCATTCCTTGCTGCCTTCTCCATCTTTGGTCCCTTTTCTCTCATCACTAACTGCAGATTGCTTCTACTGAATTCAATGGGATCTGTTCAAACCCTTAAGCGTGACAGCCCATATTTCCCTGCTTGCCTCCTCCTTGTCCCTTTGTTTCACGTCTTGGCCCTCATTTTCATTTCATTTCATTTCATTTCATTTCATTTCATTTCATTTCATTTCATTTCATTTCATTTCATTCTGAGTTTGTTTTTCTGAGGAGTAAAGTAAAATCTGAAGGCACTGTGAATCTTGGAGATACCTACATGAAGGCATTGGAACAAACGTCAGCCTGTTACTGGCATTCGCAGAAAAGAGTAGTGTGGCAGGTCTTTTTCACCTTTCAGGGACTGGATAGGAAATGTTATTTTATCATTTGGTTTCAGCAAAGAGCACTGGGAGAAATGTGCATATGCACTGTCCTACCGCCTGTAGGACATTGCTGGAGTGACCTCCCTGTGAGGTGGGAGGCAAGTAAAACTGCTAGGATGCAGAGGGAAGAAATCAGTGCATGGCAGCTCCCTCTATTCAACAGCCTGTGTTTAGCCAAAACCACACAGAATTTTTGTGGGAACATGCCAGGGTGTACTTCACTGTGCTGTGATCAGAGTGTGCCTATATGTGTGAGCCCAACTAGAAACTCTTAAAAAAAACCCAAATCTAGAAATCAGCTAGAAACAGCCCACACATTGCTACCTGGGCAGAAAAGCCCTGAGTTAGGAGTACTTTTGGAGATGTCATGATGATCATTACCTCTTTTTCAGCCCTACTGACACAAAAAAGAAGAGCTCATATTCAGCATTAATGAGGATTTAGACATTCAATGGGACAAAGAATGAGTCTTACACTCAGAAAGCATTATAGCATGAGTGAGAACACGTACCATCCCAGTGTTTCGTAGTAATGCGTCCTAATTCAAGGAAGGTGCCCAAGGAAGCAAAGAGAGAAAAGAATACCATGTTAGCAGTTTCATACCACCATAAAGCAGCAAGGGGGAGGGCAGATGGTAACATGTTTTGCAATTCCTGTGACCTCCCTCAGAAAAACACAAAATAAAAAAACTGCTGGGCTTTTTTTAATGGGGTAATTCTGTACCCACTGGATTTCCTCTATCTTACTGTCTTATTCTGTCTTTGCTGGGGCAGATTTTCTCCACCTTTTCACATTGTCCACTCTCTGCACTGAAAAAAAAAATTCAGCTGCTTCCTGCTGTTTAAAAAGGGGGTTGAAAAAAATCCCTCACCAATAAAAATGATAGTCCTTTTGTATTTGTCATCTGTGTGTAGTCAGCCTGAAAGCTGTCCAGAGAAGGGGATTTTCTTTGCTTTGCACAGTATCGCATTTCTAAAAATTTTGCCTCCCTCCTCCCAGGATGCCTTTGGCAGCATCTGTAGGGATATGACCCACTGAAAGAAAAAACACTGACTTCCACAAAGCTCCCAACTGGGCGCTTAAGAGATGAATTGCAGTCTCTCTCTGCTTTAGTTACCAGCTGACAAAACACCTCCCTGTGGTGAAGTAGGGATAAACAAGGCTCCTTTGGTTCTCACAAAGGTTTCTGCATGATGAAACCCAAAGAAATCAAGTGTGTTCAGTCAGTGAAAGTGCTGCTTCTTTCCAGTGGTTAACTGACGCACCATGGGCTTTGGCACAAGCGGAGAACCAGAAGGCGCAATCCAGGCTGCAGGCTGAGCAATGTCTAGTGGGTGACTTCAGCAGTGCTCTGGTGTTTGCATGCATGTTCCTCTCCCTGGTCCTTTGACCCGCTCTCTATTGTGAAGCTTACCTTTTGGAAGGCAGTTTCCAAGGAGCCTCTTGCACACATATGGTGGGTGACAAGGGGGCCGCATGGCCTTCCACTGTGCTGACAGTGCTGGGGTAGCTGGGTGGGTTGGGGAAGCAGCATAGGGCAGTGTTGTTGGCATTGTTGATGTTGGCATTAGAGCCTGAAGATGAGTAGCTGCTGGGAGTGAAGGTGGAGTCCACCAGCTTCTCATGAGATGGAGACTCAGTATCTCCCTGGTTGTTGCCAGACTTATTGATGTGCAAAGGTCGCTGGGTGGTGAATGTCTGGGGGAATGCGCTCCTGCCATCACTTTGGTAATAGCTGACATGGTTTCCGAACAAGCCTCCCGCTCTCTGTCAGAGAAACAGAAATTATTTTCCCTTTGTGAGTAAGAAGGCGTGCAAGGACCACGTTTCCTGCTTAGCCTTCTGAGGAAAAAAAGTTAGGACCAAAGCGTGCATGATGGCACTGGTGCTCTCTCTGCCAGAGCATCATGCATAGGCACCTTTCTCAGAGAAACTAGGTACACACAGACTGTTAAAGCTTTAGCTTTCTAAGATATTTCAGTGGCCTGTCTAGATGCACAAGTGAGGCAAAGGTGCCTCTACACCAGTCTTGTGAGAGAGCAGGACTGGTTAGGGATGCAAGAACCAGGTAACTGCTCTTGGTTTTGATAGTGCAGTTGCAAAGTGCCTTTTAGACATAAGATGGAATTTGAGAAGAGCACCAGAAACTATTAAGCACCTTTAGAAACAAATGAAAAAAGATTTAATGGGCCAGTTATGTACTATTTAGATGATGAGGAATGAAAGGGACGATCTTTCTATAAGGAATGGAGGAAAATGCCAAAGGAGAGGAAATATTACCAGAGGAGACAATTACAAGAAATACGAATGAAATAAGAAAGAGAAGATTTAGGTAACCTGCTCAGAAAACTTCCTCCTTTTGTAGGAACTGTATTGAGTTCTGGTATACTTTTTGGAGGAATGCTACTTATGCCACTGAAAGGAGGAGTGAACAAAATGCTGAATTGTGCCTGGCTGCTGCTCTGCAAACTGTAAGATGACTAAAGTGATCTGTTTTGGAAACTTTCATTGAGAAGAAAATGGGACAAAAATTGTGCAAAGATCTCAGGACCTGGCACTCTGAGTCTACCATTTTGTTCTCCAGTAGGGTCTAGAAAACAAGAAGGAGGGCCCAGGTGGAATACACAATGCACAAAAGAGAACATAGCACTCTGAGCTCAGCTGCTGGTCTAGTCTCAGCTTGTAAACTCATTCAGCACTTACCCGGAAGATATCATCTTCAGAGGCAGCAGAAACAGCTTCTTTCATGGCCTTATCTAGCTCTTCTTCAGCTGTCAGGTCTCCAGAAATTGCTCGTCGGATCTCTGGCCCAATGTCATGAAGTGTGCGCAGACCGGCCTGCAAAACAGCAAACTACAGAGCTTCATATCTCCGAGTGGGTATACGAGAAATAAAAGCAGTGCTATTTTTATCTAAGCACCATGGAGCCCTTTTACTTAATATAGCATCCCCAGCTCCTAGAAAAACACCACAAAATTTTTTTCTTTCATCTCCAACTTAGAGAGGGAGAAACTCTTAGCTATCCAACCAAGGAATGTTTGTTGCTAGTCCCCTAGTTCATCACAACAGGACATATACAATAATCCACAGGCTTGACTAAGCAAGTCTGCATGCTTTCAGCTTCGGGTTCTCAGATCAACAATGACAAGCCCTAGACAGCCACAGTTCCAGCTTAACCATGTACTCGGCAGCTCTGAAAATCTCTTCTCTTTAATCAGCAGCTTAAATATGGATTTAATAGCTAAACTACTGGCATCTGGACCAGTACAGTCCTCAAACGCCTCACTGACTGGAATCTGTTCCAGGGAGTCCATCCAGGGAGGTATGCTATGGGTATACTGAGACCTCAGTCTGTATCTGTGCCCGCAACGCAGCACTTTTTAGCTTGCCAGAGTTCCAGATTCACCCTTCTTCCTTACTCTACACTCAGGGGGCACAAATGGTGCTGCAGGTACAGTCAATGGAGCTTTCTCACTCTTTAACACAGTCTGGTAATCCACCCAGTGAACTTGTAGCACGTGAGTACTGAACAGATCCTAGGGCTCAGAGCCTTATGCCCATCTGTTGGATGGCCCTAGCATCCAGATGTGCTTTTGGCTTTTTAACTGATTTTGACTCCTTGCAATGTGCTCTCCCGGAATCTCCTCAGAAAGGGTAAAATGAATGTGGTAATAATGAAATATCTGCTGGACATTTCATACCAGTTCTCCAAAAGGAACCCAAATTTCAAATATTACCAGCAGACTGGTAAATTATGGATACACCTCACTTGTGCATTCCACCTCCAGAGCTAAAGGGTGTGGCCTGTGACACATTTGTGTTTATCCAAAAGGATTGATGTCTTCAAGAGGTCTACAAGCTCCTTTCCACTGGGGATAGCTCATTGCAGCCCCCAGAATGGTTGAGAGGGAATTGGGGTCATGTGCCTCTACCGTACCATCCCCACTCATCCTGTGCCCGTTTGTCACCTGCAAGGAGAGTGCGTTGCGCTGGGAAGGCTTGCCCACTAGTCCTTGTTCTTTACGTTTCTTGAACTTCCGGAAATACTCCTGAATCAGGAAAGTGGCGTAGAACTTGCCAACTGTCACCTCGTCATCTGCAAAGGGATATTAAAATAAAAAACAATCAAAAAAGCAACTGCTATTAAACAGTGTATTTGCTAATGTGACCCTTGCTATTTAAAGCAGAAACCAGGCACCGCAGTACATCTCTGCTTTTAACAACATCAGGATGCAGGGCTTAAGGAAGAGATTTCTCCAGAACCAAAGCTTAGTGTAAGTAGTTGGGAGGAGATGTGTGTGTGGCATTTGGATAGACCGGCTCTGCTGGCAGAGAACCCCTATAGGTATGCAACTCTGGATGTTTGTTGCTTTTGATGAAGTGCTTCTGACCTTTGCAGTCTCTGGTACTGGTCGACCACACAGGATCTTGCTGTAGCAACAGCCTCCCAGTCTGTATCAGCACATGCTGCCCTGTCTTGTGATAGTCTGGGGTAACATACTCAGAGTCTGGGCTCACCAACAGCATCTGACTGACCATCTGTCTCAGACCTGGCCTCACCCTTCTCTGCATTGAAATTCTCTCTGGTTGTGCCTGGCATGGGTATGAATGAACCCAAATGATCATCTCTCCCCAGAAACGCAAGCATTGCTGTATTCTCACTCAGTACAAACCATAAATGTGCCAAAAGGTGCACTAAGTTTTTATCCAGGTAACTCTCCTCCTTTCTCCAAACCCACTGGATATTTTATAAGACAAGGTCCACTGACTTCAGAGCAGTCTAGACAAAGTTCAAGATCTGCAGCTGTTAAATAACTGCCAAATGCTGTTTTGTGGTATAGCCCCTGGAGCCACCTGGAAGGTCAGTGAAGGCCACGCTGGACAGCCATGCATCTGGGCTCCCAAGAAGCCTAGCAAAGGCCTTTCCCAGAAACCTGGCAATTACAGTCTACCATGGACGCCGCGTAGAAACCCACAGCACTTTGCTACATCAGTTCAGACTGGCTGAGGAATGTCCCTGCGTACCTGAGTCTTTGACAGGTATTATAATAGAAAGCAGTTATGTGAGCTAAAAAACAGGGTTGTATGCCACAGTAAACGTAGTTTAGCTAAATATGAAGGGGCTGTGAAATGGAGCTGCATCCTTAACTTGAGCATAAGGCCATGGCTCTTATGCAGTTAGGTGAAGTCCAAATCCTTGTCCTTAGAGCTCTGCCTGCTTCCTTTGCCCCAGGTACAGGTAATGTCCAGGTAACAGCAGGCACCAGGTAATGTCCAGGAGAGCAAATGCCTATGATCAGACTCGGGAAATATCTAGGAATAAAGGTTTCTAACTCCTATTTATAAACCCTTTCTTCCTTCCATAGTTCCTCTGTAGAAGGAATGTATTATTTATGTTAGTACAGGCAGAAGCAGATATCAGCCTGATGAAATACAGGCAACAGCCTGTAGAAGAAAGCTTGGCCCCGTATTCCACCTGATGATCACCAAGTGCAGTAGGATATGTCAGGTGGGAAAAAAGACAGTGAGACTCAGAGACTGGGACAAGATCCTGCACTCACCTCCGGCGGGGGGCACCACCTGGTCCAGCAGCTTCATACTGGTGCGCTTCCAGATTTTCTTAATTATTGCTCTCAGCTCTTCGTTGGCTTGCTCCAGGTTACCTGCAGGGTGAAAATCATCAGAGACAGGAATTAAGCAGGCCCTGCAGAGGAGCGATTTTGTGTCTGGCATAGCAATGGCAATCTTGGAAGGAAAATACCAGAGCTTTTTCAATAGTGGAAAGTTCTGGGCAAAGAGATGCTCTGACCATTGCTAAAGTCCTCTCACAGCAAGAGGTCTTCTTCCTAAATATGCATAGTCATCTCTGGGTAGGAAGGTGACCGTGTTACTAATCTATAGTCTGCAACAGACGGAAACAACAGAACTGGTCCTACTTCATTCTGAAAAGCAACAATCACATCTAACACTTCAGATTTTAATTGAGATCCAGTGAAGGCTAAATATGATGAGAATAGAGGTCAGTTAGCGGAAAACTACACCTTGAGGAACACAAATAATGGGTGGCAAAGATGTATCTAGAAATCTGAAGACCTGTGTCTGCTTGCAGCACTTCCCAGCAATTACCTGTTGTGATCTCTGCCTCCCAGCAGATCTCAAGTTTTTCGCATGGTGCCAGGAGTCTGCCTTGGAGAGTCTGCAGTGCTCTAATAAGGCACTCCAGGCATGTGCAAGGCTTTCACTATGCAAGTCAGAGGACTGTCCTAGGATGGTTGTGTCTCTGGAGAACAGTATAGGCTATAACAAGATTTTTATGTAACTGTCTGAACTTAGATATTACATGTTCCTCCAAGGGGCTCTGAGATAAGCGAGACATTAATCAAGCCACAATACCCCTTTGAGAATGAGTGAAGTGGATTCAATTGATATCCTTTCCTTCTAGGTACTCATTTCCTCCCAAATGACTCACTTACAGTTTTATTTCTTTATTTATGTACATTCAAATCCTTTATAATTGAAGTTCTCTACTCTTGCTATGTGTACTAAAACACTATCTTTTCCTCCTAATGTTGCTGTTCCCGCAGCTTTTCTTATTGCTACCCAGGATTAAAGCTCCTCGGTGTGCTGCACAGGTCTCTGCATGCTTGCAGCTCTTTAAACAGGGTGCAGTGAAGACAGGGACACTAACTAACTTGCTGAGGATGAAACAGATGGACAGCATCAAAGGCAGAAATCTGATTCAGAAGGATTAATTCCAAACTCCTGCCCTAACCACTTACAAGATCCTGCTAAGGCAAGAAAGTAAGCAAGCAGTTCGAGGCATTGGGTGGTGTCCCAGGAGTTCACTGGCAATGACTCCAGGAATTTGAGGCTAAGACAGACAAGCAAATTGTGTCCTTTCTGGCTATTTGTTTTGTAAGACACAAGATGTCCGACAGGGGTTGTGGCTGGCTTTTCCTCAGGAGACCCTCTTTGGCTACAGCCAAATTCTGTTTAGCACTACATTCAAGGCCTTAATCTAATATTTCAATTTTGCCACCCTTTTTTTTTGGCTCAGCTGTCAGAATAATCCTTGTACAGTAAGCTAGGGTTCTGCTTGTCTCTCTTTCCCCATGCCTGAAATGTGATGCAGCCACTCCTGAGGCAGGGTTGTTTAGCTGTGAATTACAGACCCATACACTTTTAGAGCATCTAATTAATACACGAAGCAGGTTTTGACTCAGGACCAATATCTTTCATTACAGTAGGTGAGAGGGTGCAACAAAGAGGACAAGCTGATCCCAAAATCTTGTCTTCTTTCCCCAGCTATACCTGTTGGCCTGTACAAAGCTATTAACACTCCTTTTACATCTCATCTGTCTTTAGGCCTGCAACACCACTATCACTACAATGGAATGTTAACTTATGCTAATGAAAGCACAGGAGTTCAGTGAGATGAGAGCCTCGAGTCCAAGCTCTTTCGCCTCCCTTAGATTGGAAGATCAGTGGTAATGTGGTCTAAAAGCGGCTCAGCTATTCAGCCATTTTCCTCAAGGAGAGGCTTCTTTGCCCTTCTTCCTTCTCCTGACTGCTGTTTGAGCACACATTGATCTAAAATGATTTGAGTTTGAGACCGTTGTAAAGAATGTGATGAATAATCTGAGACAACACCATGGGAAGCATCAGCTTAATAAGTAACTGGAAACAGTTTTCTCTCCCTAAATGATATTATTCCTCCAAACATCTTCACACTGGTTTTTGTACTGTATGATGCATATGAGTAACTGGGATCATTTTACATGAGGTGTCCTTATTGTTGTGTTCCAGCTCAGCATGCTGTAGTGTGAACATCACTCAGCTACCTTTGTAGCCTTGCAGTGAGCAAGCTTCCTACCTTCTGTCTTGATCCTCAGTGCTGTTCTGACCAACGCGAAGAGAGTGGCATTGAACATGACAGTTCCATCACTGTTCAGTGGCATGTTCATGGAAACAAGGCGCTGTGGAGTAAGGAGAAGAAAGAGAACGATCATATTGCCAACACATGGACTGAAGCAAACTCTTCCTTACGCCCTCGTGATACTCTCCAGACCTGCCACCTCTCTTAAGTGCACATCCGTGGCCTGCGGATTTAGTTACACAATTATAAAAGTACTTATTCTATCCACCGATGGTCCCAACCATCTAGGGTTTCTCTGCCGTCGCTAAACACTCTGTTTTCTTCAGTGTAGCTATCACTTTCAAGCCTTTGTTTTCCCCAGTGGCCAGTGGGTGTTTGCCCACAATGTATTATACGGACGAGGTTCCTTCCAGTCTTCAAACCACTTTCCTTTTAAATTACACCTTTCACTCTTATCAGAAGCAAACTGATTCTTTTGATACCTCGTGAGGCACTTGCAAATTCACCTGCATTAAAGCTGTACCTGCTGCAAATATGTATAAACAGAGAGCCAGAACCTTTCTTTTAAGTGACAGGCTGGAAAAAAGAGGATTAACCAAACAGGAAAGCTGGTCTTCTTTATCCAGCTATTCCTCCTCTTCATTTTAAAATAAGGCTATGTCTGCTCTGCAGTAATTCTGTAAAGCCACGTAGGACAGAGAGTGAGTGCTGAGCACTGCTGCAGCTGCAGGGTGAACTTGGGTGAGGCTAACAACATACATCTGAGACAGATGTAGCAGAGTCACAGATCTTCTGTGCTTACTTCTGTCTCAGGAGGTAAGAGACACTAGGGACTTGGTTTGAACTGTTAGGCTTTCAGAAGTCAATTTGTTTGAGGTCTGTCTTCTGCCTCTTTCATGTGACAGGCATGTTCAGTACCAAATTGGAGGAAAGGATGTCGCCCACTATCGCTACCACTGCAACCATAGACTATGGGGTTGGAATCAGACTGAGGCAACAAACATTTGCAAGACAGCAGACCGAAAGGGATTGGCAGAAGGCCACAGAGTCATATATTTCTATATACAGACCCCAGGCTTTGTATTTTGCGCTGAGATTGATATAAAAAACAACTGCAAGTGTCACATACAAACTCTGGGACTTGCATGGTGATGAACAGAGAACTTCAAGTGAAGGAAGCAGAAAGGTTATACACATGCCATTATTCACTAGAGAGAGTCCTTTTTCATAGATTGGAGTCTCACAACCAAAGAAACAAGCGAGACATTTTCACAGAAGAATTGTCCTTGCCCTTTCTATATTTTAATACCACGCTCACCTTGCTATTTAATATCTGTCACTTATTTATGCAAGAATGAAAGGGTTTTGGTGCCCTGCTTCACCCAAATTAAATCTCAGAGGCATTTTTACTTGTCCTGTCTCTATTAATCTGTTGTGGGACCTGCGTTCGATACCTCAGATTCACATTGATTCAGCGCTTGCTATTGGAGAGCTCTTGTTAGCACGGATGCTCTCCTGGCTGCAGAGCGGGCTGGAGCCGAGCAACGGTCTCTGACCAGCATGCAATCCTCCTGCTGGGGACCCTCTGGCCCTGGGCTGAGTTGTCACCTCCCAGAGGAGCCAGAGAGAGGCATGGGGCGGCCAGGGGACTGGTTCAAGCACATGCTCCTGACCCGCTCCTGCTCCCAGGGTATCAAATGCCACCGCAGGCTATTTAGTTGTGACTCCCCGCCTTCCCCAACCCTTACTTTACAAGCCACTCGGTGAGGGCAGAGCTTCCCGAAGCCTAGAGGAGGCTGAATCCGCCGGAGTAGTGTCACCACGTCCAAGTGTTTGATCCGTCCCCTAGAGAAGAAAGCGCAGTGAGGGTTGCATCCTTCCCATGGGGTGACCTGCTGATCCACCTGCAGAGTGTGGATGCAGCTGCGATGGTCACTGAGATCTTTCTGGCCATGTGCTGCCACTCCCTGTAGCCCAGGCATAGCTGAAGACATCATTTCAGACTTCTCACATTCAGTGGGGAGATTCAGATTAGATATTAGGATGAAAATTTTTAATGTGAGGATGGTGAGACACTGGAACAGGTCCAGAGAAGTCATGGATGCCCCATCCCTGGAGGCGTTCAAGGCCAGGCTGGATGAGGCTTTGAGCAACCCAATCCAGTGGAAGGTGTCCTGCCCATAGCAGGTGGATTGAAACCGGATGATCTTTAAGGTCCCTTTCAACATAAACCATTCTAGATTCTACAATTCCTCAGGACTTGCCCAGCACTCATATACTCCTACTGGTACAGAAAACACTGCCGTCAGTCATACATGAGTCAATACTCACAGGAATTGACTTCAGTGTTTTGAATGTTGCAGTTCCTCAGTGCAGGAATGGACAGTTTGTGGCTATCCTCTCACCACTGATCTGCTCAAAATCTACGTCTGCTTGTTTGCATGTCGGTCCTAATTAGGGCTACAGCATGCACAGAAGTGCAAAGGGTCTCTTTTTTTCCTCTTGCTTTTACTTCCAAATAAATAGCCCCAAGCCACTGTCTTTTGATACTTGTTTATGCTTTAGGCTGTCACTGGAGCCAGGGCAAAACAAAATGCTGAACTTCTTCCACAGCAGCAGCTGGGTTTCTTTTAAGTTCTGTAAATGGCATCTCATGGAGGGACGAGAGCTACCAGAACCAGAGGTGGGGCTTCAATCATGAGACATGAATAGGGAAGAGTTAAGAAAGAGCAAAAGAGCTTCCCATTTATAGATGAGAAGGAACAGGATGTCATTTGGACTGAGCAGCTATCTATTATATGCCTTTCAAACACTGCAGTCTTGCCCTCAAATAAGCACAAATAGCAGCATCTGTTTTGTTAACAAACAGTATATTGATTAGAATTCTGTACTTATCCCCTATCCATATTAAAGGTCTCTCTGGGCAGTTACCATGGATGAGGAGAAAGGTTTCAATTTATGTGTCACTGATACTGTGACATGGAGTCACGTATTGCAGAACCTGAGCTCAAATTAATCTTGACATCATGTCTCCTAAAGAGTTCTGCTTTTAGTTTACACTGTGATCTCTTTCCACAGTTTCTGCATTATGAAGGGGGTTTTGCAATTACAACTGTCAACTGTATGGTAATGTCACAGGGATCTAAGTGCACTTTAAGCCTAAGCATGTGTCAAACAGAGCAGATAATACTCAACGTCAGTTAAGCTCTTGTGCGAGTTGTTCTTGTGTAACTTTAAATCCCTGCAAGTCTGCTGATGTGAATAACCCTGCAGACAATGTAATGCAGTCATGGAAGGTACAGGTTGTGATGGGCCTATATGACAAATGACAAAATGGAGCTTTGAGCACAGCAGCTCTCCTGTGAGTAGAAAGTCAAATAGAAGAGTCACAGCTCAATATCTCCAAAACACGCAACATTTTTTTGAACAATCCTTTGCTCAATTTCCTGCTGCTCTTTCCAAACAGTCTTTATCTCCCCCTGACTTAAAGTGAAGCAATGTCCTTCCAGGTAACAGTGCAGCCTAAATGCTGAGATTTTTCTATGTATTCTTGCAGTGCTGGCTTATGGCTTCACCAGCAAATCCTCATGGAGGTACCTATGTTAGGATTCTTACAGAAAAAAAGAAATCCTTTGAGAGGAACATGGCACTTACTGCACTTGATCTAGGTAACAGTAAACAACAGGGTTTTCTCCTGAGGAACTCTGATAACCAGGTTGGGTTACTTACTTGGCTTCAGGATCATACTCTGCCCAGATCCTTTTAAACTCATCCAGGTGGTGTGGTCCTAAAATGGACCAGTCCCGTGTCAGGTAATCAAAGTTATCCATTATAACAGCTACAAAAAGATTGATGATCTGCAAACAAGACAGAGGTGACTTGATGGATGAGGCAGGTAACAATAGACTTTACTGGGTCCTCCATTTGAGGTTTGGATTTCGACTCATAAAACTAGGAAGCCATTGGAAGTGGGTTCCCTGTTCCCCCATGCCAGCACCCCAACTTAAATAAGAAGATCCCAGAGCTGGGATCTTCTCAGCTGGTCACATTTTTCTCTTTCCTTTTGAATGGAAGAGGCCCAAGCTTGCAAAATGCTCAGACATAGTGTGATGGCTTTTTTTTTTACCTGTGTCTTTGCCCAGAGAAATGGGGTAGTGATGGGAAAGCCTGGGATTTATCCTCTACAGGCAGTGGGGCTGAGATAAAAGTCTTTTCTTCTGGCCCAAGACCAAAACTTTTAAAATGTTGCTGCTGTTCACTGGGAGAGTTTTGTGCACTGATGCCAGCTGCAGAGCATGTGCTATGCCTCTGAGCAATGCTGCATTGCCAACACAGAGCAGATGCAAGTGGGATATGTGTATTCTCACAGTCATTGCTGCTGGCAGGGGAAGAAAAAGCTGCTCAGCAGCCAGAAGGAAGGTAGGAGGGAAGGTGGGAAGTGTGGCTGAGGCGTTGCTAGTCTCAGCACAGCCCACAACACGCTAATTTTGTTTTCTCATTGAGAGGGAGGGGGAAGAGTGCTCCTTTGCTGTGTACAAAGGATTGGGGGATTGGAAGCAGAGCATCTCACAGAGCTGGAGAGAGGCAGGAATGGCAGTGACCAGAGGCTGTTGTCACTGAAAAGTTACTGCCTGGAAAGATCCCATGGGAAGATTTCCCCTCTTTGAGATCATTCATCTGCTGTGCAGTGCTGATATCTGGGGAGGCAGGGGCTCAGACTGACAGAAGACAGGTTTTGGTTCCTAGGACAAACTCACCAGGAAGGCACAGAGCATGTAGAAGCTGATGAAATAGAAGACAGCGAAGCTGCTGCCACAGGAGTGGTCGGCTTCAGTGGAGTTGGCTGGCTCCGACTCTGGATCACACTTCTTGTCTGGGAGACATGCCAGCATGATTTCCTGCCAGGCCTCACCAGTGGCACACCTGGGCATGGCAAAGAGAAAGGAAAGACAGCAGTGACCTTCGATGTGAGAGAGACCAGCACACTAGCAACCTGTTCCTGCTTTCATGAACATTAATGGGAACTATGCCACTGAGGTCAGTTTAAGAGCTACTTAGACTGGGGGCCGGACTTTGACATACATTGACATATTCTGCTCCTCTTTTTGGCTTTGTTGTTATCATCAACACGTTGTTCCTAACTGGCTTTGCCTAGTCTGGGTACGGGGCTGTCACGCTCCAAACAGCATGGCTACAGACTGCATGGACAAACTTGAAAACGAGGAGCGAGTTTTGAATTTGTGTCAACTCCCCACCCTGGCCCCAGCACACCTCACCGCAGCTGGAGCTGGATGATGTGCTAAGCTGAGCTGCGCATGGTCATGCCAAAGCACAAGCGGGAGCTCATGTTGCTTTTCCTGCTAAAATAAGATGGAAGTAATACTGGCTTAATTTGAACGAAAGGAGGAGGTTGTGATGCATATCAACATTTCAGAGCACTGAAAACTGGCTAACTTCCTTCTGAGTAGGAGGACTTGCCTCCCTCCCCAGCTAGCCAGTGTCTGCTGGTAGGGTACAAGGCTTAATGGACTGGTCGTTTCATCTGACGTAACTCTAGGCTCCCCTGCTAAGAGACAACATGTTTCTACTCACCTTGTGAACATGACATGGTAGAAGGAGATAGGTTGTGCCCAAGAGTAGAGGAATCGTGCTCCCAGACTGACACGATCCAGAGCTGTCAGATACCCACCTGAAAAGCAGCAGCACTGCCTGGGGGAACGTCTGGAAGTTGTTGTTGCGGTTGATTTCTGTGGTATCATTCAGCGCAATTTTACCAAACACCTGGCAGAAAGCAGAGTTCTTTTCAGGTTAGCATTGCAAAATCCCCAAATCTTTTTGTCACCTGTAGCTCTTGGCCTCACTCTGACTATGATATTGAACAGAATCTGTTCTTCCTTTAAAAAAAATGTTTCCTTGGGTCTTTCATATTTGCAGTTGCTTCCCTTGCTTGTGCTTTATCACCTGAAAGCACTCATATTGTAACAAGGGGCATCTTTTGTTAAAATAAGATATCCATTCTTAGTTTACACACTGTGAATATGTGATATGGGGCCTTATTTAACAGGGAGAGGGTCCAGCTGAAACAAAACAATAAGACAGAAAGAGGCTCCTTCTTTCATTGCTTATCTGTCTTCAACAGCAAAAGACCGGCAGCTGCAAAGCCTTGAGCTTCCAACTCTGTGGGGTGCTTTGTGTCTTCCCAAAACAGTGCAAAGTGCATTGCCTTGTATCTAGAGATTGTCCAAATGCCTGCCCTTCTCGTAGCCATTCTTGTCACCAGCAGGTGTTTCAGGGACCCCCAGAATGCTGCAATGTGAAGATGATTACTAGATTGGCCCAGACAAGGATGGCTTACACCTTCTTTCCATGCCCAACGAACTGTCTCTGCACCAACTAGTTCATCCAGCCACGGCATGAAGACTGCAACCATCAGCAAACTTTTTAGGGGCTTGCCCTTGGATGTGAAGTCCCAAGTTCAGGTGAGTTTCAGGGTTCTTTGAAAAAGTCTTATATAACTTCGGTATTTTCAGGCACTGGGACTGAGAGCTTAACAAACCTTGCCGAGCAGAAAGGTCTCTGAACAGCATAGTCAGTCAGGACTATTTATTCCCCATCGATAGCAATGTGACAGAGATCTTAAGGACTGAGAGCTGTAATCTCGTAGCCAAAACGAGCAGCAGGAACAGAGCAGCTCCCAGAGAACATGGAGCTTCTTTTCAAGCAAATGTCACTGATAATTAACACCCCAAGAGAAACAACTTGGAGAGAAGCACAGAGACAATGGCGAGGAGGCCATGCCAGATGGGAGGGAGGGTCTGTACATGGCAGGCTTCCTGCAGAGGTTCCTCATGGGCATGTGGGCCCTTCCCAGCCCTGGCTGCTCCCACACTGTGGGGAGCAGTGACAGACCCAGCTGCACCGAGGCGGAGCAGGATGACAGTTTAAATACTCAGAGGCAGTTTGAGCTCAGGCAGCCCATGTTTTTCACTTCAAGCATGTGTAGGCAAGAGAACTTTCCATGCTGGAAGTCTGATTTACCTTTGAACCCTCCAGCTCCCCTCAAACAAGTCACTGGTGGCAGCTACTGTGGGTTCTTTGCATTAGGCACCTACAGCAGCTGTAGGTACAGATTCCTCTCTTATGGCCTCTCCAGTCTGTGCCTCCTGGGCCATGATATGAGTAGCTTCATCCATCAGCACCAATTTGGATTTTTCCACTTGGGCACACTAGGTAGCAAGGATTGAATGTTTTTATGCTCCAAGTCAGGTCAGTAGCTGAGATAAGTGATAGGTCTCCTATATGTGGGAAATTCTTATGTTTTTTGTCAGAACTGGTACATCTAGTCTTTCAAGGTAGCTGCTTAATGGAGTGAGGAAGGATTTTCCTTCCTATGTGACCCTGTGTGTGAGGGAACTCTATGTATAGTCAGCAGGTTGAAGAAAGCAGTACACAAAATATCTGAGATGCCATTTGGACAAAAATTGATGATAACAGGTCTATGGGCTCTAAGCAAAAAGGGAAAATTAGAAAAGTTGGTTTTCTCATTGGAAGACAGGAGGAAAGGAAGCAATCTAGTAATACAGATCAGTGTGAAAGACAGATGTATGATCTTCAGGCTGCTGAGATGATTAAAACAGAGGCTTGAACATAAACCAAAGATTAAATAGCCAACGTAGAACTAGCTGGCAGAAAAGGGAATAGAGCTACAGGACAAAATATCTAGCCCTGGCAGTGCCCTGATCATTGCAGACCCCATCTGTGTGGGTGCTTGAAAGCCTTTTTTAATGCTTTTTGTAGCTACATAACTCTTAACGTAATACTCTCAAGTGATTTGTTGTACAGCACAGGTAATCCAGTAAGACAGTGGCCATTTGAGCTAGTTAAGTATTACAGGGAAGACTGGCAAGTTTACAGTAGGAGCTTAGTAGACTAAATGACAGCTATAATTACTAAGGGCAGTTGAGATAACCTGTGATAATTCAAGAAAAGATTAGTTTCATCTTTCAAACTGAGGGAGGGTAGATGGAGCCTGTGAAAAGATGCAATTACAATAACAGGAAACAAATTAAAACAAGGTCAGAGAGGTCAGATGATTTTTGTTACAAATTCTGTCTGCATTGTGAAACAAAGCAGCCTGTCATGTTTGAAGACCTCTGGAAGCAATTATGCAATGCCTTTCTATACTCTGGTCTCTGGTCCCAGATGGCTGACTTGTCTCAAGATCTTTGATTAACACCAAAGTGGAAAGTGAAGCTTAGTTTGAAAAGCAGCACAACAAAAAAGGCTGGGACTGTCACACACGGTGCCTATATCACTTGCTTTCTTCAATGGTCTGTATGCAACATCAGTTTCTTACACAGTTGAATGCTCAGGCTGGTTCCAAGTTAATTTTGTAAACTGAATAGGGTATTGTACTGGTGCAGCTTCCTGAAGAATTGGCACAAATACAGAGTATCAGTACGCTGGGTCTGATCCTACGTTTACCTTCACCGATGTGAATCAAAAGCTTCTCTTCACAACTCAGTGGAAACTATGCCAGTATGAAAACGATGCAAGAGAAAAATTGGGTTTGTTCAGTGCAGCATTGCCATAAGCCCACTAAAACAACTATTTTGAACCAACGAGTGAGACAGCAAATCTTTGACACCACTGCTGGGTATTCCTTTGAGACTGTGGAGGGCGGGCATGGGTCTTCCACTGTTTACATATTGCATTCTGCCATTTAATGCGTAATTTTTTTTCCAGAGTGTGTTGTGCTTCTGTTGGAAGTGCATAGGCAGACAATGTTTTACAACCAGGCTTAGCTGCCATCTTACCTTACTGAGTGAAGACATTCTTGTAAGCCCCTAAAACCATACATTGATCTAGATACTTTATAAGTGAGCTCCCAAAACCCTAACAGGAGAAGACAGACACAACTGAGCTCTTTAGCATCACTTACCTGCATCCCGATCACAGCATAGATGAAGAACAACATCACTATTAAAAGAGCCACATAAGGGAGAGCCTAAAAATGGAAAAGAAAAAAAAAAGAGAGAGCACCATGTCTCCACCGAGCCTGGCACACTAGAGCTTGGTTCATGCTTCTTGCTTTGGGAAACTGGGCAGAGGTTGGTCCCAAACGTGGAGTCTGTAATTTGTCCAGGTGGCCACTAGATGCCTCTACAGGCCCACATTTGCTTGCCCTCCACGCCACCACCCTGCTGCCACCCAGCTCAGGCAGGCTCTGACTCTGCTCCCACTTGTGATGGTCCAGCTGTGCTGCCCTCAAGTCAGTCCTGCCCTTGACGGAGTGAGAAAAGTGAGGACAAAACCAGTGTACACTGCTGCTTACCAAGAGGAGAAAACTCTCATATTATTATAGCGCTAATGGCAATGTGTTTTTTTTTTTTTTTCCTGGATCCAGTCTGGTGAAATAAAAAATGCAACAGTTGCCAAGATCCAAATTCAAGACTGCTGCAACAGCTGGTACCATCCTAAGGACCTAAAGCAGCATCAGCTTTCTTCCCTGTTCAGTGTCAAGTGTCTGTGACGGTGTGTGCAATGCACTAAGCATCCATGATCAACTGCTGAAGAGGAAAAGCAGAGCCTGGATAGGCAGAGATGCCTCCTAGGGAAGAAGGCAATGTGATCAGAAAAGTGTTGAGTGCTATCCTTTTCCTCTCCAACTGACAGAAGTCAAGGGTACAGCTCAGGACCTCACAGACTCAAGCTATTGAGGAGGAATGTTTTATTCTGTTGCTTTTGAAATATGTAGTGTTCAGACCAGAGATTTCCAGACCTTACTTCAGTGGTAATTCATACTCACGTTAATCCCAAAAATGTGAGTACAGTCCCCGATCTGGATTTTGAATGACCCATTTCACAGAGTACAAAAAGCCTACAATGTCACTATTTCTTTTAATATAAGATTATTGCCATATTTTGTACCTAGGCCTAAACTTAACAGGGCTAATCCTACAGAAGAATCAAAGAGAAATTTTCACTGACCACTGGGGAGATTTGACTAAGATCAGCAGAAATAATATAAAAGAGATCTGAATATTAAAATTGCAAAAAAAATCAAGTCTTTAAACAATGTCTGTAATCATAATCTTGAGGCTCAGGGGCAGATTCCTCTGTATTTTATGAGGTCAGACAAATCTGTGTGGTTACTCCATAATGTCAGTGGAGACACCTCATCTCAGGACTGGCCCTCAATCCCATGTGATGATCTAGTTGGGACTTGACACACACAAGACCTAAGAAGAGCTCCTGCGATGCTCAGACAGCACTTGAGGTGCTTATCCTCACCAGTTCTTCTGTCTTTTGAGTAGGGATGGGATAAGAATCTTCTCTTCTGGCCATCTGGCCCTCTACTTTCTTTCCATGTTCTGCTCAGCCCACTCTTGTCCATTGATGCACCTTCCTAATCATCTTTGCCTCTTATTCCCCGTGTCTCCTTCAGCTCTTCACTTCTCATACTGCACTCCTCTGGCTCTGTCCTCCTCTTCTGCGTCCCTGTCCTTCCTTGGCTTTACCGCTTCATCTTTGTGACTCCCACGGCCTTGGCTTGCCCTCAGCACCCCTCTCACTTCCTACCCCTCCCACTCACCATCCTGGGCTCTGCTGTTATCTCTGCAGGCGGAAACCCTGCTGAGCATTTTCCCAGCCCACATTCCTCTGACTGATGCCCCAACTTGTATGTGCACCATGCATAGGGAACATGGCAATGGGCTCTGATCCCCAGCACAAGTTTGTTGCTCGTTAAGCTGCCCTGTGTAAGCAGAGAGACTTCCTGGAAGCATGTGGGGACACAGAGAAGAGCCTGTGCCTGACAGAGTCCGCAGGGATCCCAGATTTTGACAGTGGGAGTGGCTGATTTAAGAGCTCTGCACAGTGGCTATTCTAAGCTACAGAAGAAGCCTCCCAGTAGTTGCAAGAGGAGGAGCTCTGAGCAGAGAATACCATGTTATAAATGGGTAAAGGCTTTCAAGGGAAAAGGCACTTGCTTGAAGTGGCTTTATTTTTTTACCCTGCTATAGAAGATACCTCCCTTGATACTTTCTCCCATCACCCTACAACCCTGCCTAAAAGGGACTTCCAATCAAGGAGGTCTGAAGGTCACTGGAGGGAAGTACCAGGCACTCCCTTTCCCATCCATCTCATCCTCTCCAGCCAAGAGCTGTGGCAAGCTGAGCTCAGGATACAAGTGAGCTTTTACTAAAGAGGCTGGAGGGGCACAGGGGCCAGGGGAGGAGAAGCAGGAACTGGAAAGTGTGACTCTGTTCCTTGCATCAGTAATAGCTGAGCTGTGCCAAGGGAGTCTCATTCCTGTGCACGCAGACAAAATGGTTCCCACTGGAGCTGCTCAAATAACAACCTGAAAGTTAACAACCATGAAAGCAATGGAAAAAGCCACTTCTGGTATGGATAAGCCAGGAAACTGCCGTGCAATATTAGATTGTCTGGCAGTCAAAGTGTGCAAAATGAGAGTCCTCTGCATGAGCCTGATGGTCTGGCTACCTAGTTCAACTGAGAGCTGCACTGAAAAAGGTCTAGATTGTTCCCTGACGTGTGCTACTTCTGCCAGCAGAGACAGAAGCTGTGGTGGTTCACTGCACTGCAGGCTTCAGTCCCAGCTTGTGTTGTAGCTGATGAGATTTAAGTTTTAAAGCATAGATCAGCTCCTTTCCCATTTGAGTCAATACGAATGCTATCAACCATCTAAAGCCTCAGGCTGAGGGATGTATAGTTGCTGTTTCAAGACTTGTAAGTTGAACAAATTCCTCTTTGCTTTTATCCAGTGATGCGTCCTGCATCTTTTGTCATGTTTAGACCACCATTTGTATTCCTGTGCTGTATTTCCCTGACATTTCCTCTTGACCTGTCCCAGCCCTTATCCAGGTTGCACTGGCCCAGTAAATCCAGCTCAAGCAGGTAAAATGCAGGTCTCTGCTTCATCTCTAAATACCATTTTTCTATACATGGCTAGTTTAGGGGCTGTTTGGGAGCAGTTTTTTTAGCAAATAGTAATCTCTTGTTGTTTGTTTTCCCCTAGAGGTGATGATTCTTATCCAGTCTTGTCCTCTCCTATCTACTCTGGTACTTTGCCTACCACTGAAATGAAACCTGCCTCTGGGGCAAAAGCAGTAGCAATTTAATACCTTGGCATCATCACCAGGGTCAAAGATGTGGGGCTAAAGAGGAGAAATTATTCCTTGATGAAAGCATGGGGACCACATGCCTTTAATACTCACCGGAAATCCTCAAAACAAAGCTTAAGGGAAATTTAATAGAGACCCAGGCTTTCCCAATAGCCTTGTATTTTGCTTAAAGCAATAGATATAAAATACAGCTAAAATATATAAAAAAAAAGAGGAGATCGAACGGTTACAGGCAGGCGGTAATTGAGTTGAACTGAATTATCAAGGCTGTTCAGGAAGGTCTCAAGCAATTACTCATGCTTTAAAGATGAAACTTCTACCCAGGCACTTATTCTCTGCAAGCCCCATTTACTTGACTGTCATTCATGGCACGTGTCATGGTGTGCACAGCTCCGACCAGAAGCGTTTGAGCTCAGGCACTTGGGTGAAACCCCTCCCCAAGGGGCCACCGAGAGGAAATAGAAAGGAGTTAGGTCTTACTTAGAGATCAATGAAGGAATACCTGGAAGGACTTGATGAAGGTCCAAAGCAGCGTCCGGATGCCCTCCCCTCGGCTCAGGAGCTTCACAAGACGCATCACGCGGAAGAGTCGGAAGAAGGTGATTGAGATGCGAGAGTTTTCCTCTGCGTTCTGGAAGCCATTGGCACAGAGGCAGGAGTTACAACAGCACAGGAGGAACGGGGGCCCTGGGCCACGAAGGACGCTATGCCGAGAGCTCACTGCACTGTTCCTTGTCCTGGTACTGCTCCCTGGGCTTGCACTGCCCTGGCACTCCATGGACAGGCTGACTGGTCAAGCCTGTCCCCTCTCTCCTCTTTCCCATGGTGGTGAGGCTACTCTATGGCGGCTCCCAAGGCCATCAGCCTCTCCCTTCAGGTTGCCTGGACTTTTGGGACTTAGGGATATGTTACACTATAAACTCCTCCGTTATATCTCCTCCTCACACTGGAAAGATGCAGTTCTCCTTTGGCATTGTACTGGAAGAGAAAGATACTTTCTCTTTTGACCTGTCTTGGATTTTTTTACCCCAGCAAGTGCCTTAGCCAGCAGTTCTGGTGAATCTGATGCTGGGCATCAGCCATGTGCTTCTTGTTCTGCTGAGAAAAAGTAGCAGGTCCCAAGTCTATTCCAAGGTGCAAAACCCTGGGACAATACGGCATGCTCTGCCCCTGTACAGCTGCTGTCATCACTGTCACCATAGGCAACCTTGCTGTGCTTGTCCTGCAGAGGCCATGCTTCTGGGAGCTGGGCTGTGGTCACTCGCTCCTGCTGCTCTGCATTTGGGCCTTTCGCATTTCTCATGACCCCTTTGTATTTCCCACAGTCTGCGCACTGACTTTTGTTTTTTTAAAAACATTTTATTTTGGCTTCACTGCTACTGTTCAAGCGTGCAGTATTTTTAAAATAGTCTTTCCTCTGGCCTGTTTTTTTTTTTCTCACAGCATCTGCTTTGTCCCTAAGCATTTTCCCCTGGGCTTGAAACCAGCTCCTGATGTTCCTCGGACTTCACACATGTGAAGGTCATGTCCATCTGAGCACTGCTGCAGTGGCAGCTTAACCGGACCTCAGCAGTGGACCCTCTGCCTAGCTTGAGGGGAGGCAAGGCACAGAAAATGCCATGTTTCCCCGTTCATTACCCCCCTAAAATACTGTGTGAAGCCTGTGGAGCTGGTAGTTTCCGCTAGCAGCACTGTGGGAATGTGACCTCCTGTCACACAGGGAGATAACACTGTCACTCTGCCACTTGACCTGCCACGGAGCAAAGAAGTGCAGAGAACCCCCTTCTCTGTCCCCACCCAGGCTGCAAACACTGCAGTTTGAGTCTAAATGCCATCGCAAGAGCCACATTTAGGAGGAAGAAACAGTGCAGATCACCCCCGCTGTTAACTACTCACCACTGTGTAAACCAAGAGAGAACAGACCCTTTGGATTTCCTGTCACTGGGCAGTGAAAACAGCAGTTGCTTGTCTGTCTGCTCCTGATAAAACCCAAGGCACAGGAAGCACCTGGATGTACATTTCTGGGATTAAATGTCCAGATGACAATGTGCACCTGTGTGCTGAGTGTGCTCCTGTTTCCAGGCCAGGATGGCACTCAGCTCTGTGGACCCAGCTGGGTCCATGCCCAAGCCATGGGGGCACACAGAAGACATAGTTGCTTGCTAGTGTGTGTGAACCCTGCGGGCACAGAAAGCGCAGTGCTATGTGCAATAGCTCAGGATTGCATCCCAGCTGCAATTTGCCTATTTGTGGTGGATCACCAGTGGATACTTTGGTTAGCTTCTTCCAGTCCACAGCAAAGGCTGATGCTCGCTGTCTGTGCAGTAAGCAGTTGAAAGACATTATGAGGATAGGCTGTGTCAAGGAAAAGCCTGAGTGCTGTCTACATTTCACATCATTCTCATTTTCTGACTTGTACAACAGGCTGGAAGCTTCAGTGATTCAGAGGGAATTGCTCTGAGGTGCAGGAAGGAGTGTAGCCTCCAACAAATCAAAACTCACGGCATTCAATACTCTCAGCACTACAGTCCCAGAGGACTAACTATAAGGTCACATACCTCTCCCAATCCTAAAGAGATCCTATGGCCTTCCTTCTACTTTCTCTAAGAAGCTAAACTCCAATACCACCTAAAACAGACTTGAAGTCTAAATTTAAAAGTTGTGTGGATAGCAGTACTGCTGTGGTTGTGACCAAAAAAAATTAAAGTATTTTCTTATTCTACCTGCTGCTGCTTTTGCTGGCTTGGCCCTTTGGATGGCAACAAGTTGGGACATAGGTCTGGACAGAGGTTTTATCATTTGTTCACCTTTCGTTGCTGAGAGGACCCAGCTGTTGTAGGCAGAAAATTATTCCTGTCCTCCTAGGGTCCTGGAGAAGGCAAAGTCTAAGCAGTGGATAAAACAGAACAAATTCCTCCCTGTCACAAATCTGCAACTTACTGGCATTGAACCACTTAACCAAAAGCATTCAGTGATGCCTCAGGAGATTATGGTCATTTTAAGACAAGGTGGTTACAGATTAGCTGATGTTTGAATAGTCTTGCTTGCTTTCTCCTGGCTTTCATCCAGCTTTTTGAAGGCATATCTTTGCCAGAGGAGGGAGGTTCTGCAAAGTGACAATCAAGAGACTGGAGTTACTGCAACTCTGTTGGCGTGGTGTGGGAATTGCCTTGCATACAAAGGTGGCAGTGTTTGTGTGCACTACTGCACAACTTACTCTTTTTATTTTGGGGCCAAGTATGAACTCAAATGTTACAGGGAATCACCTCATTGAAGAGGAACTTTGAGGTCCCAATCCTTTCTAGTCTGGAGGCTTGGACATGAAGTCACATTGCAAACTCATTCATCATCACATTGATAGTGACATAGTTTGTTGCTAACAAGAAATCTTACCAGGTCTAGTTCTCTCTTGGTAATTCATTAGAAGGCAGAACGACAGTTAACTTGACCAAAGGAAAGCTCAGGATGCACAAGAAATACACATGTGCAGCATATTCACAGCTCATGTGAACACCAGACTCACACCAATACACAACATGGCAGCTTCATGCACAAATAACTAGGCTGGGCTTGGAGAGAGAACTCGTGATCACGGGGAAGAGAATAAAGGAGTGTGTTAGAAAGAGTGTCACAGAAGCTGGGAGGGTGGTCTGTATTTTCAGTCTTACCATAAAGGAAGAGCATTGGGTATGTTCAGCTGGCTTTAAAGAAAGGCAGACAGAAATAAGCTGTAATAAGTCTCCAATCAAGAGCCCTGGTAAACTAGGTCTTGGCTAACACAGGAGAAACAAAATGGCAGAAGAGGGCAAAAGGGAGTTTGAAAGAAATGCACAAGAGGCTAGGCTTATTCCCTATGACACCCAAGATCAAAGCTGGCCATGGCAGAACGACATACAACTCCCATTGAACTGGATGTAAGCTGTACCCACTACCACCAGATGTGAAGTACACCCAGTATCTTCTGAGTGTGCAACATCCTGGAATCCAGGCAGTGGAGGTACTGGTATTGTTAAAATGCTTTTTGTATCCCTACTATCAAGTTCAACAGAGGGGCTGATTTAGCTCCTCAGCTCAGATCTTGGCCATGTCTGCACAGGGACCAGCCAGCTTCTAGTGCATCAATCTGATTTGTAAACCTGTAACACCCCAGTGCCAAAGCAATACTTTATATATCCCTGTTACCTTACACATAGTTCTGGGGGCTAACGTTACTAAGACAGTGTGATGGAGCAGTGTAATCAACTCTTGGCAACCCTACAATACCCACCACTTGCTGAGGGAAGTGGGTTGGTAAAGCTGGTTAGCTTGCTTTACCTTCACCCACATCACAGCAAAACTCCAGGGACCTGATGGATGTGACCTCTGAGGCCAGGCTGAGCTCAGCTGAGCCCTAGTCATGCCTGGAAGAATCTAGTTGCTGCAAACACTTTGGCTGGCATCCTGTGATTAACTTCTGGGGCCACTTCCAACATGGAAAGCAATTCTAAAAAACGCCCAAGACTGCAAATACTCTTTGGTGTAAGAAGCACAATTGACAGTTAAATAAAAAAGAGGCTTTATCAGGAGTCCTTCAGTTTGATAGGATCATAATTCTGCAGGCCTAACCTCTACCACATGCCCCATATGCCAGACTTGTCTGTCATTGCTTCCCATGACTACCTTAGTGAAGCTGAAGCTGACGTATTTCTTCTTCACCTCCAGTGCCATGGAGGACTCCTGCAACGTACTCCTGCTATCTAAGGATACTGTGGTAACCAAACTGACAATGCATTACCTAAATAAACACCGTATTTTGGATGCACAGCCTATTTGGTGATACAGGCAAATAAGAACAATTAAAAACCCAAGGTACACCTAATCATCTAAGAGTCTTTGGGTTAACGCATTGGTTTGGTAGTGTCAGCTTTCCTTGCTTTTATCCTCCTCTTTCACGTTTGCTCTTGTATTTTCTTTTCAGATCACATACAGGCAAAAGTTGACTTGAATACCAAATAAAGGAGCAGTGCCCGTAGAGACATTTCCTAGATACAAGGCATAGATTTTGATTTTGAGTTGCTGGGCAAAATTCTCCTTCTCAGCAATGAGTTTGTCTGCTCCATCCGGCTACCTTTTCTAGTTTAGCAAATATCTTTTTAACAATAGGAGGAGCTTTAATCTGCTAATTGCTGCATTTCTGGTAGGAGGTACAAACCCCCTTCAAACTTACTGAAGGTAGCCTGAAATTTTCAGCACCTCTCAGGATTCTCAGTCCTTCCTGGCTGACAGTGTTGGTGCATCTGTGACTGACTGAAGAAGCCTTGTAAGTTACTGTGGAATATTATCTTTGTTGTCATTTTTCTATTATCAGTATTTAATCAGAAACTGTGGATAACAGTAATGTAGCAGAGTAAAAAAATCTGTATAAAATGTATGACTATATAAGTGGCACCACTTATATGGGATAGTCAACTCATAGGGGTTGACAACATGATGGAAAACTAGGAACCAAAGGTTCTGACTAACTGTGGAACTGCTAAGAAAGTGAAGTAGAGGTAGACTTACTCCTCTCTTATTCCTTAACTGGCATATGTTTTATAAGATGACATCAAATGTGAAGCATATTATATTACTATTTACAGTGAAGGCTCAAAAGCAGTGCAGGAAAGTTTGTATTAATGCAGTCAGGTGGTATTTCTACAAACTGTAGCACAGTGGGCTGAGGCTCCTGATATACCTGTGCATACAGTATTTTATGCATGAGTGAGGTGGAAATCAAGCTCCATCTGTGGGCTGCTGAATACATTTTCTGATAGCTACAAAGGAGGAGTCAAATCCTACCATTGTCCACTGGTGCCAAAAAGTCACCATATGATCCTGAGCAGAGATATCTGAGAACCTGTTACTTTGTCTTTCAAGCATGGCCATTCCTAATGGTAAGGCTGAGAAAATGATTGCTAGACTTTATGAGACTCTTCAACCTTGCAAATGTTGTGGGATGCCAATTTTAGGACAAGCACAAGCACCTGGCACCTGAGAATGTAGTAGTCATATCAGCTCACAGGAATGGAGGCATGGTGATAGGTACTTGGAATTAAAGCCAATGTTTAATGTCTGTCCAAAGCAGACAGGATTTCATTTCTACAGATCTCAGAACCATGTACAGAACTGAAAATCCTGATTTTTTATTGTCTTTTGAAAGACCTTTTGGAGAAACTACACCACTTAAGAGAAGGTCACCCTGGTTGTACTGTGTTTTATTTGCAGCCACCTCTTCTGCATGTGGTCTAACCTGCAAATGAACTTCAAGTACGTGACCCTACTCTTGTCATTTGGGGCACAAGTAGCTGAATGAGAAAAATGAGAAAGGGGAACAATGATAACAGTGAGATCAGTCAAGAGGTGGTGCTTTGCACCATTTCCATCATAAAGAAAAGGGACCTGAAGTATACATCACAAGCAAGTCCAGAGGCATATCAAGAATGACATAGAATGGAGTCTGCAGGGTAAGAGTGAGAAGAGAAACACAGGATGCAGGGTGAGTCTGCGTAAAGACACTCAGTGTTGGAGATGAGTGCAATGAAACTATTAAACTAAATAAACGAGCAGAAGAGGTCAAGAAACAGAAAAGCAGGTTCTAAAAGCTAAAGCAAAGATTCAGCAGGATAAAGGTTGAGGCATCCCCGAAGCATGTCTGAAAAGCTCCTCCTCTTGCCTGCATATATCTCATTTTAATTATGTTCAATGCGTACAAAAGCACCAACATTTTAAAGAGACACATTGCTTGAGCTGCCGCTAATCTTTAAAGCCTCTATAGGCACAAAATTGAAAGGCATATTTCATGATCATCATGAATTAAGGATCCCAGGTAAGGAAGTCTCTGAGAAAGAAGACAGGCTTATTCAATGGAGAGATATTTTAAATCTCAAAGACCACAGCACTGAATAAGGTAACTGATAGTACTGTGTTCCTGCTAATCATACTGCACCTTGGTAGCTGGGAGTGAGGCTTACTGGTAGCTACTTGCAAAGAAAACACCACGTCCAGATGGGTACAGGGAACATCAGTGTCTCCTGAAACTTCACCCTGACTCACATATCAGACTTGGTGTCTGATCTTGCCATCAAGCCGAGGAAATAGTTTTTAACAGGTTGTGTTCATGGGATTCCAAATCTTGATTATATCATGACCGCTTTGGAAGCTAGGAGAGAATAAAATTTGCACTCCAGGAGAACTATTTTCAGTGTTTCAAGGGCAATGTGTAACAGTCAATATCAGATGTTTATGCTGGAATGTAATCCATTCTGAAATGATAAGGGATGACTTGGCTTTTCTGAGTTGTAAAGACAGGAGCAAAACATGAGCAAAAAGACTAAACACTTTGTACCATCATGGTAGCATCAAAGCTCCTTGAAATATCCACAGCTTAGAATATCTTCTGGATAGATAAAGATTTGGAAAAAAAAAAAAGGTTTGTTAATAAATAGATTAAAACTGAAGTTTCAGTAGAAAAATCCACAGAAGAGACATTGATCCCACCTCATCTCGTGGAACACAAGATGGAAGACCACATTGAGAAGTTTGAGTTCCCTGGCGTTTTTTGACTGGTTTGCTGACAACTATAATGGCTATCCAGAGAAGCACCACCTAGAAATGCTTGAAGAGGAGTTCCATTATGTTTGTCCAGCATATATTTAGAGAATATATTCGAGGAGGCTTCTTGACCACTAGGTCGAATGTTTTGGTAGTTATAGAAGACTGGCTGTCACTCAGATAATGGTACAGGCAGGTGGCATTCCCATTACCAGCACTGTTGATGGTAGTAATGTTTTAACCACAGGACACACTGAAGATGATGAGTTCAGCTCCTTCAGAGGATACAGTCTTTGCTAGGAAGTCCAAACTGTTTTTTCCCCCCAGTATTTGAAAACTATAACTTCTTTGCTGATAGCTTTTTTACTTCCTGACAGACTTCTTCCATTCACAGGGAGAAATCTTTTTGTAAGACAGAATCCAACCTTCCTGTTGAAGGGAACTTTGGCCTGGCTTGATCTGGCAAACGCATAAGCAGCCAAAGGCACAGTGTTATTGTTTCTTTGTTAGTCAGAGTTTTCTCAGTCAATACAATGGCAGCCTTATAATTTTGCCTGCTAACTCTAGATTTGAAAAGATGAGAAGAAAACTGTGCCTGAGAATTCTGCACCATGATATGACAGAGTATCTTCATATTTCTGAAGAAAACAAATGTTCAGATGTTTATGTTGCCTTTTGTGATGAACAATCTATAATGGCATTTCTCCACTGAGGAAAATATGGCTTGTGGATGAAGCTCTTAGGAGGCCAATTGCAGTAGCTACTTGATTTCTGTTGACATTTGGAGAATGAAAAGTTACCCATGAAGATGCCATATCTATCGGAAACTTGTCTATCAGTCTGTCAGTCTTCTCCCTCGAGGAAGGGGGTGATAGATGTTCACTTCTTGCTTTTTATACTCACTGCAATGAGTAGAAGGATGAGGAAGGATGCCTCTAAAAATCCAGACTGTAGAGTTTGCCTGAGCAGGCTGCAGTGCTGTGTAGCTGCACTTTGCTGTTCTCGGCTAACAGTCTTTTCTAGCTCAAGTTCTTTATATGTAGAGGTCCTCCAAGAGTCCTGCTTACTTTAGCCATACCGTGTCTCTGATCTTCTTGGACACAAAATGAAGAGCAGAGGGAGATGTTCTGGGGAAATGAATTCATAATACAAATATAGATCAAATTTTGAGGGGAATTAAAAGCAGATTCGTTAAGGGATACCTGATGAGCAACAGTCATTTGATTTTGTTGCTGCAGGAAGTAAGAAAGGACTTATGGGCTGTTTCGGCTGCTCAGCCACTTCCATCTTGGCTGGATATAAAGGGCACAAAGAGGACAAATGCAAGCCAACAGCACTACAGTTCTGGAGATACATGAACTTCAAGAACAAGAATTTACCAGGATATAGGGAAAGAAAAAGATTTAGGATTTGTCTGTGCCATGGAGACATTGTAGTGTCGAAAGTCTGAATAACGTAAGTCTTTGTGGAGAGCTGGAAAGAGAGTCAGGATTTCAAATCAACCTGGCTGCTGTCAGGTAATAGTCTCCTGTTACACTGGGGAGTTACCACAACCCCCTCCAGATTCATCTGTCTGCCACTGCTGTGTGTGGTTTTAATCATAAGAACTCTAGAGATAATCCACCTGCCACCAAAGTCTGTGAAACTGTTATAAGACCAGGCAGAAATGTATCTGGTATTTCTCTGACAGGGAGTACTATTGGATTGCAGATGGCATAATTCTCAATTCCCACAACTTTACAGTGAAATCAAATTATTAGGGGTAAAAAAAAAATAAAATATAAGTGAGGCAAGCTGCTCAAACTCTGCATTCTTCCATTAAGTGCAATTCTTGGAGAATTCCTGGGGGTATTTTGAATAAAACCAGTCAAAATATTTTTTTTCTATAAAAATATGTCCCATTAGAAGATGTTGAAAGTGATATGTTCTGAGAAATGTCAATTTTGAAAAAAAAAGCATTTAAGAAATGTAAGATTCAAATATCACTTTTTGTCCTTTCAGATTTCAATTTGTTTTCATTTCAATTAGAAACTTTAAATAATGATGAAAATGTCAGTCCCAGACTAAACTGTTTTTACTTTACTTAAGCAAATGTTTTGATTTTCCTCAGTTATTTCTGTTAGAATGATCTTTTACTGAAAATTTTGCAATTATTAATTTTTATCCCATTTTAAAACTGAAAAATGTTACAATTACAAGGAGCTTTTGTGACACAAGAAAATCAAGCCTTCTCGAAACTTTAACCTGGGTGAAGCACCAGTGTTTTGGATAGTTTTTGTAAATTGAGATTTGGTTTTAGTGCCTATTAGAAAAGGGTGTCATCTTACAAGAAAAGAGAGATTCAAGGTGTATGATGTTGCCTTTACTGGGGCAAATGATACACACCTTGCTGATTACCCTAGGAAAAGTGCTTTGTTCCAGCACAATGTAACGTGCTACTCCTCAGATAGCTCTGCAGAAGTGACTGAAATCTCTTGTCCTACAGAATTAAAATTTTATTTAGTGCAATAAGGCGATTTAGGAAAATTATGACACCTGCAATGAAGTTTGCCACTACGATTCTGCCTGCACTAACTCATACGGGTCAATAGACACAAAGTGCTAGCTCATACAAATGCAATATTTATGCATTTATACCTCACATGGATTCCACATGATCTCAGATCTCAGGGGGGGATATTAGCATATCCATATGCAACAAAAGTCTATTTCTAATACAGTTAATAAGGTCAAGGTAATTTTTAAAGCAAATGAGTCCTGCAGCTATCAGTTGTCTTCCTTCATTTCCTATGTATTCTGAGATTTTGAAATTCTAGAGCTTGCTTTTCTAATTAGCTACAAATATGCAAATAATACAAATTTGAATAGCTTATTAATTAATTTCATATATATCCATGAAATTGTCAAGCAGTAATCTTATGGTTCCATGTACTTAAGGTAAGTATAAGGAAAGTAATTTGCTTTAATTTGGTTATGCAGATTACCCTAGATTGACAATTACTGGACAGTTAATGACTGAGTCACTTCTTACGCATCTGAAAGCTCTTTTTTTCCCCATGACTTTCAGCAGAGGAGAACAATTGGTAAAGTATGGCTATGCAAATTATTCTTAATTTTCAGGATGTTTTAATAATCCTTCTCATTAACTCTGGGAAAATGATGAGTTCAAGTCTTATGGTAATCAAGCTTGGGGGGCACCTGAGAAACAAGCATGTGTTAAATGCTATCAGAGATGTAGTGCTTATCTGCAGGTACAAGTACTGATCTGACTCAGAGAGGCAGGTGCATCTTGCCTGTGTAAAGCCCTAGAACAACTGGATAGAAAGGCTTTGAAGAAAAACTGAGCCATGAAAATAGATGTTGAAAGGCTACTTGCATGCAGGACCTTTTACTTTGGTTTTACAGGTGGAATGATTTCAAGGATTGTCCAGTTTGAGTATCAGCTGAGTGGAGTTTTTCCTTATTTGAGCACCTCTGCCTGATGCCTTGTGAGACGGAGTGGACTTCTTTCATTCAACTTGCCTTTTCACTTGACCAGTTCTTGGTCCACAGGGCTCCCGAAGGAGGTAATCAGGACGTCCTGGTCCAGAGCAGACTGAGGAGTATGACGCTGGGAACAGACCAGACCACTGAGCAAGACAGAGAGAGTACAAGTGTGGTATCTGGAGTTCCCAGGTCTCCAGCTCTATTACTATCCATGCCAATGGTTACCTCATTACTGTCCATAACTACTCCAGTGTGCATCACTGTCTTTACTATGGCAAAGTCATAATGGCTTCTAAACACCACATCCGGCAGTGTATTTATCACTGTGCTGGAAAGGGTAGTCTTCTTTTCCTCCACCTCTTCAGGAAGTTTTATATTCTCTCTTGCATTGATCGTTATTCTCTTTTCTTTTCTTTCTTTCCCCTCTCATTGTGTGGAAGGGAGAGAGGGAGGGAAGTCTGTGGGGCTGGTTTTCCAAAAAGGATCACAGCCTGTATCTGGCTGGTTTTTACTAATTACAAATGACAGTTCTTTTCATATGCAGGTTCTCCCATCCTAAACACCCAAATAAATCCATCATCTTGACTTCTTATCTGTACCACTGTTGTGAGAGAACAGCTGCTCTGGAAGGCTTCAAGAAGAGAGATGGTCTATGGCACGGCTTGGCCTGCTAAGGTTCTTGTGTACTAAGATCATGCCACTGATTTTGATCTTGAAATGAAAAGGAAGAAAGAGACTGTTCAAAGCATTCATAGCAGTCATTTTGTTACTTTAAATACATGCTGATGTGTGCTGTATAAGGTAAGGATTTTTCCATTTCTTGTAACATCCCACAGCCTGTCTTGGAAAGAATAATGGCAGCAGAGTTCTTCTCTAAGATGAGTTTCCTGAGCCACAGGTAGGCAGCAGCTTTCCTTGTCTCCAATGCCTTGCAATACTGCTCTAGTATTGAGAGGAAGAGTAACATCTACTAGCTTCATCTTCCCTGAGGGCCGATAATTTAAGGAATCAAGCAAAATCCTGAAAGCATGTCCCTTTTTTTTTTTTTTTTTGTCATGGCTGTGCCTATCTTCAGAGCACTGGCTGTTTGAACACTTCTAAAGGTATATGCTAATTCCTTATTAATTAGCTGATAGTATTCCATGGTCTGGGAAAATGATAAAGAAGAAGGAAAAACGAAGGAGAGATTGAAACTTGGTCCCCTTTGTGTATCAGTGTTAATAGGGTTTCCTCGGGTAGGGTCACCTGCCTCGGGCAGGAAGGAGGATGGACACCTTTGTACTTTGTAGGGCTCCCTCTGTGAAGAGGCTTGCTGGGAGCTCAGTATGAAGGGTCTACTGAGGTGCAGTTGGCAGGAGCGTGTGAATCCGGAAGGAAGATTGAGTAGCATCTTTGCAACCCCTGTGTAACCAATGGATAATTACACTGGTCGTGTTAAGGTCAGAAGGAAGCCTGCAGTCTGCAGCAAAATATCCACTTCCTCAGGATGATACCTCCTCTGGGGACTAATGGAGCCAGATGGAGACTTGGTCATGACTAGGTTTTTCCAGGGAGGCAGGCAGGCAGTCCACCAGCTCAAAGACTCTGCATGCAGTGTTGCCTCAATCCTTCCTTTGGCAAGCCCAAAGCCTCTTGGACAGGGTGAAGATGAATAAGCCATCTTATGCTTTGATGAAGGTGCTGAAAGAAAACTGCACATGCCATTGAAAACAGCAGAAAACCCAATCCACCTTCCTTCAAATGCAACAGGGCTATAGACTGCAAGAGGCAATAGATACAGTTGAACCAGCAGCCCCTGTTACTTTTGGGTAGTAAACCTCTGCTCAAGGGAGAGTAGGCAGAGTTACCAGCAGCCCAAAGAGAGAGTTTGTTATGGACCATTTTCACTTGAGATTTGTAACAGTTAGTATTTAATTCCCAGCCTGTGTGTTTTCATTGCCTTTTAAATTACAAAGTTATTTAAATAATGATGATGCACAAGGTTTCCTAGAATACAACAGCCTACAGAGTCATACTGGATTTCTGTATAGGTTACAATAAAGCCTACAAACCATTCTGGGATTGGAAATGCCAATCATAGACAATATCAGAGCACGTTAGAAGTGGTAATGTGGAGATGGCAGGTGGCTGTTACAAAGTTAGTGAGCAACATTTTTTTGTTCTACAGGTTTCCCAAGAATAAATGATTACTGATCTGATGAATTCTTTGGCTAAAAAAAATAGTAGGGGTAGTTAGATGATATGTAATGCTCACTGTGTGTCATTTACTATATTCAAGTCTGGGCAAACAGTTGAGCCTCAAAATCCCTAGCTCTAACTCTCGGTTTGTTTTAGTGCCTTTCTATTGCCAAGTGTTTCTTTACTGCTGAGGCATCTTTGCCTTCAAGCCTGTTCAGCTTAGGAAAAGATGTCACTTGATCTGGCTTGGGGTGAACCAGATTTTCTCCCAGTCACTCAAACAAGGCTCAGGAGACAGCACTGCTGACTGGTATCTCTTGTTTAAAACCGGATTTTGAGAGAATGACTGGGATGTGACTAGCTGGGATGTCCTATTATTCTGCAACAGTTTTACTAGCAGTTAGAGCCAGAGACACGTTTTTTGGCCATCAATTATCTGACCGTAAGCAGCAATCCAGTCTCTACAGCTACGTCATCTGGACACAGCAGGGAATGGATCCCATTTAGCAGACATCTAGGAAGATATATGAAGCAGAAGTCATTCTGTTGGCATGTTGTGCCAGACCATCTCCACAAAGAACAGCCCAATGAGGGAAGGTAAGAGCACAGCCATTTCAAAAACTGTTGTCTAGTGAGAAGTAAGAAGAAAACCCTTATGTTTGCCTGGCTGGTACATATGAGGGTAGAGGGAATGGGGCAGGATCAAATAAGGATGCTACATTAACTATATTAGAAAGGGTAAAATTGGTTTATATGTGTTTATCTTTGATCACAAATCTGGCTGGGAGGCCACATTCTCTTGCCTGCCAGCAAAAAAAACCCATAATCAGGTCTTTATAGAATGGCAACCTCAAAAATTTCTGTGCATTTAGGTTTCCAAAATGGTACCCATCACCATGCTGCACTGCTGCCGAAGTGCCTGGCACAAAAGCCTTCACAAAGGTGAACAGCTTTTCCCCTGAACTCATGGTACCTTAGCTGAAGACAGACAGGAAAAATCACTGATACGGTAGGTAAAGGGGAACTAATTACTGCCTTTCTGAAATCTGCTCTTAGGAATGGGAAACGTGATCTCTGCTTCCCAAGATTTCAGCAAAATTTGGAGAAAGTTACAGGCGATAAGAAGATGGAAGAGAAAAGAAAACTAAAGAGGAAAACAAGTAAAATATTTGTGTCTTTTCCCCCATTCCATCACGTTCATTGCTTTCATTGCAACTGGCAGTGCAATCTGGAACCAGTTAGCAGATCTCTAAATATGCATAATAGTATGAGATGGTGCACAGAATGAGGTCTTGGAGGACCAGTGTTAAAAGCCCTTGTAATTTGAATGAAGAACAGAAGCTTTTACTGCAAACGTGAATGAGTGAAACACAAGGGACTGTGCACCCCTTATTACTGCAATCTGCGTGTGGAGAAGAGAATCGCTGGAAAATTCCTTGGGCATTCTTAGCAAAGTAGGTCTTAGAGAATTAAATACCAGAAAACATCTTTCACTGCTTCAAGGAATTGCCCTAGGTGACAGAATTAGCTGGATTTGAACTCAGCTGAGCACCTTTTTTTGACCATTTAACTATGGTGCTTAGGTAGCTATCATTAATTAACATCAATATATTCAGAGACAATCTAAGGAATAGGAGTCAGAGTTATTTCTATGGATTCATATAAAGATACAATCTCTAATAGAGTTCAGGGAAAGTTAAAAGAAACGTTTGCTAGGCAAAAGGAATTATTTATACTGGCTAGTGAGCAAATGGAAAATATAACCAGCCTCAGGTAGCTCTAATGTTTTTTATTATTTTTTTCTTCAGAATGTTTTAACTAGCTTTGTGGAAAAACATATTGGAATTAAAAGGAAAATGAAATATAACTGTATTATATTACAAATGTTGATGCCAGAATATTGTAATATTTTTTAAGGTGATGTGATGTGATAGAAAAATGACAAGAAAAATTAAACACTGGTCAGAACAGCTGGTTATGCACTTTTTAAAGAACTCTTTGTACTAAAATGAACATGTCACACACTTATTTCACCACTGAACCAACACAGGACAAGGCCTGTGGTATTTTGTGTTCCTACTATTAGCTATTATTGTTATTCTAACAATGATTTACAGTCAAATAAGAAAACAGGACCTCTGTAAAAGCCTTAAAACCCACCAATATTTAGGGCATGTGAAAGCTTGCAGTAATTAAAAGCACAATCCATTCCTCAGTGCAGTCAGTGAGATGCCATGCCCCACCATCTTTAAAGAGAGCTCAGGAGGACTCCAGACAGGTTTGTGCATCAACTCTTACAGCTACAGGGATATCTATTTTTCTTTTCACTGCTTTTTCAATTAGCTTTTAAGAATTTGTTCTCCTGGATTCTTTATCTTCTGTTTCTCATATTTTGATTAACTAGTATGTGTGTAGCTAAATTTATTCAGTAAGGCAAATTTATTTTTATGCTACTCTTAAATCTCCCCTGCATTAAAATACCTTCTGATTATTCCATGCACCTGGAATAATGTTGGAAGTCAAGTACAACAAGTAGTTTTGTGGAAATCATAATACTGAGATATTACCTCAAAACTGAGTAGTATGAAGTGTCTTTCAAAGTGGGAAATATATGCTTTCTTCTCATGGTGCTATATTGCTAGTCATCAGTAACAGCTCAAATACTCAGGTAAACTGAGGAAGGAGTAATTCATGTTTACTGTCCTCTTTTTTTTTTAAAAAAAAAAACATACATTTTTTTCTGTTTGCCTGCATTTCAAATAGATTTTGTTACAGAAGAAGCTGTGCAGTTACCAAAATCACCTCTTTGAATGGGCAAATCACACCAAGAACTCTGGAAACGCACTCAGAATACCAACATTTTTAAGCCAAAAGATTAAAAAAAAAAAAGAGGCCCCATCTTCATGACAAAAATATACGTAAGTAACAACAACATGACCCTGTTCAAACATGGTTGTGGTCAGATAGTCTTATCATACTTATTTCTCACCGACTCATACTTATTTCTCACCAACACAAGACGAAAAACATGCATTAGAATTGTTGATTAAGTACAGGAGGTGATAAAATTCAAATCGATCTAAGCCTAATTTAGGTAAGAGTTCAGGGAGGGTCTTCTGATATTCACCAAAGGCAAAATAGAGCACTAGCATTTACCGCTGCTGCAGCTCACAACCATGCTTCAACGCGTCTTCCTACATACAGAAGCTGGGGCCACCTTGGTGTGTTACCTGAATTATTCTAGCTAGAAAATCACCACCAGATATTAAAAAAAAAGCAAACTAAATCCAACCCCAACCCCATCCCCACCCCCCCACCCCCAATCCCATCAATTTTATCAGTAGTTTTTCCAAAAAGTAAACAAGTCATATATACATACATATACACGCACACAGGGATAGCTCAGGACTATGTACAACTTCTAGTATGGCAGCAGTAAAGGTATGACAAACACAAGATGTCAAAAGAAGCCACTGTGCTTCTCCAGCCCTTTGCTACGTAATTTAGAGGCCTCTGCTACCCAGATGGCATTTGAAAAAGAGAGAGAGAGAAGGAAAGAGGGAGGGGGGTGTTTTCTGCCTCTTCCAGAATGTTTGGGTAAATGAGCTTGCAAGTTCTAGGAATTGCAAAGATTTGGGTCCAGTGGCAGCTTAAGGCCAAAATCTGAGCAGCAAAGGGCATGGAAGCAGAGAGAACCAGACAGGCAGAGACAGAAAGACAGACAGACGCAGCGACAGAGATGAATGCCAGTCTCAACTGAGGTGTAGGCTAGATGTATGTCGTCCTTCCACCGATCCTTGCTCCCATTGTGGGGGGGTGTGTGTGTACAGGACTGTGTCAAAGGGGCCAACCACTCCAGTCCTTGCACTAGCAAAATGCCCTAGGGCAGTTCTGCCTGAATAAGGACTGCAGGATTTAAGCTGGTTCTCTGCCTTCAGACACATTGATTGAGGGTGAAAATGAACTTGTGAGGTTTAGTGTGGCTGGAGACGAGGGAGAGGAAAGCAAGGGAGAAAAGGAAGAAAGGCAAGGGGTGGGTTAAAAGGGAGAAGGGCAGGAGAAGGTGAGAGGGAGGCTTGAGTAGAGGCTGTCAGATATTCCAAAGAATGGGAGCAGGAGCCCATGACAAATCATATGAAGCCTCTTGACAACAAAAGCAAGATGACTTTAAGAAAAGGCCCCATGTGCCTGATTTAAGCCTGAGCTGCTTTACTTCAGATATAAAAAAGACTAAAGAAGAATTCACTGCACAGGTCTCCAAGAATTCCTGGGAGCTGAATGCTTTAGTATCTCTCTGGCCTTACTTCATCAGTACTCAGGAAGCAACCAAGCTGCAACCCTCTGCTGACTTCCTACTAGAACTTGGAAACCTTTTCAGAAGTGCAAGACAATAAAGTACTCAACTCTCTTGATTATCTGACAGACAAACACCAAACCGCAGGCCTGGGCACAACAGACCTAACCGATATTTTCTAGAAGAAATAATACTGCAAGATGGGTTTTGGGTTTCTCTGACCTTCTTCCTCAAGCACCCAGGTACTACCTGTCCCAGATGCTACCATGCATCATATCACACACAACACTGTACTTTCCTTTTTTTAACTCCTGTCACCTCTCCCATTAAAAAACCCCACCACTGCCATCAACCCTCAAAACAGTTGCATTGCTCACTCTTGGGAAAACAGGCACTGCTACAACAGGAAGGCAATGCAGGCAGGGAAATATTCCATTATTTCACGAAAGCTGGCAAGTCATCAATTCCCTATCCTGATAGTTCTCATCTCGTACCCATGCATAACCCCCTGGCTCATCACACCTACTGTATCGCATCATGTATCTGCCACAGGAACCTCCTTCTCCTTTGTACCTCCTGCAGTTTTCACAGACACAGTCAAACATGCAAGTATGGTCACTGAGTGGAACAGGTGGGATGATTACCAGTCCACGTGGTTGCTCAGTCATCCTCATGCACTCCCAGACACAGCTGATTTTTTAAGTATTTGCACACGCAGACATGCTCAGAGGCATCAGCAGAAGCCCTCAGCAACAGGCTCACAGGTAGGTGCAAGCCCTCCCTCCACAACATCCTTTCAAGACAGACAGACAGAATCAAACACGTTACAATCCCACTGCCACTGGTACCTGCACTGGTGCTTTGGAGACACACGTGCTCCCACTTGAAAATGCCTCTGCAGCTCTCACACATCTGCACACTGCGAACTGCCTGCTCCAGCTGGATGGAGGGACACAGGGACTCATCCAGCTCAGTGGGCACCACTATGAGGGTCATTTTGGTGGCAAACGGAGACTGAGCTACAGTGAGTCTTTGGTCTGACACTGGAAGGGGTAAGAGCGATGGAAAAAGGACCCTATGGACCAAAGACGTGTCAGATAGCCACATTAGCAGCTTTTGCAGTGACTCAGGGCCTGACCGTTTTTCTTTCATCACACCGGGCAGTGCAGCACAGAGCACAAAACGAATTTGATTTCCCCCTTTGACACAGCATAACAAATACTAATAAGCGACTTTCTTTGCCTGGAGGAGGAGACAGCAAGCTGTCAGTCAGCTTCACAGCACTCAACTCCAGGCTGTGTTTGCTGATGCGGAAAGGAAGGAAACACAAGCCTTTGCCTGGGGCTACTTCTGGGACAATATACTCCAAATTTCCTGGCTTTTATTCAACTTCTATAACATTCTCTTTCCTGTTGTTATTGTAATAGCTGGTATTAATTTTTACCATCTTTTACCATCTTAATGTTTTTTTCCTAAGGATCTTAAAGTGTCTTGTAAATATTGATGACAATGCTTTCTTAATGTAGGGAATAATAGCAATCTCCATTTTACTGATAGGGAGACTGAGGTATAGGGATCTAATAATGGAATTCAACCCACAGGCTCTACCTCCTAGGCCCCATATATTACATCATCTTTCATGTTATTCCCCTAAAGACATTCTTGGACTCAATACTTAAAAGAAGCTGTCACACTGTAGATGTAGTCTCCGCCTTGGAAATTCTTTTTCTAATAGCAGATTAGAAAGTCCTCCTCTCACTCTTTAGTTACTTAATAAATGGCTTAAGAGTGGCCCGAAACAGAATTAATGAGTATTTCCAGACAATTATGAAAAATTCTTCATTTTGTGGCTACGAAGTTAGTTGTGTAACAGTTACTGAGAAGCAGAGCTCTGAAAAAGCAGCTTGAAAGCAAGGCAATTCAAAAATGAATTGGGCAGAGATTGTGCCACTCTGAAGTTTTCAAACCCACCAGATTTTAACCTGCCCTGTGCCCTTTGCACTTACTCAGTCATGTTAGATGTACCTCTGTGTGTCTGTGAAGCTGTTTGAGGGAATTGAGATGTTCCCAAATTGCAGCAAACAAGTGGGCCTAACATGATGCGATTGGACTTATCACTTGACATATCTCTACCTCATGGAGATGTTTTACGTGGAGGCTTCCTAAAGGACTCAGAAGTGCTGAAGGCAACCTGGGTCCTACCTCATGAGTACATGCCTTCTCACTATTTTTGAATGCACAGCCATGCTAACAAAAATAAGCTGAGCTTACCATGCAAGTGTATACTCACCCACAGGCATGCAGACGAACATGCCTACATACAGGACACTCTCAGATACAAACACCCACTCATAAGCAAGTCAGACTTGCACAGAAAGATAGCCGCATTGGCTTGGAAAAAAACATTCATAGTCTCAGTTACATACACCACAACCTATGTGTCTCCATCAACAGCCATTCCCAACACAACTATGTATGAAATACAGATGTTTGTCAACACGCTTTCTTTCCTTCACACATGAATTCACGTCTGTACAATCTCTCATGAATTTGTAGCCCATACAACAGGCATCCAAACACATTCAGGAACATAGACTACAACCAATGAAGTGCACACTCACATATATCTTAACGAAGGTTTTGGTCTGGGAAATTCCTTTTCAAGAAATAAAAATGATTGTCAAAAGGACAAAACAGAGCATGGGGGACTGCACAAATAGATGCAGAAGAATATCTACACACACATTGTGGTGCCTGTCAGTCAGGGTTCCCATCGCAACTAAAAGTTATCACAGCTCAGCACCTGCTGGCTATGCTTGCCCTGGGTGCAAACAGCTAGTGAACCTCACAGAGAAATCAGGCTTACGTGCCTGTGGCCACATGTCAAACTATCCTGTGCCAAGTGTCTCCCTTTTCCCAAACTGACCACAATAAAAGCTGTCCCTTCGCTCCAAGAGCAACACCTTCCAAAACCCTACCACAAAAATTCTTCAGCTTCTAAGGAGTTGGGCAGAAACATCTTACCTGCACCTGACCAGGTGAAACACCTCCAATTAGTGGAGTTAATTGGCATTTTAGGGTTTTTCTTTCTTTTTCAGACTCCAGGTGTCTTGGAACAAGATAAGACAGGGTACAGAAACACAAGGCAGGGTTTTCTTAAACCCACAAACAGCAAGAAAGCAACAAGCTCCTGAGGAGAATTGGAGAAGTGTATCTGATAAACTGCCTCACACTGCTTGGGAAGATGACAACTGTCTGTCCAAGATGGGCTGCTACTTCCAAAGCCCATCTGCTACCAATGTAACATATCAAGTGCTGCTAGCAGGAAGGGAATCCGACAGGACAAACCAACATACAAAACATTCTCTTATTCAATAAGGGTTATAAGTGCAAAGGGATTTCAGAACATTTCAGTACAATCTCCATCCATAGCTGCTGCTCATTTATCAGTGCATCAAAGGATTGTGCAAGTTTTTAGTAACAAACATTAGAAACTAGTAGCAAAGGACTTGCCTAGATAAAAAGAGAAGATTTAAACATGCCAGGTAACAAAAAAACATGTGCAGAAATCTGTAAAAACTGTATAGAAGGAAAGGATTCTTTAGAGGAAACAGAGGGACCATCATGCAATACCCTTCAAAACCATTACTAAGAGAGTCAAGGCCGCTCCAGCTGCCTCCTCAACTAAGACAGGTGATGGTTGCTTGGACAGAGGCGCGCCCCCATTTCTCATAGACTTCTATAACCGAAAACTGGATTGTAGGCCTTGGTTGACATGAACTTGAATTTAGACAGGGAATGGAAAAGAGAGGGAGCCTTGTCAGTGGTAATTAAGCACACCAGTACAGATAGCCCTGGAGACTGAAGATCAGAACATAGCGTGATTAGCAGCAGCGTGACCTTCTCAACAACATGCTGAGAATGAATGTGATTTATCCTGCTTAAATTTAGCACCTGAGAGCTGGGTGTCTAGACGAACTTAAGAAACCTAGACACTCACCAGTCACTGGATAGATACCTCTGAAGAGCAATTCATTTTCCCTATTATAGACATAAACAGGAAGGTACCAGTTGGCCCCAGTAGGTGTGTATTTCTCTCCACAAACTTTAAGAGGAGGCATGGGTGACTGACTCCTTCTCAGGTGACTAAAGTTTAATGAAATGTATATCAAAGTGTCTTAACCCATGACATAAAAAGTTCTTTAATTTATAGGAGATTACTGTGAATTTGTTCAAAAAGATCCATTAAATTTTCCCTTCTGTACAGGGTTTCTGAATATTATAGAAAACCATTTCTTTATCAAAACACAAGGATTTTCCTCCTTTCTGCTTAGAAGACTTTTCACATACATCTGTGAGGAAAACCTTGCTGATTATTAGAATAAATCATCTCCAGTTAACTGTGCTTATTTCCTCAGTATTCATGTACAGTTCTGCTTCTATGGACAAGTCCTTATATCTCTTTAGTAAAAGGGTAACCAAAATTGTTCACGACATTCTGGGAAAGATGTTGTAAGCAATTATTTGTGTCCAGAAATTATGACATTTAAGAGATGTAAATGAAAAGTTAATTTTCAGTTAGAAACTATTTTCCATTCTCTCAAAAGACAAGGAAAATAGACCAGTGTCAAATAAAATATTTCATTTATTCTAAATCAAAATAGTACAACTTGAATAAATGTCCCTGTTTCTGAATTTAAAGAAAACTAAGCTGAAGAGAAATTAAACTAGAACAAAGGTATGAAAAAATTTTGCTTGGAAAGTTCCAAGTAAGGCATTTTGATTTTTTCAAAATATTGCCTACCTTTTCCCCTAAACACAGCACTGAGTGAAAACTATGCTGTCACTTTTCTGCTTGCAATGGATTGCCTAGTACACAAGTCCAAGCTAAAATGTTTATTCAACAGACATATCATTTTGCAAATTCATGATCAATTTGCTCTTCATTAACATATTTACAGCAATTTTCTTTCAATCTTTATTTTCCTGGCCTTGCTAAGCTGGATTTTGCAGTGTTTCTGCTCATAAACTCACTGGTCTTTCTTTCGGGAATCTGTGTTTACTGCCTGCCCTCTGTCTCTTTTTCCTGTAATTCTATATCCATCCACCTCCAAAAAAAAAACAGAGGGAAAAGTTTGCCTGATGTGATTTATTTCTTGAACACCAGCTGCTCATTTCAGTCTCCATGGCTCATTCAAACCTTCACCTGTCTGTTGAGATGGGCACCAGTTGGGCTGATCAGCATAAATTGTGTTGGTGGAATTTGTGAGATGGAGCAAACCAGGTTGCAAACACAAAAAAATGGCTTGAATCTCTGTCATTTTGGATTTGGGGGGGGGGGCTTTCTGTTTTTTTTTTTTTTTCATTTTATGCACATTTTTCAAATGAGAAAATTAACACGAGGAGCAGGTTCCTCTAAACAGACACGATTTGGTCTTTTATTTGTTTTGGAGGAAGGCTGGGTGAGGAGGCACAGGGAGGATTCCTGGTTTGGTTCCCGCAGTTCCACCTCAAAAGAAGGGACCTTTAGACCTCTGTGGGGTGGAGAGTACTGAACAGCCATGGGAAGCAAAGCATAACAATGGGTAGACCAAAGTGCTGGCCTAGGACTATTCTAGCAGCTTCCCATGGTACAAATAGCTTTTTCATTTACACTCCACGTTTCCCATCACTTTTCCTGCTATACAGTTTAATTCATGCCAGGAGGATTATGAAGGGAAGAAAATGATGCAACAGTCAAAAAGTCCTTTAATTCGTTCCAAAAATTAAAACTGAATAAAAAGAAAACAAAACAAATTAAAAAAAAGAAGAAAGAAATTAAAAACAAAACAAAAAGCTCTGAAAACAAACTCAAAAGAAGGGAGGAAGGGGGAGGAAAAAAAAACCCGGGAAAGACAAATGAATGTTAGAGCAGGCACGATCATGGACAGACGCCAGCTACTTACGTTCACCTCGGTGATTGCTATATCAACAATGCTACCCACAACAATCAAGGCGTCAAATGTATTCCATGCATCACAGAAATAGTGCTGCATGTGGCAGAGAAGCCAAGGAAAGAGAGAGAAAGGAAGAGAAAGAAAGAATGAGAGAGAGAGAGGAGGGAGAGAAAGAGGAGAAGGGAGAAAAGAGGGAAAAAAAGTAAAAAGTAAAATAAAATAAAATAAAAAACAAAACAAAACAAAACAAAGCATGAAAGAGGGAGAGAAGAGGAAAAAAATAAGAAAAGAAAGAGGTTACGTGGGCATATTAAATAGTCTCTTACCACTCTACAGTATTGGTTGCTCAAACCTCTGTAACGTTTCACATGATGGAGGGTATCAACAAAAGCCTGGTTAGTCAGAAAGTTACACTCAAGCATGTCTACCTTTTGGAGGGAAAAAAGCACACACACCCCAAACTCTGTGCACTTTCACCAGTCACAGCCTTGGGGCCAGCTATGACAAGTGAAAAAGAAGGAGGCATTTCCCCCCCTCTTTTTTTTTTTTTTTTCCCTGGGAGAAGGAGAAGGACGACGGCAAGTTCAATAAAAGCATGACTAGAGGGAAAAAAAAACAGAAAAAAAAAGATAAAGGAAGAGAGAAAGAAAGAAGGAACAGCAGAGGAGGAGGAGGTGGTGGTATCCTGGGGAGGGTAGAGTAATACTCACATTAGTTTCACTGAGAATGACGTCTATAATGCTGCCAATTACGATGAGGAAGTCAAAAACATTCCAAGGATCACTAAAGTAACCCTACATAAGGAAGGGGCAGGCAGGATGGGGATTAAAAAGGAATGTTAGACAGACAAAAACAGTTCAAAATTACCATTAGAATTACTGCCCTGATATCTCTGAAGGTTTTCCTCTGAAGTTTACTTGTCGACTCTCAACCTGTAACCCAGTCCTGGAATCCCTGACTTGTGTGAGCAGCCGCTATCAAGCTAATGTGATCCCAGGGCAGCCACTTCTCCCCTCTGATTCTGGGATGGCAGGGTGAAGGGAAGTCACGTAGATCGCTTTGAGCATGGCTGCTCACAGGAGTAGGGCTTGCAGGACCACTTCCTCCAGACATCTCTGATTCCTAGCAACACAGCACCCTTCCCCAGTTGGCTTAGATTTAACTGGGGGTATAGTAAAAGAATGGCATCATGTGGTTCTCTCAAAAAAGTTCTCCCCTTCTGCCAGTGCGAATATCAATCCACCAGTCCATGTTCCAGCTGTAATGCTCTCTGCTGGCATTGGAAACGTCTGGCTGCCATGTCATGATGGAGCAGAGGGCACAGTTGAGCTGAGGATCTGCCGTTTAAACCTCACTGGTCGTCACTTTTATCTTTAGCCAGCTACAATGAGTGTTACAACAGCGATTAGCCTAACAGTTTCTCTTACTAATGCTTTCACTCCTGTCTTGAAACTAGTAAGTGGGACTGGTATTTTTGTTACTCTGAAAGCACGTCTGCACCTCAAAGTGAAAGTGTGAATGCAGCACATGCTGGTGTATCCCACCAGGAAGCGGTAAGGACAAGGGCAAAGTTGGCTTTAGCATGTCCTAAGAGTGAGACTTCTTGCTCACTCACAGTAGAGATAGCACCACAGCATCACTGCATCATCAGCTGTCTGGGATAATCTAAGCCATATCTGCTAACATGTGCTAAACTTGTACCTTCACTGTGCCCCCTTCACTTTAAACCCCTTTGGGATCTATCTCAAACATCTCATTGTCTTAAGCAGGGCTCAGGAGATGCTAACCAGCACTGCTTGCCATCTTCATCCTGCATGATTTTCAGCTGGGTGGGCCATAAGGATACAGGATCCTTTTGGAAAAGGTCCTGTTCAGGCCAGGAGGTGAGCTTCTGTATGACAAGTCAACATCGCGAGCAAAGAAAACTTATCTTTGCTCACTGAACACCTGTGCCAGCCTCTTCTCCTTGTTCTGCAGTCCTAAGAGGAGGCACACATAAAATTCTCCATCCTCCTTTTATGTGTTTGGTTTTGTGAGCACGGGCTAATCTGACCTCCCTGCTTCCCAGCTGCAGCATGTCTCCAGTGAGACTGAACCCAAGTTGCACTGCGAGTGCTATTCTTAGCTAGAGAGTCAGGTCATGGGTAAAGTGTGAGTCTGTGTTCCCAGGCAGTGTTGCAGAAAGCAAAAAGGAGGAAAAAAAAAAAAAAAAAATTAAAAAACCCAAGCACTGGCACTGCACAAGCCAGGCTTGGGAACCTGAAATTACTGTGGGTTCAACCATCACATGGAGCAGGTCCTGGCAAAAAGTGTCTTTCCAAATGCTGAAACATTGCCTCCAGGATGCTTTGAGACTCACAGTTATAAACTGTGTTATGTCTGGGGCAGGAAAAACAAAAAAGGATGAAGTAGAGGAAGCCACTGCCCAGATGGTTCCACATCAACGAAGAGAGCTGGTAGTCTGGACTTTGAAATCTTCTCCAGAAAACCAGAAAAGAGCGTGTTTAATTCTGCAGCCTGAAACAGGCAAATCGTAGCAGATCTACACTGGGAGGAGTAATCATCCCATGGCTACGCATTACTACACAATTAGCTACAACAGGGAGGAAGGAAACAGGAGCAAAAGCAAACTCAGAGAATATTATTATTCAGCGTCCAGCCTAGAAAATACACAACAAATATTAGAATGAATTCAGTGGTGGTGTCCAGCATCGTTAGCAACCAGATGGACCTGGAATAAAACTGTAATTAGGCTTCACCAAGAGGAAAGGGAGGGAGAGAACAACAGATTAAATTGTAGAGGCAAACACATTTTGAATAAAGGACAGACAGAGACCATACAGAGTTGCAAAAAGTGGCTTTGCAGCCTGATGTGACCTTGACAGAGCGTACACTTGCAGGATCAAAAAGAACAGAGTAGAAGACAACAGACCCAATCCTCCTGCCCCTGTTCATGTGCACAGTCCTGCTGAAGGCAGTGGCACTGCTCTCATGCTGATTGAATACATGCATTCAATAGCATGGCTATCTTCCATTTCCTTCTCAAATTGCATAGTTTAGGAACTTTTCAGGATTTCAGCAGGAACACAAACAACTCCACAAAACCCCAGAGTTTGCTTTTAGGCAACTACAAGGGTGAAGATCCAAAACATGTTCTTCAGGTTTTGCCCATGAAAACAAAGACTATCTAATTTTAAATCTATGGTGATGAATAGGTAGCTATGTTTACTGTGATTGGCGCCACACTGCAAGAATCTTTTTGGTATAACCAAATTCACAATTTCATTGTTTCTTTTTACTGAGCAACTCCAGGCAGAAAGCCCAATAGCTACTGCTGTTGCTAAAACAACATTTGCTGTTAGTACAAAACTCAGGTGACAAACAGCATCAAATCCAGTCCTCAGACGACCACTGAAGACAGTGAATTAAATTTTGCTCTCAGTTGCAGTAATGCAACCTCACTGAAAGCAATGACACTGCACCGACACAGCACATCTCAGAAGAGACTCATGCCTAGAAAGAAAATGTCTCTTTTTCATTGCTATCACAAATAGCTGCTCTGGAGCTTTGTGACACCACGGCACATCTGGAGTCACTCTGCTAACTTCTGTGGAGGTTTACACTGTTTGGTTTCTCCCAGAATGCTCTGCTGAGTCTCATCAGATAGGTCCTTGCTTGAAAGTCATGGGCTAGTCTCCTCTGGGATCACAGAAAGAGCATTACTGTGGTATGCTATTGTGTGGCTGTAAGGTGAACTCAAGAGAGCTCTTCTCTTCCTCCTGTACCTCTTAGATGAGAGAGGAACCATGGATATGAATGCAGTTTTACTCAACCCCACATCCAACAGGACAGCGTTGAAATAAGGAAACATTAATTTTAAAACCTTCCTTTCCTCCTCATTTGCTCCTTCTGTGTTTCAAACAGAAAGGTGGAAAATAGGAGGATATTATTCACAGTAAGAGAGCTCAGAGAAAACAGAGAATGTAGACCCTTCATTTGCGTGCAAGGTAATGGAATCCTTCCTTAAAAATCCACCTTCTTAGAGACATTTACCTACAAATGGCCATGTGTTTACTTAGCTTTGGCTCAGACCTCATAAGCTTGTTGGGAGTTATGAGTATATATTGAGAGTGAAACCCTTGGGGACTTCCCTCTTGCAACCTCAAAGTACCTCTTCAGGCCACATTCCTCACTGGAGGGTACCAGGGTGGCTAATGAAAGACAAGCTGAATGAAGGAAGAGCTTTTGCTCTAATGAAGAGGTTGTACTTAGAAAATATTTTTCCCATCAGAAAGTTCTGTATACTTTTCCCAAGGGGGTGGAGGTCTGACTGGAAATGAATTGATGGCACTGTTTGTTTTTGCAGTACAGGAATTTAGAGTGTAATACCATATTTTACCCTTAAAGGGAGACGCTTGACTCTGATTTAGCTGTATAATTACATGTCACATAATGGCAGCCTCAAGGGCTTACTGGGTAATGGTAGTCACCCTCTTCTGTGGGATGTCTTTGGAGATCGATGAAGCTTTTGGGGAGAAAGGAGGACAGAAAGAGACCAGGAGGATTGGACTGAATATCCAGGAAGCATGAAATAGCCCCACCTTTAGAGTATATTTTTTCTCAATTTTTTTATTTCCCCAAAGGTAGCAAAGGATAGTTGCATCATCACATGATCAATAAGTTAACAAAAGGCTGAGCATAAATATGCAGTAGCTGACTGGAATGGAATCTCGTTTATGCCAGGGGAGCAGACATCCGTAGCATTTCAGAATGAGTATGCCAATCATTTGTATGTTTCCTCATTGCTGAGATTAGCCATCGAAGAAGCTGGGGTTTGTTTTGGTACAGGCGGAGCCACTGAAATCTCTGGAGACCATTTCTTTCACTTTTTGTAAATATGTGATCCTAAATGCAATATCTAAGAAGCATCATTAACAGTAGGGAAAAACTACAGTCTATGTGAAGGTCTGAGCTCCGGGTCACCTGGGGACAATAATAAGAACATGCAGTGGCTGGAGAGCTATGCATCTACACCGAAGCACGGAAATCATCAGAGGAAGGGTGCTGTTGAGCCATGGTACCAGCTCGGTTTCCAGCATCCAGCCCTGTCGGAGCTGCAGGGGTTAACTGAGGTACAGTTATTTATGTGCTTAGTCCCAGGTTTTCATTTCTGTCTCTTATGAGGTGGCAGGCAAAATTTAGCAAACCCCTCTGAGACAAAAGTCTCTGAAGAGACAGCAAGGGTCAGGCCTATTCACTGGGTGGGATCTGAATGTAGGTCAGACGGTCCCCAGTGGAAGAAGATGCTGCAATGTCACAGGAAAAAAGGGAAAGCTAAGCATGCATGCATGTGTGTATGTATGTATGTATGGAGAAATGAAGCACCAAGGAGGAGAACTTAAGATGCGTAGACAACTACATAGCCTAAAAGGAAAGCAAACTACAGGAGAACCTTACTACCACTTATCTGAAACAAACCTGCATATTAAAACAACGAAAAGAAGTATCAATCTTAAATCAGCTGGAAAGAGTACCTAGGAAGGAGAGAAAGAGGCTGATATCCTGATATTCACTGTGATTTCTTAGCAAAAATTTCCTGCTCATTGTAAAGGGCACCAAAGCAGACTTTGCTGGGGATTTACAAAGTGAGATGAACTGCTAATTTAGTCGATGGTTGCTTAGTATGCGAATTTATTTCTGTAAATGCTGCGGGCTATTTGGAGCTGTGAGAGTCAGTTCTCAGACTTCATTAAAAGAGGCTTTCCCTGAAAGTATTTTTGCAAAAGGGACAGTGTTATGGGAAAACAGTATCAAATCAAATGACATTTACACAGTACCGTGATTCTTGGCATACCTTCTCAGAGCAGATTTGACTGATTCATACGTATCTTAAACAGTCTTACAAAGCTACAATAGCTTCTGACACCAAATGGAGATTTGTGTCAGATGCAAATTCTGTTATGCTAAGATACCATTTAGCCATAACAGTAATCAGGGAAATTAGCAGAACCTAATAGAGAAGGAATAAAGTGGAGGATGCAGCTGCTTGGAGCTCCTGACAGGCTGCAGGGAAACAGCATCTATTTGCATACTATCTATCAGCTCTCATCCAGTGATGGATTAATTCTGAGACACAGACTCCCTGCAGTTCACCCACCAGTTGCTGTAATGAGTCACTGCTGCAGGGAATTGCACAAGCACCCCTGTACTCTGTCAAATCTTTCAGCAGACAGGGAGTGAGGAGATTCGTAGCTCCCCAGACTGCTCCAAAGATTTGATCAGTTCTGAAGAAGCCTGCTGCCTCTCTCTGCTTATTCCATAGGAAAACAAGACTAACTTATAGATCAAGACAGGTGCTTAATAACTTTGATATTTTCCTTTATCCTCTCTCACTCTGTTTTATGCTGTCTTTCACAGTGATGATGTTGGTGAAAGCAGACAAGTATCTTTAGCATCTGATGGCCTGTCTGGACATAGAGGACACTCTACTTGTCAGAAACAAAGGAGCTAAGGAACCTGAATGGCTCTGTAATCTGAAAAAGACCTCAAATGTTTATTTCTAGGTCAGTGGTATAAATCTGAGGTAGCTTGTAACCTGTTAAGTGACCACCTTCTGCTTATTGTTTGAGAGCCTGTAGGTCTTAAAGCAAATTCTGGTTCTCACCTGTGCTTCCAGCAGGCAATTATCTTCACTGCAGGAAAAGAAGAACCTGTCTGAACCACGGTCCTCAAAGCACTGCTTGGCAAACTTGAACTTTTAAGGAGGCTAATAATCTCTTGTGTCACAACAGACCCTCTTTTTATGCTCTCCGCACCTACTGAAAATTTACAATGTTGGGGAGATGTGCCTAGTGAAACTATTGTCATACCTGTCCTCTGAACTGGGAATTGCCATTCCCAGATTTTGTAACCCAGTTCAACCTGGCAGAATTGTATTTTCTAGATGGTCTTACGAGCCCCTCCTTGCCCACCTGTGTGATGGTACAATTATCTTACATGTCTCCATATTTCATTTATGGTAAAGCGGCTACTAGGACACAAGCACTCAGCCTTGCAGTGCTGGCTTGAAGTGCAATGTTATGCTCCCGGGTCCTTCAAAGACTGGGGAAAGAAGCATGGCAAAAGCCATATGGAAGTATTTATTATGGAAGCATCTCTTGGAACTGGCAAAGATCGTATTTCAAGGCAACATGCTGACAAGGCCTGAGGAAATGTTAACAATGAAACATGCTGAAACTGGATGATTCAACTAGCTGACCCTGATGTCTTTTTTGGCCTGGATTGCTCTTAGCTGCCTTTTAAGGGAGTGTGAGTAATACCTTAGAACAGTAACATCTAAGGCCTCCTTGATATAAAGGCATGGAAATGGAGGTAGAGTAACATAAAGTGCTTTCTTAAACTCTGCTGTCCCCCAAGAAAAATAACATAAACGCTCTTGACTTTTCTACACGTATATTCTGGCATAGTGATATCCTGAGAGAGGCTGGGCTTTTTTCTTCAGGAACAGTAATTACATTGCAATAACTTAACAATTACTTCCCTGCAGTCAAAAATGAGGCTTGTTCTCGGCAGAGAAACCAAATCAACACCAGTCTTACTGGAAAAACTGAAAAGTGAGTGTGATGGCTTGCTGTGTCTGAACGGATCATTTATCACAAAATGCTTTCCATGAGAATTTTGCTGTCCAATTCCATTAGGAAGAAGCTGTAAATGCTCAAAGACTTTGCAAGGTCTAGAAAAAGCAGGTCTTGATGAAAGTCAACAAATAATTCTTGAAGGCAATAAACAAAACTAGCAACATGAAACAGTCCTATGAAAAGAGGAATAACATGAGCTTTGCTGTTTCAGACAGTCTATCTCCTAAAGAAGAACTGACATCTCAGCCCAGGGAACAATGATTCAAAAGAAGCAAAACTCAACCTGTAAGAACAGAAGTGACACATCTTTCAGAGTGAAGAGCTACTTTACTGTTGTGGGAAGATGAGAGAGTGGCAAGAAATTGAAAAGACACATTCTGAATATGACGCTGGACTTGGAATAGCTTCTCTGTCTTTGAATGCACTATCAGAAAACGCTGTGGACAGCTCTGACATGGTTGCTGTGTGGATAGTGGAAAATCACTAGAAGAAAGGCACAATCTTCTAGAAAAAGGCTGGTAGGTATGAGAAATAGGTTTTTGAATAGTTTCTTTTTTTTTTCCCTAAGTTCTCTCCATTTTCAGAAAAAGCTTGATTTTACATGAATTACACTAGTTAATAAAATAATAATTACTTTCATGTAATCCATCAATCATAACTTTCCAAAAGAGTATCATTAGTCTCATTTTATACTTGGGGAAGGAAAAATGTAGAAAAGTAAATTTTCTGCAGTTCTACAAAAGCCAGATGCGTGACAGAGAAGAGAAATCAACACTCCAAAACCTCATCCTGGTGACCGTTCGGCCATGGAAATGGCATTTCCTAACACAACGAACAGTTCTTAACAGGCACTGTATCAGTCCGCTATCTGGTATCATTCTTGTGTGAAGAGAAGATTCACATCTGTGAGAACTTTTGACCATTTAAACCAACCTCACATTAAGTGATAGAGGGTTGGGATTTCTCCTCTGAGGGTGAGAGCAAGTCGCTTTTCCCTGAAGCTGTTCACTTTACATGCTACTGCTGATGCTGTCAATGCTGTTGTGAATGAGACCCCAGTTCACCATCCCACTGGGCTTTTAACACTGTGTGAGTAATTTTCTGTGTTAAATAATTAAGTGTAATAGCTAATACAGTACTTCCCACACTGTTGCATTGTGCAGTCATATAATTATTTTTCATCATTTATAATGACATTAAAACCCCCAAGTGCCAGACTGAAAATAAATCTGTCACAATGTTGCAGCAATATGCAAATTTTCTGGGTAGGTTTGCTGTGAAGGAAGAAGTCCTCTCTCATTGAAGCTCTTATACAGCTTCTTTAACAGCTTTTTTTTCTTTTGCCAACTGAATTCTCAATTGATCCTTCAGAAAGCTGGAGGCTTGCATAGCTCTGTCTGATCAGTGTTTGAAATTTCACAGATTCTATACAGTAATTAGAGGATCTATTTGCACGCAGCAAATTGCTGGCCTCATCCTCCAGGAAGGAGAACATCCTGCATTTAAACAACAAATGCAACATGGGAAGCAGCAGATCGAACTGCCTTTTTGTCCTTCATCATTTGCTTCCACCACAACATGAAAGGACAAGTTTTTTGCGCAAAGAGGGAAGTTTGTTCTGTATTGTATACTCCTTTTATTCTTGGGCTCTTCTTTGAAGCCACAACCAAAGAACCCAATAGGGATCAACTCTGCTGTGACCCTTCCACAGCATACATTTTCCACAAGCAAATGGGAAGGAGAGCAGTATACTTTACACAAGATGTCAGCCGGTGTTGAAAAGGAAGACTTTGGTACTTCCTTCCTGACTCAGATTCAACTAGAAGTATGAGCTAGGATCTAATGCAAAATTCTATTTCTTATCATCTGTCTATTTTCTCCAGTTACACGTTTTTCATACTGCATGACTTGCTTAGGTGGAGTCACGCCTATGCCATCTCAGAATATAAACATATGCACAATAGAAAAACTTTAGTCTGGCACTACTTTCTTCTCCTGTAAAGTGTCAGGAATGGCCAGACGTCCCCTCCCACGCACCCTCAGGAACTGGTGAGGAACTCTGAAATCCAGAAGTATCAAACAGGATTCCCTGTACTTCCACATGACAGAGAATGCAGTTATTTGCTTCCTGACTCCTCATTTGTGGAAACTGTTACTAAATCAACCCCATCTCTAGTGGTTTGTTGCAAATTTTCTTTTTCTGTACTAACTGGAGGATTTGTTGTTTGAGGCTCTACATCAGGTGTACTGTTTAACTTGATAGGCCAGCACTCTAAAACACCAGAATGTGATTCTTTCTTTCATGTCACTTCCTTGTAATATGTTGGCAGCACAGACTCCTGAGTAGTTTTGATTTGAGGCCTGGAATAAAAAAAAACGCAGCTGCTTTGGTCCTTGGTTGGTGGGATGTCCTTCCACATTCTGATAGAAAAGTCTCAATGACAAGCTGCTATGAGAGTGTTGTGAGAGTGCTGCAAGAAGCTCAGTTACTTTCTTAGCCTTTCCTTTCACTGTTTTTTTTTCCCCCTGAACATATGGACAGATAGACATTCTGCTGAATAAGCAGTATCCAGCAGCAAGTCTACCTGATGACGCTCTGGTCCGACCCACTGATGGGTGTAAAGGACTGGGAAGACCGGATCATCATTGTCTGGAATAATTATCCTAAATATTTCTTTACATCAAAATCACCTAAACACACCGCTCTGACAAATGTACTTTCAGTATTGAACTTTACAGAAAAGACTTAGAAAAAAAGGCTCATTCTTCCTCTCAGATCTGTGGACATGAAAGACCATATAGTCAAATCTCCACAGGACATGTATACTATGCAAAATGCCTGAAACTCCTGGCAGACAGGTAATCATACCAAAGAGAAAGCAGAGGAGTGATTAATGAGTGGGTAAGATTTTTTTTCCCTTTTCTAGTGTACTTCCACAACCCTTGAGTCTGATTCAGCACCTTCTTGAGAGCCTTGGACTGACAGCACAGTCAGCATCTGGTCATGCACTACAGAGATGACAGGGGTTTCTGGTCATATGGCTGCTGATCTTGTTGGAGCAGCTGAGATTAATCCCAGCTGGGCTACTGGCTGTACAGAAGATCAAGAAGAATATATAATAGATTCATTCTTCTCTCAGAAAACAATTTGGGGTGAAAAAAAGAAAGCATTTCTGGGGTAACACAGTGATGCATTTTGCAGTGAGGTTGAGTTTAATCCACAGAAGCAGAGAAATACATTGCACCCAAATTTTATCACAAATTACTTTGATGAGAGGGTAGACAGTGAGGCTCTGTGTCTGAGATACTGATGTGTTTGAACATGGAGACCTGGGATATTTGCCAAGGAACTTCAATAAAATGTAGAAGCACAAAAAGGTGTTCCTTAGCTTAAAAGCTATGGGTTTTAATTAGGTTTTTAATTTTCTAAAAATCCCTTCTCATGTTTACTTTTCCTTTCAGCCCTGTTTCTGTTTTTCTTTTCCTTGTACCACTTTTTGTCCAGTTATTTCTTTCTCCATTTTATTAGTACTTTTCTCTTTCAAGGTCTTTGGTTTATTTTTTTTTTCTTTCTGCCTTTAATGATATTCAGTCCATTCCTCCTGTCCATTATCTGTGTATGTATTTTCCTCCCCTCCAGGTTTTGTTTCTCTTTCCCCTCCAGACACAGTCCTTCCTGTTTGCTTAGTTCTCTTGCTTTGTGCAGTTCATGGACTCTCTTACCTCACTATTTCTAGTTTTCTCCATGCTCACTATTTCTTACCTAATATCAAGCACTCCACTTATTTGTTGACTAAGGTGTTATTGCTCATTCTCGGGTGGCTGAACGCCACTTGTCCCTCTAAGAAGTTGGACGCTGACCGCTCAGGGGTCGTGTAACTAGCTAGCTAAGGGCAGACCTGTTACACCTGTATTTTTTACTCACCCACAGGTTCTGAAACATATTTACATCTCACTCCTTCTTTTGCCTTTTAAAACACTTGTTCCGAACAAAAGCAAGGTGGTGGCTAGAGACTGTCCTTCCTATTGCACTGGGTAGGTGACTCAGTCAGCAAATGCTCCATGTCTAGATGCTGTCCCTCCGAAACCGAAAGGGTAATACTGAAGCTGAGGAGAGGAAACAAGTGGATAACTACTTTGGTTAAGAACCTGCCAAAACCAGCAAAGAAAATCTGCAAAATAAGAGGTATTTGCCAACCAGAATTGTGGCCAAACTCCATGAAAAGGAGGCAGCTACCTGCACCATGGGCTCATATATATATTTACACAACCTAATCTGCTAACTTATGCTACCATAATTCAACCTAGATGATACAATTTTTAACTAAATGTGCTTCCTATGTGTATTGGGTGGACCTGAAGTGTTTTTCATCACTGGGCAAAAGACCACTCAATTGTAACCAGTTTTCCTGATATTTTTTCATCAGTGCAGAATGTCTTTACTTTGCTTTATCCATATTAACTGGAGAAATAAAACACTATGACAAATTATGCCTGGGCAGAATCCTAAGCTCTAGGCTATTTCTAAAGACAGTAGAATGAAGATGTACCAAGAGCATTAGACTTCCAAAATTAACCAGACCTGTTTCTGTAGTGCAAGAGGATAGACTGGATATAAATGTCACTTTTTTGAAGTCAAGACTCTGTCTTGACCAAGGAACAACAAGTTATGGTTAGAAAGAAGAATGCAAGTAGTACAAAGCAGCCAGTGTGACTTCAAGAGAGGCTGTTCAAAGATCTGTTTATAGGCATAAATGTACTAGAAATAGAGTAGTAAAAAGGGAAAAAAACAGATGAGTCATTTTGCAGGTTTGAGAAGAGATGCCAGTGCATCAAACACGTGATAAATGATGACTGAGAGGAGCTTAAAGAGGAATAGTGAAGGGCAAATACATCAGGGGAGAAAGAAACACTAAAAACACGTAGATCCATCAGTAAATAGAGACCCAGAAATAACCATGGGTGACACTCATGACTTCCACTACTGAGAGGGTCATAGCATTTCCTGGGATCACATGGGATTATGTGCCTTGTACTGAATGTGAAACTTGTTTGAAACAGCGTACAGAAGTCTGAACTCTGTTACATGAAAATGACATTAAAGAATGGCAAGAATTCAGAGTAAAGTAGCAGTGATAAATGTGGGACTGAACTATCTGAGACAGGACAGATGGTGTTCTTACAGACTGCTTTACAAGTAACATCCATAAACACCCAGGGAAGAAAGGTGTTGACAGTGTCTGGTAAACAGAGTAGACTTGTGGTCTGTAGTCTCTCTGATAGTCATAATTCCACAGAGGAAATCCCCAAGATTCCCTTTCCACACGCAGACCTGAATTTAACAAAACATATGAACACGTGCTTTACTTTATGCCTGGGAGTCATTCCACTGACATGTCTTCCCTACTCTGAGATGACAGGGGCAGAAAATTCATAGCTCTCTGATTGCTAGTCCTACTCTAGCTAATAAGAGGATAGATGAAATGTTTCCTTGAAAGAAAAAGTAGATGTGGTTCAACAGTAAAACAGCCAATTCCAGGGAGCTGGAAAGATCTGAAATTCCTGGAGGAATATCCATACTCATATTAGCACTTAAGTTGACAGATGGTGCAGCTTCATCTGAATAGGAATTTTAAGTTGTGCTTGAGTTGAAAAGATTAACCCTAGGCAGGTTTTGTAGAGCAGCTGGTCCATCACAGACCGGTGCTTGTGGGATTTCTTCTTTAAGAAGCTAGAACAGTGGTAGCTGTGAGCACCTCAGACAGCAGAGCACCTCTCATTCTCCTTAGCAGTTTTCTCTGGAAAAATCACAGAGCAGAAGCAGTTTGCTCCATGCAGGAACTGGAAAAAAGTTCACCAAATTGTCTGGTGAATTTATAAAATTAGAAAAACAAAGCGGCAAAAGCCCTTGGCTCAACAGTGTTACTTATGGACTATCTGTCTCTTTGAAGTAACCAGTCTTGAGTCAGTTATGACCTTCCTCCAAGACAAACAGTCAGGTCCATTTGGGAGTTTTGCCTCACTCTGAAGGGGGATGCAGGGCATGTCGTGGATGTTTTCTTTATCAGTAGCCCTAATCATGCCAACACTCCCTTGCTTGTTGTTAGCATGGCCTTCTGTCAAGACTGCATCAGACATAGATGAGCTGTCTTACACAGTGCATAGATCTATCCGGAAAAAAAAACCTGGGAACCTGGGATAACTGATCCTCTCCACCAGCAAATGGGCCACACAGAAACATAAGGGCTCTCAGAGGCTGGCCTTGTCCCTGTCTGGCATGCACTATCTATACCAGCAGCAGCTGCTCCAGCTAACACACCTCTCTTCTCTATAGTCTCCCTGGAGACCAAACAAAAACGCTCTTGACAGAAGATGGCCAACAGAAAGAACAGGTATCAAAAGGACTTGCTCACTGGAGCAACCAATCTCAACAGTAACAGTATGTTTAGTTAGGAAAGCCCTTGTCTTTCTAACCCCTTCAGGTACTTTCTGTAAGTGTTAGGAGATGGCCTCTGACAGACTTGGCTCCTTATTCCTGCAGCTTGCCTTTCAATCAGTGAATCCTTGCTCTTACCACAATAACTAGTTGCAGGGCTGGATTATCCGTGCCAATTCTTTGTAGTCAGGCACATATGTGATCCTACTTAACGTCTGGGCAAATGACTGCGTTTGCTTTTTTCCACCTTTACTATCAAGGGCAGCCAATAAGAAAGATGACTCCTCACAGAACAGGAGTGAAGAAATAAAAACTGGATAAAGTAAAAAATCTATTCAGTCAGAGACTGCCAGCTTTTCTGTTGTAAAGCACATAACAAACAGGCAACACAGTAGTGCATTATAGTACTTCATACACTAGTGACTGTCACAACACCGCCTGCAGCAGGAACTCTGCATGTTAAGAACTCCAAGCTTCCTCTAAATCTGTTCTGCATGGGCACATCCCTGTGGTGACTTCTCTAAGAAGCTAGGATGATAGCAGCTCTCAGCACCTCAGAGACCTTTCCCAGTTCCCTTAGCGATTCTCTCTGGTAAAGGGATGAAATAACAGCAGGTTGTTCCACTTCGCATGCATGGACAAAACTGTGATCCTTCATTGCTACTGCACACATTTATTCCAAGGCGCTTTTCAGAAGCAATTGTGCAGGGGAAGACTCTGTGGTGGTTGCTTCAGAGTTACAAGTCAGTTACTGCACTGCTTGCTGTAGCTGGAAGTTGGCTGCAGCACTTGTACCAAAAAGTTGGAGAAAACAGAACAAATTTTGCCAGCTTCAATTCTGTGCTCAGTTCTGCCCTGTTCTTCACATTCTCCTGAGGCTTGTTGCTAAGGTGAGGACACAAACCCTTCAGCTACCCAAGTTTCCTGCTTTGTTGTTGTCAGTCATAAAGCTTACAGCTCCCTCTTTTAGGGTACTCTTTGGATAGAAGAGAGTGATGTTTGGGCACAAATTCAAAATGAGACAAAGCAGCTTTTGCAAAGGCCAGTTTGTGTTTTATTGCTCAGGAAATGGCAGACATCTGTCTTCAGCAGAGATCTCATAAGCATTTAGGTCTGCCATTTCACATCTAGGAAACACTAGTATCGCTTAGTACATAACTTCTTTGTCTGGGGGACTTGGTTGGTTATAGATGAGGGGATGATGGCTATATAGTGATGTTCACCCAGGTAACAATGAAATCCTTTTGGACTCTTCCAGGTAGTTTACTGGGCACAATCTCCATCTTCAACTGTAGTTTGTTTTTATACCTTGAGTGACAGGACACAAGGTCTGGCCAAGCAGAAGGCTGAGGTAACAACATACTCCGTGCTGGGAGACTTCCACATCAGAACATATTCTATGCAAGTTCAGCTTCAATCCTAACATGCAACCTAAGAAGAAGCAGATTGTGTCCCCCAGTGTTGGTCCACATTAGTGCAAATGGTCATCTGGGTCATCTTCCGTTGGAGAGCAGGTGGAGTCAATGTGGAGCAGGGAGTGACGGCTGCAGGCCAAATCCTTGTAGTGAATAGACAATGGCATGTTATGCAAGGAATTCTGATGTTTCCAAATTTGAGTCACTGAACTGGTACTCAACATAATCCAGTGTGAATATACTGCTGGAGGCAAGACTTTTTTGCTGTATAAGTTGTTTTCATAAGTTCACCCCTGTTTTTCTTCCCTGTAAATCCCGTGGTTCCAATTTTTTTAAAATTTTGTTTGTTTTCCTGAAGGTATTTAATTAAAATAACAGTTTAAGAGTTAGTACAATTTTTGGTACGCAGACCAGACTAGGATTTGAAACAGACGTATTCTTTTAGCTGGGTATTCTCCTAGGATGGGCAGGACCCAATCCAAGGTTGTTGTCTGATCCTCGCTTGAGAATGCTTTGTTTATGTTCTGCTATTCTGGTCACAAGGAAAACTTTCATGTTCCCACTTTTACTATAGTGTAGTAGCTGAGGATTTAAGATGGAAATTGCAGAATCATGGAAAATTGGACTGAGCGGGAACTTGTGAGATAATCTAATGCATTCCCTTGTCCCAAAGCAGGTTATACACTCCTAAACTGTTTCTAAAGAAAGACTCCCCTAACTTAATGTCAAAACCTAAATTTATGGAGATCCCACAATCTCTTTAGGCAATGTGTTCCAATGTTTTGCTAGTCAGAGGATACATGTTTACCCTCAGTTGATTTTGTTTAATACTTTGCTGTGCGGCAAAACTTGAAAAGGAGACTGAATGCAAGGAAGTAAGATACAGGATGTAGAAAGGAACTCCAACATCATCAAGTGCAATTCCTCACTGTTTGAGGCAACAATGTCAGGTAGAGCTTTCCTCGTATACGTACAGGGCTCAATATTTGAACTGGTTGAACTTTTTCCCTAAATGCTCAAAGTAAATTCTGCTAAGAATCTAATCTTTCTCAAATTTAAGGATCTCCTGTAAAGCAGAACTATGAAATCAAAACATTACAAAGTCTTGGAGATTTATTTCTGGGTATATAATGTGCAGATATTGCCTTTACAAGATGCTGAAAGATTTGCTTGAGAATAGACATGGCAAACTCTCAAAAGTGAAAGGAAGATCCCTCCTAAAAATTATGATCCCTTCTGAAATAGATGATGGTATTTCTGAGTTTGCCAAGACAGTGTTTGAGATCTCACAAAAAAACTCCCGAACAGTCCTTCACCAGAAGTGCTCAAGATGTCTCTAACTTTCAAGAGAACTACATCTGAGAAAGGGTAGTGATATTGGGCTCAGAAAAAAAAGAAAATTGTGACTCTTCTAAAAAGAATTCCTAGAAAGTGTGTAAGAAGGAGAAGGGGCCTGGGTGGGAGTAAAATCAGCACAGAATTAGCAAGAAAAAGTAAGATTGAATTTAGCAGAACTGGAGAGCAAATTTTCTGAGCTGAGGATGAGGAAGAAGTTAAGTTAGAGCTAGGAGGAGCTCTTAACTTCAGTGATCATCTAAATGTTTAACGTGAAGGATAAGCATGACTCAGACATGGTTGTTGTCATCTTTACCAATGTCATAACTGACACTTCAGACAGCATTTGCCAATCCCAATGTATCATGGTATCCTTCAGGTTACAACTCCATGTATCAAGTTATCACCGAAGACAGGAAATTGCATGAGGTACCTGTGTTTAGGTGTCTGGATTCCACTACTTATGCACAACACTGAATTTAAACACCAAAGAAGAAAGCCTCCTAAATTATATGAGGTCAGAGTCCTTGTCATTGTCCTTCAGCAGCTGTGTCAATTTAACTGGGAGAACCTGTAGGTCATAATCATACCCCACGGTGCAGCTATACTAGCCATGATCCAATGGACAGGAAAATACTTTCAGGTGGGACCTGAGAGTCCGGGATATTGTATAGTATCAATGAAGTCTTAAATTCAAAACTACAGTAATCCAAACTATCATTGAGATATTTTTTTTCCAAAGCTCATAACTCAAAATGAATCATGCTTGATTAACTTCACTTGGGCCAGGAGACTAATCATGGTATGCTATTTATAATATAAGGAAAGTCAGAGAGAGCATTAGAATAACATTCAGAATGGAAAACATGTTATAGCCTTATCATAGTACTACTATTACAACTTAATGAAAACGGAGAACTAGGAACCTTCTCCTATAGCAGGTGTTGCTTTTTTTTTTTGCTTTGGGTTTGTTTGGTTGGTTGGTTTTGCTTTGGGTTTTTTGTTAGGCTGTTTTTTTTTTTTTTTAGTGTGTCTACTCTCCAGTGTGAAAAATTTATTAAGTATATGTGAGACTCCAATCCAGAGAGCAACTGTCCAGCTCAGTTATTGGTGGGGTAATAGATCAGAAAGTTTCACCTCCTCCTTCTCCTCACAGCTGCCCCGCACACATGCACACACACACAGAGGCCAGGAAACTCTATACCTATGGCACCTACCTTGGGTTTGAAGGCAATTAATTTCAGGACCATCTCAACAGTGAACAGACCAGTGAAGAGCATGTTGAGGATATTCATCGCTTCCTTGAACATGCAGCTCTGACCGTAGTGCTGAAAAATAGCATCCCGGCAGCAGCGTGAGGAACAGACATACCAGCTAGATAGGAATCCACAGGGCCTCTCCTGATCTCCCTTCATGTTGAGAGTCTCTAAAGAAAACCTCCTCATGCTCCATTTTTTCAATACAGAATTCCCACCTCCCTTCACACACAAGCATTTCCATTCCTGTAGATACTTTTACCACCTGGCTCTGGATTCCTTATTTTTTTTAAAAAAAAAAAAAAATCTGTTTGAGTGGGGATTACCAAAATACTAGTTTCCATTCCAGTTGTGGACTCATTATAAATTTGCATAATGGTATAAGGCAATCTCCAATTGTGTTTCTTATCTCACCTTCCTGAAACGCTTGGATTACTTTTTTGTTGGATTGCTACTACTGCACAGTGAACAGGGGGTTTCACTGAGCTGTCCATAATGATATTAAGCTATTCCCCAAGTAATTACATTTAACTCAGGATTCTACAAAGTACACAAGCAGCTCAAATCATATCTTTCCTATATGCATTATCTTGCATTTGTCAACTCTGAATTAAATTTGCAATCATGCTGCCTATTCAGTTAACTTTATTAAGATCTTATGAAGTTACTCTCTGCCTTCTATTGATTAATTCAAATAGTGTCTTCCGCAAATGTTGCCACCTCACTCTTCATATCCCTATTTCCAGATCATTATATTTGAGACTGATTACATTGTCTTATTCTAAGGTCATCTTCCAGTTCATGTTATAAGATCCCATTTGTAGTTGCTTGACTTTCATAAGCTTTAACCAGCTGGGATGAATTTTCATATTCTGCATTGGATCAGGGTAATTTATTTAAAGGAGTTTCAGTTAACACAATTCAGCTGCAGCTGAAAGCCAGGCCAGGGAAAAATATATTGTTGAGGCATTTTCAAAATTTATTGCAATATTTTCTTTGAAAGTCATTAGTACCTGCAGGACTATGCTTAAAAAGTTGGATTTTTGCTGGAATGTGGCTTTTGTGTTTCTTTTTCTTTAATACATCTGATACATATGTGGCCACAGTACAAGTCTTTGAAAAAATGTGCTTTTCTCAAGATGGATGTAGACTTCCTAGAATCTCCAGAGATGCTGTCCTGCCTGTGGGCTCAGAAACATCTCACAGCTTCTAGCTCTACCTGCCCTGGGTGTGCACCATTGTCACATCATTTGAGCATGCTTCAGAGTGAACATAATATTCTCTCTCTATTGCTTCATGAGAGTAAGACAGTAGATACTTCAGCTGAAAGCATGGCACTTTCTTGTGCTTATGCTGCCTCACTCCTTTCTTGGTACCCCAGGCGAGACAGCAGAGGGAGCCTTTCCAATGGGGACAGGAAAGATCAGGACCAGATAGAGCGGAGGGATCAAGAAATCTGGTGAGATTGGACTGGAAACAGTAAGAAAAAACAAGGTGAAAATTGACTGTGACTATATACTTAGACTGTTAGTGAGTGATAGGAAACTGAGGCTAGTTTTGAGGGGATGCTGGGAGTGGGGCAGGCTGGGATTTATCCAGTGGAAGATGTAGTGGAGGGATGCTAAGGTCAATAGGGAAGTTGGTGTAGGAGTGCATGGGACCTTGGACTCGGAGTAAGGGAACTGGAGAAGGGAACAAAGCATAGCAGATAATCAAACAGAAAAGGCACAGAGAGACCAGAAAGGAGGTCCATGGAGGGGGAACTGCAACTGGAAGTCTGTGTAGTGAGAAGAGAAGGACTGTTTGAGGACTGGGGATCTTGACTGTCTGGGCCATAAACCAGGGAAGAGAGTTCAGAGACTGACTAAATGAGGAGGAAGCAAGGGTTTTAGAGAGAAGAGTGACAGGCAGACTAGCTTTTAAGCAGACAGAGTGTAGAAGAGAATGGGGCTCAAGTGGCCAAGGAAACTGGGAGTGCAGAGATAGGCTCAGCAGCTGGGAGTCTGGGAGTCTGACTGAAAATGAAAGGGAGGTGAGGGAGGCATTGGACAGAGACAGGCTGGAAGGAACAAGCCAGGAAAGTACAGACTTCATTGTGCCTATGAAGGCCCATTGCCTCACTGAAATAAATGTAAGACTTATTTTATTGTAAGTTGGCTACTTAGTAAAGGTTTTGACTCTTTCCTCTTAACTGTTGTTCTACTTGGAGATGGTAATCTACTACCTCTGGCTGCTATTCTTGTAGACTCAGCTGCAAAGCTTCTTTGGTGGATTCACATCAGGTGTTTAGAAAATCTTCACACAGCGAGGAAGCATAATGGGTGGTAGAGCAATTAGTAGCGTCAGTAGTGAAGCAAGTTAGGCAAATACCTATCAAGGAAGGCTTTAGGTGGAGCTGATCCTGCCTTCAGATGACAGGCTAGACAATGCAGTCTCTAGAGGTTCTTTCTAGACAGTTTCAATGGTTCCTAACCCAGAATAAAGGAGATAATAGGACCTTCCAACTCTCTATCCCATTTCCTTGATTACCTTGTTCACCAAGTATTTGCTCTCTACTTTTTAACACAGAAAAGCACCAAATTTAAAATTCAGATAGGTGAGTGGCAGTTCTGGGCTTATTGCTGCATTTCATAGAAGACAAGCCAGTACTGAAAAATCACTTATTATTATAGTGGCCATTGAACAGGCCTGTGATGTAACTGCTGGGTTGTTTTTCACACTTATTTGTTTTTAAAGAGTTTAAACAGATTTGTTGAAAGTGGCAGATATTAGCAGGAAGAGATAAAGTGGCAGATTCCTTATTTTAACCAAATGTCATCAGGAATGAATGTGGTACAATGGTTTTTATCATGTCCCTGTCCTTCTCCCTCAATACATGATGTGAAAGTAAAAGCTGGTCTCAATCTTGGCCATGTCTACGTTTTCCCCAACCAAGTCTAATAATGCATCACCTGCAGGGTGAAAGTAGGTTTCAACCTTGGCCACTTCTACCTTTTCCCCAACAAAGTCTAATAATTCATTACCTGTAAGGTTTTCTGCTTGCTTACTTACTTGCATGGCCAGGCAGATGGTGTTCAGCAGGATCAGAACGAACATCAGGTATTCAAAATAGGTGGAGTTGACCACATACCAAACTTTGTACTGGTACTGGTTTTTAGGGATGTATCTCCGCAGGGGTCGGGCTTTCAGGGCATATTCTACACACTGGCGCTGTGAAAGAGGCAGGGTAGATTTAAAAATCAAACCCAAAATACAGGTCTGGTTAGCTACATTCAAATATAATAAAAATACAACATGTTTCAAGTCTTTTACTGAAATCAAAATGCTTGGTAGAAGAATTTCTTCTAGGTCATTATATTTATGTACATATCGTACCTGTTGAAATGTTCCATATGCCTTTACTTTGGCCAGATAATGCTGTCATGTTTATCAGTGAATCAAATGGTACAGCAGAAATTTTTAAGTAAATATTGTCCCTTGAGTGTGAGGTTTTTTTACCTCATTCCTGAAAGATGACAGTAAAGCCAGCTCACTGTTTTATCTTGTTGGCAATCTTCACATGTTCCTCTTTGTATGTATTTCTCTCTTAAATGCTTATTCTCAATGTATTTTCTACCTTTAGTGGCAACAAGTTGTTGTAAATTACCTGGTTTTTGTCCAGCTCACAGTTCTTGTACTCTTGTTCTCCTTGTTCCTGAAATGTGACGATGACGAAACCAACGAAGATGTTCATCATGAAGAAAGCAATGATGATGATGTAGATAATAAAGAAGATGGAGATCTCAACCCTGTGATTATAGATGGGTCCCACATCCTCCATGTGGGAATCAATGGACCTATACAGCAACCTGAAAGCAAACAGGAGCCCAATGCAGAGAAAATCTGCAACTGCGGTGAGGACTTAAAAGTGATGTTACAAACTTTAACTTTGTGATTTTCTTCTACTTGTATCAAAATTAATTCACTCACAAATGTGCAGACTTGCACTGATCTGAGTGTAAACTCTTGCAAAAGAGAGGACACAGCTCTTACTAACTTTACACATTTGAACCTCTTCAGGGTGAAATGCTTTTCATAGTCGAACAATTAAAATAATGCATGACTTTCAGTTAACAGAAGACAGGAGAGTCCGCATTGTTTAGAACTGAGTTTTGTGAGAAAATGGGATCTCAACACTTTTAACATTTCTTAGCACTGCTGTTGGCATCACCCGGTGACACGGGCCAGGGTCAGTCCCCAGAAACCCTGCTTGACCATGTCACTCTGACAGAGTGGAGCTATGGGAGTCCTTCGCCCTTGTGGCACAGACAGTAAAACCTAGTAAGACAACCCACACCTGCCCATACTGCAGAAATAGCACTGCTGTGTTTCATATTACCCTGCCAGCTCCATCAGGAAACTTGCAATGCCTAGCAATACCGGTAAGTGCCTGACAGGCATTTTTTATCCCTTTTTATATATAATATTTGTAACAAACATTGCTATCACACTACTACTAGTAATCATTATTTTTAAGTGCTATAGACAGTGCTGTGTACTGTTTACAGGTATAGGAACAGCAATTACTGCAGACCCTGAGGAACTGATGAAGTATAACACATTATAATATAGTAACTGCTTCTTCTATTGCTGCATTTAATACTTTAGACTTATTTAAATACTCATAATGGGAAACACCATGCTCTGCATTTGAATTTTCTTTTTTGAAATGAATGAGGTCATTGCTAGTGTTACACCAGTCCAAGAAGCACTCACTCTGGCCAGCCCTCAAAGGTTGAAACAGTGAAAAGGGCCATCATGGCAGTCAAGACGTTGTCGAAGTCAAACTTGCTGTTCTCCCAGCTCCGGGGTTGTATCATTGGCTGGTTGACCTCACCATCCTTGTATGTAATGTAGTACCCTCTGTGGATGGAAAGCAGAGAGAGAACGTGGCCCAACTGTACTGTCAGTTCAAGTTCTGACAGTGGGTGGTCAATGAAGGGGGCTAATTGGAAAGTTCAGACCCACCTGCATTCTGCTGCCGTCTGTTTGGAGCTATCAGTGCAGCTGTACAGCTTGCCCTTGAAAAGGAAGAAAGAGGAATGAAGCTTCCTTTGCTGACAACACAAGGGTTAGGGCAGATCATGTAACGAGCAGATGCATTTACTACTTGCTTAACCAACTATGAATATGTTTACATGCTTTTTTTTGCACGTAGATATTAGCAAACTGGATTGGGAGTTGCCTGCATCTGGGTAAGTTCAGAACACAGACTTTCACCTGCATGCGCGGTAATTTTATATGTACATTCTAAGGTGCACGACCACTGAGTGCTGTAGAACACTAGTTGTTAGAAGGGTGGTGAAGGGCAAAGAAATAAAAGAAGACAGAAAGAAATGAATCAATCCTGTGATTATCTGTCATGTCCCTTCCTCTACATGATGGGGAGTAGGCAGCCTGCATGTACCAATCCTTTAGAATAGCCCCCTTCACCTCCTTGGCACTGAGCCATGCCACAAGCTATTTAGGGAAGAAGGAGGTTACTGATGTCATTAATGAATTCTTATGATTACTGATGAAGGGCAGGAGTTTTGAATATACCTGATCCAATTTTGGGGAACTGCTGGTAGCAGAAGCCCAGGTAACGCTGACAGTGCCCAAAATGTTTTGCTTTTTACACAGAGACTCCACCTCCCCTTCCTCAGGCTTCTTCATGCTGTTTTTCTTCCCACCCTGTAATACATTCACTGTAATGGATGAGTGAATGGGCCCAGTGGTTTTACCTTAAACAACTGAACTCCAATGCAGGCAAACATGAACTGCAGCAAAGTGGTGACAATCACAATGTTTCCGATGGTTCGTATGGCGACAAAGACACACTGGACCACATGCTGCAAATAATAGGGAGACAGGAACATAAGTAACATCCCTCAGGAAGGAGTTTATCTAACACAGCAAGGGCTAACTTAAAACAGTTTTGTAAGCCCATTTGTAACCCTAGCAAACTACACCACGATGATGCTGAGCCACCCAATTGGGAAGCAGGTTGGCAGAAAAGGACCTGGGGGATCCTGGTGGACACCAAACTGAACATGAGCTCTCACTGCAAAGACAACAAATGGTACTCTGGGCTGCATTAGGCAAATAACTTCCAGCAGGTTGAAAGTGATCCTTCCTCTTAGCCTTGATGAGGCCACACTCAGAATACTGTGTCCAGTCCTGGGCTCCTCAGTACAAGAATGTCATGGATGTACTGGAGGGAGTCCAGCAAAGGGCCACAAAGATGATTAAGGGACTGGAGCATCTCTCTCACAAGGAAATGCTAAGAGAGATGGGACTGTTCAGCCTGAAGAAGAGAAGGCTCGAGGGCATCTTATCAACATACACGAATACCTGAGGGGTGCAAAGAAGGCAAAGCCAAACTCTTTGTAGTGGTGCCCAGGACAGGACAAGAGGCGATGAGAACAAACTGAAACACAGGTGGTTCATCTGAACACCAGGAATGACTTTTTCAATTGTGAGGGTCACTGAGCATTGGAACAGGTTTCCCAAAGAGGCTGGAGTGCCTCTCTCCTTGGAGATATTCAAAAGCCACCTGGACATGTTCCTGGACAACCTGTTCTTGGTGGCCCTGTCGAGGAGGGTTGTTAGATAAGACCACCTCCAGAGGTTCCCTCCAATCTCTACCATCATGTGATTCTGTATTTCAGCAGAATCACAAAATGGTTGAGGTTGGAAGGAACCTCTGGTGATCATTCAGTCCAACCTCCCTGCAAAAGCAGGTTCATCTAGAGCAGATATTGAACTACTCAAACCATTGCAAAAATCTTTGAAGCCTGAAATAACATTAATTTTTAGTTTATTGAATGCATTGGGATTCTTCTAACCTTTAGTCCTTTGGCTCTGTTGATGGCCCTCAGTGGTCTAAGGACTCGCAGAACACGCAGGATCTTCACCACATTGATGGCACTGGACCTGGAAGAAAGTATTGGAAGGTTTAAGAGATAATCGTAATATAGAGGGTGTGCTGCAAGGGCAGATGGATTTCATCCAGTCTGTCTTGTTTGGAATCCTGCAAGGCCTTAGACTGCTCAGGACAGATAGAGTCAACATTTTCTTACAGCACTTCAAGGGTAAGGAAACTACTCTCGATGTTATTTTTATAGGCCTTGTTTCAAGATCTGTGCAGGCTCAGTATACATTCTCCTGGCTTTCACTGGGCCCAAAGAGTTGTGGTAAATGGAGTTAACACCAGCTGGAGGCCGGTCACAAGTGGTGTCTCCCAGGGCTCAGTGCCAAGTCCAGCCCTGTTCAATATCTTTATCAGTGACCTGAAACGAAGACATTGAGTGCACCCTTAGCAAGTTCGCAGACAACACTAAGCTGGGAGGAAGTGTCGATCTGCTTAAGAGTAGGGAGGCTCTCCAAAGGCATCTGAACAGGTTGGACCGCTGGGCTGAGACTAATGGCATGAGGTTTAACAAGGCCAAATGCTGGGTCCTGCACTTGGGGCACAAGAACCCTGCGCAGCTATAGACTAGGGGAAGAGTGGCTAGAAAGCTGCATGGAGGAGAAGGACCTGGGGGTGTTGGTTGGCAGCTGACTGAACATGAGCCAGCAGTGTGCCCAGGTGGCCAAGAAGGCCAATGGCATCTTAGCTTGTATTAGGAACGGTGTGGGCAGCAGGACCAGGGAAGTGATTGTGCCGCTGTACTTGGCACTGGTGAGACCGCACCTTGAATACTGTGTTTAATTCTGGGCCCCTTGCTACAAGAAGGATGTTGAGGCTCTGGAGCGTGTTCAGAGAAGAGCAACGAAGCTGGTGAAGGGGCTGGAGAACAAGTCTTATGAGGAGTGGCTGAGGGAACTGGGGTTGTTTAGCCTTGAGAAGAGGAGGCTGAGGGGAGACCTTATTGCTCTCTACAACTACCTGAAAGGAGGTTGTAGCGAGGTGGGTGCTGGCCTCTTCTCCCAAGTGACAGGTGATAGCACAAGGGGGAATGGCCTCAAGCTGTGCCAGGGGAGGTTCAGACTGGATATCAGGAAAAAGTTTTTCACAGAAAGGGTCATAGGGCACCGGCAGGGGCTGCCCAGGGAGGTGGTGGGTTCCCCATCTCTGGAGGTGTTTAAAAGATGGGTAGATGAGGTGCTCTGGGACATGGTTTAGTGGCAGACAGGAATGGTTGGACTTGATGATCCAAGAAGCCTTTTCCAACCTGGTGATTCTATGATCTCTGCCGAAGTAATGAAGGGAATGGAAGACGGACAGGGTATTTTTTTAAGCAAGGCAAGCTGCCAAATACTCTGTAGATATCTATGATGTGGAAATTGTGTCAAGATGTAGTCATCTTAAGACTTTTCAGATAATGCTCAAAGAACTACTCCACTGACATTTTCATAGACGAGTGGAAACTCCAGGTGATTCCAGCATTAAAGGTATACCATCCACATGAAGTATGATCCCGCAATGTGTTTAGCCTGTGATCCCACAAATCTATTAAGAGTGTACTTAAGGATGTGGAAACTCCCACTGAATTGATTAGGATGACTTATCTACTCAATTTTAAAGTACTGAACACAACTATCTGCTACAACAGAGCTTTCTGCATCTTCCAAGACTAAAACCCTGACTGAGAATCTTCTCCACACTGTATGACATCAGCCCATCCTACTGATTTTGGGAACAGTTGTTTGCTAACGTTATTAAGAGTCATGTATGTAAGAGTTATATATGTAAGAAAGAAACATCAGGCCAAAATGAGCACTGTGTCATTCTTAAAACCATGACTGAAAGCCCAATGAATCTGACAAATCCTCCTGCTGGACTTAGCTCTGGCACACAACATGTGTGAGCTGCTAACTTGTAACGGTAACAATGGGGATCTTATGTCTTATCAGATATGATACTACTTAGGAAACTCCCTGACACATGGAGTTCCATATGGTCAAACAAACTACAAACTTATTAAGAAAATTAACAAATTAACCAACGCAAAGTGGTATGACAGAAGAAGTACTCTGAAAATTCTCACACAGCTTTTCAAGCCCTTAATGGTTTTCCATCAACCAAGACCCACAACATCTTAGGAAACAGCAAAACATTATCACTCTATCTTCCAGAGAGGTTATGAGGGCTCTGGGAGGGAACAGTAAGTTATTTAACTGTTCTGAACTGATACAGTGAATCAGAGATCCTGGAACAACACTAAGTGTCATGATTCCCAGTGGACCAAGTTTCTTATTCTCATTCCCTCTTTTTGGAAGATCTCCCCCTTTAGGTCACTAGGGTAACATTTCCCAGTTATTACCCTACCCCCCCTTGAGAATGAATTTTAATGGTCTTGAATCATCTCAGAAAAATATCTCCAGGCTCATGAGAAGAATCTTACCCAATAAGACAATGAGCTTGAGGTGTCAACCTGGCCCGGTGATCCCCCCCTCACCCCCACCCCCAAAACCAGCCAGTTGAAATTGGCTCACTCACTGGATCCCAAAGGAGATGAGAGAAACGCTGACCACCAACAGGTCTAAGATGTTGAAGTAGTTTCTGCAGAAGGAGCCCTTATGGAGGAAAGCCCCGTATGCCGTCATCTGCAGGAAGGTGCATGAAGACACAAACTTTGCCATTAGTATCCGTTCGGAAGCCCAGCCCTTCTGGTTGTGCTCACAGTATAATTGGGAAGGGGTAGTATTTCTAACATAGCAGAAAATTACTCCCCCCACTCCTCCCCCAAGCCCCAAAGGAGAAGATGAGTCCCCATTGAAAGAAAAGAGAGTGAAGACAGTAAGATAACTATGAAAGACCTAACTAGGGAAAGCCAATAGTAGGTTCAGTGAGGAAGATACACACTTTGAGTACATAGAGTACATAGCACCTAGAATCATCAAAGCAGCGGAATGACTGTTCATAAAAACTACTCCTTGCAATCATATGTTTTTCCCTTTTTCTTCAATGGCAGAGGACACTTGTGAGTATGATGCCTGTATTGTATAAAGGCTTCTTTAGCTAAATAGAATGAAAATATGAACTAAAAAGAGCTCTTTTGTAATGATTTTCAGTGCTTAGACCAGCTGCAGTGGACAGCTGAGCTCTCTTCCCTCTGAAAAGAAGTCCTCAGGGATTTGATGCTTTAGAGCTGAACTGAAGCAACAGGAGGGATTTCTGCTCTCTGCACTATGGTCCTTCTTTTCATCTCAGTCCTGCATCCCTTTTCCTACCCCTATTCAGCTTCTTCTATTTTTATTTTAGAATCAGATGCATTTGCCCCTTGGTTTTCCTCATGAAGCCCAAAGTAAGATTCCTTACTCTGTGGTGGTAATCATTATGAATATCACCTGGTAGAGGAAGGGAAAAATTTTACATATTCTTACAAGTGACTCTGCCTTGTGGTATGAAGGAGCATTGAATAGCTATTAGCGTTGAAGAGGATGTCACAGCTCCAGAACTGGTTTAAGTACTAGTGTAAACAGGAATAGCTTTCAGTCACATGACAACGTGACCTAAAAACTTCTGAACTCAGAATCTGAATTTTAGGCTGAGCTCAGCTACAGAATGTGACTGAGTCTGGCACAGTTAAAGATGTGAGGTGATGGGGTATTTGTACCACCTACCTTACACTTGGTGAGCAATGTAATGTAGCTGCTTTGAAGAAATCCCATCCCCACAACCGCTAATGTTCCTCCATTACCTGTGTTAGGAACACAGGCTTCTAAATCTAGTCCTCTGAATCTCCTCTAAATTAGGTGTCTAAAGTAACTTGAAACAGACACCATGAGACTGCTTCTCAATGAAAACCTCTAGCCAGACTCCCAGCTGAGAAGTTTGATCTAGAAGTTCAAACTGGAACATTCTGAATCCCAGTAATAAATCAGGAAGGCATACCTGCTAGTGGTTTCCAGCCATGCCTCCTGTGCCAACTTTATTCAGAGGAGGGTGGAAGGGTTCATGGTATATTAGATTTTTTTTTCACCAAACATCCATGACATCAGGGAACTGACTATCAATCAGCCAGACAGAACTTAGTAGGGGAAGAAGTATAAACTCTTGTCTTGACTTAGAATTTATACTTATAGACACATTCAGCTGGGGAAAAGAGGAGGGGTTCTTGCCATAACAAAGGTGGTAAAGATGCCCTTTACTGGTTAGATTTTGTATGGCAATCTTGAAAGAAAGGAGACACCATTGAAATCAAGTTCTATACAACTGTGGTTCTCTCAAGCCTGTTGAGAGATCTTGTTATCTCAGAAAAGACTTTCAAAGAGTGTATAATCTATGCCTGCCTCCCATCTGAGGCATTGAACAAACTTTTAAGGTGCCAATTAAAATAAAAAAACAAACAAACCAAATTGGGTATCACCTTGCTAACATTTACCAAACTCCACCACGGTGGTGTGAGGCTTGGAGGTGTCATCAGGAATGTGAGGGCAGAGGAAGCTTGTTTCTCTACAGCCTTGAACAGCCTACGGACATTTATTCTTTTGTTTCTTACAACTTGCTCTAACTTTGCTGTTGTTCAAAACATTGTGCTCATTACAAGGCAGCAGAGAAACAAGCACTGAGAGACAAAGAAACTTGTGAGGCACGACCAGAACAGAAAAATTTCTTAAACATTTGTAGTCCTTGCACTCATCTCTCACTTGAACCCAGAGAATATCCAGGGGTGTTGGTATAAATCCACTGAAGTGAAGAGAAGGACACCAGGGAGGCTCAGGTATTATGCAGAACGCTCCCCTGATGAAAACAGAGCAATATGGTAATGGGTTGGGTTAGGTTCTGCTTCCACTGAAGTCATTACCAGTGTAACCATTTGCTTCAGTGGGAGCAGAATAAGTAATTGTAAGCTCAAACAGGGACCTTGAACTACGTTTTTCCTTTAAATGTTGCTGTTGAGCTGTTTTCCTTTCTTGATAGGCTTTTTCATCAGCCACTTAGTAAGTGTACGTTCAGAGTTATTGTGTATATACAGATACACACAGCACACAAGAATAATATATATATCTCCTTGGAGAACATTACGGCTTTGGTGATTTTAAGTCATATTAAAAGGCACGTTTCTCCACAAAAATACGCAGGGGCCACCCTAGTTGCCAGCCTTCAGTACGGATACTGTTATTTGGGTCTTGAGCTGCTGGATTTGAGTAACTCTAAGGTACTGCCTGCCAGCATTTAGAACTAGCTTGCTGAGAAAAAAAACAAGCTGCCAAGTGAACCTAGCATTTAGAAAGCCAGAACTTTGCTCAATTACTGTTATTTAAATTATTAGCCTAGCAATTTAGGAAAATTAGAGTTAAGAACCAGGCAGCCTATTTTTATTTTCTTCAGAGCTAAACCATTCTTCTGTACATTTCTCTTGATTTAGAGCATGTTCCTGGGAAATGGGAAGCCAGGTTTCAAACAGGCGATGCAGCAATTTTCATTCTCAGCTACTGCCCTTGGTGTTTCAGTGACTTATATTCTGGTTTACTTCTCTCTACCTAAAAAGTGATCTTCTGCCCTGTGGTCCCTGTCTCCTACTTGACCGTGCATCCTGTAACGTTACAGAAGTCATCAGGCACCCTCTGGCATGGCCTCATGAGTTGTGACAAATGGAGACCTTCTCTTTGGGTTGTAGTATGTGTAAGAGGAGGTGTACATGCTCAGGGTTCTGTGCAAAGCAAACAAATTCTGTTTTGTAAAGACTGGCCAGGGTAAAGGGAGAAATTTATGCGGCGATGGTCTTTTTCTTGGTCCCGTTTTACTTTTCCCAGCAGGATCATCCTCTCATTGGGATTCCCCTAAAAAGCATTGTTTTGATATAAGCCCTGATTTACATGTTTGAATATCAAAATTTCACAGAAAACTTTTAAAGCAACTACCAAAAGATAAACAATCCTTTGTGTAGAGATAATAATGGGTAAAAAAAAAAAAAAAAAAAAAAAAAAGAGAGCAATAGAGAGCAAGAAAGATAGAAAGAAAAGAGAAAACGAGTGTATTGCTCAGATTGGTTACCTTAAGAATAATTTCTAATGTAAAGATACTAGTGAAGACATAGTCTGCATTGCCTAGGATCTGAAAAATAAGCACAATTGGGTTAGTGGTACTGAGCATGACCCAGGAACAAATAGGTGTGTGTGTTAGCAACAGATAGCGGCAGAAAACTAGTAAGCTTGTGAACAAGTAATGGTAGACAAGATGGGCACTTTACCTTCAGAGCAATTTCAATGGTGAAAATGACAGTAAAAACTATATCAAAATAAAAGAGAATCTGTAAAAACCAAAAGGGAATAGGAGTGGGGAGGGTAGATCAGTGACTGATCAGTTGAATGGGAAATCACAGTTCAAAATCAAATACATATGCCTTTTAACAAGGGAACAAGGAGGACTATAAAGGAAACAATTTCATAATGATGTCCTGTTGAATGCAGTGAGGGTCCTGGCACAGAGGACAAGCAGCACATTACATGAAATCTTTTCTGAGTTACAATCCCCTGAGGGTTCTAGAAGCAAATAACTTTTGGTTGTAGGATTTTCTTCTTTCTATGATTCTGTCTGTCTATCTACCTATCTATCTATCTACCTACCTACCTACTTACCTATCTTATCTACCAACCCATCTAATCTGATAAAGAACAGATGATTCAAGGGTTTTCCAAACAGACTTCCAAACTGAGAACACAAGGATGCCTGGTCTCTCAGTGGAAAACATGAGATTCTTCCTACTAACTTCCATTCAGGCTTGTTCCGTGCTTCTTGCAAAGGGAAAAAAGCAAATCGCAAATTCATGCTTTAGCCGTTTTTTTTTATTCTCTATCTCAATTTGCCCTGGATTAGGATGAATAACAAAGACACTGCCAGTTAAACAGAATCCCAGCTCTGTTGTACTGCAACCATAACCTGGTCAAGTGATAAAGGTGCCTAATTTGAATCTTGCATCTTTCTGTTGGCATCCTGGGTTAATAGGCAAGCTAAAATTCTTATCATTCCCATGAACTTAGGCCTGGTGATTGAGGATAGAGGTGGCATGCATAGCAGACCACAAAAAGACCCCAGAGTGTCACAGAAGGCAACAAGAAGTCTGGAAGCGTAAAGTGCTTTTCAACGAAACAGCACCAAGGGCAGAAACACCTTTCACTGTTGATCAATTGACAACCCGGAAAAGCAAATGGGAACTTTCTAATTGACTAATGGGACCAGAATTGACAATTGATATCCATTCCAATATCCTAAGCATTTTAGTGTTATATACACTACAAATGGTGAAAATCAGGAGTATTGTGTCTTTGGATTACTGTTGTTTTAGCACAGCCAAGTTCTAAATGAGAACGCTAATATATGGAGACTGTAGAAAACAGATCATTTGCTGAACTTAAACCTTTACTGTTAGAACACTAATAAACACAGAGCAGTGAACTGCCCTCTTCCATTCCACAGGTGTTATTGTATCTCAATGCTCCTACCCTAACTCAAATTTATAAGTGGTTAGATTCTTACAGCCTGGAACATTATGGGCAGTAGGGTAACTACTGCAAACTACAGGGTTATTTTAGATCGCACTAATTTGCAAACACTGAACATCAAATGGGAGGATGTATCACTTACTGCTACCGTGTAACTTAAATTCTTCAGATCACTGCTCAATTTTTGACCTCAAGTTGCTCTCAGTTCTTCAAGGCTGTCTTGGGGGCTCTATCAATTTTTGCAGCTTAGAAAATTAAAAAGGGGCATTTCAAGGATGGACAGCTCTCAATTGCATCCCATATTAATTTACGCTCATTATAACTGGAAATATCCCCTTGCATTGCTGCCTTGTAGGTCCTGCAATTTGGTTACTGTATCAATGGAATAATTTTATAATCAATGGGCCAGATTCATGGCTACTCTCGGGCTGCTTTATATGACTCCACCAACATAAAGCAGCCATAAACTTGATTAAAGCTGATGATTAAGCGTTACGTACAGCTGCTTTACATCACCAGAGCACTGCAAAGCAGCCAGAACAGACAGGTGAAACGGGCCCCAAAGCTATAACTAGTAAAGATGTCCCTTATGGATGAAATCATGCTTAATGAAAATGATCACTGCTCCACTTGTGCAGGCAGTACCATTTATCAGCGGGTATAACTATTATTATCTAAGTATGAATTTACTCTAGAACATATGAAAATGAACAAGCACCTTGCCGGGGTGCAAACAGGAGAATACTGTGAGCACATAAAGTCTTAGGACTTGCTTGGGCTTTAAAGGCTCTTTGATCAGACTAGGGAAGCACTTCCAAAATCTTGCTGCCCAAGTCCTGTGTGACACAAGTAAGATGCAGCCACTGGCCCACCCCAGGACAGAAGCAGTGTTCAAGCCTCTCCACTAGCATTTGCTGGACTGTCTGTTCCTGTCCTCCTGCTCTGGGACAGTTTGTGTCAACAGCAGAACTAGTCTCCATCAGTCCTTGTGCACAGCTTAATGCCTGATCACGTTGTCCCAGAGCGAAGGTAAAGGCAGTTAGTTTGCCTTCAGCTTTCCTTCTTCCTTTCTTTCTCTCCCAGGCCTCTGTGTGGGCACAGGGCGGGACACAATCTTACTGTTCTACTGTCAGAGTGTAAAGGCAGACCACATTTGCAACCCAAACATCTCGTCAGTGTCCCCTTGTATGACACATTTTAAACATCTGTACCTGCAAAAATTAAACACAGATTTCATGCAACATCAGTGGTTTCAAATGCACAAGACAACGCTTTGCCCCAAATCTTTAGCTTTTTTATCCAGGACAACCAGCTTTGAATACTTCTTTTCTCATTTAAATCTCTCTGTTACAGGTTCTGCAGCAGCTTGCGTAGCATGTCAGAAACCCATACGCCAGCTGACAATGTGCTGCAGCACTAACATATATTGACATACATTTATCCCTATATGATGGGCACACTCAACTGTTCATGAGTGGGTCACTGGTGGCACAGGTTTGTCTGTTTTTAGTACCCTCCTTCAGGAAAAAATGCAAAGCAGCTTTGAGATAAGCTCGGGAATAAATATACATTAACTTCTCTGCACACACATGCATTTAAATGCATGCTCAGCCTGGGATATTTCAGGCAGGTAGAACGCGGAGGCTTAAATTAAGGTTTTACTGGAAACAACAAAAAAATTGGGCCCACTCTTTAAGCCTAGCAGATTCTTCCAGCATAAAGGCACCAAAATCCCACTACAGGCACCACAGATGAGAAGTCTTGCATGTGATAGCTGACTAGTCCGATTTCTGCAATGAACCCAAATTAATGGAAACAACCACTATCAAAGTTAAGGGAACACTGAAAGCTTCATAAGGCTAATAAGAATGGTCAGGAAAGAAGGCGAGAATGTATCTCTGTCCTGAATACCTTCTTCTCCTTCCTCCAGGCTGGTGGGGAGTGGAGCACAGCATATTTTCTGAGGGTTATCTCAAATTTAATGATAGCTTTGCAGCATGTGTTCATATAGCCCGATTCTAACCTTGATGACCCCAATTTTCCCCAGAGTGGCTGCAACAAACTCAAGAGTAGTACTCCTGATTTACACCGGCTTTTTAGTTCAAAGGAAAGCATGTGGCAGGAGAGCAAATGTTCCTAAGGCAATCTGCAAATCCCCCAAATTAGAATTATCTTTATCTCAATCAATGTTTCTACAGCCTATGTCTAATGCATTAATCACAGGGAACAATAATTTTGCTTCAACCTCCTGTCCTTCAGTCTCCTACACACGCTTCTGAAATGAACTAGAGGCCAAATTCTGCACTGACTGCTGTTCCCCGCAAAACCCAAGGATTTCACACAGCCCTCAAGAGGCACAAACCAGGCAAGCGAGTCACTCCTAAAGCCTCTGATGCAGTCTTTTCTGGCTTTTCTGGCTTCAATTCATGATGTGCTTGTACCATACTTTTAATACACAGCAAGGGAAAGAGGATGGAAAGCATACTTGGTTCCTAAAGGAGAGGTGTCGGACAGGGTCCTCAGCTGCCAGGGAGATGCTGCTGAGCAAGATGAAAAATAGGATCAGGTTGGTGAAAATGTTATCGTTAACGATTCGATGGCAGTGGACACGAAACCTGCAAGAGAGAGGAGAGGCACAACTTTATCTTTCAGAGAACAACAAGAGCTGAGAAACATTTCCCCTTTCCCTTTTGACAGTAGAATTGGCACTCAACGACTGTTCTGCAGAGCAGCTTCCCTCTGCTCCAGCAGCAGGAAGAACGATGGGCCCAGGCAGCAGTTGTTTAGCCTGCTGGGTGATGGGCAGCCTTGGTTTTCCACATCACGCAGGGATGGACACAGAGAGATCAGCTGCCTGCAGGACTCACACTTGGTGTGTTTGAATGGAGAACAGTCACTCCCTCCTGACAGAGCCTTTTGTGATTGAGATGTGGTCTGAAACCTGCCAACTCGAAATTATATCCCTTGTTTCATTCACAAAACCATTCCCCACTCATTTAGGCAGAAGGCAGCAGAAACAGGCTTTGGGTGGCCAATCTCTTTCTGAGCTGGGGCTGGAGTGTCACAGGAACTATGGGGCACCTATCTTGCTAACAAGGCACAGATCTGGCCAAGTGGATATAGAGCAGGCTGGCATTTGCAAGGGGCCTCTGGGAAGACAACATGCCATGCAGGGTGTCTGCTAAACATCACCCTAATATAAAGGGCTTGGCGCTGTCAGCGTGAAACTAGCTAGTAAAGAAGCAGCATGTCTCCCATCAAAGAGCAGCATGCTTACTAGAGACCATTACAGCACCTTCCATACACTGGTAACAGGATAAGAGGAGTTAAACCTCGTAACAGTCCTAGGCATAATTCTAGAGGCACTTCATTAATCTATTTAGCTCTGCTTTTGGCCTTTAAGCCTCCTATTATAGCAATTTTACAGATGACTGCAGAGGTTAATTTACTTCTTCAACAAACGTCAGTGGGTGGGTGTTAAAGCTGGTGTTAGAGTCCAGGAGTCCCAACCATCATCAGTCCCTCTGTGTTGCAGATACTCAAGGAGGAGTGGCACAAGCCTTGTTGTGGAAAGATTGGGTCTGAATTCAGTTGTGCTTTTATAGCCCTGTCTTACTTTGGGTCTGTGTTTGGAGGCCAAATCTTCAAGGGATATGTTGGGATTCAGGGTGCTACACAGTCTACTGGGCAGTGAGCTCATTTCTGAACCCTTGGAAAGATCTATTTCCCTGTGTCATAGCTCAGCACTTCACTCACAGTACTGGTCTCAGATATTTCTGTTGGAAAGACGGGTGGGGCAATGTGAAGCCACATTGTAGGAGCCCAAAAGATGAGCATGAGAGAGAAGAATTACACTTCCCAGCCTCACTTCAGAGCTATGGACTCTCCTCCTTCTCCTCCTTTTTCTTGTATGTCCGTTCTTGATACATATGAATGAGCAGAAACACATGAACTCCCTAGTGGGAATGGATTTTAGGCAGTCATTCAGATAGGATGATCCTACCTCAAGCTTGGTTGACTGCATAATGGCTTGCTTGCAGTTTGGACCTGAATATGTTGGGGAATTCCAACTACTGACTAGCCTTCTAGTCCCTTATTTTGAAACCTTTCATGATTTGAATCTTCAATCAGCCTTGGAGGTGCCATGAACACGCATTGAATACTGTCAGGAGGCTTTCTACAGTTGTGCTTTCATGAAGATTTCATGCCAGGGCCTTTAAAGGAGACGCTAGTCAAAGGAGGTCTCTGGAATGAACTGCTGGAAGGGATCTCTCCACCACATAACCTTTGAGACCCAGTGTGAAAGAAGTACCTGTTGTCGCCTCCTTGTTCCTGCTAAGGAGTGTCTTAAATACCTGTTGTTAGGACTGAAGATGAAAAAAGCACTGGCATCAGGCATTGGTACGGCCTTTTCCTTGAGGTGCAGCTCAGACATTGGGCGAGGCCGAGGGCCAACAGGCATCTCAGGTTCTTCCTCATCTTCCTCAGCTGCAAGAACATTTTTTGTCTTTTAATGCAAAATACAACCCATTCTGGAGCACTGGAACTTTTGTCTTTATCATAACTAGAACTAAAAATCATTGAAATAGGATAATGAAAGCTTGAGGTTCCTTGTCCACCTCCTTTCTCCAAGTTTCCGCTGCCAAGTACTCTCCTTGGCAGACATTGATCTAGACTCTGTAAAACCATTAATGCTTGTAAACCTACAATATCCTCACAAAAGTCTCCTTATATGCTTCACTGTCCCTCCTGCAAGAAACAAAACAAAACCCTTCTTCTAATAACTGACTTAAATCTTTCTTGCTATGGTCTACACCCATTATCTACTTTCTTATTTCCCATGGACATAGAAAATAGAAAACTGCCTTCCTCTCACAGAAGGGTTTTACATACTTAAGGACTATTATCATCCCTCTGAAAGGATTTCTGGCTCCTAGAGCAAAACAACAGTCTTTCCTGAGGTGCTGTGTTCATTAGGTCTTTGATTATTCTTGTTACTTTCCTCTGGATTATCTGCAAGATTAACCTGCAGTTGAGCTTTCACTGGGGCAGAGGAGAGCTTCTTATATCTTATAATACCATCTTCCTGATTAAATGTCCTTCATGGTCACTTCTTTTCATTACACTGTGTCATTGATTTGCCATCAGTTTCTGATTTACATAAAGCACAGATTATTTACCACAGAACAGCTGCCTACCCCGTCTCTATGCATTTGTGCTGTTGACTATTCCCAAGAATGGCACTTAGACCTCATCCTTATTGAATGGCAACATTTTCTTCAGACTAGCCCTCCAGTTTATCAACATCTGTTTTTCTTCTTTTGTGTGGCTACTTATGGAGCCACTGCCACATCAGGGATTGTGTCTGGATGAGTGCACATATGCCCCAGAGCAAACAGGGAGCATGGGCACTTTGACTTACAGGAATCAGAAATTCTTAAAATTGTCCCCTTTCATGATTCAGTGGGGGGAAGACTGAAAAGGGAACAAAGTTATGACTCTAGAACATGATGCCTACAGAGCAGATCTCCAGGCACTGTGTAGATCAGAGTGCACCTTTAAGGAAAAAAAATGCAGAACTGGGGCAAGTGATTAATCTTTCAGACAATGCAATGTAGGAAACTCTAGTTAAAAGGTTTATCTTGAGTCCATACGGTGAAATAAACTCCAGGAAGAACTTTTTCCTCTAAGGTCAGGTACTGTACTTGATCTGGTAATGGACTCATCAGAAAGAACAGATTAATCAGTGCAGATCCTAATCTAGATGCCAGAGACAAGAGAAAAGTGGTCTTTTCTATGCATGCTGTTTTTTAAAAGCTCAGTTTTGTATTGTAATATACTTCAAAATGCTCTTTCTGCAGGCTTTATTAGTTAAAGAAACAGTCTTTGAAAAGTACTTCTGTGCAGAGTACTCGTAAAATTGGTATTAATGCTAGTGCTCATATTTATATAACATTATGATACCTTGCCCTTTCACCTTTTACCTACAGGTTTCAGAGCAGTCTGACAATGAGCAGGGTAAGCAAATTATTTTTCTTTTTTAACACTCCAGAATACCAAGGCCCATAATCACATGAGGTATTTGAGACTCTTACTTAAAAAGACTAATATTCTGAGCCCCTGTTCTGTGCCTTTGCTATTAGATGATTCCTTTTCTTTTACTTAGATGAATGCTTAAAAACCCGACTTTTAAATGAGTATGGAACAATGCCTTAGGAAAATGGACTCTAACAAAAAGATCGGCCCCTTGAAGATCATAAAGAACATTGTTCCCCTCTTCTTTTTCTTGTGTGTGCAAGAAATATATTAATGATTCAGGCAACCGCGTACCTTCAGACTGGAAAACAAGTTCAGTTCCTAAGCCATAAATAAAGAATTTATTTTTCATTTAAAGTATGGTACAGAAGAAAAGAAACACTGAGGCGCAAATATGCAAACAATAACATGATTACAGCCTCAGCTCAGGTCACTACCTAAGCTATCTACCTGTATATAGAAACAACATGTTGCACAGCTGCCAGCAACTGTAGAAGCAAAGGTAAAGGCGGTATTCACAGATGGGCTGGGCAGCACATTGGCTGCAATCCAACACTTGTTCTTTGACTGCTTTATAAACTTAAGGTATATTTGTGTTTAAAAAGTGACTCTGCTATTCCAGGTTGCTACAAAATCAGAAAGAAACATGGCAAAGAGCTGCCAACTCCAGATGTAGGTTAGAACTCTCCTGAAGTTCAAGAAAATTCAAATCTGGAACTCTCATCTTGAATTATGCTTCATTGGAATGGTAATGCCCTTTGGTTGTGAAGCCGTGAACACACACAGGCTAAAGTGCAGCATCACTGAGAAATTCGATGACGAGGAGTTTTTTTACTGTACAAAGACCAGAATTGTGGTGTAAGGACATTGCTTTCCTTCAAGCTCCCATGAATCATCCCAAGCTTTTACCTTCATCTAACATTTTGAATGCTTTGTATGTTTCTGTATTCGACTGCAAGACTAGCTGTCTTCCTGTAATAAACATATCATCATAATAATCCTTCTACTGTACATGAATCTCTGGAAGAGCTAGTCTCTCCCTCCAGCAAAGGGGATAGGTGATCTGATGAGCTGCAAGTACAAAGACTATGCTGGAGGCCATGAGGAACACTGCGTAGCAAATAGAGTCAGAAGAGGTTATTGAGAAAACTGGTTGAGGCAGCAGAAACAAACAGGAAATTGAGCAAGGTAGGCTGAACAAATAAAGGGAAAACAAATGAAATGACTATTTAAAGTTGCTTCTCAACACTGAGTTAGGGTGAGAGATGTTTTCAGAGGATGGAATGGTACACAGCTATGGAAAGGTCATAGGCATTAACAGCTTAAATCATAACCAGAAAATAGGTAGAACCAGCTGATTGCATCTAAGAAGTAACAGGGTGCTTCACTCAAGCACAGCTGAAATGGATGCACATGCAAGTGGGCAAGAAAATGTGTTCCCAGCTGGGCCCTATGTGGCAGCACAGCATCTCCTGTAGCATAGCTGGACAAATTAGCTATCAGCAGAAGGATTTTGGACTGGTCAGATGGCTACAAGGGAACTGGATGGGTACATGTGCGGTTTGGGGAATTCTTGGTGGTTAATACTGGAGAAAGCCTTGGAGCCTTGCTCCCCAAAACTGACTACATAAGGTAGATGTCGCATGCCACATCAGCTCTGAGAGGGCCTTGGTGTTTCTGAGCTTTATACAGCAGAATGGAATAGATGACTACGGTAAATCTGATCTAACAAGGGATTGACAAAACTTCAGTGCATCTGAGCCTTATGGTTGACTTCCATGAACTCTTAAAGAAGTAGTTGGGTAATTGTGTGAGCTCTTAGAGATCATTTACAGCAAAACACTAAGATTTTCAGAGGGTTGGAAAAGAGAAAAAGTAACTTCACTCTTCACAAAGAATTGATAAATGATTCAGGGAATAAGCCTATTTAAAAATGGCATCATACAGTGGCAAATAACCAAGATGCTGTCCCTTTGGATTTCTAATACTTCACGAGATGGGAGAAAACCTGACCATCCATTCAAATTTTAGTTTCTGTTCAAAAGTATGCTAAGCCAAGGCCTGGCACCCCAAGGCAGGAGTTAAAAGTGTTTTTTACTTAATTTTCTGCACTCTTATCCTATGCACAGCTGCAGATAAAATTCGCATAACATAAATTGCAGATGTAGTTTTTGCAATATAATTCACATGCTGGACTTCTTCTAAGCTATCCACAGAAGGTAACTGAAACACAATTCTGTCATCAAGTAGGCTTAAATTTGATATACAGGTGACTGTATCTTCACTTGAAAAAAATGTAATGATACACAAATCCAAATCAGCTGAAAAAAAGGTACAGAACTGTATCAGTTGTTTGAATTTATGCTTCTGACTAAAGACTCCCATAAACACTTTAGCAACTGGGGATAGTTGTCCAGTATCTGCTTGTGACTATGGAGGTACTGGGAAGATTAAAGCCAGAATGATCTGCCCCACCCTGCTCCTGATTAATGGGATATAATTATGGATGAATACAAGTATAGCGAGATGGGATTTTTTGTACTGAAGATCAAATGCAATGAACAGTTTTCTTTTTTTGCTTGTCTGAAACTCTTGTCCATCTATTTAAAATGAACTATTGTGTCTTTCTTTATCTATATTATCAGACATTTATTAGGAAACACAGAATGGAAGATAATGTGTTTTAATACCTATTACAGCTTGTTACATAATCCTTGAAGGGTAGAGCAGGAAAGGATCACAAAAGGCCCTTTGGTTCATGCCTCTGCTAACCCAGGTTCAATTAATTATTATATCTAAGCCTTTTCTGGTAGGTATTTTTATGACCTGTTCTTAACAGCATTCAGTGATGCTGGGCTTCCACAACTACCTTCATATCTTTTCTAGCCTCTGTAATAGAAAATTATCCCCTGGTGTGAATCTTAAACCTGCTACATCTTCATAATGGAGGTAATTCCCCTCCTACCTGCAAGAAGCTTTTATCTTAGCTCAAATGACCACAATTCTTTCAATCTTCAACGCTTCCTACTAGCATTGTTTTTGCTATGCTCTTCAATGGTCCTTACAATTCAGCCCCATTCCTCCTAAGCAGAGTACCCAAAATAAGATATGATACCCTAGCTAAGATCTTATAGTCATGAACAGAACAAAACAATTGCTTTGCTCTGGTTAGCTTTCACTGGCCTGTTAGAAGAAAAATATACTGGACAAAAGGGTTATGTCCTCACTGCTTATAAACCTCACTACTTGCTTGCTTTTTGAAAGAAAGCAAAATGTTGTTGGCACCTGTTGAACTCGTGATCACATGATTCAGATTATTTTCTCAAGGACTGTTACCTAAATATCTGTCACCTAAGATCTTTATTTGTGGGTTGTTTATTCCTGTCTACGTATATAGCCTGGCACTTTCAATTTTATTTAGACCATTTAGCCAGTTCCACAAGAGCTCTTTGAATTCTAATGCTGCCCTCCAGCATGCTTCCCGTCCTTCCTAGCTTCATGTCATCTGCAAATGTAATAGGCATATTTCCTCTTCCATCATTCAGGTCGTTAACAATGAGCTGAGCTGAACTCGGGACAGGCCCTTGGGCTGCGTAACCTCACATGGACCATCGTTACTCTCCCCGTAAAGGGTCTGATCAATTTCTCTCCCTATCATCTGGACCATGTTTTTCTAGCCAGCTTATGAGAATGCTATGAGAGAGTCAGCAAAACTAAAGAATCTGACATCTACTTCTTTTCTCCTGTCTACAAGTCTTGTCAGCCTCTTTCAGAAGAAAATAAGGGTGGTTTGACATGATTTGTTCTTGGCAAATCTATGTTGGCTCCTAGTCATCTCCTTATCTTGCAGTCATATTGTTTGTTTAATCATTTGTTCCAGCATTTTTCCAAGAATGGAAGTTGAACTCACTAGCTTACAATTTTTCTACTCCAATCTCACCCCCATTCACAATCTCTTGAAAAAAAATTCTTGAAGCTCTGCGATTTCTTCAACTGATCTTTTAAGTATCAGAGGATGAAGTTAATTAGATCCAACTGACTTGAAAACTAGACTAACTAATCCTCTAGCTTGTTTATTCCAGTTCTAGGCTGAGATCTTATGCCTTTAGAATTATGTTAAGAAGTCATACTGTCTTTTTGGTGAGAAAAAAATGCAAAAAGGCATTTGGGACATCGCCTTTCACAAGTATCTGTTGTGAGTCTCCCCTGATAACTAAGTACTGAAAAAATAGACTGAGAATAAAGTTGTGTATGTTTTCATATACAGAGATTTGTACATTTTTTGATTTTATCCTCTGTTTCCAAATACAGAACTTTACAGAGAACCAAGTCAAATATGACTAATCAGTATAGGGACTGCAAAGAACTAAGACCATATCTGTGCAAACACAGGCAAGAGCTTCATCCTGTCCCGCCATCAAAACATTACACGTTCAGCAAACCTGCCACCACAATCTGGCTTTATGTTCTTTAGCAACTGGAACTTCCCTTTGTCAAATCAGTGATAAGAGGAAGAAGATATATACCTGGTGCTTCTGTTGGAGGATATGGGCTCTTTTCTTCATTTTCATTGGGTTGATAATCATCCATGTTGATCTGATAGAAATGGAAGGAGAAGAAGCAAAGCCTTTATCAGCCAAGGCAGAGGGTTTTCATGATCTCAGAAACCCAAGCTGTTCGTGCCATCAATGCATAGAGAGAGCTGGCTGGCAGCAGACATTACCTTAGTAGCAGGCGGGGATTCTCCATCAGCAGTGATCGATTTCAGCTCAATTTTCTCCTCCTTTGTCTCCTCCTCCACAGCTGTTTTTTCTATCTCCTGTTTCTTTTCAGGACTAGCAGTCCTAGCAATTTTACAAGATAAAAAGCAAAGAGTTACAAAGGTGAAAAGCTGTCCTTTTCAGGAACCTCATGTACTACAGCTCACACCATGAGAATGATCAGCTGTCTGGTACCTCCATTCTGAGTCCAGCTTACACACCAGCCATTCCATCTTGTCTGCATCTGCAGGCAAAGGCAGAAACTCTAATTCTATATATCCTTCTTTTATTTTACAGTTTTCTCAGTGGCAGTGTTTGTGTGGGTGGGTTGGTGTGCAAACGCACGGGGCAGAAATACGTGCCTGTGTGTTTGTGCACATGCGTATTCTAGGTTTGTCACCAAAGATCTTTTTGTTCACCCAATGACAGACATGAACCGTTCTCAACCCATATCTTGTGGACTTCCACTACACTGCCTACAAATTTTTACCCCTTGCTGCACTCCCAGACACAGGGAAACCTGCTGACCTGCATGCAGGACAAAGCAGAAAGATGTGAACAAGAGATTCCCCCCGAGCAGCCTGGCAGATAGCGATTAGAAATAAATAGTAAGGAGAGGCTTCCCCAGTATTGGCAGCTGGGAATGACAGAGAAGCTCTACACCCAGTTCCTGCCTCCTAAGAGTCTGCAGAAACACTAAAAGAACTGGCAAGAAAAGAACAGCATGTGGCCTCAAAAGAGAAGGAAACTGCTGAACCTTGTGTAATGGGAATGGCAGTCTGAAAATATGCCTTGTGGTCCAAAACAATCAGGAGGTAATAGGGAGATTCAAATGGGATTGTAACATTGACACCATTTCATACTCATTCTCTGCTGATGCCCTGGAAGCTCATCAGTCACCCAGCAATACTTTCCTACAGTCACAACATTTCAATTGTGTTGACTCCCAGCTCATAACATTTTGTCCTTTAAATGAATTATTTTACATATAAATGTGTATCTATGTATTTCCATATATAATTATATTAATCACACATATATGATCTATATACATATATATGTGGAGAAAGACTTGGGGGTGCTGATTAATGAGATGGTCAATACCAGCCGGCAACATGCGCTCACAGCCCAGAAGGCCAACTATATCCTGGGCTGCACCAAAAGAAGCATGGCCAGCAGGGCGAGGGAAGTGATTCTGCCCCTCTTCTCTACCTTCACTAGACCCCACCTCGAGTACTGTGTCCAATTCTGGAATCCCCAACATAAGAAGGATATGGAAGTGCTGGAACAGGTCCAGAGAAGGGCTACAAAGATGATCAGTGGGCTGGAGCACCTCCGCTATGAGGACAGGCTGAGAGAGTTAAGGCTGTTCAGCCTGGAGAAGAGAAGGCTCTGGGGAGACCTTATAGCAGTTTTCCAGTACCTGAAGGAGCTACAGGAAAGCTAGAGAGGAACTTTTTGCAAGGGCATGCAGTGACAGGGCAAGGGGGAATGGCTTTAAATTGGAAGGGGGAAGATTTAGATTAGACATTAGGAAGAAATTCTTCACAATGAAGGTGGTGAGGGACTGGCACAGGTTGCCCAGGGAAGTTGTGGATGCCCCATTCCTGGAGGTGTTCAAGGCCAGGTTGGATGGGGCCTTAAGAAGCCTGCTCTAGCGGGAGGTGTCCCTGCCCGTGTCAGGGTGGTTGGAACTGGATGATCTTTAAGGTCCCTCCCAACCCAACCCAACCCAACCCAACCCATTCCATGATTCTCTGTTTCTTTGATTCTATGATATACTCCTGCAGAGAAGTTACACACACAGATTTCATAGGCACACACACTTACTTGCACATATACATGTGCATAACGTATGTGTAACTATACACACAGAAATACATGTGTATGAGTGTAGATAGGTGTATGCAAATGGATTTACCTAGCTAGCTTTTTCCTTTCTTTTTCCTCTTCCTCCTCTTTCTGTGCAGATGTTAAACTCTCAGCATCAGCAAGGTTGTCCACAGCAATGGCCAAAAATACATTCAGCAGGATATCTGGTTGTGCGTTACTTAAAGAAAACGGGCTTTGAAAACTGCAGAACAATATTATACCAAAGGTTTCTTAACTGAAAATTTTTAGCAGCCTGTCATCAGGTCTCTTTGATTTTCCAAAGTTCCATTTCCTGCAGATGTTCAGGATACATATATCCAGTATGCAAAAACCTACACCCTCCATACAAATGGCTAACACACTGTATGAGGTTTCTAAAACTTCACAACAGAATGACTACTATAAAAGGTGTAAGTTCAGACCTAGATTCTGATTTCCATAAGCCTGTCTCTACTTGCAACAAATCCCACTGAAAATGAGGAGAGTGCTGAATGCTTTGCACCTTTGACAGCTCAGGCCACTCTTATTAAAGCACTTCTATTCAAGAACCTCATGCCATAAGGCATCTCGATATTCCAGTTTTGGCCTATGTTCTTTTGTTGAACAACCTCATTCTGGGTATTCTTATAGACATGAATGAATTTCATGGACAGCAAGCACAGTGCTCTCACTAGCACTTCCGAGGCAATCAAAAAGGAATTCTGGGCACTGAAGAGTTGAAATGACAACTTTACCATGTTCCAGCAGAGAGTTCATGCATGGCCAGTCATGCCCATGTAGCTGTTTCTTGTCTTGCCAGTTAGTGGTCAGATCTTGTGTTACAAATCTGAACACCATCTTCTTTCATAAATTTCTTGAGAATAGGTCTAATCATACCATGACAACTTTTAAATAAACCGCAGTTCAAGGTTTAGTCTGGAAATAAAGACACGTCCCTCCCTGTGCTCCAAGGTCTAATGGCTCAAAGTCAGCCAGCATGTAGAGCTGGCTCACATTTTCCTCTGCAGTTCACAAGGAGATCCAAATTGTAGCTTTTTTAAGCTGTCGGGCAGACTGCCTCTCTCGACCTTCAGATAAGAGGAATTGCACCATCTCACTTTGAAGAAGGGGCATGCAGGTCAACTGAAATGTCGAATAACAGAGTTTGAGAGATCTGAATTATGAAGAAAGGCCAGAGGAGCTAGGCTGGGACTGCAAGGTGGCTTTATGGAAGAATCAGTATAGAAAGAAATGTCACCTCTGACACAAGAGGGCCATTTATTAGGGAAGGAGAAACTAAACATGAACAAATTTGGAGCAAACTGAGATACAGAACAGAACCATAGCTCTATGGTATATGCAAATTCCTGTGGAAAGACACTCACAGCCTAATAATGCAATGTGCTTTGTATCCCCTGGGAGATGTACAATGCCCTCACTTCACCTTTGAGCCAAACACAACTGAAGTTACTTAACACCAGCACAGGCTGGAAGACAACAGAGCACAGGATTTTCTGCTAGTAGAACACACAGATTGCAGTATCTGAAATGGAACACAGTTCCTCTTAGTTTATATATGAACTAATATATGATCTCACATAAATCAGTTATGTCACACATATGTCACTCCTATAACAGCACTTGTATATAGCATATTGGAGATTATACATATTTTTATTCCATGTAAGGCTTGGATGAAAGCACATGGAATATATTACTGGAAAGGCAATTAAAGCAAAAATATGTAGCAAGTATAGTAGATTAGTTTCTGGAGAAGGCAAGAAAGGAAATCATATGAGGGAATTAAGAGGAATGAAAAATAAAACCACTAAACATGTAAAGATACTAAATAAAATGTAGCATGTGGAACTGGCATATACCTGGCTTTTACAACTGTTTATATGCCTAAAGTCCTAGTAATAGCTAAAATTAAACAACCCTATTTAACTTTTGGCAGTGTAAACCAAAATTCAGACCTAGGGAAAAGGTAAAAATGTAAGGTATGAAATTCACTATTTTCTGACAAAACAAAGTAGTAAAGGCTGGCTTTAAATTCAGCCCCACTTGGAGAAAAGATTAGCATAAAAGGATACAGTTTCCACAGATGAAGAGGATGATGAAGTAAATACAGACCAACATTCCTGGAAAAGAGGGGCCGCCATAAGCCATGATCCCATCATACATCACCGAATTCCAGTCCTCCCCAGTCAGGATCTAAATGACACATTCCCACCAATAAGGGATACAGTGTTAGACGACACAGAGAATTTGAAAACCCCATAAACACAAAGATTTCTACTATCCTAGAGAACACCCCCTCCCCCAGGATGGTTGGAGACTTTAGTTGTGTCCATCTAGAAAATAACAACAACAAAAAAGGCAAAACTGGGAGAATGCAAAGAGGTCCTGTGCTCTAGGTGTCAAAACGAACTAAAAAAAGAGGTGTTTCCTTGGAGATGATGCCTGAAGGCAAACGGCTCTCCCAGACAACTCTGCTCAAATCTCCCCACCTCTGGCAGGCATTTCCTTCCTACATGTCAGTTGTTTCAGACAAACTGCACAACCTATAGCACCGAAGACAACCCTCAGGACAGCTTCCCACTGCCACTTCCCTTCACCTTGCATGATCCTAATCTCTTGGTTGATCACTCCCAAAACTTCAGCCATCTTAAAGGATAGTCTTTGGTGCTGTGAGACCATATCTGTCCTCCCCATGTGGGAGTGGGAGGACAGCTTCAAAGGTTGGGCTTTGGACTGCTGGTGCTGCCCTGGTACCTGGCAATGGCCATTCTCTTGTCCTACCTTGCTAAGACCTGGTGATCTGTCTACCTACAGAGGTTTGGTTCCCCACTTCAGGAGAGACTATCCCGGTGCTGGCAAGCATACCATGGTGTATTGCTCCTGGAGCTGTTAGCCTGATGTCCAGTCTCAGGGACTGTCAGGCTGCAGGGGAAGGATGCAGGACCTGCTCTTTTTTTCCCCAATAAAAACATAATGCGTTGGTCACTTTAGGACCAGTCTTGCCCTTACCTGAAACACAGTGAGAAGAGACTGGGGGAAGTTGTCGAATGTACTCCTCCTGGTCTGCATCTCATCGAAGTTAAACTTGCCCCCAAAGAGCTGCATGCCCAGGAGTGAGAAGATGATAATGAAGAGGAAGAGAAGCAGCAACAGGGAGGCAATGGAGCGGACTGAATTCAGGAGTGAAGCCACAAGGTTACTCAGGGAGTTCCAGTATCTGGGAGAGAAAATAGAGGCAATTAAAGTTTCTTCAATCCAAGACAGGTGTGCATGGACTGTACAGGATATTGGTTCAGGCTGCCTTCTGCATATAAGCAAGCATTTCCAAACACCCTTTTAAGCAGTGAATCACTGATGTACTTCTCTAAGATAATGAGAGCTACTGCAGCTAATGAGTAATTTTACTACCACACATGTACACACACAATTCTCTCCACCCCCTACCATATACGCACACCCAGAAGATTACTGCAGCACTCTCCACCTAAGGCTCTGCAAATCTTATGTCAATATACAGTGATTAGTTCTTGCGCTTCAGTGAGTTACATTCTAACCAACCTCATTACAACACTCGCAGATGTTATGGCAGCCAGAATACCTTACTCCAGAGAATCACAGAATCGCTTAGGTTGGAAAAGGTTGGAAAAGATTGGAAAAGATCACCAAGTCCAACCTTTAACCTAATACTGCCAAGTTCACCACTAAACCACGTCCCCAAGTGCCACATCTACAGGTCTTTTAAATACCTCCAGGAATAGTGGGTCAACCAGTTCCCTGGGCAGCCTGTTCCAAAGCTTGGCAGCCCTTTCTGTAAAGAAATTTTCTAATATCCAGTCTAACCCCTCCTCTCGGCACAACTTGAGGCCACTTCCTCTCGTCCTATCACTGGGAGAAGAGACCTATCTCACTGCAAGCCCCTTTCAGGTACTTGTAAAGAGCGATAAGGTCTCCCCTCAGCCTCCTTTTCTCCAGACTGAACAGTTCCAGTTTCCTCAGCCACTCCTCACTTGTGCTCCAGACCCTTCACCACTTTCACTCCCTTCTTTGGATGCACTCCAGCAGCTCAATGTCTTTCTTTTAGTGAGGGGCTCAAAACTGCAAACAGTTTTTGAGGTGTGGCCTCGCCAGTGCTGAGTACAGAAGAACGATCACTTCCCTCGTCTTGCTGGCCACACCTTTTCTGATACATGCCAGGATGCTACTGGTCTTCTTGGCCACCTGGGCTCACTGCTGGCTCATATTCATCTGGCTGTCGGCCTACACCTCCAGGTCTTCTTCTGCCATGCAGCTTTCAAGTCACTCTTCCCCAAGATTGTAGCATCGCATGGGGTTGTTGTGACCCAAGTGCAGGACCTGGCACTTAGCCCTGTTGAACCTCCTGGTCTGGGCCCATCAATAAAGCTTGTTCAGATGTCTCTGTAGAGCCTTTCTACCTTCAAAAAGATCAACATTTCTGCCCAGCTTAGTGTCATCTGCAAACTTATTGAGGATGCATTTGATCCCCCTGTCCAGATTGCTGATAAAGATATTAAACAGAACTGGCCCCAGTGTCGGGCCCTGGGGAATACCAATTTTGACTGGCTGCCAACTGGATTTACTTCCATTCACCTGGCCTATAGTAGCTAACAAGAGCAGATGGGGAAACAGTTTGGATGCAAATACAAGCTTGTCCAAAATCTGGTATGTGTGAGTATGTGCTTGGGCTCAGTCACAGAGAGAGAGGCTGTTAAGTTTTCCAGGGCTGAGAGGTATGAGCAAGGCATTAGAGGTCCTTCACATCCACTAATGCTTGTTTTATATGGACCTTAAATGAGACTCCAGATCTACATCAATAAAGTCCAGAGTTTCCTTTGCTCTGGAAAGAGCAGACTACCACCAATTTTGGGGTATCAAACCCACTATACTTCCTCAGACAGAACATTTTGGAAAGGTCTAGAGCTAGATCCAAATACAGCTGGATAAGGTATGTCCAGTATACGCAGGGCACCAACACCCCAGCTGATCACAATGACCAAAATCAACAGATGTTTCTTCTGTTATCTGGAACTGACATAAATTTCTTGGCTATAACTAAGGTGAAACCCACTTAGATGACTTACTGAAAGAAGGTCAAATTACTTGTGATGTCACACAAAATGACAGGGAATTCAGACTTCTGCTTTTAGAACATCTACTGTTTAAGAAAGGGGGTGGCTAAGACCTGCTTTCCCAGCATATCCAGCCTTGTGTCCAAACCAAGCTGATGCATAATGCAGAGAAAGTATCTTCTTGCCCTTGTGGTCCCATTTATGGATTCAAAGAGATGACAGCAGCATGGTCTGCTTCAGCATACCAGTTTGCTTGCACTCTTTGTCAGCCTGCAGAGTAGCCGTGTGATAGAAAAAGGATGCATTTTTCTAAAGAATCCACCATACCACCCATGAAGTAACTTTCACTTTGGCCTTATACCTGCTCAAACACTCCCACTCTACTGCTTAGTTGGTCATGACCACTTCTCTTTTACGTAGTTTTGAGTCTGACAGAGCTTTCAGACTGCGCTGAAGCTTAGCCGTCATCTTCCAATCACCTTATTTTGAATACTCATTACTAGCAAGATTTCACAGTTCAACAAGCCGGCAATGTTTGCCGTAAACTCTTAAGTCTTCCTTCCAGCATCATGTCTTGTGGCCTACCACCATGCTTTGAGTGCTACTGTGGCCAAAGTTTTCTGCTCCCTTCTCCCAAAGCACATAACAGCGAACATTTCTCTCTTTACAGGACTGAATTTCTAGACTTATTTTCCTCAGAGATAAGAAGTTCCACTTGGGAAGGATGGCAGACATGTCTAGCACTCTTGCTCCTCTGAGGAAGCCTGATCCTCCAATATACAAACCTGTCCTGAAGGCAGATTAGTCATTAGAGACAAAGGTTCCTAAAATCCTAGTTAAATTAGTATTTCTAAAGTGTCAGTAAAAGAAGACTTTCCTTGTCCCATGGAAGACAGGAATGTTTGAGTAGCCCAATCACTTCATGAGGGTTAGCAATTTGATCTGCAGAGGGACACCGTCACGTCCTCTGAAGTTCAGCAACTGGTTCATCTCCAAGGGCTGAGCTTCAAAGAGAACTGTGATTTTTTCCCTCCAGTCCAGCTTCAGCACTTCAGAGTGAACTAGAATGCTTTAAAGTTTAACTGCAATTAGAGAGATGAGCAATGAAAAACTACACAGCAAAGGTAAGGGCATGGAAGCTGTAGGCTCAGTGCCACCAAATGTCTGCACTGAATGTGCAATGTAACAGCTCACTGTATTTGCATTTATGCTTACACTTCACATACTTTCACACCTCGGGAGGAAGGGAAAATTACACAGAAAAAGGGAAAAAATAATTTCTGATTAAACTCAACTGACTGCAGCATCCTTAAACCAGAAATTGATGGGATACAGAATATATCTCTGACTCTTCCAATCTCAACCTGGACACATTTTCTAGGTCTCCCTAGCACTGCCGTTAAGAGGCATACAGTAAAGCTGTTACACATCTGAATATTCCCAGTGACTCACTTTAAGCTTAAATGTCTTACTATCTCAGAGTGCAACTGCACAGACTTTTATCAGCTCTGCATTTTTTACAAATGGCTCAATAACTGAGATTCGGTTTCATATGTAACTATCAAACCTAAAGCAATTAACTGAGATGACTTGGTGATAACATTAGTGCAGCTTTATCTGTGCACCGAGTGCTACCTAGAAAAACAGCACCATTAGAAAAGTAAACAAACTAATGGGGGGAGAGGGAAGAAAAAGGAAAAAGGAGAGGATAAGGTAGGCTTGATTTGACTAGGATGTGAAAATAAATATTGTCTTATCTTAGTGTCCTAGAAGCCTGACCCGAGGTTACCATCTGTCACATCAGGTAGTAGCAGAGCTAACATGAACACTCCCTCAAAGCGAGGTCTGAGGTTTCTCAATGAAACAGGAAGCTTTAAAGTCAGTAGCAGCTGAAGCCCAGACAAAAGAAAACTCTTTCCCTATTTTGTCCTCTTTGGTTGATATACTACAAAGAAAAAACAGTTATAATAAATCTCATGGCACTGCAGGACGGAATCAGAGGTTTTGGACCAGGCAGCATATAACGAGAGGTCTGAGAGAAAGCACTGCTGTTGCTTCAGACTTATAGGGAAATGAATGTGCTTCTTAACATCTCCCACCTGCAGATCTCAGAACATTGAGGATGCCAGTGAATGAGGCACTGCAAAGTCCCAGTGAGCACGACATGATTATGATCCCTGTTTCAAAATGGAGGAATGATGCAGACAAGTTAAATGGTTTGTTCAACATCTCCCACAAAAATCAATTGCAGAATTGGATTAGAACTTAATGCGTACTTTTATTCTTTTCCCTCTCCTCTCCATTGCCTTCCACTATGTCTTTATGATACTGGCAATCATAGATGCAGAGCCTAAAACAGTAACAACAGCTGGTAGTCTCATTGTAAGAAAGCTTCCCACGCTGTTCACCCAATATAAAATCACTTTGAAAGCAGGTACAAAAAAGGTGCCCTGTCTCTCCTCCCTACAGTTAGCAGTGCTGTATCTAGTGATAGGATTAGGTATAAAATCACGTATTTCAGTACATTCTTGCAAATAAATTCTTTTTTTTTAAGTATAAAGGACTACATATAAGAATTTATAAAGCCATAAAGGATTATTTATAATGATAAAATAATTTGCCTCTTCATAACGAATGAGAATTTTCTGCACAGTCCTGTAAAAATTAGGGAGGATAAAACAGATTATATTGTTTGCTTGTCTAATGTATAAGACTAGATTCTGAACAGTGTTTATAATTTTGGAAGAAATGTTTGCTCTTGAAATTCTAAACGTGGTTTCTAAAATGATGCATTGTTCATCTGATGATGCCTTTATTTACTTCTATTATATTAGGGTGCTCTATTTATGTCTTTCTCAGAAGTGCATCATCTTGATGCACCCGGAATTTGTTTGGGCTTGGTGTTTACCATGGAAAATCCATACAAATATTTAAAGATTAGGCTGCCTACTGATACACTGTCACCAGAGTAATTTGCCTGCTTTGTGCCTTTTTAATGCCTTTGATTAGCACTATTTCCATTTCTACTCTATGTCTCCATGTCACTGCTATGAATATATATTTGACATAAAACATTACACTATCATTCCTCCTACCCTTCTCAGCTTTCTACGATGTTGTCCTTCTGTATTTTAATTGCACTCAGGTGGTGTATTCTACCAGTATTGCTAGTGTTGTTAATAAATCATCATTGTATTTAGAGCTGAGTGAATAATGGAAAAATTTGTTTTTTACTGGAGAACATCAGAGGGAAAAGTTTCGCTTTAATGCCAAAATATTTTCTCCTGCAGTAAGACATGAGTGGGCCTGCTTTGGAGGCTTGTGCTAGGGCCTTCCACATGAGGGTGAACTTCACCCACGGAGGGGAAAAATCATGAAGAAAATGATGAATAATTAAAAACCATAGATAAACCTGAGACTACTGCAACCTACTTGCCAATATTTTAGGAACAGGGAAGAAGGCAAAATCCGATTAATACATTATTCATTATGAGTTATTCCTCTACTCTGTGCTTTACACATAGGTCCTTGTACAAACTGCAGGAGATGTATTCCAGGTAACATTTGCTTCCATGAAAAATTGTATTTTAGTTCTGCTGCACAATAAAGGTAAATATAACCAGTCCTACTGCTGGTTGGTTCCAACAGTACATCCTTGCCAGAAACATCAGGAATATTTGAATACTCCAATAACTCAAGCCTCCTAAAGTATTAATGATATTCTCTCAGCATTTGCCTTTCTCTTAGAGAATTCTCTTAGCTAGATTATATATTTTGTGTAGGAGTAGAGAAATGTCTTGAAAAAACAATGACCTCTCTCGGATGCTATGTTGAAGCTTATGCTTTTATAGCTATTGGTATGTTGCCCTGGGTGTATCTGATTACCCAATGCCTAAAACAGCTACTGGTTTCCCCAGAAACCAGGCCTGGGACTCAGTGATGATAGCTTTCAGACACAAAGATCCAGGAAAAACAGTCACCAGACCAGAGATCCTCACTATTCCTGAAAGGGCAAAGATTCCTCTCTTGCTGGAAACTCTTGTTAGCTGGAACATTTTTCCCTCTTCTCTGATCACAAGTCTAAGTAGAACACCTTTTTTTTCAACAGTTGTAGGCTTGCTTTGGCCTCTCTTTCTATGACTGTAAGCTGATTTTGTGTCTCTGCCATCTGACCCTGAAAACCATTCACCTTGCCAGAGATCTGGGGCTCAAAAGCTTTAAGGGTAAATCTCGTAATATGCACAAGTCCAAGTCTGTTGTTTTTTCTGCCTCTCAGCTCTGCCATCTTGACTGTCTTCCAGTTTTGGTCTTGCTTTTCTCATACGCTGTGTTTTTTATCTCAGATTTGTCAGAAATTTCCTTTGGGGATTTTACAGCAATTCTGGGGACGTTTTCACAGCTTAGCTTGCACAAAACACACCCTTTCACCATCTCAGTGAAGCTTTTTATAAGGTGCTGTCTGATGCCTGCATGTGAAAAGGCAGACACTGTGCTGCTTTGGAAGAGCACTTGAATAAATGGTTCAAAGAGACCCCATCTGCGTAAACTGGGAGCTGATCTCTCCTACCACCCTTCCTCAAGCTGAAAGACTCCTGCCAAACCAAGCTGGTGTTTTCGAGGTACCTGACTGCAGGAAGCTGCGACTGTTTAATAGACACTGCTGCGCCTTTATGCAGAGGGAGAGAACAAAGAAAGAAAAGGATAAACAGGGGAGACTGGAGTCTGGAAAAGTCTGGTTTCTTCATAAAGCTGCTGCTTCATGCTGGACTCCTCTGGAGGAGAAGGGCTGGCAGCATCTTTTGCCTATAGCTGCTGTTGTGCTATCCCCCACTCAGGCCACTGTCAAGTCTACTGGAGCTGGCACAGGCTCCTCGGTCATACTGCTTTCTGGCTCGAAGCAGTCATTCAGGCTCTTTTCTGTCACTATAAAGCAACAGAAAAGGTCACAAGGCTATTTGCTCTTCTGTTTTCACTTGGTCTTTTGCAGGGAACTGTAAAGTGTAAGCTCATGTTGTTATCCTTTCAGATATCATTTTAACAATCCGCATGGTATCAAGGGGCCTGCCTCTATGCCAGACCCCTCATCAATCCTTACCACTCACACCAGGGACATCCAGCCTGTGTGGCCCTCCTCATGCTGTCCTAAACCGAAGAAGATGAGAATCACCAACACAGCCCTCCCTCATTCCCACGGAAGCACTACAGTACCTTGTGATTTTAAATATTCTTAGGAGTCGAACACATCTTAACACCGAAATGCCCAGTGGTGACATGATCTTTGTCTCAACCAGAATTGTTTCCAGGATTCCTCCACACACAATGAAACAGTCAAAGCGGTTGAAGAGGGACACAAAATAGGCCTGAAGACCAAGGCTGTACATCTTCAGCAGCATCTCTGCCGTGAAAAGAGCTAGCAGCACCTTGTTGGCAGTGTCTCATGAAAAACAAACAGAAACAGATTAATGGAACTTAGTCAAAAGATCATTATAGATAACCATTAGCCCTTGACTGTAAGAAACCCCTTCTGGTATCAGTCTGAAAGGTTAGCCTCATGTAAATTTAGGTCAAAGCATGGACCTAATAAGTGTGGGCATCTCATTCATAGAAATGTTTTACAAAGATGCATATAGCGATTCTTATGTATTGCACCTACAGCTGTGATGTATTACACAACCACGCAACCTCCATGGCAGAGACATGCCTTCCTGTGCACAACCCCTCATCACACTTGTCATCTGCAGATAAGAGTGGGAATAGAAGAACTGCTGTGCTACCTACTGTTGCTTAATTAAGCCTTTCAGCTGCTCTCACCTCCAGTAAGGATTCAACTGTTCTACAGACAGAACTCTACAAACCATTCTTCCTTCCTCACCCCTCTGGTAACTAGAATTTATCATAACCATAATTTCAGCGGAAATCTTGGAGAACTTGTGGCTCCCAGCACCCATCCAGAAACTGGAAATCCAGTTGCTGCAAATGCATGTTTAACATAAGATCTTCATTTCACCAACATCCAGTGGATCACTGCTTTGGCTGGAAATGAGGAACTTATGTTTCCCTGAAAATTCTCCCTTTGTAGGCAGATATATTTTTTTGTATTCTTTATATCCTCCACAGACAGAGAACTATTTGTAGCTGTCTATGCTCCTTTTATATTCTGTGGTCTAATGCATCAGCTCCTCTCCCAGCCCCTCTTTTTGACGTTGACCACAATAAACAGAACCATCAGTCTCTCCTCACCTTGGACCTCAGTGAGCCAGTCTGGCTGGTTGTAGTGTTCAGAGGCAATGGTAAGGGTGTTGAGAAACACAAGGAAGATCACCAACCAGTAAAAAACATTGGACTTGACAGCGGCACGGCACTTTCTCCTGCAGAACCGATTCCATCGGCGCCAGTAGCGGCTTGAAAAATTGGAAAAGGAAAAGTTATTTTCAGATAGGGATTCCTAGGTTATTGCAAATCTCTGTCAAGAGAGACTCTAGTCTGATTTATTGTTCAGAAGTGGTAGAGGATAACTTCAAAGTTCACCCTAAGAAATGATCTCTTATTCTCATTTGAGTTCACAGTTGTGATCATCCTTCTTTTAACTACAGGACTAAAGTTAGTACTAAGTCAATTTGCAACATTCAGGGGTGAATAAACTTCTTCAAGCAATGTCTTAATCTGATTAAGACATCTATCACAGCTACCCTGGGAGGTTTTTTAGTTCCTACAAAAATTCTTTGTGTATTTAATGCTTGTTACCTGCAATGGGACCTGGTCCTGCCTCAGGATAGTCAATGAAAAGATATCCACTGTATACCATGGACCTTTGGATTAAGTCCTTGGAGAGCTGAAGTCAAATAAAATCTGTGGAATCTTCCTAACAGTCGGAAATGTTCAAGACTAAGCCCAACAGGAGGGCTAACTCTGAACTGGAAACCAAAACACAGAGGACCTCAGTGTCTCACCTTCATGCCTGGAACTAAGGATACCATTTGCTAATCAACAGACCTTTTAAAGTCTGTCTTCCATGAGCACATCCCCTTGTGTCACTGATTTCTCAGGGTAATTACTAACTACAGAAGATATTTAAAGCTAATTACACACCTCCTACTCTTCAGAATTTAACTTGCATAGCAACCAGTTTCCAGGCAACACTTGCCACTGTATAATAAATCTAATAGTTTTATATAGATATTATATACGTATATGTATATGTTTGTGTGCATGTGTAGAGGGACACACATACATAAACAGTGCAGGAGGAAAGAACTTTTTTTAACTAGTCTTCTCTTACACATGATTTCCAGTGATTAACTATGGCTCTGCTTGAAGTCAGGGTTCAGCATCAATATAGACTGAAGCCATTGCACAATGGCCAAGAAATCTGCAATGTTTTAACAAGTAATCAAATCCAGGCTGTTTTAATTATGCAGTTAATAAAGGTACCCAGTCTAGCTAGTATGAACATTTAATAAGATTTGTGTGTTTTGCAGAGGATTTGGGAAAAGAAATGATCTGGAAAAGTTTCAAAATGGGCAAACCACTTACGCATTCATGTTGTCGTTAGGGTCCTAGCAATCCCACATACTTCTGCACGTACTTTTGTGCTAATGTGTGTACACGTGACCATGTGATGATACAAGAAAGTTTTGCTTGTGCTTGCAACTTCACAAAGTAAGGAAAAAAAAAACCCAATAAAAAGGACAAAAAGCAAGTGTTGGTTTTACTTACCTAAACTTTGATTTGGATATCCGATGCCTGAAAGATAAGAATTGCCATTAAAGTTTCTGAAGCTGTCCCATACCTCCCAGGCTTTTATGAGAATAGCAACAGACAGAGCCAAAGCTATGCTCAGTTAATTTTTCAGATTGCTGAATCTCTCCTGAATCCCCTGAAAGTCAATGTAAGCATTGGGCAAGGCTAGAATTCCCTGAGAGACAAATCTTGTTGTTTGGCAGGAGTCATGAAGAAGTCATGCCGTGATGAGGTTCTTCTGCCTACAGACACCAATGAAATAGCTTTTCTCCTGGGTGAAAGGCTGGTCTAATGTTAGGGGAACTCTACATCTTCTACCAAATTTATTTTACAAGTATGTTTCTTTTTTCTTTTAGTCACTAGGTTTTTTCCTTATATTAAAATATGTATGACTCTATACAGACAGACTCGTTGCTTTTCACACATCACCTGTCACTTCAGGATATATAAGCACATTATGGAACCATAGGAAAAATAATTCATTTTCCCAGCAACTGAGGGGAAAACAGTGCATGGTGGATATTTTAAACTTAGATACTAACACTTATTCTTTATTATCTATGTAAATTAGTTTGAATTCAAAAGCGTCAACACATTCTGTTGCTATCAGTGATATTTTAGGAATTAAGTATTCCTGAAAATTTGGCCCTGTTCCCACTATATATGTGTTTAAATACTGAATTCCAGGCACTTGGATTTATTCACCTAAATAATCCCATTAGCCTTTTATGAGAAGTCACAGGTAAAGCTAGAGGTAGACCTCAATTCTCTAACCTCTACCTTGCTCCACTTGACATGTCCTATAAAGCCTTTGAACTCTTTGGCTGTCTTTTGGTACATACATAATGGTGCACAGACAGAAATAAAGCTCTGTGGATGCAATGACAGAAGTCAGAGATGATTTAGGAAGCTGCGAAATCCACTACGAATAGCAGAAGAAATGAGAATCTGGGGAGTGACTACGAAAAAGATATTTCTGCTGGGTTGAAGCATTTCTTAAGGCTCCCTCTATGATAGGAAAGGGATTCATTGTTTACAACTGTCAGCAAAGGTCTTACTGTACTGGCTGAAAACAGATTCACTGTTAGAAGACATGGGACAAAGTAATTCTCAAAGCATCTAACACTGCTTTCTGTAGCAGTCTTAAAAATGGTCATGTCCCTGCTTGAGGACATCAGTCACTGACAAGTAATCAGTGATGGGTCAGTTTCCTTATGTGAAAGAGATTTTAGCGAAAGGAACATTTCACCAGCAGATGGTCCAAGCCAAAAAAAAAAAGCCTTTGCACTGAATACATCATTCCTGCTGTGTCACAGGCAGCTTGTCTAGGCCACATACTAAGCAGCAGTGTGGTTACAGACACATGCAAGAACTCTTTTGATAAAGAAGAAATGATGCACTGGTTGAAAAGAACGTTAAATTATGCTGCAGAGACAAGGCAAGCTTTAACAAGGATGATGAGTGAAGCACCTACAAAACACATCCTTAATGCTGTTACCCTAACTTCTCGCTGAGAATTCTTGCTTGATAAGCACTACCTACAAACTGTAATGGATCAGATTTGCAGGCAACAGGAAAGAAGGCTCAGACAAAGAAAGAGGAGAGAAAAAAGAACAGAAAAATCACAATGAAGGAGAAAGCTGGGCACCAAAAAGAAGACAGTGAAGACTTTCATAGGAAATGGTTGAAGGTGGGGGAAGAGCAAGAGAGATACCATGGGGAACCTGTCTGGTGGAAAGTGAAGGACAGGAAGTGTGAAGTCCTCTGGTGACTGCTCTGGCTAATTGTTTCCCAGTAAGGGAGCTGTGTGACATTTAAGGAATCTTTTATTTATTTAAGCAAAAGAGATGTGGCAGGTGTAGTACTCATCATGCATGTGATAATTATATCTTTGGAGCATTACGAGCAGCAGCCAAGTGCATTCAGTGCTCCCACAGGTTAGCTACAGCCTGCCCCCCCCGCCTTACTGTTATGGCAGAAGGCTTTATCACATGTGGGTGTGCTATATATATAGAACAGGACAAGGAAGGAGGAAGAGATTTATATTTAGAGGCAGAATCCAAGAGTGAAATGGAATTTTGGAAACATAAACTGCACAATAACTGATTCTGAAAACATTATGCCTGAATCTGAAACACAGTTTTCAAATGACCCTTATGATCAAGAATCTTCCGTCTTTCAGAACCAGGGTTAACCACATCACATAAAAAAAATGCCTTTATGGTGTCAGTAGGAGCTGTCAAATAGTTTGGATCTGGGGCCTTGCCATAGCCTCTTTGTGACAGTCCAAACTGGCTCTTGCCATGGGTTCAAGGTGGACTAGATTCTCTGCTGAGTTCAAACACAGATCTCTTGTATCCCTGATGTCCTGGGAACTTTATGTTATTGTGAGAAAGAGAGTGTCCCCATTTGTGTCCAGCTCTGGAATGTCTTGAGAAACTATTGTTTAAAATCATGATATGCAAGCCTATACAAAACCACTTCAGATCACTACTGATTGTTTTTATCATAGGAACCATGTAACTCAGATTATCTTTTAGAAAGACAAACACAAAAATCAGACCTCTACTGTTTCACTAACTGTTTTTTAAATCTCTAAAACTCTTCAAACCGTATGTAGTTACGTACCACATACAGATAAGACAGTGAAATTACAAGATTTTTACCAACATAAACTCAGGACAATCAGCATAATCCAAATATAGCAAGATATCTCACAATCCGAGAGATAAAGTCTTCATTTCTCTGTTCATGGTGGACACCAGAGAAGATAAACTATGCATTTGTGAAGGATGTGGCACTGTTGTATAACGGGGATTGCAGATTTTGTATAACTGTACACAAAATAAACAATTCTGGAAAAATCTCATAGTCTCCAAGCATGACAGAAAGACCACATTACAGTTGTTTCCTGGGTGTAGAAATTACTGAATATGACCATGAAATTATCTGGCATGCTGGTCACAACTACTTTTACACTGTATGATCCTGCCTATAGGCAACTATCTTCACGAGGACTTACAAAAGCCCTTGGATACTAGTAAAAGCTCTCAGAAAAGCAGTAACACAGAAATTTACCTTCTATGCCTCTAGGTTATGCACAACTTTGGGAAACATCCAAAGAGTTGCGCTTGATGAATCTTACAGATTTTAGAATTGTAAGAACACATACTTTGTATGGTACCAATTCTGTTTTGGTGCAATACAGTGCATTCATGCAGTTACTGGTCAAGCAGCACAATATTTTTTCCATCTCTCCGTTCCTGCTGATGACATTGCATTGCTTCTAGTCAGGATGCTGGCATCCCTGAAGAGAGGATGCCTGCCCTAGGGTCCTTTTCCCACATATTACTGGGGTAAGAGCATATAGTGACATGACATTTTCAGGAATGTATGCTGCATTCCTGGTAATCTCTCAGTCAAATAAAGTGTTAGGGCTAAGTTCTACCCTCAGCTATGCCTCTGCGATTCACGCTGAAGCAATGAGCCTCCATCCTTCTGCCTGCTAACCTCTGCACAATGCAATTAACACTGGGGAGCTGTACAGGGACGTGCAATTACCATTTATCATTCCTGACCATTACTTAAATGCTACGAGCAAAACAAAACAGATGATTGGCCCTGGAGAACTTATGTTCTGCTGTGGACTGAAGTCCTCCTGCTGAAGCAATCACTGAATTTCAGGAGAGTCCACACAGCAATGTCTTTTTCAATGACACAAGTCAAAGGTGATTTTTACATTCATGACCTTCTTGCATAAGGACTCAAAAGCATGCTGACCTGATGTGAGTGACACTGGTTTTAAGAGAAAGGTGGTTGTTGGCCAGCAGCAGTAAGAATCTACAGAACATCCTTAAGAAAACTGGATCTGTCTAGCTTAAAATTGAGCTGGTTTGCTATTCAACAGGCTTTCTTACAGACTGAGACAATAAGCCAGCACCTCAGCCTTTAGTGAATAATCTTGCTTTTCCCCGTGGCAAGTCACAGGCAAGGCCTGTCACAGAATCTGAAGTAGGAAGATAATTCCTCCTCCACAAGGGCATGCTATTGTCCTTTAGACACATATCTAGAGCCGACTGTGAATATTAAAAGCACCTTGCTCATAATAAATTGGGGAGCTGTAGCTGAGGCTGACACATAAGGGTCCACCCTGTGTGTTTTTACTGCTGAAGTCAGCGGTGGTTTCGGAGCTTTTATTAGACTTTTCTTACCACTGCACCTCATGTGATGGAGACTTTGGTCCTCACAGAAGAAGGCTATCTTACTAGGTGAAAACTAGCAGCGACTACAGCATACCTGCAAGGAAATCAACTCTTTTGCCTTTACCACTGGCTACTACACTGATCACCACAAGAACTGCACAGGAATTATGTTCCCAGACAGAAAGCACCAAGGGAAAATCACTGACGGTTGAGCTGCCAGGGAAAGCTTCCATTGTTCATGTTCTCAGTTGGAAAGCAGTGTAAGTCGTTCATTTTATTTTATCCTGTTTCATTGTTTTAACCCTCTTGGGTGGAAAAGCAATGGAATTGTCCCCAAAATGTATGGAAATCCAGGCCAAGGTGAAAATGCCAAGTGGCTTATTGTTTCTGTGAAAGCAGATAATTTTAAGCTCTCTTTCCCTTTGAGCTCAAGTGCTTCACTTCTCTATTGAGGTTCTATGGAACATTAGTTTACACAAAGGTCTTTTTTTGTTAGCTAATACATATGTATAAAAGCAGGCTCCATTATAGCACTCCAGAGCTGTATGGTTGTATTAGAAAATTAACATTCTGGTTGTATTGGATGATTATATATGCTGACATCCTGCACAGAACAGATTACTACTGATTATGAGCAATAGCCTGTCCTCAGGAATCTGAGTCTTGCACAGCAGTAACCATAGAGGCTGAGGGAAATTACTCACTCTCGGGAAGTCCTGGGTAAAAGATCCTGCAAATAGGAATCAATTGCTACTAGTTCTGGGATTATCCCAGTGATGCTTATTGCAAAGGAAACATGTTTCTTTGTACCCAGAGGTAACATGTTATTAAAGCTGTGACATATCAGAAGATAATTTCCAATTCCAAATGTTGTCCTTGAGGATAAAAGCTGTTGTGTTTCTCTTGCAGGGCTGATGCCAGTGCAGAACAAGGCAATACCGTGATGAGGATGACAGACTATGGAAATTGTGTGACACTTTTCAATGTCCTGTGGAACCTTACAAAAACCTGTTTCAAAATCAGATGCCTGATAAAGCTAACACCCATCTCAGAAAGGGAATTACTCCTTGCCATGGATCTCCTGATGGCAGCAGAATTATACCAAGAAGGAATCTGAATGAGGTCTTATTTTTGGTTTAGGTGTAAGAAACTGGATTTACACAATAAGCAAAGAGAGATTAGGTGTTAGATCCCTCCTGAAATTCTTTCTGCTGGTTTGAAGACTGGCATTGCTCCAGACAGCACAGCTGATGAAGGCAGTTTCTAAAGTATGGATACTATAGAAATAAAAAGCTTCTCTGAGACAATTCATCAGTAGGAGATAGCTTGTCTTTGAGAGGTACTCTCCTGATCTCACACAGCATATGTCTCTGTGGAGCTGAGAAAGGCTGTCAGAGACCTCCTTTTCCAAAAGGCATGCATGAGCCTGGTTTCTCAAGCAGATCTTTCTGTCACTCACGGATCCAGCCTTTCAAAACGCTACAGCTTTTTATAAGAACAGAAAGAACAGCCAGTAATTCCAAGTTATCTTCAATAAAAATGCTTTTCCTTTCAGTTCCTGGGTACTTTTTTCCTTTCACCATGAGCATATTCTGATGGCAAGGTCAACCTGTAGCCGCTGTGGTGGTGATGGGGTGGTTAAATGACCTAGCATCCTGATGTTACTAAAAAAATAAATATATTACCTTTGACTTGAAATCTCCCTGTTGCTTCAGTTATGTCTGGTTGCAGCTTGCCCAGTGCAGTTTCTGCCCTCTGGGAAACAATATGTTTATAGCAAGGCAACGAGGACTCATGGCCACTAGGTGACTTTAGCAGGCTGGTAAAAATGAGGGCTTATCTGCAATAGATGAAACTCAGCAATCGAATAAAAAGCTGGTTGAGCTGTTTCAACTGTAAAAACAAAATCCGGAGGGCAGATGACTGCTCAGAAGTCTGCGTCTAATCTTGAACTAGACTAATAAGGGTGGTATGACTACAATTATTAATGATTATTGAAAGTCACTACTATTAGATGAGGAACTAATCTGAAAAGCACAACAGACTTCCTACAGAAGTTATATCTATCACTGAACACCAGGACAAGTTCTCATGCTCTTAGTCACGTTCCAATGAATGGAAATACTCATTCAAATAAATTCTTGTTTACATTTTATATGTTCTAGCAAGAATATTGGTCTATGGGAGGTTTAAATGACAGTTCAGTGAGAAGACAAGGACTTAATACTTCTTGAAACCAGGAAAGCTGTTTTCTCTCTGCCTGAGTGTGTGATGCACTAACAAAACAAACCAGAAATTATTTTGAACCTCATAATTAAAGGCAGATCTGAGTTTACTTGTAACTGAGGAATCTGCAGCTCCACAAGTTTGAAACAAACACTTTGTAAAACCAGGAAGTGTTGACAAAATTTGTATCTCACTCCAGAATTTAAAACATAAAAATACAGCCATTCATTTTCCTGGCTGAAGGAGCCTATCTGTCTCTTAGAGATGAAAAGCAATCTGAGTGAGGCCTTGAGGATCTTAACTGTCCTTGGATAAGAGGTAAAAAAAAATCCTTCTCAATCACAGACTTCATTTCCCTGTACTACACATCACCCACTTTCAAATGAAGTGGAAAGCGGCAAGGAAATTGTTTATCTCACTGAATTTTGCAAGTCTTGCTCTGGTGAAACTTAGGGCCCTGTTTTAACATTTAATGTATGGGAAGAAGAAATTAAGTTGCTCTGTTTTCCTGTAATTTTCCTATGTCCTCTTACTTAAAATGTGTTGGATGTAGCCATCACTTCTCCTAATGTAGTGCCAGACCACTGTACTGCCATTCTCCTGTGGGCACATTGGGCTATTTTAAGTAAACTCCAATCTAAGACATGATTATGTTTAAAGTTTGGTTTAACTTCAGCTCTCCTGGCCACATCCCAGCTAAGATAATTATGTTCTTCTTGCCAAAATTCCCCATGCAATTTCAGTGCAAAACAAGCTGTCCCTCATACATCTCTTTATACACTTGTGCCCTTTGGTTTTAAACATCTGCCATATTTTACCTGGAAGGTGACTGAACTCTAATACTGTGAAAACAACCCCTGCATTTCACAGTTCAGTACTGTTCACAAAGTGGTTTAGGATCCTTTAGGATTAAGAGCATTAAATGAATGCAAGCTGCATATATTAAATATATATGCAACTTTACAGTAACAGTTGCCATAGTTGTTGGCTCCATGTAGAACCAGGGGATTCACCGTTGGGAACCATAACTGCAGAATAGAGATGGTTCTCCAAATTGGATTCAGCTGGAAGAAATGGTCACATATCCAGCTGCTGCTTCCGGTAACACAACAAGAGCACAAGTATCTTGGTGGGGTGCTAACAGGAGGGCTACAAAAGACTCACTGCTGTAAACAGATCTAGCCTGGTTCCTTCAGAAAAGAATTCATAATCTAAACTAACATACCAGAGCCAGCAGGTAGGCAACAGCAAGCAGGTGAAGAAAAGCCATCACAGATAATTTCTCCTCGGGTTTGTAAGCAACTGGCTGATGCTTACAGGAAAGCTGATTGAGTTTACAATGTATTCCACATATCACATCTTGTAACGCAGATAAGATCTCCCCTTCATCAGTTTGTAGAGGAGAGGGCCAAGGGCATGTGTAGGAGATACAATGAAGGTTTATGAAGTCATGAAAGTGATAGATAAGCTGAATGTGAAACTGTTGATCACCAAATCTCGCAGCATTAGAAGTAGAGGACGTTGACTGCAAGTAGTAGTAGATCATCTTAAAACACATACGAGAAACTACTTGTCTACACAGCAGGTAGTGAAGTTCTGGAACTTATTTTCAAAGGAGACTGTGAGGACAGACAGCTGTAGTGGGTTCTGATAAATCTCCAGGCAACAGGTCTATAAATCTCCACTAAAGGCAAAAAGCAGAAGTGTGCCGTCTAATATCTCTAATCCAATAAGCACGAATTTGGGAAGAGTAAAAAGGGAATGGAAAATAGGAAATGGCCTACGTGCATAATATATATATATAGGAAATGTGCGATATATAGGAAATGTGCACTTGTCATCCTGTCACTGTCAGGACCTGAGCACTGGGCCAGCTGGACCACAGGTCTGACAAAATAGAGCATTTCTTATGTACTTATGATGAACATTTGACCAGCAATGAAGAGCTCAAGGAATCCTCAAGGAGAGGAGAGAGTCTCAGAATATTCCAGCATGGTAGAAGCTGTAGCACTAATACGCTTAGCTTGTTCTTCAAGGAAATTTGGAGGGACTAACATATTCCCCCATAGCATAACGTCCATTTTGGTTCAAGTCATGTGAAAGGGAAGAAAGGACTCTTCTTGTCTATTTTTGTTGTCTGTGATGCTAAAAAATATACAATATAATATAGTATTCCATAAGTGCCATCTCAAATATTGTTGAGCATCTCCGTTAACTACAACGGTGAAATTTCAAGGAGACATTACTCTCTCCTAACTGCTGTCACTGCAGTATTGTGTTCAGTGTTTCAAGGGTGTAATTCAGGCTGCAGGGTGGGAGTCCTCACCCATGTATTTCTATTACAAGACACTGTAAAGCAGACAAGAATGATTAGAGAAATTAAAATAGACCAGTCATTTTCAGTTTTTGGTCTGCATATACTGGATTTGATTATCTACAATCAAAGAGGAATTTTACAATAAGAACACTGTTATCCAGCATTTCTTCTCTTAGCTATTATGCAAAACCACATCTGCTTATCCTGGGCATCCTGTTCTTTATTTACATCTATGTAAACCCAGAGGATCTTCACTAATGTCTAGAGTGAGTTCACATTGCAATTAAGATAAGAACCAGGATAAAATAGATCTTCTGCACTTTCACACATTGTGGGGTTTCCTTCCCTGTAAAAAGCCTGACTTTTACCCTGGCTTTAACCCACCAAGCTTAATCCAACCCCTACATACATACATCTGCGTATATGTACTCACGCTAGCCTAGCACCGCAGTTTTCGCCTTCGATATCTGCTCCAGGGACGTTGTCTGTGTTCACGGACTCAGTCTCACTGGTGGGCATGCTCACTGTAAGAGTCGAAGGGAAGAAAAAGAGAGGGTTGGCCATTAGAACCTGGCACATCTATTAGTGAATCACATGAGTGAAGGAACTGGCTTCATGAAAAGACCCTCAGCTGCAGCTCCTGAGGATTTAAGCAACTTGCTGAGCAAGTCTAGCACCTCCCAGCACAGGCCAGGCTGGGCAGATAGAATTCAGAAACACAAACAGGTTATTCAAATGCTCAAGAAAAGGGAAGAAGCAGCTGCCTCTTTCTTTCAGAGTCAGTTCCTGGAAATTATATGAATGAGAACCATTGAAAATTAGACAACCTGGCAAAGCCAACAAAAAAGCTTTTGCTTAATTCAGTGGAACACTTAAAAAAATTGCCCCTTTACTTCCACCAGACCAACCATCTCACTGCCCTCCCCAAACTCTTGTGTGATGAGTAGAGTGCAAGTTAAAAGTGCCAGACTGACAGGTATCCAAACAGCTTCTGTCAGCCTGATAGCAAGTACCATGTAAATAAATATTGATGGCTCATCTGTCATATAATAACCATTAATATGTTTCAATCTTACACTCATAGATTGGACCTACAGGGATAAATGGGGAATTCAGACTCTCCGACCCATTCAGCTGTTAGTATCAAAGCTAATGAATATGGACTATGGTGGAGATTTCACGTTGACACTCACCAACTAAGAATTGAGCAGAATCTCATAGGCTTTTACAGAAGTATCACAAAACAAATATCAAACGAAAGCAACCTTAGGTGTGAACCTATCTTGTCTGGAATCAAATATCTGTTATGTCTTCTATCTGTTATCAAATCTCAGTATTTTATTTGCTTCTACAGATCCTAAAAAAAAAAAATCACAATTTCCATTCCACCATTATCTCCCTGCTCCTATATGAGCTTTAATAATTCCTTAATTTATAATCATTCAGCGTAAGTTAGGACAGTGGATAGGATCTAGTATGTGTCCTCTTCCTTCCTCCCTGCTTTTCAAATACACAAAACAAATGAAAAAATGATACTTAGAATAATGGAGAAGTTAAATAGATCTCTTAGATGCCTGGTGTGTATATACATATTTCAGATGAGACTTGAGAGCATGCACTATTAGCTTCTAACAGCCTCTAAGAATACACTACTCAGTACTAAGAATGTATCTCTTCTTGGGTTCTCAGCATAAAAACAGGCAATGCATAATAATTAGGTTCCACATTTCAATTGGGCAGATGTTTAATGGGCCATGGAACCAAGTCTTCTTTCTGAGGCTGGAAAGATGTCAAAAGGTTCTTCCAAAGAGGTCTCAGGTTCCTGCTTTGAAAGCATGATGGTAAAAATATGCCTCAAAATGAATTCTTTCCTCCATCTCGTCACAAAAATTCACATGCCTACAAGTCTTGGGAAATCTAAGGTTCTTGTGCTGTATTCTTAGGACTACATGAAATAACAGACTTTCTAGTACTCTTAACATAACTATGAAATATTGTACTCTAATGATTCCAGTTCCTTTACAAAGACTGGATGTTTTAATAATCTTTTCTGTTTGGAAAGCCAAAGAAAGGAATCAGCTGAATTCCTGTTTGACGCACATGAAACAGTGAAGTAAGCTGTAAGAAAAAACAACATTCATAATTAAAATTTTCAGTCCAGACTAAGTCCTTCAGGAAAAAAAGCCCAAAATGCTGATATTTTGCAAGTCATCTTTGAAGATGAGGTAAAGCACTTTCAAGACATATTTGAGTTTATTTGCAAATGGAAAACAACTTTGAAGACATTAGCAAGAGATTGATTTGCAGAGCAGCTCATTATCTTGAGTGCATGAAGAAGACACTGCACAAGCAATAGAAAAAAAGCAAGGCACGCGCATGCAGAAGTATACAAAGATATATCATATGTCAGCCTGTATAGAGATATATAGACACTCACACACACAGATATACGAAGTGTAGACACAGAGTGCAGTGGAACATTACCATGGGTTTCTGTGGAGTGACTAAACCAAGCAAACTTTCCTTTCTTCTTATCAGGCAAGCCAGCTGGAGTGCCTCCTTTCACAGACAAGATGGTCAGTGTCAAGTACCAGGAACAAGACATCAATAGAGAACATGCAGCCAGTGACAGGCAAAAGAAAAAAACAAGGAACTCAGCTTACACATGACATCCACTTCTGACTGAAAACTTCATCATGTGAATTAGAAGTACAAAATTAAAACCAAAGGTATATGGAAGTATGAAATATTATAACAGATCATCAGAAGATAATTTTTCCTTGCTTTCTGCTCTTTTTTATATCTGACTTCTGAGAACAGAAGTTGTTGAATTCAAGTTTATGAGTAAAACTCTTTTTCCAGTGATATCAATGGCAAAATTAATCTTTTTTGGCTGCCTGACCTACTGAAATTAATGAGACTAAGTCAATCACAATTTTGTCCCCATGTTATCTCCTGACCCTTAGGGTCAGAATCTGGACTAGCCAATTTTTAATTATGTTCCTTTGCTTCCTTCCTGAACTGCTCCAACATCTAGAAAACCTTTTGAAACTGTCATTGCTGCTAAAGGAAAGTTGTTGGGGTAATCACACTTCTGTCTTTGCCCATCTCACCAGATACACAACCCTCATCAAGCACCCAGAGGTATACTGCCTATACCAAACCAGGACGCCCCTACAACATATCTCACGATTTCTATTTCAGTTTACATCTGGCACTTGCCCTTTAATGTCCTCCTGCTGGATGGCTTTTCATGGCATTATTTAATGTTGGTCCTTTACCTATTATGCACAATGGTCCTCAGTCCACACAGCTCAGATGTGCATGCGCAGAGCCCTAATCTTAGTACAGCAGAAAGACAAATTAAAGTGAGGGATGCAAGGTGCAGCAGCACATGGGCTGAAGAGATTCCTTTGGTTCAGGCTAGCTTGCTAGTACTAGCTCACAGGCATTCACTGATGGAAAAAGTTGAGGACAATAAAAAGTATTAAGATGGTATCAAGTATAAGAGGAATCGTGGCCTAGAAGTAAAAGGTCAGGACAGACAAGAGATTAGGACTGTATCGCGCAGTGTGCTATGCACTCAGTGGGGCAACCGACTTATTTTACCTGGCACCTCACATCACCTTCAACATTAGGTGATAACCATTTGTGCAGGCACTGAGGTTCATTTAGATAGTTAACAAGTCCTGAAAACAGAAGATGTCGCAGAAGAGGTGTGTATAAAATGGGGCTGATTATGAGAGGAAGTAAATCAAATACTGCCCAAATGGTTTTCTTATCTGACTCAGTTCTCAGAGACATAGACCTTGCGCCCACACCCCGGCTCCAGTCTAGAAACAAGGCGGGCATTTTTTTCAGTCTCAGTAATTAATTACTGGAGCCATGTACCGAGAATGCTGGTGCTAAATCCACCACAGGAATGTTTTAATCAGGAAGAGATGTTTTTTCTAAATGGTGGGCTCCAGTCCAGACCAGAGTTATGTTTAGGACGATGGTATACAGAGTATGCCATCTCACTGGCCACTTCCTCCTTGTAATTTTGGGAGCTGGGACAAAAGAAAAAAAAAAGAGGCAAATACACATTTCCTCCTACTGGGGGACAGATGGACTCAGCAGTGGAAATCTTGGTGCCCTGTCTCCTGTGCCATGTGTGTTCAGTGACATAGGCACTATTACAGGAGAGGTTCTCTTGTCAGCTTTGAGAAATCCACCACTTATAATCAAATGAAAGATCCCCAAGGGGGCTTGGTTCTGCCAGATGTAGAGGGTGCATTGTCTCTCTCTGAGCCCCCCTCCCGCTGCACCCCCAACTTCCCAGCTTTCAAATAAACCATTAAATCTTCTAAATACCACACACTTTGCATTGAAAGCACTTCAATGTCCAAAGTGCAGCATGGGCAAGGCAGTAATCAATCCCTGTGCATACTATGTGACTGCCTACATACACCCTAAGGTATTAGGTCAAGCAACTAAATATCCCTGTTGTGTATAGGTGACTTCTTGACAGGAGAGAACAACTCTGCATCTTCATTCCTCCATGCAAAGTAACAGGAGGCTGTTAAAGGGTAAGGAGACATTTCCATCAGATAGTTTTCCTTTGCTGGACTACAACAGGAACAGCAGAGCAGCCAAGTGGGCAATGAGTACACAGAGTGAGCAGCTTGCTTCAACCAAACTGGTACAGCGAACCACTAACAACGCAGGGCCCGGTCTCATAGAAGACATTACATACTTTGCAGAGTTATAGAATGGTTTGAGTTGGAAAGGAACTTTAAAGATCATCTATTTTGCCACTCCTGTCATGGAGAGGGACACCTTCCACTAGATCAGTATGCTCAAAGCTCCATCCTACTTGATCGTGAACATTTTCAGTGATGGGGCATCTATGAATACTCTGGGCAACATGTTCCAGTGTACCTGTTCCTGGGGCAAATCCCAGTGGCTTTGCTTACACGTCAGTATCTTCTTTTTTATTTATCTTCACATCCATAATTCACTCTGGTTGATGAAATCTCCCATTAGTTACACATATTTTCTCTGGGTAGCAGAGCAGAGCATTTTTTTTAAAGGGAAGTGAAACAACTTTTTAAAGGCCTTCAAGTATCTAATGGTTTCAACAGAGGGCAAACCACAAGGGCCAGTAGGTTTTATACTCTCTCTACAGTTGCTTCTGAAGCCTTTCCACTTCATACATTTTGCCACATCTCACATTTTACCACATCTCACATTTTGCCACATCTCCAAATGTAGACTTTTTTCTCCTGGACTACATAAACCACAATTTTGCATTACTTGCGTAGCATTCCTGCAGCGACCAAAGCAACAAACAAAACTATGTAGTAGCTTCCTTAAAAACAAATCTGAGATACTCTATCATTGAGACCCACAGACAGAAGTAAGAATAGTTTACAATCTGCACCTGGCTAGAGAGAGAGAGATGTGTGAGACCCTTTGAGAGCCCCTGTTCCACGTCTCTGACGCGAAGCATTGATACCAGCTCTACACTTGCACTAACATAAGCCCCTCCTCCAATAAAAATGGATGTGCCCCAGGGACGTGCAATGAATTATTAGATGGCAGGTTGCCAAAAGACAGCCAACCATTGAAACAGAAAGTCGGCACAAGCAAACGCCCTTCTGTGTAGCCCTGAGATAATATTTCCTTAATACACTTGAAGATTAGTATTTGCTCCCAGTTCAGAAATATCATTGCCACTGTTGCATCTCTTATTTATGACATTTGTGGCAGCTCAGCAGTGGAAGTAATTCTAATACTCAGATTTATGCCCACAGATTATATAAAGTTGCCACACTTGTTGCTGAATCTCACTTTAATACTGAGTCAATTTAAGACCAAGAGAAGATTATGCCTTCACAAAGGCTGTGCAGCTCTACAAACATAGATGAAGTATAAACTTTTAACAGATTTTAATAGGACGCATTACTACATGAGTCTGCAGATCTGGACATTAGTTTTAGAAGCGGTCATGTCAGAGGCTATTCACATTGTTTGACTTCAGATGGCTGTTGGAGTCAGGCTACAGGGGCAGACTGAATCCTATCACAGGTTTTCTGAATGCCATACTGACGTTTCCCTCAACTGTATGGACAGGATGGGCATTTATCTTATGCTCTTGTGTCAGGTGCCTGACTTGAAACAGTATGACTATCCAACAGTACACTCACTCATATTGAAGAAGACCCATAGTGAGTTTTCAGATTAAGAGAAGTAACAACATACTTAATCGTGTTTTCTAATACGCTCACTTAGACTCCAGTTTCTCCAACACTCCAGTTTCTACTGGTATTGAATTACTCTGCAAATATGGGTCTAAATCAATTCCTCTGCTCTCACTGATGTTGAGGTCAGAAGGACCTGATAGCACTCCACTGCCATTTCACCTTATTGTGTTACCTCGGCCACATGACCAAGCCTTTCTATTCATCTATTCATTTTCTTTAAAATGGGGATAATAATTCTGCACTCACCTTGCAAATCTCTCTGAAATCTGCAGATGAAACACATTACAATAAGCGCTAAGTACTATAGCTATTACTGATGCTAATGTCTCCCGAGTGGGACTCTGCAGAACTATAAAGCAAATGTAAAGAGCAAAGAAGTCCTGTGAATTCTCCAGCTGGGATTTAAGATTTCTTTTTCTATCAAGCACAACAAGAATAAATTGCAATATCCAGGCTGCTTCCTTTAACAGAATGTGCATTAACTGAATGACTTTTTCTCCAGTAAAAACCCTGCTTCCCATGGTGCCTCTCATGCCCATCATTTCATGAATGAGTCTATGGGCAGCTGTCAGAATATCAATTGACTCATATTTTTTCAGTAGAGAGCTCTCATTTTAATTAATACATGAATATTGCCTAGCTTTCCTCTTCTCATTGCCTGTTTTGGAAATGCTGCACTCATTCATCTTATTCATTAATTTAAATAAGATACAGCTATAATTCTGTACGTGCATACAGTGTCTTGGGAACAATCAATGAGTATGTCTTAAATGCAAGCAGCATGCAGAAAGTAAACCGTGCAGAGGTAAATGATTAGTTTTCTGTAGACCTGCTGATTTTGTCAGGAAAATATGCTAGATATGACTGGGGAACTCTTTTGTGTTTTCTGTTTTGAAAAGGAGTTCTGCAATAGGAAGCTTCTACGGGACCATTGGAAAGGAAACTTGAACTATATGTAGGGTCTTGGTGGTTACATACCTCCCAAATTTAGACAGAAAGCATCAACGAATCTAGCACAGTAAAAATTATTCAGAAAAAAAATGAAAATACATGGAAAATGCTTACCAAGGGATCAGAAACCAATGCTCACACAGACAGTGCTATACACACAATATTACACTAAATACATGTAATATATACACTTTGCATAACATAATTTTGGGTTATGTAGAAATGACTGCAAGGAGAGAGTGCTTGATTCACAATTTTACTTAAGGTCAGCGACAGAATCTAGGATAGTGATAGAACACCATAAAATGATTGCCAGCTTTATCCACTTGAGTCAAACAGAAAAAGTCTTTTGGTAAAATGACTTTCTACCATGAACCAGTAGCAAAGTTGCTGCAGCTAGTATGGAGTAACTGGTCACTACAGTACAACCAGGCTGAGTATGGGACTGTGTCAGAGAAGACTGATGCAGTGTAGCACTCTTTACTGAATGAAGCAGTGGAAAGTAGGAACACTGTCAATACTGAGATGGAATGTCATATCGTCAAATGTTTCATTCATAGATAAACTATGTAATTTACAATATAAATCACAATGTATATCTCTTATATATGAAGACTTGTTTCTACATGTCCTTCTCCCCTTCCAGAGTGTCACCACGTGCACATAAACATCCTATGATGTCAAAGGGATATAGCCATAGGCTAAGTGAGTTTATGTAATGCACAATGCAGAACAGGAGAGATAGCCATACGTACCAGTTGTGCAGACTTATGGTTAAATAATCTGTCATTACCGCATATTGCACACCTATAAATGCGTTACCTTGCCAGTAATTACAGGGACTTATTTTAGTATAAGAAACTCCTCAGCTACTTTAAACAGCTGCTATTTTTCTTCTTTTTATAGCAATATTGACAGTAGTATGCAGCAGTCCACAAGTATTTGTTTATTTCAGCCGATGAGTGGAATGCACATTACACAGACGATCACATAATGGGTACAGTCTAACTCCTGGTCCTGCCAAGGGATGCCCTTTGTAAACCTCACACATGTTCTGTTCTGGCCTTGAAAGGAAGAACTTAAAAACCTCTTCACATTTCCTTCCTGAAGGGCAATACTATTCTTTGCCTAACCTGTGGTATCTCAAATGTCTCATAAGCACAAGATGTAGGATTCACCCAAAAGCAGGCTTTCTCTAAAGGTATCTAACTCTCTGCTAAAAAGGACAAACCAAAGACTCTCCCCTGGGCAACTGGTTGTATTGCTGAGCAAATATCTAGGTCTGTGAGTCCATCCACTGTTGAGTATCTGCCTGCAAGTGCATTGGAAGTAACTCTCTTAATCCCTGTGGCTAAAGAAGAACAGATGGGCTGGGTCACAGAGTGACAGAGCTGCTACCTGAACAGATCTTGAAAGATGACTCTCTCCTGGACTGGATCCTCCTATGACATCCTAAACCGGTTTTCTTGTCTGATAAATGACTTAAATTATTTGCCTCTCTAGTAACAACAACTAATGTGCCAAAGTGCAAGGCATTTACTTGCCAGATGTGGTTTATATAAGTTTCTGGTGTCAGCCTAATACTTTTTAGCAAGTTATTTGGTCCCCGAGATAATTCCGAAGCAATTAATTAAAAAAAAAAAAAAAAAAGAAAAAAAAAGGATAAACGCAACAATTGAGGATCTATGACTCTTTCAATAGATTTTTGTGATGGTGAACAAATCACAACAGCATGTTCGGAATGGCTCTGCAAGATTTCTCTGTCATTCTTCTTGAGTTTTAAAGAGCAAAGTTGGACAAGCAGCAGCGCCATCAAATGTTCCTGAATCTACCCCACAAAATGATACATGGGCACAACAAGCAGAAGCATCTCACTTGAAAATCAGAAGGATTCTATTATCACAGGCTGGTCTGGTAGGCACCTTGAAATGGGGGCATGACAACTGCAAACACTGTAGATAACGTACTGGGAAGTGATAAACATCGATCATGAGCAAAATAACTAGCCATAAACAAAGTGCCCTCAAGACTGTATAATCAATAACCGTAAGAAATAAACCTTCCTGCTTTGATTGCTTTTGTCCCCCTAGTAATCATGCTGCTGCTCATATTTTGCTCACTAGCATTACTGTTAATGAAAATAACCAACACATAAGTTTCAAGCACAAATATAGTTTTAAAGAAGGCTACGCCTTCCTGGTGTTCCCGTACAAGGAGGAACTTCCATACCCGCCCACCCACACAAATATACACCTCGGTGGTGAATCAGTAACTTTGATGAGGATCTCTCCTTCAACAAAAGCATCTTTGTTCTTTCAGTTCACAGCCCTGTAAATCCATCTTCCCTGCAGAGTCCAGGAGAAGCAAAAAAAATTACAGAAGTGAGTTTCAACTTGATCTGCTTAGGCCATCAGAAACTCTCTGGGGAGTGCTGCTTGCCACCTAGATTGCTAAGCTTCAAAGTGACTGAGATGCAGCTCCAGCTGTTTTATGACACTTCTGTCTGTCCCAAGCTATTTCAAGGTAGGTGATGCTTGAAAGTTTGGTGAGTGGCCTACAGTTTGTGAGCTATTACATGTAAGAGGATATGTGAGGGCAGTAGAGACTGTCTGGACAGTGCAGTGTATGGGGAGTCATACCCCGGTAGCTCGCAACGGAAATCACTCCCTGAAGGAGCTCACACAATCCTGCAGCCAGGGAACTAAGGATTTGTGCCAACAAGAAGGTAGATCTCTCTGAGGACCATGTCTGGCACAGATGGCAGCAACTATTCTCCTGGAGGCTGGCGCTTGTTGGAAGAACATCACAAAAAAAAAAAAAAAAGGAAAAGTGAACGTGAGGGAGAAATTGGGCTGAATTATTTCAAAGGACAGGCAAGGGAACTGGGCAAAGGCTGGCCACAAGTGAAGGGGCTATGGGAAAACACAAGTGACTGAATATTTTCATCTGAAATACTACTCCACAAGCTGAAGGAGTAGTGTGTGCTTCCTGCATGTGGGAAGACTTAATGTAGAGTCAGTTCACTGATGGACAAGTACAACAACACATATATGAGATCTAGGTCACTCTAGAGCCAGGGTTGTGTGAAAGCACTGGACCCCTGTAGTTGCATTTATGGATCACACTGAATAGATTCTATTCAGTTTCATGATGTGAAATGGAAATCACCTCTCCTATTCTGAAATGTGCATAGAATTCTGTTTTGAAACCCTCATCTGTTACATTTCTTCTGTGCCTAGTAAATAAAGTGCTCGTAATTTTGTGTGCTGCTCCTTCATGTGGTGTTTTTCAGACAGGTTTGCTAACATAATGACTAGTCTGATACTAGACACTATTACCACAATATCATATGAGTCAGAAGCATGAGACATGCTAGTGGGGCAGGCTGTGCATTACTGTGCAGCCAGGAGAAGAGCAAAGAATTGAAAAGTTTTGCCTTGAAAGTTAGCTTGTCAAACCTCTAATTAAAGCCCTTACACCTCTTGTATAGGGTATAGAGAACAGGTCAATTTCCCCAAGCCAAAGAAACAGGCATTTTATAGTGGCCCTGAAATAATAGATTCCTAGTTTGCAAATACTTCTAGTGTGCAGGAGGGTGAGGGACTGATAACAACAGCTTGAGCTAAGCTTAGTGTGGGCAGGTGTTAAGCAAGCTTCCCTCACACATCTGTGCTAAAGCAAGTCATTCGTGACCTGGCATAGCCGTGTTATTCTGCTCGTGGTTCTTTACGCAGCAGATAATACATTTACATTTTGACCTGCACATCTGTGAGGATCCATGCAACTCTGCCACTACATCCTTGTTCTGATGCTTAATCTGTCTGCTACTTCAGCTTATGGATATTAAGGTAGTTGGTAACATCCTGATCTCCAGTTACCCCTGTGTCACCTATCCTTGAGTCCCCTACAAGACCTCTATAGTTTGCAGTTAGAAGGACATGTCTTGGCTGCAGTCCTTCCTGAAGCAGACAAGAACTGAGATGCATCATACTGTGGTTTAGGAACTTTGTAAATGGAAATGAGGATGTGAGCAGCACTACAAATGCCCATGAGCCCTAAAGCTGAATTTGAATTTAGGCCTCAAGATCCAGAAGGCCAGTTCTCTATCTGTTGACCCATCTCTACAATGCTGTTAACGGAAGAGCTGCTGTGATCAGCAGGCAGATTCAGTGCCACGGCTACTTTCAGCTCAGTTCCTCAGCTGGAAACATCTTCCTTCCTCTGTCACCTCTCCAGGCTTAATGTTGTTCATGAGATAATTGAAATGGAGAGAACTGCTTTTCTTCCCAGAAGCAAATACAACTAGAGATTTTTATCCTATTAGCAGACTGTTGGAGTGGATGGGAAGTTTCTCGCCCAATAAGCAGAAGTGAGTGAACACAGAATGAGAGCATGACTGTTGCTCCGTCAGGGTTGTGCCTGTTCTGAGGTCTCGCTGCAAGCTTTCCAGGCTTCCCGTCAAACTGCTGAGAAGGGCTGAGTGCCATTCACACTGCCAGTTCTCAGCTGCACCAGCACTGGCTATCATTTCAGTAACATATATACCAGTTCAACTGTGTAACATTGCCCAGACTCCTTGTCTCTGAGCTCTGCCACAGGAACATCCCGCGCCTCCTGTCAGCTACAGCTCATCAGACTGCTTCACTGCACTGCCTTCACAAAAGCAAGGACAGCTTTATAACCCCACTTGCATTTAAAACTAAACACTATTAGCTTTGCCTTCTTGTGTGCTTGCTTGTGAATGGATTTAAGAATGACAGACTACTCGAGCCACCTTGCAGTCAGGGGCAGGAAAAGCAGAGGATGTAACAATTTTCTCAGGAGACCTCTGCTAATACAGCTCCTGCCTCCCTCAGCCAGTCCTGGTCTCTTGGAGGCGTCCCAGTTTGACCACATCTTACACAGAGTTCTTGATCTGGGTCAAGGAATACAAGGTCTGGGCCTCAGTGTTTATCTTCCTGCACACGAATCTTCAAGGTATACTAGAAAATACATCAGAGAAGAAAAAGAGAATGATAGATAGGTCATGGCGAATACACACTTAGACTGAATGGGAAAAAAGCTCATACCAGAACAGTTTCTGTTACAGTTGATCCTTGTATCTACCAAGAACACTTCTATGACATTCAGCTTATAAGATCCACATTAAAGGTCCAAGTTGTACCATTTTTTTCCTATGTCTTTGGACTAACCACACTCAGTTACCTTTTCTGAGGCAATGGATGACATTTTTTGACATCCCACCTAGGATACACCCTTCCAGCTATCGCACCACAAAAGTACAAACCCCAGATGTTACATTTTATCTGTCAGTTCACAATGGCCTTGGGTACCATGAAGTGTCTAAATTGGCATTAGATGAGTATGTTTAGGCAGCTGAATTCCATCAATTGTTTTCCTGTAAGAAAGGAAGTACATACACACACACTTTTAATCTGGGTATATACACTGTCAGTTATATTATAGCTCTGATCTTGGCTGGCATTAATATAATACCACTAATTCCCACCCCCAGCAGTTGTTTCTAACTCCAAACACATGCTCCCTGTCCTTCAACTACCAATACTGAACACCACAGCCTCTCTCCTGACAGTTCTTTACACCAATTTAAAAAATCCTCGGGTTATCAGCTGCTTTATTCTCAATGAAGAAACTCTTAAAACTTCATCTGCTCTGATAACCAGTTTTTAAACACTGATCATGGTCATTCTCACTGACTTCAGCAGGAACTGCAGAGCACTCCACAGATTTTAAAACTACTTTGTAAGTGCCCTTATAAACATTTAATAGGACACATTAGGCATCCAATAAAAAGTAGCCTTGCTATATAAATACTCAGCTTGAGAGTTTGTGGCATTTCTTCTCAAAATTTTCTGTGGAGATCCTTGTACTGAATACCCACTATGTCTCCGTAATGATGGGGAATAAAGCACGCTCAATCCATCAGAAGGCATGGCAATGGCAGTTTTCTCACCAACTCTAGCATCCTTTCTCGAGAAATGGAATCACAGTGTCAGTGAGTAAATCTTAACAACTTCAAGAAGTACTTCCCAACAGGGCAGATGGAGATTAATTTATTTATTTACACAAAGGTGTCTTCTCCAGCTATAAAAACAATGGATTTTCTCTAAAGCCTTACCTTTAAAGATATTTCTCTGTAACATATTGGTACTAAAAGAGGATTCCTGCATCAACATAACTCTCCCTTCCAGCGGCAAAACCGAGGTGCTATCTCACCAGACAGTCTTTGCTAGGGAAATAGCTTTTATAGTAGATAAACTTAATGCCCTATCAACATTAATGTCAGCTTCTATATGCCATAGTGGGTCACACATCACTGCTCTAGCACTTCTGACTGTAATGTTGTTTGCGCTCCATTTTACAAGAATCAGGGAAGGGAGAAGCTGGAAAAAAAATGTAAGTTGAACAACACAAGCCAGGTCCTCAGTTGCAAGACAGAAAGTGTGTGTGTGTTGATCAACACAAAACTTTTTCAGTCACAGAAGGTCTTACAGGAAGAGGGTTCTCCCTCAGACATGAACTACAGCAGCCTGGGAGCTCATCTAATTTAAATAGTTTTTGATGCCCACAAAGGGGTAAGAAGAAAAATTGACCCAGCAGGCAGCAATTAGCACAATTTTGGAGTTTTGCTTTCCACACTGCCCTCCCTTCTATCATGCAACAGGGGCAGCAGCAACACAGTGATTTAGTAGATGCTCCTTGCAGTGACCCTTTCAGGGTCAATCAATTATCTTGGAGCCGTCACTATTCACCAACACTCACTCATGAAGCTGGTTGCTGGAGTCAGACACAGGCCTGAATTCAGCCTGCCTTCTCCAAACTGAAGATTTACTCTTGCTTTACTTTCTAGATGTGTTTTTCCTGCTTTACCCAACAATGTCAGACCTTCTGATGCTATGTTGGAACAAATCACCAAAGAATCATAGATTGTAACACTGGCCATGGCTTTATCCTGAGGCTTCCAGCAGCTTTTTCTTCCTTTGCTCTCCTCTCAAACAGAGGAAACAAATCGTTTTCTCCCTAATGTTCTTTGACACAAAACACAGGCTTGAGCTAACCTTCTTCCTCCTTTGGTTAGATGGGATTCACCTACCCTCAGTAGTCACCATCAGCAAAGAAGAAAGGAGAAGAAGGTTTTCAAATGGTTGTTTGCTTTTTGTTTTACAATCAAAGCTTCCTTTCAGCCAGAGGAAAACCTGTGAATTTGTGAAATCTACATAAAAATGTACCTAAATGATGCTTTTTGATAAAAAATGGGTTGTTAAAATATATTACTAATAAAACTTAACTCTGTTGATTAACTTAAACAGAGTGAACCCTCCATACATTCAGAGGAACAAGAACTGTATTTATTAAAGTTGTTAAGACTTTATGGTGAATTCATTATGGTGAATTCCCAGAGAAGGAAAATAGTTCAGAAACACCCTGATCAAACCTGTAAATATTTGATATGATACAATTCGAGCTCAAAATTCTGGTTTAGAGGGCAGAGGAGTGGTGTGAGAAATTATGGCATTGGAGCTGAGAGGGTGCGTAACCATGAGATCATCATTTAGCCTTTCTGTGCGTTTTTCTTTAAATTATACAAAGAACAACATTTCTTCCCTCTCCAAATATTAACCTGCATGTCTATTTCAAAGAACCAATGTTGGGTATGATGCATTTCAAAGTATAACTTAAACCCCAAAGTTTTTAAGTTCACTTTTTTGTTTAGAAAACTCTTTTTTTTTTTTCCCTCTCTGTTTCCCTCTTTTCTCCTCTTGGAAATGGGGAGAAAGACAAAACAATCAAGTATGAGGTCCTACTGCTTTCGCACTTTTTCACTCACAATAATAAAGAAAGTACCATGTGAAGAGTCAGGAGAGAAGTCTACTTTCAGTTTTGTTTTGCAAGAGGAAAAAGTCTAATTTTGGCATTATGGTTTTGTCGACTTTGATGGAACATGGGGCAAAAGTGGAAGCAGAATCACCCCAAATGATTTTTTTTTTTTTTTTTTAACTTCATCTGCACAGAAAGTTATACAATGAAAACAACATTTTTAAATGGTACCTTTGCTTTCACTCACCTACAGGACTGAATACCATTGCCCTAGGTACTCTGCTACTTCAGCGACCGACAGGATCACTGTGAAGCCTCACAAATGCTTTATCATTCTTTTCTGATATATGTTGGTTTTCCTTTTTAGGACATAAGTTTATTTGGGTCTGATCCTGCATTTCCTTAAGTGCAGTTATGGAAGCAAAACGCTTGTAATGACAGCGGGTCAAATTCATGCCAGATACAACTGCATCTCAGCCAATGGAATTATGCACGAGGCAAACAGTCCTATCCAGACTATTCAGCAAGGGATTGGGGATCCCAAGTCTCTCATGCTCTTTCTTTGGATAACAGCTACACAACATTGAAGTCGTGTGAGCACAGAGAAGCCTCTGGCATTATCAAGACCTCATACTGGACACCCTGACACTTTTATTTTTTTGTTTCTGACCTCAAAGGAAACAGATTGAGGCCTGAGTCCTTACCCAGGCAAGCTCCTCGACTACTTCAGTAGGATTTTTGCCTAAGAACTGCAGGAGTGATTCAGCCCAATGTGAGAACTAATGTCCCAGAAGGTTTTTCTAGGCAGTATTCTAATTAGAGACTCAAGCTTGACATCTGTAGCACAAACCATGCAGCATTTTGCAGCCTGAGCTTCTCTGTGAAGAACAACCACACAAAAAAACGCAAGGCTGACTTACTATTTACAAAGGCCTCTTAATGTCCTCAGATTTTATTTATATTAAAAGCGGCGTATATACCTCAAAAGTTGGCAACGTAGAAAAATACCACTGAGACTGTTTACTACAGAGCATGCATACGGCACAACACACAACTGGGAGTTGCTCTCACCCCTATCCAAGCAAAACATGTTTTGGAACCTCTGCAGCTGAGTAGATGGAGTGTTTCTCCCCTAGAAGAAACTGGTGGTGCAGTGAACACCAAACCCCACCTCTTTTGTCCCTCTGTCTCCAGGTGAAAGAGAATAAATTTATCACAGCCACTAAACTCCTTGTGAAATATCTATCAGCTGCCCTTGTGAAATGCCTACAATTGTTGACACTGTATCTAATCTTTTCTTAGTTACCAGATGATTATTTTCCACATCAGTGGAAAACGATAAAAGTAGATGACATTGTACTTTCTGCCTCTTTAGATGAGATTTTGACAGATAATAAATCATTTCACAACACTGGCTTTTATTTCCTTGTATTTATGCATGGAAAGCAGAATGCAATCAGTTTGCATGATACCATTCTTGAATCACCAATTGATAATAGTTTCATTTTCCAGCCTGTTCATCTTACAGTTTGGCTTAGATGGTCCTAAATCCCATGCAAACACCGTGTATTTTTCTAATTACTTTTTGACAATAGGCAAAAATCCTCTGAAATATCAAGCTGTGCATGCCTGTAAAGAGGTGGTTGCCGATGTCCTTCCATATGTATGAGAAATACATTGGGACAAATTCTGTGGATGAAGCTAGAATAAATCAGGATGAACTGACTTGCTATCAACAGAAGTTCAAGTGTGTTCTATCAAACAGGAGACAAAAATTAAGTTACTACCTTTTCGCTCGTAGACTAAGACAACGTGAGTTTTAAGGCAGTGATGAACCAGTCTGAATTGAAAATAGACTTCTTGTAAACGTACTCTCTTACTTTCCACACCGTATCTTCCATGTTAACTCCCTAGCTGCGCCTTTCCCCATTAAATTTCATCACAGAAAATGGATCAAGTTTTTTTTCAGGCCACTCTGAAATTCTAGCCTGTAACCAAGTTTTTGAAAACCCTGTTATGTGCTTTCTGCCTTAGACATTATCCCATAGCACCATGCTATTTTTTTCTAACTGAAAATAATAAGCTACTTCCTCGTAAGCTCACTAAGCACAGGATTCTGGATCCACAAAGGATGCTGACCTATGACATTACTAAATGTAAAATTTGAACAAGTTGGTATTCTTTTATCTTGATATCCTTACTAGATCTGTACACAAAACTCTCTATAGCCAACAGCTGCAAAAAGCTAACTTTGCCCAAGGGTTGCAAGAGAGTTAGTGACTATTTTCATTAAAGTCAACGGAAAGCATTTAGTACATAACCTCACTGAAATCAACAGTATTTGGTATAAATTTGGGCTTGCAAAAAGAAGTCAAATCAGCAGGAACTGGATAAATAAATCCCAAGAAACATGAACTTTTAGAGAAAGGTGGTCATGCTTTTATCGCTGTTATGTAATGAATCAATGTACTACTGCAGCTCTTGGGAATAAAACCCTGTTTGGATAGAAATTACTGAGGCTTCTATTTCTAGAGTTCTCAAATTCTTCTCTTTTCCTGTTTGACCTATCAGGTCTCCTGCTCTCATTTCTGTCCTGATGTTCAGAAACACAAAGCACTTCCATCAAAGGCACAGATTTTCCAAAAGTTCTAGTTGTCCAAGAGGTCCCAATTTCTTCTAAATTTTTTACTTTCACAGCTGAAATCTTCCTCCTTGTCTCAAAATCTTCTTCTCCTAGGGAATACTCTCATAAACCTAAGACTAAATACATTCTACTGCCTTGTCATGACTAGTGCTGTTCACATGTAACACTGGAGTAAGACAAAATCTGTGGCTCACCAAAAAGTTAGGTCACAGCTTATTCCTTACAGGCAGTGAACTCAGATGTTAACAAACTTTCCAAAGGTCACTAAGGCACTACAATAATTGCTCTGAAGGTGAAGACTCAAGACTTTTTCTTTTAAAACAGTTTAGTTTCTACATATTTTAGAACTTGCCTCTATTTCTGTACTTTTTGTCTTCAATTGGACACTTTATATTACCACTTTAATTGAGGCATAAATCTGCACGTAGAGTCAACCCACCTTGCATTATTTAATGTACTGTCTGAAGTATTGCTGCATGTTTTTGATAGGCAACACATTGATTTGTACTGCTTTTTCTGCTGTGGTACATGGAAACCTGATTATCTACAGCTGTCAATCCCATTAGAACTGAGCCCTGGAGTAAGATTAGGCTTAAAATTTTTGTAGGGTAAGCTACTTGCAAATCAGCTCTTGAATTGACAATGCTACCTTGGATATGACTTAACTAGAAGAATGAGTTGTCTTGAATCACAGAATGCCTTTGTTATCAGATCCCAAGTGAAGCAGTGAGTTCTGCTAATCTAAGGGACTTTATTGACATTAATCTGGTCATACTTACATTGCATAAAGCAGCACCGAACAGCACTGAAATAGAAGGAAACAGAGGGATGGCAAAACCTGAGCAGTCAAAACCATCAAATTACTACTCCCTGCACATTCACAGCTTTTTCCTGACCCCAGTGTAGTTGATGGCAATTTTGCCAATTAATTTCAATAGGAGGAGAGTCTGGGTTGGATTGAGGTTTCCTGCTTCCGCCCACAGCAACACAGATGCATTCCAGGCCACTCTCAGGAAATAAAAAAAAAAGGGAAAATTCCCAGTTACTGTGGCAACAGGAGGAATGGTTCTCTTTGCTATCATGTAATTTTGAAATTCAGTAGCTGTTTTGTGCCCTGACATGTGTTTCTCTCCTCTGTCAAATTAGTGTTTTCTTCCTGTGTGGAAGGCCCGTTAGAGAAAAGGCACAGAAGAAAACTATCAACACAAACATCCCCCAGAAGCCTTTTCACATTTCCCACCTCACATCTGCCATAATGGCAAAATCATGTTTGCAAACAACAACGAAAAACTGCCTTAAACATGCACTTCCCAAAACATCCCAGAACACAAAGAATGATTTCAGACTGTTCTGTGAATGCCCCTCTATGCACGTGGACACAACTGGTAATAAACTGCCTCAGAAGAATGCCAAGACCTCTGCTAGGGAGAGCATCAGCTAAAGACTGAACAGATCGTCCAACTCTGGTTGCATTTATCTTCCTTTCTCAACCTTTTCTTCACAAAGGTTCTCACTGTTGTAGTCCTTCTCACTAAGGACTGTAAATACCCAATGAAGCTTAGGGCAAGGGTCAACAGCTTTGGGGAAGCAGTGGCATATATGAAATATGACTTATGATTTCGTAAGAACCGGCATAGGCAGAGAAACCAAATAGCAATGCAAGTGAATTTCTTTTCCCTTCCACCTTGTGTTCTCTGTTTTCTAGGACATGTCTCCCATGCTGACAGACATTCCTCTTTGCAGAGTAAGATGACAGCAAAACCTGCCTCGGCAGCCAAGGACAGAGAAGAGACTGGAAGCAGATATTCTGTGTTTGGGGTGATTCAGTTTAGGTAGACTACCTGTGTGAGAGCCTAGATGGTGTAAACTGCTGAATCCAAGAGTTTATACTAGTTGAGACTCTAGTTTAGTAGGTATGTAGGTATGTTTTAATTAAACTTCTGAACTCTTCTGATATTCTTTGAAAAAAAAAAAAATAATCCCAAACCTCCAAATAGCCTCCAAGGGGAAACTGGAGAAACAAAAACTCATGTGGCTTTTCTAAAATAATTGTGTGAGTCACTGTCAGAGTTCAGGCAGAATCCATAGGCTCTGAACATTAATGCAATGTAGCAAATCCAAAGGCAACCCTTAAAGTTTGTTGAGCTAAATCAGCAGCTTCAGGAGGTCTGAACTGCACTGTGCACTTCAGTGAATTGTTATCTGAAAGGCTCAGGACCTACACCTTAAGTGTCAACATTATTAATTAATTCATCACTGAAAAAAGTGTGCTGGGAAGGAGCATTAACTGCTGTGGAGTTCAGGATGTTGTACCAGATATAGAATGCAGTGAGCTTTGAAGAAGACTTTAGGGAGAAATGCTGATGCCACTTATTGGGCAACAGAGCTCTTTGAGCAAGACCTAAACACAAGAAGACAAGGAAGACATTGGACTGTCCATAATGAAAGCGTGGCACAGCTAGTAGGTGGGGTTCAAATGTCTTGGGGCCAAAAGAGCCAAAGGGATTCCTTAGGGGATTTACAACTGTGCCTGAACTGCTGTGTCATCTGTCTCTCATAGTTGGAGCTTATTTTGTATACAGGTTTAGGAAGAGAATTAATACTATCTTTCTCCCTCAGTTTAACCCTACTGGTGATTGACTGTTGGCAATGACAAAACATTCAATACAGTGGATAACACGCAAAAAAAAGCCCAAACAAAACACTCTGTTCCTTACTCATGGCACATTTTTGGTGGCATTAACTTAAGCTAAGACCACTACGGAAAGAGCCTCTACTTCTTCAATTTTGTTACATAGTGTTCATTCAACCCGTTTTCTAGCAGATATCTCTGAAGCCATACAGCTGCAAAGTGATTCAGCTTCAGGAGAGTGGATGGACCTTGTCCAAACTGGTTAGTAAACTAATCTACAGCACTTGAGCAGGTTAAGATGGTTCTGCAGAAGGTATGTTTGTAGGCAGCAACATAGTCAAGATGTAGAATCACATAGGTAGGTAGAGTAAATATACCAGGAGTTTCTTCCCGTGTCACATACGTGACAGATAAGCATGTCAACCAATGAAGTGATGTGACATCATAGAAGAGGATGTCTGCAAGATATTTGGCTTTGAAAATACATTCTCACTTGTCATGTGAATAAAGATTGAAATCCAGAAGTATCAAGAAATATAATACAACAGAGCTTAAACAATATGGTACTTGCAATTCTGCAAAAGTAAATACAATGCACTACTGGCAGGGTAAAAAGGGTGATTTATGAAATACAAAAGGCCAGAATTTAAGCTCCACAACTCTTCTGGGTGGAGGCATGCACCCAAGTATTTTTATTGGCTTTGGAACGGGGTAGGGGAGTGCTGCTGAGGATAACAGCACAGAAACCATTTACTTTCATAATAAAAAAAGCCTATGGTTGGAACACTGTCAAGCACTGCGTAACACACTAAAGTTAGAAGAAATATTAATTTAGCATTCACAGATAGAGGCTACAGGTGCTAAGAAGAATACTGCTATCAACAGTCAGTTCTAGATGGCACACATATGTCAGAAGAATATGCAAATAAACTTAATAGTGTGGCCTGTTTGCTTGGTCTCTGCTATTCTCTTATGCAGAGACTTCTGTTAGCATGACCACTGTCCCTGGTACATGGCCAAAATAAGTCCACAGCCTTTGTTCACGTTCTCAACAATTTATCTCAACAGAGGCATAATTCTACCGTACAGCACTAAGCACTGCAGACATCTGCTCCCAAGCTTGGTCCGTCATGTAACAAAAACTGATCAAGTGACCCAAAGCCACGATGTCATGGAGAGTGATACGCTCTGTACTAGGGACTAGTCAGCAACCACTGCCCTTAGACCTGACACTCGGAACCAATGACATTGAAGACACTGTATTCATTATTCGTTTGGAAAAGAAATGTGTAACAAGTTAATTGGTTCATATGTAATTCTGTCATTAACAGCCAATTGTGGGAAACTCTAGAGAACTTGTCAGATGCAAGAGGACTCATTTCATAAACAACATCTCAAAAAACTCATCTCATTAAGCTGAACAGAAAGAACTAAAAGCAAGGTGAAAATTTTATTTTTTCTTAACATTTCTTAACATCACCATACATAAAAGGAGCTTGTTAGTTCAAATGTTGATTGACCCCACCCCACGCAATGAATCCACATCTGACATATTCTACAACTCTTTTACCAAAGCAGCATTATTTGTGAGTTAATTAAAAAGGAAAAACTTCAAATCTGCTAGTAATGATGGCAGGTTCGCATCACACTACCATTCCACTATGGATACACTTTTCTTTAGCAGGTATATTTCTAAGAGGAGATATGATACAAATGATCCAGTTCTCACTGAAGTCAAGGGAAACTCTTGGTGACTTCAGTGGAGTTATGTGCAATCCAATCCCTGGCATCTCCACTCAGTTGTCATATAAGTATACTAATTGGAGCCCACTGCGGTAGACATCACCTTCCAAGTATTGTAGGACACACAGCACTAAATTTTGTCCAAGAATAACAAATTCATTTGAGTAATTATAGAGGTCAAATTATGAAAGTAAGCTATACTCCCTATGAAGTGCCAACATACCTAACTATCATGAGTAAGACCTAATATAAACGACCTCAGATTTTTTCCTAAAAGAACTTCTGGCACCAAGAGGCAGTAGTAGTGCTTACTCTCCCCAAAATCATGAACATCTGATATAAGTCCTGCTTTACTTTGTAGGCAGAACTTTTCCATGCCCAATCTTCCTCTTACTAGAGCATAAGTTTCTGATTGGATCATCCCATGGATTTTGCTTATTTGCTACGCAAGGTGATCTCTCTACAGAAAGTTTTCACGTCTTCTCTTCCAAAATCAAAACTGGTAAAAGGCACATTTCAGTAACATAAGCTAAGAGTAAAGCCAGTGTCCATTAACTGTGAAAGCTAAAGATTTCAACTCTGATATTTCCCAAGTGCACAACCTGCAATGACAAGTGGTAGGTGTTTCTGAAGTTACACAGCCTAAATTAGAAAAAAAAAGAAAGAAGTGGAAAGAGAAGATTCAATAAAGGTAATGAAATACAGGGAATTGCTGCTTTTTTTCAGGCCTTTCCTTCTTCAAGATTTCTAAGAAGAAGAGACAGTTGGTGAATTCTAACTTTGCACAAACATCTTCTAAACTCCAAAAGAGAAGAGTAAGCAAGATTTCCCTTACAAAAAAAATGTCTGAGAGCTTAATTCCAGCCTGGCAAAATAAAACATAATTCCACTGATTTCAACGGACTTATAGATGGTCCACTTAATGTACAACAGGGCTAATCCAGACCTTCTCTCATACTGTAGCACTGGTTTGTCTAGAAACCTTTGCTTTCATAGTAGTTAACCATACATCAACAGCCTGCAACACTGAACTGCAATTAAGTAAATGAATAGGAGGCAGATGTAAATCTTAAAACTTATCCCAGAAGTGGACTTCTACTAAGAGGAATTGATCTTTTTTTTTTTTTTTTTCTGTTTAATATCAAGATCTTATGTCAGAATCACAGATAAGAAGCTGAGGATGTGGAGAACAATATCAATTATTGTACACGTTCTTCTCTCTCCCACAGTTTCCAAAAGGAATTAAACAGGAATCATATATAAGCATAGTGAGAATGTCAGAAAGAACTCGTTCTTCCTTATAAGCCATCTCAGCACTACAGCAGGTGGACACAAGGTCCCTTGCTAAAAGCACAGAGAGAGAAGAAAATTGCTTACTGTTTCGAGGCTTCTCTTCATCCATGCCTTCATCTTCATTTTCTGGGTCAATATCTTCAGCTTGAGTTATCCAGTCTAAGTATCCCTTCAAGTCCTCCTCTAGCTGTTGTTTCTCCCGCAACTTCTGGAAATCACCTCGAGCTTTAGCCTTCTCTCTTTCTTTGGAAAACTCCCTAGCAAGAGGGAGGGTAGGACAGGACATTGGTGGAGGGAAGGAAGAGATTGAAAAACAATGGGTTAGATTAATTTCCTCTAGAAAGTTTCCACATCCTGTATAGCACATCCAGCTTTCTCTGTTCTTCCAAGGCAGACACAAGTAAAACAACTGGAGTGCTCATATTTTTACCAGTGCATAGGAAAAGATGAATACCTTTTTTTAATCCTTTCATTCTCAACATCTGATTAACAATTCAAATAAAAGGCATATGTAACACTTACGTACAATACCATAGACTTTCTAATATCCTTTACCACTCAACATTCTCCACAGTTATCCATAAATGTCTATATGAGTAATGGTTAATTTAATTAAATGATAAACTGTTTGACAATAATCTGACATCTGGAGAGTGAGATGATTGCTGTAATTTTTAGCCAGGTTTCAATCTGTCCTTGAGATTATATTTGTAATCACAACTAAATGGGGCTAACTGTAAGTGTAATTAATGGTACTCACAATTTCGCATACACTTAATTATAGACAATTTCACTCACAGTACCAGACAACATATTTGAAAATGCAGGCCTTAATGTTTTAGTGAAAACTTTCAGTATTCAGGGCTGTTATCTGACATGAAACTTATTTTTGCAATCTCATGTTGGATAGACAAGCATGAAAGATCATGGGTAAGCAATTAGTGGACTCTGCCAGGAAGAGAGCTGGGTAGACATTTGATGAGTTTTATGAAAGACCATTATTGACAATATAGGCTTAAAACAAAGAACACAGAAATAAGAACTTTGTGTTTCTTAGTTATGAACTAAGTTGTGTTATGTTTGTTTCGTGGTTTTGGCTATGGTGCTCTTTCTCCCTCTCTTTCAGACACACCTATACCGCACTATTTTTTTCCTAGAAATGCTGATCTAACTCCATTTAGAGATTCTTCTGCAGTTCTAAACCAGCTTTTAGTGCTTGTATTTCAAAAAGCAAGCCTAATGATTGTGAAAAGCATTGGACCAAGAGTACTTAAGCATTAAGTCTTATATCTGCTGAAGCAGATGACTATATAAGGGACACACAGCAGACAATATGGCCCTCTGGAAATGAGAGGTAAAGTCATTCCCTCCAATGCATTATCCATTACCCTTGCCGATGAATGTCAGCAATGAGTGGATTTAAAAAACAAACAAACAAAAACCCAACTGCAACTAATATTTGTCCTAGGTTTGGTCTTGCAAATCAGATGAGAAAACTACCACTAACTTTGGTGGGATAATATTAGGATTAGGGAAATCCTACCCAAAATGCTAATGAGTGCCATATGAAATGTCCTCAAGCAACTGAAATGGAGGTGAGTTCCTAACGGTGCTCGTGAAGTACTTCCCTCCTGTCTGGTCCAAAATCCACTCACAGATTTCCATTGAATTCACAGGCTTTGGATCAGGCTTTCAATATTATGAGCTGTACACAAAACCAGCAGAATGAAAATACAATGATGCCTTCATTTCAAGTCTAAGTATGTGACAAAGTCTGCTTGTTTTATCTTCACCCCATCATGTTTCTGAGGGTTTAGCCCATCCCATGGGACCGTGATAATGAAAGTGGAAATGAAGAAGAGAATCATTGGCTTCTCAGGCTTGAGGGCAGATCACAGTCAACTCTGGGACCAGACTTTGTCTCAAGGCAGAAACAGCTATGGCAAGCATGGGAAGAATTAAAAAATGAATTTGTTTTCATGCTAGGAGTAATATTTTGCTATTTAAGATATAAACCAAACCAACAAACAAACAACCCTTCAACAACAATAATAAAAAGTACAAAGACTTTTAGAAAAAATCGATCAACAACAGTTATATTTTCAGCTTCAATAACATCTTTCCTCAGGGTTTCGCACAGTGTCTTATTCAAATTAATGAATTAACTCTCTCTCAAAAAACATATCACTGAATGAAGCTATATATTATTAAGTCTCATAGATCAAATCCCAATATTTCTATAGTTGGCTCCTAAGCCGGTATTTCAGAATATAGAACAAGTGGGTCCAATTTTGAAACGGACTGAGCCCTCAGCTCCAAATGAGAACTATTTATATTGGCACAGATATAACTTGCAAGGGGCTGTTTTAGAAACCAAAGCAGAAAACATCATGAAATAGCCCAGCGTACAGAAAGTGAAATTCCTACTCTGCACTGAAATGGATCACTTATATTAGATGCATCTAAGCTGTGTGTGTACTTGGGTCTTTTCAGTCCTCATTTATTGTCTCTTTAAAATGAGAGTCAGGTTTAGGTGAGAGCTGACTAAACCACTGTGAGATTTTAGCACGAGGTCTTACACTATCCGTCTGCAGAGGAGTGAATTTGTTATCTAGCTCTTTAATGGCACAACTGAAAATACTGTGATCGCCTAGTCTAAATGATCTGCAAAATTGCATCTTTTTCCTTTGTACAATGTGTCATAATCCATGACTCTCCAAAGAAGACAACTTACTTAAATTATCTTAATTTCTATGCACTACTAACTTTAAACCATTGAGAACAGCTGGCTCAGAAAATTGCTAATGCAATTGAAACCACTTCTCATGTGGAATACCAGCCTGTACTCAGGCAAAGATAGCTCACAACCAAGAATTACTATCAATGGTAATCTAGCATCCCATGTGAAACGAGTTGGTAACCTCAGTCCAGTTCCTATTGCAGGTAGGTGTGCACATTACCTCTGCCAACATCACAGTCGGCAATAAATGGTCATTGTTTGCAGTTTCAGCAGGGAAGTCAAAGACCAAATAAGCATTCTGATGGAAGTGCCATCTTGAGTCTCCAGGTGGCCTTCTCAAAAAGATTGCAATATCACGTCAGGATAAGGTCGACAAGTGCTTGCAGAACTACCAAGCAATCTGTCTCTTTTTCAGTGAACAAAAGAACATCAGTTTAAGAGTCAGCAAACCTGGTTGTTTTCACTAGAATCAGTTGTCTTCACTTTCCTTTGCTTCTGCCAGAAAACTACAAGATACATCTGCTAGTGGGAATACCAAAACCCAGAGTATTCTGCAGAAATGTGTAACTTCCATGTGAGGTTAGACTGAGTCAAAACCACACATATAAACACTGAGCTCTGTATGCTGTGCAGTTTCAGAAAAAAATTTGTCTTGTCCGTCCTGATGATAGAATATAGGTAATTCTTGTCTATATCTGATCTCAGTATGATTCCTCACATTTAGAGGAGAGATGAAAAGTGAGCAAAACAGAATGGTCCTAGCAGTTCAAAACCCTAGCTTATTGCTAGAAGTCTTCTAAGTCTTCAAATCTCATTCACCTTGACAAGTACATCAAGGAATGGGAAGGGTTGGAAGAGGGGATAGAAAACTAGTAAAAAGTCCTGAAAGGTCATGAAAAATGCTCCAGGAGGAGCTACAAGCAAGGCAGCCTTCTATTCACTCTAATCTCCTCCTTGGCAGTAAGAGCATCAAAAGCAGCCAACTGTTTTTTCCAGAATCTTCTCAAAGCGGAAAAAATGGCTGTTCTCCTGTCCTCCATTGCCCTAGGCAACTGATTGTTTGGCCTGTGTCCTGGGATCTGGATCACTGTTAGGCAAAACATAAAATGAATGTGAATCCATATACTTAGGTGTGCAGGTCTGGAAGTCGAACACATGCTGCCATTTTTTTCTCACTAATTGACTGAAACAGATAACACTGACGTGAACATCTCTGCTCTCAAGGTACCTCTGTAAGGGGCTTCATTGCTTATGGCAACAATGTGGAATCCTTTTCCCTGAGCTTGAGGAGGTCTACTTGTGATCTGCTAACTGAATATTTCTTTTGGAATACAGGAATTTTATATCATCCTCAGTCAAGACAGGAAGAGGATTACAGCTCTACAGATGAATATTACAGAATCACAGAATCACAGAATCACAAGGTTGGAAAGGACCCATTGGATCATCGAGTCCAACCATTCCTAACACTCCCTAAACCATGTCCCTAAGTACTTCATCCACCCGTTCCTTAAACACCTCCAGGGAAGGCGACTCGACCACCTCCCTGGGCAGCCTGTTCCAGTACCCAATGACTTACTGTGAAGAATTTTTTTCTGATATCCAACCTGAACCTCCCCTGACGGAGCTTCAGGCCATTCCCTCTTGTCCTGTCCCCTGTCACTCGGAAGAAGAGGCCAGCTCCCTCCTCTCCACAACCTCCTTTCAGGTAGTTGTAGAGAGTAATAAGGTCTCCCCTCAGCCTCCTCTTCTCCAGGCTAAACAACCCCAGCTCTCTCAGCCGCTCCTCATAAGACTTGTTCTCCAGCCCCCTCACCAGCTTTGTTGCTCTTCTCTGGACACGCTCCAGAGCCTCAACATCCTTCTTGTGGTGAGGGGCCCAGAACTGAACACAGTACTCGAGGTGCGGTCTCACCAGTGCTGAGTACAGAGGGAGAATAACCTCCCTGGACCTGCTGGTGACCCCATTTCTGATACAAGCCAAGATGCCGTTGGCCTTCTTGGCCACCTGGGCACACTGCTGGCTCATGTTCAGTCGGCTGTCAACCAGCACCCCCAGGTCCTTCTCTTCTGTGCAGCTCTCCAGCCATTCTTCCCCCAGTCTGTAGCGCTGCATAGGGTTGTTGTGCCCCAAGTGCAGGACCCGGCATTTGGCCTTGTTAAACCTCATCCCATTGGTCTCGGCCCAGCAGTATTCTGTCATACCATTTAGCCTAGAGAGCAACTAGTAAATTCACCAGAAGGACCATGAAAGGATGACATACCTGAGGAGAAACAAATTACAAATGAGCTCTCTAGGAAGAGCAGAACTCAGCATTTGATTTTGCAGGTGCAATCAAAGTGCCTTTGTGAGTACAATTAATTACACTTACGTATTCAGAAGTGATTAAAAATACCTAAGCTAATCTGTCATTGATGAAGTCTACCTAGATGAGATGTTTGGTGAAATTCCTGAAATAAATAAATAGGAAGAAATCAGAGATGCCCATAACTGATGTACAAAGATGCCCAGGAATGCTGCTTTGTATCTACATAGAACAGACAGGTGGATCATCTAGATGGATCAGACTAGCAGCAAGTCTCTAAAAAAAAGCTGAATCTGCGAAGTGAAGACACTTTGCAATGCAGCAGAATTTAGAACTGCTTTGGAAAGTTAATTGTTTAATAACTGCTTATTTAGCCAAAGAAATATTTGGAGCATTTATCCAATAATTTCTGTGTTTTTTTCATGATTGCAAATTCATAAGTTTAATTTACTTTTCTCTAGTTGGGAAAAAAAATGCAGAAAACAGTGCAACTGCAATAACACTATGAACACAGCCAGAAAGAATGACTCACAGCTTAAACAAGGTGAACATCATCTTTGATCTCAGTTCTCTCCACAGTCTGTCTCCATTTCTTACCCCTAACTCTTGTGAGCAGTCTAGCTGCAGTATGTCAGGAGGCAGACTTAGGCCCCAAAACACTTCTTCGAGTCGAAAAATAAGTGAGGAAATTCAGTCTTTAATCACGTACTACATAAACCCAAGTGTAGGTAAATTGTATCAGCAGTATGCACTCCTCAGGGTTGGGCGCATAGGCACTGTTCATCCAATCAGATACTATATATTCTTTAACCACTGTCCTATATCGTTCTTGAGTGTACTTCTAATGCAACAGATCCCTCTCCCTCTGTCAGCTGGTCAACACCCTCCACTACCGCTGACAGCCTTACCTGCTGATCAGAGTATCCACCTGGAGAAACAAGGAGCTTATGTTTTAAAATGTACCCAGAGTATCACTCTCCAGATATCCAAACACAGACTATTGCCTGACACTTCATTACTGGTGATTTTTTCCCTTTACCATTACTGCTTGGAAACACTTCTCTTCCCAGCAGCTGTTTTAGCTGCATATCTCCTTCAATGCAGTAATGAAGATAGTAGTAACGCATCCTGTAGATCTGCTATTACCTGTCTCTTTACAGGATGGCCAATGATTGATATTCTCCAGTCCTACTACTGCCCCTGTGCTGTTGGCCCAAGTACTGAGAACATAATTTCTTAGAGGCAGCAAATTCTCTTCCCTGCTCAGAGATCATTTTCCCTCTCTTATTAGTATAAGACAGGGAACTTCAGGGCTACTGACTCATGCAAGAAGTACAGGCTCTGACCAAATTCATTTACAGCTCACTAAAGGAGGCAGGATGTTAGAAACAAAGAAAAAGAGCATGTAAAAAAAGTTCTCATACCATATTTATCCATATACATAAAATGGCTGTAGGCACACAATTGTGTCCAAATATGGAATTAGAAGCCCAATTCTAGGAGATCTTTTAAAAATCTTGTAAGGATTGTTTGCTGGCTTGATTCCTCTAATTAACTGGCTCCCCAAGTGCAGTAAAATTTTTAACTACTGGGGACAATATCAGTTGTTTTTAATCAAAGCTACATATACGATCTTTAGATCTCCTAAAAGAAATTCTCCTGCTTCTGTGTTCATCCTTAGAAAATATCAGAAGGAAATGGTATTTCTTTCTGCATGATGCTAGGCTTGTAATCTGCACAACAGAAAAGATGTGCTTATTGAAGAAGAAACGTGCCCAAGGCATACTCCAGGGAAAATAGTGTCTCATTAGGCAGAGTTTAGAGATACTAAGCAATGACAAATTTCTCATAATTTGTCAGGAATTCCATCCCACAAATGTGAAGGGATTTCTCTCATGCTCTCATTCTGCCTTCAGTCCCACTGACCCTTCCAGAGGTTTTACTATAAACCCTTTCTTCTACGATGAGTGGTATACTTTGCCCACAGGGGAGCATAGCATTGTTCTCATCCCACAAGAATACGGTAAGAAGTTTTAGGCAGAGGAACATGTTACAGGCAAAGAGTTGTCTCGTATTTTGATTTAGACAAAAACTCCTTCCGTGCCATTAGGAATGCCATAATTTGTTATTGGCACAATTGCCTAGGCCTTCTATTAAGGTTCCTGAGATCAACCCACCACTGCCCGTCGTTTTGCTAACCAGACAGTAGGAATAGAAATACAAATTTTAAAAAATAAACAATAATAAAACATTTTCCTGGTACTGCTTACCCGCTAAGTACACCGAGAACCAAGTTAAGTACAAAAAATGACCCTATGATGATTAGTGTAACAAAATAGATCCAGGGCCAGTCCCTTCCTATGGCATCATTGACCTGGAAGAGTGGAATGATAATTAGTGAGACAAGCTCAGGTTCTGAGCACTGCAAGGCTCCAGCCAAAGAGATCCCAAGTCACCAGCATTAAGATTTTTAATAGAGCATTTTCTGGAAATTTATGACAGGTTGACCTTAAGAATTTTGAATGCCCTGAGGTTGAATTTCTTTTCAGAGAATAACACCTCTTTTATTACCTGAATTGTTATTTGCAATGTTTGAACATTTTGCCAAAATATTTGAGAGCTGATGTGAAGCTTCCTTGGATTCACATTTTTAATACCTCCAAAAGAGTCCTGGTGACAGGGAAGAACCCTTATTATGGAGTCTTGCCCTGTAGCATTGGAAAAAGGACACCAAAACTGTCAGCTTACCCGCTCAACACACCAAGAACCAGATTTAGAACGAAAAAGGATCCAAAGATGACCAGACTGACAAAATACACCCATGGTAACTCATAGCCCATAGCGTCCTGCATCTGGAAAGACGAAGGAAAGTTAGAAGACAGAGAGGGAAAGCAGAAATGATCAGGCAAAGGAACAGATGGAAAGATTTGTAAACAGAGTCTGTGGTTGGTTTGCACATAATCATAGCAAGCGTTTCTGCATGTTCTTTCTGGATGTGACCACTCCTTTGATTACTTTTCCCTTCTAGCTGTTTCCTTAGAAGCAGTGATTAATATAGGCTGAGATATAACCACGTGCTGTACTGACACTTCTTTGAATGTTCAGAGCTGTGGACTGTAACTTTCTGGAGTTTACTTACAGCACCACAGGGTCCATCCAATGACTTCTAAACTTCTAAACATTGCACATATGTAAGACTCTGCTGCCAGTGAAAATATTGCTAGTTTTTGCTAAGCATTGCCACAGTGTGTTGTCAGATCATGTTTATTTCCCATGTGTAGCACAGGTATGCATACCTCAGAGAGAAATGTGCAGTAACCGTGGGTGAATACTAATAATACTAATCTTCCCCTGGCAATGCTCTCACAGTTTACCATGGTGAGTACAGTAGATGTGTGCTTTTGAGAAATGTTCTTTCAAGGCTCACCATGTTCTGACCTGGTCAAAAGTTTTCTAAAGTTTTCTCACAAACTTCCTTTTGCTTCTTGAAGGGTTAATCCCTCCTTCAAAATGTGATTCCTGCGCAACTGAATACTCAGAGAATTTCAGACTGTAAACTGAATGACACGAGCAAAGGTTTGGCTGTCACAGTACAAGCAGCTGCAAATGAGGCAGGCAGACTATACTTATAGCACCAGAACTGGTATTATGTTTAGAGCAACTCTAACATGCAATAATATATTGTATGTATTCTAAAAGCGTCAAGTACATAATTACTATTTTATCTTGAAGTCTCCTTCAAAGTTTGAAATTTTGGAAAGGTGCTGGTTGCCTGAATAGAAGCTCATTTTCATGATGGTATTGAAAATACTAGAGTTCCTTCTTCTTTACTTTTCATAAAGACTTATCTCCTGAGGCAGACATAGCATCATTAAAGAAACAGATGGTTTTAACATTTTCAGGAGCACTAAAGTGATTTATGAATGTAAATTGCACACTTCAAAGTACCTAAAGGCATAAAGCAGTCTAGGTTCCTTTGTTTTACATGCTTTTAAAAACTGTATCGTATGTTGTCCTCTCCTTCCAGGAAAATGCTCTCTCCTTTGCAACCTAAGCATTTGTTGTGATCACAGAAGAAATATTCTTCCATACATGGACACTGAGACACACTCTGGAGGCAATCTGACTCAAGATTCACAACAACTCGGAAAAGGAATTTCAGACCTTCAGTAAGACAAGGCAGAAGAATAACACTAATATAACTGGTTCTTTGTGGTTGGAAGACCATTATCCATTTTTCTTCCAAAGTACTGTCACTAAAGTTCTTGTCTGGCAATAGTACACAGTCAGTGGGCCAATCCAGACCCCCACCTTAGGACTTTTTCAGGTGTGACTGATCTTAAGTAGATTCATTAAAAAATAAGCTCAAAATCTGCCTCTGTGAAGACAGTTCATTGGTTCCTTCCTCACAGGATTAATACATTCGGTGGTCAGAAGAGAGTACCTGAACACCTAACATTCCTTAAGCCCATTATCCAGCTTCCCTTTTAATACTTTTATAGAAACATTCAGTTAGTTTATAAAGAATACTAATTATTCTTTTTGTTTGCAAGCCACATTTCATCCTACATGACCAAACAGTAGGCATCTCTTGTGTGAAACTCATTAGTGCATTAAAGAGAACAAAACAACATGGTATATAAAGGTGGAAGCAAATAGTCACTTGAAATCATAGTGGAGAAATCAGATAGGGAAAATATGACCACTATCTATATAAAAGAGCTTGCAAAAACAAGGTGTATAGATGACTTTGAAAAACTGCAATAAGAATTTACCAGCACAGGCACAACGATGACTTGACTTCCTTCTAATTAGGATAAAGTGTGGTAAAAAAGCCTCAGCTATAAGGTATTTATCTATCAAGGGATTTATTTCTCGTCAGCTGGGAAAGTCAGCTGGAAAAGTAGAACTTCTCAAAGTTGTGGTAAAAGTGAATCCTTAATTGCAAATGCTAGGGTGCCAGGTGCAGAATTCAGGTGCATGTCAGGGTGCCTTTTGTACTACTCTGGCACAAAGAAATGGCAGACGGCAAGAAGATTCCATCATGGCCCAGTAAAGTCTATAACTAGAGTATAATGTACTCTGCCTATTCCCAATGCCTGCACAATTGCATAACAATTATAACAGCTAGCATCAGCACAAATTAGTCCTGAAAAACAGACTTGTATTCTGGTACATTTGGGACTTATCAGACTGAATATTTAGGAGGTCAGCTCTTCAGCTCCTTTTCATTGCCCAGTCACATACGTAAAAGAGAAGCTGAGAAACAGAAACAGTAATACCTCCCTCAGTGCAGAGAAATCATTAGTATTTGACAGACAGATGAGTTTGTCTCTGTGTTGCTGGACTTCTTACATTTGATGCTGTCACATCTCAATTTCTTGAGTAGAAGGCAGGAATATTCCAGACATTGTGGGACTGAGCCACAGGTGTCAGAAATCCATGTTGTATGTTGATATTATATATTTGGTAACTTACGTTAAACACCCTCTTTCATAAGGTGACAACACACTGTCAACTCACTATTTGCTCTTGAAAAACATCTGCATGAGAAATGCAGAGATATAGTCTGCTTGGCAGAATTTTCAGGGGAAAAAAGAAATAGGCTCACTCAAAACAGTAACAGCAACGTATTGACACTTAAGAAATATTAAATTCTTGGCTAAGATTGCATCCTTCCAAATATCTGGAAATGATTCCTCCAAAATGGAAGTATCCTAGAAGTTCAGGATAGGTAGTCCTCAACTGAACAATGCTCCCATACTGTTATTAAAAACCTTGCACCTGTGTTTAAGTGAACCTGCTTTTTGGAAACTTATCATCATTCTGCAAATATGCAGTTATTAATCATATGTGTATGCATACACGTCCTGTTGACTGCAGCTGGAAGTTTTCAACTGCAAGTGTAACTTAGGTGGTAGAGTTGATTTTTCCTAATTATGCTATAGAAGTGAAGAAGTTGCAGAGGGCCATGACAAGATCAGGAGTGTTACTATTTGCACAGTGCTGAGATCTGCGAAATATATATTGTACAGTTGTTTCCAGTGAACAGAAAATTGTTCAGTTATAGGTTACCTCTGTAGGACAGACAGCACAACTCCTGACACATGTTCAGCTTTCTAGTCCCCAAATGCACTACTTCTTCCCAAGTGTTTATTATTAACTGCATGAATCTCAACAGAAAAGGTAGAATTTACAGTTCTGAACAAAGAATATCAGCTAGTGTAGGTCTGAATTATAATATTCCAGCTACAGTAGTCGAAGTGATTGCAACCTGATGTCATTGTAAGCATGTATGGGACAACTGCTAGGTCAGCTGGAAACCCAGCATTGGCGGGAATCTTCAGATCATTGTTTATAGAAATAGTTCTGCTTTCTGAGTCACACTGCCTGACCTTTCACAGCTCACATTTCAACATTCATCACACTACCCTCAACAGTGAGAAAATTGGTATGTTTCTGAACATTCATGCATCATCTCTTAAAGACCTCAGAAGCAAAGGACCTTAGATTCCTTCTCATCATTTGCTAAATACCTTCTCTGGCACCACAGGGATGTATTTTTGGCTTATTATGTTTCAGCTTTCCAATCTGCAAAGTGGGATAATATCTTGTCTCACTGGGTACTGTCAAAGAAACCATCCAGTATCATAAATAAAAGATGGACCTTGTGGAGAAGAGTTTTTCCTTTGCAAAGCATCCTTAATTACTATTGTGACTATAATATTTCAACATGGGACAACTCTGCATCCAGCTCTCCACTGTGACCATCTCTCCGCAGGACAGCTGACTCTCTGTAGGGATAACTCTATGGAGAGCTGGCCATGGAGAGCTGTCCTAGACCCTTTGAACATCCAGTTGAAAGTTTTTCTCTGAATGATACAGATAATCTCCTAGAAACAGTACCATGATTTTTAATTCTGAAGTTGGCTGATCACACTTACAGCCAGCAGTTTCAATAGAGGCCAAGAAATAAAAGTCTATTTATGTCTATAAATAGACCTTTGTGCCTATGTCTTCTGGTTCTTCAGAAGAAGTGGGTGAAGACATATCGGTAAAGCCTCAGGAGACATGCAAGCTTTACTTGTTCTGAGACTTTTTTTTTCCCCCAGGGATAAGTCTGGTACATTTTGCAAGTATCTCATTCTTTACACAGGCACAGTTCAAAGATAATGTTAGAAGCACATTATCTATTAACATAATGGCTGAACATCACCAAGCAAATAGTGGAGGTCTTTCGGTCACTTAATGGGAGGGATAGATACAATTCACTAAAATCTGCTGACTTTACAGTTCACATACCCACACCCTGACACTTTCTGCCAAACATCGTACAAAATAACTGAAAGCTACAGGAAAAGTTTAATCCATCATAGAAGGACAACAGTCACCAGACAGCAACAAGCTGAAGAAAAGAATGAAGTCTGTCATGTTCAGTGAAAAATTCTGGAGAGTTGCAGCTTAATGGAAAGTAACTTAGGTAGGACACCAGGGGTAGGCTTCTATTTCTTGAGTAAATTGTTAAATCATTTCCTATGACTATAGAATGTTATGATAGCCTGTTTTAAATACAAGTCAAGTGCTTCTATAATGAAGTGTGCAACCTTTCACAGAGTACCTTCAATCAAGAGGAGTAGAGTACTCAATAAAATTAAAGGGCAATAGATTTGGAAATTTGGTGTAGAAATACTATTTCATCCAACCTATCTGTGGAATTCACTGCCTCAGGAAATGATCTAGCCAAATGTAATAGTTATGGCCAGTAGCAAGATCTCTAGTTGAAACCAAGTCTTTCTTGTAACAATATAAAATTGGAGAATATTGGGAGCAGGAGAGAGCAGAAAGAAGAGGTAACAATTATCGCTGAATATATCTTCTTGTTCAAACATTTCAAAATCCACCTTTTTCAGGAAAAGTACTTACACAACTTCATAACTTTAAGGATGCATAGGAGTGATTTCCTCAGCTTAGATCTAAGTTCAATGGGTAATCTACTGGCACGTATGGCTCAGGTGATATACAAAGGGCCATGCATATACTAATTTGAGTTTTATATATTTATCACTGATCAATTAGAAAGTAGAGAGGTTTAGATTAAAACATTAGTTTTCCTTTTCCACTGCTTCTTTCCTTCCCTTCCCATGAATATTTGGATGAATGCATTTCATTCACACATATGCTCATAAAAGTACAACTTTAACCTCTGGTTAAACAACACTAGAAAGTTATTATATAGGATGATGTTCTGGTTTGCATTGTGAAGGAAAAGTGTTTCCCCAAAATTTTCTAGGCAGAACTCGGATACAAAACCAATTAAAATAAACAGAGGATGGAAGTTCACCTTTCACATTTAAGTCTGTGTTGACAATATTAAAGGAAAAAAAAAATCTACCTTATAGATGGTCAGTAAATATTACATTTCATGCAAGGGCTATGTGGCCTAGAAAGGAAAGTACTCCTAACTCCTATACTATTTCTTTGCCTTCCATTATATCTTTACGCCACTTTCACAACGGTTAAAGCTTTGCTTTGTTTCTGAAACTTCAACAACGGACTAAAATGCTTTGCATTCATACAGTTAGGGAACAAAAAAGGTCTCATAAAACCAATGCGACCCTTCAGAAGTAACTAAGGTGGGATGAATTTCCCTGAAAGTGTCCAAATAAATTTGGCCACTAAAGAAGAAAAACTTTGAAAGATTCATTTTTATACTTTTCCTCTTGCTATATATATTATCACCAGAAACAGTGAAGGAGCAAAACATTAATCCCAAATTTGCAAAAGGATGTTACTGGAAGTTCTTAAGAACATCTAACTAACAACTGTAACTAGCTGAAGCATGACTTTTGAGACAGCTCTTGAAACAAAAAAGAAACTGTTCAATAAATCATTCTCTTCTGGTTAACTTTTCAACTGCAGGGCTGATTTGGGCTTAATAACACCTCGAATCTGCAGTACTTACAGTCTTTGCCTTGAAAGCTCTTGCTAGTAGTTAGAGCAGGCAGAGGACTTGCGCAAGATTGAATCCTTCCTTTCTCGTAACTTCTTATTTTTAGAGATTTAAGACATCTGACAGCTGTCACTTTACCGATCATGCTCTTAAGCAACTCATAGGTAGGTAACTGGACTGTGACTATTGAGACCGTGATAAAAAATAAACCAATCCTTAAATATGCAAAACTTCACTATTCTTGATTATCTCTGGCAACAAATCCTGCACCTGGATCTCTGATCTCTAAATAGTACACTGCTTATGTTGTACTCTTTGTTTTCATGTAATACTTGAGATATTATGCATTTTGCAAGTTATTGTAAGCCCTGCTGTTTATAATATTGCTTTTAACAAGGAAATTACTCATTGTTATTCACAATTCCCAACATTTTCAAAAAACTATAAATGCTTAAAAGGAGCAGCAGAAAGTTTTCACTGAGGTGACACTGAACTAAAGGTACAGTAAAGAGCAGCACTACTAAAATTGACTTTCTATGTATGTTAGGCTCCATATTTTTTCCAGCCTGTGGAGAAAACTATTTGACTACTTATTCAGCACTGAAGTCCTAGGGAGCCTGAATCTGCTCATCAGTTTTGAGCCTGAATAGTATGAGGCTGCTGCATGCCATGTCAATAAAGATACGAAAAAAGCACATTTTTACTTGAGAAATTCCTGGCTGGCCTCCACACACACCTCATGTAGGTCTATACACAGCATGTATCCATCTCATTTTGCCATTCACAGAATAAGCAAGAAAAGGATCATATTTCCTCTTACTCATCATTTACCCTTAAAGCTGGATTTAGTCTTAAGAGTATTATTATCCTAAGGATGAAGATTCCACCTTGCAGATCCTTCAGTATTTAAAATCTAATTAGTTGTCTTTGCTTGGTTGGTTTTTAATCCAGCACTCATGTATGTGCATAATTTAAGGCATATGAATAATTCAATTGAAGTCAATGGTCAACATAATTGTTACCAGCAGAAATGAACTGATATGCACAAATGCTTTGCTTGAATGGAACAGGTCACGGGACTGGGAGAAATAAATGATGAGGAGCTCATTTTCTGAAATTCCCTGGGAAGAATTAGGAGTTTAATGTACACAGTGACTAAAAAATGACAAAAAGATTTAAGCATTTCAATCTAGACATCCTAGTGCATCACGGGAAGCATCCTGTCAACCTGAAATATTCTTTCAGCCTTCCGTATTCTTTAAGACAGGTGATAAAGAGTGGGAATTTAAGGTTTCAGAATTGACTCAAGGGAAAAAGACAGAGACTGGAGTGAAACTGTATTACCTCAATTATGGAATTTTACAAATTCTGTATGTGCATTCTATACGTACACATAAACACAGAATCATCAAATGGTTTGGGTTGGAGTGGACCTTTAAAGGTCATCTACTTCAATGACCCTGCAGTGAGCAAGGACATCTTCAACTAGATCAGGTTGCTCAGAGCCTCATCCATAACCTCCTTTTCAGAGTCTCTTCAGGATAAAGGCAAAACTGAGCGGATGAAGACAAGTGCACAGTGATCATGAACCGGGGCAGAGAATTCTCCAGAAAGGTTATTCTGCTATACAGTCACTGTAGAATAACAGCAAATAACGCAGGCAAGATTCACCATATGTGGGCAATGGGAATAATAAGATTCCTATTTGTACCTTGCTTCTCCAATTGTTCTGTAGTGATGGGCAAAGAAAGGGCAAATTAAAATTCCACTCTGAACTAGAAATATTGGCAATTTGTACAGAACTCTCTGCAGTACCTAAATGGAGCTGTTAACTGAGAAAGGACTGTCTTGATGAGGACAACAGAAGCGTCAAGGGAGGAGATTAATTTGCAACAGAGAATGCTTGAGAAAGAATCGGAGAAACTGCAGCAATGGTTTTGTTTTCACAAAGCTGCAACATTTATTAGCACTAGTCATGTTCCAGAAGTCCGGAAGAGAGAAGGGGAGGGGTGCAGACAGATCTGAGAAGATGGAGTCCGCAGAGGTGGCTTCTTCACCCATGCTAACAAAGACCATGTTGAATCAGCCGTAGAAGTCCTCATCCTAGTACACTTGCTCTGATTCAGGTGAACTGTAACTCCTGGTTTATTTTAGAACAAAAATTGACTATAGCTACAGATAACTGCTATGATGTCTGATGTCTCTGACAAAAGGGTGAAGTTTCCAGAATTGACCAAGCTTCCCACAGACCACTATAGAGAAGACAAGTGAAACCAGCGCTGGGCTCAACCTCAGAGGCATGAGAGCGTATAACCCTGCAAAAGATACATCTTGACTGACTTGAACTTCCTGGGGAGACGTGTAAAGATAGGAGTCCTGCAGACGAGCTGTACCAGGCTGCTGCAACCTACTGAAGAACAAGGCAAGAGTGGAGATCTAGTAAAACCGCCTTATAACCATGTCAGCTACCTGATGGCAAAGTGAAAACATGTAAAATACCCGTTTGACCTTCTCTGAAATTATACAATCACAGCGGAACACCATTTTACTGTTATATCAAGTCCTTTCAATGAAGGACACACAAAAAGTACAAAGAAACCTGTATTTGCTTTTTATGGCATACAGTATGCAGGAAGTGCAATGCTACTAGTAGAATTTGCCAAGCTTATTTGATTATTCCACTAAGTCATATTTTCATCACTCATTAAACACTGGTCCCCCCTTTTCAAGGATATGCATACTTTCTCAGCTGAGAAAGACTATTAAGTCTGAGACCCATTTAAAAAAAAACAACTTTAAACCACCTATCTCCAAATTACTGATACTCTATGCTGACATCAGCTATCCTTTAACAAACTGCACTGCTATGGGAAATATAAGATCTCTGCTTGAGAGGGGGAAACCTGCATTCAAATACCAGTAGCTCAAAATGTCTGTAGCACACAATGACTGAACAGAACTGTTTTTTCCACTGAAAGCTATTTCTGCTGAAGATCTTTACAGATCCCATGCTTCTATGGCACGGTAGTTAGTGATTGCTGGAGAGTTAGGATGAGAACATTGACTTCTGCATGTTTACTATTTCTTAATTAAATCTATAATTTTAAATAGCCTTCACGCAAGTTTACTGTACAGTTTCAACTGATGGCAAAGACATTTGACTTCAGGCTTTTCATTTCAAAATAGAAGGAAAAAAGTTAGGCTCTCCCTTAACCTAAAGAAAACAGCAGCGTTACTGGATTTTGTTTTCACAAAGTTGCAACATTTACTAGCACTAGTAATGTTCTAAAGGGACATGGATTACCATGGCAAATCAATTACCTGAAAAGTTAATTTTTTTGACCAAATCTCAGCATATTAAATTTTGTTAGTGCAAGTACCACTAGGAAATTCCTACAGTCAACTGCCCTAGGGAAAAGGAAAACAGAAATAATCAGGAAGCTATTATTTACACCTCCTGCCACCCCACCTCTGCTCTTGTGCTTTCTTGTGGAACTCGTCTGCTTTTCTGTGTAAGCTGGAGGGGTCTACATACCTCTGCAGCATGTTTGGCAATACAGGGATTTCTGAACTCCCACTGAAAACATTAGTTACACAGTGAGAATTCCTTACATCAAAGACAAATTCTGAGCTCCAATAAGCCTCCTGTTTTGCCACCTCACTCTCCTTCTCCAAGCTTAATACATAACAGAGAAAGAAAATTAAATCTATTTCAACTGAGTTTAGCATAGAGCATGTCACTCAAAAGTGTAATATTGAAATTCATTTATTGCCAAGTGATAAAGCAACTTGCATTTTAGAGTGTGCTGAAACTGTTGCACATCAGGGATATAAATAATTCCCTCTAAAGTATTCCCTCAAAAGCCTGCACTGAGGCTACATTGAGAGTGGTGAGACACTGGCACAGGTTACCTAGAGAACCTGTGGATGCCCCCATCCCTGGAGGTGTTCAAGGCCAGGTTGGATTGGGCATTGGTCAGCCTGATCTAGTGGGAAGTGTCCCTGTCCATTGCCGGGGGTTTGAAACTAGATAAATCTTTAAGGTCCCTTTCAACCCAAACTATTCTATGATTCTGTATCACTCAGATCAGCTGGTAAAGAATGGGTCATACGCTGACACAGGGAGAGTTCTCAAATACACTAGACCCAGACTGAGCAGATGTTCAGGACTTTCCACAAATATAAGCTGTCTAGTATGCCAAGCCCTTGCTCTTGATCCATTCTGCTTGTTGGTATAGATGGCCAACAAGCCATTTCCCCTACCACTTCCCTACTCAATGGCTAACATGGATAGTGACATTACTTTTGCCTTCTTATTACAATACTCATTCCTGAACAGTAGATCTACTTAGAAGAGGTTCATGTCATTGAACCATCTGCAAAGTTCTGTCAAAGTCAGGTCCCTATACAGGAAACAGCACCCATGAAAGCTCTCCATTCCCTCACATGACTATTTAGATGAGTAGCTTAGCTTGTTGGGTGAATTAGCAGAAATGCCATGTAGTGACCTCCAAAAATTATTTGAACTTGTGCGACTTAGGCAGGATTTGGATTTAGGCTACCAGAGGCAAAAGTTACATTGTTTTACGTGAGTTGCCTTGTTCCTACATAAGTGTGTATAGCTGTTCTTCCATTTAAAAGGAAAAGGTTGATCTTTGAAAAAGTCATCCGAAAGTCCAAAGGCTATTTAGCCACAGGGCTGATAGTTCTTTCATTATAGCTACAGCAGCACTTCTCTCTCTCGCTTCTGCTCAGTTATTTAAAAACCTTTTCATCTTTTAAAGGCTTTGGAAATTCACTCCAAAAGAATAAAGTGCTGATTTCAAGCATGAAAATATCCCCTAGGATGGTGGGTTTCCAAATCTAAAAATTTCATTCCATCTTAGAATTCTGGGCTATCCCTTCCTGTCCCTGCTTATTTTGTATTTACGTTTGCATGGTTGATTATCCAGAAAGGATTTTCTGCCTATTTTACTGTGTTGCTGTTTTATAACTGCCTCTATCTGTCTCAGTGCAGACTGATAGCGGTGTCTACCACACGTGTATCAGAACAGCACTGATTGCTGCATGCACAGGAATACATAAGCACATACTGCTTACTGATTTACATAGTCAATTAAGTCCTTAAAAATAAAGATAATGAAAACAGTACTGTAAGCTGTAGATAATCACTACCCTCTCTAATAAGTGGAAGCACGACTGTCAATTCTTATTTTGTACTTGATGAGAATATCCGTTTCTTTTGTAGACAGCTCCCAATCGATGATATTCCTAGAAATTCATTCTACATTTTAGATAAAGAATACCGCTTTTAGTTGTGAAATCACATCCGGAATTCTCAAATAAAATGTACAATATCTAGAACTCATAGCACACAGCTAAGAAACCTTCATCTGATAGGCACACTAGCCACTCACATATTGTATAAACACTGGAGGTTCACTGGAGAAACTACTACCAAAGGGTCTGAATAAGGTACAACTGCACTATCAGCAGACAAGACTGTACCTTCTCTTTTTCTTGTGACTTTTTTCAGCAACACCATATAGGCAAGATCAGCACAGCGTCCAGGACTGATTTCTTCTAGATATGCTTTTTAAGTCCATAATGTGGGTGTTACATGGTAAATATTCCTCTGATTGAGTCCTAAATCCTCATTTTCTGCTTCTGGTCACTTTGTATGCTTAGGGAGATGTGCCAAATAATGTTTTTAGGCCTCCAGTTCAGAGGATTAGAATTAGAAGGAGACAGTTCTGGGGGAGGCCATAGGCACAGCTAAACTATATACTTATATTACACCCATCATACTAAGCCTTCAAGTCCTGCTAAGGCAGAAGTCCCACAGAAATCAACGAATAAAGCCAATATTAGTGAACCAATTCTCTCTGCAGGCAGGAAAGACTTATTATTTACAGTAGGATTGATAAGGGTTTAGTTGGATTGCCCTTTGTCTTGAAAACAAGATGTTGAAACAAATTAAACTCAAAATAAGCATGAGTTTTATATATAGTCAGTTCTAGAGCCACCTCTGTGTTTTGACCTCGGGCATATTCCCCTGTTTTTTTCTATCCCAGGGTCTAAATAATGAACCAGAGTTTGTTATTTGTGAATTTGTCTAGTGGATATGAGTCCTAACTTAACTCTGTGGATGATTGCTTCAGAAGGCAATGATCATTAGTTCTTGAAAAACTGGTTCTAGGGCCGAAGCAGTGCATCCAGACATTTAAAATCCTAAGTCATACATAAGTGTCCCAGTAGCTCAGCATTTAATTTTATTGCTTGGGGATAAAAGATTAAAGACAAGAAAGGTCTCTGTGGTGATTAGACAGCAGCAATTAGGAAACAGTCTAAGGAAGAACAAAAGAAGAAAGAATAGAGAAAGGGCAACAGAAAGACAGGGCTATTAAAGAGGTCCTTCCCACGCAGGAGCACTGGGCAGAGGGTCTCCATTAACACCTCCCCATAACCAACCCAAAGCAGCTTATTTTTAATGGAAAGTTTCTTCCCATATAGAGGAAAAGGACTGAGAGGTCCAAAGTTGAGGTCTGAAGGGCTCACAAAAACTTCTTTTCACGCAGTAAATGCAAATTTTGCATTGAAAAATATTCCGTAGCAGGTTTTTGTGGTAGCTGCCAAGGCAGCGGTACAGGCAACCATGATAGTTGCATGTGCAGTTGTTCATGAGAAAAAGGAAAACAGATTTAGGCCAGCATTTATGCAAATCAAGTGTGGACACTGTTTTTTTCAGTGCATTAATGCTGTGGCCCTTCAGTGCTCTGAACTATGGGCCCTCTCCCCTTACCCACCACTGATACAGCAGACAGAGACGAAATAACCTCTGCAGTCACAAAGATGAGTTGCTCATACTTGCGTGCTTATTCTTTGTAAATTTTTCACATCCATGCAAAACCCTGCCAAAAAGATGATTAAAACCCCTCAACCCCACAACAATAAAAACCCAGCATTTGCTTGGAGGGGTGGGGGTGGATGGGGAATAAACACCATGGAAACATGTAGACAGATATATACTTAGAATCAGATAATTCTCTGGTGTGGAAAGCCTTACTAATTCAAGCCTAAGTGCTGCAAGAATAAAGGGTTAGAAGGAAAAACACAGCTGGTAAAAATTGAGGGTTGCAGCTCTGCGTTTAATGTCTTCCACTTTGTGGCAATATCTCTGTATTCCTCATATCATCTTCCTCATTGGCTGCAACATGCTGTAGGGGGATGAGAAAAGCTTACAAGATATGTCAATGCTGTCAGCAAAGCAAATTTTATCTGTTGTCCAGTTTGTTCTGGTTTGATTTCATGATAGGGATTGTAAGGGTAACTGTAACTGTAATAACTATTTTCAAGCTCATTTAGTGGCTCTTGGAAGTATGGTCTCACAGATTCACAGATGGAAGGATCTTCCAGGACAGCCTGCTCAACTCACTTCATCTATACATGCTACTTGACACTGTCCTTAAGGATGTGAGGCTTCTGAACGTTCCCACTGATTCAACCTCACCACATCGTGGCTCCCTCTACTTTGTGGTGGCTCTACTGCACTGTTTTAGACTACTAAAACATTTTCCTGCCTAGGGGCTGGGCAAGCCTACCAAGGACTGTTCAGTTAAAGTTCAGGGAGCTGACTTTTTATGTGCCAGTTCAGGCATCTCTTCAAGGGACAAGTTAGTGTCCTGGATCTCATCCAGTCCTGGCTTCAGTCCATCTATAGTAATAACACACTCTTTAGTTTACAGTTAGAGCCTTGAGGTAAACTGTCCCTGGAGGCATCACATGTTATTTTTGAAGACTCGGCCAACTATTCTGAAGCATTGTCCAAATGACATGGGAAAAAGTCAATACTCCAAAAATGATGGTAGGCTCAAGGCTGCTCATTATTAATAATCATCAAGCAGACTGAGTAGAATAATTCAATCCTAAAGTTAAAGCTGTAATAGCAAGCTGTATAAAGTGCATCTCATGACCAGGTTTCTCCACTACTCAGCAGTGTGAACAGCCCAATACAACAATATATGATTGCATTCTGCACTTGCTCTGCACTCCATTTTCATTTTTATGTGTATGTACATATATATATAATATATAATTGCATAGATGCAGGGGAGAGGAGAAACTAGGCATGTAAAACTGAGGCTCGCAGCGGGCAGTTTTGCGTGCAGTGTCACAGGGCTCCAGCTGCAGAAAGCACATTTCACACTAAGATGAAAGCCTTTCTAGAAACAGGGCACTGTCCAAATTGTATCTCAGAAGCAAAGCTTTTATGAAGAACAGTAACAAACTGATTAAAAATAATTAAAAAGAAGTCCCATTAGGGAAGGGTGAAAGAACTGAGTCTGCTCAGAATAATAAAAAGATTAAGGGAAGACAAAAAATGCCTACAAATACTTATACAGGATGTTTCAAACTACGCAGGGATTAATTTTCCTCCTCAGTCAACAAGACAACAAGAAATAATGGACTGCAGCAGAGACTGATTACAAAATACTAAATAACTGAATTTGTAACATTCACATCTGCTGCTGGAAGTTTCCAAGACTGAGAGGTCTTCAGAAATGGACCTTGGCCTGCACAAGTGAGTGAGCTGCTAATGTTGGCTGATAACACATTAAGGAGACCTTTAAGAATAATAAGCTCAAACTTTCTACAGTGCATAGGAAATATTGTGAGGTGACATATCATAAGAGGTGACTGTCTACCTAAATGATTCTATGAACTACCTGAATAGGAGACAAACCCACCTCGCAGTTATAGTGGGAGAAAGTAGACCTTGTAAGACTGCGACAGTGTAGGAGATGTGCTCCTATAAACACTTAGTGCTCCCTTCAACAAAGATTAAATCTCCAGTGAAGAGTCAACAAGGTTGTTTTGCACAGATTTTCATCTTGTCCAATACAGTTATTTTACATTAAAAATTTGGGTCCTTGTAAGTAATCTTACTTGCCACTATAGCAGTGTCATACTGTTTTCTCTAACAGTTTTCTTTCATGTTTCATAAGAAACCAATCTACTCACATGTCTTATCTGCTGAGTGAGAGAGGAGATTGGAAAAGTGTATTGATCTTATTGATGTCAAGTTCTTTTAGGGAAAAAAAAGTTATTGCTTTCCTGTCTCTGATTATCTTTCTTGTGAGGATGTGGATTGTAGGCTGGGAAATAGTACTCCATGAGTGAGGAGACAGCTTTCACTACCAAGGTGAAAAGCTGGAGGAAGCCTAAGGGGAAGCATGAAGAAGGAGGCAGGAAACTGAAGGTAAAATCTGGCTACTAAGCAGATTAGGAGTCCAGGGTTTGTGGAAAGTTGTACAGCTAAGTTTTTCTAAGTTTTAAATACGCAGGATTTAACCTTGCAAAGCGTGGCACAAGATAGATATAGGCTACATGAAATTGCTAGTACATTTTTCAGGGCAACATGCTAAAACATGATTACAGAGATCTAGATACCTTTCAAAAGGTATTTTTCAGAAAAAAGGAAAATATAATTGAAAAGTACTTACAGAAAAGTTCAAACCAAGGGAATTGCTCCATTGTCTAAATATTTCAAGCCAGTGCTTTATCTGTTGTTCTGCTGAGTTTTAGGTCAGGCTCTTAGTTTCAGATTTAAGGAGGGAGGAATGAAAATTCCCTATTCCCACATATATGTCCTTGGTAGACTATCACAACAAACACCAAGGCCCTGATTAGGTATCTGTAAGTCCTCACATCGTACACCTGACTACATGTGGAAAATCTCAAAAGCATGATCAATATTTTCAAAATAGAAAGTGAGATCCTGACCTTTTGAAATTAATTGAATTTTGCCATTGACTCCAGCAGGACCCCAGATTCAGACCTTGATGTCTACTCTGAACTGCAGAGGAGCTGAGAACCTAACAGTCTGCTTGAACCTTGAATGTGCAGCACTTTTAATATTAACCCATTATATTTTTAAGGAACAACCTCTGAAAATGATCACCTAAAATTTTCAGCAGCAAAGTTGTCTGATTTGCAAACAGCATTTTGTTATACTGTTCTTAAATCTTTCCATTCAGTGTAAAATGGACAACAAACCCTGTCTCAGGATTCAGTTGGAGAGCGGGGATGTTTCAGTCTGGATTTCTAATTTAATTATCTCCTTGGATTTACTTCCTAATAAAGAAATTTTTAATTTCCATGACCTCACTGTGGATCCAGGAGATCTTTCAAAGTGTTATCTACTTAAGAAGAGAATAACCTGCTATCTCTGCTCTCTTGAGGAGATGCAGCCCCCCATGGGTTGTCTATGACAAGTTCACTCTTAATCCTTAGCTGAAGAAACAAAGGCCAGGGATTAGAGTTAAGTATGCGTTAGACATTAAAGAAACAGTTGTTCACACTAAGTTTAAAATGTATGTTTACATTCTATCCCACTTACTAAAATTCCTCAGGTGTTCAGGTATTAACTCAAACTTTGTATTTCATGGCCTTTAAAAATAGGTGATATGTTTTTTTCCTTTACAAACTAAAATTTTTCCTCCTCCTCAATTACAAAATCTGTAATGCTGACTCTTATCTTTCGTATTCTTGTCTAGGAATAACTTGGAACTGACAATAACAAATATTTCTTTTATTTCCAAAGCAAATATTCTATCAAAGTCATAATCTGAAAGGCTAACTATATGGATGCCTCTAAAATTAATGACCATCAATTAGTGTCAGGTCTCAGTTTGCCATGTAGTCTCTAAAGAAAAAAGAACAGCTCTGGAAATCAGTGAAAAAATCTTGCTGAACACCAAACAGAAATCAACAGCTAAAATCCAGGTTACTGCAGGGACACTATAAAAAAGAAAAAAATCAGACCATCTGCAGCAGTAGAAAATCATTTAGCATCGAGTATGTAATTTTGACTCCTATTGTTAGATAACTGTTAACTGAGTTTGGAACAATTCACATCCAACCATGAAAATGATATATGGACCCAAAAGGGTGAGGATTGGCCTTTGGAGAAAATGATGATAAGTTGTGGATAGGTTTCACAGTACTAAATAGTATACATTGTCAAAATTATTTTCATGTTTATTTTTGATATCTTTTACTCTCTCTTCTTTCCCCTGCACTACCTACAAATCCTTTCAATCACACATGGCTGCAGGAATATGAGCTAAGCGGGATAAAAAGACAGGCACATTACACATAGCCACAGCTGAGCTGTGAAGTAGTTTTTCCCAGTTCCTTTTCTGACTTAACTTCTGTTCTTCTTCAGTACTTTATTAATCTATACCCTCTTTTCAAGTATAGGTAATTTTTGTTCTCTGAGACCCAGACTCCCCTCGTGGTTTGATCTCTGCCCTTTATCTCAGGCATTAGAATGAAGCCAGAGTCACAATTCTAATCTAAATTTACGAGGATAAAGAGATGACTGCTAGCTGTTCCACACAGAGACTATCCATTGCAGATAAGCTAAATCTTCAAAGAGGAATCTTGTAAACTGATGTTGGAGAAGGCAGCTTCAGGCTCATGTTTAAGAGAGAATCTGCTGTTGATTAACAGTGCAAGCTGCCTCGGTCTAGATTATCCTTCTCTGTGGTTTGGGTCTTCTTGAGGTAAATTCCATCATGCATTGTGGCATATCCTATCATCTTGGGAGAACCAGTTGTCATAATATGACAGTCTTCAAAGCCTGAGTTAGCCTTACACAGGCAGGAAGGAGCTGTCTGTGAACTAAGTTCCTGGACCATAACATATTGCTGCAAAAGTTGATGACAAGAGATGAATCCAGAAACATGTTTTTATCTGGTTCACAGGTGAAAGGCAAATCTGATTTTAACTCCTATAGTAAAATTGTATTGCCACTGCAATTGCATTTGCCACTGTATTGTATTTCCCAACACATTAGGAATTACAAGGTAGAAATTAAAGATATTGAAACTTCCAGAATTAGGGTAAAGGACAAGATGAGAGTGCATTCAGATTAAAGATAATATGTTTCAGCTAAAAGTGTAATCATGTATACTACTGTCAGAGAGGAGAATTTATTCTAATATTATTACGATAAAGGTTATAATCGGGAGCAGTGCTGGCATGAGAAGGGATTTGTGAGGCCTTTCTTATAGAACCCACAAGCCGATCAGTGTAATGCCTTTGTAACTTTAATGCCATGAGTAGAGTGTACAGTTATCTGTCACAAATACTTCTATATCAGTAATGTGGAGAGGTATGAGATATTTCACTCCTACAGAGAGGGTCTTTATGTGACATTCTGCTCAACAAAGGTATATTGCAAATCTTCAAATGAACCAGCCACTTGCCATCTTTCAACATTAAAATATCAATGGAAAGTCAACATTTATATTTGATTTAACAGCATCAGATAAACCCTCCCATTTTACCCACTAATATTCTGAGCTAATTAAAGCTCCATGCTCACAACCATACCTTCACTACATAAAGCAAGCAAGATAGCTAAAGCCCCAAAGTTAGAACATAGCAGGAGCACGTGAGCAGGCCTTTCAGCTAATCATTTTCGGATACGTACCCAGTACAGTACATCTGTCCATCCCTCCATTGTAATGCACTGAAACACCGTCAGCATGGCAAATGCAAAATTGTCAAAATTCGTAATGCCGTGCTTAGGTCCCTCCCAACCTGCCTTGCACTCAGTGCCATTCTGACACTGCCGCCCATGTGCAGACTGAGGGGCACAGGGAGATGGATCATCTTCTGCAGGTGTATCTTAAAGAAAAGGAGAGAGAAAACAGAGATGAATACAACTAATTGCTATTTGAACCACTGATAAGTGAGTGAAAGACACTGCATTTTAGCAAACACATTTTCTAGTGAATTTGACAGCTTTCTGTAGGAATGCACCGGAAACTATTAATTTTAATGGCCAGAAGGATGTTTTGTTGTGCTTCACTTTCTCTTTGTAAAAATAATGTCCGAGGTGTCAAATTTTACAATGAAAATCAAGATATCTTCCAACATGAGAGGAAACATTTGTTCAAGTCTATTACATTTCTTTAGGCCGCACGTTATGACCACTGTTCTCATACTGCCAGTTAACGGGCATCTGAGTCAATCTTGGAAGGGAGCTGCAGCACTGAGTGGCATTGTGTGAAGAAGACTGAACCTCTGCAGGAGACAGGCTTCAGTGCTCTGGAGACAGGCGAGTATGGTCCCAGGCTAGTACTAAATTACAGCAGAGAGTCTCTGGTCTCTGGAGCTCTACTGTTTTGGAGTTTAGAAGCTGTGTGGCATTCTATCAATAGTCCAGTCGCACAAGCTCTATAAGGCTCTGCTCCTGGATTATCCACTCCTTATTCTGTACAGGTGTTTCCAAAAATCTGAGAACCCATGAAACAAGCCTGCCTAGATGCTTTGCTGTATGCAAAATGCTATGGTAGACAAAAATTCTTGCAACTGTTTATTTTTTTTTAAAAATATGGATTTCAGCACCTATTGCTATGTTTATAACTGATGCAGGTATGCAGGTTTGTGGGAGCAGGTAATTATGTTTGTCTCTTATCTTGTATGGCAAAAAACGTGATTTTTCAAAAGTTCTGATTGCATTCTGAACATTAAAGCATGCAAGAAATAGCATTATTAGAATTAGATGCTGTAATGTGTAATAATTACAGATAGTATGAAGAAAGACGTATACACTTTAAAAATGTAAACCAGACTGATACTTCATTACACTTTTAGCATAATTTCCAGAAAATTAAATCTGCCAATGATATAAAGCAATTTCGTGCTGCACAATATTTTCTTAGTTTTGAGCTGAACTGGGGCCTAGACACTGGCATCCACCGCTATGTGGGGAATCACTGATGTTGAGTAAATCAAATGAGAAAGAGTGAGTGACAATACAAGTGAATTAGTTTGAAATTTGAATGTTTCATTTTGTAAATAATTTGAAAGTTCTTTCCTGATGGATTTGGTGCAAAAAGTTTCCACCCATTAATATAATTTTGTTTTCTTATTAGCTGCACTTTTAACCACAGTTACAGTCTGTGATGGAGGGAAAAAAAAAAAAAAAAAAAGGTACTGGGCCTCAGTTAAGATATTCTGGTTTAAAACGACGATGTATTTGTGTAAAAGATTAATAATAAAATATAAGAGTTGTTCATTTCCATGACACCATCTCATTTCCAGCTCAGTCTGTAGTGGTGAAATCATCACTACTTTAGTGTTGCTTGAGCCTCTGGGATATTTGTTAAAGAACTCAGGCCAGCTTGTAGTGCCAAAGGTCTACACTAAGAAGTCCATTACTGTGTTCCATGAGAATTGACTGTTTTGCTTGTAGCCTGTACAGACAGGAAAACCGTGTGCCCAAGATGTGCAAGTGAAACTCTCACCATTAAAGACAGTCTCTTTACATCTCTTCATATTCAAGAAGGAGAACAGAGGAACCACCGCTGTGAAACCCCAAACAGGTACACAGCAAGGAGCAATAGCCACCCATCTCCTGTGCTAGCAAAAATTTCTCTATTATATAATGGGAAAGCCTTCCTCAGAAAATCTTTGTATGTATGATATTGTGTTCTCCTTACCTATTAGTCCCCCTTGCACGTGGTAGCAGGTTTTATGCATCTTCCCCATGAATAACTCCAGTCCAATGATGGCATAGATAATAATGACAAACAGCACCAGCAGGGCAATATGCAACAAAGGGACCATGGCCTTGATAATTGAATTTAAAACCACCTGGAGACCTGCAGAGAGAACAGAAGGAAGCACTGATTAGCAAGAGAACAAAATTTTGAGAGGCTATAAATTGTACAATATTGTGCCATTTTTATTTCATTTTTTCTCACCTGAACTCATTATCTTAATGACATAAAGATGTACATTTACAGATCACCTTCCTCTAGAAGATCCTCAACATTTCACAGATTTACCATCACAGCCTTTATTTTACAGACTAAAATAAAACAGACACTACCTTATCTGTCACTAAAATACCACAACCCTGGAGAGGGAACAAGTTAGCTACTTTGCCTGTTCTTGAAAACCAGTTCTAAGCTGATTCCTAGACAGTATTCAGGAGAGTTAAGGCATGGGAAAAGCGGGAACAACCAGAACTAATGTAGGACAAGAACAGTGAGACATGCAAGAGAGCAAATGCTGGGGTGTTGCAGAGCTGTACTCCAGAGCATGGGGAGAGATGGCAAACTGAAGTAGTGTTCCTACTCCAATTTTGGGTCCTTCCAGAGGTCAAGCCAGTCTCAGGCAGAGCCTGAGCTGCTGAACAATCTCCAGACCCATACTGACTGAGAGCTCATGGCCCTCAGTATCTCCCTGTACACAAGATCCACCTCACTTGCCTTCAATCTGAACACAGGGAGAGTCAGAACCAGCAGTGCTGCTTTTGTCCCAAGATGTAGGGATCGCTCTGTAACAGATGCTGTTGAGGCCCCCAGAATGTGGTATAAACAAAATATTATTACACGATACTGGTCTAAGTTTTAATTGTGAGCGAGCCAAACATTTCCAGAATGGCCTGAGGAAGGTGACTTGTAGCTGAGTTTGCTAAAGAGCTAAGCAGCTGTACCTTCAGATGTAGCAGACTCAAGTCATAGATTCATTGGCCTCTCTCTGTCTCCTTCTCCTCATTTGTTAAACCAGAATAACAAAGCCAGCCTCATAAGCCTTTAGTAAGGATTTGCATTTACAAATGTCTTAAGGTTATCATCACTGGTGGCAGTGATGACAACCAGTGTCACTGGCAAGTTATTAATGTTGGAAGTCTTGAGAAACCTCTAGAACTCTATAGTCTACAAATAGCCAGATCAGAACAATTACAAGCTCATGATTTCGCTAGGACTGAGAGTTGGAAGCCACTAACAGCTCCTGCAAATGCTGTCATCTCCACAGAGGAGTTGATATTAGCTGTGATTTTTGAAAACTGTGATTCATGAGTTGTAAATGTCTCTTATACATCTGCTGAAAGAGCTTGTGATAACAGTTAACTTTTTAAATCTATCATCTTAGATTCTCATTTTTATGACTTTTTTTTTTTTTTTACTAATTTAAATACTTTCTAATAAGGATGGCACATCTCTTCACAAGCACTTGCACTTGTAGGCAACCTGCCTGTCAATTCACAGCTAAGGCTGAGACTTTGTGTTTGCTCCCCAGCCACAATGGAACGCAGCAGAAGCAATTAAATGTGGCATCACCTGCCAGGCCAGCAAAATCATTCATTGCCTGCTAGTAATCTAAAGCTGGCTACCAGTGTCCCCTTAGTTAGAACATTTTTTCAGGTGTGTACGATAAGTTATGTGTTAGAGGTTCATGCCACTATACAAAGGTAGTGATTTTCAGCATGAAACATTCTGGCTTTCACAAAGAGATCTTTATACGAAGTACATTTCTGACAAGATCAAAGCTCATCCTATAGAAAAGTGGAATATTCTCGCTCACTCAGTCACCTCTAGGTACTTACTCTGGTTAAGCAATATCTCTGGGGGAAAAATATTGCTGTGATTACATGAGCAGTCAACCTTTTCCCCTAGATACTCATATCAGTCAGTCTACTAAATCTAAATACAGAAAATTAATTGGAGGCCACATCATTCCAATACTTCACAGCAGTTTTGAATGTAACATTCACCAGAAAATTAAAACAATGTCCCACCTTCTCCCAAACTATGTACAATGGTACAAGAAAGTTAAAAGACTACAATGGCCACAATATGACCAAAAAAACCCAAACTCTGCAGGCTGAAGTATTTGTAGCTTCAAATAAATCTACACACACACACACAAAAAGGCCTCCATTTTCAGTGATTTTAGGAGCCTTGTTGATCCAAAATGTAGTCAAGAATACAAGGTCAAGAGATCTAATACCAGGTCTTCTGTAATTTAGCCTTATTTTTTATTATTATTTGATTCAGCATAGAATATACCCAGTGCTCTTGAGAAGGTACTGAAGACAGACACCACAATTAACTAATTTTAAATGTAGCTTCATTATTACCCATGCCATGAAAGTGCTTCAGTGCTACTACAGATGTCCAGAGAAGATAACATCTGCAACAAACCGATGTCCTTTGTGTTAACAAAGGACCGCTTGTGAAATCAAAGGCTTGCACCATAAACATGAGATGACAAAGTGTTTAGGCAGTCAAGCGGAATATGTACCACCAGAAGATTTACAGGATCTTCAGCTAGCATTATTAGAGAAAAGCTTCTTGAGGATAATAAAACAACTCTGAAGAAGAGATGAGATACTGAATACTGTTAGCATAAATTGATGTGTGCTGTGCAGTACTTCGGTTAGGACAGTTTGTTTTTAAATCTAGATGATGCCACTAATTAGCAAGCTTACATACATTCCCATTAGAGTACTTGGAGAGTTTCTAGGAGTTTAAAACCACTAACTATGCTGCAAGTTTAGAACTGTCCCCTCAGAAGATATAATGAATGTTACTTGTAGAAGGGCAAGGGATCTTTGCACATCACCATGCTACCCCCTGTGTTGCTGTCAAGCTTATTGCTGCACTATAGCTGCTACAAGTAAATTACTTTATTCTCAGCTCAGGCAGTCACTTACGACATGAATAGCTGCTGTAAGGAATGGCATGAGGAACCAGGCCTGGACAACCAGAAAAGTCAGTGTAATAGCGAAGGGGGAAAACAAAGGGAGCAGATAGAGGAAGATCAAAGAACTGGGATGTGGAGAGTCATAGGTAGAACAGAGATACTTTTTAAATAAAAAACCACATGCATTAAAACATCTCAAATCTCTGTTATAAAATCTGGGAGGTGCTGATCAGTGTCTATGGATGAAAAGATACATTTTTGACTACAGTAAATAAAGGTGAATCATCCCCTTATGTGCAGGCACAAAGCTTTTTCTAACTATAGTGAGAACTTCTACACACTTTCCCATGCTCTGTCCCTGGAAGTTATAAAAAAAAAAATTCTCTGTCCAAACTCATGCATGCTCCTAATCTTTGCATACTTGGGCACATAGATGTTGCCCAGCATGGGTGCTCACAATACTGGGGGAATAGAGTTTCCACTTGCCTGATGTTCTCTCTACTACACCATCACACATCTTTAACACTTTTTCCCTTGTGGAGGTAAGGCTTGCACTCCTAGCAATTAGCTCTGCAGGTTACAATCATAATTAAATCAGAATGCCTGGTGACCTGATAAGACGGAAAAGCAGGCCTCTGGATTTCAAGTAGGTGATGCCAATAACTGCCTTCCCGCAGGAGGGTGAAGAGCTGTATTTTTACAGTACTTTACAGAGGCTGGCAATGCCATCATTGGCCAACCATAAATGCATAAACTTGTCCTGGCAAGCAAATAAATTTATATATTTATATATAAGTAACATAAAAATAAAAACTTTTCACATATTTAGCATTTTAAGTGTACGTATTAGTGGAAGCTCTCTCCCGAGCCAGACACTCTTCAGACATCTGTGAAGGCACAGCACCTGCCTTGAGGAACTCACCCCAGGCTAGACAAAGAGAGAACTTCACAGAGGTTAGGAAAGTGCCACAAAAGGGATTGTTTGCAGTTTTTCAGCCCACACTTTTCTTCCGTTAATAACTGAAGATCTTAAACAGCTCTTAGTATTTATTTTAAAAGAACTTCAGTTTACCTTTAAAAAACCCCTCTTAGCTGCATTTGTTTGGCTGACACTGACTCCATAAATGTTTCAGCAAGCAAAAAACATTAATGCCATTCACTGGGCTCACAGAATTTAGTATTCATTTACACTGATAAAACGTTTTATGTATTTATTACATGTGAACCACTCTGCTTTTTATACCAGGTCAAGTCCTTTTCTGCCTCTAGAGGACTGCGTTGAGTCAAAGGTTTAGGGCACAACTGGGGAAAAGAGGGAATGGGGAAGAGAGAAGGAAGAGCTCTTACACCAAGCAACACTGATCTTTCTCAAAGCTATAAAAAAACTGTTAGGGATTCTGCTGGTATTTTAGTACTATTATGTGATGCTGTATTTTTCTCTCAGGAAGACAGTCATGAGGAGAGCTGGTTGTTGTCTCATCAGTTCAGGAGGTTGTTGAAGAACATGCTTATCTCTAAGCACGCAAGTGTCTGCACCTAAAGCAATGGGATTACCTGCATACCCCATTATGTACTTACAAGCTTTTTTGGACTTTGACCAATGCTCAGCAAGATGACACAAAGCCTCCATGCACTGGACCCAGCTGCTAAAATGCACTTGGCATTATTTTTTTTGTGGAACATATCCAAGAAACTAATAGTAGGTTGGTTTTGGAAAAAAAAACATTTTGGCCTTTCCAAGCACAGCTCGGCTCTATCTCATATTTTCACATCTTCAGTTTTGGACCAAATTTGGCTTGCTGGTCAGGGTGGTTTCCTGTTCTAATAGTATTAGTAGTCCAGATCTTCACAGAAAGCGTATTCCAGTCTACTACTACATTGGTTTTGCAGAGGTATATTTCACCTCCATCAGGTGCTGCCTGAACAAGGAGTATGAGCAGGCAGTCTCATACAAATGACCTTCTGAGAATGAGCAGAAACAAAAGGGAAAGCAGAGGACTTTCAACTCCGTCCACACCTCTCCTGCCTTCTGAAACATACATACATACATACACACAGACACATACAGAGACTTTCTTACTTAAGTCAGTGTCAAGGGTGTGGGAGATAATTATTTTTCTGCTAACACAATTTGGAAGCTACTGCTTTCTGCAAGAAAGGGGGAACGGGGAGAATTTGTGACTCAGCACAGTGCCTGAGTCAGATCACTTCTGGGAACCACCCTTGAGTGGTTGAGTTTATGCACCATCCCCAGCCATGAACTAGGCCTTCCCATAAATAACAGTTATTTCTGATGATACACTAAGAGACTGCCACTGCAGTTATCTCTATTTGCAAAGCATGAGCAATACAACCAGCAATATTCCCCAAAGTGGATGTTTATCATTTAGTAAACTTAGGTATTGGCTAAGAAAAATTGAAAAACATTAAATATTTATAAATATGAAAAGTTTTATACCAATTTTAAAGGAAGCCTGAAAAATAACAGACATTTTTATCACAAAATGGTCCACCAAAATGGTAAGATCTTAGATAAGTATATCTTCAACAATTTGTGAGGGAAAACATTGAGGACTTTCCCCACTAGTGTTGCAAAGGAAGGTCATATCATAGAATCATAGAATCACTGGGTTGGAAAAGACCTCTTGGTTCATTTAGTCCAACCATTCCTATCATATGGCATATGATAGGAATATATACATGGCATTATATATATATATGGCATAGTTCAGTTAGGGACAGCTGTACAGTAACAGTTCATGGAGTTAGTCCTTCACTGTCTTGCTGGAGTCTCAAAATATTAGTGGCAGATTGTTAGATAAAGCAAATTCTGTGGGTGTAGTGCAGCATTCTTGGGGCTGCAGATGTTATTTCTATTTCAAGAATAATAGAGGAGGCCTTGGAATAGGAAGGAAAGACAAAACAAAACTAGCTGAAGTGGAAAGAAAGAAAAATTAGGAAAGACACTTTTCAAGCTGAACAGTGACTACTTTGGAGTAGTTACTGCCTTTTAAACATATATGAACGTGCAATTCAAACCCACATGCTGGAATGAATAGAAAAAGAAAGTGTTGGCATCTGCTCCCAGTGTTCTCATTCCTCTATTTTCAAACCATGTTTTCATTGACTGTTCAAACTGAAATACACACACACTTGAAAGAGTATTCACACAAATGAGCATGTGTATGTGGACATAATAGTTTTACATTTGTCAAGTCTTGCAATATCACCCTTACATCATCCTTTGAGGTGAGAAAGCAACAGCAGACCAAAACAAAAGCCACAACAAACCCAGCTCTTTCTTCTGGATCATTTTCTCTTGAGAAGCAATTAATCTTCAGTATCCTCTGCTTGTCAAGTGCCCTAACTTTAACAGCCAAACAACACAGCTTGCCCTCGGCACGGTGACCATTTGGCTCCAGTTTTGGGTGCCTGAGGAGGATGGTTGGGTAAATGCACATGCTGCCTTAGGCTCTCTGCCTCTCTGCTGGAAGAAACCTCTACTATCACTCACAGAAGCATCCCTCCTGGGAAGCTTTAACGCTTTTTTAAAAAGCTCTTTGTTCAAAGTGTTCACTTTTTATCAAGTTACTTGCTGACCAGAAGACCTTGCTCATCTTTCCAGTCTCAACACATTACGTAGTTCCTACAAGCTCAACTTTATTCTCTATCCACTGGATCCTGACTCAGTTCAGCCAAGGATGAGGTCCAGGCAAGATCTACACACTTCCTATGTAAAAAAAAAAAACCAACGAAAAAAGGATGTAGTGTCCCTCCCAAGCAGCTACCTGTGCATAGAGAAGGAGCACAGAGAGAAAAGCAGCAACTAACTGCCTACTGAAAACTGAAAACTGAAAATTGCACGTTACAGAAAAAAGGACCACTTTCATCAAAACCACAAATGAAGTGCAGCAAGTTAACTTTGAGGCTGTTTTGAACAAGGACCACAATGCACTGTAAAGCAGACGTAAGCTGAAAGGGGAGGAGGATGAGGTCACAAATTCACTGCCAGACAGGGATTTCTAAAGATGGGCTGAACGTAAAGCAAGTAAAGGGCATGCAGGAGCTGTGGCAGTTCCTAGGCCAGCAAGGATCAGCTGTCATCCTTTCCCAGGAAATAACTTTGATTTTCTACTGACAGCACCATCATGGACTCTCTAAGAAAATTGTTCTTGGGCTCATTGTAAAGGTTTTGTTTATACTTAATCACTGTGAAGGATCACAAACAAGGAGAACTTTTATTTGCCTCCTCCCTGCACAGCTATGCAAAACCAAAGACAGTCTGGCCAGAAGATTGCACCAGTTCTCAGTGAAATGATCCATTACACTTCCATGTTTTTAATTTGTTCTTGCTCAAGCACAGCTGTGACAGAGAACAGACTTTGAAGCTTCAATACAGGAGCAAGTTTTGGTCTAGTCCTGTGCTGCTGGATTCAGTCAGAAAACTTGTATAGGAACATGTCAAAATGCTGTACCCCAGTTAGTCTGGTCAAGGGAGCATAAAAGCCCTCAAATCAATAGTTAAGTAACCCTTGAACTAATGATGAAGGAGGGGTTTTTTTTTTTTTCAGAATGCCAAATGCTGTTTGTACACAGCTCTAAGGAATGACTACACACACTACCGTGTCCTAAGGATGTAGTTTTTGAGGCAAGGAACTAAGGACACCTGTAACTGCTAAAGAATCATGGTAACAGAAACAAGCTTAAAGCACTTGGGTGTCAATTGGGAGTGTACCAGCATTTAAATGGAGGACTAATGACTGGTGGGTTACATATGCCTTTATAAACTTGCCAAAACTTTGGGGTCATGAACAATATTGTTTTTAACTGCTTATTCTCATAGCTCCCCAGGTAAGAGGACATTAGCCCTCTTTGATTCATTGCTAAATAATACTTTCTGTCTTATAAATAATAGTCTTTTAGTTATCTGAGCTCCTTCTTCTGAGGCTTTTTCTAGCTTATCACTTGTGAACAGGTTTAGAAAGGGTAAAAGCTAGCAAGGTAATAAATTTTAACAGGGATCCTGCAAACATAAAAGTGCATCCAGGCATGATAAAGTTACAGTCTTGTAGTACTTAGAGAAAAGTATACTGATGACAAAACCAGATTTTGCAGGTTAAATGCTCCAAGCCTATCACAACCGGCATAGCATGATCTACACTAAGATTTACCCTCCATGAAAGAAAAACTGCAACAAAATACTGGATAAACCCTAAAATTTACTCTTTAGATTGCTACCTAAAGAGATAGTAGAAGTGTGGTGTAGTATATAACAACCAGGCTACACAGACCTGGAGAAGAGGACTCAGTCTACGTCTTAACTTTGGATAGTGCTTAATGGGCGTAGTTGGGACTAAAGTCTAGAGAGACATAGCATGACATCTTTAAAAACACTGTCATACAGGGTTTTCAGGAGTATTTTGAGAACCTAAAACCAGAAAGTTACCTGATTAGGTAATGAAAGAATTTATGTGAACCACACAATGTGTGAACATTGCTGTGTTAACTGTCTCGATCCACACGTGGGAATCGTTTTGTCTTTTCAAACCACTAAAAATGCTGTAAATGAAAAAACACGATACAATGCCAAAATCCTTTAAAAGACATGGTGATACAAATCTGAACAACTTAGTTTTAAGAAGAGACTTTGGATTAAGGGATTCATCTATTCAGTGGTTAAGCAGTCCCATCTCAGAATACTGAAAACTCCAGCTTTTTTTCTTTGCTACACTGGTAAGACTGTTACTTTTGATTTCTATAAGTCTAATCAGACTTAAAACTCTGCTTGCAGCCATCAGATAATAAAGTAGCTGTAGGGGAAAAAATGGCTTCTTATATAATACGCAAAACCTCCTTTAGCTCACTAAGTAGCTTCAGTATGTTTGGACAGAAAAATTAATGGTTGCAGTTTTTGCAAAGATGATTTGTCAGACAAAATAATCGTTCTTTATTGGTGTTTACTTTCTTTGCAACTTCCTTTATGACTTGCATAATTCAAAACATTTTCATACAGACTGTGTCTGTATGGTTGGAATGCATTGCAACTAAACATGTATTTATTTCCAATTTCCTTTTACATATAATAAGCAGTCAAGAAGGAATCATAAGGCTCTCCTGCTTTAAACTGAACAGCTAAATTAAGTTCTTTACAGATGCAGAAATCTAAAAATATAAATCTGAGTGGAATTTGGCCCCGTCCAAAGTAGAGATTTAAAGTGAAATAATGATCTCAACACTTGAATGTTAAAAGCAAAAGTCAGGCTAAACCTTGAGATTAAATTTTCATCTGTATTGTGAGTGCAAAGGTGAGATTCAGCCCTAAATTCTTTCATTGGGTGCTGTTTAAACGAAACAACAGAACTGCTAGATTTACAACAGACCTTTGTAAAAGCTTATGTGTATGTATACATAGAATCATAGAATGGTTTGAGTTGGAAGGGACCTTAAACATCATCTAACTCCAACCCACCTGTCATAGGCAGGGACACGTTCCACTAGATCAGGCTGCCCAAGGCCCCATCCAACCTGGCCTTGAACACCTCCAGGGATGAGGCAGCCACAGCTTCCCTGGGCAACCTATGCCAGTGCCCCACCACCCTCATTGTAAAGAATTTCTTCCTAATGTCTAGTCTAAATCTTCTCTTCTCCAATTTATAGCCATAAAATTGCATATATTGCTTTGATTTCTGACACATCAAACCTGATTAAAAGGAAGTTTATCTTTTAGTAACTCCCAATACTTATTAAAAACCAATGGAAAGCAACAACCTATGAGAAAATACCAATTGCAAAATGTGCTGAACAACAAGAAACAGTAATTATTGCAGAAAAAATTGCTAAACTCAAAAGCCAAAGCAAAACAAGAGAGAAATGTCATCTGCTAGTTTAATGCATTAACAGTAATACAAAGGAAAACAAATCAACACATTATACTTCTAAGATATATAGGGTTTGATGCATCCCATTTCTCACTCAAGGTGTGTACTACTGCCTTCAACAAGGGGTGAAGAGTAATCAAGGGGTGCCCTCTGCAAGAAAGGTACCCAACTGAAACAAGAGATGCTTGAAAAAAGTTTAGGGAGAAGATTTTATAATTTGCTAATGAGAGTGAATTTCTACAGTCCTAAAGGAAACAAAATTTAGTCAGCCTTATCAAAAAAAGGGGGTCAAAAATAAAATAAAATGTTAAATTTTTTCTATTTCTTTTACTCCATGAGCGAAAATGCTTCTGATGTAAAATCATTGAGTAGCTTTACCATCACCAAAGTTTAAAACCAAAATTCTTTGCAGAGGTTTAGCAGATGTTTTCTGAATCGTGACTGATGTGGCAGGGCAAACGAGGAGAAGATAATCTAAAACTGAAAAAGTAAGAGGCATAGCTGTTCAGACAACTTGAAAAAAATAGTTGCAACAAAGGGAAAAACACATATGGGATAGGTTATTTTTACATGTGTTAAACAGGAATTGGATTTGCTTCTGGGAAAAAGGGAGATTAAGAAAGATGTCTGATCTCCTTCCCTTTTCCCTGGCAGAATGAAAACTTTGATAAAATGTTAAAGGACTGGGCAGATTGGGTGGGCTATAGTTTGACTTTGGTCAATACTTCCCTATGATACGAACAACAAATTATTTAATTCCACCAGTGAACAACTTAAGCATAGAAAAGTTTATCAGTTGTTCATACCAGCCAATATCCCTGTGTTTTTAACTAGCACAATAATATAAAGCAGATATAATTCAGAAGGCAGTAGCTTATTTTAGAGAAACTAGATTAAAGAGGATAGGGAAGGTCTCCAGCAGATTTATGCAGCCACTGAAATTCTTAAATATATTTCCTCAGATTTCCCTCCTCTCTGTTCAGTGTGCTTTTTGGGTTTTTTTTCTTCTATAGCAGTTGTACAAGATGCAACGTTATTACAAATTCAGAGCATCAGTGGAAATAAAAGAATGTATTTGGAGACTAAACAGGAGACTTAATATGTATTTGCTGGCTGAGAGAACTCTCTGACTGGTCTGCTGCTCTGTGCTTTATTGATATTTTGATAATGGTTTGTGAAAACCACAACCGTGACCAGAAGCATCTAACAATACTTCTGGAAGGCTGAGACAAAAAGAATTAATTCAAATAATGCCAGAGTCACAAAGCATCTGTGCACCGCCGTATGTCCTAAACAAAACACTCTTCCATGAACTCTCTTGTGTCCTGCTTGCAAGACAAATGCTACCCAGCATGTTAGTCGCCTCTTTGAAAGAGGATGAGAAAGCTTCAGGCACATTAAAAAGTCCCAACAGTTCAGGACCAAATGATTAGACGTACATTCACTTTAGAGAAAATGAACAAAAGACTTCAAATAATTCCTTACAAAACATGAATTTAATAAGCAACTGAAAATTTAGCCAATTGGAATGAAAGTATGAAATGACATTTCATCCAAGCTTGGGATGACATCTGATGCAGCTGAGATGTGATCTGGGAGAAAATGTAAGAAAAAACCAGAGCAGATCATATACTTGCTATTTTGACCTGGAATGGAAATATCTTCCCATGCTCATCACGGAGACAGCAACAGCCAGCAATTACAAGTGAGCAACTGGGAACCCAACACATTCCTGCTGTTACCAGTTAGCTAAAATCTGTATGTACACTTCTGCTCCTTTATGGTGCAGACAAAAGCATATCTAAACAACAACGCAAACTGTTCTTAGGAGACAGCAGACGGCACTCCTAGATTTTCAGATGCTTTAGGATAAGCATCTTCATGGCATGGGCTCTCTTTCAGAGCTGTGACCTATGTCCATTCTGAAAAAGAATTCTGGGCATTACATGAAGAATGCAAAAGAGGTGCTAAAAAGAAAGTTCGATCCACCCAGAGCACTTCTGAAAAACCTTTTGCTACAGAAAGCCAGGACTTTTTGACTATCTCTCTGTCTTGTTTTTGATGTCAGTGTGGGTTTTATTTTCTTCATTTGAAAGCAACTGCCTACACCCTGACGTGGTCCCACTTTATGATTGGGATTTTTTGTTTTGCTATGTTATGAAGACGTGTTGAGTAATCATGCCAACACACACAGTAATTGATAGGACAAAGGCTGACACAGTTATTTGGTACATTTGTAGTTAGCGCTATTTTTAAAAAACCTACATAGCCAAGGGAAAATAATAAATATTTCCCTGTTTTCATTTGCATTCTTTAAATATGAGAGAAATTTTTGTTACAACAAGAAGCCTGTGCCTCTCTGAGTAATCTTCTTTATGACGATAACTAGCCCCCTTTTTTGCTACACCGAGTTAAGCTCTTCTGCCATAAATTACATCATTCTGCAGGCGGTACCACTCAAGGAAACTTGCTTTAGGTCCTTATTGTGTAAGCCCTGCTTATAGGAATGATCTTTACCTATGGGAGATGTTATGCTGGAATCAAATTGCTCTCTTGAGTAATAGTGAGCTAAGTAAATAAAGGATTTCCAAGAATGTGTAGGGTTTAAGTTAACTATGAAGAAACAAGCTTAATGAGGACGTTTGGTTCAGACTGTTCTTTCCTTTTTCCTCTATTCCTTTCCCATTTGTAATGAAAGCAAAACAAATTTGCCACTTGAGATTAAAACCAGCTAGGCAATGACATGGGAAAGGTGGTTCAACTTGTCCTCACATGGTGTTGTATGTGCTGGAAGGATGGTACAGATGTTTAGGAAGCCTTGTTCAAGAATGAAGGACAACTTAAGAAATCTGCTTGAGAGCACGTTCCCTACAACTTTCAGAGCCCAAGAGAAAAGAAAGAAACTGGGTTTGGTGAAAGTTAACATTTTTAAATGCAGCAACAACAAAGCACAAGGCAGAATTAAGGTTTGGAAGCCAAATTTTGCCCAAATGTATTTGCAATCTGTTGTATCTGTTGTCAATGACCTTTATTACATAAGTTTGGTGGCAGTAAACTGCCAAGTATCTTGTCTCCTCCAGTTTACTCGTCTTCTGAATCTACACACAAAACCTGCACACTTTGGAAGCTTTGATCAGGTCACTTTTATCTCCTTATATTGAAGACAAACCAGGATTCTCCACTAGTATGCTGTTTATACCACAACCTCACATGCATCAGGAGGGTAAATTTAAGTCCCATCAGTGACAGTGTATACACACAAACCGTGTGCAAAACAGATGACTGTCAACTATACTTTGCCAGAAGCATAGACATCCAAAAAAATTGTTCACTGGACTGTCAATTATTATGTGCTTAAAACCTGAGAACTAATATGTGTTATTCAATATATAGAAACAGTTATTTTTGGAATATGGCCAAGAAATGTGAGCCACTGAATGAAAGACCTTCTGATAGGCAAAACAGCAACACCCCATTTTTTTCATAAATTATTCAGGAGCAAATCAGAGTCCTGGAATCAAATATGAGATAGAGGATTTGTTTAGTCTTATGTTAGGAGTACCATGGTGAGTCTGACATATTCCGATTGTCTTAAAGTCTGTAAGTTACTCTATATTATGCTATAAAAAAACACTGATACTTTTCTCTCAGTGAGGGCTATCTTTGAATTATGAGATCGTACAAACAGAATTCCCTTATGATTTGAAATTATTAGATTAGATCTAATAATCTCCCTAATTAGGTTGGGGGAAAAAAAAAGAAATATTGCCAGTCTTAGACTTAAGAACAATCTTTATTGGAAAACGTAATTGATAGCCTAAACGTCTTGTAAACATTTGTAAACAGTTTTCTCTGAGTTCTCCAAAAAATTCTGTCTGTAATTTACTATGAAGAATGTACTTAGTGTTCCACACAGAGAAAACTAGAAAGAGAAAGAATCCAGTCCAATCACCCTTGGGATTTCTTTGTTTCACCTACCTGCAACACCATGGCAAATTAATAGCAAACTCTGATGGTTGACTTTGACAATCCAGCATCACTTAAACGGGCAAAAATTTCCCTCATACGTTATTTTTTCTCATAGAACCCTCTAGGGCTATTTTTACTTCTCATCTTCAGTATTCTATGTGGTGAATGTGGCACCCTATATACAGACCTAAATGGCTCAGATCTACCAGGACATTGCAAGTAAAGACATGATACTGTCCTACATACTACATTCAGGGAAAGAATCTGATTAATGCCAAAGAGTTTGGGACAAGGATGGAAGATGACTGCCGTAAAGAGAAAACACTGCAATGAATCTAGGGTAGAGAACATTGCTGTGGCTGAGAAAGCATTGTAAATTTTAATAAAGAGCGTTTCAGAGTAAATGAGGACTAACTGTAACGAGGCAGATCTAAATCTAAAAATGTCTAAATTTTTCATTCACCTTGTCTGAAATTGCCCAATTTTCACGTGAACTCAAAGCAACCATTGACTTCAACAGCTGCATCTTTTCTACAAATTAGTTGCTCTAGTCAGTTATTTAAACACATGTAAAGGCGGTCATGTCATGCTATTCATGCTTGAAAACTCTTGCCTTATTTCATTTTAACTAAAAAACTAGTGACAAAGGACAAACTGGGTAACAGTTTCCAAGATACTAAGATGATTAAGTTTTGGTATCTATGCTGATTTTGCACTTGTCTACTTATGTCAATGTCAAGGGAATTGTTTTCCTTCTCTCTGCTTTCTCAAACCAATATATTGATCTTAATACTCCATTAAGATGGGTGCTTTAATGCACATGTGAATTTTCTTTTTACAAGGAGATTGCAGTATGAACTACAAGAATTATGTTAGTATGGCAGTAACAGAATAGCTGAACAGTGAGGTCTGACCTGTGTATCAATAATATAAAGTGTTTACGTGTAATTTTTGGAGGAGATTTACCTCTCTGAAACTGAAATTGTCCATGTGCTTTTGAGAATATTCACCATTAGTTTACAAGTTACTGCCAGGCTAAGCAGACTGGGAGTGGATCATTTGTCCAGAAGCAATATAACTTTAAAAACTGTTAGAAATCATAATAAAGAGTTTGCTTAATTATCCCTTTTTTTAATTTTATTTTCTTCACAAAGCAACTGTCCGCACTGGGATGAGAGCTGTGGGAAGTATCTAACCTATTGCTCTGCCATGCATTTCACAGAGTCACAACCAAAACTGCATTTCTGACCCCAAAAAAAATTCTCAAGAAGGAAGTCAAACTGCCTTTTTATATTTTTCTCTTTAAAAACACCACCCGATCCCTGTTGCACTGCTTGGAAATGTGTAATTTTTTATTGGGACCCAAGGACATTAAATTCAGTGCCTTTGAAAGCTTCTCCCATAATGCTATGATTGGTTTTGTGACATGAGCAAAAAACGTCTGCCTCATCACTTAAACAGAAAGTCTGTCTCCTTCCTTATGACAAGTGGTCTTGTAAATGTCCATATAACCACAAAGAATAAAAGTATCGTATGTTTTCCTAAAGAATAAGAAATACTTGCATGCCCACAACAGTCATCCAGAAGTAGTCTTCAGGCTTTGTTGGATTATCTACCTCAAACCCTTTTGGTTTTAGCATGCACTAAATTAATTTTGGGGCTGGAACAGTTTGATCCTGACAAAGATTGTGAAAGGTACCTTTGCTTCTCTGTCTGTGGCTGAACCAACTTTGCTCACAGATTAATCACTTCCTGCACTAAATAGTCCCTGAATTCTCTGCTACACAGCTGAGATGTTTTCTGGCAAGAGACAGACAAGTCCCAGGAACTAAGCATAGACAGGACTTAAAGAAAAAGCATTTTCAGCTCTGGGACTAACATCCTCTATCCATCTATCTGAAGCTTTCAAATACCTGTTGACCCAAGTGTCTAGCACTGGTAGTCAATGAGACACAGAATCTGAAGCCCCTTCTAAAAAGTGTTAAACTTTGAACTTTTGCATCACTCTCTCCATCTGCATAATGCAGACACTAGTAAATTACTTTAGAAGGTAATTCATGTTTTCCCCCTACTATGCGGGAATCATACTACGTGGAAACTCAATATTCTGAAACAGGTCTTTAAGTGCTTGAACCTGAATACAAAAGATGTCCCTCTTTAAATGGATTATTTCCAATGGATTTAGCCAGAAAGCAAAAAAATCCATGCAAACTTCTTTCTAACTCAGAAATGATTCAATGCTACAAGCCAATCTCTCCACCTCAGACAACCTATTTCCCAACCCCCGTATTGAGGAGTTTAAGATTTGCACACAAAAATTCACCATGTTTCATAAATCTGGTTTATAAGAATCATTGTGCTTTATGCTTCTTATTTTTTTTTCCAAATGGTGGTATTTGCATCTGGACATCAAGCTAAGCAGTAGATGTTGGCCTTTCCATACAGAAGGTGGCTGACAATGACCCAGAGGATCCCCTCTTACTAATCAGGTGCTGCTCCATACACTCACAGAGTCTGTTATGTGAGAAGAAACTCCACTGCATGTTACATTCATGTAATGTTATGACAAATCCGCGTGGGTCACCTCCTCACGGTACAAAGTTCTACTACATTTTTGAATCATAGAATCATTAGGTTGGAAAGGACCCACTGGATCATCGAGTCCAACCATTCCTAACACTCCCTAAACCATGCCCCTCAGCACCTCATTCACCCATCCCTTAAACATCTCCAGGGAAGGCGACTCAACCACCTCCCTGGGCAGCCTGTTCCAGTGCCCAATGACACCCTCTGTGAAAAATTTTTTCCTGATGTCTAGTCTGAACCTCCCCTGGTGGAGCTTGAGGCCATTCCCTCTTGTCCTGTCCCCTGTCACTTGGGAGAAGAGGCCAGCATCCTCCTCTCCACAACCTCCTTTCAGGTAGTTGTAGAGAGCAATAAGGTCTCCTCTCAGCCTCCTCTTCTCCAGGCTAAACAACCCCAGCTCTCTCAGCTGCTCCTCGTAAGACTTGTTCTTCTAACTTTGAAGGAGAAGGAAGCAAAGGTATTTTTTACGGATGGCAATACACCACAAGTGCAATGGGGGTAACTCACCAACTAGTGTTTACAATGTCTCAGGGACAGAACTTGACAGAGACCCAGAGATTTGAATTCTAAACCTCTGCACTAACTTATTATGTAATAATGTAATCCTGTAACATACTATTTATGGTTGGCTTAGGCAATCTTATCTAAAAGGCCTCATGAGAAATGTTACACTCTAATACATATGGATGTGATAACATCTATCTAGGCTAATCAACAAGCATTTGTACAATTAAAAAATGCACAGTGAAGATTGAGGCTATATTAGCCACATACCTCTGTAGGCTTTCTAAAACCCACACCAGCCCCAAAGAAGCCTGGTTCAATAAATGCATCCCCATAAAGACTAACACAGAATGTCTGTCAGGTCAAGTTGATGGTTTACCTGCTTCACACTAGACTTGCATGTCATTGTCTAGACCAAATATTTGTTAGCAGGCATCAGGCTTCCTTGCTCTGTTCTGATGTGAATTAAATACTTCTCTTGATGAGTAAACCCAGAAATAGACTATTAAATTGTCTACACTGGGATCAAGATCATATATGCATATGGGCATCAGGCTTGGCTCCCTCAGCTTCTCAAAGAGCACTAGTCAAAAGACTTGACCAGTGGCAACAAAAGTCCTTTGTCTTGGGAAACAAATGCTGTTCTCCAAAACAGCAAGAACTATAAGCACAGCTAAGTTCAGCCCGTGTCAGAACAACACTTTGAACACATCCCAATGTAAGCAGCATCTCACCAAGAATGCTCCAGTCCATAGATGTTTAAATTCAAACACCTTCCTCTTACCAAACAATGGGCACAAAACTAGAAAGTGATGAAAGACTAGGAGAGAAAAACAAAACCTTAATTTACAACCAGGAATTAAGTTGTGTGTCAGTGCAGACTGAAGACCACAAACAGAGTACGCTTCATGAGACAAACATGGCCTGAATCAGAGCTGACTTCTACATCAGCTGAAAGTTTAGCATGCCACACTATTGTCTGCATGAATGAACACACTGCAGTAATCCCTAACAGAGGTGGCATGAATAGTGGATAGTAGTTCTCTATCAGAGTGAAAGGTCCTTAATTGCCCAACAGACAGCATTTACTTTTCAATATTTTCTACTCACCCACTGATCTTCACAGTAACACCAAGCTGAGCACAAGCTGAGGCCTTGCAGACAGGTTACCAAGCATGGCTTTTTGTGAGACTAAAAAGTAGTGTTGTCAAATGTCGCAATATTTTATTTTTTTTTTTGCTTCTATCAGTACTTCAGCTCCTCCCACAAAGAGTCTCTCCTTTCATTTAAAAAGTTTCTACCCTTTATGGTTGTGGAGAAAAGCCTGCAAACATGTCTCTAATATAACTTCGTGGGTGAGAAAACAAGCCAAAGATAAAGAACCTTACACTTCCGTGCCCCCTCAACAAATAAATAATGATTTTTAAGCTGATCTCACAGAGTTTATGGCAACTGGGTTTTAGAATGACTAAGATTAGAAGTACTTTAGGATACTAAACTAGCAAGCTTCCCAAATAAGAATAAACAAAGCTCACTCCACAGCTATTCTGGAGAAGATTAACCCCTTTCCTGCTAACTATACCTTTCCTTGCTTTGAACATGGACAGCAATAATAGCTTTCAATTAACCCTCTCTCCAAAATGCCAGTAGTTCTCATCTATATCAAACTCTTAAGTCAAATGGTATAATCCTCCCACACTGCAACGTCCATATTCCACGTCCACAATAGAATTACCAGACTTTCAGTTACTCATACTTTCATTGTAAATAAGAAAATGGATGTTAGACTATCAAAAGCTGCTTGAAGACTTTTTCAGAGGCATTAGAAATAATTTAAGCATTTGCTAGCAGAGAACATGATTATGTCATTGCCCTATGTCCTGTTGGTTCTAAATTGTTCCCGGCGCTCTTGATTAGAATATCATGTGCAAAGAAGAAAATGCAATTTTAATGAGAAAGCTTTTCTCCCTCCAAAATCAACACAAATAACCATACAGCATCTCCATCAAGGTCAAGTACTTATAATACCAACAATTTACTGTAATTTCACAATTATTTAAAGGATCTTTCACTTGAAATAATGAAAATATTGGATCTCCCACTTTCATTGTTTACAAAGGTTGCACAATCAGATTAATGTACCACGAAACTTCCATTCCCCTTCAGCTCTGGTTTGATCATCCTTTGATTAGTATCATATTTACCATGAATCTACATTAATTTGAAAAAAGGCTTCCCCTACACAACAAAAATAATCTGCATCACGCTCCATCTTCAAAATTTCTAAACAAATTATTCCTGCTCTATGCTACACCACAGACATACATGAAAGCAAAACAATGACTTTACTTACTAGGAACTCCAGACACCAGCCGTAATGGACGTAATACTCGGAAAGCCCGCAGTGCTTTAACATCAAATCCGGCACCTTTTCCTCCTATAGAATTCCCCCCATCTGCTTTGGTTGCTTGTTCTAAAATTGCACTAAAAAGCCTGCAAAAAGAAAGAGGAAACAATCTGTAGGCAGACAGCAAGGCTTGGGCAAAACAGGAATAGAGATCATCATCATCATATCACCCGAACTATCTCACAGACCTGTGAAGAGTATCACACATCTCAGTCGACATTCGCATATGGTGGAGGAGAGACAGACTCTTCCCATATGCAGCAGTTTAATGGTGATGTCTATATGATTTGCAAAACAAAACTTGCAAAACTTGTTTGTGGAGCAGATATAAACACGACATGCTTCTCCTTCCTAATGGCTCCTCACAGCCAGCTACAGATGACATGAGTGACCAGCTTGCCTGGTGGTATGTTGGTGTGGGTTCCCTGCCCTGTCCTGGGGCATATCAGGTGCTTCTAAATGGCCATTTGGGCAATGCCTCATGCTGAATTTTAATCACCAACAGCAGAGCATGTGGGTCAGATTTTGAGGGCAGTCTCCACACTGTCCTGACTAGGTAGTCTGGACATACTCTGTGAGACAAGGGTGGAAAGGCAGGAAAGCACAAATTTTAGGTTTTTCCCTTTCTGCCACCAATACTTAGCTATCTTCATTAATCAACAATCCATCTAGAGAAAAAAATCATTATCCGTAATTAATCCAATCATTAATTATCTGTCACCCATTTTACAAGGAATTAAGATTCACCAAGGTCACTTGGCATAAAACTCAGGTATACTTCAAGACGCCAATTTTTAGATAGGGGAGTACGCTGACATTACGTGCTTGTGTATCCATTAGTAAATCCCCTGAGGCATTGGCTAGAGAAAGCACAAAACAGTAGGGGTCTTATTATTAGTATATTTTATTATACCAGTCTTAATATTTTATCTTGGCTAGTAGGAGTAGCTGCTTTAAGGAGAAATTGACTTACTCAGAACGCATTTGGAAAGCCACAGTAAAGCAGAAAAGACAATATTCTTCTGTGAAAGAGCTGAAGGCTCACCCTATGCGTTAATAAGAACTTGATTTAATAAATTAGCTTCAAGAAGCAGCTTCCATTTTTCTGGTAAAACATTAGTACCTTTGTGGGAGGATGGATTCCTCACGAATTTGCTAATGACATTGCTTTCAGCCTTGAAGTTATCAGCTTGAACCCAGCCAAATCCAGTAGAGGTTAAAAGCTGTTCCATTCTAAGTGGATGTTTGGCACTCCGAGAAAAGGCTTGCCTGCAAGTGGCAGAGGCCCCCCGGCCCACAACAAGCCATGGAGGTACCAGAGGTAACTTTAAAGAGGCTGCCTGGGATGCCAGAAACAGCCTACTTGGAGTGGCCTGGCTTCAAGCACTGACGGATTTCTCTCTCAGACTTTGTGGTCCGCAGTGCCTCTGCCAGGATCTCATCTACTTGACCAGACTGGCATATTCCACAGAAAGCCACCAGACTGCATATGAAGCAGAGACTGATCTGCTTGACTGCTTTACAAGGAGCCCCACTTCCCGCAGTCCATGGTTAAAATTTATTGATGGGGTCACGAACATAGGAAGTTTGCCCTGAATAGAAAAAAAGAGGACTTATTTACAAAAGCATCTAAGCCAACACATTTCCTCAGCGCTAAATCCACACAAAAACGTGGATTATGGTAGTGCAAATATGAAATTAGTTTCTTAAGCACTTAAAAAAAAAAATGACATAGAGTGTCTTATAAAACTTGTCAACTGTGACCAAGGAACTCTTAACTGGATCTATTCAAAGCCTCAGCATCAAGCACTGCAGAAAGATTTAACAACTAGGTAACGAGCGTGGGAAACACTGTGTGTGGGGAGGTTGTGTGCTGAGTTTGTAGGTGTTGCAGACTGAGAAGCAGGATGCAGAGAAGACAAAAACGAGCCTATGAGAAACACTGCATCGACTACAGATATCACAGAGAGAAATAAACAAGAGCTGATGCAAAGAACATGAATTACAGTAATGCGTGTATTTTTTAAGCTGTGTACACAAATTATACAGCTACAATTTTCTGCTGGTCCTCATAATAGAAACTCCGTAGGTCAAACTTGGCCTAATGCATATTCAATAAGCTAGTGATTAAGCTAGAAATGCGTTCCATTTCTTATCAAACGTTTCTATCTTCCCAGTCAACAGAATTCCCATAGCAGATGATGAGTGACATATCTATACAACAGTCACAGTCTCCTGGGATCCCCTGGAAGAAAAAGGATTCACTGCAGAAGATTTCTTATGCTGTTATTCAGCTCTCTTGCAATGCTGTAGACAAAATAATCTCAAGGAACTATGAGTCAGCAATTGTGCAAAACTGAGGGTCCATTCTCCCAGTCCCTGTTATCACTGTCCTCACAGTTTACCAAACAGCAGCTCTCAGCAGCTGGCACCAGGGCTACTTCTCCTGCCAGTCATGCAATTAACAAATTATGGGCTGCTCTAGAATTCTGCATACTAAGAAAAGCTCTACATGTCCTAAATTAATTCAGGAGCAGAAACCTAACCAGTAGGATGGCTCACTCCGCTAGAGCTAGAACCTTCCTTTCCAGACTAATGCAGCCTCACTGCAGGCCAGCTGGCCTTCTTTGCATGCTCCAACGTCAACGTGCTAAACATGCTGACTTGAGGTACCCACAGTCATATCTGTCTACTGTACTTTAGGAATAATTTGCAGTAATTCCTGCTGCTCTTCATTTAAAAACCTACATTTAAACTTGAATTGCATTACTCCTGCTAATCTTGCTTTAACACATTTACTCCATGCTTAATAACTTCTCCCGTACTAATCCTGCTTTTTACTAATGCAATGTAACTTTTTCTCTCATTTATTTTGATCTTTTTTTTCTTTTCTATTGGGGCCTAGATTGTGCCCAATGTGGCCTAAATCTCTACTCCACTCTGCACATGTATAATACTTCTTATCAATCCTACCTCATCATCCCTATTGCCTCCCGAATTAGGGCATGGGCAGACATCTATGACTCAGAGGCTACAACTATCACATGCTTTTTTGGCTGTAACTTATTATGACCTCGGAGAGGAGGGGCATGGATTAAAAAAAAAAAAAAAAAAAGGCCTGTTCAGAAATAGCACCAATAACAAAACACAGAAGAAAGGTAAGGCTTCTGAGTCCCGTTCTATTATCCTCTGTTAGGAAAAAAAAACAAATCTATGCACAATTTGTAGGTTCTATCAGCTCTAGATTTTAGCTAATTGTTTTCCAATCCTAAAAGAGCTGGATGGATGATAAGCTATTGACACAAAACATGAGGCCACAGCCCTTCTAGCCTATATTTACATGGGAATATCTGCTCTTTGAAGAAAACCTCTGGGAATAGTTTACAGTAGGTATGGTAGAGCAAGGTGAGATTCTTTCCTTTTCTTCTCAGTAGGCGAGTCAGCTGCTCCAGGCATAGTGTGAGCAATGACAGAGAAATCAAAGTTTGGATGGTATAAAAATGCAGGAGAGCTAATCTCTTGCGGCCACTGAAAATCTCACCATAAAAAAAACCAAAAACAAAATAGAATATAGAAATCAGTCTTCGGTCTTATTTCTTTCCAGGTGACTACCTTCTGCCAGCCTAAATTCATGCCTAGTTTCCACACAGTACTTTAGTACTTTCCACTGATGAAGTGCAATTAACAGCATCTTTATTTCTGAATTTCACTTGCAACATGATTACACCTAGACTAAATCTATTTGAGAGACAAGAACAATAAAGCAGAAAAAAATTTTCTATCACACACATGCATGTACAGGCTTACTCCACTTTCTTTCTTACAGTTATTTCTGGGGTATGAAGCTAACCTCACTGCTTTTCTTATATTTTTCTGTCTTCTTTTTAACATCTGAAACATCAAAAAGATTTTTGCTTTGCTAGATGACCCCAACAGCAACAAGATAGGGTTGTAACCTGTTCTACAGCTTTTTATTTCTTCCTCTATGGGGAGGGCACACTGATTTTCATAGCTTAAAAAAAGAACTTGTCGAAGACCTCCAGAATATCAAGAGAAAACAGAAGGTTTGATATTTCTAAGGCCAAAAACCAGCAGAAAAACACAGCTGAATCCTCACAGGTATAAAGAAATAGCAAAGTACAATCATTTTTTTCACACTGTTTTACAGTTCACCTGCAATTTGTGAGTGTGAAAGTGTTTGGGTCTGCCCTTCAGAAACTCCCCACAGGTCTTCAGAAAGACAGACTGACCACATTTTCCAGTCTGCTCTGAATTTCAGGTCCTTTTCAAATACCTTCACTACTTACCTTCTCAAGTCTGACTGTCGTTCAAATTAGGACACCTTTTTTTCTGGCAGAAGCTATGGGTCCTTGGAGAGTGACTGCACTTGGCAGACAAACCACAGGAGTGCCAGAAAAGACAAATATTCTTCTAGCACAACATTGTCAAGTTAGTCTTCTCCCAACAGAAATTTCCTCCAACATTCTAAAATTAAAGGACATCACTACTATATCTGAAAGTTTTTCTGTTTTCCTAAAGAGGAACAGTAAAGCTGAAGGAAGCAGGAAACAATTTGACTAATTGCTAGTGTTTGTGGGTTGTGCCTCATTAGGCTGGAGCGTGAGCTCTAATCTTAACCAATACTGTCCTTATCCACAAAGTCTCTGATTAATAACCCTACACAGACATTTTTCTTCAAAGCAATACTGCAGAGTGGTTGTGGAGAGAAAAAGCAGCTCACGAGCCTAGGCTATGGCACTGTATGAGTGAGTTTAAACAGATAAACATCAAAGGAACCCATCTGGCCTTGACGTGGAATCTGTCACTTGAGATTGTTATTATTTAACAGAGACCTTGGGGTTTTGGCTATGTTTATTATACTCATATTATCCCTCCTTGGTTATATTTCTTGTTCCCCATCTAGTGACTGAGAGCTGCTGGAGGCAAGAGCAGACAGAAGAGCTGAAAGCTGCATCTTCTGTCATTGGCAATGGAATCTATTTCAGTGTGAATATCATCTTGCTGATTAACTGCCTTAGTAGGAAAACTGGAAAGTACTGTGCTTAAACTAGATATAACATTGCACCGTGATTTCTGGAACCTTGCTCTTTCACATTCCAGTGGAAGAAGAGGAAGTAACATGTCTTTCCTTTAAGAAGTCTCTTATAAAAATGAAAAGGGAATAATCACTGTCACAGGACTTTTGTTCTTCAGTCTTTCTTCAACTTAAGCAGCAATTCCCAAGAAGATGAAACATCTGAGGGCAATCAAAGGCAGTACCAGTTACAGAACTGGACATCAATGCCAGGGGAGGGGTTGGGGATTTGCCAGTTTCCCGTTACTGATTTGCTGTGGGATCCTCTGCCTGTGGGTAGGAATGAAGGACAAAGACAACTGGGCACTACTATATGCAGAAACATTATACTTACATGGTGGCAGAGAGGTCTTGGGACTAATAACAAGTTCCAGCCTATCTTCCTGCCCCCTTACTGGGAATTCTTATTTCATCCACTTTTCCCCATGATGATGGGAAGTGGGAGAGATTGTGTAGCACACAGTAGTCTGCTAATGTAATTTTTGGGGGCTACCACAAAAATGGTCAAGAAGCTAGACGAACTGTGATTTAGAGCAGAAATTAAGAGGTAGTTTTGATGACTGCGTGTGTCCCTTTTGATGATTTCCCTAGGAGCTAATTCAGGGTTTCCTTGGTAAACAGATGAAAAGGCTGCACGTTTTTGTGAGTGATGAAACTCTTTAACAATGCGACAAATTACTCAGAGGAAGAAATACTTATTCTCTTTGTCTTCAAGAGTAGTTTACCCTTCACCTCTTCCCTTCAACAACCACAATTCAAACCCCTTGTCTATCTCTTATCCTTAGCTAGAAGAAGCAGAAGGCGGTTTATTTTGATTTTATTCAAATAAATTAAACACCAAGCTTCAAAGACACAGAGAGGAATAAGGGGATTAGAAAGATTGCAGCTCAAAATAGTAATTTGATATACAATAGTAAAATTAGTCTTTAGAAAGGTTAAAATATTAAAAGGGTCAAAATCAAAAGTGTTAAAATCACCAGGAGAAAACCAAAATTGAACTGAAGAACTTACTTTTATTTCTAAGCATGAAACCCTGGGATTTAAATTTTCCATCCATCTTTGTCAATGAGAAAAATCAGTAAGACTTCACAAGATGGCAGAGTTTGTCATCCAACTCTAATCTTTGTTAAAGGATCTCACCTAGGTATTCTTTTTTTAATATTCAGAAAGATTTACAAACAAAGGGATTTTCTTCCAGGTAAGCATATTCAGGCATTTGACTTTGTCAAACAGCCTTGCAGTGCTTCCTCTTTTTATCCCTGTTCCCAAAGAGAAGTTTAATTTCCATGTCTTGCAAACCATTAAGAACCTTGGAAAAGCCTAAGCAGCAAAGAATACCAGACAGAAAATGCACATCAAATGGTTATTCATCCTTTAATAAGGTAAATTATTGCTACACACCAAAATCTGTGTGAATCAAATTATACTTGCAGAAGACCAGCAAGTTAACTGTATTTCTAGGTTACACAGTAAAACTTAATAAAACATGTGGAGTAGAGGGATTAACACAGGAAGGAAAAATGGTAATGGTAGGAGGAATATGACGGACAGCAACCTCTAACATTACCCATATATAAAGTATCAGGCATTCACACACCTGCATGCTCCCAAAGGTTGCCACTATCCCCATGCAAGCAGTGCATTCACAGACAAAATGTTGGTACTCACCCTACTACCACAATTATAAAATCTAATAAATTCCAGCCATTGCGGAGGTAAGCGTTGGGGTGAAAGAGAAGTCCATATGCTATTACTTTTAAAAATGCTTCCACTGTAAAAATTATGAGAAAGAGATATTCCACTCGTTCCTAGGGAAGATAAGAGAAGAAGAGAGAGAACGGTTAGTGTGGCTGACAAAACACGGATAAAGACATTTTTTTTTTCTGTTACAGTCCACCCATGCAGCCTCCAACTCACTGTCTTGCTGCTTAGATACATCTAACATGCACGGTTTGTCAGAGGGCTTTTCTCCTCACCCTTGCATTGTCTGCAGCCAGTCTGACAGGACAGTGGTAGTAAATTTTGGTTAAACTCTGAAATTTGCTGCCCTTGGCTTGGCAGGCATGGACCACTGCACAGGCCTGTGCAGAGGAGGAAGAGATAGATCAAGAGGCATGTTCTAGCACCCAGTTGTACCGAGTACATTGCCAAATATCATCAGTCATCAGAATGAACTCCATCCAGTCCTCTTCTACCTCTGGAGAGGAAACATTGCTGGATGCAATGCTGTGGAGAGAGATGGGGAGAAATAGAGCGGCCCACTTGGGATTGATGCATGTGTCAAACTATACCTTCTTTGGGATTCCCTTTTCTGTTGCTGGGGAATAGGGAGGCTGACTATTGGTGATAAATGATTTGCAGATCAGACTGACTAATGCTACAGGCTTTTAGTCATTCCATCAGAAATGTGTGTGTCCCTATGAAAGGCAGGCTGCAATTAAGCATATCCAAACAAAATCACTTCCAGTGATGGTACAGCCTAATTGAGGACCAACAAGAAGGCTTTTGGAGTCAGTTCACAGGGTCACTATCTCTCATCTCTGGGGTTTTAGCCCCAGTGTGGAATAAGAATATCGGTGTCGCAGAAACAGTGAGGACTTAGGTAGAAGAGAAACTGCAGCATTAAGTAATCACTACAAAAATGTTGCATGGCAAGTTGAGTGTGAAATAAGTACCTGAAGACTAGATAATAACAAAACGAGACTAGGGCCTTACAAGGTCAAACTACCAAGTTATTAAAAGTTCACATTAAAGAAATAAAAATATGAGATAAATACAAATGAAAATGTCCTAGGTCCTACCCAGCAAGACAATCAGGCAGGTCACTATGTCTTTTTTTTCAGCTCCAAACTGCATTTGCCCTGTTCTTTCGTCCAGCTGAATGCACGTGTAACACTTTCATATGATAGAAAGTGAACAGGATAACAGAAAATCATTCCATCCTTTAACACAGATGCCCATTTGAGTCTCTTCCATTCAGCTCCGGGTAATTAACAGCTCACTAGCAATCTTGTTGAACTCAAAAGAGCAATTTCCAGTTCATCTGCATGTTTACATTATAGTTATTTTACACAACTGAGAAATTCCATCTGACAGTAGCAGGCATATGTTTGTGCTTTAAAATACCATGGTTTTCACTCAGACAATGGTTTCACAATGCCTGCAGTACTATTCCCCGGTGCTTAGTATGGGGAATACCTAAAAAGAAGTATAATTCTGTAGTTATCTGATCCAGTCTTAAATCTTTTGAATGTTCCCACAGCACAGAATTTCGCCATTGTCATCCTAGATGGAGACGGGTCAGCACACTATGGATTTCACTCCCCTTGAACTCAGAGGAGGAAAACCCAGCATACAAGACTAGTGACTACTATGTTCCCAGCTCTACAAATAGTAAGTGCACATTTTATTCAGTACAGGAATTGGCACATAAGTGCTGACAACCAGGAGTCCAGACATGGGCTTGGCCACAGAAAAGAGCTCCATGATGGCTTGCATGCTCCTAGAAGGGAATAACCAGAAAGCCCTTCTGCTTCCACTACCACGGACAACTGAATGGGTATTAGTTGGTGTACAAATCATAATAAAACAGACCCAAATGATCAAGCTGTATGCACACTTTTGTAAAATGAGACGAGCTGTCACGAAACTTCTTAAAAAAGCCCACAACAAAATCATGTGCAATGGGAAGTCTTTACACAGCAAATCCTTCTGATTGCCCTGCACCTTTGTGCTGCCACAGGCTTCTACCAGCATGGCACAAGGCCAGACCCTAACCCACACAGCAGGCAGATAGCCCACAGCAGCTCTGTCTGGGAAGGGATGCTCTGTCTCTGAAAGGACAAGTGGAGGCTGGAGGGAGACAGAAATGGGCTCTGTGGGGGAAGAGCCTGCTTTGAACTAAGAGTAGGAGTGGGGAGTGATGTGCCTAGGATGGACATGGCCTTACTAGGGACGAATGAACACCTTGTAGGACAGAAACAAAGACTTCTCTTGCTGCAATCCAGTCCATTAATGGGTCTCTACCTGTTTCAGCCAAGGGCTTTCCACAGCTGTGGGCAAGCCCTCTTTCCCTCCCACAAAAAGGGCCACAGTAGGTCCAAGACCACTCTTTCATTCAGACTGCCTTTGAGGTTGCCCTGTGCACTCAGTTTATGCTGAATCCAACTCTGTAATCAGAGATACGGCCTCATGGAGAAACACTGTTTGCCTTAAAAAACAGACTTCCTCAAAACTTCTCCTGGCAGTCACAGCTGAGACTGATACCAAGGAGTCCAATTTGTGGCAGACTGGCTGATAAACTGAAGGAGGCCTAAAGCTACCCCCAAGCCCGGTAATTTAACAACAAACACTGTCCTTGATCTCTGGGCACCCTGGGACAAAGGCTGCTGCCAACACTGTCTGGCTTTCTCCTTCTTCTGCAGCTGCAGTGCCGTGCTCTGAAGGTCTACCTAGCCAGGAAAGCCTTTCCACTCCATGAATTTCACTGAAATATCTACAATAATGCAATCAAAAGTCCAAAGAAGCAAATATTTGGGAAAATTCTGGAACAACCTTGTTTTCTTTTTATATTTATTACTGCACAGAGCAGCCAGTATTTCAACAACAAAGAGGTTCCATTTGGTCAGGTTTAGGAGTCTTATACCTTTTTGCCTCTAAACATGCCTATAGGATTACAGGCTCCTCTTTTGTTATTGTAGTAAGGCTGTTTGTTGAACCATGATATTGTGGCAATAATATGCCAAAATATTACACACGTGTATACATACCTATACATAGATCTACGCATATATACATGCACAACTACAAGCTGCTTGAATAAATTCCTTAAAATGCTCTGATTAAGGTGGAAAGATCCATAAAAAAATAGAACTCCATAAAGGCCTTTGAAATGAACATAGGATACAGGATGCTGAGCAGAGGAGAGAGATTTTATGATCCTCTGCACTTAAATTAATGATTTCAGAACCTAAAACCGAAGGAAAAATACTGCAGAGATTAAACAGTGCAGCTACTCCACGATCGTTTCAGGAAGCTACTCCTGCTTAGACTCAAGAAGAATTTGAAAAGCCTACAAATTAATTTGTGTTCCATTTTTGCCTTATATCATAAAACTCAAGAGCCTTTATGAACATAGCATAACTCAGTAATGACATAGCGTTCCTGGGCTCCCAGGAACCTGGGTTGTGGTGTCAGTTCTGATGCCACCTTGCCTGGTGAACTCACAGACATGACTCACCACCCTTCCCCTCAGGTCAGAAATGAGAGGAGTATCTGTTGCCCTCGGCAGCCAAAGAACAATTAATTTGCCTCTGCTAAATGGGCATCTATACTTCTGTCTGTTCGTTTGAAGCTTTGCTTTCACAGGTTAGGCAGACTAGGGCCTGGTGTTTCAAGCTCCCAAGGGACATAGCACTGAAAAGCATCGATAACCTCCACTATTCTGAGAAGCCCACTGGTGCCATTTTAAAACCAAGCCAGTCAATATTAGCATTTCTCTTTGAGAGAGTTCCCTGCTGACAGCAAGGCAGCTGCCCCACTACCTTTGTGAGAGGGAAAGGAGATAGCAACAGAACTGCCCCTTAAAACACAAATCCAAACCACAGCCTCGAAAGAGAAAGAACTTATTTTAGAGCTATAAGAAAGAGGGAAGGGTATTTTTTCATTTGTGACTTAGAAATTGGAACCATGCTGATGTGGCTGAGGAACATGAAACATATTGCAGGTTAAAGAATTACAAAGCAGGAGCTTCCTGCTTGGGCAATAGTGATAAAAATGTTTTGAGAAACAGAGGGAAACCCCAAAAATATATAAGTGGAAGAAGAGGAAGGACAAAAGTTCCAGAAAACTGGCCAGTCTCTGGAGCATACACAGACATTCTGGGGCTGGCTTTACCACTGATTTTGGGAGGTTGTTTTATTTTTATAGACAGAGGACGTAAGTATCAGCTACCCCAGCTGATGGATTAGCCAGCACTAACACTGCCAAGAAAAAAATTGTACATCATCTTACTCTTAACAAAGAAACAAACATTAACTTACTGTTAAGGCTCTAAGATATATTTCCAAAAGAGGATTACTGTATTAAGCATGAAACCCCTCAAATCCCATGTGCCTTCTAAAGACGTCATAGGTTTGGCTTTGTTTATAATTTTTAAACTGCACCTGATGACATTGCGGCTTCATAAAAGAATCTGAAAATATGAAATCCAAGCAAATGACTTACTATAGGGTGTCATATGGCTTTTCTCCCATCAGAAGTGAGTAGACCAGTGCTATTTCTGAGGAACGGTCCTCAATGATTCACTCTATATTGATCCTACCTCTCCCAACACCATCCACCTGGCATCACTACTAGATTATTATGTTTTCTTTGCAAGAATTACCCAAGGCTCAAATCACAGTCAGGTCTACACATCTTGTACATCTCAGTCCAGAGAGTTTACAATGTAAAATTCAGTCACTACAGGTTTTCTCGAATCTGTCCCTCTCTGCTTGCAATCTGCTCAGCTTGTTACAAACCACGTTTCAAAAACCAAACCTTCTATATTTGAAGTAATGTCCAGCAAGGCTGGCACAGCTAGAACCTTTATGAAGCTGCCTATTTGACCTTAGACCAAGTTACGTCAGTGTCTGCATTATTATTCCCTAGTGCTTCCTCAAACATAAGAGAATACGTTTCTTCAGTTATGAAAATACCCAGTAGTCCAAGGAAAACAGCAGTATTTTAATGGCTTCTGTCATATAGGATGTTTTGGCATTACTTGCGTAAATAGGCTATGAAAGATACAGATCAGAATGGAAGCACTCAGACTTTTTCCTAGTAGGGAAAACAATCTTTTCTGATGGGCAGTAAGGAGACTGAACTGCAGTGCTGGGAAAGGGAGCCCAGAGACTTTATGAAAAAAGGTTCCATGGTTTTGGATTACAAGTTAGCATCACATCCGAGATGTGGATATCCTCACTGTATGAATATGCTGACCTGAAGGCTACTGTAAGCATTAATAATTTTGACCTTCGGTGAGGAAGAGCCACACACGTGCACTTAACAGATCAATTCAATACAGCAGATGTTAAGACATGTTTGTTGACATGGAGTTACTTCTGAACATATTCAGTTACTTAACAGACATTTTCAACTAAGTATGCACGAAAATACTACATGAGCACATTAGGGGATAAAACTTCAAGTAGAGAATATGTTTGGATATTTTCTTTCCTTCTTAAAATCACTGTCATTGCAGAAACAAGTGGTTATATCTGTTTATTTGATACAAAGAAAAGGATGATAAGACAGCATACTGCTGAACATAACTCCTGTTACTACTGGTCCTAAAACACTCTTTTCTTTCTTCTATCTGTTCCCCAAAAAGCATATTTCCAAAGATCAAGCAAAAGAATACTATCTGATTTTACCTGACAAAGATGAAGGAAGTGACTAATATTCAACTAAACATAACACAACACACTGGTAAACAGAAGTTAGAACATCTTCTGAAAGGTTATATTTCCAAATATGACCAGCATTACCTCCTCTCCGCTCCAACCAAAGGCAGTGCCTATGCAACATCAGGCTTTACAATAAGCAAAGTTAAATCCATGTCAAGAGCTACAGAAACACCACCTTTTAACTAACACCTATAAATGGGAGATACTGTCATATGCAGCTACTTTAAAAGTGTCCAACACTAGAATAATCCAGACAAAGGCAGACTTCTCATGAATATGAAATGAGCAATTACAAAACAGGAACATAGCACAAGTCAGCCTTTGGTAATATATGATAATCATATATGTCTAAATAATCAAACATGTCTAAAATACATTTAAAGAACTTCTACTGAAATGAAGAGAGGACATTCATAGTTCTGAATGACTACAGACCTGACACACACGCCCTATATTCTAGAGTTCCTTGGCAAAACAACAAATACTTCATGCATAGTGCTGTTGTGGGATCTACTCTAAGTTCCTTATTTTTCTTATAACACTTTGGCAAGGATCAAGTTGAGTTTATTTATGGGTTCAGTGGAATTACATTTTGTGTCAGAGTCCAACTGTAATACAAAGCCAAGGTACAAAGGGGGTCAATCCTCTGTGCTAGGTACTTTATACAACCATGCCTTCCCTTTCAGTGAGCCATATGTTCCTTACTCACTCAAACAAAAATACAGATGATGAATGCCATTACTGTTCTGATTCACTACCATTTCACCTACATTTTTTACTAACATTAGGTAGAAAAACAAGCTTCAGCTATACAATGTAATTATTGGGAAACCTACCTTTCAGAGGAGGTTGACATGCTGATACTTTTTGGACCACAATATGACAGGAGTAGGATTTTGAAAGCTTTATTCTATAGAAGATTCTGAGTAACTTGATTCAATTTTGAAGACAGCCCTGCTTCAAGCTGGAATTTGGACTAGACAATCCACAGAAGTCCCTTTCAACCTATATTTTTTTCTGCAATTCTATTGCATATCTAATCATTCTAAATGCACCTCTAGTCCTCAGAATAAGCTAACAAATCAGCTGTTTCCTTTCCAATGGCACTTCAATGCTTCCCAGAGGACTGGCTTATTCTCTACAATAGAGATGGTCAGTCACTTGCCCTTCTAGATTCAGATAAAGGGTTATGCATCCATTTGGACTTAAAATTTGGAGTCTGGCACTGATTAGATAACGTCTGCCCTATATAAGACTTTTCCTTAGAGTTGTAGCAGAAATCTCTTGGGTGTTGTTGCTCAACATTTCCTCTTTTTAGTACTAAAAGAGAACAATAGGATCCTGCCTATGTATGAATTAAATCCAGAGAACGTGTTCTTTATGGGCTCATTTTTACTTTGACATGATCAAGGATTGAAGTCATCCAAACGGACCATGTACAAACATTCAAACCTGAACAGTTCTGAAGAGGCAAATAATTTTGTATTCTAGTTTCTTTTGCTTTGGTCCACTACTCTGATTAAATTGAAATGAACTGTCACTTTAAATTCAGATCAGACCAATAAGAGATTACCCTTGTAAGAGAAAGCAGCATTAGGGAGGGCAGTATAAGGTTTATGACTGTGAGAGTCTCATTTAAGATCTCTGGATAGAAATTAAAAACTTGCTAGGTGCTGTGTTGTTACCGTGCCTAGGAATGAAATTCAGCCCTAGAAGAAAGCTTCTTACTAGTTTCCTTCACGTAATTTCAAGGGCAGGGAGGCAGTCTAGTGTCTTCTCCCAAGGTTAACACAGCCATTTAAAACACCACAGTCAATTGTCCGTCTACCAACCACTGATTAAAGTCAGGGTACCAGAAGCATTCATTTAAATGAGAGCAGCCCCAGTATGACAGCTACACGTAATAGATCACCACAAAGCACACTGTGTCTCATTCACCTCACAATAATGACTCAAGTTAGTTAGAAACTGGCTTTTTTACCATACTCAGGTGTTTGAACTCAGTCATATATACAATGAGATATACAAGTCTATCGGCCATAAAATATTTCAGTGCTCCATTTTATTATATATTTTTATTATAATCAGTATTAAAAATCAATTCCCTCTAGTCTAATGGCCTAATGTCATCTTTTCTAAGAGATCACCGAAAACTGGGCCCCAAAACGAAGCACAGAATTTCCAACAGAGCTCAACATATGGATGGTAAACTCTTCTGGAACTACATATAAAACAAGACTTTCTGTGTGCCAAGGGTTTTACAGTCCACTCATGGATAAGGGGTGCAAAGTTGCATTCCATATCCTTATTTTAATAAAACATCTTCTCTCTCAGATAGCTATTTTCTTTTTAAAGATAAGCTGTTCCTACAAGGTGTTGGGTAATTCTAGTACTTGCTAAGTTAGACTACAATGCAGTCTAAATTAAGGAGAAGTTTGCTATCATTTTTACCATGGAAAGTATTATTCTTTTATAGGTAACTCAGTAAAACCAGGATGAATTCCCTATTTCTCTTCACCTCCTTTATACCTTCTCAGGTCACACTAAGGAATTAGAAACCTTCTCTAAACTGCCTTACAGGGGGAATCCCAGTTTGAAGGGGCACGACCACATACAGAACTGACAGAATGACATCGCTTCTCTCATGCAAGCCCTTGACGTAGGGCATGTTTTCAGAAAAGCAGAGTGCTAGCAGGACTAAAGTGAGAACAGCCAAAGAAAGAAGTATTTGAGCCGCTAGCATGGGATCAGATGTCAGCAAACATGGGCTTTTCATGAAAGCACAGCCACATTCAGCACAACTTATACCCTCTGTGATTTACTCTCAACTACTGAGCTGAGAACTAGGGAGCCACAAAACACTCCCTGCAGAAATCTTGCCATGAATCTTTGTTTTAATAGGCCACTGAGCACAGACTTTTCTCTGACTGACCACCCAGAAGAGCTCATCAAATCCCACTTTTAAAACATTTCTGTCAAAGGCATTTTAATCCAATCACTCTTGTGCATTTTATGATGCTCTAATTTATGGTTTTAATCTACTACAATTCTTCTATAATTGTTTGTGCAGTGATGCTTGACAGGGCATGCTTTATAAATAAACTGAATTTATGACTATTTATAACCTCTCCTTCTTGAAATTTCTAAGCAAATAAATTGGTCCCAAAGTTCAATGTTCTAAGGTTGGAATCTCTCAGTACACATTCATACAAACACACAATACGTACCACATGCATATGACAGAGAAGCAAAGAGAGAGACAGAGATGGAGTGTGTACGTGTATGTGACCTTTTCTTTCCATGAGTATCTTAATGGCATATTTAACATTCTGTTCACACTGCTCATGACAGACAGGAAAAACACAACTAAAGGGAATGAAGAATGAAAAGTCCTTGCAGATTCTCCATCTTAGCCTCTATCTTTCTTTTTGTGAGGGAAAGGTTTTCAGTTTTTATTTGCTACGCCCAACTAAGATTCTGTTTGTTTCCTTGCTACTTGAACAGACAAGGCACATGAAATGAAGCAGCTGTAAGGCCCTTTGACAACCAGCACATAGAACTCATTTTATTTCCTTAATGGAAGTCTAATTGGTAATTAAAAACATGACTGTGACCTGGCAGTGCCCAGAGACTAGAAATGGACATACTTTTAAAGAGATAAAGCTTACAAGGCTGCAGCTCTGCAGAGTAGCAAGATTTCTCATTGGCAAGAAGAAGGGAAAGAAGTGCTTTAGTTTTCAGCAGGTTTTACTAATTTAGGCTAACTAAATAACCCAAACAACTAATATTCTTCGCCAGTTCTGTCCCTTGGTTGACTCCCACCAGCCACTCCGCTGACCCTCACTGTAGTGGCTGTTGATGTTGAAAGTGATCCATGGACAAGAAGCTGGAAGTGGAATTTGGATTCTTGCCCCACCCCCAAGTCAGACTGGGGCAAGCACTTTCATTTCTTGTAAAACAAGTATCCGTTTCATGCTTGTGTGTGTACTGCAGGGATAAAGGAGCAAACTAATAACCATGCCACTATCTTCCACCCCATTTAGGCTGGTACCAGGTGTCAGGTTGGTGGGACCTCAGCCTGGAGGACACTGGATCACCCTCACAAATCCCACAGCAGCGCTTGGGTGGGTGCAGAGTAACACAGGGTCATGTCATAACAAAATATTTGGATTTGCTTCAAGCAAGCAAAACACAAGGATCTGGGAATGTTAAAATATTTTTGTTCAATAAAAATGTTTAAACATAATGCTCTGTTATTTCTGCAATGAAATGCTCTGAGAAATTTCCTTTAGGGACAGTAGAGAGGAGGAATATCTTATACAGAATACTCCAAACTTTTTATTCTAATATTCACAGAAATATGTTTTGAAATACTGAAATTTCCCAGACAACACCTAGATTCCCACTAGCCTGACTGATAAATCCGCAGGAGGAAAGAATAGAAACAGCTCTGAAATAGGCTAATGCATTTAATTCATTAAAAACAAGGAAGAAGGATTTCTAATGAGGTTCAGGCATTAATAAGGAGTGAATATTTCACCTATGCCACACTTCGCAAGTGAAATTTCTTAAAGACCTATAGTGAGCTATGAATTTTCATGCCAGAGGAGAGGCATCCTGTGTACCTGTGCTTTCTCTTACTGTGATAAACTTTTAAGACAATATGTATTTTCATGTAGATAAACTTAAAACCTAAGAAAAATATTAGACCTTGAGCAGTAAAAGGTCAGGAATGTTATTAATATCCTATACTGCTCTTTGATTAAACTCAATTTGATTATCTTCTGGCTAGTTTGCAAAAAGGCATATTCTTCCTACATTTTCTGGCTTCAAGTGTGGCTTTGTCTTCTGCAAGTATTGCAGGACGCAAGATCCCCATCTAAAGAGAAAAATAGGTTTCAGCTGGCCTGTCTGAAAAAAACACAAATCCCACCCGCAACGAGAATTCCCTTTCATCAATTACAGTCAAATCCTTATGACGCCCGTTGCTTGGGAGGTCACTCCCGGTGAAATGATCTCTAAGAACTCAGCCAGATTTCCTCTACGTCAGACAGACTGCCGCTCGAGGCTGGCAAGCATTTTGCCAAATGGACTTGGATTTCAAAGATTTTGTGTTCACTTGATGAAAATAAGATGTTACATGCTTTGTGTTTTCACTTACTCTGTTCCCAAGGCTCCCTCTCTCTCCGATCACCCCTCAGGCTCTAAGCAAACGGGATTCATATTGATCTGCCTGAAAATTATTTTTAATGCTATTAATGTTATAGGCTGCTGTACTGGATGTCTTCCAAGATTTTCATCCTGACGAGTTCTGACTGATCCGTAGGACACTAAACCCATCACTTTTGCCTTGCTGCTGGCTAAGTCCCAGCTCACACCACAGAAATAAAAGGCAGCCAATGCCTGTACTTGAACTTTAGTGGGGCATAAGTGTTTTCTTGTGCTCAGTACATATTCCTCATACCCTCTCAGACTCTGTACAGTGTCATCCCATGACACTTTTTGGCTTTTTACCCCTCCATTCCCCCACTCTCATTTTTGTACATTTTAGGTCATGCACATTAAACTTGGGCTCATTGCTGCCAGTGCAAAAGTGACAAGAGCTGGATAAACTCCTGGATGCCTTTGTAAGAAAGTTATTCTCCTATCACGTTGTTACCTCCCAGTCAAACATGAAATGCTTACTGCGTGTAACTGAAGACTACCACATTAAATTCAGAAACATCAAATCACACTATATATTTAATATTGCAAGAAATACCTTAAATGAATAGTATGCTATTACAGGTAAAACTTTTAAGATACATTGCATGATAAGCTTAGCCTAAGTTATTTTTTTTTAAAAAAAAAGGGCAAAAATACAGATTTTGTGAACACCTCAGAAATCCCTCATGGAACAGATTTAAAATGAAGTCCTTATTTGGACATAATTTCTGCTAACCTCTAGAAGGTCTGCATGAGCAAGAACTGAGTAAAACCCGAGTAAGTATAGCAAGGTTTGGCCCAGTAATACCAGGAATATTCTCCTATAGTAGCACCAATTTGAATTGCACAAACGCGGGGGATTTTAGTGTTTTTTTTTTTTTGTCCACAAACTGTGCTAAGCCACTGTTGTGCTATTGTTTGGAACTGATTATAAACTATACTTAAATAGAATACGCTGCTATAACGTACTGGAGAGCAAAAAGGGTGAAAAGAGGAACAAACAGAAACAGTGAAAAATGGGTTTGATATTACACTTTCATTCAGTTTTGATTATCTTTGGTACCATTAGTAACACAAAGTGGAAGGAGAACAAGTTTCACAGGTAATAAGCATTGCTCAGTCCATAGTTTATTCTGATTCCTTGAAGGACTGCAAGAACAAACAGAGCAACCTAATATTTTTTTTTCATAGAATATTTTACAGATGGGAAAAGACTTTGTGATTAAGTTTTTGCAAATGTTGTTATGTTTTGCAGAAATCTCCCCCTTTTATTCATTCAGTCTAAACTCTAACTTTCCAAAGCAATTTTTTTCCTCTCATGACCACTCCCTCCTTAAAGGACCCATCATGATTCATGAAGATGTAGAAAAACATTACTAAGGTAGCATGTCACAAGGACTTGTCTCAAGCTGCTGAGCATGACTCCACAAACTACTTTCCACAACTTATCTTCCTGCCACAGCTGTCACTTGCATATCCTGTTTCACTCTCCTGTGCTGTCTCACTCTGTGTTATTTCCACATCAATTTATTTTCACAAGGAGATGAAACGAAACAAGGAAGGAGGACTATGAAACCATTGGCCTATGGCAAAGGCCGTAAAAAAAAATAATTAACAAAATTTCTTCAATTTTAATTAGCTGCCCTTCTGCAGTCATTCCCTTCATGAAATGTTCAATCAAGAAGTGATGCCATTAGATGGGTTGTACTACTACATTATGTTTAGTCAGGCTGTTACACAGAGCAAAGGAAATGACAGTGAAATCTCTTGTATAACTTCCCAGATGTGAGACAAGCAGGTCTAAATTATCCCAGAATCTTCTAGAGCTGAGTAAAAGGATGAATTGCAGAATCATAGACTACCAGGTTGGAAGGGACCTCAAGGATCATCTGGTCCAACCTTTCTTGGCAAAGGCACAGTCTAGACAAGATAACCCAGTATCCTGACCAGCCAAATATTAAAATCATTCAGTGTTAGGTAATCCACCAATTCCCTGTGAAGCCAATTCCAACAGCTGTTTGTTCTCATTGCAAATAATTCTCTTGTGTCCAGTCAGAATCTCCCCAGGAATGACTTGTACCCAATTACTCCTTGTTTTTTTCCATGTGACTCCTTGTAAAAAGGGATTCTCCACCTTCTTTGTAGCCACCCTTTAGATACTGGAACATGGTGATGAGGTCCCCTTTAAGCCTTCTTTACTCAAAGGTGAACAAATCCAGTTCTCTTATAGCTTTTCCTCATATGGCAGGCTTCTCAGTCCTTTTATGATCTTTGTGGCCCTTCTCTGGACTCTCTCTAGCCTGTCTGCATCATCTTTGTACAGCAGAGACCAAAGCTAAACACAGTATTATAGGTGTGGCCTGACAAGCACTGAGTGGGATGATGACTTCTTTATCTCTGCTGGTGATGGCCTTATTGATGTAACCCAGCATCCTTTGGGCTTTATTTGCCACAAGAGCACACTTCGCTCATATTCAGCTGCTTGTACACCAGGATCTCCAGGTCCCTTTCCACAGAGCTGTTTCCCTGTCCAGGTAGATTCCAGACCATGCTACACTTCTAGATTATGTTTTCCCACATGCAAGACCTTACACTTGTCCTTGTTCAACTTCATAAGGTTCTTGTTAGCCTACTCTTCCAGCCTACCCAGGTCTTCCTGCAGGGTGGATCTCACTTCCAAAGTGTCCACTTCTCTACTCATTCTGGTATCACCAGCGAACATCATCAGGGTAAACTTGATCCCGTCATCCAGATCACTCACAAAGGTATTAAACAGTTTTGGGCCAAATATTCATCCCTGGGGAACCCCACTCATGACTAACTGTCAGTTTGAAAAGGAGCTAATTATCACCACTCTCTGGGTGCAGCCTGTCAGTCAGTTTCCCACCCACTGCACAGACCACTTGTCTAGACCATAACACATCAGTTTCTCCGAAAGGAAGCTGCAGGAGACTGTATCAAAAAGCCTTGGAAGAAATCCAGGTAGACAACATCCACTGCTTGCCTCACATCAACCATGTGGGTTACTTTGCCACAGAGAGCACAATTTGCCCTTGGTGAATCTGTGCTGGCTTTCCTTAATTATGTGCTTCATTTGATTTGTGATCGTCCTTAGGAGGATTCATGGAATACACGGATGAGATTACCAAGGATAAGTTTGTGTCATCACCTTAGTACTTTAGATCTTCAGAACAGGCTCCAGGTGCTACAAGTCAATCACAGATCAAGTATAACTCAACATCATGCTATTGCAATACAATAAAAAAAGCAAACAACACACTGGGATGTGTAAACAAATGTACAAACCACAGGATGCAAGAAAAAAAGTCCTTCTGAGCAAGAGGGAAAGTTCTGCTGAAATTCTGTGAATAAAGGAATACATGGATGGACTGGGGAGGGACCAGTGGAGAGCAACAAGGATCTTCTGAGGCTCAGAAAAATGACCTGACATGAAAGACTGCTGTGACACTGTTCAGCATAAAAGCAAGGCAAGGCTATAGATTGCTACAGAGTTAAGGTGAATAACTCATTTACTTGCATTGACTTTGGACACAGCAGGAAGTAATGGCTTCACACTGGCACAAAAGAAGGTTTAAGACAGCCAATAAGGAAACCTTTCTTTGGGATGCCCAGTATTGATGATAGGGCTGTGCCAGAGTACATTGCCTGGGAAGTTATGGACTTAAAATCATTAGAGGTTAAATCCTCCCATAGGGCAGAATAACTCAGTGGCCTCCTAAGACATCACTCTAGCCTTGGTTTTTGCATTTCTGAGGATGTAATAGATATCCAGGGCCACAAGATTCAGCCACATTTGTCTCATCAGGGAGGCGGTTATCTGTTGGTTTTGGACAGAAAGACACCATGGGACAGTCCTGTATTCATGAGTGAACAGCCTTTCAAAATGTCTTTGTCACTCATTCAGCTAAAGCAGGTCTACACAAGAAATCTGTTAGCTATTTGAGATTTCAAGGAATGCTTCCATAAGTCATTATTAGAAAAGGAGCTCAATAGCTCTCTTGGGAGAAACAGAATTCGGGCTTCTCCCCAGGGCTGGTCAGTTTAGAAATGTCACTGCAATCACACTGGAATGGACTAAGATTTTCTGTCCTTAAGCTGTAGTTTCAGGTTTTCTAAGATTACATTGTAGAAGCTGTGTTAAGTGGAGGTATTTTCCCCTCTCTGAGAAGATTCTCAGTTATAATTGTTCTGGCTTATCTTCATCTGGGCTGCCAATATTTATGGTGGGCATTTCTCTTCCTTGGTGGATCTGCCTCTGCAGGGCATTTGGGAACACGACCTTGTGAATGTTTAGTCTTCTTTTGATCTCTTGTGCTTTGGGTCCACAGAGCCCCTGTAGCAGAAATCTATGAGCTTTGCTGAGCACATTTTAATTAATCCTAGACTTAGAGAAATCTGGGGATTAGTGGATTGCTGAACTTCTTAGGTCTCTGGAGCAATGCTGGAGTTTTCTTGTTACAAGCAGTAGAGAGAGTCAGCATTTGTTGAGAATCTGGCTTATACCACCGAATCTACTGATTTCCATAGATCATGGAAGTCTTCAAAGGAGCAACACTAGCTTGAATAAATACGGTCTCCTTCAGCCAAGGGTTGCAATAGACTTCACAGACATTAATGAAAAGATTAAAATATAAATCATAACCACACGGGCAAAGGAGAAACCACCTCAGTTTCACAACTGGGAAATTTGAGAAATACATAGGATAAAGGTATTAAAAAATCTGAGATATTCCAGTATCTAGTACTCATTGTAAGACAATGACAGCCTGATTATTTTTTTTTCAGAGACACCAAGTGGTTTGTTGACTAATTAGAGTGATGCCTCTAGGGATAGAAGCTTGGCACGTTGACTTGGCTGACTTAACCAGCTAACAAGCTAATAGCAATTTAGAGAAGACGAACCTCTGACAAGCATGAGAAGACCTTGTCTAAATGTTTAGAAATCTTTGATTACTTCCTGGTGGATGAAAATGGAGATATTGCTGTCTCTGCCCCAATTTGTCCCACTTGGTTGCTTCCACTTTACCTCCTGTCTCCTGTTTCTCCTGTCTGTCTGTCTATGCTTTTGTCTCTATTTTGTTCCTTTGTTTTGCACTCCACTTTTCTTGTATACAAGGATTTCCAGAGGTTTAGTCAAAACCATATGTGTCTGTGCCTCCATCTCTAAAACACAAGCTGTTCAAAACTGAGGGACAAGTTTGGAAATTGGAGCTACCTGTTTACCACCTTAGGACAAAATCAGGAGGGGGATAGTGGAATCTTGGGGGATACTTTGCTATTCCATGCTGTAGATAAAGTGTACATACCAGGCAATGTTTGTGAGATGCCGAAAAAACTTCATTATCTGAGAAAGGTATTTTTTTGGGTTACTTCTATCAACTATTCCAACAAATAATGATACACATATTATTTGTTGACATTTGCATTGTAACATCAAAACAATACCAAGATATTGCAAACACAACTGGAGCACAAATGGGGACCAGAAGCACCAAAATTCTCCCTCAACCAGCAAATTATGTCTGAACAAAAAACCATCCAAACACTAGTCTAGCAGCCTTCTGTTGCCACATTGGTTAAAATCCAGGGAGGATATGAAACAATACATCATAGCATAATGAATTTATTGTATTGTAGCTGCTATGTAGCTTCATTTGTTAAAACCTCCTTAATCATAGAATCACAGAATAGTTGGGGTTGGAAGGGACCTTAAAGATCATCCAGTTCCAGTCCCCCTGCCATGGGCAGGGACATGTCCCACTAGACCAGGCTTCCCAAGGCCCCATCCAATCTGGCCTTGAACACCTCCAGGGATGGGGCAACCTGGGCAAGCTGTGCCAGCACCTCACCATTCTCATCATGAAGAAGTTCCTCCTTATGTCTAGTCTAAATCTGCCCCTCTCCAGTTTATACCCACTGCCCCTAGCCCTACCACTACAAGCCCTTATAAAACGTTCCCTCCCAGCTTTTCCTCATTGCTACTTAATCTACAATTGACTGCTGACTGGCATACAGAAGGCTGCAGTGTGGCTTGCACCATAGGAATCCGCTGCATGTATACTCGACAGAGAGGGAGTTGTAATACTTCTCTGCACAACAGAGTTCTGCTGCTTCATCTACAAACCCTGAGTTGGACCAGTTGCTGGGGTCTTAATGAAGTTCAATTAGATCCTATGCATCAAACTGCTGCTCCTCCTACCTTTTGCAACCATCTTTTTCTCTGTGAAACCAGAGTAGCCCTTGCAAAATTGTGATTCGGTTTGACTAAACCAGTATCTGACAGGATGCATTCTCCGGGTCTGTGACAAAGTAATGCAGTAAGCCTCTGCTCTTTAAAACACAGAACAAAACCCAATTATATAAAAAGATGGTGCACCTACTGAGTGCACAACAAGGCATACATCGTTACATCTCTTTTGTAAAATAGGCACTGTATAGAATCACTGCTAAGGCCATGACACTCCTCCTTAAAAGCAATCAGAGGAATTCATGCTGTGGGTAGACTGATGAAAATGGAGATCCGAGATCAAATTCTGAGCAGGTCATAAATAAAAGGAGATACTATTGGCTTCTACTGACAGTAAGCGTTCTACCCTAACATAAACTCACCACACTTCTTACAAATCTGTACCAGTAAGCTTTTTGTTGAGACTCGTGCTCTGGGGTGTTGCAGTGTGAGCGAGTAAGATCTTCACAGGGAGGGAAATCACAGCCTCCAGTAACCAGTGGAAGGTGCACCAGAAACCTGTGGGTCCCCAGAAAGACAGATGTAGCACCATTCCAGCCCCAGGTCTGCCCGCAGTGCCCTTCCCTCACCAAGACTCCTACTTTGCACTCTCCCAAGGGCAGCTTTACAGCCTTCTAAAACAATCTTTATGGGGCTGTACCAAGCAGTAATTTCTGAGAGGAATACTGCAGTTTTAGTAGTTATTCTTTAACTGTTTAAGAATATGTTGGTGTTTAGGAATAAAGAACCCGAGAGTAAAAGCTACTATCAATTTCTGATTTTCACTCTCTTTGAAATTCATCCCAGTTAGGAAGGAAAAAAATACGTGCTGTCACAAATACAAGCCTATGAACACCAATATATTTTAATGGATACACTTTCCTCTTATATCTAGCCTCTGAGTTTTTCCACCTCCAAGCAAGGCCTAAAACTGTATCATATAATCTGCACTGCCCTGTAACCCAATACTCCAAGACTCCTTAGGAAATTTTCCTTTCAGAATAATTTAATAAGATGCCCTGTTAACACCCCAATAGCTTTTCCCTCATCAGTTAGAAGTGTCACTCTCTCTGTTTTGACTAATTTCTGCTAGGCAAATACAGCCTACCTCTATTAGAGAAATTCCCATTGTCTGCATTTTTTTAAGTGGTGAGGCTTTCTTTACTTTGTAGCCTGAGCTCTTAAGTGGCTTCGTCTCATTTAAAAGCTGTATCTCTGCCCAGCACGCCTGCATTCCTGCGGAGAGTTGCTTAATCCCTCTGTATACTCCCTATCTGCCTGCAAGGAATGCATAGCATTCACAGATCTTTAAATGGAGGCAACACAAAAATCTATTTTCTTTTATTAATGGAAAAGAATCCCTGTGCTATTTAAAAAACAAACAAACAAAAAAAACCCCAAAACAAAAACACCAAAACACCATTCCCCCTCCTTTTGGGTATTATACTTTTTTCCTGCTTTACTCAATTATAGCTGATTGGTTATTAACTGCCATGACATATGAGTCATGCAGGATCTAGGACACAGGATGTGTTCAGAGTTGCTTAATCATGTTCTAATACTTAACATGTACACTTGTTTATTAGATAATAGGGTTGTGCATGGTATTTACATTGTACTATATTAATTGGTGATGTTAATGCTAGAAAGGCCAAAGAATGATAAACAAAAATGATACAGGCAAATGAGGATGAAGAAAGAAAAGGTAAACCAAAGCACAATAAGAAACAGACTCTCAGGGCATGGGAAGGAAGAATTCACATTCAGATTTTTCTGTTGGAGTACTTGCAGGTCCCATTTCAGTTACAACAATATAAGCTCAGAGGCACTAACTTTTCCTGGTGCTTGTTGAGTTTTATCCTAAGGTAGCCAACCTTTCTACATGTCAAATTTTCCTCTAAAACACCTAGCTCCCAAATGCCACTAAAACGCCTTTGGTATATAAGGACAGCCACCTATGCAACAAATCATGACTTTTGCTGCCTGTTTTGAAAAGTGTGGATACCTGCCTCCACTTCCATAAGGAAAGGAGCATCCTATATGAAAATAGATGCGTTTGTCTCTCTTCCCTCTCTCATTCAAGCAGTTAGCTCTCAGCCAGCACAGCAGATACAGCTTTTGAAAGAGTACACAGAAGGAAGCCAAGCTGTCTCAAAGTGAAGCAGATGATTGCAGCACTGTACTCTGTGGTGGTGCATGCACGTAGATGAAAATACAATTTAGCCTAAGGGTTCTGCTCGACAGAATCACTACTTTTTTCATGGGTAGAAACAATAAAAATCTTAAGACTACTTGACTGTGAAACTCATCCAGGAATGACAAAGCTACGTAGACAAGACAGCAGAAAAGAACAGAAATAAGGGGTGCTTATATATGGAAGGGTATCTGAACCCTTATATATGGAAGGGTATTGAAGGGTATGGAAGGATACTTAAAGAAGGTAACAAATATGTGCAAGCAAAAAAAAAAAAAAAGCAATTTGTCTAACTTCTCCTGGAAGCACTTGACAGTTGAACGTGGTTTTGAAAGGCAATTTAACGTAGGGTCCGAGTCAAGGCAGCTTTGCATGAGAAGAGACAACGGCATTTTACAATACACATAAGGTAGATGCCTATTATAAGGAAACAGTTTGCTGTCTCCAGAGGCTCTTGATATGGATACAAGACAATATGGAGAACTGCAGCAAGAGCAGTCATAGAAATAGTCAAGAGAAGAGCTCCATTTGAAAAGCATTTTGCAAATTAATCGTTTATTACTGTATTTTTTCTGTCTCTTTATTCCTCACACTCTATGGCTTCTGTTTTTCGTCCTACTTTCTGTGACTTTTCCCATTTTCACCCTTCTTTATTACTCCTATTTAAATGCACCCTCTTCCCCTCTCACCCTTTTGTCACATTCTGTCAGTATTTCCAAACCACTGACAAAACAGTACAGTAACGCTCTAATCCATAGACTGGTTTTATTTAATAGAACCATACAAGAAAAATATAGTCCTTAGGAGTCATCAGGGGCCAACAAGGAGGCATGAAAAGTCCATACAAGACAGCACCAAGAGAGAATAAAGTACAAAGCCAGACTCAGCTTGGGGGAAAACAAGAATCAGTGGTCCTCTGGCTCTTCTTTAACATCACAGAGAGACCATTAGTGCTGGCCCCACATCTGATTTCTAGCCCTCCCCTCCTGATTTGCAGGGAAATTCTGTGATATCACGTGACTGTTCATCAAGTCACTTGAGCAGAGGTTACATGACAACAAAGTATTCCAAATCGCTGCTCCCAACTTCTGGAGGCAAGAGTTGCTTATCTTCTAACCCTGTACAATGAACAAAATGACTCTATATTAATTCCTAGAAAACAAAACCCTCGAAAGTCTCACAGCCGTGTTTCCCCATACTATAACCAGTCCTACGGTGGGCAAATCAGTGAATCAGAGTCAACAGTTTAAAAACCATCTGTCCCAATTTTGTCTGCTCTGTCTACACCAAAGCACCTACCAACATTTCCTGAGCTATTCAGTAGCTCTTGCTGTCTTCAGTGGGAAAGCAAAGAGTTGTGTTTTCCTAGTAAGCAAATAATTTTGTACTTTTTATACTAGATTTTACAACCATTGTGTTTGTGGTAGATAACCATTTATTATCTTAAATTCCCCTTTATGCCTAATTTCCAGCAGCAGTTCCAAATTGGCCCACCTGGTCTTCAACCCAGCTGTTCACCTGGCTACCCAGAAGGAGGAGCCTGCTAGGTGCTCTCAGGAAGTCTGATCAATTATAAAGGCATCCCTCCTGTATTCCTCAAACCTAGGCTTCATTTCAATTTCTTCTCCTTTTCCCCTTAACCACCAAGCAGTTTTCTCGTTAAGCAGTCTTTAAACAAAATGCACTTTTCCCCTTCCAACATTGTAAACATCTCAGTGACATGGCAGCAAAGGTAAACCACACAGTGATTAAGGTATCACTTCAATTTATTTCCCAATTCAAGATATCAAGGCCCACACACTCCAGACAGCTCTTAGAAAACAGAATCTGAAAGGCACAAAAATTCATGCTTCATCTCTGCAAAGCTTGTCCAGAAATGTTACCACTTTAGCACATCACAAGTGATCATAAAACCAGCAGCATATCTAACACCAAAATCCAGAAAAGCCTTATAAAAATTGATTAGATTTGAGGGAGGAAAGACAACCAATAGATCTATGTCCTCTGCCAATCTGCTAAAGGAAAAAGAGTAAAGCAGACCAGTTTACAACATTGGAAAAGAATTAATCTGACTCATACAATCACTAAAGGTCATTTGTCTCCATAATCCAGTAGGCACCTGCATTTTTCATCCTGTTGAATAGTATTAACAACTTTTGTGTTCTTTGTCTTGTTAACAAATAAGCCTTTTAGTCTTGTTTTTTAATGGTAATTCAACTTAAAAAACAAACACGGAATAACCAAAACATCTGTGCAGGATATTTGCTAGATGGGGTAGGTGATGGAGGGAAGAGACTGAAAACCCCTCAGCCTGGTTTCTGCAGGGAAATAGGAAACAAATGCTACTGTCTGGGAGCTGAAAGGCAATGTTCAAGTACAAGAGTGGCAACGGCTATGGGAATACAGAAAAGATACAGAAATTAAGAAACATCACTTTGGTATGCCTATAGAAATATAAATTAAATATAAATAATAGAAAATATAAATAAATAAAAATAAATTTAAAATAGAAATATAAATTAAATCTACATAACATTTTGAGCCTATAGGGCTCCTAACAGTGAAACACATGTTCTTTAGGTATGTCAAGAAAATCTGAACAAACCAATTTGTCTACGTGAAATTACACACCAACAGAAGTTTCCTCCACACTGACCGCCAGTCATCAGGGAGAGATGATAATTTTTTTAACCAGTTCTTACCAACTTGCAGAAGACACACTAAATTGTAGTTTCACTCTAATGGCTGCTTCAGAGTCACATTAAAGACTTGAGACTTTAGTTTCAAGTCATATTAAAAAGGGAGGAGGTGTGATGCTACGAATTTCTTCTGTCCTAGGCTTCAGATGAGCAAAGTCTTCTCAGGCACAGTGATGCTTTAAGTGGGATACTCGGCTCACAGAAGCACTCGACTAGGGAAACTAGTCTCTCTACAGCAGAAAAAAGCACTGCAAGACTGGTTTTGTGAGTACCTCTTCTGCATTATTTTTTCAGGCTTACTCAAAAGCTCCTCACAAACATGGAATTTGTTGCTTAAAATTAGTTATTCAACAACAAAAACTCTGGCCTATGCAAATTTACCCAAATCATACACAGTGAGCTGAGGCTATCAGAGGGCACAACCCAGAACTCTGCTCAGTCCCCTCTTCTGCCAATGCCATCTGCAACGCGCAGGGTAAAAATGCCGAGAAAGAGGTAAACATCTTCTAACATGTGGTCTTCTCTCAGCAAAACAAACATACTAGTTTTAATTAGCTAATTATTGCTGTCAAGTTAATTATTGCTGCTGTTATTATTATTTTCTACCCATCATCTCTCCTGTAAGGATTCACTAGCTTCCTTGGAGAAAGAAGTGTGTCTGAAGATAATGATTTCACTGTTTTTCCTCCTCTGCCTGCCTCTCAATCGCTCTTTTATATTGAATAATCTTTTATATAGTAGTTTAATTAGCCAATTATGAGCATGTTTGGGTATTTTAAGGAGGAAGAATCATTGTTTATTTGATAGTAATTAAGTGGGGTTGCATTTGATTTTGCTGTCGGGAAATTTATGAGTATTATTTTTCCGGGTGACAGTACCAAATATTAAAACCATAATTATTTGGTTATATTGTGGTACACTGAATGGTGAAGTAAATTTCCACGACTGTAGACTTTGGGCTTCTAGGGGATTATGATTAGTATAACTGATCTGGTTATACTTATTAGAATGTAGAAAGAGCAGTTGAGAAAGGGACGCTACTTAGACAACCCCATTGCCTTTGGAAGGCTTTGCTGAATACTCAACTCGCCTGTCTGTCATCAACATCAGCACAAACAGCTTCCAACTCCTCCTTCCCTCCCTTTCATGAGTATAGGCAAAATCAAGGATCTCAACGGGTCTTCTGTGGTCCTTGTGATCTGTATGCAGCAGCTGTACTTGAAAGTCAACATTCACCTCGAGAGACCAAGAGAAGCTCTATGTGGAGGAAGCCTCTGCTTGACGCTAATAGATAAGACAGGGTGCTAGAAAGCAGCATCAGGCCTGAGTGGAAAGAACAGTGCAGAGCAGTGGAGGCATAGACACTGACACTCAACTCTTAGCTTTCAGCATCACCCTGAGAAAGGGAGGTAGTAGCACAGTGGCTGCAATTCTGCTCTGCCACAAACGGCAAGTATTCCTAGTAAGGTATTTTTTAAAAATGTGAAGCTAAAGGACTAAAGAAAACCACATGAGCCCAACTCATGATGTACCTCTGAATATTGCTATTAATTTCCCAGGATCAGATCCTACTTGTGGCACTCATCCTTCCTTTCCAGCGCAGACAGCATGAAATGAGATGAATGACGTAAAAACAATACAGACCTCCTCAGACTTCAACTCCATTTCCGAATCTCTCAATTTGAGAAACATACATTATTCAGTCACTCTAGCTTAATTGAACACAGCTTTAAAACTTCCATTTGCCCATTGCAGGGACAGCAGAGCAAGGCTTCTGTCACAGGTGAAGCCCTTTCCATCATCCATACTCCGTAACTCATACTGTGAAAGCACTTAGAAAACAGCAACAGGAGAATTACCAAGTCTTTGATAATGCAAAGCAAGGAGCAAAATATTTAGTGCATTGAGTCAGGGTGAGAGAAACAACACGTTCCTGACAGTGTACTTCATAAGAGAGTGACTAGAATGAAGAGATGCCTCTAGGATATCTACAGTTCAGTTCTCTCCCCAAAAGGTGATTTCTGCTCCAACTATGAGAACACCGGCACAGCTCCTGTAGTTTCCAGTAGCCCTGCTTCCGGCTTCATTAATGGATAGGAAAAAAGATAATTTTTTTTATTTTGAAAAACCACAAAACTTCCCTGTAACACATCCCCTGATTTGCTCCTTTTCAAGCAAATTTTAAGGAAGACTGTAAATCAGGTCTTCTACACCACATTTTGCACTTTCTTGCATATTGTCATTACTCTTTTCAAATATATTTTTTTTCTGTAAACTCTGTATCTATTTCAAACTATTATAATAAATATACCAATCCTAAATTTGCCTTAAAAGGACCTATTAAGAACAGCAGAAGGGCATTTAGGGTTCTTTTTCTTTGATTCAAACTACGCAGGCTAGAATTTTACCATTTTCAGATTAAAGTTGAAAGCAAACTAACTAAGGAAGACTGGGCTGTCATAAAATAGTGTGAAACTCAAGGTAAAACTGTGAGATTTAGCAAGATACATAGATTAGACTGAGTGCATGCAACACCCATTGCAGCTCACCAGAATTCATCCATACCCAGTTCCTACTTCCAAAGGTCTCAAAAATTAAATCCATCTTGCAATGTGAATTGAAGGTCATTAGAGATGGGTGCAGCTGCACCAGCAGGGCAGAGAATCCTGGAGTCAAGGACCTGGGCTAAATATAACCTAACATGAGCTTCGTCCTGCCTTAACCTTGAGGCTATTATCAAAGCATTCCAGTGAATTTCAAGTGCTTTTGTATCACGTGAGAAGAAAGTTGCTCTCAGGTATTCATATCACTGCGATTCACAGCTTTGCAGTTTATTAATGACATATGCGAACTTAGATGTATAAACCTTAAGCCCACATTCTTACATCGCTTTTTCACAAGTATGATTGGTTTGGTTTTTTTTTTTTAACTTGGCCTGGAGTTACAAATTGAGAGCAGAGTCCATTCCAGTATCTCATAGTTAATTAATATCTTGGCCATAGACACATTTTATTGCTTAAACACTTTTAAAATCAGCTTAGATACATTTCCATAATCTAATTATCAATAATTGATCTTCCCTGAGTTGTACAAACATTTAAGCTGACTAATGAATATTAAAGGCTAATACTTTATTAAACATCTTGAGGCCACATATCATGAAGATCTACAGCACCGTGACAGCTGATAAAGTATGCAAACTGCACATACGTATATTCAATAATTTGGAGGTATGTTCACTGAAAGGTTGGCCAAATTGCAGAAAAGACTGGTGCAAGCATATAGTTGGAGTTTTGGTCACAGTTGGGGCAAAGCCCTCCAAAATTTAAGATCTTTGGAATCAAAGAATGACACTTGCATTGCGCAGACCCCCCCATGTCTACGTGCTCCTTGCATTTGAAGCCAGTAACACTACTTGTATGTTTGAAAAAATAATTTTAGAGCAGGAGAAACAATGTTGTAACTTCTTTCTCAAAAACATACTTACGTGATCAACGGTCAGGAAGACTCTTATGTTTCATGATACAAACTTTTAAAAGCTTCACCCTAATTAGGAAAGTTTCTTACTATGCCTAATCTGTATAGCCACAATGTCCCTCAAGTTTCAGCCCGGGTGTTACAGTCATCACAACTTGAGATTTGTTGAGTTCTCCCAAGTTTCATTTCTTACAGTTATTAACGCTGGCAGCCAAAGACAGAAATTTCCACAATGCCCCATTAACCATTGTTTTCCAGCCTCAAAACCACAATAGAATGTGCTGCTGAGCTCAGAGGCCCCCAAATGCTATATATAAAACTGCCATTTCTGTTCCTATTGTTGACAAAGAGCAGAGAAGAATGAGAGAATAAGGGGAGGTGGAATGCCTCCAGAGATGAACAGAGAAAAGAAAGAGCTATTACCCATTTTTTCACCCCTAGACTTGAAGGAGCTCCATTTTTTTTTCATTTGATGGTTAACACCACACACAGACACATGCTTCTTATCTTGGCAGAAGCAAAGCTACTAATAGCACGGAAAGGAAAGTCAGAATAATTTTACAGTTGTACATGAAGAAATAGAATCGAGCTCTGCAACATATTCTCACCTGCAACATCCACTGTACTTTTATTATGTTTATATTATACAGATGGATCTTCCACTATTTCTCCTCTAAGCCTCTTCTACAAGCCAGGCAGCCTTACAGATAGAATGTTTCCTAATACTTGAGTCATCATTTTATTTGTCAAATACTGCCAGTTTTGACTCCATTTCCTTCCTCCAAATGAGCTTCCAAACCCAAGGAGTTCTCTTTTTAGTCTTTTGGGGGAAAAAAAGCACTAACCAAACGCTTCAGAAGTGTGCCATCTTTTCTGCACTAAGAAATCAACCTGTTGATTTCTTTTTTTTTTTTGTTTTTGTTCAAGTGCTTAGTAGCAAAAAAAAAAAAGTCTATCAGAGAGACCAGAGGTTCTTTAAACGGGAGCAGGACAGGGAGGGCAGATGCATCCCCAGAGTATGCAAAACAGAAATGAGATTGAAAAATGAATTAGTTTCAAATAAAGTCACCTTGATCCAAATTATACAGTCACACATTGCAGTAGCATGTGGCCCTGTGATGTCTAACCAGAAGTTTGCATTCCGTTACCAACACAGCATGTTTCTCTGCAAAGTAAACCCGTAACTACAAAGAGATATTGTATTGGATGTAATAATGTCCCCAGACTAGTGTCCAGACAGGCAAGCTGCAACCCACAGAGCACTAGCAACTACGTGGGCCAGCCCAAGTCTTATCAGCCTGGTAGGTTGCAACAACCTGACCCCAGGCTGCTAAGAGAGGCAGCCCACTTCTCAGCAAAGAGAAAGAACGTGATTTCAAGGGAGAACCGCAGTTCTGCCCAAGCAGTGAGGGCTACAGGATTGCATATTGGCTCAAGGCTCATCAGCTGGTGTAAGGATGAAATCACTGACTGGATAAGCAAGACTCAGAACACAAATGGTCTTCCTGCTGCAGCTAGAGGATGCTAAGCACCCTCCAACTGGTGCAATCAAGGAAAGATGGAAATGCAGCCAGGATCCAGCACATAAGTCTTGATCACTGGGCTATAACTAAATCATGATGTGCTACACAGCACACCTCAGTCTTCTGGTCCCCCATTTTTCACATCAGGGCACACCACAAGAACTCTTTCAGTCCCCTGAGCCTGGATTTCCTTCTCCAGGTATAGAATTTGGAAGCAGCTGGGAAATACATTTAGACCCAAATGGTGCAGAGCAATCTTGAACGTCACTGTTTCTTTATAGCTGGAGTGAACACAAAGATGGATGTGCATTAAGCAATGCCCTGAAGACTGGGATTCTGCCCAGTGCACTTCCCCTCTCCTGCCCATTTCGAAACGAACAAGAGTCCTTTGGATCAAGGCTCATTGCACAGTCCTGGGTGATGGTTATGCTAGGAAGTATTTCTCTGTACTTTTGTGTGTTAAGAATTTGTTATTTTGGGTTAGTCCTGAGTGGAAAATACATGAAGCTGCAGATGAAGCTTGCTATGTACAATGTGCAAGGGGGTTTTTTGTGTAGAGATGAGAACATCAGATTACAGATAAGTGCATCAACCTTTTCTTTCTGAAGCCAATCTCTCCTCTTCCAAGACTGCAGGAAATAAATGAGGAAATAATTGTTCCTTGAGATGGGCAATATAGGCATTTCAAAATTTTAATCAGTCTCTGGCACATGCACTTCACAGCGCATGCAAAAAAGGACAGAAGATAATCAGCCCATAAGTCTTCACCATGCAGCTGTCCATCATAAATTTATATTAAATCCATTTTCTTTGAACCTGAAGATTGCGAGTTTGGAGAAAGTCATACAACTAACCACATTGATTTAGGGACTGGTACCACAGGATTGGAAGGAGATTAAAAAGGGGTAGGGTTTGGTTATTTGGCTTGTCTTTTGCCTCCTGAAGCCAGACTGTTCTGGACACTTCGTCATGAAAGGAAGCAAAAAGCTGGATTGAAAGTCATTATGGTTTCCAGATGTGGGTAAAAATGAACCAGAGAAATTCATTAGGTGTCATTTGCTCACTAAAGGGGGAGTAGTTGCAGTGAAACGAAATTTGGTGCATTTGTCAAAGGAGTGCAGTTTCTGATGACAAGCTGAGACATCTTGTACACAGCTTTGAAAATGGGTTTGCCTTGGGGTTAAATTTTACTTTGTTTTCAGCTGAAATACTGCTCATGGTTTTTCCAGGTTAAAAGAAGAGACTTCATGGAGTCCCAAACGTAAGGTTCCACTTAACCTTAGGATTCGAAACTGCTTGTCTCCTGCTCTGTGGTACCATTTTCCGAAATGCCTTCGGTGCATGTGCACATCCACATTGACCTTATTACCAACTTCAGTAGATGGTTTGGTGGCACTTACTGCTAAAAACTGTGTATTTGAGGATCTTGAGACTCTGGACTGATTCCGTAGGGCTGTCACTGTTGATGAGCTCACGATCCCCAAGGTGACCTGGCTACAAGTACAAGTCTGCTCTCTCTACAATTGCATACATGCACACTCACATCAATATTTTCTTAATAGGCAGGAAGATTATTTCTAATAACTTGGCTTATCATCACAGCTCCTGATGACATAAAGTGACCCACATGGAGCATGTTCATCTGAGACCTCCACCTATATCAGCAGGAGGAAGCAGAAAATAACCAAGTGCAAGGACAGCAAAATGCAGTATGCAGAGATACTAACTTTAGACCAGAAAGGTGCATCCTGGGGAGAGGGAGCTCAGGTGATCTAAACAAAGCAGCACAAAGCAAAGACAACCTGGACTTTCCTCTGGCTCATTGCTAATGCAGCGAGTGCCAGCAATTTAATCCTGGGAAAGCTCCAAGCCAGGCCTCACAACAAGAGATACCAGACTCCAGCAGCTGCACTGGCAGAACATGCTGGCACACTGTTCTCCTTTTATTGTCCCGTGGTGGCTGGGTGAATACAGTCAATCTTATAACAGGAAATTTTCTCAGGATTGTTCAAACAGATCTACGATGCTTCACAAGCCACGTTGTTTAACTCCCACTTGCCTGATCTAAAGCCAGCGTGTGACCTTGTCCTTCACAGTTAATCTGAGACAACTCACCATGTTCAATGATGAAAGGTTTCAAATCAACCTTTAGATACTACAGACCAGGCAGCTGTTTAACCAAAGTTGAGGGCACTTTGAAAAGCATCAGTTATCCCCTCCTTCCCAAATCCTGACTGGTATCATGGGAAAACAGTTGGTATAGGGACACAAGCATCTTCTGAGGTAGCACATAAGCAAAATCAAAAAGGTCCTTTTTGAACTACAGCTTTGAGATCATCTTATTAGTCTGCTTTATATTCGCTCAGTCTTGTCTCACAAAGCTGCCCCCCCCCTTCTGTCCTTCCCACAGTATCACACCTCTATCATTCAATCATTACCATATCCTCTGCAGCTTCAGTTAGGTGGAAGAGCTATCCAACATCTCCCTAGTTTACTGGCTCCTTGCAAGTCACAACTCAGTGAAATATGTGCATGAAACACCAAAAGTTAGGGAAAATAGGAAAATGGTGTATAAACAAATAACTAGAGAAACTGGCTGGCTGGTGCAGAAACAGCAGGCAAGGACAATTTCTTCCTATAATGGAGCATCTGCTAGCCAACGCAACCCAGGTAAGTATGGCTCTTTCCATCAGGAAAGTTCCACAGGAGAGGACGCTAACATGTACTAAATAAATCTCCTAGGACAGCAATAACAGGAGCAATAATACAAAATTAGAGATATCAGCAGGTGAAAAATTTAGTTAGAAAAAACACAGGCTGGCAAAAAATGAGGAAAAGGCATTGTGGTTCCCAGCTGAGGACAGCTAACTGGGTCAGAGCCATATAAAGATATTCTTCATGTGGCTATTTTATCTGCCTTCACTTGTGAAAGAACTTGTGCATTACTGGGATTAATGGAGGGTAAAAATGAGCTAAGAAATGGATTTCTTCATGTTCCAAAATTTACCATCATGGTATAGCTTTTTTTTTTTTTCTTATCTAATTGATTTTTACATCAGTTTTCCTATGTCAGTAATTTACTGATATTTGTCCTAAAGAGAGATTTAAAGAACTAATGTTAATAGAGAGTTTTATCAACTGTTCTTGTTAGGCTATTTAATGAAGAAAATATGGAATTACAAAGTAAGGCAAATTTTAACATTACTTATATGCAGGAGACAGACCTTGTCTCCCACTTGGGGGAAATGGAATAATATACCTACTGTAACTATGAATCGTAGAATCATAGAAGAGTTTGAGTTGGAAGGAACCTTAAAGATCATCCAGTTCCAACCCCCCTGCCACGGGCAGGGAATATTAGAGGGGAGGGAGAGAGAGAGGGAGAAAGAAAAAAAAGTATGTTTATGTTCTACTATGTAAGAATTTAATATGCAACTTTTTTGTCAAATCAACAAAAAAAAAAAAATTAAAAAATTAGAGAGTATGTAGAACAGTATAAGAAAGCAAAACTTCCAATATCTGAAGTTTCTTATATTGATTTCTAGAAAAGGTGAAAAAATGGACCAAGGGATCTTGTATTCAAGCTGTCCTGCTTTGGTAAAGGAAGTTTTGACTGAGCAAGCAATGTGATTTTACAGTTTCAGGAGGCATTTTTGGAAGAAATTTATTTGTCTGGGAAAAAAAAAAAATGGGGAACAAGTCAAAGCCAAGGAGTAGTGAAGAATACCTACAGCTTACAAGAGCCCACATCTTAGTGCCTCAGTAATTGTCTCCAAATCATAAAAACACAGAACTAAAGTCAAAGTTTTCTTTCTTTTACCTTTCTCCCATCTAGGCATCATAACACTAGCTCTCTGCAATGCTTCCCTTGTTTCCATGATAACAAGGGATCCAAGGGGCAGAGGAACACGGTACAAGGCAAGTAAGTATTCGGGAGGAGAAAAGATCCTCTCCATGCTGAAGAATGGAGAGTACGAGAAAGGAAACAATGAGCTGTGGGCCCCTGCACAGAAGGAAGATGCGCCTGATGTGCGTCAGCACAGAGACTAAAGGTACAATGTGGCCTTTGAGGGAAACCAGGGGTGCAAAACTACAGACACAGGAAAAAAGGGTCCAGAAAGATGCACAGAGCCCATGGCAAGAAAGAAACGAAGTTGTAGGATTGAAAAGAGCTGGACAAGTACCACATGTTGCTCAGCAGGGCAGGAAAATACATGAATACAAGAAACCCTTTGAGAATACAATGCACTTACACACCTATGAAGCATAAGATGCATAGATACATTGATGATTACTCCGTTTTGTTCTGCAGGGCAACAAACTGGAGCAGATCAAAACAGGAAGTTTAAAATAAAAGCTGCAACAATCAAAGACAAGAACTGCATCTCATGAGGGAACATCAGGAGACATGCAGCAAGGAGAACTCAAGGAAGGAGGTATCTCCAGACCAACTAGCTGAAGGCCAGTGCAGTGGTCTGTGTTAAGTTTTCTTTGCCCTCTAATTCCCCAAGGAGAATATGTAAGCCTAGCAACACAGAGACAGAGAAGTTCTTCTGTGCATAAAAGGAGTGGAACTGCAATGAATCCCAGCAAAAGCAGTGGATATAAGAGGTGTGGAAAAACACTTTCTAACGCCCTGTGCAGATCTTAAAAGACCAAAGAGATGCTGAGCTTTCTTACCAGAACATGTATTCTGTTCTGCAGGGAGGTCAACAGTTTAATACAAACTAATTAAACACAACATCCTTTCCTCGTGCTGTTATACAGATTGCTTTCCCTTTTATTGGTGATCACAGTCCTGTAGCAAGTAGAACAACAGCTTATATACATGACTAGTATTAAAAAAAATGTGTTTAATGTACTCTAACTCTTTGTAACGAAATTTAGTGTCTAGGGGAAGAGACTGCACTTTGTAACTAGACAATTCTTTGCAGACCACCTGAAACACAAAGCTAGAGTTTGCAGACCATAGTCAGTCAGCTCTAATCTATAGAAGAGTGGGACAACTTTTTCAGATGCACTAGTCTCAAGAATAAAGACTGCCAGAAAAATTTGACTATCTGTTACAGAATTCTAAAGGTAGTGGCTGCGGGAAATATAGTGGATATTGTTTATCTGAATTATAAGCATTTGACAGAGCATCTCAGGAGATAATACTCACTGAATGAATTCACTTCAAACTTGATGGGCATAAAAACATCCAATGCAAAACCAGACTGAATGGCAGTAAACAAAATCCAGTTTCTGGCGCTACATCAAGTTTGCACAATTAGCTTACTGGAATATTATAGGGAAATATTTGCCTAACACCTTCATTTGTTCCAGAAAAAATAGTGCATATCAATAATGAATGCCATGGGTTATAAATTAAAAAATGTTTAAAAACATTTGTCAGATCAGAAATCAGAAAAACAGAGGAAAGGTAGCTTTAAAGGCTGGAACCAGGAGACTGAAATAAGCTCTATACAGAGTGATTAGCCACTGTCACAGACTGGCTACGAGGATTATATCTGATGCTATGGATTGCAACGGTGCAAAACCATCACTGCCAGGTTCTTTTCTACATACCTTGCAAGAATGTCACTGCCCCTCTAATAACCTTGAAAAATAGCTTCAGACTCAAGATGTGCAAAGTAAACTCAGCGTAGCTGGGGATAAGGTAAGGCTGTTTCAAGGATTTCGGTGGCCCATGACACAACTATGATTAAACAAGTCTACAACTCCTGACAGAAACATGCAGACAGCAAGTCTGACTACATTCACACAGCATGTGACAGAGTTCAGATTAGCCTCCACACTAAATTCAACACGAGATTTGTTCTGCGTGCACAATTTATTTGCACAGGTAGATTAGCAGCCTTTGCAAGCTGCAAGTGCTGGCTTCCCCAGAAACAGAAGATAAATTATGTCAAGACCCTTATTACACAAGATAGTTTATGTATATAAATAATACATAATAAATAGAGTATCTGGGGATTCTCACATTTGCTCACAGATCTTTTGATGTTCTTACAACCCCATGCATTAAAAAGGTTTTGCATTTGGGGTCAGCACACCAAAGAACAGGGAGACTCAGGCCCTATGTAGAACACTCAGGGATATTTCATTCACTTTGAGACATCTCATTAACTAAAACAAAAATCCTATCAAGCAAAAGCAGAGGAGAAACAAGAACATCTAGGGGTTGATTTAAAAGAAGACGCTAAGAAAATTAAATACACAGACCTTGGCTTAGAGACAATGAAAAAAAAAAAAAAGAATATGAAAAGAAATGACAAATGTTTGAAGGCAATAAACACCAAGAAAGGAGAGGAATTTTGAGTTGTGCAAGAAGTAGTAAACCTATGAGTAATGACATTAAATTAAGAAAATATAAACTTCCACTGAAGCATCAATTTATCTTTACAAGTAGCTCCAGTATGATATCAAGCAGTGTTACAACAGAAAGTTCAGAAGATCTATTGCTGGGGTATTTTGGAGGGTTTTGGACAAATAATTGAAAGTGCGTTGTAGGGAAAATGTTCCATACTGAGAGCCAGAGAAGCTGCCTGATATAGTAATTTTTTTTCTTACTATGACTTTGCTGAATGTCTATTTTGAAGTAAAACATTAGAATGAAATTTTCTATCTCACAGAGATAGTGAAAGTTAATTTGTCTTCTCTTGCTGTAGAGGTCCTACCAATTATAAAAGTACTAGTCATTGCTTGTTGTATGCTGCTTGACATCACCTCATCTAAACTCTGTGCAACCAATTTAAAAGGAAAGACTAAGGAAAAAGCTACATTTGTAGCTGCAGACTCTGGATTCCCTTCTTAAATCGGTGGGACACGTATCTGCTCAAGTAATGACTAAAAGCTCATTCCCTCTAAAACAAATGTACTTTAGGTAAATATAAGCTATATGAGGTACTAAGAAGCATGCTAGCAATCATAGAAAATGAAAGACACATTCAGCTCCAGACCAGTCATATGGTGGAACGCACACATTTAACTGTATTAATGCAATGTGACAGCTGAAGTACTAACATTTTTATATTAAAAGTAATAACAGCGTCTTTCAAATGAACAGGACCTTTATAGCTTGAAGGATCAAAAGTAAAAGAATTGCACCTGTTACGCATGACTAAGCTTGAATCCATAAGGCATGCTCTCATCCACGTATTGAAAATATTTGGGTGATCTTTATACCTGCTGGAGAAATGAACAGAAACCTTTCTGCCCTTAAATGAGGTCATTTCTGCTTTCTGCTACTTAAAACAGGCTTGGTGTAGCTAAAAAGCACTTCTCAAACCTTACTCTTATAAGGAAGAGATGCTATACGTGCAAGAGAGACTGAACATCAACCATGTCCCATTCTGCTACAGGTTCTCTTCCCAAGTGTTGGCAACAGCTGCAGATAATCCAAGTAACTAGACTTTGAAATCTTCTTTAAAAGCCTAATGATTAACCAAGTCTGGTTTTGCAGCATTAGTACTGCTAGGGGTCACAGGCAGGCTGATGAGAAAAGTCTAATCCCTCAGAAATTAATTCACATTCTTCTAAAGAGATGAAGCAATTGCATCACCAATGGAAATGGAAAGCATCAGCTGGAAGTCACTGAATGAATTCACTTCAAACTTGATGGAAATGAAAGCCAGCAGCTGGATCCCACTCGATCACTTCTTGTTACCTGTGGCTCTCATGCAATGTTTAAGTCTCCAGAGTAAACATGCTGATGTGCAAGTACTGCTGCAGGGCACTACTGAGGCTATAGCAGTTTAAGGCGGTGGAAAATTACTGCAGGATCCTAAGGAAAGGCAGGCCAGGGTAGAGAGAATTCAAACTGTAATCTCACCTAGGAAATACAACTGAATGACTGTCTCTCTAATGGCAAAGTGAGTGCTGTGCTCATATCACCAGTGGATACCTGGCACAGCGACCACATGACTGCTGGCTCACAGTGTGGCATACGCATTTCCACAAGTTGAGGCTTTCTGTGATGGCTTCTCCAATGAAAACATCGGCATGGGGGCAGTGCCTCTCCTTCACACCTGAGAGATGGAAATGCACTGCTAGTTCATGTGCAGACACAGCTCCCTGGCAGTCCTGTCCGTGCATGAAATCAAGATTACAGGGGAAAGTGTGATGACACCAGCTGTTGGCCAAACCATGCCTCAGTTTCCCCAGAGCCCATCCTGGTACTGCGCTCTCTGCTTTCAGAAGCAAGGTCTGCCACGTAAAGAAGCTCTGGCCTTAAGCTTAAGGGTTTTCTGTTCTCTGCAAAACCTGCCTTTTCCTTCAATGTAGCACTTTTTACAGGGAGGCAGAAAGGATGGGGTGTGGAAGGAGCAGCATAATTTGCATCTATTGCATGAAACAAACAAACAGTAAAGGAAGCATCTGAGCTGTTTGAGTCATAAACACACCAGAGCCCAGGGCTGGCAATGGGTGTGCCACACAGCTTGCCAGCTCCTTTTTTTTCATCCTTCTTATCTTGTGCTCATCCTCAGTTTCCCCTCCACAGCACACACATTCCTACATATTCTCCTCAATGCCATGGGGTCGGGCAGCTGCCACACTGAGTCTGCAGGGCAAACTGCATCAGCATTTTGATTCCATGCAGCTACTCCAAGGGGAACATAGTGAAAATGCATAGCCAGAGGAACACACTTAAAACCGTGCAGCCACAGGAAATTCCCTCCAGTGCAGACCTGACTGGGATAGCCAAACTCTAGCTCAGATTGTGACTGCCCAGCAGGATGCACCCCAGGGCCATCCCAGGTGGCAGAAGAGGGAGCAGGGTCATGGGAGAGGGTGCCAAAGGTGGCTGTGGCTCCGAGATGAGCCTGTTTGCAGAGCACAGATCCTCTCTCCCTGAATCATTGAATCACTAGGTTGGAAAAAACTTCTTAGATCATCGAGTCCAACCATTCCTATCTGCCACTAAACCATGTTCCTGAGCACCTTGTCTACCCGTCTCTTAAGTACCTTCAGGGATGGTGACTCAACCACCTCCCCTGGGCAGCCTCTGCCAGTGCCCGATGACCTTTTCCGAGTAAAGCAGTGAAATTAATCCAGAAGCTGTGGGCTCTGACTGACTGGCAGGTGTCAGTCCATAGAAGGTGGCTTGGAACTGACAGGGCAGGTCTCTGGCACACAGTCCTAACTGCACCCACCAGCCACCCCCACGTCCCATGCGCGCTTTTCCTTCTCTCCTCCCCACCAGCGCAATGTGCAGCACTGCACAGATCAAGGCAGGCAAGAAGGGAAAAAATACAAAGCATCAGTTTTCATTTGATAGTTGTACCAACTAAATGCAACAGTCTTTTTAATTGAAAAAGCTAAAAAAGGCTTGAGGACAAGCCTTGGCCAAAACATGAATCACTATAAAACCACACTTACAAAGATCCCCATAAAAGGAAATATAATCATCCCAAAGCCCCCTGCACATTCAGATACCCTTCAGCTAGTGAGCAGGGCAGCATTACGAAGATGAGTGTATGTGTGGGTAGTCATACGTACACGTGTGGCCCATTCCCGGAATATAACAAGAGAAAAAAAAAAATCAGAGAAAAATTTAGGAGTCATTTTGGGCAGTAGTGCTGGAGGAGCAAACCTATAATACCACTATATTCAAACAGGGAATTCTACCAGTCTTGACAAAACATCTGCAGAAGTAAAGATCATACCCACCAGGTTTCTTTGTAACTGCTCAGAACTACTAAAACCAGCAGTATTTGAGCTGCCCTGACCCCCCTACTTCCCTCCACCTTGGAGAAAGACTACATCGAACTCTGCAGAGCCGTAAAGCAGAAGGTGACAGCATTGTGCACACACACAGATTGAACACAGACACTGTTCACTTTCTGACCACTTTCTTCTGAAAAGAAGATCCCCATATAAGGAGATTAAGACTTTCCCTTTGGGGCTCAGGCAGTGGGTGGCTGTGGAGGGATTACACAAACACGGGCTCACTCTTGCAGTTCAACAATATTTTAACCCGTTCCATGGTGGATTTGAAACTGCTTTGCTATTGTGGTTCTGGGGATCGAGGAGGCAGGGGAGGGGTGAGAGTGAGGAAAGGGCAGCTGCTTGGAATACCTCACAGAAAGCATTGCACTCCTGCCTGCTGGAGGACCAGGCTGCCCTGACCTCACTTGTGGTAGGGCTGAAGAGATGGCACATTTCACACAGACCCCTCACTCATCCTTCACCATGTAACGGAGTCTATAGGCTCGGCTAGGTGCTCAGAAGAGCCTCAGCACTACAGCATTTGAGTCATACTCTAAACAAAAGGCAGACGGAAGGAAGAGGTAGAGAGATGCAGTTGTTTCAATAGAAACAGCTATTATTGGAAGATGATTTAATTAATGAATTATCCCAATTGCAGCTTAGCTAGTAGGCATATTAGAAGCCCAAAGTAATTGGTTAAAGCTGAAGTGATTTTCTTTTGTTCTGTAATTTAGCTCCTCGGGAGGTGACAGTCTCCCAACAGTTTCTAGTCACACACATGCATATAGAGCTCACTATACAGACCGCTTACTAATTCCAGCACACGATCTGAAATGCCTTACTGACGGAAAGATGACAACCTTTTTCCATGAATCAAAAAGGGAGGACAATCACATTGACAAAATTGGGGGAGGGGAAGATCATGAAGAGAAGGTGAATAAGAAATTGAGATATTCAGGGGAAGTGAAAAGAGAAATTCAAAAAAGCTTGGAAGGGAGGGGCAAAGTATAAAAGGAAGGTGTATGAAGACTAAAGAAAAGCACAGAGAAAGACATTATTGAAGGAAGAAAATAGAGAATTCAAAACATAGAGGCAATACAGATGTATTTAAAACTGCTAAAGAAAAATAAAGGTTTTTTTAAAGGACAGGTTTCAGCTGTCCAAAGAGAAACATTTACAAAACAAATTTTCTGAGGCATCCATGTTGGGTTGGCAGATCAGACACACAATCTATGGGAGAGCCAATCTCTCCCGGAGGCCAGGCAGGATATTCTGGGTACATTAAATGGCACAACATGCCCAAGTTTAGGCAGCTGAATTGCACTCTACATGTCAGCGACCACAAGATAGAGGCAGTTATCCAATGAAAAAAAGTGAGAGAATGAGGATGATGGAGAATGGGGGCAGAAACAAATCCTATCATTCGCCATTCAATCCTATTATCTTGTGAGCTAGAAAAGCCTAAACTGCACAGAAATCAGCAGCCACTGCTACATGAAGATGGGCAGCCTATCAAAGCGTGGGTCAGAAAGATCAGAATCACTGAAAACAAGGAGAGAGGCACACTTAGATCAATTAGCTGCCACATGAGATTGGGTGTATTATGAAAGTGTCAGCTTGAATCAGGAGCACATCATATTTTAAATACAGGTTCATTTGCTTATAATAGAAGTAATACTTCAGAGTAATAATGAGAGCTTAGGAAAGAAAAGACAATAGAAATACAGCAACCATACTAGGCTACAGTTCAATGAAAGATCTGCCTAGACCCTTATCTTGGCTTTCACAGTGACCAATAGCAGCTGCTCAGGTAAGAGTCCAGGATGAAGGCAAACCTCAGTGGTACCTCCTACAGAGCACTTCTTGTCTTAGCTGAGGGACCTACTGAGCCACACGCAGTATTTTTGCACCTAATGGACTCTGGTGGCTTTCTGTTCTGTGAACAAGCCAAGTTTCTTCTTGAACCTCTGTGTACTCTAGATATCCACAACACACTGCATGAAGGTATTCCGCAGATGAATCCTAGGGCATGATAAAGACAAGTTGAACCTGCTAGTTTCATATAATCCTTTATCTTCTGTAATCCATGCATAGCAAAAGATGGAGGGTAGTTATTTCCTTATATCCCTACCTAGTGCCAGCTGTGATTTTAAAAACAATTTCATGAAGAAGCTCTGGTGTTTATCCCACTCATGCTTCCCTGAATGAGAAAGCTAGATTATCTTTTTCTTCTGTACAGTTCTTATTGTACATGATTAACAAGACTGAGGGTAGTCAGAAAATTACCCTTGAAGCAAGATGAGGGAAGGCAATCTAAGTGTTTTTCTTACTTTTCCTCTCCTCAGTGGACTGATCCTTTCTGTTAACTACAATCTTCACTGAGCAGCTTCACACAAACTTTTATGTCCTCCACTAATGCAACCCAATTCAAAATGGCTTTTTCAGGCTTACTGCAACGCAATACGCTGTCAGGGGTACATGTATACTCCTGTCTAGAGCAGTCATTCTGAACAGAGGATAAGGGAACAGCTGCTACTAACACTGTCATGTAAAGGAGATCTTCCTTAACTCCAGCTTCCTCACCTGCCTTTGTCCTGCTATGGGAGAAAAGTTATTTTCCTATATCTAAGGCAAGAACAGAAAAGTATGACTTATCATTAACTAAGCGTGCTCTCTGCACCTACTCATTTGCTGTCTGGACATTCCTGGAAGAAATGCAAAGGGTAACCTTCATGCCTGTTACCACAACAACATGCACTTATTCGCAGCTCTGTATAGCAGCACTGATCCCTTAGTCGGCATGGACTGCACTTTGGGGTGAACCATACCAGGTACGTGTATTTTCTGCGCATCCCATCTCAGAGAACCATAAAGAAGGACTAAAGTATTTCCTGCAGAAACAGAAAAGTAGAGGCTAAGGTGGGAAACACAAACGTTAATTGGGAAGAACTGACAGATAAAAGGAGGAAAGGAAAGACTGGAAGGAGACTGAAGAAAAGGAGGGAAGTGGAGATAACACAGAGGATGGCTGCTCATGTTTTGCAGTACAACAAGCATTTTTAATGGGGTCAACTCTATGAGAAGGCAAACGACAGTCTGGTTTTAGTGTGTATTTTTGAACTTATGTAACCTTAGCACGCTTTCTTATTACAATACATTTTATTGCTAATCATTTCCATCTGCAAAACAATCTCTTACTGAGACAAATTGTATGCAACATATTGCAGCTACAGTTTCAGCCACTGATTTGGCAACTGAATCTGGATTTTCTTGGGATTAGACAAGTTGATCAGTTTTTTTTCAGTACTAAGAGGAGAAATTAACAATTTTCAAATCACTTTAAAAGCATCCATCAAGAGTACTGTTCAATACCCATATTCAAATTTTAGAGAAGTATAGTAGGAGATAATTTCTAATGCATTTAGACCAAGGCTGACTGTGAACACACAGCAACATAAATAGCCTAACAGTTATAAAATAATACAAAAATATATTATGCACAAATACAAGCCTCCCCAGAAGACACTAACATATCTTTAGTCAGCTGCTACTAGTAACATAAACAAAAGCCAACCAAACATCAAACACTCTGTGGGAGATCTTTAAAAGTCATTATATGTGCATGCAACAGTTTAAAAATCCACGTGGGCATAAAGCTTAGATTTTGACTGCACAGAAGTCAGGAAACATGGTTGTGGCAAGATGTGCCGTACTGGGTTTACAGAAAGCTGCTCACCTTTTTATAAAGGTATGAAGTAAAACATCCAACATATTTGTTGAAGATATGAGTGACAAAGAAAAGTATGTGAGGATATACTTTCACCACTGAAATCCTTAGGTTACCACTATTCATATTTGAACCTGCTGCATGGGACTAAAATACCACATTCCGTTCCACAGACATTATCATTAGACCCTCTTATGTCCCCCATCTGCAGTTATGTCTTCTTGCTCAAATTACTCCTCATTTGAAATAGCTGTGACAAGAGGAAGACCTGAACCTACAACACACGACATGTATCTATAGGTTGGTGTTTCACCCTAAGAAGAGTAAGAATGAAAAGGAGTCTCCTCATTCTAAGGCAGATCCACACAGCTCTCCTGGGCAATGTTTATTCCTATGTATTGCACCAGCCCAATTTACACCAGTTTTGAACATTATTTTGGTAGTAAACCATGTCAGAGCTCTCCCAGGATATGTGTATCAACTGAAGTAGCACCTGTTCATTTCCTGGTGGGCAATAAGCTGCTACATGCTGTGTCTAAGAGTGCCAACACACAGAGCCAAGCTTACCTAAAAGTATTAATAAAAAAAAACCCCAAAACAAACCAAACATATTTTCCACTCAGTTGCCTGCAGAATCTATGAAACCTCACAGCAGCTTGTGCAGCATAATTCTCAAAAGCACAGTTCAGCTGTGACTGAATGCAGCTGGCTGCCCAAATTACAGATTACCTCCTCTTGCATCAATATAAAAAGCCAGGCGATGGCTGTAGACACAAGCATGTCCAGGAGCTAAGAGAAGCATTTTTCTCCTGTGGGAATATACTGCTGCTGATTGAGAGGAGGAGGCAAGCAAGGAAGGAAGCTACAACCTGCAGCTGGGTCCTAAAAGTGATCCCCAGGTCCTGAGGCTTTTGTGGTTAGACCACTTCTAGCCACAGGAGGAAATGTGCCTAATTAAGGACCACAACAGAGAAAGCGTGTTCAAGACTACCCACCACATCAGGCAGAAAACAGGAAAAGAAATATCCCTGACCTGATTACAAGGTCCCTAAGCACTTAAAAATCTCATTCAACTTTAACAAAGCTGTAGGTGATCAGGTCTTCAGTAACAGCAGTTGTATGCAGAGAGGCTCACTCCACACCTCAGACTAGTTAGACTAGCAAAGTACTTTGAAAAATAGCTGCCTAAAAGTGAAATGCAGTAAAAATAATAATAATTTTAAAAATATCAGTCTAAATGAATTTTTTTTAAAAAAATACAACAGAGGCGGCCACTTGTTTGCATCCTGAAAAGAAATTACATTCCACTGTACCTTAAGCACTAGCAATAAAACTGTTAATCAATATCTAATTGTGTCTTAGAACAATACATTCTACTTGAACCAAGAAGAGCCCAGCTTGGGAAGCAGGTCACATTTTAGAATTGGCTGTGATGTTAGAAACAAACACAAATTTCTCCACTTACAAATCAGAAGGTCTGACCTGGAGAAGGGACAGTAAGGACCCACACAATACAACTTCTAATCATTCTCATTTTATATGAAATACTACCCAATGCTGTTCTTCTTCAAACTACAGTACAAAGCATCAAACTACAGTACTATAGCAGAGCAGGGATGGAATGTTAGTTACTGGAACTAATAATTCCTAAGGACTTCGGAGAAATTGTTACTGGCATGTACTGGGCCCAAGTCAATTCTCAAATCTAAGAAACATGTGTACAAATACCATGCCAGAAGGCTGCAACAATGGTAAATTCACAACATAATTTGGATCCCTTCCATTCCCTCATTAGAATTTCAGTTGCAACCTGCCTAGGAAGCTTCCACCAGTACAAGAGTTGGAAAGCAGCTCTGTAAGAACCCAGCCTCTTTTCTTAAATGACAGCATATTTTAAAAGTAGTCGATAATAGGAAAAATGAGGTGCATGGGATTATTATTTAGTGAGGGAGGAGTGGAAACCAAGAGTAAAAACCATTTTTGGTTCTTGGATCAGACCTCTCATTGAGCAGCCAAGGCAAATTTTGCCTCTGCTCTATTCTCACCTGCACTCTTCTGCTCTGGGGCTTGCTTCTCCTTACAATCTCAGGATGTATACAGCCCACTTGTGGCTGACACTACAGTACTCAAGTATAAATACAAAGGATAACGGAGAAAAATATTTTCAATACAACCTCCTAAGGAGAAGCAAAAAGACCTATAAATCTAGAGTAAGCCAATTCTTATAGATATTTCATAGAGATGGATGATGTAAACTCAATTTAGAAGTGATGCTGTCTTAAAGAGGGATCTGAGATCACATTTCCTAACAGCCTCCAGAAAAATCTGCTTTTTCCCACTATCTGTAAATGCTCTCAGCTCATGTATGCAGAAATTGTCACTTGTTTACACCTACCTAATATCTGGAGAGACAGTTCTGTGCAAATGCGCACTTGAATGCATTCATGCATTGCTCTGCAAGCGTGTTCATCCACTGACATTCTGCACAGTTTTGGCAACTACTTGCAAATCTGACTTCAAAAAGTCAGTGCCAAAAGCAAAAATGAGCTTGGATCAGAAAGTCCAGTTTTACATATGTCCTTATTTTATGTTCTGGCTTGCCTAAATCTGGGGAGTGGTTATATATTAAAGGGAAAAGAATGGACTGCTAACAACATATCCATAATTCCACAAGTACATAGATTTTTTAGAAGCATGAATTTGAGTGCAATTTATGCCCACTATAAACTTAATGTTTACAATTTTAATTAATTCCTCTCTTCACAAAGAAAAAAAGGCACATTGGAATGAGAAACATGAAGACAGTGAAAAAGAAACTGTTATGCCTGCTCTGTAAGTAGCACACCCTGCTGGAAAGTGCACCCATTTCAACTCGTGGTAATTTTCTTTTAATTCCAGCCTCCTGGGATTTAGCACGTTTAGTACCTCCTGGTTCTTCTGTCAATACACTCTCCTCTCAAGCATGGATGTCCCAGTGTCCGAGTGTCTCTAACCAACACATACAGCAACAGCTTACAAGCAAAAACCTAAAGACAGGCAGACAGAATCCAGGACAAAAATGCATCCTTCAACTCACAGCTGCCTGAGAATTTGAATATACATACACTTAACCTAGAGGGGTTAAGATTTCCAAGCAGTAAGGCTATGCCAGCTCTTAGAAAGGACTGCAGCCCACCAGGAAAAAATGGAGGGCTCACTTGACTTTGCGGCTAACCTTAGGGTCAGTGTATTAGGCCCACAAAGCCTCTTAGAGCACAAAGAGTTGTTTGGTGAAGCGTGCGCTAAAGGAAAAAGCATTTCTGGAGACAGGCAGCCTAGCTGAGTTCCAGGCACAGCCAGAGCTCTGAGGCTGGCCAGGTACAGACTCGCATCAGTAGGGAGGAAGGATTATCTGGCTGAGCTGTTGAGCCAGAAGCTACAAGAGCACTACACAGGGCATCGACAACTCCTGCCAGCGGGTAGGGTCATCCCTTACCTGCATACCATCGGGAAGAACTCTACATAGATCTTCCCTTCAAATCACCGAGTCTGGCATGAAGCTTTGAGCAAGAATTTATGTTTTATGATTAAAAGGTCTGCCTACAAAATATCAAGTCAAAAAAAGAGACAAATTTCAACTCCTTCCCCTGCATTTAAACTCCAGGAAAACCAGTTCCTAACATTCAGGACATTTAATCTTTAACAGCATTATTGAATCCTGATATCTGTTTTATTTATCCATAAATAGGTTTAGGTTATTTATCCACCAATCCCATCTCTTTTCTAACAGGGGGCTTTTTAACTTAGCAAAGTTTTGTCCCTCCCTTCATGAATCAGAGTTAAATCCCCCAGTGAACTGTAAACTTCCATACCACGATTTACCACCCTAGTGAATAGAAAATACTATTTCTCAATCAGTAGAAATTACACACATCCCTTTAGGTAATTTCTGGCTTCACTGTGCGCTTCTCTGTAACAAGATAATGAATTCCGCTGCCCAGTTTCATGGCTGCAAATTGAGGGTGGTTTATTAACAAGACTGAACCTGAGAGGCCTCAAGGTATTCTGAACAAGGTCTAAAACAAAGCTATTCAGTCTGAGAGATAGTCTTGTATCAGATGGAGCTATCTAGGAGGGAAGAAATACTTTTAAGAAGAACTCATCATTAGCAGGGTTATCAAGAAATTTCATAAATTAATTTTTTTTCAGGAATCTGCATAAATACATTGGAATTTCAGAACCCTGGAGCCACAGGCATTTGGGTGACCTTTGTCAAAGTCTGCAAACATGTACAGCCATCTGGGTGCGATGTCTTCGCCACATGTCATGGTATTTCACTGCTCTATTACCGCATCTTTAAAAAACCAAAAACACTCATCATTTTTAATTGGTACTAGTCTTCTATTAATCTTTTCTTTCTATTTAAGTCTCTATCGAAATTTACACATTTTTATCAAATTAAGTAAGAAAACCTGCTTGTTTACCTCCCTGCTTGTTAAAGGCCCAAGACAAACAAACCAATGGAAGACTGATAGACCAAACAATATTTTTCAAACTGAAGGCAATTAGTATGACACATAGAACAAAAGTAAGAACAGAAAGGAAATCCCTCCAGGAAGCTCTCATGATGCATAAGACCACCCAAGATTTGTTCTTATAACTAACTACCAAACGAGAACGATATGCTTCTTTAACGTTCACCTCTAGAAGAGCAAAATGAGTATCAGAGAGCAAAGAAGTGACACATTTGAGAGAGTCACTTCAGTAAGGATAGGGACAGGATCTGCTGAGAATATTCCCAAGGAAGGTAATGAGGTAGGTAAGCATGTTTTGGCTTCAGTCTTGAGAACTTCATGAGCTTCTAAATCTTATTTGTCCCGGGCTGGCAGCCTGAGAGCTGGAGCACCAGCTGCTAGAGAGTATTAAGACCTGCAACTAGTCCATTATTGGGCACCAGAACACAACAATTTGCTGATGATGCTCTGTTACATGCACCTAGAGCATCTGCTACTGAAGTGGCTCTAGTCCTTCCTTTTCCTCAACACTTATTTGAAAACATGCCTATCGAAATGTATCATGCTGGGACTGGTGCGCTTCATATTACTGCCTGTCCAGAGGAAGTATCATATCCAAACAGAATTTTGCAAGTGATCGTAGAGTCATGCAGACCCAGAATCTTCCTCACTCATCTTGGTCATTCTTCAGATTGTCCCTATGGGACTGTACATAGCTACACTACAGCTAGCACTGGTGTTACCTGCAGGTCCCAGAGACATCCTAGTCTGTAATACTTAAGCACATCCCCAACAGAAGGAAGGAACCCCAAAACTCTCAAGTCTTCCCACGCAAAACTGAAACAAATAATTTTTCTCTTCAGAGCAATTAAAACCTTTCATTCTAACTTATTTTGGTTTTATTTATATTGTATAGCATCAATATAGCTGTTGAAAACAAAACAAATATTTCAAAATGAAAAAATAAAAATATTCTGCTCAAAAAATCTAGAAATAAAGCGTTAAAATGTTCTGCATCTGTTCTTTCTGTATTTTATTTATTTTGTCAAAGTTATCACACATCTTTTAAGTACTTCAGGTTTGCTCAATTTATTTTTTTAGAAGTGAAATAGTTCCAGAAAATTTCTAGCCAATTCCAGCAGCTGTGTCAATCACTAGGACTTGTCTGTGTCTGCACAGTTGGGTTAAGACACCCAGTGAGAGGTTGTAAGCTCTGAACTTGAGATAGTTACATTGGTAGCTGAAGATTAACCACTGTTGATTAACCAGAGCATGACATTTAATTATTGTTGATTCAATACTAGTCAGAAGCACCAAAAGAGCTGTTTGAACTCTAACTTTTCCTTCTTTATATCTAGTTATCTCAGATTTTCCAGAAACCTAGACAAAATTTCACAGTGATATTAAATATCTTGTCTTTAGTGTTCAACATTGCATGGCAGCAGTTATCCTTGAAAAGAGCACTGAGTATTAGATTGCTCAGCAAACAAATAAAATATATTTCTGTATATGGAAACAGCATGAACATTGAATTTTGGAGGAGGATTTGTTTAAATTTCAAACTAAATCACTCTCATTTGATATTTACTGTTCTTATCCTAATCATATCATGCCAATGCATCCATAAATTGCCTTGTCAGAGAGCGGCTGCTCAAAGTGATGAAAGCTGTCACTTAATCAAAAAGCCTAAATTAATCAAAAAGAAAGGCAAACAGACTCAGCACTACCATTAAGGCCTTTTCCTGCTCCGCCAGGCATGACAGACATGTCTGAGGAAACTGCAAAGTTATCAGACAAAAAACGATAAAAAGGAAGAGGAAACCTCACAGACTTTCATGCAGAAGCAGGTACATCACCTCTCCCAGCATCTCCTCCAAAACATTAGGTCTACCCTGCAGTTTTAAGTAAATTTAATCCTTGCCTCATTTATTCTCAAGGCGGTAATAAAGTGCTCTGCAAAGAAAGTGCTGCCACAGAGACAGAGCTTCACTTCAGGATTGGGCAAATAATCTTCCTAACTAGTTTGAATACCATTTTGGAAACCATTTTCCGATTCGCCAAGATGAGTGGCACTACAGAAGTGACAGTATTTCTTCAGAAACGATTCTCTCCTAGAAGCTGCTGACAGGCCACAGGACTGGGTTTGCACAGAAGAATGACTCATCAGTTTTGATTAGAGGAACGAAATAAGCATGGACGTTATCAACACTGAAAGGTCTACCACTTCAAATTCCTTAACACAGTCCCAAATTGTAGGGCTACACTATTTTCTCTTGTAAGAGAATGCATGCCCACTAATACTGGGGTGAGTTTGGTGTGTAATCTTTCCACCTGAGGCTACCCAGTAATACCATTATACTGGGGGGATGTAATCGCTGTCTATACACAAATAATGTTAAATACTAGGGAGAGAGAAGATCTGTTTAACCAAGAGCACACAGTGGCACAAGAAATAGCTCATGCTTACATTTCAAACAAGAATTTGGACAAAGATTTCTAACCAGAAAAGAAGTGAGGTTCTAGGACAGCCTCTCTATGGGGTTATTCTGTGGTTTGCCTGCAGCACTGGGAGACTTGGCTTCAGTGATCAGAGAGGTCTGTGACATTCCCAGATTTTGCTTTCAGTCTTCCCTTCTCAAGAATAACAATTAACTCTCCAACAACGCGGTCACTCCATATGCAAATGCAATAAAAGAGCTATAGAAAATCCGAGTACCTGACCTCCACAAAGCTTTGAATATCTTGGTACTCTAAACCAGCTGCATACCAGCATGATTTCTTTCTGATGCCTCCTGACAAAGGGAGCTGACATACGTGTAATCCTATCCAAACCAGAACAATCAACATTTTTATTCAAATATAAGTCCTATTTTCTCTTAGTAATCTGCCCATTTGTAACATGGGTCAAATGGCATGTTATGCAGAAAAGTATTTTGCTCTGGTGTGTTAAAATTCCTTCCTTTCATCTAATCCAGGACATCAATGCTCAAGCCTCTGAATCCAAACCAAGTATTTTTTAACCCAGGCTGGCAGTGATGCTGTTGCCATACGATGCCACATGCCACAGAGAGTCAGCCTCTGTATCAGGGCCCAGAGAACAGGTTAAGCTTAATCAAACCACAACCAAACCAAACCAAACCTTCACTACTCATCTCTTTCAGGATACTCTGGAAAATAAGTTTCACATAGATGAATTCACAATTTCTGAGGAAGAAACAGAATGCTGGCTGAGGTGGGCCAGGTCTGTGTAACATGTATCTGCAAAGGATACTGTCGACTGCACAATTTATCCAGCACTACTTTCTTTTTTTTTTTTCTATAAAACAATGACGTATCTTGACCTACTTGCAAGAATTATAATAATAAGAGAAATTACTAATGAAGCCTACAGTCTGTCATACACATTAAAGATGCTCTAACCTTTATCTCCCCTATATAGCCTAGTGTCTTATCTCCTCTATCTGTTCATCCTCTTCTAATTCATTCCGTTATAGCTTTAAACCTGAAGCTCCTTTTCCTGCAAGTGCTTTCAACTATTTCCTTCATGCAGCCAAGGCTCACATGCTCTCCTTCGTTTCTGCTTAACACTGCTGACTCTGCCCTGTTCCTGTCAGCATTTCTCAATGAAGTAGCGGTGCCAGCACATAAAGAACACACTTTTTTATTCTCACGTGCCAAATGCACACTTTGCTACCATAAACCTTGCAAGAAACTGATTCTGAATCCCACTAGTTCAGAGAAAAATCTGTTCACTATTCTGTGATTTCTAAAGGTGCCACCAGTAACAAACAACATGGCATCTGCTGTAGGTTTCTTGCTAGCACAGCCAATAGGCTCCTAGAGCTCAGTGATGTCTCCATACAGTACTATAAACTAGCAACAGTCTTCCATTTTTATTGATAAGTGATGGATAATCAGATGGTTTGGTTTATTTTTTCCTAAAGATGTCCTGAAGTGATTTTAGCAATATTGTTTACCATATCTATTCCAAATCCATGAACTAGTGCTTGTTCACATTACAAAAACTGAGAAAAAAAGACCCCCACCTGTAAAAGCTGCTGCTTCGATTATGGTACTGCTTTGCTGTGTCTGTTAAAAAACTCATATTGCTGAACAGAAAAAGGGAATTCTTACTCCCTCTCGATTGTGATGTCATTCGCTTTAAGGTTTCTCAACAGATCATCCCCCTCAAAGTCTCTCAGGCTGTATTACATATGAATGCAAATATCCTCCTAAGGAATTCTTATAAATTTTATCATATCTTGTAACCAAGCTAAAAGGATCCTCTGTATTACAAGGAATTTGCAGCAAGTTATAACTCAATGCCACTAAATCCAGAAGAAAGCCCTGCTACTAGAATTGTTCTGACAAGGGAAAATGATTTCTAATAGCCAAGCTAGACGCCTGAACCACCCAAACCACCCCATTCATGAGCAATGATGAGGTGACTCATGACTCTTTTCTTAGGTATTCCAAAGTACCACCTCCCAAGCCTCATTCTCCCTTTATGAGAGAAAGATAGAAAGAACACAGTTTCTATAACCGACTTTCCAACCGGCTAATGGATAGTCTGATTTACTGAATTTGTTCCTCTCTCCTCAGAAAGAAAAAAATACTACGTAGGACCCCCACAGCTTCTATTAATACCAATTCCGTAACCGTAAACTGTCCTTGTGGAGTAGAAATAACCTACAAATGGATTTGAATTTATTTTTGCAATGTGTTCTTTTTTCAGAACACATGCATCAAAAATATCTGCAAGCTTTCTGTTGAGAAAACACTGTTCTCTGTATGCAATAAACTAGCTGTACCAGAAAAGAATTCAGATGTCTTTGATGAGCTCTTTTGCTCTGCTAAGCAAATAAGACAACCAAGGAAACAGAATGTATGAGGAGATTTTAAGCTCAACATAGAACGAGGAGTTAGTAAAAAGGGAGATCAAGAGCTAGGGTATAAGGACACTCTCTGGTTACAGATGACCATTCATATCTTTAACTTTTACTAGCTGAAAGTCAGTGAGCAGTTTTTCTGTTATGCGTGTGATCTACACTCAAAGTGAATGACGCGCGAGTATATGGGACAAATAAACCTCAAAATAAGGGATCAGAAAAACCTGCAAATCCTCTTCCAGAAAGATACAATTCCATATGGCTTGCTTTTCTCCCACATCTACCACTACTGAGCAAAAAATGAAAAAAATTACAGCACAAGAAGTACATTTCCACATTGAACAACCAGATAGGGTAGGTACAAATATATAATCACATTTATTTATTAAAGAGAACTGGGGATTCTGCAGCTGGCATAATGCATGAACACACCTAACACTGAAAATATGCTGTGAAGTAGCTAAATTTGGTGATATACATAAAAATTGTTTTTCAGTGAAAGAGCAAATATATTTTTGACTAATAATTGTTGACAGAAATCAGAATCTCTGCCAAAATTATTTACCCTCAATTTGATTACAACAGTGATCAGAGAGCATTGTTGAATTTACTGTGTTCATTCAGTTTGGCAACAACATCAACACAAACATGAAATAATTCTCTCTCTGCAGATCTTCTATGTGTATTTAGCACACATTAATTTATATACCTATGTATGTGCATAATTATGTATATTTTTATATAAATTCCAGTTTGTTAAACCCTTCTGTTTAGCAAAGATAAAACCATTCCCAAAGTTTCTGATCTAAAGCAGCAAGCACCCAGGGTAATTTAGCATCTCTAAATTGGCACTGAATCAGATCTGCACACAGTCCACTGTTTTTGCTAATGCCTTGAGAAAAAACACATTCTAACTATATAGGAATTTTCACTTCTGCTGTAGTACTATGTACATTTGTTTCAAGATTATATTGTGCAGAGTAACAGAGGTTACAGTAGTCCAGCGCTTTGCATCTAACTTTCTCACCCTTAATCTGCTTGAAAACATTATGCTAATCCCTCTGGAAAAAATTGAGTGGGTATTGCTAAGATAGGTAGCTCATGACCACACCAGTATACCTGTTTGGCAGCAGCCATCCCACTAAAAATGACCTACCATAAACCAGAGCCAGCTTTCTGAGGCAATTTAACAAACCAAGAATTTAAGCAAGATTTGCTGCCTTGCACTGACTCTCTCTCTGTAAATAACACAAATACCAGAAATAGATTTTGATTGAGTGTAACCTCTTTGCCCTGAATTTGAAGCAGGATCCACCTGCCTGCTTAGGAGGAAGGGCACCACTGTGCTGCGGCACGTGTTGCCCTCTGTTTGAGTCAGCTCACAAGATGTGACTGGTGAAATGTGTCCAGACCTTAATCTCAAACGTTCCCTGATACCTCAAGTATGTCATAGTTAATATCGACCTGGCTTACTTCTGCAAAATGTTGCTAAGTAGTACATCCAACAACCTTTGCATCGATGTATACTTAGGACTTCAGGGGTTGGTGGGTGGGAAGATAAAAAAAGATCAGCAAAGAGACACTGCAATAGTGGAAGGGTTTTTCTTCGAAGCTCTTGTAGCAGCCACAGAGCAGTGCTGCAGAAATATCTCAAGATGCTTTAGGATTTTCCTCCTTCATCAAATAGCAGCTACCAAAGCATCTACCTAGCTCCAAACAGTTTGGTCATTAAAAGAAGCTCTGGCATACCTCCACTTCCACAGCAGAGTAATCTTTTAAAGAGGATTTCTCACCTTGGGGTGCATTTTCTGCTCTGTTTACAGCAACAGCCTGTCAAGAGATCCTTAGCTTGGGGCTTTCATTTCTCATTAGGATTCTCAGCTTCATGGAGAAAGGTTTGAGCAGCAAGAGCTTCAGGCTCTGTGCATGTCAGAATGGTTTCATGGCACGTTAAATTCAAATGCAGCCACAAACTGAGACTTCTCTTAAAGCAGCTGGAGTTTCTATTAACTGCAGCGATTACTGAAAAGTGTCTGTAAACGTTTCAGTGTCTGGCTCAGTTCTTTTTTATGGCTGGAAGGTTCGTATGAGATGATAGACTAAAACACCACCCAGCTTCCGTAGCTTGCAGCAGAGGATTTTTTTTTACAGATACAAAAAAAAAAAAGTAAGGAGGGTACATATGTACTGTTAAGAAATAATAGCAGTGCTTTACCATGCCTCATATCTGCATAGTCCAGAACATTTTTGAAACACTAATTAATTAAAAATTTCAGCAGCCTGGAAGATGAATAAGAATTATTCTCATCTATGGATTGTTAAACATAGGCTCGGGAAAGTTAGATGTTTCTTCCTAGAAAACAAAGCCAACCAACTGCAAACCTGGGACATGATTTTTCAGTACCAGGCTCTTGTGACTAAACTAATCTTATGTCTCTTGGAAATAAGAGTACTGTGATGAAATCCTTTTTGGACATGCTAAGTTGTGTGATCCCTTCAGTACTGCTGAAAACTGTCACAAGCAGCACTGTTGACAGACATGCTATCCTTCTCTCTAAACTGGAGAAGTATTTGATGGGTTAACTGGTTGGTGGATAAGAACAGTGGTCATATTCAGAAAGTAGTGGTCAACAGCTCGATGTCCAGATGGAGATCTGTGACAGGTGGTGTCCCTCAGGGGTCCGTATTGGAACCAGGGCTGCTAACATCTTCATCAATGACATACATGGCAAGATCGACTACATCCTCAGCAAGTCTGCAGATGACACCAAGCTCAGTGGTGCAGTTGTCACACCAGAAAGATGGGATATCATTGAGAGTGACCTGGAAAAGCTGGAGAAGTGGGCCTGTGTGAACCTCATGAGGTTCAACAAGGCCAAGTGCGAGGTCCTAAAATTGAGTCGGGGCAATTTGCAGTTTCAATACAAGATGGGGGATGATGCGATTGAGAGCTGCCCTGCGAGAGGACTTGGGGGTGCTAATTGATGAGAATCTTAGCATGAGGTGGCAATGTGCACTCATGGCCCAGAAGGCCAACATTTTGATGCAGCCCAGGATACGAAGCATGGCCAGCAGGTCAAGGGAGGTGATTCTGCTCCCCTATTCTGCTCTTGTGAGACCTCACCTGGAGGATCGTGTCCAGCTCTGGAATCCCCAACATAAGAAGGATATGGAACTGTTGGAACAGGACCAGAGGAGGATTGCGAAGATGATCAGAGGGCTGGAGCACCTTCGCTATGAGAACAAGCTGAGAGAGTTGAGGCTGTTGAGAATAGCAAGTTGTAGGACACAAAGGTCTCCCTTAGATCTGAGTTCACAGACTGAATGTTGATGTGATATTAGGGCTAAGCAGTGGCTTTTAACCATGCAGAGGTCAGGGGATGAGGCAGAACCTCTTTGTAGAGATGTGAGATGTTCCTATTAATGGGATGTATCAGTGCTTATGCTGGGCCGCAGCATGTGCGGTCCTTACTTTATGTCATCTAGCTATTTTAGGCTGACCCTCTCAAGTTCAGGATAAATAAGGATAGTTCCAACAAATATAAAATAATTAGTATGTCCTCAGAACAAGCCTAATTTATATTGTTTTGTAAGTATACCTGCCTACTTTTATGTGTATATATACATAAAGTTGTAGGAAGTTGTAGATGCCCCCTCCCTGGACGTTCAAGGCAAGGTCGGATGGGGCCTTGAGCAGCCTCATCTAGTGGGAGATGTCCCTGCCCATGTCGGGGGCTTGGAACTAGATGATCTTTAAGGTCCCTTCCAACCCAAACCATTCTGTGATTCTATGATTCTACGATTAAGGTGTACTGCAGCAGGCCCTCCTCTACCTGCTTTCCTCAATCTTCTGCCATGTGACTTCAGAATGAGTATCTTCCCGAGTAAGATAAAATTTACTTATACTGAATGGTTGGACTCGATGATCCAGTGGGTCCTTTCCAACCTGGTGATTCTGTGAATTATTCCATGTCCCAGCTTTAAACTTGCCCCCCCTTGAACTTCCTCTTACTCTGACTTCATGTATTCAGCACCCCACCCACTTTCGTAGTTATGAAGGCTTAAAGCCTTACCTGCTGTTTGTCCCTGCCCTGTCACAAAAATTCACAATATACATAGCATCTCAGATTAAGTTGCATGACAGACATGTTCTAAACATAATAACTGGCAAGGATTTGACAGGAAAATAGATAGTGTATGCAATTTCAGTTTTCTTCTATAACAGAGACAACGTCAAAGATTATCACTGAAGGTGCTATCCTGTGTAAATTAAGAGTAGCTGATGGGACAGTATGAACTTTGATATCACACCATGTGCAAAAGATGCAATACGGAAAACACTAATTTAGAAGCTTAGTGTGTCATATTATTACCTACCACTGATGCTGTAATTTTGTCTTCCTTCCATAAGGTCAGTGCAAATGTACTATAGCTGATAAGAAAATGCAGACATCTCTGTTAATGAAACTTATCAGGCATGGATGAAGGATGAAAAAGCTAGAATCTATAGTCATAATTACCAACCAGTCCCCTGTTGAAAGTGGGTTTCATAGCAGTTGCTTTCTCATCTTCCTTTTCTCCATCTTTATTTTCTCTTTACCAGTTCTGACCTTTACTGACTTACTCAGGACCCTCTTTCTTCATTCTACTCCCAGGATCCTGGTGATGACTCTAGAACACAGATTTAGACCTTTATCTACAGAAGTACCGGTCTTGGCTGCTTCAGGTTTAAGACCTCATGGATGCTAAAGAAATTTATCAATGCACAGTTTCCATGGGACGCTTCAGCACACAGTCATCTATACTGCTTTGTACTTCTCATGCCAAGCATGCACTCATTAAGGCTTGATGCTTCTCTTGCAGGGAGCTTCTTTCAACCATCCTGTCAAACTGTTTGCAGAGCGTCTGGACATGATCAGTGGTGAACGTACACACAAGGAGCCAAAGAGGTCAGAAACTGGGCCTTTACCTCAAATCTCACGAAGACCTACAGATATGCCAGAAACACAAAAAGACTCACAAAGACCCCAGAGCAGGTCTGGACCAGACTTTATGGTTCAGAAGTCTCGTGGAGCTAAAAACACACTGAAAAAGGAGGAGTCTAGCGAATTACGGCAGAAAGAAAACAGATAAATACAGTGAAGAATCCATACATATTATGAAAGTCTCTATGCTTGAGTTACATGCCACTCAAACAAGCGACTTACAAAGTTGCAGATATATCAAAAGTGCATCTACAGAAAAAAGCATAAATATGAGGCTTAAAACACCTGGGCTGAAGGCAGGGTTTAAGTGATTAGCACCGATCCTGAAGAGAGAAGGCAAACGAGTTTCACATTACAAGGAACACCAGTAGACAAACTTCTACCTGTTAAATATGGCAGAGCTTACAACTTTAGTCAGCACAATATCAGGAAAAGTAAGGGCATGTGAACAAGCAAGCTCCAGGTGGTAGGATCAAAATACAACAGTCTGGTAAGCATTCAGATGAGGGATACTAGCAAGGACTACCTGAGGCCCTCAACAAAATGTGGTAGCACACCCTGGTAGGAAAATACAAGACTGAATAACCACGATCTGATGGGCCAAAGAAGTTTCATATCTTCTAGAGACAGTGCTTTGGAAAACTCAAGTCGGTCTTCACTCTGGCAGATGTTACTTGAGAAGTACATAACTTCGTAGAGCATAACGAAAATAGCTGTGGTGTTCGCTGTAAGACAGTAGAGTTAATTTAGAAAAGCTCTTTCCGCAATAAACATTTGCACATCTTCCGATACTTCTTTACTCTGCAGAATACAAGCTCTTCTTTTGGATCTCCCATAAGATTTTTTCAAAACATTAATGTAACAGTACACCACCTCAGTCCACAGCCTGTTAAACACTCACAAAACACACGTGAAATCTCATGAGAAAGTGGAGAAGAGAGCAAAAAGGTTCTTAAATGTGTGTGCTTCAGTTATGGCAAGCGTAATTCCCAATTTAAGGGTCAGGATTGCTTCTGAAGATGTTGCTAACAGTGTTAAGCAGGTGGCTGATCTACAACTACAAAAAAGTTACAGTAGGTTATTTTTTTGTGTAGTGATTTGTTCTTTCTTTCCAGATTATGTAATTGAACAGAAAAATACCACACAACTCTTCCTTCGAAACCATCAGCAAAACACGTATTCTGCATCAATAAAGTCTTCTACCTTCCATGCTAGACAGTGGCCCCAACAGCTACAGCTGCGCAAAAATGTTTTTTCCTGTCCCACAAGAACTAGGAAGATTTTTTAAAAAATCTATTCAGGTTGCTTAAAAGATTTAATACTAAACTTCATGGCTTTGAAATGTTTTTAATGGTAATTAGCTTAACTTCCTAAAGGAAAGGTCATTTTTAAACGAAAAAAGCACTATTTTTAAATCTTCAAAAGGTCAAAGTGGATGCATTGCAAATTTGGAAAAAGTTTCCACTCCCCAAAAAACACTTGTCTTGAAAAATTAATCAAAACTAACTTGTGATGTGAACTCATTCTGTCTTTATGAATCCACTTGCTCTGAAAAATATTGTTTTCATGGAAATATTAATGACTACCTCTATGGTGCCACTAGTAGTACAGTACATACTGTAATATCTAATGGAGCTAGAGTCAACAGTTTCAATGGGCTATGCTTTGTTGACACAGGAAAAAAAAAAAGGGAGAAGATACTGGAAAATAAAAATGGGTTTGCTAAATTGGCCTCTCCTGATAAACTGAAAAAGTTACTTTCACAGAAATCAATTGAAAAACCTCTTTAAAAGTACTATGTATGTGAGACATTGGACTGCCTCTATACTAATTTGGTTGCTTGAAACTCATTTTAAAACATAGACATGAAGTTTGACTAAGATGATGAAGCAAATCATCAGAGCAAGAACAAGGTAATCTTGAAGCCCAAAACATCTCTTACATTGAATGAAGTCAAGAAAACAAAGTGTGAGCACTATTAAATTGTGAGCTCATTAAATTGAATTAAAACATCAGTAAGGGAACCTTACATTTGAAATGAAAGATGACACAGCTGAGCTGAAGATCATACTGAGAAAGGGAAAGCATTCTGTTATTACAGGAACTCAAGAGGAGTCAACTCACCTTCAACCTCATCTAATTTTGCCATCAGGTAGCCATGGAACAATTCCTGCTCCATCAATAGTCACTCTGCCATGACAAAACAGTCCCGATCCCTCAAGAATGAGACTACCCGTTAATAGTCTTGCTCTAAATAATCAAAATTAAGTAGCTAAAGATACAGGCTTAAAACTCAAGAGCTAAGTTATTGCACTGCCCCTGTGATCCTGCCAGCCAATTTTTAATTTGAAAGAAACTTTTCAGCTTATATGATGAGGGAGTATTATGGAAGATGGAGAGTGGGAGACAGGGTACCAGGCTGTGGATGCACATGCCGAAATACCGTTCTTGGTGGCACCCTGATTGCAAGATGGAAGGAAGATAACTAGGTACAAGATACAGAGTGTGAAATCATATGCCGATGCTGAAAGGCTGAGAGAATTCCAGGGCAAAACCACACTGTTGCTTTTGGCGGCACCAAGATCTCAGATGTATGACAAGAAAGGCAGCTTTCCTTTTCTAAGCATTTTGCAACATTCGATTAACCACATTCTCTTGCAATGCACAATCACTGCAAATGATGCTGATTATTTTTCTTTTCTTGGATTGCTGCTTAACATGATCACAGTAAAACTCTCAAGGCTAAAAGCTAGCTCCGCTTATGATAAAATGTGAATAAAATCTGACAAAGAGATAAGAACTCTTTTCTTAAGACTTCCCTAAAAGGCTGAGGAATCTAAACAAAGGGGTCTTGATTATTAGCTCAGGACAACCTATCATCACTGCTACATGGACAAATTGCACTGCATGCCAGAGCACTCTGAAGACACAATAATTTATCAGTCAGAATGCAGAAGATTGTACAGTGTGTGGTGACTTTCTAGATCACATTTCCTCCCCTCAGGTCCTCCATTTCTGTCTTAAAGAGACATTGCAATGCAGAGTAAGGCTAAAATGGAGTTTGAGGGGGAAAGCAAAGAGAGGCATCACATGGAAAAGTACCTAATTCTGAGCACCAAACTTAGAAGCCTGAATTAAGTCTCCTTTTACATCCCCTAGAAAACAGAGGGGCTCTGCTAGATGGTAACTCAAGGAAGAGTTGAAGTGGCCTGTGAATCACACTCTCCTAACATGCACACACCACCTCTTTCCATCTACTATTCCAAGAGACTAACCTGTGAACTTGGGTACCCCAATAAGGTAGGTGATGTGAATAAATAGCCTCTTATGTGTGTCAAATTTGGGACAACTGGAGAGGACTTGTACAAATAAATACAGAAACAGGAAGAAGTCTCGTGGCATCAGTTAAAGGCATAAGCTAAGAGTATTCAGATTTCTTAATTTTTCCACTATTAACAATTTAGAATGGGAAGGCAGCACAACAGGAAAGTCAAAGGAACAGATCTCAAGGGGGCACACTTCAGTAATCCGGGAGGATTGTCAGAAAAGAACTCCAAGGGATGGTCTCAGGAAAGAAGCATTAAGAAGAGATAGAAGCTCTGAACTGAAATAACTCTTATGGCCTTACGTGCCAGCTGCTTCACTGTGGAGAAAAGACAAGTCACACAGTAAGCCTGACTAGACTGTGAGCTCTTCATTGACCTGAAGTGTGAAAAGGAAGCAAACCAGCAGTGAAAACCAAGTCAGACCAAGCAAAAGTACAAAAGCTTGAGATTACATTAAAGCAGTGTCATTCACTAAGAGCGTCCAGAGTACAAAGTTAGATACAACCAACAAGAAACATCAAGAAATCATTCAATAAAGACATTAACAATAAAGGCAGGCTCAAGAGTACTCTGCTATGAAAATCATTGATGCATGATGTCAAAAAGGTCGAGTTGATAATGTTTTTCTATATGTTGATAATCACAAAAGATAAGCTTTCATCAGACAGCTATCATATCTAATTCCAGTCACAAAAAAGCAAGATCTAAGTCTCTGAACAGAAAAAAATCTCCACAGATTAATAGGGAACAAATTTAATTGTTTTCAAATCATCAAGACCTAATGAACTTCATCCCAGCCTAAACCTAAAGGTGTGGCTGATGAAATCTAGAGCTTTTAGCAGTTATTTTGAGGACTCATTAAGACTGGGTAAGGCAAAAGACATCACCTTTAAAAAAAAACCAAAACACAGAGAAAGGTAAAAGACACGAAAGAAGAAGCAAGGGAATTAGAAGCAGTCAATTTAACTTAAATTTCTGGAACAAATTATGAAACATTTGTAACTATATGAAAGGTAATTACTAATATCCAGCAGGAATTGGTTGTGAAAAAAAAAATCATGTCACATCAATCTAGTTTCTTTCTAGGACCTGGTAACAGACCTTGTGAAGAAAAAGAGGAAAGATTCAATTTGTATAACGTGACTTTGGTATTGCATGGAATGAGTTCTTATGTGCCATAAATGTAGAAAACAAGACTTACAGGAAAAGAAAAGTGTAAAGAGATAGGAACACTATTTTAGAGATTACATTCCAATTCATAAGGAGTATTTATTGGTCACTGAAAGTGAAATATTGATCTAGATAATAAAAGCTATCATGCAATATTATCCTTCTGTTCTACTGAAAAGCTTCAGGTCTAGGTGTTCAGTTCTGGATACCACACAGGGACTGAGTAAAAGAAGTCAAAGAAGAGCAATGAAAACTATGGGAAAACTCAGAAACACAACCTACAAAGGCCTATCAAAGGCACTAGCTCAGATAATGGATTCTAAGTATCTTCCATGTAAAAAGTCTCCAAATAGTAACAAGTTCACCCTTGCAATTAAGGCACAGAAAAGTAGTAGCCATCCCCATTTATTTAATATTTGAAGATCAATTCTAAGCTTATCTACAGTGGAAAATTAATCTTTTGTGTTACATGTGTTTAAATCAATCAACCCAAAATGACAATGCACTGTCTTGACAGTGTACAATTTTACACTAAATATGTATGCGTAAATATATACACACATAAAAGCAAGCATGTATACTTACAAAACAATGTAAGTTAGTATGTCCTCAGAACAAGCCTAATTATTTTATATTTGTTAGAACTATCCTTTATTTATCCTGAACTTGAGAGGGTCAGCCTAAAATAGCTAGATGACATAAAGTAAGGACCGCACATGCTGCGGCCCAGCATAAGCACTGATGCATCCCATTAATAGGAACATCTCACATCTCTACAAAGAGGTTCTGCCTCATCCCCTGACCTCTGCATGGTTAAAAGCCACTGCTTAGCCCTAATATCACATCAACATTCAGTCTGTGAACTCAGATCTAAGGGAGACCTTTGTGCCCTACAACTTGCTATTCTATCAACATATCCTACAACCCTACTCACTCATTCCTTAGTCTTCAGATAGAATGACTCATAGAATCGTAGAATCATAGAATCACAGAATGGTTTGGGTTGGAAGGAATCTTAAAGACCATCTGGTTGCAACCCCCCTGACATGGGCAGGAACACCTTCCGCTAGATCAGGCTGCTCAAGGCCCCATCCAACCTGGCTTTGCACACCTCCAGGGATGGGGCATCCACAACTTCCCTGGGCAACCTGTGCCAGTGTTCCACCACTCTCATTGAGAAGAATTTCTTCCTAATATTGAATCCAATCTTCCCCCTTCTGATCTAAAACCATTCCCCCTCAACCCATCACTACCTGACCTTGTAAGAAGTCCCTCCCCAGCTTTCTTGTAGGCTCCTTCATGTACTGGAAGGCTGCTATAAGATCCCCCTTGAGCCTTCACTTCTCCAGGCTGAACAGCCCCAACTCTCTCAGCCTATCCTGATAGCAGAGGTGCTCCAGGCCTCTGATCATCTTCGCAATCCTCCTCTGGCCCTGTTCCAACAGTTCCATATTCTCATATTGGGGATTCCAGAACTGGACACAATACTCCAGGTGGGATCTCATAAGAGTGGAGTAGAGGGTGATGTTGTGGAGAACCATGTCAAAGGTTTTACAGAAGTCCAGATAGATCATATCCATTGCTTTTCCAATGTCTACTGATGTGGTTACCCCATCACAGAGAGCCACTAAGTTGGTCAGGCAGGACTTGCCCTTGCTGATGCCATGCTGTCTGTCTCAAATCACCTCTTTGTCCTTCTTGTGCTTTAGCACAGCTTCTAGGAGGATCTGTTCCATGATCTTTCAGGGCACAGAGGTGAGGCTGACAGGCCAGTAGATCCCAGTCATCTTTTCTACCCTTTTTAAAAATGGGCACAGTGTTACCCTTCTTTCAGTCACCAGGGACTTCTGCTGACTGCCATGACTTTTCAGTTATCATGGAGAGTGACCTGGCAACCACATCAGCCAACTCCCTGAGGACTCTGGGATGCATTTCATCAGGTGCCATAGACCTATATATACATTCAGATTTCTCGGGTGGTCACAAACCTGATCTTCCCCGTAATCTTTTCAATTAGATACATCCAGTGGGGTTTATATTCCTAAATTCTCCGTTAACATTTATTAAATAAAAATAAAAAAAATACACACTTGGATGGTTCCCCTCCTCTCAATAACTACAGCTGGGATGTGTTGAAGTGCTGTAAGATGTGCCCTTTGTGTTGAAAGCTTGACAGTGCCTGCCCTTTCAAACAGCATGTTGTCCACTGGAGGATTTCTGTCTCAGACAATTCCACTAAAGCCCAGAGCTGCCCTGTGAAGGGCAGGAGAAACTTTAAGGGATCACGGTCATACTTCAAGATGCCAAGGCCTGCCTTCTGAGCTACATTATGGCAATCTACACTTTCAACCGTGGCTGGACTTTCACGATACCCCTTCCTCTCCCCCTATAATATAGTCAGACTTCCAGATAGAAAACCTTCCCTCTTTCACGCCCTCAGCTAATACTAAAGCTAAAACACTCACTGTTTGCAGGAATGACAGCTCAGATAATTTCCTGCTATGCTGGCTCCAGCCCAGCTCTTCACCCCATCTCTGCCTGCACACCCTTCCTTTTACCACCAGAGCAGCTGCAGAGTTGTGCCACCCCTAATTATTCCCAGCAGTGCCAAGCCGGAGGCACCGCTGTCACGGAGGATGGCAGCAGAGTGCAGAGCATGACAACAGCAGCAGCAGGTGGGCAGAGCAGAAAAGGCCAGATTACTGTCTGTGCGATTACTGTCATTTATCTCAACTCAGGCAGAAGGCAGAGCATGCTCTGCCTTTGCTTGTTCTTTCCCTCTGTTGCTACAGAGCAATTCCTGAAAACACTGTACAGGGGTGTTACACACTTGTTAAGCATTGTTTTAAGCACTGAAAACCACCGCAGTCAGAGCAAGTAATTGCCCCTTCCAACAGGCAAAGGTTTCTCTTGAACACAAATGCTACAGGAAAATAAACAGAGAAGCTTCCAACATCAAGATCAACTTGAAAAGCTGTTGGATTTTTACAAGTGGATATATTTCTGTCTTTCAATGTATTGCCAAAGCAACATTTGAAATGTAAATGAGAACTTTATCCCTGCTGGGAAAGTAGCAGGAAAGCCGCTCCACTGCAGTGCAGCGGGGCCAGTGCACAGGTGAGAAAGGAAGCACTCCCCTCTAATGCTGGGATCACTCTAAAACGTAGTCTTACATCTGGTACCCATCTTTTCTAATTCTTCTCTCTTTTCTCCCTGATATTTAACAGGGCAATATCTGTCTTAGCTAAGTGTTTTCAATTCTGGCTGTCAAATTGCTAAATGAAATCCATATATTTAAAAGCATACGGATTTATGTATCAATGCTTTATACAAAAACGTCATTTCTGAATCTTAAAGCAGATTTTCTAAATTTAGCCAGAAAGCTTAATACCTTAACAAATATATTCATTACAACACAAACTTTTGTCCTCCAAAACTGGGTCCAAACTTTGCACCTTGGCTTCATCATTAAGTTAAGAGACAAAATAAGACAGCTAAAGCCTGTGTCCATATGAAATATAAATCTATTTTGAGATCCAAAAAAATCCTCTAGGCCCTGATTTTCATTCCATTAGTCTTTAACTAGAAGAGAAATTAGGAAAAGTTGTAACTGGGTGGAGGGGACTTTTTTCCTTCCACATTAAGGGAGCAGAAAACTCTGCTTAAGAAAACCCCACTGAATAAATCTACATGCCTCTGGAGGTTTTTTTTTTTTCCATCAGTCCATCAGATAGAGAGAAAGGAAGAATAAATGCATCTTAGAGACACCAGCGTGAATCCAAAACAATACCTATGAAAAATGTGGGGACACTTTAAATGAATTGTAACAGCCATTTGTCTACCACTTGCCTAATATTTTCAGAGATGCCAGCTTTATATGAAGACAGTCTACTCATCATAGAAAGCAAACCTTATTTATTTCTGCAGTTTGTAGTATGTGCTGCTTTAAAAACAGGCAGTCAGGAAAGTCCACGTTAAGACCGTCTGTTACAAAGGAAGTTTCTGGTGGACAAAACATTCAGAAATCATTATTAACATGAATTAAGCATTGGCCATTTTCAGTCAATGGTGTAACTAAAGGCTTCACCTTGCATCACGTACACCCGCTGCTAAACAACTATCTTGTGGCTGCATGTGCTACTTTGTCCTTAGAGCACACAAAAGCTCTGAAAAGGTCAACACAGAGTTTTCCATCTGTTCTGGGATTAGAAAATATTTCCTTTATTCCTACCCACCAGTCTTCTTCACCAGCCCACCCTCACAGCCCTTACAATTTCAATGTAAAAAAGTAATGAGTGTATGAAAGCTCATTTGAAGAAGGTTTAAGCACCAAATTGCCAGAGTTACACTTCTTTATTTGCAGCTCCAGGAACTCATCCGTGCTTTGCAGCAACAGGGCCTGACCATCACCAGTAAGACTTTTTGAGACAGAGGGAGCAACGGAGGTTAGGTGTCCTGAAACTGCACTCTCCTGTGCTCTGCTTTGCCAAGCAGTTCTTGGGCCAGAACAGCAAGGAGGCAGCTTCTTGTAGCCCCAAATTTCATGGCTATAGAGGAACAATTCTAACACTAATAACTGTGCCTAAAGGTATATCCTTGCTTAGCTCCGACAGGAATGAGCAAGCACGAGCAAAAAATCCCATACAAGCATACACTGCAGCCTGCACAGCTGGACCAGAAAGGTAAAAAATACTGCTTGCTCCACCTCCCCAAGTAAGTAGCCTGGCACTTACACGATGAGTGAGTTGAGGAAGAAAGTGTAAACATGGAGCATTATTTCCCAGCGCTCCAGTTTGTACCTACTCTCTGACCTGCGTGAAGGACACCCTCAGCTCCTCCGAGCTAGGCTGCCTACTGCACAGAAACAGCAGGAAAATGCTCTACCAGTGACATACCACAGATAAAATGAGAGCTGAAGCCACCAGCAAGAGGGAAGACTGATGGACAGGAGAAAGAGCTGCATGGTGGGGAGGTTAAGGGCAGGCTCCAAGGCACGAGCTGACTGTGGCTGAAGCCAGCATTTAGCCAAAGCAGCTTGACTAAACGTGAAGCATAAGGAGAACCAAAAACACAGCCCCATCTTATTGTAGGTTTAGCAAAGAAAAACACCCAGAGTAACAAACTGCAAAGGTATCTCAAGAAGTATGCATAACCACGGCTTTCCAGCTCCAATGACTGCTCACCAGGAGGGGAAGGGGGAGATTTTGCCCAGCTGCGGGGCACCCAGGGGAGCCCTGCCGCTCAATGAACCCACCAGGCAGCGCCATTTCCACTCACCCATTACTGTTAGCCCCTGCCATTGGCCTGATTAGCAATAATTAAGAGACTGATTAATTTTAAAGCAGGGGTAAAAACCCCAACACAATGAACCCAACACCTCTCTGGTAACGTATCTGCCTCCTCCTCAGCATATTAACTCCAGATACCACAAACTGCTGCTTTCAGTCTGCATAAGATAAAAGGTGCGACAAGCCGACCTGAGGTTGCCATGGCGACAAAAATCTTTTGCAGTGCCATGGTAACTGAGTCCGGGATGTGCTATGAAAAGCTGACTGCACACCCTAGTTGAGCTTTTTCATATTTTTAAATCAATTAACTGAGAGTTCAGTTAAATTAGTTTCTGTTTAAAGTAAGGCACTGTCAAAATGTAAGATACATTAGTCAGTATCTTTTTTTTCTTAGCAAAACAGAAGAAAACAAAACCTTAGGGATATTACCATGGTCCATTTGATTGTTTTTGAAAATCAAAAGCTTTATCTTTTCACATAAGAAATTCAAGTTTTATGTATTTCTTCTGAATTAGAAGAAGGAAAGGGTTGAGCAGTTCTAAACCAGCTTCCCTTAGGGCACGATGCTCTACTCCTTGCACGTCAAAATCTCTGACATCAGTGGAAGCTTTGCATGGACAAGAAGTAAGCTTCTAGAGGAGCATAAATATAGTTTCAGTAAAATATTTAAGATAAACATCATAAAGCTGTGACAGCAACAGGACATGAGACAGGAAGCATCAGTCACATGCACAACCAGGTCAGTGAGACTGGAAATTCTCAGTCAGACCTTTGGCTTCCCTGTGACTGTTTCCTCACTTTAGAGAGCAGTGATTCTTCCCTCTACTTACAGTGCCTTGCAGTATCACGGGACTGAAAACTCGCAGATATCATCAGTAGGCACTTTATTTTTTTTTTCCTTACTCCCAACCCCATTTTGAGCACATGCAGCACAAATATGTGCTCCTTACTGTGAAACTTGATATCCAGAGTTTTCTGCATATGAAGTTACTATTGTAAACCAGGAGTTTCCAAGACGCTGCTCCATCCTCTCATGACAAATTTGTGGTGTGTAGGTGCTGTTGCTCCAGGTTACTGAGCAAAGCATATAGCAAGGCTTAATCTTTCCCACATGACTAGGAAATAATAGAAGTGGACAGGCTCAGAAGAAGTAACAAACCTACAATAAAACACTCTCCAGGGTGATGCTGAAGAGGTTAAGCAACACCTGGGGGAATATCTATCAGTGCCACATACACTGTTTGCAACCATGTCTCCGAAAGCCGAGGTGAAGAAAATTCATCGTTCATGTTTCTGTGCTTCCTAGAGTGCTTTCCAGAAAAGTCTGCTAATTCAGAAACTTGGTTTGAATCCAATTCATGTATTTAGGGGGTCGGAAATCTAGCCCTCAAAACTGAGAATAGTTATGAAGAAATAAAGAACATGTCATTCATTTCAGGGATGTAGGTGGCAGAGCTCTCTTACTGAAATTGTGTAAAAGACTGTCCTCATTTGACCCAGTTGTAAATGCATACCTGGTCGTTCGTACTGTGAACTAAAAACCGGGCAGGTACAGAAGCAGTTATACATCACTACAGGTAATGAGAGAGGTGAATGCAATCTTGCCTCACTTTGAGGCTTGCTTTTTACTTGTTTGCCTGTGCCTCAAACTCATTTTTACCTTTGCAAAAGCTTCAGAATAAAACGTCCCTGGAACAGAGCAGTAAATATTGCACAGACACTCTATGTTCCCAGTAAGCATCATGAGAGAGGCCTGGCAGAAGGATGGTTCGGGAAGTTTTGATGCAAAAACTGCCATTGCTAATAAACAGCCTGTAATAACTAAGAACATTTTCTCTGAGTTTAAAGTGAGTTTCTGGACTATTGTATCAGAAGATGCACTGGATAAGTCTTAAAAAAAAAACCAACAACCAAGCACCCCCTGCAGCCTGCCTTGTTCAGAAGACAATTGCTCTCTTAGTTTAGTTATTCTGCAATTAAAACAAAAAAAAAAATCCCAAAGCATTAAGTACACAGGTTATTTTGTTAGAATTACTGCAAGGCACACTCAGTATCACAAAAAGACATACAAAGAGAGAAAGGGACCTCTTGTGCGATAAATACACAAGGCTGCTACTACAGTAAACATGTTGCAATCACCATGGAAATACACCCCTAAAGTTTTTGACAGGTATTTAAACAACAAGCCAAGAGCCTGGGCAAAACAGTACACACTACAATTCATATGTCTTTCTTCCCAAAACCAGGGAATATTTGTTAGCAGATAAATATTACGGACATTGAATAGAAAAAACAGGTGAGTAAAAAGTACCAAAGAAGTAGAAAGAAGATATTTTGATGACAGCTACTGGAGAACACAGCAATTGGCTGATCAGCAGCAGGAATCCATCTCAGAGTTTTTCAAGAGATGCTAAAAATACTCATGAGTATAAGATGCCAAACCAGCTAGCTAGTTGAGAAGCAAGAACAAAAGAGGAAAAATCGCATGTTACAGAGGCAACTTATGAAGAAGACAGCAGAAAAAGCAAACTGAGAATGCATCTCCAGCTGATATTCTGTTCTGCCTTATACTTGCCGCACAATTTATTTAGAAAAGGTCTTCTAAATGCCTCCCTGAAAGCAAAATTATGGAATAGGCATTTAGTGTTAGAACAGACTCGTCAAAGGGGTTCCACTTTGCAGACAAGTGGTATAGAATCATAGAATCATACAATCACTAGGTTGGAAGGGACCCACTGGGTCACCGAGTCCAACCATTCCTAACATTCCCTAAACCATGCCTCTCAGCACCTCATCCACCTGTCCCTTAAACACCTCCAGGGAAGGTGTTTAACCACAAGGCCTGAACACATGTAAATGTAGTCTTATCTCAAGGATTTGTTCACTGTTACTCCAGGGACAACTTTTACTGCTTATCCTCTGTTATGTGCAACTACATCCTCAGTTCCACAAAAAGAGTAAGTTCTCATTCTGGGCAGATTTCCTTTTAACTGTCTGGGATGCTAGTTAAGTTTGTCTTAAACCAAATGATTAATAAGAGATTTAAACATGTCAAACTGAAGTACAGATTAAAATATTGGCTAGGAGGAGGGATCTGTGCTTCACTAATGAACCTACAGAAACCAAGTCTTAATTTTTTTTTACCATAGATTATATTTCTTGAGATTCAGAATTAAATAACAGACGGAGACAGATGAAGCATGCCTGTCCCTGAAAATAGCTACCCATTCTTCTTCATCATATTATAAAATCAAACATATTCTTCTGAAAATATCCTGCGTCCTGAATTGCTGTAGCTATGTGGGGAATTGCTGGCAAGTTCTTTGTGTACTATGAATGTTCTAGAAGTGGTAGCTTTCTAAATGTAAGAGAAATGACCAACATGGAGATAATAACAATAAAAAAATTCACAACTCCATTTCCTCATCTCCTGACTAACTATGATGTTAATTGATGGTTAGGAGTAGCTGGATGAAAATATGCATACATTTAATTTTAAAGAATTTAAAGGTGCAGGTAATTTCTTCATTCTCATCTAAAACAAATCTCAAAACTTCCCCAACTATTTTTTCCATCAATCAGAAGCTCCACATTTATGCTACTTGCAACTTTCTACATTCTCGTACAAATCCTCAAAATACCATGAAGAACACGACTGTCAAAACAATCAAGCCTCCTTACAAAGAGGTGATTCCCCAAGTTATTACAGGGAAGTGTGTCCCCTTGAGATTTCAAGCACAGTGCTAGAGCAAGAGGTTGTAATTACAGTTGCCTCCGATAGGATGCTACTACCATTCAGCTTTTCAGCAAAATAAATGCAGCTACAGTCTGCCACCATTTACATCTGAAATCCAACTGACAACCAAGAGCTGGGTCAGGTATGATAAAGAGTAGATTTTCCTTTGTAACTTTTAGTCAAACTAACTGACTTTACTGCTGTTTTCTTTCCAGCTACCCTGACATTTTACCTGTTTACACCAAACACACGTTAGTTAAGAGGTGAATCAGCAGCAAAAGGGCAACTGGCAGACCCTGTATTATGCATTAGCAATCCCTACCACCACCTTAAGCAAGCAAATGAGCAATATCACCTATAAGAAAAGACATGACAGAGGTTGATGGGTGGGGGGAGGGCAGATTCCCCCCCTTCTTCTGTGATGGAAAAATCGAAAGAATGCTTCACCAACTGAAATCCCAGTAAAGGGGAGAAAACTTTCTTCAAGGTCTGTTTGGTGAAAAAAACAAATGTACCTCCAGCTACATTACTATGGAAAAATTGTCATCCTGAGCTGCTCCCTTCAGAGCCAGCTGGAAATTAATCATGGGCAAACTGCAAATACCTTGAAGACTCAGACAGGCATTCAGAATGTCTGATACTTATCATAATCTCTTGAGTCTGCAGAATAGTCTTTATTAAGGTTTCTTGATGCTTCTGCACAAAGCACAGAGATATGAAAAATTAAGACAAAAAAAGTGGCCAAACATTTTTGAATTACAAAGAGAACTTCATCTGAGTTTTGTGGGAGGACTGCAGTTACCTCTTATTTTATCTAAACTGGCTTATATATACTAACCAGTTTTCATGGCTGGACTGTGTGGAACTCTTTCTAATCCTTTAAGCTACGTACGCTACTTTAATCAGAGTCTAATCTGATGTCTCAAAACTCTGAAGTACTGTTCTTAGATATAGAAGTTATAAACAAAAAAGGTGCATAATTTTGTGTGTACTGGCAGAGCAATTTCATTGATTTGGGAAAAGGCAGGGCAAAATAGTCACAATCATTAGCTTTTTTCCCCCCTTTTATCTTGGAATAAAAGTCTAGGGAAAAAATAAGTCTTACAGCAGTGAATCAAGAGAAAGAATCACTGCTGTGTGCAACATATTACTACATCTGTTTATAAGAAAAAAGAGAAATAGACTTCTACAGGCTACAGATCTGTGCAGAGAGACATGGAAGTGAATATAATAGAAACCATTCTTACTGCACCATTTACATACTATTAATAAATTTCACTCACTAGACTATATTCAAAACATTACTCAAGCAAAATAAGCTTCATAGAATCATATGACATAGGCATATTTTTCCATGGCTTATTGAAACTGTAACAGTACTCATGGATCTGAGAAGTGAGAAAATATTATGCAAATTATGAGAGAATAAGGATTTTTCTGAAATTTTGGTTAAGCGATGAAAAAAATTCTCCAAAGCTGATATATCAGTCTCTTTGAAAGAGATATTAATGTACACATTCCTAAGGGAATTCTGTATTATGAAGTGGATTTTCAAACCAGAGCTGGTGCAATGACGTATGTTGACAGAGGAAGAAAAAAAGATAGGGAATTGAAGCAGAGAAGTGCTATCCTACAAGGCCCAATCACCTTCTCCTAAGAAAGTTTTCATATAAAAAATTTCAATAATCTATTTTTTGTTCCCCACAATAGAAAGAAAAGAATAGCTCTGCGGAAAACAGATTTTCTATTACTATTATTATTTACTTATTTGTAAAGACAATTCCTCTATCAATACACAGTGAAAGAGGAACTAATTGTATGTGAAGCCACAAAAAGCTTACATATAAGCAATATTTAACTCCTTGCACTGGCCCAGCATTAAATATACTTGCTCATCTAATTTGGTATTTTCTTTGCACCCTCCATTTATTTCTTGTGAACTATCTGCTCATCTTATCTGAAAATAACTTGTCTTTGAAAAGTGGTTTATTGCTTTTTTTTTGGTAAAACAAACCAAAACCACAGCCAAAAAAACCCCACCAGAATACAACTCAGCCATCTTCAGAAACAACCAAAAGGTTTTAAATTATTCTTAATCAAGAAACTGCCCCAAATGACAGACTTTTACATGGAAAAGCCAGAAGCGTGAAGGAAAAAAATATCTGAAATACAGACAATGTAGTCTTCCGTGTAGAGTGAAGTGTTGCAGGTACATCCCAAATCCTCAGTTTATCACTATTTCAGAAACAAGTAAAAATTTTCTTTTTAGAGTCTAAAATGTCCTTTTTGAAGCAATAGTCCTGATAATGGCAGAAGTTTAAAAGAGAGAAATTCTAGGAAACCAGAAAGCCAAATACTTTAAAACTGAAACTCATCTTTGAAGACACGATTTTCCTTTAGCATGATAGATAGTACCATTTCTGATATGTAAAAAAAAAAAAAAACCCAAACAAAAAACCCAATCTGTGTGGTAGCACTGTGCTGCTATTGGGCATTTTCCTCAAATGATCATAGAGTTGCTTCATTTAGAACTTATCTTTTCTGAATCATGTGATAAATTAAAAGACTATGCTCACTCTGGCCAATTACAGAAGCAGAAAGAGAAAAAGCAGGCTGCAATACCACTGAAATACTTTAAAAATAACGGTACAGGTTTTCCTCACATTGATTTAACATGAGAAGCTCAGTAAAGTTACTGTAAAATGGACAACAAAGCTGGCTCTATTTGACTAGCAAAATGAAGATAAACATCTTGATACTAAATGCCTTTACTGAGAAAAGAATGACCAGACTCTGTTTCCAAGCACCAGGAGAAGTTTATGAAAAACAGCAGGGAAAAAACCCCAAAGAATCTCTGACTGCAAGCCAGTATGAGTTTGTGTGACAAAAGTTTAAGAGTTTTTAGCTCCTTGAATAGTTAATGGTCCAGTGTCCCAACTTTGTGGGTGTTTTTCATGTTACTGAGGCAGCTTGCAGTTGATTGAAAAGTTAAAAAAATTCAGGTTCCATAAGGAAGATGAAAAATCATGCAAATAAAATATTTTGACACCAACTCTATCAAAAATGGCAGAGTCAGAGCTTGACTGCAAGGCAGATTGAAGAAAAATACCAATCTCTGGTCATTTTGACGAAGGATTGCTAAACTAGGTTTTCCTTAGAGGACACAGCTGCTCTACATAGAACAATTAAGAATAGTTTTGTCTCTTCCCTACAGTTGTAGAATTTGAGCTCCATGAGATTATCTAAGAATAACTAACAGCAAAATTTGGTTCTTGTAGTTTTTATTTCAGCTGTCTGTACTCAAAAGGCAGATCCAATTATAAATTCACATCCATTTCTACTTTTGTTGTACAGGAAGTCCAAAAAGAAAAAAAACCCTACGCAACAAAAATCTTTATTGTATTTGAAGTATGTGAAAACAGATGCCCCAGACAGTTGAGAAATGAGCAACTCCTGCATTGTTCAGGAAAATTTAATTATAAACAACCCAAAGACCCATTTAAGCCACATGTTTTGATTTTAAAAAAACAGAGTAGAAGAACAGATACATTCTTCTTGTTACCTTCTTGCCTCCATATCTATGGAAATAAGATTACCATCTCAGGACTAGACTTGATCAGAATTCTCATAATTACATTCAAACCTCATAAATCAAGAGTCTTTTTCTGTGTTTGGTGGGTTGGTTTGATTTTTTTTTTCCCATTTAAATTTATAGGGTTATTGTCTCAATAGTATCCACTCCACCATAAAATAATGTTTTAAAAATAAATGCCACTAAATGGCTTTCTCTCCCTAGTCCTCTTTACTATGAATCCAATCAGCTAGAAAATCCTATATAAAGCAGCACTGGCTTTGGATTACTTTCCGTCTCTTTCCTCCTGTCTCCTCTGATCAGTTACATTTTATTGAAAAAGCATACAATCGGCATTAGAGAAACAGCACAAACAGGAGGGGAGATTTGAAGGCCTGTTATATCATTAGGCCTTCTGCATTTACAACATGAGTTTTACTGACTTGCATACTCATAGAAAGGCCAAGAAAAAGTGATTTTTTTTTTTAGCTTCCAGCTTTCATTCGCTATTTAGTGGCTTTTGTTTTTAATGATTAAGCATTCGCGTAATCTAATCTAACTTTCTATAAAGGAATAGCCCTCTTCTATACAGGACAATCCCTGACCAGTTCTCCTGGACCAGGAGCATGCAATGTCTAGCCTTACTAATAAGTAGAATAAAGGATTCAAAAAATAATATACCTCATTATCTCATTTGATTATAAGGAGATAGTGACAACCAGAAGTCTATGCTAAGGGTGGAAGACAAAATCGAACATATGGTTCACAAAAAACTGAAATGGAACTAATTTATACCAGGTAGCAACCTCAGAACTGGAGAAGCCAAACAGAAAAATATGATTGCTTTTGCTCCCTAGATTGAGTGGGAACCAAAGCAGGAACAGCTTGGAAAGGTCCAGGCTTTAGGCTCCCTGTGAACTGAATGAAAGCAAACACATACATGTATCTCACTCTCTACCCTAGTGTTCCTGAACCTACAAATCAAGATACAAATAGAGTATCTTGATTTCTTATGCCTGCATACTGGTTTGTATGGCAGTATACACACCTGACAAAACAGTTTACCACGTTGAACAGGTACTATAAAAGCATAAAAGAAAGAGGAATTCTTGGCTATTGTAATGATCTGCACTGTCTGGAACACACGCCTATAAACCAAGAGGAGAGATAACTAAATCTGCTGTTGGAAATCACTGGAACTTCCCCAACATTCGGGGCATACAGGACTTGCCAGGTTTCTAGAACAAACAGATTTTCAGCTCCCTTAGCCAAATTTTTAAAGCTATGGAGAGGACTGAAAATATTGGCTAATAGAGCCAATTGAGATTTCCAGACACAACTAACCAAGTAAGGCATGCATCTTCCAGGCCATAACCTGGTTAGATGCTTTAGAAAAATCTCATTAGACACATATCTGCATCTTCAGGTACCTGTATGTTTTGAAACACTGGTCTCTCTTCTCTTACAATTCAACCTTTTATCTACTTGTTGCTTATTCTTGCTTACATTTAGGCTTTGGCAACAAGAAGCAGTAGGCTTTTGACCTTGCAAAAGGGATCCTAGAAAGCTATTTTACAGTGCTTTTTAAAGGAGGGGCTAAGCACAGAATAATACTACTTGAAAAAATACACTGAATAGCACTTTTTTTTCTGTTTAACCAGCACAGCCATAGATTACAGGGAGTTTGGTTTCATTATATAACAACCCATCATTGTTCCCTAATACATTATCTCATCAGGAGGCCCCATTTCAGAGAAGCTACATAGACACACATTTCTTAACAGCAGAGCTAAGTAGCAGCATGATCTAGTGGATTAATTATATAACTGGCAACGAGGCTTCCCTGGTTGTAATACAATTTTAAATTTGCATCTTTAAATCGAATTTTTAGACAACTAAAAAGCGCTCGACTATGAGATTTCCACCTAGCTCATCTGTGGAAAAAAAATGATTATTTACCTATTTATGAGCTCCTTTAATCATGTTTATCCTCGCTACAATCAGGAATTTCTAGAAAACCACATTAATTTCAAAAGCACAAATTTCAGATACAAAAGCAGAAGCAAAAGTACATGAATTAAAATTAGAGATTTTATAAAATTATTCCTGTTAGCAGCAAAAAGAAGGAAAACTAACTGGAATCTTGGATTTCTCATCAAATCTGCCTTCAGAAGGAGTTTGAAAACATCCAAGTAAAAGACTTCCATCAAAGTTGCACCCAATTGCCAACAGTATTAGAAACAGTGATATTCTGAGACCTTTGGGTAATACTTTTCTTTCCCTACTTGAAAAAGCTTTAAATTTTTTTCTTATCAAATATCATATAAGATTATACATTCATCACACACTTCTTAATCTTTTCCATATGGTATCAGTCCTTCTACCAATACAGACCATGCGGCTATCAGGATCTGTGAACAATGTGTGCAAGCTGTCAGACCACTGAAGTGGACTCTGAAATAGTGCATGGGCAATAAGTAGGTCCAACACGAATTCTTCCCCAGGCTTCCTCTCTCTTCCAAAATTTTTAATCAAGGACTTAAAAAGGACTTTCACTCATCTCTAGTCAGAGCACCTTATCAAATTATCTTAAGTGGTTTTGCTGCTATAAAATTATTTTAATACTATAGATATGGGTTTGTGCTGATATTTATGAAGGTTTACCACAAAATTTTACTTTTAAAACAATACTGTTATTTACCTTTCTACAGTGAGAATGGATGAAACTAAATGATAAAATCACACTCTGATTTTTACATGATCAGTGGCAGAACCAGCCTCAGTAACAAGAGTAAATCTAGTTTTGAGAGCTGAAAGATTTCATCCTGCTCCTTCTAACAGACATAATTCTTACGTATATTTGTTGATTCTGTTTACCCCCTCTCTGTGGAGGTTGAATATGAGTGTTCTTCCTTCACATCTCTCCTCATCGCATGCAGCTTCCATTTTATTCTCTCCAGATTAGCCACCGGATAATAACTGTATTGTTTGATATACATCACCCTTCACAATATAAACTGGCCTATTTGGACAAATCTATGAAGTGAACTGACAACAGCTACTCACAGTCAAGGTAACTGCTACTGAACAGTCAACAACAAACTCTCGACTTTACTTAACCTATAACCAATGCCTGAGAAACACTATCTTTGCTCCTGCCCTCAGGCAAAAATTAAGCCTAAACCAGATTTTGGATATGACAGAAAAGGATCATTTCCATTCCACCCAATTTTAATCTCATTTGCATTGACTTTTTGCTAGAGTTAATTTTGTTAGTTTTATTAGAGGTTTCTCTAATTTTCATCATTGTACATAAATACCAGAAACTTATATTTCAGGTTTAAAGTTTGAAGATCTTTTTGAATCTTGAAACATTTGCAGTTCACTCTAATTCTATCTATATTAGTGAAAATCTGGAGTAACTCCAGCTGGAGACTATAACTTTTTGGCAAGCAGATAGGCAAGAGAAATTTAGCAAGATTTTCTTTTGCTCATGTAACAGACTGCAGCTCCTGTAAAAGAAAATACTATTAATGATCATAACTGTAAATTCCAAAATCTTTCATCTCTTTTAGCATGGAAAAGAAATTACACATCATGATAAAACTATGGAAAGTAGATGCTTTTGTAGTTAAAGACTAAATCAACATCAATCGAGTGACAATGAATCTTTCAGAGGATGCTTTTCCCAAATCAGAGCAGTTAACAATACTAGCACAGCATTTTCAAGAGAAAAGGGATGATTTTTTTTTTAGCAAGGATTTTTATTATCTCAAATCATCGATACGTCTGTTAGAACTTGATGTTAGAAGTTGCACAATGGAGGGAAAAAAAGGCTAAAAATGTTGGCTTAAATTGAAAACCATCCCTCCCACAGAATCATTTTAAATAGCTAAGATTACGCACAGTACGAGTTACAGGGTTAGTAATGTAATTTGAATAAAACTTAACAATTATCTTGGAGTTGAAGATTGTCACAAAGTAACGCTTGATGGACAGAAGAGAAGAGACTTAAGCGATAATATTTAATAGCAAGGAATCCTCTACTTGTCTAATATTTGAAAATAATCTATTAGGTCGTCTTTTCTTTAGCAGATATATTGGTTCCTATTGTAATCACTATTCGATTTTTCTCACTTTGGATGGAGAATATTTTTGTCCAGGGAACTCGTGGGTGTTCAAATGGATTCAGGTTGCTTGCTACTGAAGTAGAGAGCAGTACACATGCACTAAACCAGACAGACCAAAGGACTGAACAGATGGGATAACAAAGGAAGAGGAGTGAGTCCCAACCAGGGGTCTCTCTCTCCTGTCCCGATTTGGAGTCCATGCTCTTAGTTTTCATTTTCTTCAGACCCAGCCTGAACAGGTTCATTCTGCTTTTCACCAGTCCTGCATGTCCTCCTGCCTTGGATTTGATCCGTTTTGGATTTTTTGGAGGGTTTTTTTTTTTTTATTTGATTGTTTGGTGGGATTTTTTCCCCACGAAAACAAAGGGGACATGTGGTTGCTTTGACCTGAGTGTAGTGCAGATTAGTGAGGGCTCATTTCCATGCAGTTTGATCAAAACACGCGAGATCTTCTGACCTTCTACATAGTGTTTCACTAACATAATTTGCTATGCCATATCATACTATTAAAATTTATCCAGGAAAAGAAATCAGTACTCTTGCATCTCCAAACCCCTGCTTTCATACAGTTCTTCCAAAGTACTATAGTCCCAAACTCACTTTCACTCTTTCCCCAGCCCTTGTCTAGAACTGCTGTGCTGACAGAAGCATACAGCTCTTTTCAAGAGGTGCAAAAGTTTTCTTTATTTAACTGTTAACAAAATCAATGTTGCCCCTTATCTGTAAGGCAACATAGCTTGGAATTACACATTTATTGAAAAACACAGTGATACCAGTCTGACTACTCCTGTAAATCTACAGTGATGCACAAGAATTATTGCAAACAATTTATTCGGTAAATTGAGCAATTGTTGGGAATTGTGCCCCACAGAGATCGCAATATTTACACTTTCCTTAACAGCTTAGTATACTTTAAATCTATAGATTGCTGGTTAACTATTTTTGCTGATATGCATGAGAATTCAATTAAAAATATTAATATCCAATATCAACCAACTCGTGTTGTTTCTACTCGCAGATCACCTGGATTGATCTTTTAACTGTATACTCAATAGTAGATTAATCTATTATTTCTGCTTCCACCTGAAATTACCGTTTTGAAATTAATTTTAGCTCTGGATCCAAAATTAGTTTCTTCAAATGTTTTTATTAGGAAAATTTCACCACTGAAAGAGTTATTAGTTTTATTTAATGTATTTATAAAGGGGTAGAGTTAGGGATGAATATGAGCTAATCAAAATTAAATATATATTCTGCAAAAGAAGTTCTAAAGAACATTTCTTACCATTTTCTTAGCTTTATTGATTTTTTTTTTGCTTAAGCCTGGCTTTGAGATGGACATTGTTGTGATTTAAGTAGCTTTGACTTGAGATCAAATAACAGATCAACTAGAGAACATTAACAGGGAAGTTAAATGCATGCAATAATTTTGAAATTGTCCAGATAAACAAATGTTAGGAAAAGCAAGGATGTAACTGCTCTCCCTGTAAAAAACATGGGAAAGTTTTAATAGTCCTTTTATCAATTTCATTTCAATGGAACGTCATATGACACATTTGAGGTGAGACAGCGTGTGATGCAAAGTTAATTTCCTTTTATTAATCTCTGCCTATCACATGATCAGACAGGCATCCCTTGGCTGAAAGAAATGAAAGTAATACCGTCTTTAAAGGCACTTTTCATGTAACAAGTATGTGCCAAAACACATATACGTTACAATGTGTAAAAGCCCCATCTTTGGGAACAATACAGACATCCATCAGTAACTGTTGTACAGACTTTTCTGTTTGACTTAGCACACTCAACAACATCTTTGTCAAATTGCTGGCTCTGATTAGTCCTCTTGACAAAGGCAATGCTTTCTAGAACTTTTGTTGAAGGGGAAGAGACAATTGAAATTCAGATGAGCCATTTCCAATGAAGTCTGGATGTGTGTTTCCTATTGTTATGTGGGAAAATACTAAACTTGGATGAATTTTGTTGTACATCTTGATGCCTCCAGCAATGAAAAAACCATTACTGTTTACAAGACAATGCCCTTATTCAGGCAACCTTTCACTTCGGATGTTTCTGTATTGTCAGTTGTAGATTTAATTATCCCGTTGCAAACAACATCCAAGTGACTATGGGGCAGAAAAAGAAGTGGCTCGCAAAAACACATTAAGAACAGACAGCTCTAGGAATTCAGGTAGTTCAAATAAGTTTTCTTACTAGTTGCAGGCTTTAACTTTTGATCAATCCTGTAGGTCACTGTAGGTCCCTTCTAACTGAACTATTCTATTCTACTCTAATTTCATAGTCTTGTGGAAGATATCTGTCTCAAAAAAACCATGCACCACTTCAAGTCCTATGAGAGCTTAACAGATGATATGAATAATACAGACATCAAACTAAAGGCTAAATAAAAAACCATTTAGTTTTATCTTTCAAAAATAATTGGAATAAGTTTACTACAAATTTCATTCAGCTCTGCTTCATTTACGGGACATTACATAGTTTGATGAGTTAGCTGTCCAAATTGTTTCATGAGACTTTTTTTGTCTGTACCAAATCTAAATGGGACTTTGAGCATTCTAAGCTCTCACTCAATTTGGAAACCCATGGAGGTCTTCAGAATGCCTCTCTACGTATTAGAAAACGCATTTTCCTTGCATCACCTAGTAACATTCTGAAAAAGAATTGCTGGATTCTTAGAGATTCCCATGCTTTCTTCACCCAAAGAGTAGGTAACTTTAATCTTCATCCTATGGCTTTCTGCTAATATTGACCAAAGGGCAGCCAATTGGTGCTGTTTGTGTTCCCAGACGGTCTAATTAGACCCAAGATCAGCAACCTCTACTTCTCTGAAAACCACCATGCCTTTTAGTCTCTTGTGATTTAGACAGCTTTTTTAACTGATGACCTTTGACTAATAGTATCCTTGCTTCATTCCTTAATTGCTGAGCTGCCAACAGTCTGTTATTCCATTACCAAGCATTCCAGCATGGATTCGTATCTTGCATTTATGTATTAAACTTGATCCCAGCTCAGAATCCACAAAGTTTTATAGGTGGTTGGACATTTCTACCTTTTTCAGGGAAACTCTGCAAAGGCTGGGGCTGAATATCAATTTGTAACATTCATCCTTTCACGGGGTACTGTTCCATACCTAGATTACATGTTATACCTAGCTCAGTGGCTATTACCAGTTTCCTACTGCCATAAATAGGCAGAAAGGTTATCATTTGAAATTAAAATCTAAAATACATTGTAGATGAAACTTCAGGACCAACACCCCCTCCTCATCTTTGCTGTTTTGATGGAATTGGTCCTACCCAGAGAGAAAATTTTGAAAGAAAAATTGAAATGATTACGAAATTCTCACCGACCCACACCCCTTTCTCCAGGCTTCTTATGTATTCCATCTTTTACCATGGGAATAGCTATGTCATATTTAGAGGATTATGTGTCCTAGAAATACATTAACTAACCAACAGACAGGGGATACGAAAAGACTAAGAAGGGTGACAAGCTCTCTCTTTTCATATACAAATAGATAGTGTAGTAAGTAACAATTTTAGGACAAGAGTTTCCCAGGAAAAGAATCCAATGTGAAGGGTAAAAGGATTTCTATTTATACGTTATGTTTCCATTTGTATTGTTCACTAAGTATGAAACGTCCTTTTAAAATCTATGTCTCCTGGTGTCTTGAAGAAGAACAGACTATTCCTGCCTGTCTGACTCATGTATCTCTGGGCAGTCAGACCTTCTGACTCATGGGATAGTCAAAAATCTCAGATTAACAATAGCGCGTGGCTGCTAAAAATAGGAACTGTAGACCCTGGAACTGAACACAGGCAGAAATAAACACATTTCCTCCAAATACGTGCAATCAGTGAAACATGAACAAAAGTGTTTGCATTCTGCTTCTTCACTTGTATTTCATTAATTTTTTTTTTTTAGGAAACCAGATCTCAAACTGACTCTGCAATTGTTCCAAAATCGTTGTAAGAGACATCTCAAGAAATGATGACCATATATCTTTCTGACCTGAATACCTGGAAGTAACCTGATTAAGTTTAAGAAAGAATGCCTCAACTGACAACAGAGTGATAACTTATTCTGCCACCTAAACCTCAGTGCTTTTTACAGGTCTCTCAGAGTACACATTGCAATGCTCAAACACATTACAAGTATCTTTGCTCATATGTATAGATATATACATATTTGATTTTGTTTCGTGCTGGTAAATTAGTCATTCTTGAATTCAGTGGGAAGACAGATTTCAGAAAGATACACTGAAAAAGATGATCTGTCTATAAAATCTGCATGTCTTGCTTCTAACTTTAAGTGGCTTGATTGTTGCAATATAAGGTATTTTTTTTTTACAAATCAAACACTGTAACCTGGAATGTAGTCCTAAAACATCTGCTGGAAAATTCATCATGAAAGACACAAAACCTGTTCTTACAGCCTTTTATCTGGTGTTGATACTGAGCCCAACAGTTAACATCCATCAGCACGATGAATTTGTATTACTATTTCAACTACATTCATTAAAATGAGAAAAAAAAAGTGGCCTACCTGTATGACAGAATTTTGCAGAAATGAAAATGCAGATGTCTGCTGAACTGATATGATGGACAAATTCTGTTCAAGTTCAGAATTGGGTACACGATCAGCAGAAACTCCTAAGGCTTAAGCTTTTGATCTCCTGCATCAGCACATTTTCTTGCATAGCAACTTCAATATCCTCGACACTAGCTACACCATCTTGTAAAATACCCCATATGAGTTACTCAGAAACTACTATTATCAAAGCCAAACAGAATCCAAATGATCAACTTAATAGTGGGGGAGGTTAGAGAATTACTATCTTCAAAGAGAAATTAAGTATAAGAATTAAGTAACTTCCAAAGAATCCTATCAAAACTGTCAGTCTTGGGAATCAATATTTTAGGCTTGAAAAAGAGATTTTAAAAACTATTCTATATTTCAAGGTCCAGTCTTAAAAGCCCAAAACCACAACACTGAAAACTGAAACAACCGAAGCAATACAAACAAAAAACACTCAGAACACTCTCTAAACATATTTACACTTTTTCTTATCCTAGCTAAGTACTCACAATTATGCTTACAACTGCCCCAACTGCTCAGACTTCTTTTCACAATAGTCATTTTTTAAGGAGTTTGTTTTAAGGAGTACTTTTTGGCTGTAATTGGAGATAATGCACTATCTGGCAACCCATTTTTGCTAGTCCCTGGAGCAGCATTTTAAAGCAGGCTAGGCTAAAGAGAAAGAAAATGATCATGCATCGCCAGCAAGCTGGAAAATAGATGTTGAAGAAAAGGTGAAAATAATCCATAGAAATCTGAAAAATGAAATAAGATTGGCAGGGATTAAGGTGATTCGATGCCAGAAACAAGTTCTGTAACCCAAATAGTCCAGTCCTTGACCGCTTTCTTAACTCCTGTCAAGTCTAGGCAACCATGCTTTGTAAAAGAGCGCTGAAAACTCCATGTGGCTGCCAAAAATTGTCAAAGATTGACTAACAGACTGAAATTGCTCCTATTCAGTGCACCACTGAACTGGCTCTTGAGAAATGTAAGTAGACAGCTATTTGGACATAGAACCTTTGGCAAGAGCAAAAGTTATTGTATTTATGTCACAAGTAACAAAAATTAAGAGCTCTTTCTTAAAGTGTTGGTTTACCCTAGACAAGAAAGTCACATTTATGAAGAGCATTCATAGCTGATTAGAACATCATCTTTCCATCATCTTTAGATGGTACTTAGGCTGAAATTATAATCCTTCTGAATTAACCCACAATTTCACTAGAGTCTCAGGAAATTAAATACAGGAATTAAAGCTTGCTTATTATGGATCAATTCTTGTTAACACTTGAGAGCATTCTCCCAGGTTTTGAAACTTCCGTGGGGCTAATATACAAACAACAGTGAAGTATTTCTTCTTTTTCGTTCTTTTCCCTTCCTCTCCCTGCAGTTTTTGTTTTTCGGAGAAAACTATGAAATTACAACCACGACAACAAGAAGAAGTGCTTGTAGAAATTACTAGATAGTGTTAAATTTATCCATTTGGCATTGATCAAATGAAGTGATAGGATAATATGAAAGAGACAGCTGCAGAGGTCCACAGAAAATCCTTATCTTGTCATTCTCAGAAAACAAAGTGGTAGCTGGAAACAGTAAGAAGCACCAACATTCTGCCAACATGACTTATACTGTATTTGGAAGAAGTTCAAGCTACTTCCTAATATCATCTAAGTCTGGATCATGTGTCAAAGATCTAATCTGTTACAAAGGCCTTGCTTATGGGGGCATTACTATAAAGAAATAAGTTGAAATCCTGGAATAATTTCCCTTTCTAGTACAGTTATCCGTATATCAGCCACCATTATTGCCAAGAGGCCTTCATCCTGGCAATCTTAGCAAAAGTCAGAATCATTAGGCCAGTAATGATACTTTGTGATTAATGCTGAAGCAGTTTGTACTTCTGCATACTTGCCCTGGGCTCTTCATCCTACCAAAAACATACATTCCGTATGAAAAATTCATGTCAAGCACTAGTAAAAAGAATACTTCAGAGTATATTTTTCAATTATACTTTAATCTTTAAGGAATCTTGCCTTTAAAAAAAATCACTTTAGAATGAAGGCTTTGCTGCATTTATCACTGTATTACAGTGCAAATCTAAATAATGACAGAATCAGACCATTTTGCAGGTAAGATTTTCCAGAGAACCTCTTTGCTAAAGAATCAAATCAGACATAATTATGCCAGGCACACCTTTGGTAATAAAGATTCAAAAATGTATCTATGAAATGATGAGCCTCTTTTTGACAGGAATCAAATGCAGCTAAAGGAGCTCATGTTTTGAGAGCCATAACTAGGTTCCACATAGAATAAGATCAGTTTATAGTCTTCATTCCAGAACTTCCACATTCAACAGTTAAGCCTTTCCTGTGTCCCCAGACATTTAAAACAGCTTTTACTGTCTTCATTGGTACTGTAGTTGTATACCACCAAATTGATAATATTTTTTTTTGTCATCTCACTTTATTAGTCTTTTTTTCTGTTTCAGAGAAAAACACGCATCTTGCATTTAAAGCAGCACTGATCAGGTCATCAGTAATGTCTCACACTTCAGTGAGTACTTCCACCTGGGACAAGTCCTATGTAGCTTCTACATCTGCTCCAACTCTTTTTCAGCATATCTATTAGAAACTTTGACCCATAATTATCTTGGGGAGAAGTGCCAGCTGCAGTTAATTAATGGATTTGCCCGCACACGTGTGCATCGGAGCACATGAAGAAAGCAAGTCTAGCCATGCAATACAGTAATGCTTTGCCTTTTCTATTTCCTTCCTATTGATGCAATAAAACAGTGACAAAAACTTAGTAAAAGTATATGCATATTTTAAAAAGCATTGTCTTGCCTACTGACTGGATATGAAAGTACCCTGCAGTAAACCAGAAAGGTTTTAAAATATTTTTCCACCTAGGATAAGCCCAAAATAGGCATTACTAGGGTCTGAGTTTTATATAAATATCTTACACAGATGCTAAGCAAAAATACCTTATGGTAGGTATGCAGGAAAAAAGCAAAAAAGGAAAAAAACCGAACTCATTAATCAGTTTTATCCATGTCAGCTTTTTTCTAAAAAGCATTTTTTCTCTAGAGAGGAAAATTTCATCAATAGCTCTATACAAAAACCTCTCCTGGTTTCTCAGTTATATTTCATGTATCAATACACATAAAGCAAGCCATAATTCCTTTTAATAACTATAGTGATGTTCAACCAATGCATCTAAGATACCAGGCCACAGCATTTCTTTAGTGTTGAAAGAAGGGATAAGCTTAGGAGAAGAAAAGAATAAACAAGAGACTTCTTAACAGAGAAAGGAAAGGATGGGGGAAAAGGCAAAATATGATTGTAAATATCATATGAAAATATAACATACAGGCCTAAATAATAATAATAATAATAAGAGTGGATCCAAATACCTCAAGTGCTGAAAAAAAAGATGAGATTCATATTTGTGCTTAGACCTATATAGAGTTTTCTGATCTTAGCAGCCAGGCAAGAGATACTGAGGGATAGCAAGCCCTGTATTTAGAAATACCTCTATGAACTCAAATTGAGACAAATCCTCCACTACTGTTTTTTTTTTGTTGCTGTTATTTTTTTTTTGAAGACACTTGTCAATACATTCTATAAGCACAAGTCTTCCGCTACTGGAAGCTGCAACCATGCACCATGTGTAAAATGAGCTGTACATGGTAAGCTTAAGACCAGAGTCTAAGTAGATTTTCAACACTGATGTTTTTGCTGTGGTAAATTAAGACAATTACATATTGATGTCTGGTACTAAGAGCAGGCAACTCTTTACAAAAAGCCCCAACCACCGCTCAGTTTCCTTGAAAAGATTAGAAAATTTGGAATCCTTCTGCTACTCCATCACCTGGAAACACAACTGGGCATGGCAGATGTTTAATAGCAATATGAATCACCTTGATAATGCTAAAGTGATCTAGAAGTCACATTTGGAGGAAAGATGCTGAAAATTAGAGTAAAATGGTCATTTCTCCCTATTCAGCACATATGAGGCTACATTAGTTTCCCCACCAAAGATACACACCAAATACTGCCAGACCAAGGTGATTAGGGGGCTGGAGCAAATGATGCATGAGGTCAGGGAGCAAGAATTGGGTTTCCTCAGCCTAGAGAAAGCTAAAGTTGTGGGGGAGATATTGCTACTGCCCTCAACTGCAACTTCCTAATGTGAGGGTGGATAGACAGTGGAGGCAAACTCTACTCAAAGCTACAGAACAAAAGGATAAGAAGCAACAGCAAAAAATTACAGCAAGAAAAGTTCTGATAAAAGGTTTTCTTTGGGGTTGGTTTTGTTTTACATATGTACAGTGAGGTTGATCAAACACTGTATCAGGTGTCTGTAGAGAGGCTGTAGCATCTCCATCCTTGGATATAATCACATCTCAAATGAAAGAAGCCTCCGAGAAAGCTGATTCAGCTTTGAAGTCAGCAGTGCACATGGCTGGCCAAGATGATCTACAGAGGAAACTTCCAGTGTTAATTAATTTATGCTTTTGTTATATTGCATAAGATGATCTTTAAGGTCTCTTCCAACCCAAATTATTCTATGATTCTATGATTAAGAACCAGTAACAAAGATGAGCCATTAATATAAACCTCAGGTTTAAATTACCTAAATACATGGTCATTTCCTAAGATATGGGCAGTGGTTCTCACTCAGGCATTGTTCCCCTAAATGTACTAGTTCATAGTTCACTCATTCACTGTAGAAATGGTTTCATCTGTGTCCAAGTTTCAGAATTAGCAGCTTTCCTCTGTTACGAAGACTTAAAAGGAGATCTTTTCATGGTACACTTTCAAAACTTCCTATGTTTTGCCATGCTCTGTCTTAGACAATTTGTCTTACACAAATACCTTTTAAAAGAACGTCTGTAGGGTAGAGCATTTATAATTATTCTTTGTCCGTGGCAGTGAGGTACTGTTTCTGACCATTTTATAGATTATATTAAGAGAAAAATACAATATTTTTCATGTCTTTCTGCAGAAAGATTTTGAGTAGCTATAGAGAAACTGCTACAATTTTAAACACCAATCACAACTATATATTTTAATCCATTAAAAAAGAGTACTAGAGATTAACCTAAATTGAAATCTGAATTTTGGATCTGCCCTGCCCATTTCGCTTTGCATTACTCTAGCAGTTCCGTGGGATCACAGAGTAAGAACACCAGGAAAAACCTTCAAAAGCCATTTATTAAAATGATTTTCATCTTCTGAAAAGCACAACTCCCTTTTGGATTATATATCTTCTCACAAAAATTATGTGAGTGAAGGCCAGAAATTTCAAGGTCAAATGCCGTTAGATGTAGCCACTGCTAACACTTTAGGACTCCTTTGAATTCAAGAGTAGCATGACCCAGAGTTTGAAAATCGCTAGTTTATTTCATCCCTTTAAGCATAATTGACTCCTTCTCCACGTTCCAAGGGAGAATCAAACACACTTACATCATTGTTAACAGATGTTTGCTTAGTCTTTTGGAAAACTTCCAATGCAAGAGACTCCACTGCCTTCTTTGGCAATGTATTTCAAAGCTTCACCATCCTTATTATTAAAATTTCTTTCCTAATATCTAGTCGGCACTTCCTATGTCTGGACTACACGTTCCTGAACTGCAACTCGAGCTTTGATCGTTCTTCCTCTGCACTCTCTGCAGTTGGCGCACACCTTTAACACGTACTACCTAGGACTAGTCTCACTGTTTCACCTAAAATCTTACCAATGCTCAGTAAGACTGAAGAGTTCTCTCATTTCTTCTTTTCTCCCAGTTATGCATCCCAAGATTGCATCTACTCTCTTTACGATAGCATCCTGGCCTAGATAGCACTGTGCTAATTTCCTAATATCAGCTTCCTTACTTTTCCCATCAAAGACGCCTTAGGCCTTTGCCTCAAGAATTTCTGCACGCTAGAACAGTCAGTCATTTGGATCTCCAGCCATAAGGTGCATAATCTACTCCTGCTATGAGCTTCTCACACTGGGAACTAGAGCAGCTCTCAGTCTACACCACAATGTAGCTGTGTCCAAGACCACTGAGCAAGCACAGCCTAGAATGCAGTGGACGACCCAATCCTGAATGGGTAGACACCATTAGCAGCAAAAAGCATGAACAACTTTCTAGGTAGATTAATCCTTGAAATATATCTTTAGCTGCAAGGCAAATAAAGTGGTAAATTATACAGCTTTAGGTCGGTTGTATTCTTCTGTCTACAGTAGCACATGCATACAGGCTACAGAGTTGCCAAAATAATTATGTAACTTCCCAGGACTAATGCTACAAACCTTTTTAAATAATTTTCTGTACTTAATTCTTTTAAATTTTCTTTTGGAAATCAAATACCAAAATCTAGGACGTTATAACTTTATTTTTTCAATATTAAGCATTCCTTTGTTAGGAAATAGAGATATTAACTATATTTACGGTAATTTGACCTTAACTACATGTCTACTACTTACTACTGACTATAATAAAGAGAAAGTTGCAAGTTAATATAGACTGTGCTGTGCATGAGCTTGATGTTAAAAAAGAAACTTAAATTCTACATTTCGCCACCTGCCATATTCAATTATGGAATCTTAACATCATCTTTGGCAAGACATACATGTTCTCTTTTTTATTTTTGCTTCCTTGCTCCCTTCCTTCCTTTCATTTTTCCTCAGTCTTTTCCTCTTTCGTTTTTTTCCCCAGAAGGTGGAACAAATAGGTCTTTTCTGGCTTGTTTTCTGAACAATATAGCCACTTGCTCAGCCAAGGGAGTCAGCCCTCTCTCAATTTCTATAGGAAGTGGCTGTTTTGCTTATCACGCCTTTAATTTAGAGTAATGAAGCACTGTAAATATGTGATTACAGGCTATAACAGCAGACCTTCCAATGCTTAAAATACCTGCTAGAGGCTTTTTATATTCTTAATGCCTCTTATTACATTAAGAGTTTTAGCTGTGGCTCCCATCAGAAGCTGAAACATTTCAATAGCCCCAAGCAAGCCTTTGGGATTATTGCTGTCAGACTCTATAATAATTTTAATACAGCACACATTCAGTGAAATGACCACATCATTATTTTTTAGTTTCTGAAAGGAAACAAGGAGTCACATGGTAAGTGTGTTCTCATAGAAGGTTAGCGTGTGGTGCACGAGGATCAAGAGTCTCTGCACATTGCAAGCAGCGGTGGAAAGCCAAAGTGTGTGTTTTATAAGCAAACATACCGATAATTCTTTAATTCCTCCTTGACTTGTCTAGTACTGTTGTTGTCAGTGAATTTCATAGACACTAAAGGCAGACACCTGAAAAAAAAGTGTTCTCTGCAAGCTAATTCACAGGTGCCTACACAGATATAAGAACTCCAATAGAGCGATATAGTAGTCAAGTGTAAGAAGAAATACCTTCCTATAATGACATCCAGTCTAGAGTATATCTGGCAGTTACGCATTTTATCCCTGTCTGCAAGAAGCGATAGTCTGCAATTCTCCTTTCAAGTCTTCATTATTTTATTTCAGAAAAAAAAAAAAAAAGCGCCTTCTCCTATAGAATCCAAGGAACTATTTCCTCTTTACTGGTAACTGCCAGCATGCAGGAAAACAGTAGCATTGATTCTATTGATTGAATTTGGGACAAAATTTATTTTCTACCAAAAGATTTATGAGACCTATATGAGGAAGAAGTGCTACATGGAGGACCCAAAAATCAAAACAATAAAACTCTTTTGGAGGAAAGGTTTGGACTTCCTTCTTAATGCATTCATCAGCCAAGGAGAGCTCAATGGCTTTAATCCTTCCAAGATTTCAATAAAGAAATCAAAGCACTATGTCTCATGCTTACTCCATGACCCTTGCCAGAGAGAACAAACGCCACTCAATACCATTATTGTTTTGCTTCACTTGAGGAGGTCTGGGAAATTGCCCTTTCACTTCCAGAGTCCTCATTGGAGGAGTCCTCAAGAATCAGATCTTTCTTCCATGTTAGCCACTGTCTATACGAAGCTGCTGGGAGAGCCGGTAAGATAACAAACACTGTCGTGCTGGCAGTCTGTGAACCAACCCACAGCTCAAAGTCTCCTTTTTATCACATGTAAACAGCACCATCCCTCAGCTTTCTCAGCGCCTCTATGAAAACAGCATGTGGAGGCATGGTATCTACCTACAGCTGAACAACCTACACAAGTCTGAGTAACATTGGTAAGAAGCAGCTTTTTTATCTCCTCTCAAAGACATTTGTCCTCAGATTTTCTAACTGGAGTTTATATAGTCTCATCTGGATTCCTTAAGGCATCACCCAAATAGCCACTGTAACAAGAAAGCCCACTTGCGTGCATGACTAGAAAAGAAACGGAACCAGAGAGAAGAATACCACCTGACGGTCTGCAGGCACTGCCATGCTTATCTCAGAGCTTTATGCAGCTGGAAGCAGAAATCACAGAGGTACTTCCATGCAATACTCTGCTTCTTACTCCAATGGTCTGCTGGATACAGAGGTGAAGGTCCCTGCCCAGAAAAACAAGTCTTCTTGGTGTCATTCTTGAACTACCCTTTTCCCTTGTCCAAGCTTTCCTACAACACCTGCTTTTCAGTGACACAGTAAAATACCAGATAACGATGTCACAACTTTCAGAGCAGCAAAGACTATCTTGTAAGATTACATTTACAAGAGAAAAAACAGATCTACAGTCTCGTTAGTTCCAGAACCAAATTCCTTTCCTTTTTTTTTTTTTCAATTGAGCTTTCCCTTGACAAATTACTAGCCACCCACAAACACAAATGAATGAGGAAATAACAACAAAATCCTATGTCTGAAACAAGAAGTTTCTTTCTCCAAACTGGAAAGGAATTAACCAAGACTATTCATTTTTAAATATTTTTTGAGATATACAGATATCAGTCACACAGGCTATACAAATCCTTCAGTGGATAGTCTCAAAATTACGCAGTCATAGATGAGAGTATAAAACCCATGAAATAATCTGAGTCCCACTGCAGCAGTCCCAGAGGAAAGAGTGGCCCTTTCATCCTAGAAAAATCAGTTTATAGTAAGTAGGTCAGATTAGTGGCTAGGAAGGGATTACTTTCAGCAACCTTATGAAAAACAAAATTCAACAGTTGTTGAAATTTATGCATCCCTCTCATGGTAGGGGAAGCAAGATCTCTGCAAGAGCCCTTCGTTAGAGCGTGTGTAAGCTAGAAAAAGTGGACTGAATGAGATTTGTTGTTATTAAAATCTTTAGGGAATGTGCAATTCCATATGATCCAACTGCAGTCACCTTCAGATTCAAGCATGCTATGGATGAATCGCCAGCTACTGAAGCTTCCAAATAATGACTCGACTCATTAAAAGAAACTCAGTTACTGTCAAAACGTCCGAGTAAGAGCTCAAACAGCTGAAGACATCCCTCTCCTCCTCGTGGCTTTCCAAGTACTTGAAGTCAATTCACAGCAAATGAGGGATTGTTTGCTTGGTTTCTTTTTTAAAGTTAACACAGCTTAAACTCGGAGGTAGAGAGGACTATGCAGGTACAAGTCAGTCTATAAAATTTTGGCTTCTCATGATAAGAACCAATCTGATTTTGGGACAACTCTGTGGAAAACTGTTTTATTCATGACTGATTCATGGTTATTATATAAAGCCTTCTCCTTTTCCAAACGGGTCTTGTGAGAGGATTTTAATAATACATAGTGACCCCAAAGGGATAGGTTACAGTGCTATTAATACAGCAGAACATGAACATCTTTCATGTAGCAATGGATACAAAGAAAGAAGTCAACAATAAAATGCCAAGTGGGTAACAATTTTAAGAGACCAGAAAAGAAACACATCATTGTTTTGTAATACAAAATTCTGACCCCTCCCCCTGACTAATTTTCTCAGCTGTTTTTATCTTTTATAGATAAAACTATTTACAGATTAAAGTGATTTAACATAAATATTTGATGCTAGACTTCATTATGAATCTGAGTTTAGTAACAGGCACTAAGACAGAACATTTCACAGGCAGCATTTTCCAATACAAAATCATTTAAGCATCTGCTGGCTGCAAGAATAAACGTCTCTACCAACTTGTCAGAGCCTGTCAGGCCTATAATTATGTTCTGCAGCAATAAAGAAACTACTTTTGATTGTGTGGGTATGAACTGTAAAACAACGATACCAAATTATGAAGGCTACAAGCAGAATAGACTCAGTGGGAATGCGTGAACTGTTTACTGACCAAGGGCTCCTTATTTGTTGCCCCTCTCTGAAGCGTGCATAGGCCCTGGCAACTGCTACCTCTCTCGTATCATCCTACTGCAAAAGATTTTTATTGCAAAGTTGATATGCACCTCCCCTGCACCAGGGACTCCAGTATCTCAGCATGTCACTGACAGCCTACAGGCATCCCACCTGGCACTGCTATATCACAAGGTCTTAGGAGCAGAAGAGAGTCGTATTAGGTCAGCTGCTTAATGGAAGTCCTCCAAAGAACATATTTAGCATTGGCAAGTTAGGAGGTGACAATATTTTCTGTATATGGCAGCAATGGTCGCTATTCCCACTCAGCAGATTAGAGGGTGCCTTTGGAAATCCTCACTGCAGTTTCAGCTGTAAATGGTATTCAGCCTTACTTCTCATCTCAAATCCTTTGGTAACATTGCTTTGTGCTATTGTGGAGCTTTAATATTCGTCTTCCTTTTGCACCCCAGACACCTGGCTACAGTTAAACAGTATGCAGGTATATTTCCTTATATGCTATTATTAAAATAAGAAGGCAGATTTACAAGTTTCAGTATTTACTGACTTCAAAGAACAAGGACAAATACACCTTTAAATAATGTTTCAATAGCTCGCTAATCCATAAAAACTTGATTCCCAAACTTTTTGAGTATACCTACACACAACTGGCATTTCTCTTACTTGCTGAAGACAAAGAGAAGGTACAGAAAGAACTAGCACTTTTACTACTTATGATTAGCATAACAATGATATTATAGATATTAGCTATAAATGGTAAAGTATATGATAATTCTATGGATAACAAAGCTACTCAAAATCTAAACACCAACTTCAAATACTCAATCTAACCAGTTGGGGGGGATATCAATTTCCTACATTAAAACCCCAATCTCCAAAAACAACCACCACTTTCAGTCAAAATACTAATTTCAAAGCTATACTGTCAGGTTGTCTATTATCATGTCTACTATTTAAGTCCTTCAGAAAAATTAACCGCTTGGGAAAAAAACACTAAACCAAACACATGTTAAAGGTTTATGCTGTCACAGTAACATTAAATGACATGAGACAATTTCTGTGATGCACTTTTGTTAAAAAAAAAAAAGCGTAACATCATATTAGGCAGCAGACAGTTTATTTTTACCAACCCCCCCATGACACTGTAAGATAAGCAAAGAAAACATTTAGGAATCCACTCCCTCCCCTTTTACCTTCGTCCTCAGACTGTTACTCATTCACCTAGACCCTGGGTCCTCTTGCACAGAATTCAGTGGAACAAAAAACCCAACTGACTTCAGTTAAAGTGGAAATAAGCTGCTAACATCCAAGACCTCAGAGTCATCACTTTCTTTCAAGAGACAATTATCACTCAAGACTGAGTCCATATGGTCTTGTTTTGTTAGAATTCTGCCTTTACTTAAGGAAGTTGTCCTGTTACACAGTTTTTTCTAAGTCATTTAAAAAAAAAAAAAGCGTGCAGGGAAAATAACGTTTAAATCGGAACTATGATCTTGATCCTGAAACAAGAGAAAAATCTATAAAAAGTATCTGCATGAAGGATGCAGTACAAGAAAAAGACTTTATTTTCTTGAGTATTCTTTCTTTTTTGCTGTATTGGCTGTTTTTTAGTCTTGGGACATAGTCAAAACACTACAGTTCATGGCTACCAACTTGCAATTTCTTTTTCATTGTTTCAGCACCCACAAAAATCTTTTATAGCTTCGTATCCTCCTGTAGCTGAATAATACCCCTTAACTGTTTCTAAAAATTCCTCAGAACAAAAAAGAAAGGACCAGTGCGTTTTAAGAAACTGCAGCACAAGCTGCTAAACCAGTCAGAAATCCATGACCAGCTTAGGAGAAACAATGCTTAGATGGGGAAGAAAGCTGTTGTCTGTTCCTTTTAAGAGCAGTGGAAGAGGATAATTTCATCAAGTGGTCTGATTGTTGCAGCAATCCATAGGGCTGCAAACTGAGTCACTCAAAGGTAATTTGAATGGAAGCAGCTCTGCTCTTCCAAACACAAACCTGCTGCAGCACAAAAAAATGGGCAAAAGCAATCAGTAGGAAGCTGTCAATATTTTCCATATTTCACTTAATGGACAGATAAGTTTATACTTGACCTACTTGCAATCATTCAGCCACTTCTCTTCCACAAAAGTATTGTTTCTTTCATATGGGAAAGAACTGCAGGCAATGACCCCTGTGTGACTGTCATTTGCAGCTACAGCACAGCCTCCAGCCACATCAGGGTAGATCCAAGGACTCAGCCTTTACCCCTGCTCACCCCTGCTCCATCCACAATCCCACCCCATGGCACCTCATCCATCCTTCCCAAGCCTATTCCCATCACTGTCAAGCACAATCAGCTGCCAAACACCTCCCTTCCCACAACACCGCAGAGCTCTGACACTTCTGCCATCGCTGAGGACACCAGGAACGCTTGCTGATGCTGCGAGGTGCCATTTTCACTAGTGACATCTGCCCTAACTTTTTTAGCCCCTCGCCAAGCTGCAGTAGAAACAGCAACAGCAGCAGCAGACAGCTCAGGCAGGCAGAGAAGTGTTGAAATGCTCAGATAACATCTTCTGCTCAAATGGCTATTCCCTGTTTCCTTGAAGCAAAACTTAAAAAGTTGAATGAAAGTGTTTTCAACCAGCAGTCAGGCCCAATCATAGCTGTTTTATTTCAGGAGAATGTATTCTTCCATTCTCTCATAAGGGATTACACAAAATGCATCATGAATTCAAATTCCCAGGTTTTCGGTAGAGGCCTTTATTACATGTCTGTATCCCAACTAGTCTACCAGAGGTTTTGGGTGTTTTTTTAGGTTAGCGTCAAGTAAGAAACACTTCCAGGCTAAGATTCAGAAAATTATTTGAGAAATCTACCTACTGCCGAATCCTATCCCACGCTAGATGACCAAGGAAGCACAAATGAGTACACTGGGTTATGGAGACATCTGTGCTGAGCTCTGCTGTCTGTTTAGATGAGACCTCTAAAAGACTGGGATTTAGTAATCATTCAGAAAAAAAAACCTAAGCGGATCAGTGGAACAGTTGAATCTTTGTGTCTCAGCTTATTGGACAACTGTTCTGTGTAAGGTTAATTTTCGATAAAATCACAAATAAAACCTTTTAAAGATATTACCTTTAGTTTTGGTGGGGTTTTTTCTTTATTTTAAACTGACCTCTTATTATTTTACAGCTAGGTAAACTGACTTGTGAACTAGCATCAGAAGACAGTCTGGATTTTCAGGAAAACCTACATTTTAATTAAAACTCATAAAATAACATGAAGGCCACAGGACCAGATCCCAATTTTATAGCCATGCTGCAGTCAAACTGACGGTGTATAAAGAAAGAAAATAGAAACTGAGAATGCAATGTCTCCTCATATTTTACTGCATATGCAGCTGTATCTTGCATGGGACCTAGAAGCTAAATGTTATTTTAGCACTACAAGACTAATTAAGAAGGTAGAAAATGTACTAGTCACAAAAAATAACACCATCTGAGCAGAACACTTATTTCTCAAGAGAGCGGTGGCAATTAAAGGAGAGATTGATGACCTGGGATGAAATATTTGACAACATGCAAATATTCAGGAAACTATATTAATGAAAATGTATGACTCCAGCATGGAAGGCTTGTCTTTGGTTCATAAATACATATACAGTGACAGACAGAGGTTAAGAGAAAACATGAGGCAGTCCCTATCACAGGAGAAGGTGTTTGGTTTAAGACTTATGAGTTTGATTTAAGACTTATGAGAGACAATGTAGATAGAGCTATTTGAACAAATATATTTATTAAATTTTCTGATTAAACTTTCATATAAGTCACTCACACGGGAACACTACTGATGTAACATTGCACTGAGGATTGCTGTCACACCATTACTATCAGCACTTGCTATCTGCTACTATCTGCTTACTACTAGTTGGGCAACGAATGTTTCCTTCTGTTTCTGTAGGATTGGTAGGAGTATATATAAACTACTATTGACATATTGAAGACTTGATGGAGTTGATTGGTATGAAATATGGGGTTCTGTAATGCTGCAGAGCAGACTGAGTACACCAAGGCTGAAATAGTGTAAACAAAACCAGAAGTAGTAAAAAATGGGAAGTTCTGTACCGTCATTTGATATTTCAGCACTGTTTTTTATTGCAGAAGTGTGCCAAAACATCATGCATATTTTGTAGAACATGAAGTACCAGAAAATTTCAACTACAAATGCCAATATTTTTCATTTAGACATTAATGTCAAAACGAAACTCAAAGTTACACTTTGAATAAAAGCATTTTGTTTTGCACAGTATATACAAGTCTCAAAATACTGCAAAGGTCAAACAAAGGCTTTCATAACAGAGAGTGCCCCACAGAAAGCCTTAGCCCAGGAAGAAAACAGGGACATCAATAACCAGATTTGGAACACTTGCAAGGAAACACAGTAATTCAAGCGAGCAAACATTAACATCAAATTGACCTGAAACACGTTGGTTCAATAACTTGAATCTACGAAGTGAAATGCCATGTTGAATTTTAAAAAGGAAAATCAAGCAATGTGGGCAAAATTGTAGTTTCTCCTCAAAATCTACAGAGCAGAATAGTTTCCTGATTGCGAGGGAAGTAGTTGGCAGCAAAGGGTCAGTCGGGGCCAGCAGGAACATCAAGGAGGCTGTTGCTTCCTCCTTCACTACTCACAACCTGTGGAGGGGCCCAACAGCTCCCCTTACAGTGGAGAAGCAGCATAACCATGCAGCCTTAACCCAAATCACAGGTGTTGCCAGCTCCAGGCACGGAATCTTTCCCAAAAGGTGGCTGCTGTCTGAAATACCTCCTTTATGCAAAGCGCGACTAAAACTGCTGTTGCCAAAATTGTCATCTTTGAAATAGCTTATCTCCAGACACCAGTAAAATGGGGTTGGAATTTGCTTCATCTGATGCATGTTGTGAGTCACACAGCAGCTTATGTTGCCTCATATAGGTTTTCAGAAGCAGGTTGATATTTGTTAATTAGCGCCGAGCCCTGTTTTTTTGTCAACATTTGTTTCCCATTGTTATTACTAGATGCTATTTTATCCACGTTTTGAGATTTTTAAGCATTTTTTTCCCCCTGGAGGATTTCCTGTATTTCTTTTCTGTGGAAATCCTGTGTGCAACACACTACTTTTTGGGATTGTGTGGGTCTTTAGCTAGATGCTTTAATCTCTCGGATACATAATAAGACATTTTAAGCCCTCTCTCGCTGATGTTAAAGCAGAATTAGCTTTGGCGGGCTTTGCCTAGTCATGACCCCCTTAAGTGATTTCAGATCATATCAGCCCACAGACTGAACACGTCTTGATTTCATAGTAGACATTAAGCATATTGGCATTTCAGCTTTCCTCACGTAGCTCTCCATCCCCACTGTGCAACAGTCAAAATTATTGTGGTAACAAGGAAAGAATAAAAGGTTTTTTCCTAAGACCCATTACAGCAGAACACCAGAGATTTCCCTCCCACTTGCAGGTAAAGGGACAAAGACACTCAATCATGTTTTTGTAACAGTTGATTTACCTTGCCTGGTATTGATATCAACAATTAAATTGCAACTGGTGGCGGTGGCACTAACTAAATCCGGTATGTTCCATGTTACAACTACATTGCAAATCACTATCAAGCTAGTCATGAGCAGCCCCAAATACAGTTATGGTATTGGAATGTTTGGGAGCAATGCAGTCCCACTCACCACCACTGGCAACACCTGGGAAACATTTAGGAAAGCGGAATTAAGCTTTGGTTCTTCCCATACTCTGCAGTGCCCTGCAGAACCAGGTCAAGAAACATACAGATATCAAAGAACAGAGTTTATGCATTGAGTTGCAATCACTTTCAGAGTGGGTAAGCAGGGGGTGCAGCTGCAAAAGTAATTCCTCCTCCCTCTCCTAGGTAGAGAGGAAGAAGAACAGATTAATATTCAGGAGGTGTTCACTCATTTGCAATGCTGGTCGTTAACTCTGTTTCTTGAAAAGAAAACTATTTAAAATTATTTAGCTTGGCAAGGCTGGAAAGCTTTCTGTTTTGTTTTAAATCTCTCCAACACTTCCCCTTTCCCTATTATTTATTCTCTGTATGCTTGGAAACACTTATGTCAGATCAGCTCTTAATTCTGCCTGGAGGAAGCAGTGCATGAGATACTTAGATCAGGAACCAAGATCTCGTTCCTCTTACTGAAGACAGCTATGATTCTCACGTAGCACTCCAGATCAGTGGAATTTAGGGAAGACAGTGGTCAAATTAAAGCTATGGGTGTCAGAGCATTTGCTTTACACCGCTTTAGAGTTGTCACGAGATAGTCCCTAAGCATTTTTTTTTTTTATTAACAAGAGGGAAATACGTCAATAGCTTTTTCTATTCACTTTTAAGTGCTACACATGAATAATAAAGTATAGCAAAAGATAGACCAGGCTATCCTAATTACACTGCAAGCACTTCAGACAAAATGCCATTAACATGTAGAGTGAAATCCGTTGCCCTACCATCACACCCCCTCAGATCAAACCCCCTGGTTTTCCTGAGCTCTTCATCTTCAATGATATGCATAATCATACCTAAAATTAGTAAGGGCTAAGAAGTAGCAAACTGAATAAAGTTTAGTAGTTTTCAGTGGTCAGGGACAAGAATTCCTTTTTTTTTTGGAAGCTGTAACTTTGCCCACATAAAAAGACTGAGCTACACTTGCAGAGTCAAGTACCATTACTAGACTCTCAACATCCTGCATAACAGAGAGAGATCTTAAGATATCTTAAGAAGGTTATCTTAATGTTACCAGAAAAGCTCAGTCCTGTATTTCAGACCAGAGTTCCTCAACAGGTTTTAATCAGATTCTGGTTTTCCCTCTACTGGCAGAGAAACATGAGAACATAAGGTTGGGCTCAAGCACAACCTATGCCTCTCTGGATAGCTGGATAAAAGCCAACTTTGCTCTCTGTAACCAAGCTTGACTCTAGCACAGCTACCAAAATCAATACAGATACAGTCATGGTTAAACACGTTACAGAGTAACTTGGTGATCAAATAGCTGTATTGTAGTTCACCAGCGCAGTCACAGCTTTTCAATATAACAGACAACAAAAAAAGAGCAACACACATTTATCAAGATAGAGAGCTTATATAAATGCATACACACACCAAATAGTATATATTGCTCTTTGCCCAAGTCTTCACTTCCCTGCCACGTTATTAACATATGATGTATGCTTATGAATCAGTGCTAGAACTTCATGCAACTATTACAGAAATATATCTGAAATGCTCCCATAGCCTGTTTTAGAACGTGAAAGACAGAAACAAAATGGGCAAAACTATGATTCTTTCACATTTGGGAGTATTTATGGAATAGTTTATACATTCTGAATAAATCTTATATAAGAGTCAACATGTTCAAACAACTAAAAATAGTTCTGAAAAACTTTGGTGAGCAAATTTACAAGATTCATTTGGAGTTTTATTCTTTAAGCCATTAAAGACTATATATGTTTTGCCTACTTCTAATAGTCAAGAAAAAAACTAGTGTTTCTAACTATTTCAGCAGAATCTGAGGCAGAGATCTACACCTCAGTGCCAGATACATAAACAGAAGATTATTTCCACGTACCGTAAAACAAAAAAAAAAAAAAAACAAACAAAAAAACCCCCAATCAAACAAACAAAAAAACCCACATATGCCCCTAAAGACGCATTTTGCACATGGAGAAGGAAAAGTTATATGTGGTCTTCTTTTTCATTAATGTATTGCTTGAACAAATTAATGGGCTATACATATGCAGCAAGCTAGATTAAGAGGATGCCATTGGATATAAAATTACGTTTCTTGCCCAAGGAAACAGGTATCACCACATCAACAGTGAAAAGAGAAGCAAATCAGAAATAACAAATCTATCAAAGTTCAGACAAATTACACAAAATGACACATAGAACAATGTAAAATTTTGGGTGCAGTTTGAAACTATTGTTTCTAGTTATATTATTGTTATTAGTTTAGAAAAGGAATCACATTACAAGCATGAGTGCATCTTATTTAGATGAAAATCTGAGTAGTGACCAGAAACTGGAAGACATAATTATTGCTTCAGATTGGTACGAATTTCAATAGAGGATTCAGTCATTGCCCTGGACGCCCTTCTTTATAGTCTTTTCACAAATCCCTGTGCCGTGACTCAAATAACCAAGAAAAAAAAAAAGGTAAAATCGTGAAGCAAACTATTGAGGCACAATGGATTCTCTGAGCCTTGATGTCATATGTCAAGTATGGGCTTCTTTGCTAGAAGTTATGTTCTACTTTAATTCTGACTTGATACAGGAAATCACTCAAAATTCTGCAGCCCATGTAATTTCATAACTCAAAATAAATACTCTCAATGAATCCTAATATCCTTCATCTGTGATTATAAATACAATGGACTAATTCAGAGTTCTGAACATCTGCGGTAGACCTGCGTTACCTCACCAGGGGCTGGGGGGCGAAGAGGTTTTTACTTCTCATATTGAAGAATAAGAAAGCTAAAAAAAGTCTGGCCAGCAAAACTCCTTCACTCACTTGCTCCCTCTCCCTTTTTATCTTTGTTACCGCGACAAAACATTAGGATAAGAGAGTAAGTTTTTTAGACAGCAGACCCAAACTAGAGGAAGTTTCACAAAAAAACCATACAGAGGTTTATCTGAAAAATGAGAAAAAAGTTTGGATGGGAGAGGACAGGGCTAATACTTTCATTAAAGAAATAACAAAAGCCCTTTCTGCCTGCAAATCACTGCAGTCCCCAAATGGCTTTAAGATGTAGCCTCACCCAGAGTTCATCAAAGCAGACTGCTCTTAAGGTGACAAAGCTATCAGTAGACCATGATTTCCATCTTCTCAACTTCTACTTCTAGTCTCACTAGCAATGCTGCTAAGAAGAGGATTTATAGGTATTCTCAGAAGATCTTGCATACTTTCAGACAAGTACTGTTCATACAAAATTGATTTGCAGTGTAATCAGAAGTGAAAAAGCCATAATAGAAGGGATTCACTTCCTCCTAGAAACAGTGAGTGTATTGGATAAAAATGGGTGTGATGTAATGCTGAGACAAAACAGTTACCAGAGGTTTTCGAAACACAATATTTTCTAATACCTTATGTTAGTAGTAATACTCGCTGCAGAGTAAACAGCAGCTTTTAATTTGAAAGATTTAAAATTAACTTAAAAAGAGTACTTACAGAAATCATCGCTTTTTTCCTCAAAATATATCACCTCTAGGGTGCAAAGTGACTATAGTAAAGGGGATTAACTGTACATACATGAGGAGTTGGTTCAACACAGACTGAGCTACATATCAGCAGGAAAGAGATCAATACATTTGTTACCATCAACTCCAAAAATACCCGAGATAATGCAAAGGCCGTGGTCACGGTTTAACCCTGTATGGAGCTAACTCATATACTACTCAGCTATCAAAAGACGAGGGAAAACCCAACAAAGGCTATGGCAAGTATTTAACGCAAAGCACTCGATCTTGGCAAAGAAGAATTTCCAGGACACATGCAAAGGGAACAGGCTGAAGTCCCCAGACACTTCATGAAGATTATTGAAAAAAGTGCCCTTCTTAAGGGTAAAAGAGGTCTTTAAGAAGCTTAGGGAAGTTGACTTCATAAAAGTCTTCATTTTAGAAGCATATTATGAACAGCGGGAATAGAAAGGTGGTCAATTCAGGAAACAGAACAACAAAAGCTGTGTCGTGGTGAGTCTGGGCAGAGAGGAACTGCAAGGTTCTCTGCTAAATGAGCTCTAGGCATGGGGACCTTCCCAGGAAGTGGATACACCCGCAAGAGAGATCCAGACTCGCAAAACCACCACCAGGAGTGAATGCTGCACAGCATTTAAGACTAGAAGTGAATACAGTATGCAGCTCTAACCACAAAAAAAAAAAAAAAAAAATATCAAGTAGGGTAATTTACTTTTCCAAAATAGAATGTGATTGCCACACACACACACATATATATAAAAATCTCCTCTCCTTGCGAATAGTTCTGAGGTATCATTGATGGCCAGAAATGCATCTCTGCATTAGGTCTCTGGCAACTCTGGATTTCCAAATGAAGGAGACACACTTCCTCAGTATTACCTTAAAGCTAACAAGAAGCTGTCACTGACACAGCTGTACTCCACACACCGAGATGAACAGTATAATATTTTACTTTGCCATCTCTAGTGAAACATTTAAAAATCAAGTTATATTTAGTCTCTTATTCTTCTTACAAAGACTGACTACCTTCCTGCATTCCCTGCAACACATAGGCCTACATGGCTCTGATTTGCCTATCTACATTACGTACCTCAACTTTTCATTACAATTTCTGAATGTTTGTTTGACAGGTCCTAATGTTAACCCAAGGAGAGTTTGTAAGCCAAAGGGCACTTTCTGCTTATATTTAAAATGTTTACAAAAACCAATAGTTTCGGTTCACCAAGGATGAGAACTTGGACAATTTACTCTGCTGAGCCATAGCTACGTAGCAGAAGTATGCCTCTAAACAGAGAGCTGAACTGAGTGGGAATTAGGACTTTTTTACTTTACATGGCTAAAAATGTCTAAAAAAAAAAAAGCATAAATATTTTGGTTTACGGTAACTTACACTAGTATTTATTTTCTATACTTCTTCTAAACTCAACTTTGGACTCGACCCAAGTTTTCCCTTATGCAGTCTTGTAAGAAGACTCCCGTGAAGCCTCCATTGTCAACCTTTGTTAAGATTTTTCTGCATAGAATCAGCGTAATTTCTGCCAGAGACACATGTTTGCACATGTGCATTGATAGAACTCCCAAGGAAAACCAATAATTTCATTGCCTCAATTAAATTCCTGGTTCTAAAAGCACTACCTTCAGAGTAGTTCCTGAAGCTGGAAGACAGTAAAATGTCTTGTCCTTGTTGCCTGGGCTGCAGATTGTCTGACCCAATTTCTTCATTCCGATTAATGCTCTTTAAATCCTTCCCGATACCTGGATGAGCCCTTTCACTTGCCACTCACGCAAACTATAATCTTATGGTATCCCTGCAAGCTTATCCTCTCAGGCTTCTTGGCAAATCTTTCTTACTCATCCAAACACCTCCAGAGCAACACAAAAAACATATGCAAAATACACATGGATAAAACACATGCACACACACACACAGAGCTTGCCAAATTTGGATGCACTTGTAAGCTAAATCTTTCAGGTACAGATCTGTGCTGTTTGCCTGAGTCATGACACCCAAGTCTGTAGGATGATTCCTATTGGATTCTGACAAAATTATGGTAGCCTAAACTTATGGTCTCGATGATAATACCCAATAGATCAACTGGAATGGTTGTGCTGACTTTGGAAATTAAGTCCAGCACAAAACAGATAAAGTCTGGTGAGATTTTTCAAAAGTATCACTGCTCAATACTCTGCAAGTCTTCTGTATGCCTGAAGTCAGAAGGCCAGATTCATAACTTCCTGTACAACTAACAGTAAAAAAACAAAACTAGATCTTGTACCAAAAGGGTGTCCCAAAATATGAGGGCAATTTATTATCAGGAGGAAAAAAAAACCCACACGGTAAGGGCTCCTACAGAGATGTGGGGTCAGATTTCTCTCATATCCAGAAGGTGTGCTGAAGTAGTGCATTACATCAGTGCTCCTCTTAGCCAAACTCCAGCTCCTCAGGATTTGTTCTGCACACCACCTTCCTGCCCTGGCAGGAGAAAGGAAGTAAAGCCTGTAATCCAAGTGTCTGCTGTCTGGCCAGTCTTTATGCTCTTGATATAGTTAATAATAAAACAAGAAAGTTCTGAGATGAATGTGCAACCTAATAACAGTGTCTGTTTCCATCAAAGGCTTTATATTTGCCAGTTTTAGCTGGTGTGAAAGATTACTGTATCTCTTTTATAGCACAGCCAATGTGGCTGATAAAGCAAACAACCTTTAACTACGTCTGGTAAATGTTCCTTGTCAATAGTGCAGCTCTCTGTGCTGACAGCTAGGGTAATTTCCCCTTCTTGCCTTCCTCACAGTTGTGGGTAATTGGCATTAAGAATTTAGACATGTCAAGCAGGAGGAAATAAATGAGTTCAGAAAATCTGCAAATACGATCAAAATTCAACCTGCCTATGTTAAATTTTCAACATTTTTTCTCCCCACAACTAATATGTCTCTTTCCATTCCCATTCCTTTCCTAGTTGTGAGATCACTGTGCCATTCCCAAGCCACTGCTGAGAAATATCGATGCAAATTTTGGACACTCTACCAGAAACATTAAAGACTCAGGCTCTTTCCTGTAAGTTCAGAGTGGCCAAGATGTATAAGGCTAGTTTATAAATCTCAAAAATCTTTTGAAAGCAAAAGAATCTGACATTCCTTTCCCAGCTTTGCTGCAGCAAAAGTATTTGGCTCCCTAGCTATTTAGAAGTGCAGATTCGTGGGTTGCTAGCTAACTTATATCTGTCCTCAGATTGTTTTATTAATCTTCTCCAAGATATGTGGCACAACAATGATTAAAAGGCCCCAAAATTATTTCCGCTCTCTGACAATCCTGCTCTTCCCACTTTCGGCATTTCCCATGCACATAGACCACCACTCCAGTCACAAAGGGTAATGATAATTGACTATTATAGTTATATACTGAAGTGCCCACATTTTGGGCAGAAGTTCTACTAACTCAGAAGCAAACCCCTATTTTACTAAACCCTATTTCATAAGGAAAATAAGGATTACTCAGTGAAAAGCACCCACAAGTCTCAACGTACAAGTTACTGGAATGAAGAATCTTATCAACAGCTGGCACAGAGCGTTGACAACAACGAGGCAAAGAAATGCATAAGCCTTTAATGCGTCAAAACTTCACCTTTAAGTACATCTTTACTTCTACATGGACAAGTACCTAATGTCTCAGACGCCCGAGTTTGACAACACTACTCCAAACCTTTTAACAGTGAGTTAAAGTGAATTCTTAATCTATTTGCCAAGACACTATTACCATTTTCTGGATGTTTTCCATGCAGACAAGTGTCAGTTTTACCACCAATGAATAAATCAGGTGAGACAAACAGAGTAGCTCAACATAATCCAATCTTGACAACAAGAAGTAATTTGCCTATTCATTTGTATTTACTATGACTTAACTGTCACCAAGACACGCACATTTGTACACATACCCCCACAGAGGTACAGCCACACATGCAGTTGTAGGTTATTAAGCTGCTTTTAAGCACCTGAGACATACAAGCCCTATTAGCAGGTTATTCCTGCCAAGCTTTCTTTCCCCTAACGCAGCCAATACTCAGTTATCTCACCAGGATTATCTCTGCATTAAATCATGGAAGTTGTCCTCTGCAATATCTCAAGCTCACTACTGCATATTTTTGACACTTTGCATTTCTGAAGTCTGGACCACCTAGAGTGTCACTTTGCGAATACTAACATTAACGTATTTTACAAAGATAGCTTTCATTATTTTCTCCATTTTCTCTTATAAAATATATATTGAAGACAGCCCTGATGATAGTGACAAGTAGATTTTTGAGCTCCTTTGGACTGTGTTGCAGAGGTATCTAAAGCCATTTCTGAGATCTCTACTTTGTATGGCTGGACAGGGCACGCTGAAGGTAGTGTCTGCCACAGGAGCCAGAATAGAATACCTTCACTTCTCTGGCTACGTTCATTACTATAAAAGGAAAAGAGCCACTGAGATATTTGGCAGACTTAAGACAATTTTTTAACTAAACAACATAGCGTTTCTTATTACTAGAAAATTCTGAACCAACGAAGACAATTTTTCACAGAAGAGGGCTGGTTCAAAATGGACTTTTTTTAGGGCCTGGGTTTAATTTCTGTGTCCTTGCATTTATTTGGGGAGTCATTTAATAACGTTTTAATAGATGAAAGAGAAATATCTCCAGGGTGCAATTTAATTTTATTCTGACAAGGAAGTTAAAGAGGTTCTCTCTCTGGTGCCGAAACTAACAAGTTCAAGTAGCCTGCATCAAAGTCAATTTAGATATTCACAGAGATTAATATTATCCCATCTCAAATAAGTAACTAGGTTTTCATTCCCTGTGAGGACCCCCTACACAGAATGTTCTTACAGAAACATAGCAGACCTTCACAGTTTTCAAAAAATTTTATGAAAACGTGTCTGATTAGCCCTCTACAAAAGACAAATCCTTATCACCTATAACTGGCATTAAAAGTGTCAATGCTTTAGGCGCCGATGGACTCTGATTACACATTATCAAATATTTAAAATAAAGTCAGTAAGGTCTCTCACAAGAGTACTGTAGAGAAAAAAAGATGTTGCTGTCTTTTTTGTTAAGTTTATGCATAAACATATGTGGATGAGGTATTAATATACTAAAAAGATGCATCAGAACTTTTTTTTAGATATTAAAATAGGATAAAAAGAGAAAAATCTTTTCAGCAATTCCAATTAAATTAAATTCAGTGTCATTCATTTCAGAGGAAGGGGTCATGTTACACCTGTGATTAATGAAGACAAAAAATTAATCAAGAAAGAAACATACTCAAAATACTGGGGAAAAAAAAAAAAAAGAAGTTTACCATTTAGAGTGGGACCTCATAGATAAAATTCAAATATATTTAAGTAGCAAGACACTAAGCGAACTGCAGTAACTGGCATATCATAGACACAATTCATGGGATGTGTTACCAAGGAGATAATGCTAATAGAGAAGCAAGAGAGTAGGAGTGGAAATAAATAAATATTCTTAATGCCTTTTGTGTCAATTGTGCTCGTGTATATGGAAGGATAAATAATCCATTTTAAAAAAGAAGAGAAAAGCATAGTTCTATTTAAAATATAGTTACTGAAGGGCTAAAGCTTCAGCTCAGCGTAAAGGTTTTTCAAAGAAATAGGCTCAGGCAGGAGGGCTGGGATTTTTTTTTTTCCCTGAATGCCTTTTATTTACGAGAAGATGAGTACAAATGGTTTAAAACCAGGAAATTTTTGGCAAAAAAACAATGGATGCACGAATCTTTGAGTACTTCCTCATGTCCCCACAAAGTGACAGCTGGTGGATAAGTGTGCTCAGCCTGAGGATTTTCTTCACAATCAGCAGCTTTAGGTACACTCCCAGAAGAAGAAAGCCCTCACGCTGAAGCAATAAGCTTCTAATCTTTCTCAGTTCTAGCAACTAATTATTAAATTACTATATTTATTGAAAAACAGAGTGAATGAAATGGCCTGTTGAAAGCTGTCTGTTAAGAGATATTTCCGCTTCAACTATATACATGCCTTTTTTGTATAGAAATTAATGGGATCTATGTAGATTTAGGAAGGATTTCTCAGCCAATAGGTGGTGCTAGCAATTTCTCCAGCTACCTAAATAGCCGATATAAATATTTCTAAAAAAAAGAAAAAAAATTTGCTATTTCAAAGAAGAAAACATTATTCCTTATGTTCACTATTCCACTATTCCTTAAACTGAAAGGGAATCTTGTGCTACAAAATTTAACCTCTAGTCTTCTAAAATGATATTATATTCTTTCAAGTCACCATTTTTTTTCTAATCTTCAAATGTATCATATTATTGAAACAGAAACCAGCTTCTTGAGGAATGCATAAGATACACAAAACTAGTTTCCAACCCACTGCTTTTTAGATAGCTTGTTTTGTTTATTTTTTCCAGGAAACAAAAAGTACACATTTATTAAGGTATGAGGCCAAATCTAAAGTACATCTTCATGAAAGCTGCATACCACAAATAAAACTAACTTTGATTTGCATGAAATGAGAAAAAGTGGTAAAACAATTGGTGATGAAGGAACTTCGTTATAGAACCAGTTTTGTGGCAAAATACTTTGTGAATGATTGGATTAAACAATTAAAATCCACAAAATCTTGATAGTTGAAAGAACAAGAAAAAAGTGATGATGTCAAAATACTTGTGTTCAGAATAGACTATTTCAACTCGTCATTAAAATAAAAAAAATTTAAAAAATAGACAAGCCTAATACACACATAACGCAATATTTTACAACTCAAAAGCATCCATTTTGTAGGAAGTCCAAAAAAGCTGCTTTATTTTTCACCTAGTTATTAGCAGCCATACAAAATAACCTATGTTCTTCCTAGTTTTTGCTTATTTTCCTAACTTTTCCAGCATCAGTTTGACGCTCAAGTACAACTTCACAGAGATTAGCAGAGTTATTTTTCTGTGTGACAAAATTACCTTAGTCTCTAAATTTGTAGACTAGTCATTTCTCAGATCTTTTATTATTAAACACGTGGAAAATTCCCAAATTTTCTTAGGTACTAAGTAAATGAACAACACTAAAAGAAAAGCAAGTACAATGTGTCATGCAAAGTACTTTGTTCATTTATTTTCCAAATGTCTTTTAGAGTGTTAGTTATTTATGGTAATATTTCATAATGTAACAGTAAATATCCTTTGGTAGATTTCTAAAAGCAATGAAGTCTTAAGTAATAAAAAAACCTTCACTGCAGCATTCTGCTATGATTTTTTTGCTAAAAATAGCAGGGGAAACATCATTTTTCCTGTGGGCAAATTAGTGAAAGTTGTATTAGCAAGGTTCCTTGTATCTTCTAAGAGCACTCTGTCTTCCTACACTGCTTTAGATTCAACAGTTTCCAAGCATCCTCAAATCATTAGCATCACAAAACCTCCTGAGAAGCAGGGAAGAGATTAAAGAAAAAAAAAACAACAAAACCACCACAACATTATTTCATCCTTTGCTGAAGCCCTTCCCATCAGAATTGAGGGAGGATAGTACTTGTAACAACATTAAATGGCAATATGTGAAGCTTATTGTGACCAGCCAAAAGAGTGATTTAGGGAAGAACAATGCATTTCCTGAAATTAGAGTGGTTAACATTCCAAATCTTACAAGGACTTCCAATTCATGACCATGAACATTTTGAATGCTGTAGCTTTTGCGTTGCTGTTCATTAAGCATAATGCCAATATCTAAGAACAGGCTGATTCCTGAAGGGGCAGTCCTGCCCACTTAGCTCCTGATCCCAGGCCTCTTCCCATTCACCCGAGGAGGGATCAGCTCTGCTGAAAACCAGTCATAGCTCTTGTACCAGTGTAGCTTTCACCCAGATCCGACTCACCGCAGAACAGCGAAAGCAGTACGTGCATGTGCAAGAGGTGTGGCAGAAACACAGTTAGGGGCAAGTAAAGGGCAGACGTACCTACCCACCGGATGAGGACCAGAAATGACCACTGAAGCATGGTTTTGCTTTTGTTTAAGGCTAACAGACAAATAAAACAAAAGCCCTGCAACATTCATTCCATACTTTCCATACACCCAGCACCCTGAACTGGCTTTCTGTTTAGCATTTCTTCAAGTCTGCAACATACTGTGACTTTAACACCAACGCTGCAGAAGAACAAGTCTTGATCTCTGCTACGCTCCCCAGCTGTTGCACATCTACATGGCCATTTCTAGAACACTGTAACAATTCCGTAACACCATGGAAAGAAGAATTGTCTTCCTTATAGCCATGACTTACAGTTCATACAAGTACGTGAACTTGTTTGTAAATACAGGAAGTATGATCCAACAATATTATGCGTTGAAGTTGTATGCTGGTGGAAATGCTGCAACATTACCAAATTGAAACAGCTTCCTTGAGTGTTCCAAATAATTTCCTTCAGGATTTGAAAATACTGGTGGTAATTTTTTTAAACAGAACAAAATAACCCACCCCTCCTTGACGCAGGTAAGAGAACAATGGATCCAAGACCTGCCAAGATAAGTTCAACACACACTGCTCCCAGTTTGTTCCATACTTCATTCTTTGCACAGCTGTAAGGGCTCTAGCTAGCTTATGCTAAACAACTGACATTTATCAGATGTTCTTGACAGCCTGAAACCGTCCGGGCAGCATTTTCAGCCAAAAGCCCTGAAAATGGGCTTGTATTTCTACTGCTGGAGGAGAAGGAAGGTCCAGCAGTTATAGTGCTAGTCAGAAATCAAGGACGTCAAAGATATTTATCTACTACACCAGAGCCTTCCTGTGCAACTCTGATCATTTGCTTTCCCTGCTGTCTGTAAAATGAACAGCTGGATCGTGCAAACCTGACAATATAATTCACATTAAACACCAACAGCAAAAGATGTTACCATAGTACAACAGGCATTTTCCCGTTTTATTTTTCTTACAACTTTTTTGTAACAAGTTTTCCAGAGCCCTTTCCTTGAGATTATCAGAGTAGACAGCATTGCTCTTCTTCAGAGTTGTATGATAAAGATATAATATATCTAAATGGTCAAAATTCTGGATATCACTGTTAACATGAGACCTATGAATAACCTTGACCTTTGAAGAGTAAGACGGAACAAAAAATGTGGTTTCAGTTACTAGTGGGTTAATTACATTCAGAAATGATGCTGTTTAATTCACTAGACTCTTTTTAAGTAATCTTTAATACTATTTTGCATAGAGCCTAATGGGCAAACTGAAAATAATTGTTAATGGGTTAAACCTGCACTTTCACACCACAATTAAAATGCATCTACTACAGACACACACCCATTGCATTGCCTTAGATCCCATAGTCACACTGTGGGAATGACTTAACAAGAAACACAACCATAACACTAGGTAGCCATGAACTCAAATGGCCCAGTCACACCTACACAAAGTCCCTGATGTCTACAAGAAATCACAAAACTTACAGGCTGAAAAGACCCTGAAATCAGCAGAGATTCAGCCCACTGAGTATCTCTTGCCTTGCTCTTTGCCCTCCAGCACTCCTAAGGCACATGTTGTATTTGTCTCATGGTCTCTTTTATTACTCAGGAAGGATCAGCCTGCCAGGCACAACTCCATCCACTGTGGTGTCGTTTCATGGGACAGACACATTTAATGCATAATTATTCAAAGGTGCTGAATATCAATAAACCATATTTTTCAAATGGGTCCATTTTGATGGATAGGAACCCTTTTAGTTTGACTGGCAAGTTGACAACTTGGCGTCTCCCCTATTTTAATGAGCTACATGGCTTTTGAACAGATTTTAATTAAAATTGTCTACACTACATACACTGCCCTGCAGTTTATAGTTTGATTTTCAGGTCAGATGTACCTATTAGCTCTAGCTTTTCACAGTCACAGTTCTTCCAACTAGGTATACTAAATATCACTCAACAAAAGCTGTAAAAGCCACTACATAGCAGCAAATCAAGCAGTGCATTCATTAGTATGTATGGTAGCCTCTCCCCCACCCGGTTTGTTGCATACACAAGTGGCAGTGCTGTTACCACACACTGTGCAGCCCGTACAAAGAAATACTTGTAAATGGGACAGAACACAGGAAAAATATAGTCTTTCCATAAACTACACATACACCAGAAATACATACATCAGATAACAACCAAAGTCTAACAACAAACATATCAGCAATCTCAATAGGATGAATTCAAGCTACAGAAAACATCCCAGCTCAAAGATTACCAGTTCAATGCTGTACTCACATGGGCACTCCTGCAGAAGGGCCAGGCAGGGCTAGAAGCTGTTAGCTCAGGAGATATCTGTCTCCGAGGGGGGAAAAGGTCATTTCTATATAGAAAAAAAAAGGGAAACACACTCTTATCCCTCACACTGCCCCAAGGAGAACTGGTTCTTCTACAATTCTAATGGAATGAAGAACAGCTGGGCAGCTCTCTGACCCTCAGCACAACAACTTGAGTTACACTTGCCTCAGTCTGCAGTGGGAGCCCAACCTCAGAGGCAATTTGCTCTAATAAGAGCAACCTGCACTGGCCACATCAGCACAAACTCCTGTGTTTAGTTCAGCTGAGAAATGAGTCAGGTTTTGCAGGGAATGCAGCTCTCTGAAGGTTGCTCCTGTTATTTCTAGCACAAGAGAAACGAAGACGTAAGTTTCTTCACCAGGGCTTTCAGTCGTTTTGCTACTTTCCATACTGTGCTACTCAGAGTAGCAAGCAGACTTGTGCTTTTTCATTTTACTGGACATCAAAACTAGTAATGTACTTGTAGAAACCTTGCAAACTGAAGATGACCACAAAGACTCTCATAACAGGCATTTCTGAACGGGCATTTCAGTATGAACACCAGAAAAAGTATAAATAGAAGGGAGAATTAGAGTTGGGCAGAAATTTACTGCAACTATGGTACCAAAGACAGAATGAGAGGAAAAGAGGAATTTCATTGGTTTCCGTGAGATGCTGTGAAAAGATTAGGCTAAAGAAATAAAGCGCCTTATAGTGATACTACATAGTTCCTATTACCTTGTATGGGACAGCTGGGGTCAGACCCATCCTTGCTATCACTCAGTCAGCAGAGTGAGCTTTCATGCTAAGGAGACATGAAACACTCAGCCCTTAACTCTCCTTGGTGGACAAGCTCCGTAAAGCTTCACTAAAGTCCATACTGGTTTTGAAATAGCCAGCTATACAGCAGATGAACCCAAAGGTGCACTTCTCCACTCCACTGGAGGGAGGAAGCAAGCTGCCAGAAAAGATCAATGAGGAATGAATCATTTCCTGTTAAGGATGTTTACAGCATGAAACATTTAAGACGCTCTGACCATAATGGAAGTGACTTAAATTAAGACTGACATATGCTTTGGGAAGGAGCAATTCCTCACACCAGAGCCTCACTCTGAACCTCTCTGTTGACAATCACATTAGCTGCAAGGTTTCAGATAAGAAACTTGTGTTTTTTCTGGCTTTAGGGTGTTTAGAGCTGGGCTTCCAACTTAAAATGGGTCTTTAGAATACCTCTTGGAAAAAGAAGGTACTCTATTATGCAGATTGATTGGCATATGAAGATAGGGAAGACTTTGTAGCAGTTTCATTTTCTAAGAAAGGATTATGTATGCTCATGCAAGCATATTTACTGTGTGCAGGTGGGCATACGCAAGCAGGCAAGTAAAAGATAAGAATAAAATATTATCACCAGAGAAAACAATTTACAGATATTTGTCAATAACACAGAGCATTATTAAAGAATACCATATGAAAACCCAGCAGCATCGTAAAAAGTGCTAGACAGGGAAAAATGATGAAAGCAATTAAACAAGAGCAGTGACTAATCTCTCTCCCATATCCTATCAAGTTCTTTTAACCCCTTAGATCAAACCAACTGATCAATAAAAAAGTTCACAGTCATTGCAGGGACCACACACTCATTGGTACGTGAAATATAATTACAGCTAAATTTCAGGTTACATATCAACAGCAATCAGGCCACATGCTGCAAATGCTTACTCCTGAAACTATTTATTGGAAGAAGCAACTGGTAAGGTTGCAAAATGTCATAGTCACAGCTTCATGAAATCCAGTCTAAGTCTTCAGGAGTCTGAAACAACATGTAAATTTAAATTAATCGGTAAGATGAGGAGACAAACACATCCCCTCGTGAACTCAAATCCTGAATTCAAACTGACTGATCATGGAAAGATACACATACACTGGGTAAGGCTTTTTAGATGTTCTGACAGCACAAGTCCATCTGAGTCAGTCAACTAAAAATACAGCTTAAAAAATGGAAGAGGTGTGACTTACTGACAAGTCTTCTCACCCACTCTTTTATAGACTTAGAACATGATAGATAGAAAATGGAAAAACATTTTGGTAAATTGTAATTAGGACTCCGCACACAAATTAGTAATAGAACAGTGAGGGAGCTCCTGCAATGCAACAGCTGAGGTCTCAGCTATAAAACGCAGTGAGGGGGGAGAGGATGAGCCAGAAGAGGGGACAGAAGACAGATGAGCCACAGGGGGAGGGGACAGAAGACCTCCAATATCAAGTGTCCTGCTGCAGCGCTGATTTGAATGGAGAAAAAATTTGTTAAGGGAGTGAGAAACAACAAAGACAAAGCCTGAAAGACTAAGTCTACTCAGAGTCTCATGCAATTACCTTTCCTTTCCCTATTGTTTTGGGTTTTTTTGACAACTTTTAAGATAGGATTTTCAAAGCCATCTGTTTTGGGATTCCAAATCTCTTTGACAGCTTTGAAAATCTCCACCTTGCTATCTGCTGTGTTTACTTTAGCAAGCATTTGAATTGTCTCACTCAGACAGAGGACTAATAACTCACCTTCTTTTGCTCGGTTAAAGTGACTTAAAAGCTAGGGTCCACCCTCAGGTGTTTCTGCTCAGTTTGAATATTTAGAGACTTGTAATATCAAAGAGGACATTGTTTTTGAACTATCCTGAAGGATATGTTCTCATTCCAAATACCCCATTGCACTAAAAGAGAAAAAAGAAAATGTACAGTACATACTGTGTGCTAGCAGGAATCAGGACAGCTAATCCAGACAGGACAAATTTAAAATCGTAGTGGAAAGCATACAAACCCAAAGGAAGGCAGGGAAATTTGACAAATATAATACATAAGCCAAAGGAATACTGTAGTATGCAAAAGCCATTTAAGCTGCATCATATGCTTTAGAAAGGGAAACATCCTAGTTGCATCTACTGGTGTTTTAACATGAAAGCTATGCATATCTGTACCTGAGCTGGCTGTTTTTTTATCATCTGGAAGCTGTCAAGTATACTCCTTAGGTCTGTCTCCCTGTGTCCAAATAAGCCCACCTACTAGTTCCATCTGCCCTTGCAGCAGATGAGTTTGGCCTTTTTGCAGGGGACCATAAGACATCTTCCATGATTGAGGCCAAACAGTGGTGTTACGGCATGACAATAGCAGATGGAAAACATGGAGTTGCCTGTGTCATGAACAGTGAACTGTTCATAATTGTTAGCGTACACGGCAAGACATGCTCACTGCTTTTCCCCTTGAATATTGACTGGTTCACCTCGACCCAATCCTTAAGGCATTCTCTGCTATCTGGCCAATGGTTCTAACTTTGGGCCAGAACTCAAAGCAACTACTGAAATGCAGAGAATTAGCAGTTTCATTCAGCTTTCCTCTTGGTGCCTAGCAGAAAATCTTTAGATCTGTCCCAGCAACATCATTGAAGAGTTGAATAAATGGTAGAACTTAATTAATATACAATAAAAACAATGTTGGCAAATATCTGAGAAAGGGAAAAGTCCCAAGAGTAGCTAGTCATTGAACTAACCACAAAAATCAATATACTAACGGCAATTGTATGCTTTAGAAAGTGCAGCCTACCTGTACCCTGCCAAGGCAGGGCGGTCAGAGGAATCTGAATTATATTTATAGTCTTCTAATAGGTGTTCTAGTCTGCATTGTAAGATTTCATACCAAGAAATGTGGTTCCTCTTAGATTCATTTTTTAATACTTGTTCACTCAGAATGACAACCACCTCTTAGGCAATTTATTATGTAAAACATGGTGATGGTCCTTAAGAATTACTTTTTTCCAGCAATTGTTTCAGATTACTTGGAAGATGTTAAGAATTACTTGGAATTGTTGAACTATTTCTGCTTGACAGTAGCCACTGAAAACTCATTCTTCAGGTTTCATTTAATACTAGTGTGAATTCTTGCAACGTGTCTTATTGCTTCTTAGAAGTGTTTCTAGTGTTTCACATCAGTCATACACGATATGCCATACTCTAGGAATTACATCTTCTATGACAGACATTCAGTGTACAACCAGAGAATAGGCTGTGAGTGTGCTACATGCCAAGAGTGGTCCCTACAGGAGGGGGGATGTAGCAGATACCTCTCTTCTGAGGCATTAAACCAGCTCATGAAATTAACAGCACATTGACTCAATGGGAAGATGTTCCTATTCAGTTTAACACAATGGAAGACCTTGTTTCATATTAACCAGACTTGAAATTAAATACTTTTTCATCCAAGAAAAAGAAAACAATGGTAAAGAATTTCTGGAGGAAAATGTAAGTTTTTCAAAAGACAAATTCTGTGTTAAAATGATGTTTTCAGAAAATATGTTAATAAATAGCAATACAAGCCAAAGAAATCCTCTTTCATTTGCAAACTGCTTGAAACTGACCTAATCCAGTCAAGAGATGTCCTGTTCCTAGACTGCAAAAACAAATGTATTATGTGATTTTTGAACTATTTTAGCTTCAACATTCAAACCAGAATAATAAAGATAGTTTTCAACTGGAAGCTGTAAGGGCAAGCATAATAATTTTAATTAAACAGTATCTCGAATTTTAGTCTTTTCTAAGCTGGATCAAACATATTTTATGTGCTGCCAAAAAATTTCAGACGTATGTCTTATCACAGAAAGTCCTAGTGACCTTACTGTGTTTTCATGACTCATGATTTTTAATAGCAGGCCCAAATTTAAAGTAGAGAGATGTATGAGATGCCCATTGCTATATTAATACATGGATATCAAAACAACTGTCTGTGATGAAGTATTGCTGCTGAGACATCATAATACAAAACAAAACACAAAGATGTCATGTACAGAAACAGAACTTAGCAACAAAAACTAAGTGGAAAAAATAGTGAAGCGATTTTGCAGAGGGCATGGCTGGCTCCAAAAGCCTTTTAAACTGTTGTGGTAATAGTTGTAATAAATAGGAAAGCTCTCCTTAAAGTTGCAGAACGGCGGGCATATTGGGAGCCCTTTCTTTTGCCATTCTGTATGCACCCCATTATGAAAACTTCCATCTAATCTTTGGCTTAACTCCTCTCACCTCAAAACAAAAAGTGAAGAGAAGAATATGTTTTCCTATGTGTTTCTGTGTCACATCTTTTAGTTATGTATTCACAATTTCCAGAATGACAGCAGAAAAACCTGCTGTTCCTTCAGAAACAGATTCCACTGAAAGATGGTCCTCAGAGCCATGAGAACATTTATGGGTGATTAAACTATGCTTAGAGAATTGTTTTGCTTGGTTTAAGTACAACTTGGATTCCAGCTCAGTTCCCATTCTGAAGGAAGGACATTACAGACCAGCCACGTGAACCAAAGAAAACCCCAAATAAAGCTTGTTAGGAGTAGCTGTCTCTTTAGTTCAGACATTTTGACTTCAGTGTATTCGCAAAAAAAAACAAGTTGTGCTAGACTCTCTGGGTATAAACATTTCAAAATCAATCAGATCATAGTTTATGATAGGAGTTATAATAATATTTAGGTAACAGCATTATGACTAGATTAAAGGTTAACTGTACCTCTAATTTTATATTTAGCATGCCCCTTAGCTATTCTCACTTTTAATGCTGAGGTAATAGGATCTTTTTGCTAATTAAACGTTAATATGCAACAAAGGAGAAGCACTGGAAAACAAATCCATTTTGGAGCTTGATATAAACAGCTCTCTTCGAATACAATTAAAGTGTGAGAAAACTAAAGCCAGCCTTAACGTGCTAACAAGAAAGGCAATAAGCTACAGAGCAAACTCCAGACCCACAGTAACCTGAATGCTGGATGGGCAAACTTAATTACCTTAATAACCAGCTGCAGACCATCAGGCCAGTAAAGTATTATTTTATAAAGTGAGTGCCGTCCATTTAAAAGGAAAAATCTAGTGGTACAGCTCCTAATGCAGCTTGCCCCGGGAAATCAACATTGTCCTGGGAGCCAGAACAGGATTTGAGAATTCAGCTCTATCACCTCATCGCATCCCTTCACCAGCCATCTCTTCTCTGACTCGATTTCTCTATTTATGCTGTAGAACTAAAAATATTTACTAGCTTATTTCATAGAAACATTGTGACAATGATGTAATGTGTTAAGTGTTGTCAGTATGGGACTAAAGAAACTTTTGGTAAAACGTGGCATTGCCAATTGTTATTAACAGTACAGTAAAAATGAGACCTCTCACCTGGATTCAGACCTTCACATGGCAAGGTACTTCACAACACATCACAGAATACAGTTTTCTTTACCAAAAAATACAGCTCACAAAAATATGAATACAAGTGGATACAGGAAGGAAGAAGAAGATATCCTAAGTGAAGGCACACCATAGCCATAAGAAGACTTTATCATCGCATTCATTTAAGTGGAAACAAAAGGAATTGAGACATATTTTTAAAATACAGGTGTGCAGTTAAGTGTTGAGAATAATACTTCACATCTACAAAGTACCCTGTTCAAATATTAAAAGATGATGAATTGAGCCACCTCACCTCTGAGACACGAGGAATTGTTGCTGTTTTTAGAGGAGTTAATGTATAAATGATTATATATAAAGGCGATGGATTCAGATGATGAAGCCATGGTTGTGTTAAACTCTGTAGTTCTGTCAGCAATTTCAATCAAAGCTAGGATTTCACACAGTACTGTGAGGCTAGAAGAGACTTTTAAGATAATCAGATCTGTCCTTGTGGATGTACTCAAGCACATTTTTCCCAGAGACGTAATGATGAGTTGCAAATCAGCACGACTTTGGGATAATCATATTATTGAGGACAACAAACAGTGCTTTGTTTTGTTTCTAAGCTAGAGGCTTCTCACTGCCACTGGCTTTCTGACACTTAGATTTTGATTCTCTTCTCTGCAGGAAATCTCTCACTGGAGTTTGGTTCCTGGGCACTCACCTGTATCAAATCCAGACCTCAGATTGCTCTGTTTAATTGTCTGCACACAAGTGACTGAAGTGGAGAGATATTTCCAATTTGGCTATTGCTGATTTTCACTGTGGAATATTTCAGATGGGAATCTTCCTAATAATTTTGGAGCACTGCAAAGCATACTAGTCATTCTGACATGTCAGAGAGATATAAGGTGTAGTTCACTACTTCTGAAAGCATATATCTGTACATATATATCAATGTAACATATTTACATGTACATTATAACAATACAGATATAACTTGATTAACGTAAGACATTCTGAATGAGGGAATCCTTTTGACACTGTACTACAACCAAATTTCACCAAGTAAATGACAGGTGACAAGGTGTCTTGGCTGAATAATCAATGAAAAATCACCAAGGAAACCCCAAAAGGAAGAATGGAGTTGCAGTGTTCTATATAAGAAAATACTAAATAGGGCAAATGTGTCACGACTTAGGGATGAGAGTATTGTTTGAAAAAAAACCAAAAATGTTTTGGAGGCACAAGACTATTCAGTTTGCCAAAGTGCAATATTGTCTCAGAACATGTAAGATGACCTTAAAAATTCATGCAGTAAAATATTTGTTTTAAGTTGTTTAGGATTCTGTTTGGACATTAGGAATTTTCCCAGTATGGGGTCAGCTTTCTGTAATTTCTTCCGTGCAAACACACATTGCTAGCAACATAAACATGCTAAACTTCTTTAGTTAGAAGTTACACATTTTGTTTTTATGATAATGACTTAATACTTCTTGCCTGTAAAAAAAAAAAAGTTTAAAAAGTAACTCACTCCAACTGCAACATGTATTATAGAATTTCATAAAATATATTACATTTCAGAAATAAATAAAAAAGGAGGTTGAATGTGTCCTTTATTATTCGTAGCTTGCTTTCTTAAAGAAATATTAAAGAATCATGCAGCCTTTCAGATTTATGCTCTATGAGCTGTGAGAGTCAGTATTGTCTTGAAGAATGATAAAATGTTGGTAGATCAGTCCTCTAACAAATTTTAACTCCCAATCCATATTTCTAAGATTTTTCCAATTTTTTAATCTTATTAAGAATAGAATCCTTTACCTGCAAATAATCTCTTTATTTTAATAACTACATTAATTTCTTGACCTTTTGCTTTTCGTAAATTACAGTTTTCAATTATTTGTGGATTCACAGATCTGCTCCTGCATTCCTTGAGAAAACTCAGAACCCGTGTAGCATGAAACTATTATACCCATCCCAGGGAATAGAATCAGATTATAGCTTCCTCTCAACATTTTAAAACATTTATCAGGATTAAAAGGATTTGTATTTGTTGTTCTGCTTAGACATCACAAGTCCAAAAGACTTTTGTTTCCCTACTGAGACCTTGCATGTAGCATATCTGAAAGGGAAAGTCAGTGGAATGGTATCAACTTAGTCTCAATTTATTAATTTCACAAATTCAGTGTTTTAGAGGTGGCCTCAAATCCAAATTCATGACAGGAATTGCTCTGCTACAGAAGTGTGGCTTGGTATGCACTTTTTATGAGCGTGGACTATTAAGGTTTGACAGGACTTGACACTAGTGACAACATCTCTTCAAGTAAGGCCAGTTATTCAAATAGCAGAGCTATTACACAGGTCAGAAGTGAAAAGCACTAGGCAAACTATGTGAGAAATTCTAAAAGGAACAGAAAAGGTTTTTGCAGATTACATGTGGTAGAGACAGTACACATATCTGAAACAGCAGAAATTAGGAAGGTCAAAATCAGAATGTGAGACACGGTCACAGATCTGGGTGAAGGTGACAAGCCGGCAGCAATGAGATGTCACAGGCCATGGATGAGCTTTCTGGGCAGCTCTATCTGACATCAGTTTTGACTACATAATAACCCAAGCCACTGAAAAACATATTTACCCTAAAAATGTCAAAGAGGAAAACCTGAAAATGTTGTTAAGTCTCGTAGTCAAGTGATGACTGTTGAACAGTGACATAAATTCTACTTATAGGACATAGGGCAATAACTAATTCATGGGCAGATCAAAATAAATCAAAACAAAAGATATATTCAAAACAAAGCTACCAGCTAATACGTTAAACTAAAACTATATAATACTCTCCCTCATTTCTCTTTCGTGAGTTTCTCTTATCCGTCTAGACAGCTACTGATAAATACACCCAGCAAGGTAACTGTGTAACCCAGAAATTTAAGATTACTTCAAGAATACTTAGTCTCAGTACAAAAATGTCCAGAGCAATACTAAATTATACCCCTCCCTCCCAATCACCCACTTAAATAAGACATCCCGGATCCCAAATAACAAATCAAATATCTTCAAGTATTCAAAAATCATCAGATTACCGTATCTCCACAATCTAACATAGTTTAATCAATGAGGAGGGAGTGGGAGGTGAGGCAGGGCACACAAGCACAAGTTCCAAATGCTTTCTAATAGGAAAACCAGAGTTCAAAGGGTATACAATCTCCCTGTCTGTGCTGTCATGATTAGGGCTCTAAAATCTCTGTGACAAGATTATGTTTTCTGACAAAAATAAAAAGTCCTTTAGATACACTCTGCAGATGAAAGTTGAGAAATGCTCTAAGTATTGTTAATATTTAAAAAACGCTTTGCAATACGAGCTGAGGCATTCATTGCAATTTACAAATGACTTCTCCCTCTTTTAAAGAAGAAAGTGAAATAAAAGATTGGTTGGATGGGAAAAAAAATGAGGAAGGAAAGAAGGAAATCTGCAAGTCATCATTGCACAAGTGAGTCACAGATTATCCTTCCATTTTCTGTCTCCCTTCTAGAGAATGTGGCAGAAGAAACATTGCAAAGCCAAAGAGAAGAGGACTGAGCATGGAGCATGTCAGACAGCTGAAATTAAATGACGGGTCAGCAGTATTTCAGGCTAACATGCCAAAATGCAATTTCCTTTCCAAACTGAAGTTTAAGCGGGCCAGAAGAATTAGCTGGAAGATGTAAAGGAGTGACTGGAAAGTAGAGTAGAGAAAAACTTATCAATGATACATCCAAGGAAAAGAGTTCATGGTGGCAAAGAGGACAGAAGATCCATGCACAAAGAAACTTCTCCAGACCTTAATGAGCGCAGTTATAACAGAACCCAGAAGAAAGAAGACAGACTGAAATGGGCTAGAGGTGTTATCAGACGGGAGGAGGCAGCACTTGGGGCAGCAGCTCCTAAATATTAACTCAGTAAGTTTTCAGGTGAAGCAAGAAAAGGTACAAAGTGGAAACAGGAGGAACAGAAGAGGTCACAGAAGTTTAATCAGAGACAGAAAAGAATCCACCTGGACTCTGAGAAGAAGTCAGAGGACGAGAAGGTAGCATTAAGTTAAGTTAACGTCTTCCTTCCTGAATTGTAAGCGTATGTCTAAGTGTACACGCAGGCAGCAGGCCTCGTTTTGTTGATTCTTTTCAAGCCACATTATAAATCAAGTAGTAATCGCTATCACTATCTCTCTGAATTAGCATTCCCTCAGGGCATCTAAATTTCTTCTGCATATTGAAGTCATTTTGCTCATTGCTTGCTCTCCAACAAGTTGCTGGCTGGAGCATTTTTTAACTGTCAGTATTTTGACAGTGCGTGAGCACTCTTTCCTTACCCTAGAGATTATACTTGTTGCTAGCCTGCAGCACATTGGCCAAGGACTCATCAGGACAGCAAGGAAAAAGTGAGTTGAAAAGTTCAGGTAGGAAAAATGTTCCAATTCACTGTATTACATGAACATGGTCTGAAACGGCCACTTTCCACTTTGTCAGAGCATTGCTGTCCATGGAGATACAGAACTGTAGTTTCTGTAAGAATTTTGCTTGAAGCTTTAGGTATAGTCTTACTGAACTGTATTTAGCATCGAGTTTACCAGTAACAAAGGGGGGAAAAAAGAGAGTTTGTGTGCCTTTTAAGAATTAAATCTATGTTTATATTCCTGTTGAGAGAACAGAATACAGGAAAGGTATACTCAGATCTTTTTGAGGAGAATAAGAGCATGCTTGGATCTCAAACAATGAGACCTTGAAAGTCCACGTATGGGTTTTAGCAGTAAGAATCTACCTTGGCTCCGCAAGGAAAACAGCAACGGATTTATAAGTGGATTCCAGCCAACCAGAACAAGGCAGACAGAAACAGAAATCCCATTACTGTATCCTAGCAAGAGGAAGTTGATGTTGCACATAAAAAGTGCTTTTTAGCAATGTCATTTACAGGTCGTTTGTGCATGCTGCCACTTGCCTATGTAGTAAATCATCAGTGATTTTGGGCAATTAGGTGTGCTTCCACTCTCTGGTTGATGAAAGCCCTATTAACTTTGGGTGACAGAACTGTATTAGAAGTGTTATCTACATGATTTAGGAAGTTAGTATTTCCTCATATACCTCTAACATAGGAAACTCGCTGCATTTTTACAAGAGGATTTTCAAACAGCTGACTCTAAAGGCGTCCCTTACCAGACGACAGCATAAACCCAATGATTTTTCTGAAAGCAGCGATTTCTCCCTAATGGTATCATTTCCCCACAATTGAAGTTGTCAAATAGAAAAATGTTCTGTCTGCATGCAGGGCTCTGACCTCTCTTTGTTTCTTTCATTTAGTTAGACAAGTTTCAATATTGCAATTGCCCAATTTCAGGCATTGTTGTTTGAAAATTCTGGAAAGTATGACTTACCTGAAGTCACAAAGAAGTTAGTTAGAATACTGATCTCTACATTTCTTGCACTTGAATACATTCTTCCCTAGAGGGCAAAATATATTTTCCCATCTATTTCTTTAATACTATAATTCTCAAATGGAAGCCACATGCTACTGATAAATAGGATATCAAAACTGCCACAGGAAAAAATTCTGTCACTTTGTTTTGTAGGCTCAAGTCAATGTAACAGCATAAGCCACTTATCCTTCCATCTTCTTTTCATAGTAGCAGAACACTCAGAAACATACTACCCTGAATTTCCTTTAGTAGCTGTTCAGTAGCAGCAGGCTCCCATTAAACCAGGCTGCCTTTTCTTCATTCTGTAACTGTCCTCACACCAAGGACAAGATGGGAGCATCTGTGCTTCAATCCTGAATGACCTTCCAGAACAGGAGTAGTAGCAATTACACGTTACCGCTATGAGCACTAGGAAGACAGGTTAGCATTTCATATGTCATATAATTTTGTTCAACAGTGGCAGTAACTACCTGTTCTTTGCCTGCAGAGCTGGAAGCATGAAAGTCTATTGTCCTATGACAATATTTCCCATTTGGTCTCCAATGGCTTACCTTATTTTCAACATCAAATACAGTACAATATCCCATCAGGATAAGTGGAAAGAAGAATTAGAAAGAGAATGGTTCATGATAGTTTTACAATAACACTGAAACCCTGCTGGTTCAAAAACTGCTTTCTTTGACTGCATCTACATGACAAAGTTTTCTAACATGAGAGAAGAAGATTAATAGGTCAGAGCAGGTGGTACTCAGGCCCCTATATCTCCACTGTGTGAAGTTCCACTATTACTTCAGATAAAATTTAATCTGTTTTCCTGGATTAAACATCCCCTATATGTATGTAATATAAACTCTCTAGAAGACTGATCCTTGGTTCAGATTCCCATACTCTTTTTAGAAATTTAAGTCCTCTGGATACATACCTAGATTAGAGCTTTTGGTCTCAGTTCTTCTGAGAAGAATCTATTTAACATGAACCAAAACCAGATAAGAGGAATGTGCCAAGAGGTACTAAGTGTGGACAATCAGAGGTCTCGTTTCAAAACTGCACTATTTCTCTATCAGAATCCTAATATAGAGCCACCTTTCATTTTGGCTGTAAGGTGATAATTCAAGATAAACAAACAGCATGAAAAAAAATAGTTGACTAGTAGGAATAAGTGGATTGGATATGGAACATAGAAAAACATAGAGCCATGAAAAGAAGGACTTATGCCTGAGCACTGTGATGACTGCTCGAATTTATACATATGACATGAGAAACCTGAGGCCCATCACTTAATTTTAAGTTATGGTCCATTTATTTTTGTCTATCACACTGTAGACAGTGAACTCAGATTTTTTTTTCCTCCCATTTTATCAGCTGAAAAAGTACTACTGAGGGGGTGCATACAAAATTTCACAAATACAGGTCCTGCATTATTTTATGATCAGCAAAGAGAGACTTCTATCACCCAAAATCTACGCAACTGTTATAGTCACCTGAATATGCTAATGGGAATATTATTTTTCCAGACTGGGACTCAGCAGTCCCTGCTTGTTTTCCAACTTGTTCATTTTTTTTCAGACCAATAAAGCCATAATAGTTGCTAAGAGCATTCAACCCTAAGAGACTGTGGTATGTAAGAGCTAAATTATTTGGCTGAGATTTGCGAGCGATTTGTGGTCTTGGGAATTGCTAACTGCCAAAATATTTTAAAAGAGATGTCTGTACAAAAAAGTGTATCTATCAAAAATATTATTGTTTGAAAAAGTCTTTTTACCTTTAGAGATATTAAAATATTCCTTTTTAGAAATAATTACAGCAGCAAAGTGAATATGGACATTTTTTTTGTTACCCTAAGGTCAAGTTGACCCTTTATTTGTACATTAAAATGTTAGTCAAGACTCTTATTATCAGATTTTATGTATGAACAAAAGCTTAAGCAAATGATATTCTTACACTTTCAAAAGACTGACAGTGATTCTGCAGGACGGGGGAAAATGTAACTCATTTGATACAGTGCTTAACACATCCTTCCATAGACACATATACTTCAACAGAAAATTAGAATCACACAATCATTAAGGCTGGTAACTACTTCTAAGATCATCTAGTCCGACCATCAGCCCAACACCACCATGCCTATTAGACAGTTTCTTCTTAAATCTTTTAAATCTTTTAAAATTAATTCATATGTAGTAACCTCACTAAAGAGACTACTAGCAGATTTCCTTTTGAGTAGGGCAATGAGGTGAATTCCCTGTATGGAAGCCTAGCATAAATCTTGAGCCCTTTAGCTCTACTGTGAACATCGTAAGGGATCAGTGTGATATGTAGACCTTAGCCTGCTGTCAGCACTGGCTGAGGAGATGCTGTAAGTCAGCAAGCCACTTCTGTTTGACTCATCAAATAACCTGCAGAAGCCTGAAAAGATATTTTCAAAAAGAGCTGAACTTCTCAGACTGACAGTTTTGCCATGATCAATTCTATACTCAATACAGCATCTGAGTCATTCTGTTTACAGGGGACAACCAAATCACCAGGCCAAGGACAATATGGAAAACATAACAGCTTGAAAATCACTACTACATAAATGTTACTTTGAAATTTGCACTTAGCACTATAAGATGACCTTCCATAAAGGAGGAAAGAGAGGTCAAATGACAGAGTGCCAATCTGTAAAAGATTATGCTACGCTTTGGTTCCAGCTGAGGTTTTTTTTTTCCTAAGTTTTCTGGTGTCTGCACCAAATTCTAATAAACATCTACAAGATCTGAAGTTCTCTAGACATTAAATAATCTATTTGGTACCTAAATTAGAACTATAAACAGAAGGGCAGAGATTTAATAATAATTTAAGGCATCCAAACCAGTTCAAAAGTGCAGTCAGGAAGGGCACTGAAAACAGAAGCAAGGAACAAAGTATGCCACGGAAGAAAGCCTGCTAATCCAGATCCATAGTTCTGATCCAAACTGACGTTGTTCTATAGTTCAACTTACTGTATTTTAAAGTAGAGGATGCAAAGACTTACTGCAGGCAGGATAAAAAATTAGAAAGAAATATACAACTCCTAACACTATTTAAAAATTAAAATTCAGTAAATTTGAAAGAAGCTTAATGTATTTTCTCTTACTCTTTCTACACTAAACTTGAGAAACGTATTCATCACAAGAGGAGGCCAAAAGATATGCAGTAGTATCAGATAACTTTATTAATAACATCTGGAACAATGCAAGCTACTGTCAGTGTCCAAAAAGTGCTTCTGTGGGAACAGGAATCTTATTCCTCAGCCCAGAAAGATCGCTACATCCCCTGAATGTTGATTTTTTTAATCTTCCTCTGATGCCTCAAATGATGGCCACTCCCAAGTAAATATGATATACTTGAGGAACCAACAAGCTTATTCAAGGAAGTAAATCCAACCATACACTCTCTATACTCCTAATTCTTACAAATTTACTGAAAATTAAAATGCAAAGAAGATAAGAGATCCAGATCCCTTTGGTCGTTATCTGTTCACCTAGAAACAATTATGCCTTATTTAGACAAGACATAAGAAAGAATTTCTTCACCACGAGAGTGGTGAGAGACTAGAACAGGTTGCCCAGGGAAACTGTGGATGCCCCATCCCTGGAGGTGTTCAAGGCCAGGTTGGATGGGACCTTGGGCAGCCTGATCTAGTGGGACGTCTTCCTGCCCATGGCAGGGGGATTGGAACTAGGTGATATTTAAGGTGCCTTCCATCCCAAAATATTCTATGATTCTACAGTTCTATGCCTCCTCTTCTTTACCCTTCACAGAGCTGCAGGAAGACCTTTTTTGGAAATCTCTAGGAAAGATGAGATTGAAAGTTGTATGACCAACTGCCAACACATTCCAGATGTGAGGAACACATGTAGCTAGGATGCTATAAATGTCAAAGATAATTTGTAGTGCTTTCAGATACGTATTTGAGTATATTTTTTATTCTGGTCCCTGCTTGGGATGTTTATCTGAGAGTGCACCAGGTGCATACAAACTATGGGTAAAGTATTTCCAAGCTATTATGCCAAAGCAGCAGGTTGTTAGAGCTTTCATTCCACTGCTTTTATTATTACTTGTGGTGATAGAAGAAAAGTCAGTGAAATGGCACAAGTCATTGCTTAGGAGGCTTCTGTGTGTCTTAAATTCTACAGGGGTTAGAAGGACATTTGTAGAAGAACAAAGGCTGTTTACAAACATCTGGTATCACAAATTCCCTCTGAGATTCCAATATCCAAAAGACAAACCCCATTTTTCAGAAAGGAGTTTAAATTGCCAAGTCAAACAGGTGCCAAAGCAGAAGCTGGGCCAAAAAATATAAGCTTGCCACAAAAATGTCCTCATTTGCTAACTCTCCCAAAGGAGTGTTTGTTAGTTTGTGTGAGCACATGCCTTTGAAAGCAGCATGAACAGAAATGTTTATTTTTGGACTCTCGAAAGGACTGTTATTCCATATCCCTCCCTATTTTTCTGTTTCCTGACCAAACATTTCCCTTAACAAACTTTCTTAACAAACTAAAAATGTATTTGAAATTTCTTAGAAACTTCATGGTTTGGAACAACAGAACTGCCTGTATATTCTGTGATGTTTACAGGAAGTATTGTTCGTGTTCCCTCCACATAATTTCTATATTGTGTTTAAATACAAGTGAACTTTTTTAACATCATAAGACTTTGTCTTCCATCTTGTAACCGGGAGAGCTGGAAAGTATAGATTACATTTCATGGAAACTTCTCATACTTCTTTTTATTTTTTGTTCCAGATTAGAACAAAACGCAGCCTCTTCCTGCAGTAATTCTTGCTATTATGAAAGTTACATGCATATGAAAGACTCAGGTTTGAGTATGTAGTCCTCAGGAGACAGAGATGGAACTTGAATCTGTGTTTTCCTTCTTCTTCCATCTGGAAGCTCCATCAAACCCCCAGAAACATATCAAATAAAGATGTAAATTAACATGGACAAAATTAGAACAAAATTTATGACAAAGGAAAATATGGCTCCTATGTTCCCTAGCTCAAGTTTTGTTTTTACACCTGAGGAAACTGGGAGAAGATGAGTTCCTGCTCAGATAGCTATATAAATGCATGACTAGATAAACAGCTGTATGTTCTACTACTTCAGTAGCTTGAGCACACAGATTCTTGGAAAAGCTCTTATTAACAAATTTTTTATTTAACTTTTTTTTTTTTTTAATATACACGTGTTTAAAATTAAACCCTTATAGCTGGGATACCACTAAGATTACTTAGCCCAGGGGACTATTTTATCACTGATTGAGATGGGCGTGTTTTTGATTCTGGAACAGTCCATATAACTCCAAACATCACAAAAGGGGTGGCAGCCAGGAGCTGACACTTGAAACTTAAGATAAAATGGACCTAAATTCCAGTGTATTCTATCCTTTGGCAGCAGGATGATCAGGTTTTCAACATAAGAGGATGAGACACAGTCACAGAGCTGTGTTAGATACTCAACAAGAAGATTGCTTATAATGACACTGTCTTTAATTGGCTCTTAATGTCTATGTTACACCATTTCTTTCTGTTGAATAGAACACAGATTTTTTATGGGTGTGTAATAGCCCTATCAATATGAGACAGAGTCTCATTTAACACATGTGGTTTGTACTGTTGGAACAGCAGTCGGTTTTAGTGCAAGATGTTCTCAGCCATTACCATGAATTTCTGACTGGCCACAACAGGCAAAAAAATGAAGATGGTGAGGATCTGATGTGGTTAAAAAGTTGTTTTAATGCCTTCAGGTCTCCTGTGAGCAAGCTTACTGCTGATTATATGTATGTGATTATATGTTACATAGGAAAACAGAAAGCATGGATAGACATACAAGGAAGGAAATCTCCACAAGATTGGAGAAGAGGGATATTGCGAGACAGTGAAGTTACACTGTGGATCTTTTATCTTAATTCAGATTTTTTCCCTAATATACAGAAAGAAAACAAATGTTTGCTGGTATTGTTTGGTTTTTTTTGGCTTAGATATCAGCTGAAAACTCTTTTTTTCAGATTGATAGGTAATATTTTTTCCCCCCCCAGGAAAATTAAAAGCTGAAAACTTATTTCAAGTTGGGTGAAATATTTCCTATCACTTTATACATTAAAATAAATACAATCTATTTTAAAAATAACAAACTATTTTGACTGTGACCAATTTTTTTGCATTTCTTAAAATTGAAATTATTTACCAAATCCAGTACAAATATAACTATATTTTTCATTAGATTCAAAGAATCATAGAATGTAATCACTAGGTTGGAAAAGACCTTTGAGAATATTGAGTCCAATTGTATGTGTCCACTACTAAACCATATCCCTAAGCACTTCATCTACACGTGTTTTAAACACCTCCAGGGATGGGGACTCGACCACCTCCCTGGGCAGCCTCTGCCAGTGTCTGATAATCCTTTTGGTGAAGAAATATTCCCTAATGTCCAATCTGAGCCTCCTCTGACACAGCTTGAGGCCACTCCCTCTCATCCTATCTCCTGTCACTTGGGAGAAGAGGCCAGCACCCACCTCTCTACAACCTTTTTTCAGGTAGTTGTACACAATGATAAGGTCTCTCCTCAGCCTCCTTTTCTCCAGGCTAAACAACCCCCAGTTCCCGGACTTGTTATGAGACTTGTTTTGTTTGAATCTAGACTGTTTTTGGCTAATATTGCCCCAAATGTCAATAATTTATGTAATTTACTGTTTCCTCTGGTGGGCTTAGATATGGAAAACTCACTACTAAGGCTCACACACGTAGCAGTATACATTTGTCAATATACTGTAAAGACTCTACTAGCTCTAGCTCTCTAGATAGAACTCCCTGGTCCCTCATTTGCCTGAAAACCTCTTGGTTTCAAAGATCCATTACAAAAATAAATCCATGGGTATGACACTACTTTCAATAAAGCTAAATTAAAACTTTTAAATGGAACTTCTTTGTGCACCATTGTTTCATTGCATGAACATTTATTCACCAAAGCTAAGACCCAACAATGTATCTACTTAATATTGTATAAAATATTGATAGAAAGGCAATGCGGGGGAAAAAAGTGAAAATTTTAATGCTTTTAAACAAAACATATAACTTTAAAATGACATTTTCTGACTTGATTTAGACAAAGGCCTCAGACAGCTGAAAAAAGAAGAGTTTTATCAAAAAAAAAAAGAATCCATCATTTTGGTTGAAAATCTACTTTTATTCAGTGTGCCTGTTTCTAGAAAACATTTTCTTTGTAATCGTATTTTTCAGTTTTGGAAACAGGGAATTGCCTTTAATATAAGAAAAGAAGAAAATTCCCAAAGTTTTTTCATCATCTGAAGCATGCAAACTGAATAAGAGAAAGTAATTAATTTTCTCTGCTTTAAAATTTTCCCCCAGATATTATTCTATTTTTCAAGGATGGATAATTACCCATCCCTACCACCAAATTCCTAACCTGAGTTTTCTACTTAATTTCATTTTCTCTGTTTCTTAGTCAAAAACAGTGTTCTGTTGCTAAAAAGGAAAGAGAGAAAACCCTAAAATAAGCCCTGGTTTGTATATTTGTAAATGCAATTAAATTTCAATTTGAAACTAAAGGAATAAATTAATTTCCCTTGCAGTTCTTTCAAATAAAAGAATTATTTTTTTAAAAGAATAATAATCTGTCATTTAGAACACTCTAAAGCCAGAGACAACCAAAGACTTAAAAAAAAATTAAACTGCTAGCCAAGATTTCTTGTTGTTTGAAGCTTTACCACAGAATTTCTCAGCAGATTAAGCCAAGTTTCTTAATCATTCTGTTCCTTATTCTTAAAAGAGAAGTGACAATATTAGCCTGCCCAACAAGGATGTGATACAGCTTTATGTATTAAAGACAGTGAAGTACTTGCAGTCAAGTTTGTTTTGAAGTCAAACTGATGGACATTATAGATAATATAGATATATATATATCTATATATATCTATATAGATATAGATATAGAAGAACTGCAAAGCTGTGACATCTTTATTAAAGGAGGACTAAGCAAAATGTTTGCATCACTATACTACGTGATAATCAGGTCTCTGAAAATATGCTTCTAACTTGTATTTAAATATTCAGAAAGGCAGTGTGGTTTTAAAAAGATGAAAGATGTAGAAGCCTAATTTTCATCACACCTTTAAACTTTAGTTAAGGCCTGGACCTAGATTTTCTTCTAATTAGATCAGTTGATTTTTTTTCCCATCATCCGAGTATCTAAAATATTTCACTTTGCATAGAAGTGCAGATGAATATTCAAATATCAGTTAGTCTTCTCCCCCTCTGAAGGCATAACACAACTTTAATGCAGTGGCTGAGAAGGATCATCTGCCACTACTCCTCACCTCACACTCCCTTTTCATGAACGTTCAGAGATCAAAGGCACGACCTGAGCATCACTGGTATCTCTCACTGGGCAGAGTAAAGCCTGCATGTGGGTAACAGAGTTTGTGCCGGTAAAAGAAGACAACTCTCATTCATCAGGTAGTGCCACCACCTTTCCATTATCATCTATTTTCTCACATAGGGTGGCAATGAGCAGCAGGTATCACATCAGCTCCTATGATAGCAAGGTCCCAGCACTTTGCTTGCAGTTAGAAGCTAAATATATTGAGGACGGTGAGCGGAGGAAGGGCTTCAGCTTTGCTACAAAGGAAAGGAAAGTTTTCTTTCTCATTGGCCATGTCATGGGGAAATTTTCCTTGGAAACAGATCAGAGAGATTCCTGACATTCCTGCACCATCACTGCGTGCCTGGGTCAGCTCACTGTTGCATGGGCCTTGGACTAAAAGTAGGGGGCAGAGGAGAGAATACCATGAGCTTGATTTATTATTTCTTACAAAGAAGATGGCACTACAGCAAGTGAGATTAAGAGAACGTTCAGCATAAACTATCTGAGGAGGAATGCAAAGTGCGTGGATGATTATCCTGAAATGGAGACTCTGCCTGAGCCATTTTAAGTATTTTTACATTTCAAAATAGCTCAGGAGTGTTAAAAGTCTTAAATCTGAATCTTTCCCGAGACACGATTGTAGGATCTGTACAATCTGATCCTACAATCAGTAAAATCTGAGAAGAGGAAAACTCAGGGCCTTATCCAGAGCTAAATTTTAGAGAAGGTTTCTATATTTTTCTTTTCCTCATATTTTGCACTGAATTTCAAGAACACTTGCCTTTCTGAAAAATCAAAGGAAGATGAGGACAGATGGATCTAAAATAAACACAAAGCTCTTACTTGTTTGTGAAAAGTACACAGATAGCTGAAGGCAGAATCTGTACCTAAATTATTGAAACCCGTAAGTTTTAATTAATACTGTCACAGGATCCAATTTCAAGCAAAGTAAAAACTACTGGAGAGTTTGAAGAATGTGACCGATATCCAACCACATATTCACTCAGCAACAAAGGCAGCAAATGCAGCTTTGCACAATGAAATGATTCTCATCGTCCCAACATCAATATGATGCACTGTCATATCCCCCCGTAAATAATGCAAAAGCTAATCAATTCACAGTAAGTATTAAAAGAACTGATTTAGAAAGCTCACAGTAGATGCTTTGGGACACATTGTCTACCAGCAAAGTGAGAAATATTATAATAAATACTGAGAACAGTATTGAAACAAAGAAGCCACCAGCCAGCAGAGAATTGCCCTGGCCAGCATCCAGCCAGCCAGGGGTCTGAGCTACAGCAAGCAGAGGGGAATAAAATAATTGCAGCATGCTGTGTACCACAGCGTGTGAGCCCTTACAAATCATGGCTAACAGGGTCAAGTTAGAGCAGCCTGAGTGCTGCTGTACTCTTTACCAAGACTGCCACCAAGATTCAGGGACACAGTATATCACACTATCACCCAGCCTGGGAGAGGACATGGGAAACAGGGGCAGAGAAAGTGTGGCTGCAAAGACAAACACACAGAGGGCTGGGCACAAAGGATGAAGGACAGTAGAATTCCCTACCAGCTTAAGCACTTGGACAGACCTCTGTGGACAGAGGCCAGAAGCAGCAGAAGGTAGGACATTCGGGATATGGCTTGCAGACCGGTTGCACTTTCAGCTATTTGTCTATAAAACTGAATGCCTCCAGTATCCCACATTTTCTGCTATCAGTCTGTTCTCCCTTTTTTTCCCTGTCCTTAGCTGTTCCAGGTGTCTCTGGAGGGGAAGGGGACTGTGTTTTGGCAGATGCCATGGTGCCCCAAGGAAGATGTGGGTGGTGCTCTCCTGTTGACTTCCGCAGCCTAGGAAGGAAGTAGGATGTGAAACAGAGCAACTGGATTGTCCTCTTTTGCTACTGTTATGCAGCTGCAGCTAGGAAGAGACAAAGCTGCACAGATCACTCACAGCTTATGGCAAAGAGAACAGGGCAGACATGGAAAATAAATGGAGAGTCAGTGCACCCTACTACTTCTCCATAACACCGAAGCCAGTCTGAATATTTCATAACCAAATTATCAGTCTCAATTCAGTAAATTTATTTTCCATTCATGCTCCGTTCAAAACATTTCTCTTAAGCCATCATCAACAAGTTGCACACCTCTGATCCAACAGACGCTTTCCACAAGGCACTCATCATACTCAACTTAGCTTCATAGATCCCAACACAGCTGATCACCAGCACCAGACCAAGCAGAAAGTCTGTTATTGCCAATGATCCCAGGCAACAGCTTTTTTAACAGTAGGAGAAATTTTGCAAAGGACAACATGCAAGGACATATGGAATGGTTGACCAGAAGCTGCCCACCTAAATGAAAATGGTGGAAGAATTCAACAACTATTTTCAAACTATCGAGACACTGGGTTTGGATTCAGGCCAGATTTGCCTTGGATGGCTTAGATTATCTGTTTACAGCCTAAGAAGTTCTGAAGATCCAATGCTGAAAAATTTCATCACCTGTTTTCTTTAAGACTTTGTTCAGGATTTACTATAGGAAGCTAATTTTACCTGCTGGAAGGGCCTTTAAAATCAAAGCATTTCAAAAACTGAAGAAATGTCCAGGTTTATTTTTGGACGAGAACCAAGGGACAGAATGAAAAATAAGGAAAACAGAGTAAAAACAGAAATAGAGAACTACATGGTGTTTTTCTGTTCTGAGCATTTCCCAGATTCCTATGTCCTCTGCTACCCATTACCCAGATACATGTCAAAACCAATTCTAGTAGAAGGTACACTTCCAGAGGCAGCAATCAGTAGACAATGTATCTTTTGAACAGAACTCGGGCAGCAAGGAGAATGCAGTAGCATTAAGTTCACAAAGTTAGACTTCTTTAGGAGGCAAGATCATCTCTAGCTTTATCTGAGTGTGAGGACTATCCTCCCAGCAGCTCTCATGTAAACCATATTAAGGATGGTCTAAGTGCCACATTTAAACATGCAGTCACATTCTGAAGGTGCACCTCCAAACCAGGGAAATAGGTTTCATTGTTCTTGGTAAGCGCATCTGTCTCCTCTTAGTATTTTTTCCATTTTTTCATGTACATATATGGAAAATATTTCTGAGCTCTGCTATTCAAACATGGAGGACTAAACCCTCTTAAAATCAACTGCAAAACACACTTATTTTATTATGAGAAATTAATAAGCTTTAGAGCAAGGAAGAATTTGAATCATACCTGTAAAAGGAATTTGGGATTTAAAATTTGTCACAATCACCAATGATGGAAAAGATTTTCTTGATTTCTGCATATTTACCTTTATATGTTGTTTATGCTGTTTTACGCTCTTCACTATCTATGAGCAGGACTTTCTTTGCATTTTATCCTTGGCCTCACTTTCCTATATATTAGAGCTTTTAACCTGTAACTAACTTGAAAGAGATGTTAGGATACTTCCTTTCCCTTTTTATTTTTTTTTTCCACTTTTGATAGATCAAATGCTGTGCCTGCTGAAAACACAGAATAAAGTTCAATAATGACAGCAGGATTAGCCACAGGCTCCATGAAATAAACTTCAGAGGTCTGAAGAAACTGCAGACAGTTCCTTACTGGAAAGCCAAAAAAGAAATGCACAAAATAGATGATCTAGGAATGTCTGTGAATCTTTCAATTCAGTCATATTGTTTTCACTGCATTAGCTAGTAGTACCTCTAGCTGAACGAGGTAGGAACCGGTCACTAGCCAATTAAGAATATCCAAAGAAAAAAATTAATTGCTGCAAGAATTGTTAGTGAATTAGTATGAGAACTTGGCTGCAACTGAGAAATTTCTTGTTTTATGTAGGGATCACTTCTCTGTAGCAGCAGGAGACTTTGTACCAGATCTCTAACTCTCCTAATAAGCTCCACATATTCACAGTATGTTTGTTGGCCTGGTACCCCAGCTAAATTTTGACCTAAGGAATTATTTCTTAGCTATCTGATATGCCAAGAAATGTCTTCTCTAAAGTCATTGCATACCTGTGGGTACTTTGAAACAGTTGTGGATTTATTTGCTTACCAAATGACAAACCCAAATTTTGCAAACAGTGATTAAGATATGAACTTTGTTGGGTGAAACGTGAATGCATGCCTATCCTGCTGCATTACCTCGGATTATGCAGGCCTAGGGACTGGAGTGGGGAAGGGAAAAAAGAATGAAGAAAAAAAATCTTCAGATATGTTCTGGTTTGAATGAAAATGATTGCATGATGTTTAGCTGCCTCCCCACTGCATCTTGTGCCATATTACACCAGCCTGGGATGATGAGCATCTGCAGTCCTGTGATTATAGAACTTGGCGACCAATCACTTGGGGCACTGATGAGGAGCAGAAATGTGGAAAGGGCGGAGAAAGAAGAAAGCACTTTATAAATTTCCCGTCTGATACACTGGACTGGCAGGCAAACTGCCTGGAAAGGTTGTGGCAGAGCCATCAGCATGAATACAAAACAGAATGTTTACTTTAAAAGAAAGGAAAAAAAAAAAAAAGAAAAGTGATGCAGCTGTGTTGTTCTACCCATTAAATTACATTAACACAGATTCAAAAGGTGCACTCCAGGCCTTTTCTGGCACCAAGCTCTTCTACTCATTAATCTTCTTAATGCAGCCAATGAACTTCAGAATTAAAGAGTAATTCTTGGGCTCTGTGATTCCTTGACTTATTTTTTCCAGCTCCATATGGGTTTTTAGCCGATCACTATATATACACACACACATATGCACTTACACTTGTCCAAACCTTTGATGAGTGCGTAAGATGTCAATTTGCAAAAGAAGTTATCTTATGCACTGAAATGATGCCCCTGCTCCAGAAGAATGAGAAATCAAGAGGCTGGATATACTCTGGGTTTCTCTGGCATACAAGCTGCAAGTTTTACTCGTGGGACAAGATAGGGAAAAAAGCATACCCCATATATCAAAATCATGCTATGATGGCAAGCACATATGTTAAACCTGATATTGTTTTGCTCATTGAAAAAAGAGTAGGAAGATCAAAACAAAAACACTATCTCAAACCCACTCTAACCTACATATTCACAGACTTTCTTTCTCACATAGACGTTTTCATTCCCATCTACCTCAGTAAGCCTCCATCTACCCACCTAAATACTAGCCTCATCACCTCTACGAGCACATATGCACCATCACTCGCACATACTCACTTTCTCTCTCACCCACATATGTAATCCATAGGATGTCTAACTATCAGCGTCCTTTACCCATGACACAATGGAATTAAAACAGTTTGAAGACAGAGAAATATTCATCAAATCTCATGGCAACAGAGTAAATTCTAGAAAATTGTCCGTAGTTATTTATGTGTTAGAGGGCTTAGTCAGCAATCAGAAGATACCAAATCATCCTTATTCCTCCTATGTGACCATAGCCTGATAAATTCAAGGATACTGAAAGATCCTCATCCTCCATCTCCTGCCTTAAAAACAAACTCTTCTGGCTGACAGTGAAGAACGAACTGGAGCAAAACACACATATAGAGGAGACCCAAGGCACTGAGTTCTCTTAACCAATGCCAGTCTTACCACAGATTGTCATGAGTTTACATCAGATGCAACCTTGCTTCAACTAGCGTAGTGAGAGCAGCACTAACAATGTTCTTCCAAAGTGCAAAAATAATTCAAGCAAAAATTGCCCCCAGCTCTGAACTTCACTGCTGAAGGGAGGCTGGCTGAAAAAAAAGTCTGACCTCTGAACTACAGAGAAAATGTGTATTGTATTAATCAAAAGCCAGCTTTATTTCCTTTTTTAAAAATTCTTTAGTAAGCGATCTACAAGAAAAAATACAGAGAAAATACTGTATTGAGAAAATATGATGCATAGGAGGAGAACAATCAAGCATTACAATTGTTGGTATTACATCTTCTTTGTAGACTATAGATCAAGCAGAGCAAAGTTATCAGCCTTAGCCATTTGTGTTTCATGTAATAATGCCTTAATGATTCAATTAGCATTGATTCTTCAGCTGCAACAATATTTTCTGACTGATCTAGTAATTTAGCTCTCACTGTTGATTGATACAATTCCTATGAGTAATAAAGCAGTTTGAAAGAAATTTATTTAATAATTCACAAATCACTTTAAAGATGATTCTTATTGCCTCTGCCACTAGTAATCACTAAGATTTCAGAAAGTGAGATATTCCTTTTAACAGTTTGGCATTTGTAATGGTGAGTCCTTCTTTTAGAAGCCTTTTTTTCCCCACCTGGCATGGTGTGATAACTCTTAGAATACTTTAGGTGGAGAAGATTAAGACAAGGATGAGTAATCTGAAGATGAATGTGTATTGAACATAACATGCACAGATCATATAGAAGTAACAGGCAACTTGTACAAAGCCAATACATAAAATTTTGGTTTGAATCTCAGCCAGAAGTCTCGTTAGCTATAAGGAAATAACTTAATATTAAGTGTAATCAGATACCAGAGCGGATTCCACCCAGAGAAAAATTAAAACTGTTACTGAAGGTGGTCAGAGAGAGATACTCAAGCTGTATGACGCAGGAAAACAACTTCTATTATGGAAATAGTAATACAAATGAATTATAACATCTTCCTAAGTGTTTTGGGGGGAAACGACTGCTTCAGATTTTCTGCGGCACAGACTTAACCAATAACAGCTTCATGGTCTTCTTGATGCTTCCTGATGCACTAGCAAAAAAATATACAAGGAAAACTTTGTCAGCCTTTCAAAACAGCTTCCTCCCCATGATTTGTGTTTGTCCATGCTCTACAGTGCCTCATAAATTTCCGCACTGATAAGTAAATCCTGTCCAAATGAAATGCTCTTTTAATGGGTTTGTATGTGTCTCTTTGCGCATGTATTTATACACACTTCTTATTTCATGATGGCTCCCTAGGCAAAATCCCTCATTCTGCCTTATTAATTGGCTAGTACTTCCTGGGGAAAGCAGACAGCTCTGAAACACACAGATTTTTCTTTAAGTCTTATTCTTTGACATTTATTTTTAACTCAATGGGGAACAATTCAACTGAAAAGACAACGTGAGAAAAAACACTTGGCAAACATAAAAAAAAAAACAAATCAGAGAAGCCGACATGAAGCTCTGAGCAGGATTAATCCTCAGTGGGATATACCAACTTCCCTGTTAATTTCAGTCTTTCAAGGAGGATGAATAGCCTATGTTTAAAACACAGTACAGGGAAGCTTAAGACATCAGTTCTCTTTCTCGCTCCTTACGTGACCTTGAAGAAAAAGGGTTTCAGTTTGAAACTGCAGTCAAGCCACCTGAATACACATATACCAGCCTTTTGCAAATATAACTGTCTAATAGTTGACTGTTTTGCTGTGACATAGTGCTTTCACAATTTGGGGGTGAAATTCAGAGCCTTTATCTGCCTGTGCTTTAAAGCCCTATCTTTCTCCTGCATAAAACAGAGATGATGACTCTTACCTAGTTGTACTTCACAGGCATATTGCAAGTCTCCATTCATTCATACAATATTCATAAAGCTTTCTGAGATCCCTAATAAAAGATTCTACATAGCTACAAATTATTATTTAATGATGGAAAATTGAAACATGGCATGTAGAATGCAAATGAGAGGAGATATGTGGTTTTGCTCTGACAGACTGAGGTTGTCTACTTCAACTGAGTGTCGACCAGCATGCAGACATGAACGCAACAAAGCTATGTCTAACCACTGTGCTACAAAAAGCCTGTTACAACAAGGTTCTCAAGAGCAGCAGAAGTTCTTTCAAACAACATTGTATAAATAGCAATTATGCTATCAAAAAGGAAAACAAAAAGAAGTATTCATTGTAGGTTTGTTTGTTCCTCTGCTCCTGTCAGCTAAGGAGTTCACACGTACAGTTATGTTCCCTCTCCTTTACTTTTAATTGATATTATTAATATATCTAGGTCATTTAATAAAAAACATTTCTAGGGCAGGTGAACAGGGGGTGACACAAAGAATTGGCTGCTACACAGTTGCTTTCACATGTTTTTAGAATTAATGTGAAGTACAGAACACAATAAATGTTAAATCTTGTCTACTTTTTCCTCAATCTACCTCTGTCCCTGCTACAGAAATCTCTGCTTAGCAACGGTCAGCCTTTTATTCAGCGTTGCTCTGTTTTATAGTGTGTCCTGTGAACTCAGGATGTCCCCAATTTCCTGCCCTTCCTTAATTACAGCTACCAACATTCACCCATCCCAAACATTTTCCCTCTTCCTAAGTAATGCCTCTACAGAGAAGAGCTCTTCACCACTCAGTTTTTTCCCTCCTGTATATCTTTCATACTTGATAATCACTGTGCCCGAGCTTAGACACATCATCAAACCTTTCTCCTTCTCTTTACACAAGTCTAGAAAAGAATTGAAATCACCAAGGTACATGCTCACAGATTCACTTCCAGCGCCATCAGACTCGCTGAGGAGCAGGTTAAACTATCTGCCGTATACCCTCTCCTTCCATACTTGCCAAGGCAAAAATTCTCATAAACACCACAAAAACCCCTTCATAGCTGTAGTGGTAACATGCACGTCAGTGTATCAATCATACCATGTAAGCATGACATTGGTGCAGCAGATCCTCCATCAGCCCTCAATACTGAAATGTTCCAGGTGAAAACATACCTAGGAAAGCTATTATCTTGAACAGACACTAGTTGGGACCTCGATAGTTTAAGAGACCAGGGATTAAATGTTTGACATCTGTAGCCTTCCCAACCTGAACGATGTTCTTTCCACTTCAGAACTGAGGCAAAGAATGCTCTTTTTGAAGAAGTGAGAAAATTTGAATATTCAGTACTTTCCATTTAGGATGAACAGCTTACATCTTAAAGCTCAACTCAGTTTACATGAAGGAAAAACTCAATACCATTATTTTTAACTGCAAGTTCTCATCTAATATTCTGTCATAAAAAGGTATGACCATAACGAAGATAATGAGCACTGTAAAGAAGAATTTAAAACAGAGACTGAGTATCAGGTTTCCACAAGTCTGCTTCCAGTTGATCGTCTATTAGTGTAACTGTAATACTGAACTATGTCAGCACTTGGTTTCTTCAAAAAGAAGCTCAGTAGCATACTATGTTTCTCTGGTTTGCTACTTGGGTTAAAACCATATTGCCACATATCTTTTAAGAACTACTTTGTCTTGTACTGTTGACAAGTATCAGAATTTCAAGGAGGTTTGCTACCATGTAATCGAGTCACATCTTTTAAGAAAGAGATGCATAAAATTCATTTTTGCTATATAAAATTTAGAGATAATGAACATTACATATCAATAGCAGAACATTTTTTACTCCTAAGTACTGTGATTAAGAATCGCTAAACATAAAATGTTACAGGAAGGTAATTCCCTTTGATTTGCTATAAATTTCTCACATACCATCTCTAATTTACTAGCGCTGTCATGATCCTATCTGACTGGGAAAGCCAAGCTGTATATTTTCAGAAAGGCAGCAGTATTCTGGTGTACATTAAAATAATGAGGATACCTTATAATCTGTTTTGAACCCTACACTTTTGGATGCCACCTGTGATCAGTAATGTTCCTCACTCAAGAAGGCCTGTGGTAGTGTCCCAAAGGAAGTGGCCACCTCGGTGGCTAGCAGACAGGAAGAAAGTAGCAGAAAGAATGTGCTGAGAAGTGAAATGTCAGAGTGAGTAGTGAGAAATACTACGAAGGAAATCCTCAAGTTAAAATAATTTTAGCATGCTGAGGCAAATATAGCAGAGAAATCTTTTCTCACTAGATTTTTACATTAAAGACTTTTACTCAGCTATATTACAACCATAAGATGGTCAACCTCATTTTTCAGGTCTCCCTTGCTGCACCACGTTTGTTGTTAGCATACAAACTCTCTGGACAACAACTGACTTCTCCTGTATGTATAGAAATGTCAAGGATATTTTGTATACCAACAAACTGTAAGCAATAAATTCCTTTCAGTAAGAAGTGAAGACTTTATCACACATATGGTATCTGCAAAATAGCTGGAACTCCTGCAGAATGAAAAACAGTACCAAATATAAATTATTTTTATATCACTGGAGAGGTACTTTTCCCTAGATTTACACTAAGTTCTTACACCTGACCTACAACTTCAATGTCAAGGACCATCTTTCAACATGTTATACTAAAGCAAACACAATTTTTTTAATATTTGCTTGGGTTTAAAAGGATAACCTAAATTAGCACAATTCAATCATATAAAACATGCATTCATTTGAAGGTATCTTTTCCTTAGATGGCAGCTCCACCACTCTCACACTGTCTTGCCTGCAAATTAAAAAATGATCTTTTTGATAGTGCTGGTTGTTTTCAACAGTTTAGTATTGGTGATTCATGACTGTGGGATATTGACAGGAGGTTCAGAAAATACAAAGCACAATACCTAACAGATCTAGCCATTTCCATATAAACCTTCCTTCTTTCCACCGTTTCAGTGGGTTTTCAGATTCAGAAGGCCATATTTGAATGCATTCCCCTTTCTGGAGCTACTTGTTGAGTGATTTACTGAAACTGAACAGGATAGTGCCTTTAAAGACAAAAAGATAAATTACCACTGCCTATGCACTCACTAGGTTCAAGTCAGCAGAGGGTCCTCTGCCCTACAAGAACACCAAGACCAGGACAGTGGGTTGAAATCAAAAGTGTAAAGTTTGAATGAAAAAAAAGCAAAAGTGAAATTCACTTTGACAAATTTGACAAATTATGTTGTATTTATATTAAAAATAAACATGTTTAAATAGAAACAAAGTTCACAACAAAGTATGTTAGAGAACCTCACAGTCTTAGAAGACTCGTTACTGCATCATTTCTGTCTCCTTGAGCACAATGTCAAATTGCTCCCTATTGTACATTTATTAACATTTTGTCCAGTCTATATTTAAATGTGTCAACAATAGGGTTCTCACCATTTCTCTGTTCCACAATCTATTCCCCTCAGGTCTAAAATTACCCTGCTAAAATTTCCTGTCATTATCTCTTCTTAACCCTCTAGTTCCATCCTAAAAATATTCTCCTCGGTGTTAGATTTACATCATTCTACTGTACTCCCACTCCCTCTCTACTATTAGACAAACAAGCTACCAGAGGTGGCAATACCCTTGTCAGCAACACCTAGTTCAAGGCTGTTAAATGCCTCATATGAAAAGATAGGCTTTTCCACTGCTTATTACTGACATGCAACTGTCTTGCCAGAAATTCTTCATCCTGCCTCAAGCTGAATTTGGGCTTTTTGTTTGTTTTCAGGGGGTTTTTTTTGGGTTTTTTTTTTCAGTTGAAATAATGATGCTCTTAGCCAATGGGAAAATATTCTTTCTCTTGTGTCTAAGAATTCCAGTGACTTTTCCTTTGAGCTGCCCTAGCATGGCTGTTTGAGAACAAGAACTTGAAATATGCATAATCTTCTCTCCTGCTTTTCTTTTTTATTTTTTCTTTTAGTGGTTGCTATACACAATTCAAGCAAAACTTTTCTTGTTCTCTCAAGACAAACTCAATACGAGAAGTGATATTTCACAGACAGCCACCTATTGCTTTCATTATCACTGTGATTACCCGTCTGTGCTCCCACTGCCTGGAGCATTCACTTCTGGCCTGTCCTGCAGGGTACTGATTATCCTTGGCTTCTGCCAAAATCAATGGAAGCTGAGTGCGTTACCCACGACAGGAGGCCCTCAGTTGCTGACAGGAGCAGGTATTTACAGATTAGCAACATGTTGAAGACATCACAGGAGAAGCCACTTGCTAATATTATCTCGCCCTTTCACAAAAAAATATAGTTCTTATCACTGATGCAAGCAGGGCCTGCAGCATTTAAAGCATGTTATTAATTGTAGTGAAAATTGGTCAAACTGTTGCAGCAGCAAGGAACTTGCGGGGGAAATGAGAAAAAGTGTGATATATAGCATGTGCTTTGCACACTGCACTAGCCCATCCATCATGGGACACAAAATCTTCCCTGTTAATGCCCTAATAAATGCTATGGAAATTAGCTGCCATACACAGGGGTGAAGATGAGAATGGGAGAAGGGGAAGTTTGTTAGATACACGTTTCAGCATATGTTATAAAGCAGCAGCAACAATGTGAGTTCCATGGGACAACGATCTGCCTGTGTGGCCCACCATTCCAACTTAAGGTTTTTTTGGACGAATTTGTTCCTTCCTGTAGCAAAGCATGGCCTTCAGAACAAAGTGATGAAGTGATGTCATGTGGCTGTCCAAATATTACAGCCACATTATTACTTCAGCCTGGAGAAGAGAAGGCTCAGAGAAGATCTTATAGCAACCTTCCAGTACCTGAAGGGGGCCTACAGGAAAGCTGGGGAGGGACTGTTTACAAATACTTGGGGTAATAGGACGAGGGCGAAGGGGTACAAACTGGAGAGGGGCAGATTTAGATTGGATATTAGGAAGAATTTCTTCACCACGAGAGTGGTAAGGCACTGGCACAGGTTGCCCAGGGAAACTGTGGCTGCCCCATCCCTGGAGGTGTTCAAGGCCAGGTTGGATGGGGCCTTGGGCAGCCTGATCTAGTGGGATGTCCCTGCCCATGGCAGGGGGGTTGGAACTGGATGATCTTTAAAGTCCCTTCCAACCCAAACTATTCTATGATTCTATGATTCTATATTACCTGACCTTCTGCTTGAGTAACTTGTCTACAGCTCCAAAGCTTGGATGGCCTATTCATTGGGAGAAACAGGATGGAATGACAGATTATTAGTCCCTCAAAACCAGCAAAGATAAATGAGTGTGAATGTAAGACTTGTTTCTCAGCCTTCCAGTATACAGTGAATCCAAGGAGTATGCATGTGGTTAGATATAATACGGTGATCCCCATAATCCAATTCCATAATGAGTCACCAACAGAAATAAGAGCCACTCTCATTCCAAATGAAATACTCAAAGCAAACTGCTACGGTGTTCAAATGTTGTGTGCATTAAAATAGACTGAACAGTATGAAATCTGCATTTCAATAAAAATATCTTAGGATAGTTAGGCTCCTGGGTTTGATCTGGAAGGTTAAACAGATGTTCCTTGACTTTCAGAATAGTTCACGTAAGTGAAGTTTTTTGCAAAGTATAGCAATGTGATCTTGCTAGTGAAATTTTTGTGGGGGAAGACAGAAAGACAAAACCCAGGAAAACTATGGGCTGTGCTGCCTCTAGATGCTATAGAACACTATTCTACATTAAAAACTGTGATCTCCCTTTAGAGTGTCTTGATACCCTACTGACTCATTAAAATCTGTGGAGACCGCATCATTTGCAAGTGTTAGAAACTGTCACATTTGTTAATATCTTACTTTTTAAGAAATTATGTAAAACTGAACAATAAATAGGAATTAGAAAAATAAAATTCAATGCAAAAGGAGAAATTGGAAACATTGAGGCACCATATAAACTCCAAGATGTTTACACCATACTTTGTATTAAAAAAAAAATCAATCCTCTTATACTCTCATATAATTGTTTACACTCCCAATATCCAATTATGGAAGACAACTGAGGAGTCTCAAAAGACATAGAATAGAAAATTGGCTCTTGGTCTTATAAGTGAAATGGAGATGCACTTTAATGCATTTCCATTTTGTAAGTACAATAAAAATCAATTAGATATGAAAGGTCTGTAATAAATGAATGGTATGGATTCACACCATCTACGAGCAAAAACCCTCTTCTTTATGAAGGTTTGCTTACATGATGCCAGGAATACCAGCAATACCACCAATACCACATTCATTTGGAAGAACTTTTGAGTTTCCATTACATATGACCTGATAGTAGCTGCAAAATATTCCAACTCATGTTTTGTAAAAGGAGAAATGAATAATATAAACTACTTTGGTTTTGCTGTAAAGAATGAATGTGTATAAAGAGAGAGTAGATAAAATACGCATCTCCCCACTAGTTTCCATGCATGCAGATATGCACACATCAGTATTCACACAGCTATGCCTGAATATAGATTACAGATGTTTTGCCACGAGCATGGTTGTGGAGTCCCAGAATGCTGAACAAGCTGCAAAGATTTCCTCAGAAGCTCAGAAAATACTTGGGCAGTTAGCTTGAGCTGAACTCTGTCCTGCTGTGATTAAAGGGCTATTGCTAGTCAAGCTATTCAGTTTTAAAGCTGAGTCCACTATGTTTGCACAAGCGATTGTTACATACATCATTGTTCAGAGATCCATCATCTATTTAGATTAAATAAGAAGCTTCTTTTGAGTCTTGTAACTCCCAAGAGTCTTCACATTGTGTATTTGGAAAATAATTCCCACTCTACAACCCTCAGCATGTGTAGAAAGAAGTATTCTTTTCTTTAAAGCTTCTCGTGATTTCGAACATAGCAGGTGAGCACTTCAGTTTGGAACTGGAAGATTCACCACTTTCCTTCCTGGCTCCCACTTTTGTGGTCCTCCGACATTTCACAGAAGCTGAAAGCAAGTGAGCTGAATCCTGACATCAATTTTGACTCTCTCTGGAAAGAGACATGAAGACATGATGGAAAATGTCTTTACTGTTGCATAGTTTGAATATGCTGTACCTTTACTTATCCCATGTCAACCTCATATCAGCTACACGTGCCCTGGTCACCACGTGGCTGCAAGTGCTGTAATTCTGTCTTTTCAGAGCAGCTCTAAAGCTTGCAGCTTGTTCAGAATGGACTAGTCTGTCTGCTCTTCTGTTCAACAAAGTGTCATCATATTTGTTCTGCCCTTAGTGCTTTCTGAGGGCTGCTCAGAGTGGTATTTTGACTTGAGAGTGACCTCACTAATTTTTAAAACCCCAGCTGGAACTGGGACCCTAAATAGCACAGAAACTGTGCTGACTTGACATCGTTGTTGTTCCAGGGATCTCACTGCTGCCTGTTGAAGTGGTGGGTCTTTGTACTTTATCATGGCTGATTTCTCAACAGTGGAATTCACTACTCTACAGCACCCATTTCATTTTATATTCCTACCCACTTTTTATCAAACAAAAGCCTTCAGCATTTTTTAAATATCAAGGGGATTTTTAAAATTATATTTATTTAATGATTGCTGCTGGCCTTATGTTTATTAATGCTGCATCTTTCCTAGCCTCCCTTCTGAGTCTGCAAATGTGTAGGAGAGAGAAGGATAGTAGGATGCTGCCTTTGTTTTTAAACTGTTTGCATTTTAATACTATGTTATTTATTTAGTATTAACTGAAATTTTATGTTTAAATGAACAATTCCTAGCCTAAACAGACAGAATAGAACAAGAAATGGAGAGTGATCTATAAATAAGAGCACTATTCTAATTCTGCTGGCATCAAAGTGATAGTCTAAGCAGGATGGGGCTGCTGTTCTTACAGCATTACTGTATATAAATAACCACAGTTAACATTGATAGCAGCCCCAAGGCAAAGGTGAGTTTTTCCCATCAAGAGCTGAACAGCAGCTGCACAGAGCGGCTTATTTCATAGCTACAAGGTGGTCCCTGAAAAACAAATGCAGCTGTTACCCTATCCAGGGACTCTAAGGGCTGTTCTCTTTATGGTACAGAACAAAAAAGCTAATTCCCTAGGAAGTCTAAGGGAAAAAGAGGTAGATAATTATTTTAAATTCAGGGACTTAAGGAGAGGGCATGGAGAAAAATATGTCTGACAGAAGACCTGCACTGCCAGGATCGAGTGGACAAGCAAGCACAATCAGAACTGAAAAAGAAGATGACTTTGTCATCTCTAAGACCTCAAATTTTGTATGTGCCCAGGCCTGTACAGACCACGGAGGGCCCACCTCAGGGCTTCCACCTCAGGGCTTCCACCTCAGGGCTGATTTTGCAGCATTGCAGGGAATTGTGAGTGCGTTCCAAGGTTCAAGTATTTTCCATGAAAACAGTTTTGCTAGATGGTTTAATCTTCTGTCACAAAAAGGGCTGAAGCTACAAATATACAGTATTTTGGCCCAAGGTCCTCTCATAATCTCATTCATATGTTTTTACTAGAAGAAAATTTACAATAGATTGGGATGTTTTTCAAAAGTACTCTTAAGCTTAAAAGCCTGTCAGAAGAGTGCAAACCAAGAATAAAGGCAAGTGAATTGCTGTACAAGTTAAATCATTTGCAGTGATGTAATCCATTTGATCTAGCCTTGATTTAACATGTGCTGTCTCACCCATTAGGTATTACTACAACATTAAAGTGTACATATAGCATATTCGTGCCTATACACAGATACATAATTACAAATGTTTTGGCAGACAGCAAAGCATGCTCAGAAAAAGAGAGTAGGATAGACAGACTTCCAAAATATCAAACTTACTCTGCCACAGCAAACCAGAAAACATAAATATGTTGCTGCAACCACCCCTCTACAGCATTTTGCACAATGAGCAGATGCTCTGAGTAGACAGGACAGACGCATCTACAAATGCAGAGAACCAGCACCCTGAGCTCGGGTCCTGTGCTGTGCCAGCCATCCCGACAGAGTTAAGCCTAGCATCAATCTAAAGGGATACCCACACACACATCCGTTTAGCACACACTCACTAATTGCAGCGTTGGCAGAGCGTGGCTGGTTGCCAGCTCCTGCACTCATGCACAATATGCTGGTTTATGCATTGATCTGCTTTTCTTCTGTGGGATTTAAATACCCAGATAAGCCTGCAAAGCTGCAAGAAGATCACATCGATATATTTGCCCCACAGGCTTCCCTCTCCCTTCCTGTCATTCTGTTATGTGTCTACCAAAGGTCTGTTGTGAAACAATCTCCTGAGCCCTGTTGTGTTGTCGTTTTCTCTAGTGTTAACTGAATTTCCCTTGGTAACAGAGACAGAGTATCTCAGCAGTATTCCCACTCTCTTCTCTGAATAGCTTATCACTTGATAGTGGAGCTATTCAAAATGGCATCTAGTGTTTTCTTCGTAAGACTTCACTGCTGAATTATCGATGAATTAGACTGTAATTTTAAAGGAGCTGCAATTTAGAAAAACAGCTGGGTAGGTGATAAAAAGAGTGTTGGCAAATTCTCTCTGTGGTAAATTTTGCCTGTAACAGTACTACATCAAATTTCAAGGTCAGACCTCATTCTCAGGCAGTCTTTAGCTTTAGGAAGAATACCTACTAATGCATGAACATAAATTCGTTCATCCTCATAATTTCTGTATGAGGCAGGCAGGTGTTATGATCTCCGTTATACAGGGAAAACATCATCTTCTGAGAGACAGAGCCCTGTCTGAAGTCTGACTCCCTTGCCAGAGAGAAGGCCTTCCAACCATGTTTTTTCTGAAAGCTGGATGAAGATCTTCAAATACAGTATTTGATTTTTTTTTTTTCAGAAAGAGGTTGATATATTGAAGTCAAAACTTCAAAAGAACATCTATGCCTTTATCAGAAAAGACAGATTCTTGGACTGAAAAAAAGAGAATGGCTCAACCAATCTTAATTTGGCAGTAAGAGAAATCTAGATAAGTAGAAAATAACTTGCTATATTCTCATGGGAGAAGGAAGTTTAAAACTTTGCTCCAAGAAAGCTTAGACCTTAACATGGAAAGTGAGCACCTTACCTACCACTCTAGAAGGAGCACCTTTCTTTACTTTGAAAGACTTGTCCATCTACAAAACAAGTCAATATTTGAAATGCTGCAAACATCTCAAAGGACTGGAAATAGTCTTTTCAGTCCATTTCTACTAATTGCTTCTGAAGATCAGGTCAGATAATACCCATAAAGATTTGCAGAAGGATAAATGAAGCTGCTATGATTGGGAAGCAGTTGTCTTGAAATGAAACCTGTATCTGAGGAAGCATATTTAAAAAAGAAAAGCAAAACAAAATTAGCTTCTTTCCTTCAGCTAGTGTTCCAGCTCCAGATCAGAATTAGAGAAAATTCTATCTCACTCTGAAGAGGGGTAGGATTTTTACAACATTGAGGAAAGCATTCTGAGACAGGGATTATTTCTGACTAAGAGAATCTAGTTGTACAGAATAAAGACAGAATAGAGGCAGGAAAAAGACTGATTCAATTTCATGCTAACATGAGCATACATTGCTGGAAATTGCAAGTTTAAATTTATCAGCTTGTATTTTTAAATTATCAAGTAATAAATACATTGTTAAGATCATTCTTCCTGATCAGTTCTTCCCTAAAATACAGTTGTTTAAGGAATGTGTTTTAGTACAATTCTATAGGGTTTTCCTTCTGTTTTATTTCATCCCTCATTTTTATCTACTTCCCAGGAATTATTTCATATATATATGTTTAAAACTGGTTGTATTTGTGGATTAATTATACTGTGCAAGTCGTTTATTTTTCTAATTTAAATGTAAAAGATTTTGCAAAGGAATCTCTGAACTATCCTTACTTGTTTTCTTAGGAAAGGGAACAACATGAGGATATGCTAACAGTTATTTTTAAGGTTATCATGTTAAGTTGTTCCAAATCAATCCTGTAAGCACTGCCATTTCATACACGCATCTTACGGTTGTACTGATATCCTTGTGATCTGCAAACATGATTCTTAGTGTCATCCTTTCTCTGCAGACCTTTAAAAGTACCCTGCTTGAATTGTTTCCCAGTCATATCACAACAACACATCACTGGAAACATATAGCAAGCATTTCTGTACCTTAGCTTCCTCAATTAGTCTAGACTAATTTATCCAGCTGTTTCTTGGCCTTATTAATTCTTCCTTTAAAAAAAACATATTTAGTTTTTTTTTTTACTTAATTGCTAATATAATTCCAGAATATGACTCTGGTAAAAGTATAGAGACAATGATAATGGCAAAAGGAAATACTTAAAATAGAAGAACGTCTAGATCTTAAGTTACCATAGCAGGGAATTCAACACACTACCTGTAGACTGAAGAGCAACAGATAACTAAAAGCTGAGAGAGATCATATTAAAACGTAAGGGTGTGTTCAGCAGATTCTCTGTGAAAACCCGTGAAGAAAAGCAGATACATGTGTTGTTTTGATTCCTGACACCCCTAATGCCACAGAAACATGCAGAAGGCCTCCTTGATCCTCATTTCCTGTGGCAGTATTCTGCAGGCATCCTTTGTGAATTAATTTCTGGTAGATTTATATAATGATACAGCTCCACAGAAGCCGTCCTCTTCTGATGATGAATGAGTGTTTCTTTTCAGTTTTCCATGAATGAAAAAGAATGCCTAATCCCAGATGCTATCAACTCACTAAGAAGAACTTAATCTTATGTGAGATCAGGTTGCCGTCTGAATTCAATGCAGACTGCTAATACTTATCTAATGACAAGGCGATTTGTATTTACAAGTCTGGGAGGATACCTCATACACATTTTATATTTTACATTTACTCATATACAGAATTGAAATCTATGCGATAAACCTTATATCCAGATGATATTCAGATGTGTCACTGATCTTTTACATGCTGATCTATTTTGTTTTACCATTTCAAACCACTGGGGACTCAGTCACATAGCACAATTCAGTTGGATGGTAAAACATGTAACAAATGTCTATCATATCATTGTGAATTGTCATTAATCAGATTAGCTAACCATAATCATATTATGATGTTGGATCTTGCAGTCTGCCTATAGCCAACAAAATAATTCCATTCTTTAAGTTAATGAAACTAATAGACCAATAGCAAAGGAGTAGCAAAAACATTACTGATGCACAGGTCAAAGGCAGTACAGTATGGCTTCAGAACAAAGTTTTTCCCCAACTTCAAAAACCTCCCCAGCAATGTGGAGGGATTCTTGCTTGAGGTTTGTTGTTTTTTAAGAAGCAATTTCGTCATTGTTACTTTGCTAGGTACAAATGAACAACGCAGGGCATAAACAGAATTTCTCAAAGGTTAATAAAGAAAATACTTAAACTGCATGGCTGGGACTTTTCTGTGCTACTACTGTATGTGAGGACTAACTCTCTATGCAAAATGGAAATCAGGAAAGAGATTACCCAGTCCAGTTCTACAACAATGTTAATGAGATTTAGTCTCAGTGGGACTCTCTTGGTGTTTGTCAATGTTTGTCAATTATGCCACTTTACCTGTCCTTTTGCCTTTTATTTCTCCAGTGACTTCTCTGTGCAATTTGCCAAATAACAAAGGATAACAGTAGTGAAAACCTTCATTTTAATGCAGGTTTTCTTTTTTAAAAATTATCACACAGCAACAGAATATAATTTAGGCTCTGGCTGCAGAAGAGCATTTAAGAATATGATTAACTTTAGGCCTGTGCAGCAGTTCTACAAAGAGACAAGCAAATGTTTAAGCACTTTCTCGAGCAGATTTTGTAAAAGTTTAAGTCTGCATGGTATTTTTCATATCACCTAAGATGTAGGAATTATTATTTTTCCTGAAGCTTTATCTTTTTTCTACTGAGAGTGCTTATGGAAGCTCAATTCCTATCACTTCAGAGATCTCATTTCTACGTGAGCTGAGATGGTCCCTGTCTCAAAGATTTTATGATGTTAAATGGACAAGGAATAAAAATGCGAGAGAACTGAGGGCACTAAAACAGTAACTAACCATCAACAGAAAGAGAACTGAGAGAATGTAAACCAAAGACACATAATATGCTTTCAGCTGAAAGAAGAGAGTGTAGCTGAAGGATGCTAATGATAGGAAGGGAAGGCTAATCTGCTGCCTTGCATTCCCACTGACTTCAAATAAGGTCTATCAGGGAGCTTAGAGTTAAATTTTGGCTTCTAATTTTTGCTGTCTTGAGAGGTTAGACCGTCTATCTTTAATACTGAACCATGCACTTGAATCTGAAAATGCTTGTCCAAACACAATCCCGTGCAGTTGCTTAGAATGACAGCGGACGAGCACAGCAAGAATTTGACTTTTCATGACAGATTCTGCATAATTTGAGCATTTGTTTTCTTGTGTTGAAATTGGTGACTGAAATATTTGAGTAATTAAATGCTATGTAAAGATACCAAACTCCTAAAAGAAGCATTCAAAAATTCCAGAGTAAACCAAAGAACTATCAGGACAGTAAAGGAAAAAAACAAAGACAACAAGCAGCTCCCATATACAGGTCAATCGCCCAAGTGTGAATCTGTTCACTCAACTAAAAGCATTGATGACTGCCCAGCAGCACTTCTGAAAGATATAATTGCCAAGTAGTCCTGAATCTCCGTTTGGGCAATGATTGCAAATCTGTATAACTAAGAACAGCCACCATAAAGCCCAAACAGTTGTCAGTTTAGAAAAACCGCACTGCAATCTGCTAAAGTTCGTGTGCTAAAAAGACGTGTCATAAGGATTGTCAGGATGGTCTCCGAGTTTAAAAAGTTCTTTGTGAACTCGGACATGTCTGCTTCATTTGAGACCTTCGACCTGCACTTCAAATACTATTTAATGCGATTTCTTGTCTGCAAAATGTGGATAATAATATGTGGCCTTTTTCGTAAAGCACTTCATGATTCTTGGCTGAAAAGACCTATAGAAGTGTAAACTATTTATTGTTATGCAAAGTGTTGTTGAGAATGACTGTCTGACTGCTAACTGTACTTTCTTCACTTCGAAAACACATCACCTCTTCCAATGGAATTCTCTCCTAATCCCAGAACATACTTCCATAGTATTCTATTACCAGGAAGAAGCTTCCAGGGCCAAGTTCCCACATTATTATTTGTTCCTTCTTCAGTCAATGTGAAGTTAGTAAAGTGTTTGTTTAAATAAGACCAAGTCAAAACTGATTAAGGAAATCAGGATTAAGCCAGGAAAGTAGCATTTTCCTGTGCACGTGGAGGGGGAAGGGGCTGACCTTCCTTAGAGATTATCTTTGTTATGATGCAATAAAATGTATTTGGTAAATTTTGATTATTCTTGTTTAAGAAATACAGCTCTCGGCAGCAAACTATGTGCATTCCAGTTGTTGTTTTTACATGCCAAATGTATTTAGATAGGTTTTAATATAGGCAAAATTATTAACTCCAAAAATTAAGTTTATCAGAGAAAAAACATATAGTTTGATTCCTAAGATCTTCAGGGGCATCTCTAGGCAGGTTAATTAAAAAAAAATAAAATCAAGATTAAAAGATTCCTGAGTTCAAAATGTATTTGGAAAAAGCACATCCATTACAATGTTTTTATTTTGTTCCAGTTCAGCACTCCTATCTGAAAAATCACATATCTTAACTACAGCCCCCTAAACTTGATGAATGTCTTTATTTTGACTAAAATACACCTGACAGCCAGTGCCCAATGCCTTTCCAAGTCCACTTAAATTCAGAATTTTATTTGCAATATACAATTATGGTTCCATTCCCCATCTCTTACTTCAATACAGAGGTAGTGCTAAGCAGATGACAAATGCTAACGATTTCATGGTACATAAAAATGATAATTCCACTCTCTCTCTTGTCCATGTTCAAATACTGTACAAGTCATAGAATCACAGAATCATAATAGTTTGGGTTGGAAGGGACCTCAAAGATCATCTAGTTCCAACCCCCCTGCCATGGGTAGGGACACGTCCCACAAGATCAGGCTGCCCAAGGACCCATCCATCCTGGCCTTGAACACCTCCAGGGATGGGGCATCCACAGCTTCCCTGGGCAACCTGGGCCGGTGCCTCACTGAGTCATGCAGAAATGGCTTTAACTCAATCATTGATCTTCATGCACTTGGATAAAAATATAGGCAAACTACACTTCCCTGTGGAGTCTCTTTTAAGACATTCAACACCACAGTTATCAAACAGGAAGCAGTATTAAGATATCTGCAGAAGACTTTCTTTTCTGTCAACAGTTTTTTGCACTTCCTGGATCAGAGGGTAAAATTCAAATTAACTTGGAAAATATTCTCTGTCCTTCTGTTTCACAAGGAAAGGCAGCAAGTTCATTTTAGTCATAAAACTCATTGAAGGCTCAACTGAGCATCTCCAGTGAAACTCTGAACATTTACCTCCATAGCATAGAGAAAAGCCCCACTGCAAGCTGCCTGAACAGAAATGGACAATTTCTCCAAACCAGTGCTTTCTGAAGTTTATATAAGTCAATTAGCCAAGTAGGCTGTTAACAGAAAATTCTCCCACTTTGCTTTATTTGCTTATTTACATAGAGCCTAAATGGACCAAATGCTTCCTCAATCTCTTGTTTGCATCCAGATCACTGCTCTCCCCTGCTCTTTATTTCCCTCCACTGACTGCTTGGTCACTTCCACTGCCTTACAATAGACTATCCTTTCACTCTCAAGAATATCAAAGGGAAAACAGACAATTTTTCATGGGAGAGTGGAAGCAAATGGAGTCTTTGAATAGCCTTGAACTATGTACCAAGAAATAGATCCATTTCCTTAGGTTGAGATGGCAACCAAAATTGAAATCTATGTGATAAACCTTATATCCAGATGATATTCAGATGTGTCACTGATCTTTCACATGTTGATCATGCTTGATCATATCATCGTAAGTTGTCACCAATTAAAATTTCAGGGACACATAGTTAGTCTTAGTCTTAGTTGTTGGTGAGCAGCAGGATACAATTTTTTTCTGCCATGTCCTACCCATTGCTTGTAGTTTTCTCCCAGGTCCTGTCTGTCATCTTTCCATCTCCAGACAGCTGGTAGCTCTTATTTTTTCAGGCATCTTTCTATCAATGACCTTCAGCTCAACCCTCATTCTGGGACACTAGTCACAATCTTCCAGTATTAAGTATAGCTTTGCTTTGACATTTTAAGAGCTAGACATCAAAATGTGTGTAATAAACACATTACAAGATACTGCACTCCTGTGAAAACATTTTCTTCTAATCTCCCTATGAATACTGTCTTCCCTTACTGTGTAACATTTCACTGTAGTCTTAATTCCTCAATGTCGGGACCTATTGTTCTATTTGCCTGTAGAGTGCCACAAACATCTGTGGTTCTGTATAAAATCTAAAAATTCAGGAAAACACAATGTTCTTCTTTTTTTCTTAACAGCTTCTTGTCTCTCACCTATTAATGCAAAGTCAACTCGAAAGTTTATCACAAGTGGGCTGACCTTTGCCTTAGGTTTTGTCTTAAAATAGGCATGCAGTGTTGTAGAACAAAAGCATCGCCCTGTCTTCAGCTGGTTTGCTACGTGGCAATGGCTCAGCTGTCTCACTCTGCTATTTCAAGTGGATAACTGCATTATCTAAAGTAAGCCTTGATTGTCGAAGCTTGAGCCCATATTCTTCCCTATTTTATCTGAAGGTAATGCAATTTCAGAAAACCGATTATTTCATCTGATGAGAAAAAAAGAATGACAATGCTCTGTCTAATGCACTGAAAGGGTCTGGGCACTAATGTCTTAATATGCTGTAATGAACATTAAGAAAATATCTTTTCATCTTGTGAAAGAGGAAATTTTTGATTGCAAAAATGCATCTGTGATAGCAACAGTATACAGCATTGTGTAATCAGTCCAGCCTGATGGACTCAAAGCACACAGTACAGATGATACAACACAGAAAAGCACTTTTCTTTCATATGCTCTTGTTCCTGGATTTTAAGTGAGATGTTCAAAGAAAGCATGAGGGCAATATTTTGAAGTTACATAACACACTGTCAACCCTTCACAGTTAAAAATAAAAGGATTCAGGCTCTCCTCCATAGTTGTAATTTACAATAAATAGTTGCATAGACACATTCTCCTAAATAATTTCAGTATTTACTCCTCTTTCTAGCACTGTGAATCAGAAAGGTCCCCTGGCTCTCTCTTTAGGCAAGTTACACATCCAGTGACTTTAATGCATTGGGAATAAAAAAAAAAAATCAATCCAAATATATCCTTGTTTTCTGTTTCTGTTGCTCAAAGGCAATTGATGGTACCCCCTTCAAAGCTAGCGTTGGAAGGCACCTTGGGTTCTATTTCTGCCCAAAACTTCCCCAAGCCCTTCTCCTCTCCTAAGTGCTCCACACAGTTTTGAAGTGCTGTGTATTTGCAAGGGGTATTTATATCCCAGCTATGGTGAGAGGCTTCAGGATAAGAGAGGCAGAGTGTGACGAAGTGGAGTTCAGAAAGAACTGGTAGGAATCTGCGTGTGGCAGGCAAGTGAAACTCCTAACAAAAGGTACTCCCAGGCCTATAGAAATGAGAGAAAAGCAGAATTTTTTATTTTTCAAGCATCGAGTTTCAAGAACTGGGATGCCAAGAGACAACAAACTGTGGCTCAGCCACAGTTACAATTTTGAATATAGTTCTAAAAGCCTACCTGGACAACAGTCTTCTCCCTTAATGACAAGGTCCTATTTGTAATAGCTCTATTTTTCTATAAATTTTTAAACCTTTTATTCTCAAGGAATGATGAAGTACAAGCACCCACCTGCAACAATGCTATGACCGCAAAAATAGCTGTAGCTTGGATGTATTCTAAAGCATCTTCCATCCTGCCAACAGCTTATTGGACAGATTATGCTATTGAGAAAACATAGTGTTTACTATGTCGGCAGGGTAATTATATCCAGAAAAAAACCCAGATGAACATTCATAAAGTCTCTCCCAATAGCTGTATGAAAAATCTCAACTTTAAAAGAAGTATCTCTTGCAAAGCTCACAGCAACCTATCCTTTCCTCCCTATCTTTCAAAAGTGTCAGTCATCTTCTATCTTATCGCTATGAACACAATGCAGCCTAGTGCTGCCAACTTCTCATCCTCTAAGAGCATTTGAATTATTAGAGGTTTCTCTCATGTTTCTCTTTTGTTTATGTATTCTTTCCGATACCTCATTCACTCTTAATAGTAAGATACAAGTATTCTTTTACTCTAAAAGGTTTGTCTAAGGCCTCCAATGACAACTTTTACATATACCAAAAAGAATCCCAGTGTTCCCAAGTCTCTCATTAAGGGCTTAGGCTGACTTCTGGATCCCTGCAACTGAAGTAGAAGAAACAAAAGTCATAACCTCAGTTTCTAAGTATTAAAAAGATAAGAGTCTTGGAGGTATTTAATGAGCAAAATATGTCCTCAATATAAGATAAACTTAACATTTCCAGTGGCCTGAATAGGATCTACAAACCATAAAATTATTACCAAGAATTGCAAAGGCCACCCAGCAACTCCAAATTGTATTGTAAGTTTTGAATCAAAAAGGAAAGGAATCTCATCATAAATATTTGATTGAACATTTTAAATTCTTTTGTACTAATTAAATTCTTTAAGAATTCCTATTTATTATGACTTCCACTCAGCAATCTACCAGGGAAATTTAAACTTAGAGTAAACATCAATTACTCGTGGAATGAGATTGTGATGACTGCTACATTACATAGCTAAGGAATTTACAAGAACTCTGTGCTCTTACAGGTTTTATTTAAAAAGTAATTTCCCACAAGTACATCACTATCTTGTTTTAGGAAATCATTTAATTCACGGGATTCAACAACGCAGAACCCACCAAGACCAAGAAACTGGTTTTACTGCTACTGATGCTCAACATCATATTCTCAATCAGTGCTTATCAACCAGAATTTGTCTGAAGTTTTATAGCAAATCCTTTAATACTCAATCCAAATAAATAAGCGTGGCTGCTTCAAAGATGCATATGATCATCACCATATTTCACATAAAACATAAAACAGCTTTTCACCCTTGAATTATGAATAATGTAGAAAGCAATAGTAAATGGTAGAAATATTTAATTCCTTGTAATATATACATAGGCACATTCAAATTCCCCCCAAAATGTCCAGATGGGAAAATCCCCAAAATTTCTAAATCAAGACGTGTTTTACAAATTCATTACTTCTCTAACTCACACCAACCCAGGAATTTCAGACAAGCTAAAGTACAGAATTGAGTATTAGCCCTCAGTATTTTATTACTGCTAGCAGAAATGACAGTTACTAAATACCAGACTAGCCACAGAGTATTCTATTCCACTGACCGGTAAGGGAAATGAGCATATCAGTCAGTGCTTTTAAATGCGGTACAGGCCCTCAAAGTAACATGACTGGAAACATATCTGGATTTTAATAGCATATATTTGTGTGTTGTTGGGTAAAAATGAGAAACATTCACTTCTGCATTATCAAAACCCTCAAAATAGTGAACACAAAAAATAGTAACATTTATAAAGTCTAGGACATGAAACTGCAAATAACAACAATAAAAAAAAAAAAAAAAAAAAAAAAGAAAAAATCCCAAACCTACCAATCCAAATTCAATATGGGAAATCTCAAGACAAACATCAGTGATCTACTTGCCAAGAATAGCGTACCAAATGGCATGCTTCCTTCCCAGGTAAGAAGTTGAATATTTGAATATGCTGGTGGAAGCTCAGCAAGACCCATGAGACATTGCTGTCACTCACTTCACAAGTACAAGGCAAAGCCTCCCACTGAGTTCCCAGGATGCATTCACCTTCACAAATGTTTTTGGAGGGTGCCTGGTATCCTAGATCTTCCTCTGCACTGGCTCTGGCCCTGTGCCACTTAGTACCTGCTGAATTTGACCATTAGCACACCTGCCACTGGCTGCTCCCTTTGCTGAAAGGATACTCCCTTCATAGCTCACTCACCTGTTCAAAAAGGCAGTGACAACAAAGAACTTCATGACATGTTGTTTATTGATCAGTTTGGTTTAATTGACATCAGCCCAAAAGAAATGGCAGACAGGTAGGTAGTGTATTTAAATGAGGACTGTTTAGAGTAGCCTTTTGGTTCCCATAGGAACTTCTGTGAGGAAAATCAAGTTTTGAAACTTGCAAACTTTCCAGGAAAAAAAAGTCTGCTTTTCTGTAAGTAACATTGGCTCAGTTTCAATGTACAGTCTTTAGTAGGTTCAGATTTTTGGAAAACCAAAAGAAAATCAGCTTCTGATTAGGAGTTTGAGGGCATTCTTGAATTTACTTTTTCTTCTATTGTTATGATTGGATCAGATTATGAATATAATTCTTCTGTGTTTTCACACTACAGAGGAAAAAAACACACTTCCACTCCTCAGGAACACCCCTTATTCCTATTACCTTTCAAAAATAATCAAAAGAAGTGACATAATGATAGAGGCATCTCCCTCAGCTCTCATGAGTGCAGTCCATTGGGTTCTACGGACTTGTGTATGTCCGTTTTGCTTACGTGTATCTCCTGTCTGCAAAATACAGCACCTTTTGCTTATGAATTCAGTCCACACTTTCTTCACTTGATTGTGGGTCATCATTCTTTATCCCTATTGCTCTTAGTTTAAAGTTCTCACCTAGCTGGTCAGCCTGTTGGCAAAGATGCTTTTGACCCACTTGTAAAGTGGATCCCATCTCTTCTTAGCAGTCCTCAGTACTCAAGAAGGATCCCATGGCTGTAAAAGTAGAATCTCTTTTGTTGAAATCAGCTCATCCTCAAGCCACATTGAGGAGAACTTCAGTAAAAACATCTTTCTAATGCATAGGTGCCAATCACTTCTAATTTACATCAGCGTTGCAAAGAAGAGCAGTCAGGCCTAAGTCACATCCCACTGAGTTAAAACCAAGATATGGAAGTTTGAGCAATCCGAAGCTGGTAGAAATGCTAGCAATATGCCCGAACATTCAGAGGAGAGAACAGTCTTTGTCTAAAACCTTTCTCTAGCAAACTTTCATGCCAACATCCCGGAAAACAGAAAGTCATAGATTATATGTTCTGAATGTTCATGGAATAAATGCAAACAATAATAATGCTAGCTCAGAGGTTAAATTTCTTAAGTATTACATTCGTTTACAAAAGGATGAATAGCTGCTTTCCTGTTGTGCTAGTTTAACCTCATTACATTAAATGGTCAAAATTCTGCTCTGGCTTATAGCTTCAGCACTAAAGTCCCAGGTAAAACTCTAACATCAGTAAATACTCTGTCATGGTGTCTTGCAGAAGGTACAATGCCAGGCATGAACCATCTCAATATAACCAGGATGTATCACAGGCTGGGAGAAAAATTCAGAAAGAGTAAAAGAAAAAGAATTCTCAGTAAGCAGGGTAAGGAATACAAAAAGGTACCAGTGCAATTGCAGTCATGAACTAAAGAAAGATAATGAGTGCATCGAGAGTCTGGAGAATGACTCAAAAGAGGAGATTAATTCTACAGGAATAGCTCTCTATTTCCCAACAAAATATGAACCCCAGGCAACAAGTTCCTTCCTTCCCTCTCCTTCCACCTCTACAGCATGCAGCCGGTCCCTAGCAACACTGCAGCATCTCGAGCGAGCGAGCAGTCTGTCAGTTTATGCCCTTCAGTGGCCATAAAGCTACTGCAGCTCTCTATCTATCAGAACGCCCCAGACAGAACAGACAGGCTGAGCCTCACTCATCAGCACGGCGTTGCCATGGCAATCAGCTGTTGCCAGGTAGCCCGCAACTAAGAGAAGACTGAGAATTAGCAAGGCCTAAAAATAAAGATGTCAGGGTTTTTTCCTAGATGTTCATGTGTAACAGGCAAAATAATAATAAAACTCCCTCAAGATCTCAGCAGTTATGGGGTGTTTATACTCCACAGGCTTTGATCACCTTTTAAAATTAGCACAGTTTCCTATGCAACAAAAACTACCAATAAATGACAGCGGGAAGTTTATACAGATCCATGAAAACATGAGATTAAAAAGCAGGAAAGGAGATAAATCTGTTCTGAATATTCAAAGAAACTGATGGACAAAAGACTAAAACCTTCTAAATCTCTACATCAGCAGAGTTCAAAAGCAAGGCAGCTCTGATAGTTTTACATCATCTGTGTAGGAACTGTCCTGTAGATAAGAAAAAAATTGATTTAAATTTCACTTCCTCGCATTCCCTTCACTATGCAATAGAGCCCATTAAAATACGAGAAAATGGAGCTTAGAATATTGTGCAACAAAACACAGACTCTGGTATTCCCATATTGAAGACATGGGAACACAAGATACGCCACACCTAACCACAACAGGGTTTACGGAAGCAAATATCGCAAAGGCTCATCACCCAGGAAGAAAAAGTTGTTGAAGCAAATAATTATTTAACAGAAGTTAATAAATTTTACAGCTAAGAAAACAAAAAGTGGTCTTCACTGCTTCTTCCTGGTCACTAGATGAATGCACAACAAAAACCAAGACCCAACCAAAACTCATCCCAAGGTCAAATGGAGAGACAAATACGTAGCACCTCTCTTCAGAGGAGCAAGTATTTTAGGGAAGAGAAAGCTGGAAGAGTCCCAGTAAACTAAAATATCAAAACGAAATGTGATCCTAAACCAGTAGTAGTTTACAGTTATTGACTCCGATATCTCTATGGGTTTGTGCTACTGGATTCTCTAGAACCATTCCTCAGAGGTTTCAATGGATAAGCCCATGGCAGAAATACAGCAGGTATGGGCCAAACTGCTTGTCCAGCTGACTTTTCACAGGAAAAACTAGACAGCTGAAATACTGAGTCTATATCAATATACAAAATAAACAATGTCTTATTTAATTAGAAAAAAGAAATTTTAATTTTTTTTTTGAGTAAGGACAATCTGAATAAACATTAATTCTTTCTACTCGGAAAGATTTTTTTTTTTCTTCTTTTGTAAACTGAAAACAAAATGTAATAACATAAACCAGAAAGCAATAATGAAGTGGAAAGTAATTTCAGATTAGAATAATATAAACTTCCAATGCTAAAACGAAACATTTGGAGGTTTTCGAACATTGTTGCTTCAAGTGAATAACTTGGCAACAAAAAAGGAATTTCTAAGACATCTCCATGTTGCAGACTCTACATGTTTCAGCAGCAGTAAAATCTGATCAAAACATTCAGTCCCCTTCTACACCAAGCACCCAGCCCAGATAATATTTCCCCCCAAAATTCTATGCCGTACATAACCCAGTGTTTAGAAAGACACAGCACATCAGTTGCGTTGTGATGAAAATGATCCTCTCATTTTCTCTTTTTTTCCCTCATGTTTCAACAGACAACTTATCTTCTTCAATACATATTAGGAATCAGTGGCAAGTGGAAAATGTCACAATAAACAATCAATAGCGGCATGGTGGATTTGAAAAACTGGAATAACATCCTTGTGCACAAGGAACTTTGAAACAGTGACATAAAGAAATAGCGGATTTACTGAGAATATTCTAAAATATATTTTTAGACACCCTACAAAGGCAATATAAAAACATCAAATTTGAGTGGGAAATTACTTTCAAAACTAAACAAGAACAATACAAAGAAAGTCAAAACAATGAGAGCTGGATTTCTTACTAGTGACTGTTTGTTTTTAGAAGGAACTTAAAATTAAAACCCGTTCTAGTCAGAATAACCATTCTTATCCTCTTCCCTTTGTTCTGACAATACATTTTGACTTTGTGAGTATTAGATAAGATTAATTTATATAAACATAGCCAGATACACAGAACACTTAGTATAACTGTAGCTTAACTCTGCTGATTTCAGCCTAGAATTTTTTTCGGATGGGCTTCAGCTCCCACAAAAACACAAAGGAATTGTGAATACGATGATAACTTTAAGGAAGCCACAATCTTGAATAATGAAAGTGTCTGACTTGATTTTTCCCTCTTGTAGCATCCCCTTGGGAAACACAAATACCCATCCAGGGAATGTTTCCAGAGATACAATGTTTTCTGAAGTTCAAAAGAGTTATTTTGAACTCCTCAAGTTTCTTAGTTTTGTTTTTAAAATATAATTAGGGATTCCTTAGCCTGAGCCAAGTTCTCGCATATATGGAGGTACCAGTTAGCAGCTCCCCCTAAGAGGAGCATGAAGTGGCATGACTTTATAAAGACGTTCTGTTCTCTGTGCCACACACAAGACTCATTTGTCTTCCCAGAGCTTAACTAGTTAGAGGGAGGTGCTTCCCTTATGAGCCTTCCATGGCAAATCCATCAGCAACATCCAAACAGAGCCTTGAACACTGGCTTAGATACACAGAGTGAAACCCAGCAATGCCTACTGGTTATGCTGGAGTACAATTTCATCACTTGGAATTGCAGAGGCACCTAGGAAGTTTGAGGTATGGAGAGAGTCAGAAAAGTAGAGCTCTTATTTCCAGCTTTAATACGTAAAGCACTAAGGGCAAATAAGGGAACAGCCATCAACAAGTGGTCTTATTACGTCTTTCTTATTTTATTTCTGCTGCACTTCTGTTACCTACTGTAAGTCTTTCAGTATCTTTCAAAGCTTAAAAAAACAACAACACAACGAAAAGCAAAGGAACCAACCCCCAAAAACATAACAGCAGAAAAGTTCTCTCGTAATTTTATCAAAACTGCAATGTTTTGCACACATGTTGACATCAAATAAATTTTTGACAGAAAACTGTCAAAGCTTTCCACTTCAGATGTTTAACATAGCAATTAATCTACTCCTTCTCATTTTAAACCATTAATTGTAATTGTATATATAAAAATAATATATATTATACTTAGTGAGATAGTACAATATGAAAATGGAAATGAAATCCATCAAAATGTTTTGATACCATTAAAACAATTGCTATACTTTGAATTTTCATTGAAAAACTGTTGGATGTATATTCCAACTTGCAATTATTTTCTACTTGAATTTTGGAGTTTCCCATGGAAGACAAAACCTGGTATTTTAGATACAAATAACTACCACACATTTACATGAAGCTTCTAGGGGATATGGTTGCTGCCCAGGAGCATTAGCTAAATTGAATACATTCAAGAAAAAGTGATTATTAATTTACCTCCAGAATATTGGCATTAAAATATCAAATAAATTCAAACAATTTATATATATTCTTCCAGCCTCAAGAAACAATTTATACTTTTTTTTTTAAATCTACATTATATTATATGGTTAAAACAACAGCTACCCCAGGAAATAAATGAAAACAGCTGCCATAACATTAAACTATTTCACTGCAAATTAGAAATAAAAGCTTTGTGTTCCAATAACAAATGACAGAAGCACAGGAAAGCATCTAGTTGGAATCCCATACCAGGAAGTATGCAAAACACAAATGTCTCTCTAATGAAAATTTAGAGATTGCACACCAGAGGAAAAACTGCTGATGAGACCTGTGGGCAAAACAGAACATAGAATGAGGATGCACTGATCTCGTCTTTCAAATTCTACTGAACCATTGCTCAGTTTTAGAAAGCTTCACCTTAAAAACACCATAAAAGTGTTACGTCATCTGAGGAAGTATTTTTTTGTTGAAATGTGCTGAAATTGCCTCCTGCATCACTTTCTCTGTTTTGAATAATTAAGTAGCATGACCATCTCTTACTCCCATAATTGGGAAGGAAGGAGCACTTAGTCATTAGAAGGCCAAATCTCTTTATAATATCGCCATTTCTCTATGTACTGAAGTTATATGGCATTAGCAGTAAACTATACATTTCAAATAAATGTTCTGTATTACCTTTCCATGAGGACATATTTAACCTTTTCCTTCTCCAGACACTTCTGTGTTTTTTCTCAGTTGTAACTAATTCAGTAAGTTACAGGATACTCTACTCTTGTCCCTTGACTGGGTAAGAATACTAAAATTTCTGGCCCAAAAGTACACCTCTAAAATGTTTTTTACATGAATGCATATACATTTCAGCGTGAACAATTCTTTTACCAGTTAAATTCCAATTCCATCTCAAACTTAGAGTAAAATCCTCCCTAGCATCATTGAATGCAGCTAATTCTCACTAAAAACTTGTAACTGACTGAAATATACTTGAAAGATTCACAAATTCTTTGTGGTTTCTTCTCTACAAAGCAAATCATAAAAATAATTTTATCAACAGGAACACTGACTATACAACATTGCCTTAGGTGTTGCTTCAAATTTCTTTTCTTCTATCAATGAGAAAGAAATGTGTCTATCGAAGTCAGGTTCACTTTTCACTTATATATCAACATATAAGTTTTCATTTCATTCCAAGCGTCAGGCTTGGAAGTTTATAGCACTTGTAAAACTGCACTGAAAACAAGGGGCTTGTCTAAGTTTCGTTGAGAGTCAAATCTATGCTGCAGAATATTACTGGTGATGATGCACAAGTAGGAAAGAATCAGACTTGTCTTTCTTTGCTAAGTCTGCAAAGATGACAGCAAAAATATCTGTAATCTAAATATATATTTGATCTGAAGTTTTATAGAGAGAAACATGACAACCTATCACTTCTTTTTTTCTTTTTAAACAAAGTCAAATTTCTGAGAAGAACTGCAGTTTAAGGAGTCTTTCAGTTTTTGAGGTCTGAGTCAGTTATGAAAGCAGAAAGTGGGCATAATGAACATGCAAAGCTCCAGCAGGTATCTTTAGATTCAAGTCAATCATTTTAGTTGCCCCTTTGAAGGGTGGCTTTCCTGCAGAGATGTACAGGAGAACTGAGCAGAATTTTCTCTTCAAGAGTGGTCACTACCTCATGGGAAGCTCTCAAAATTATCTAGAAATCAGCCTGTTGATCCATTGCAGCAGTTCTAAACCATTTTCCTTCTGAGAATTACTTCCTAAGAGAGTCAACGAGACTCACCAACCTCCAGCCAGCCTCAATTCTATCTCTCCATGCTGGTGGTTTAAACTAATTTCTTCACAACACCTACAAAGGTCCACCATTTTTTCCCGAAATGATTTAGGGCGCTACTGCATAGGGATGAATGCATTCTGAAAACTAGATACACCATTTTGAAAGGCTTAGATCACAAGATCACAAGGAAGATCTATATTTTCTACTGTTTATTATTTTTTAGTTATTCTAGAGTATTTAATTGAAACAGGCTTATCACCTTCAGACAAACAGTGTTATCCATATGGAATATTGGTAAGGCTAGCAGGAAAACAACACATTTACATTATGAAAGTGTTTGAAGTTTTGTTTTCTTTTGTGTTTTGATGAGCAGATGAAGGACTTGATCACATATCTCCCACGCCTTGTGTACACACTAATTTACACTAATCTGTACCTGTTTTGCTGAAATTCTATCCAAGATTTTATGTAATTGGCATCAAAACCAAAACATCTTACTTCTTGGGAAGAAAAGGAAAGATTTGATCAGCTTTAGTTATGATTTTAAGTGAAGAATGAACCAACATGAAATAATAAATTAAACACTGACTTCCATACACAGCCTCAAATAATTATTTTTTAATAAAAAAAGGAAAGCAAAGGTAGAACGATAGAACGACACTTCCTTTTACTTCAACTAATAAGAGGCATAATGGAAAACACAGAGATGTTGGGCAGCATCAAAGAACATCTGGTTCTTCAATATGGAGATTTATGATTCTTTTGAAAGGTCTCTGATATAGCACAAATCTCTAATTATAATTTTTAAAGAAAATTTGATGTGACAAGCAAAACAGAGTAAAAATTAAACCTAAAAATTATTGTCTTTCTCAGTAATGGAGTTTGGAAATACGTATGATATTTAAAATCAAACTTCTACTACTCAAATCTATGTTTGAGACGAGGATCTTTACACAGACATGTTAGCACTAAACCTCTACCATATTCAGCTCTTCATAAAAGGAGGAACAGTGCACACGCATGCACCCAAAACAAAAATTAAATAGCTCCTGAGGCAGGAGAACTAATAAAATCAGTGTTGCAACAGCTGTTTACCCCAGCTGTCTTCTGCCTCCTCCACTTCCACAACAAGAAGCCTAACTCACTCCATGCTTCCTATTGTGCTTCCATTAGATCTTCCACCTTTCCCCGGATACCTGCAATACCAGCTACCTGCAAAAAAAACCTTCTCTTCCTCACTGTATTCATATAATTTCTCCATACTATTCTCAGTGTTCCTTTACCCTGTCTCTGAACAGCAACATTCCTCATTTGCTCCAAACCTCATTGACCTTTCTTGTTTGGGCAAGGCATAGCATAAGTCTGGCTGGAGTCACAGATGCTCTTTGCTGATGTACTGTTCTTGTGCTGGTTGCTTGACTTGTACGCTTGCGTTGTCTGCCCAGCTGGCTGTTTCTCAGGTCAATGGATAATATATGAGTTTTCTCTGCCATTCTCTCAGAGGGGCCATTAACAGGGTTTCTCTCCTTTAATCAGTCACTATTTTGATAATTGTTTTAGGGACTTAACACCTTTGAGATCTCTGTCTACATGCTAATTTTGATTAAAATTTGCCAACAAACTCAAAACTTATTAGCAGAAGACTGACAGAAAGTACTATCCCTTATGCTTTTTTTCTTGAAGAACCTATGCAAAAAATACCCACCACACTTCAAAGAGCTGTCATTCACAGTGTTATTCTTTTACCACAAAACTCATCTCAGATTCAGTATAACTTTCCTTGTTATAATACACTTTTGTTGATCAAATCAGCTAGATCTTCATACAGTTACAAGAAACTGAAAGATGTTTGGCACAAGGTCGTACAATATGTCGCTCACACAGGGGGATTATACATTCTATTTCGCTATTCAGTTTCTCTCTCTCTCTTTTCTCCTCCATCCCTCTTACATTAAAAAAAAATAAAATCTCCTATTTACTTTTTTTCAAGACTGGAAAACACAAGATGTGGCCCTGCATCAATCCAAGATTTCCAAGATTTCAGAACCCCTTCTGATTTAACTTTTGTAAACAGTGGTAGGTTACTACAAAAGCTTTCTTTTCTGTGAACACATATTTTCAGATGGAAACATTCAGTTGAAAAAAAGTCCTGACCAGCCCTATTCACAGTTGTGATGCAATTGTTTTTACGGGATTTGCAGACTCTTGTGAATAAACAGAGTCCAAAAAGCAAGCATTTATCAGCCCTTTGCCATGTTTAGATTTCTTTCAGTGCTCCTTTAACACTGGCCATATTTGTTCACAAACTGACAGCACCAGGAAAGCCTAATAAAATTTCAAAGTGATCTTGAGATATTAGCACCTTAGGGACGCTATCTTGCTTGCAAGGAAGGGGATACTGGAGAACATATTCAACCCGGTTTTGTGGAAACCCATATATCCACAGAATCTATTAGCTGAGCCCTCATCAGTTGTGACCAATATTCCATTTAATCCAACTACCGAGGAAAAAGCAAACCCTACTTCAAGTCACAATTGCAGATGCAACTTTGGACTCTATTAGTGTATAAAACCAAAGCAGTTGTGCCGTCCATGATATTTGAATGGAATAGTACATGTGTATGGCTATACTATTGGACTTACTGCTGCTCTAAAGAGAAACATGGACATCAATTTAACTAGGATAGACTGTGAAAATTATGTAAATTTGTCACCACTTGTACATAACAGCAGAGCGTTCCTCCACATGCATAGACCTGAGCTCTTTTTGCTTCTCCGAGATGCTCGCCCTCTGCTCAGCTCAGCTTCCACCATTCCCCTGGGATTGTAGCAAGGACCTTGCACAACAGTGTGACTTGAAACATGTAACTGGGGAAAACTCAGTTCCTGAGTTTGTCTGATGTTACACTGGCTATTTAAGAGAGATGTGGAGAAGCACACAGCAGAATCTCTACATGACCTTTGCAGAAAGCCTCATCCATGATTCAGCACATGGCTTTCTCTCACAGAAGCCAGTATATGATAAATCAACAACTGAATGACTGATCTGACAAACTCTTAGACGGGGCTGTGCTGTTGCTAACATGGTCACCATTTTGCAGCTGAGGCTCTCTAGTATTTACAGTCACTACATATCCTCTCCGGCTCTGTTTTGTTAAGCAGGACTAGTGAAACTACTGCAATCAATATGTGTGTTTCCATTCTCTTACTCCTCCTGCTACTCCTCTCCCGACTTTCTGTTTCATTCACATCTAACATTAAAGACCATCACCTGTGAAGTACCAGGTATGATAGGCTTAATACCTCTTTCATTCTATTGGACTTCTGTTAATACAACTCATTAACCTCCTTCTCAGCTAAGTTACAATGGAAATTCATATTCATGCTCTGGTCAAACTGCAACTATATTAGCTTTTCACAAAAAAAAAAGCTCTTCCAGATGATACCAGAAATTTCTTCTTATTAGACCTTAAGGCATGACTTTGCATTTTGTGTTACAAAAGAACATCTGATTTCTACTACTGACGTCTAACCGTCAAGATGTTTTCATCTACCAGATCTTCTAAGTTAGTGATAATGCCTCATAACTTAAGTGACCAGTAGCTTTCCTCAGCACATTATTTTTTTTTTTATATACAAAGCCAGCAATTATGAAGAAAATATTTAACGAAACATGTTAGTTTTCAGGCAATTTCCTTTGTGAGGAAAAAAACCTAAAAACACCAAACAAAACCTCCTCCTCTGGTTGCATGCTAATTTGCAGAGCAAAATGAAATCATTCATTTCATAATTTAATTGAAATTTGTTGTAGAAATCTAGGGTTCTGACTAGCTCCATGTACCTATCGCAATATTCTTACGCACATGTAGAGAGAAGCATTTGCTTATCACAATCATCCTGAAAATAAAACCTTGCTACTTTACCCCTCAGTGTAGCAACAGCGTGCCTTTAGTTTCATCTGCATGACATGAGCTTGCTAAATAAACCTGCCACCTAAGACCCAAGCATAGTCCTGCAACTAGTTACTAACTCCTGCCTCACATGTGGTTGATGTAAATCATCATATACAAGTTAGGGTATGTTACACACTATCAAGTACAAAGGAAACAGCATCCCTGCTAGTCTCTAAACAAAAGCATGTTTAAATATAAAATCATAAGAGACGTACAAATTCCACATAAAGACAAAAGATGTTTCCAGCAAAGAACAACTAATTTGAAAAACACATTACATAAAGAGACCTGCAGATACAATGAGCAATATCAAGGGTGAAACAAATCTCTAAGGCTAGTAGAGTTCTACAAACCATACAATTAGATCTGAGTCTGACAGAAAGAAAGGATCAATCGATACATCCATCTTGGAAGCACTTTACTGTTTTCTCAGTGGTTTACTGTGTAAATAGGACTGCTCCCTAACTGTCCAACCCCAAATGAAGATAAAACTTAGATTCCCAGATAAGATTTTTGAGATCTCTGCATGTTTTCTTCATTGCCTACTCCAAAAAAGAATTCACAAAAGACAAAAAACACTAAAAGATTTTGTTGGGCCTCTTACACACATTCAAATCTACACTGGCCACAGATTCCTGTTAAATCTTTGATTAATGATTTACCGGCAACCACAAACATGTTAAAACATTCTAATTATGCTTGCTATTTCATCAGATCTAGACGTGACATACATGCTTGCTGCATTTTCAGGGCACATCTCAAACAGCCCTGAATGAGATTTAAGGAACTGACAGAGATGATGGAAGAGATGGGAATATTCAAGCTGTGAATGTATTTATGCTGAAGATTATGAGACAGTTTCTAACTATGAAATGGCTTTTCTCACATGATTAGAATGCCATCAACTCAGATATTCTATTTCACACTATTTGTTCCATCTCCATTCCTCAAGCAATGACACTTAGCATCATAATATTCTCCTTCCCAGGATCATTCAAACAACAAGCAACTCACATCAGTTCTATTCTGAGGAAAAAGAAAAACTATTGTTACACAGAAGGTTTACAGAAAGGAGGAGTCTAGCATGTTCTGGATATGGACATCGTCCAAGAACAATGCTAACTATAAACTGAAATAAAACTAACAAGAAACGAATGCTTAGTTCCCCAAAGGAAGAGTGAAGTGAGAAGGCATATCCCAGAAAAATTAAGTCAGATTAAGCAGCAGTACAGGTGAACTAAATCCAAACCAAGCAGCTGGTGCAAAGATGCTTATATAGGAAGGAAAGCTATTTGGCTAGAAGAGTCTCAGTCAAGAAACACTGAAGAAATATCTCTATATATGTAGATATATTTACCCCACAGAAAATGGCAAAGACCATGAAACATCGTTAGAAGCCATCCAAAACACACATACACAAAATGTTTCTAGCATTTCTTACCCATATGTGATTGCAACTGAAAATGACACATTCCTCTAAAACCTCTGGAATAAAAGCCACTAAAGAGGAATAATCTGAAATAAAAATTGAAAATTTGAATTCTAGGCCTTTGTTGCCTACATAAGGGAGTTGAACATACAGATATTTAACTCCTGACACATTGAAAAGGTATTAGATAATGATTTCCTCTATATATAGGTTTTGCTGGAGCAGAGAACAGCATGATTTTCACAGGTATATATTAGCACAGAAATATTAAATCTAAATGTTTTGGATTTTTCAAGTCTTTTTAGTGCAATTTTGAGATCACATGACCTTATATGTTCATAAAAAAATTCATGCTAATCAACTGAACCAAATTCTTCTTTTAAAGGAATAATACCTTCCATTTTGGTACCCCAAAGAAACATACAGATGTTGAAGACTAAGAGTGAAAGAAAGAGCTATCTAGTTCCTAAGACTTCAGATACCTCTCCTAATGTTTTTTTTTGCCTAAAAATTATTTAGAAAGGAATTATTTTCTCTACTTTTGTAACTACAGTTTGCCAGGAAAAAAAAATTGAATGGAATAAAAATAAATTAGTGCTGAAATATCCTGAATGATTAGAGTAAGTTGCAAACAGTTTCAGGCTACATGTATATCAATTCTGTCACAGCATGATGTAATTCAGAACAGACCTTACATAAATGAAAAACTTTACCACAGCATTTCCAATAAAATCTTAGGAAAAACATTTCATTGCAAATGTGGTCAAACTGACAGGCTGTGGAATCTTCATCCTGCAAGAAGATCAGAACTCACCTTGGCATGGCACTGAGCAATCTGATCTATGAAGTTCAATCTAACCTCAAAGTTGGCTCTGCTTTGAGTGGAGGCTTAGACCAGATGACCTTTAGAAGTCCCTACTAACCTAATTTATCCTGTGAGTCTATTTTCAAGGTCAAGCTTTCCAGGTTAAGGATAGAAGCATCTTAGAACTCTCTTGAGTACAGACTGCAATTATCCTCCTACTATGATGATTCTTCACTGAGTTCCACCCTCTGTTCTTTCGTGAGTCCTGCTTTCAAAGCACACCTTGCATTGCATGACCATCTGCCCCTGGACAGTCATCGCACACATTTCCAGCTCCTCTAACTTTTTCTGTGAACATCCACCATTTCACACACCTTAGAGTCCTGAAGGAGGCAGGACCTTGATAGAATTTTGCCTGAAGATTGAGATTCTGTGCTTCTGTCCTATTCAGCCAATTGCATCTACACCAGAATTGGAAGCAGAACATATGTCTCAGTATTGTGGTTCAAATGGGTGATATGTAGGTGCAGACGTCAGAAGATGATGAGTTTGAAACTAGCTGAGGAAGTCACAATCAAGTACATGAGATAAGAGCAGGCTGAGATAAGAGAGGTCTGAGCCAAGAGGCAGAAATCATATACATTAATAGGATTTAGGCCAATGCTCTCTTCACCTTTGTTAGAATTTTTTTCTTTTTAGTGTTGAAGGTCCTATTATACGTAATATAGCAGTTTATTCTTGACTTTGAAAATGATCAGTGAACATGATGTGACAGTCATCTTCCTACAGGTAATATATTTTATTATCAATGTTTTAGAAACTCCATTAGTTTCCAAAGATTAGCTTCATTAGGAAGCAGCTTTAATTTCTGAAAAGAATTATCTGCCAATATGCTAGATAGGAGTGGAAAGGCAGAACAGACCTCAAGGTACACACTATCATCATCATCATAATAATGTGGATAATATTAAGTATTGCTCTAGGGAATGTAAACAAACTTTATTCTAAAGTAAATAGTTTATCTTTTCTTTTTTTTTTTTTTTTTAAACCGTCAATGGGCACACAACTGATAATCTACCTTCAGTGTGAGAACCACCACATCATTACTTCTGCTCCACTGATGCACACTGATTTGTGTGTGATTCACGTCCAGTTCTGTGCAGTCTAGGCTTCATCCTTCTACATTGCAGGAGACTCCCATGTTTTTAACTTTATGTTTAACATAAACAGATTATGGGCTGCAGCATAACCCAGCAGACGTGACTGAGTTAGATTGCTGTGGTTTACTCCAGTTAGGACTTCATGATCAGTAGCTCTGAGTGAGAAAACAGCCTTACAAAATCCTGCCTTTAAGTATTTGTTGCAGAGGGAGTGCCTTTGGGCCGTTACCTTTTTTCTGCTTTTTTTCCCCCTGATTTTTATCTGACTGCCCCCAATTAGATCAAATATATCTGTAGAGTAAATACTGAAATAACCTAATAAAGGTACCATTCCTAGCATTCTATGTCACACCACTCTAAAGAATTACGCACTAATTATCTTCAACGGCATATGGCAATAAAGTAGTGTGAGGTGAAGCAAAAAGTACCACGATTTTATCCAGCTCCTTCTTAGTGAATTAGTCTTCAGATATCTCAAATAATTTTATTTTTTCAATCTGCCATAAGCAAAAAGATTATACAAATGCACCTGGCATAGGCTTTGGTGCCACAGTTTCCTAGCCGCAGCATGTGGATTATTGACGCTTATTAATTAGTGTTTCAACACAAACGAACAAAATTCTCATTTCAAGAGTCAATACTATGTTTCTCTGTGGAACCTACTCTTTATGAAGTTATTTTGGTGTTCTGAAAAAATGCAGAGACTGTCTTTCTGATTCAGGTGCATGTATGCACACACAGAGACTGCATTTCCCTTGGCACTGTTGAAGTGTCAGCTCTGGCTTTACTTTATTATCACTGAGGAATACACTTCTCTGACTTCATATGACCTTTAAGACAACTGTCTGCTAATGCTAATAGCGTACTATTGTGTCTGAAGCACAGTAAAAAAGAGACTGGAAAAAAGAAACTGGCTGCTAGATATGCCTACTACACTCAAACAAGGAAAGCCTCTTTATCTCCAAACAGTGGCACTAAAACCACTAGAGGCCCGAGGTTCTCTTAAGTACACCAACTGGTTGATAACCCAAACCCTTACCAAACCTCTTTGGTTTTTTAACACAGAAGGAAGTCTTTCAAGAGCAAATGTGGGAATTTTTGTTTCTTGCTTTGTTGTATTTGGTTGGTTTGGTTTTATTGTTCCATGAGAAAGTTTCTGGTCCCTCTCAAGCTGGTGTGGCTGGAAAAGGTACCCTTTCGTGATGCAGATTTTGCACAAAGGGCCAACATGAAAGTGCAAAGTATGTGAAAATTAACAAAAGCAAATTAACTTCAAGAGCTTAAAAAAACTGAAAGATCAGAGTCCTGAATGAGTGATTCCAATTAAATATTTGTGAGAGAATTGGCAGTTGCTTCCAAAGTAATCTGATCTAGGTTTAGTTCAAGGACTTGGTAAAGAACAGAGTTCTAATTTTAACCGAACTGATTCACCTATTTGTAACGGCTGTCCTACCTGCTCTAATAACATGGTCCTGAAGATCTTATACCCACACTGTTACACAAATGTAAGATTCTTAAGACCCTGAAGAGGTTTTTTTTTAACTGACAAACAGGCAGCTTGACCAAGCATAACTTACTAGCTTACGTTAAGGGGAACATATTGTGGAAATTCCCTAGGGCAAGCGATAGGACAGCAAGCAAGACAGTACATCTGTCTCATAAGGAAAACTTGAAATATCAGCTAACTCAAAACAATTTTTACAGTATAAAACACGTTTACTGTATTAAAGGTAAAGAAAACACCAGCAAGTGTCAGAACAAAGAATTGCAGAAGATGTTTTCTGTATAATTCAGAAACTCTGTAGGATTTCAGAAATAGAATGCTACTGATACAATTGTACATATTACTGAAAAAACAGCAGTGTAAGAATAATTAAAACATCGACCATTAGAAGAGGAGAAAGTCAGGACTGTGCAGTCCAATGCCTTTCTTTACACTCCTCCACTTCATTTTCATTTAATTTTAATTTTAGACAAAAAATAAACTTTTACAGAATGAGAAATTAAGGAGTTTTACCCAAAGAACATGTGCAGCAACACTCATCAAAACCCCTCAAATTCTTTGCCAATGCTTTTTAACATTAATAAAGAGAAACTCCTTTGAAAGGCACAGAGGACAATCCTGCATGAACATGTTCACTGAGCCAATTATGGTCAAATATTAGTGGTGACTTTTCTGATGTGGGCACTACTGATGATTTATAGAGAGACTATTGCTGTAGCAGTGAAACATTTACTAGAAACTGGACTGGAGCCACCAATTCATTTCACACAAGCTATTGAAGCAGTGAAATGTTCTCTTGTCTCATTACTAATTTGAGCCAAACTTATTCTATTCCTTTAAATCAATGCTTCTCATTAGCCTGCTTTGGGTTCAGAAAGGCTGCTTACAATCTTTATGACTATTTATAAGGCTTTTGAGCACTTACTTTAGTGTAGTTCACTGAATAAGGGTTACAGTGATTGAAACATCCCAGTGAAACATATATAGGCCTTTTTCTAAAAGTTTTCCTCTTTCTATACACTTGAGGCATTTCAAAACAATGAAGGAAGTTTAATAATGCAAGCAGTACTTCTGTTATTACTGGCTTTCATCATTCTTTCTGACCATTTATATGGGGAACTGCCAAGAGAAGCTATCTACAAGTAGTTTGGTACATAGATGCATATCTTTTGTCCACATAGTGTCACAGTGAAACAGCAGCAAGAGAAGAACATATAGATAAAATGGAGTGGAGCCACCTTTTCTCTCTAACACTGAGGCACCATCTAGACCCAAACAACTGAATCTAAGGATGAAATAGGTCCCTAGTTTGCTAATGCAAGAGTCTAAAATTAAGTGAAACAGATCATTCTTACAGATGAGGGTGTTCTGGAGTCTACAAGGAAAACCAGAGAGCCCTTACCTGCTGCAAAACCAGTGGCTCCGCAGCTGATTACAGCATTCATCTTGGGTTTGGGAGATCTCAATACAGATCTTTAATCTGTCTATTTAAGGACATGAATCTTATTTTTTTTTTTTAAATGGCTTAGCAACTAGGCTACAGAACTGTTTTCTCTCAAGGTTTCCTGTTGGAGATACGTCATTATGTATAAATGATTGATTTATTGCAGACCACACTTGAGTCTGTTTTGCAGATCTCTAGTGGTTGTCCTAACTGTGGATGTAGATACAGTCCCCATCACTTTTTGTACACTGTGTTTAATTATGTTTGCCAAGAATATATCTCACAGGTAAAAAGCCAAGAAATATTCTGTAACCCAGTAGTGGGGTCATTTGCTAGGTAGAGGAGCTACCACTTAAGTTGCTGAGCTGTTTGAAGGAAAAAAAGCTTTTTCTGCAGAAGCTAGCAGTGTACTTTGCTATATAAAGCGCCTATTGCAATACACGCTAGTCAGAAAGTTCCAGTCTGGTATTTATGCAATGTATATGTCGGAAAGTCACATTTCTCCAGGCTAGATCTGAGTTAGAGGACACAGCTACTGGTTGTTCTCTGCCTTAAAAATGAGACTTCTGTAAAAAAAGACTCACCTGCTGTCTTGATTCCTCCATCTCTGTATAAATGTGCCAACACAAGATTCTAGGGCTCCTAAGTAAAAGCTGGCATATAGGGGAGATACGATGGCAAATATAATGATGCCATTTCAGGAAAATTCAACCACCTTCCTTCCACTCAACACTTTAACAAACACACTCTGATGATGATGTTCCTAATCTCCTTGGTCCTCATGCCCTGAGGAACACACAGACTATGGAACTGCTAAAAGGAATAATCAGCCAAAACTGGGACAGTAGGCCATTCCAAAACTAAAGTTTGCAAGGAAATTAAGGGGTATCATTAACTGTTATATAATTTGCAGTAGATATAAATGTTTTTTAACATTTGAAGGTGCTTCTGAAACAGAACTGGTACTTCAAAGGCAAGAAATACAACAGGTGTCCCAGATGACCTTTTCTGCCATATACATAAATTAATACTTTAAAATTTTACCTGTGATGTGACTGAGCCGCAGTGAGTACTGATTGAATTACAAATACACACTGCCAGTGCAGTGTCTGAAGTTGAAACAGAACAACCGTTGGCTCAGTATAGAGATAACATGTATGTATTTCTCATTGGATAAGACAGCCAATTATCTGTTACCTTTAATTTCAATTTGCTTAAAAATATACTGAACCAGTTTGCACTACAATGTTTCAGGAAAGTGAGGCATACAGATAAGAAACCCCAAACCTCCACTAGGCAAAGTTCAGTCACCATCTGAGAGAATATTTGCAGATCTTTTCTTACTCAAACAAGATACTTCATATGACTCGGGTAATACAGCCTTAGTTTATGTCTGTGCTACATCAACCAGTCTCTGATGACAGTCTCCTGAAATGTGTTGTAACTGCACAAATAGATTTTGTTCCTTGGTATGATTGTTAAATTAAAAAAAAAAAAGGAGACCACATAGATGGGAAGACTGCAGGAAAGTAGTAAAATAAGGAAAGGCCCAGGGAAGAGGAGCTTACAGGGAAGTTGTTCCCCACCCTCACCACAGTTAAGTTTGTTTTTAACATTACAGCCATCTTTTCAAACAATTATAACCTAGTCCTATTGATATCTGTGAGGTGACACCAGTTCACACATGGTCTGAGGATCTAGCTCCAGGATTGGTGCTTTTTTTAAGCCATCTCCTCTTCACAAATAGCTCATCACCATCAAAGTCTCATATGGGCAGAAATCATCTCATCTTACTAGTTTTCCATGAACTGTAATTAAGTAACATTTTACAAGACTAGAGGCTCCTGCATGGTTTTGAATTGTGTTTTCATTAAAGCAAGCATTGCTGTTATCTAAGTGAACTGAGAGTTCTTCAGGGTGGCCCACACTGCCTCTGCAGAACCTACGTGAACTACGAGCTCCAGCACACCCTAGCTGAGCTATTAAGTGTAATATTTAACTTCTTTACAGTATATCAGTGTAGATGGTCAATTCTAAATCTACTTGATTTAAAAGAAAGCAACAAACATAGTTATTTCCTTCTTTTACTTTACTGCTAAGAGAAATAATCCTGCTAAGCCGCTACTGAGGAAAGCAGTCTTATGCAATAGGCAAATATCACTTGCAAATACATATACAGGTCTCACAATACTGTTCAAGTTATGCAGGCACTATACCTTCCTAAGAGTGTTAAAAAAACATGACGATACTTGAATAACATAATTTCCAACTGAAACCTAGAAAGAAAGCAAGAAGTTTGCATATAAAGGCTATGCATATAGGCTATGCAGTTTTGGTTTAACATCTGCTGCAAGAGTAGATTTTCCCCTAAAGCCCCTGCAGTTATTAATATTGAGAAAATAGGATTATTGTCTGAACAGCATGGAGATGAAAAACTGTTTGTGTCTGCAAGCTGTCTGCTTATTTAGAAAGCATTCAAGACTGTTTCTCTTGATAACACATTTGGAGAACAATTTGGGGAAAATTAACCTCTTAGACTGTTGTTTCGTTTCTCTTTCTCCCTGCAAATGACCTGGTTTTTTTCGTAAGTGACACAGAGTGCCCAAATCCTCACATCTTCCTATCACACGCATGGCAAGGGTTTCCAAGAGATTAAATTCAAGGATTCCAAATCATAATATTAGAATAACAAAGAATGATTTGGAGGGCTTCCTACCACAGTAAGCTTGCCCTGAAGTACGTAAAATCAGCTATTGCTATTACATACAGAGGTAAGTATCTCTCAGGCTGTTTTTATTCCATACTCTAGCTAGAAGAAACTGGAAAACACTTCAAAGGGAAAGTAGATGAAAATACTAGCCCTCATGATGGTTGCTAGGCATCAAACAATGCAGAGAGACCTACAACAAGTCAAGTTTTAAGCAGATTTAGATGTCCTGATGAACACAGACTGTCATTAAAAACCAAGGGCTAGTTTAAACAATTTTGCCCAGATTATTCAAAAAGGAAAATTATTTCAACTTGGCTTACTCTTCGAAAATGGATATGATATCCATGTAGGTGAACTCACCAACCATTGCAAACATTGCTCGTCATACCTAATTCCCAAACAGAATAAGATTAAGTAGCATTCAAGACTCCTACAGAGCACAAGCTCAGTGGGTCACTTACAAAGCATATGCTGCAGAATGGGAGTCCAAATCCTAACCCACCCACTCTCACTTCACTCCTGGAAGCATTCATAGCTTCGCAGCTCTTGACTGTACAGGCAACCATCCTGGGACCCTACCCACCCTGTGCCCACTGCCAACATACATGCCAGTCAGCACGTTCCCTGAGAGGTACACTTACATGTGGCGAGTTGCACCATAGAAAGAGGCATTTCCAGGGGAGCTGCAATGCCTTTGTGTTCATCTGGCACAAGCCCAGGGTAAAATGTACTTCCCTGTACCTACACTAAAACAGACCAGAGGGAATCAAAGAATTAAAATAATCTAGGTTGGAAGGGATCTATGGAGGTTGCCTGATCCAGCCTCCCACTCAAAGATGGGCTCTGGGCTCAAAGCAGACTTCAGGTCTGGAAAGAATTTTGTCTTTAAATAGCTTCAGTCTCAAAGTCTGAGCAGTTTGGGGACATTTTCTTTTTTTCTGGTAAGTTATAGTCTTTGATCACAGTTGTTTTTGTGTATGCATGACGTTTCCTCACCCATATCTGCCATTTCTTTTCATGCTTTAGATCTAGAGACTGACTTAAGATATTATAAAATAATATCCTAAATCATCCCAGATTTTGAAATATAGATCCAAACTTCTCAGTTGTTGTCCATCTGTTCAAAATGCTTCTGTGAACATAATTTGATTCTGGTGCTTTCATTTCCTCCCCTATATTCTGATTATTAATATAGGTACTTAAATAAATCACTAAATGTCAGCAAACTGCCATCACCTCAATCAAAAAAAACCTCCAGACAATCCTGACCCAGTAAAGGAGCAGATCAAACTGCAAATGCACAAAAAGACATGAATGCTATTCCAAAAGTTTTACTTTCAGTTGAGGCCATACTAAAATTCCCTATTAAAAAAAATGCTTTGAAATTAGCAATTTCCTCAGTATTTTCTACGCTACAGAGAATTCTCTAGGTCATCTGCTACTATGGCAGAAGCTTCTGTTTATGTATTCCATTACCTTACATCATATCTTCAGAGCACTTTATTGTTTGTATTTATCTTCCTATGTTTTAATAAATATCATTTTCAGGTTGTGTCATAACTTGCTCTCCAATCCACTAATGCAGTTTGGACAGAATTTCCATTTTTTAAAAGTTCTTTTTAGGCTCTAATGAATTAGTTCTCTTCTGTGATTTATTGTGTCGAACTTATACTTTTATTCTTGTATTCAATTTACTCTTGTAGCAAAACCCATTTAAATAGCCTTCTCCAGGACGATTTTAAAGTTTAAGACTTCTCTTGGTTTTCCATCTAACTTTCAATCACATTTTAACCATTTTCCTTCAAGCCTCACAGTAACAACACCATGTAAAATGCCATCAAAACACCTCAGCTAATAAATTAGAGTGCCCTCATTTAATAGCTGAAGTACTCCTAGCCCTCTGTGAAGTGTTGCTCTATGAATTTCTGCCATTATAAACTGGTAAAAATCACCAGCATTATAAGAAATAGTTATCACTCTACTATCTCCAGCTTTTCAACCAGTTCATTGATTAATCTGTGATCCTGACAGCCACAATATTAGCATAGGGAAAAGAAAGAGGTAGTAGGGCAGTTGAGAGTAGCAGATGGACAGGCATCACTTGGCTCCAGCATGGACTGGAGCAACTGGGGGACAGCTGCATTGTGCTCACTGCTGCCCCACGTGCAGAGGAAAAAGTTTGATTTCATAGGCAAACCTGGAGATAAGTTATTTATGGCCACAACTTGGAGTCATCCTCTGCAAAAGCAATTTTGCATGACTGCAGATAACTGTCCCCAGAGCCTAAGAAGTGGCGTGCGGTGTGTCTGCCTGTGATTCATCAGCCACATTTCACCATCTAGTATACCAGCATGAATCCCAAGGCAGGTGAGTTTACCTTCCAAACTGAAATGGGTGGCTGAGCAAATGATATGATATTGCCACCGTTTGGTAACTTCTGTGATGCCCTATTTGCCTTCATCAGTCCTGATAAGAAAGTTCTAAGTCTGCCCTCTTCCTTTATTTTTCACCAAAATCTGTAAAGCAACTGCTTGAAGTTAGCATTCTATGTCTATACTTAGGCATCTAAAGCAGTGGTTTAATTTTCAAAAGTGCTGAGCATACAGTTCCTACTTTCACGTCAGGATGAAGAATAAAGGTGTGGTTTGTTGGTTTTTTTTACAAGAATGTGCTTCTCAAAGTTTGTTTGACGTTTGCTTCTATTTTTCATGAAAGAGCTAGACAAATGAAGCAGAAGAGCCTGACTAAATAAACAAAAGCTTTTATATCAATACTGGAATCCATTGCCACAAGAAATGAAGGAGCTCAGAACTTCAGTGAGGTTTTTAAAAGGAATGCACATGAATACAATGTCTTCTAGAGCCTAAGTGAACTGGAATGAGGAAAATTGTTTTCTTTCTCAGATTATAATGGCTTTTCCTTTTCCATTCTTATATTCATACACAATTACAGTCCTCTGCCAAAGGAAGGACAGTGAACAAGAAAGCAAATAACTTTTGTAATGTTGGCATTTGCAATGTTCTCATGAAGCACCCTAAAGCTCAGCACAGCACTACTCTATGCTCGTTTTTAAAATCCCATGTTCCCATTCTTAAATTCAAAAATCCTTCTTAGATTACACTATATTTGGACACAAAAAGAGCTAGTCTTCCTTCTTCGTCTTAATACCAAAGTACAGCCACAGGGTTATCAAGAATATGAATTTTGACATTCCAGAAGATCAAAGACAACAATATTCAGGCTACTGAATTTCAAGTACAACCACAGGACGAAAGCTCTACCACCCTGATACATAGGAAGTCAGAAAATAGAATAACAAACTTCTCCTAAGAACTCATGTAATATCCAATACAGTCAAATCACTAGTCTGGTCTGATAACCAATACTGGGTAGTGGCCAACTTCTGAAATTTCATAGGAAAGTGTGAAATCTTCATCATACCAGTGGATTAGTTTAGAAATTTGTTAGCATGTGGGAAGTATAGAGATGCAAGGAACTTCACTGATGCCCAAAGTCAAAGTAAGTGGTAAAATTAAACTGTGATAGTTGTTACGTTATCACATTGAAGTCCAGCTACCAAGCTGTTTTATCAGTAAATCTTTTAGTTTAACATCTTTATAAGACTTCCACAACTTTCTGCACACAGTTACAGATAAATAGAGCAAAAATACTTGTGTTGCTAGCAAATATGTTTACCCTTAATACAATTACGTACTATAAAGTCTACAGAAAACAATATCAAGGTAAATCATGTTCTTCCTTATCTTGGCACAAACTAGATGTTGCCCCTAGTCAAACAGTTAATTTTACCTAATGTAGCTGGAAGAGTGTCAGGCCTGTCAAGGAGACAGACATGCTCACACCTCTTCTCTGCCAGCTACACAGTTCTTCCAAATGACTTGTCGTGCATGAAGAAAAAATGGAAGAGTCTGCCTTAATCCACCTACTGTGTCAGAACATAAAGTCTTCAGGACAGTGACTCACTACAATGACTGTAGTTGAATTATTTCTTTTTTTTTTTTTTTTTTTTCCTTTATTTGATTTGAACCACTCTAAGCAGCAGAAAGCTCTCATTCTCTGTCCTGGTCCTATATCAACATTGTATACCATGTAAATGTGTATTAGCAAATCTCCCTCTAAGTTTTAGACTCCAGGAATGGGATGTAGAATTTAAGGTATATATACCATTTGCTCTAAGAAGTTGAGGAAGGGAGGAGAAAGCAGAACTCCAAGGGCCACAAAATAAGGATACTTACCTTGATGATTTTATTCCAAATTGCTGGTTACAAATCATTTTTCTTTTTCTTAACAGGCACTCTTACTGTTTTTTAACAAAGCTATCATAATACATAGTTCAAAAGAATCTGCTTCATCCAATCTGGAACTGTTATCTACCTGTGAAGTATCTGAAGGCAATGAGAGACTATTGTTCTTTCTCTTCACCTAGTCCACTTTCCTGATTTATTTTTAAATCTAGCACCACAAGATTGGAAACTTTGGGCAAATTAAAAAACACACACCTTTGGCCACAGTCTCAAACCAACTACTCACAAATTAATTTCAAAATTCTGTATCTGTTCCCATGATTCCTGGTGCTTAATCAGTTCAAGTTGTGACAGTTCTCAAACATAGAATCACAAAACTTGAAGAGGTTTAGGCACAGGGAGAACCTGAATACAAAATCTAAGCAGAAATTCTGTAGCAAATGGACTGGCTAATTACAGCAGGAATGCTCTTCCAATCCTCCATGAGCCAGTTTGAGGCTAGATACATAGGTTCTGAACACTTGCCAGTGATGTAACATAGTGGAGTCTAATGACATTTATTTCCGGCAAGGGGAAAGGGTCAGCAAAGCCTGGGCAAAATCCCACTTTATGGGGCATTTGTTTGGTTTGGTTTATCTTGCTTTAAATTTACTTTGTCCTCTTCTGAAAAGTAAATGACATTTTTTCTTCCATATCCCTATCATATTGTGCTACCCGTACACAATCTGAATAACTATGTAGAGTACTTAAGGAAATTCTAAAATGAAAGCATGCTCATCCCTGCCAAAACACACTTCAAATCAGTGGTCATGTGTATGATGTTAGCGTTTCAGAATGGTTGATAATTGGAATATTAAACATTATAGAAATCACAGAAAGGAGGGTCCCATAAGTATGCATCAGCAATTTCAAAGCCCTAATTAACTTTATGCACAATAAGACAGGAAGGAACACCTGCACGTGCCACTGGCTGAAACCTCAGGAGCAGCAAGCTTAACAGTGCATGGAAGTAATACCATCTGTCGAATCTCAGCCTGCTACCTTATATTTAAATGTGGCATGCAGCAAAGGTGGCACAATATTTTTACTGTGGGTTATTAGATAGTGCAACTATTAAGGATTCATCTTCTGGTGAAAAGAAAAGACAAAAAGTGATATGAAACGTGGCCTGAAGATAACACTAGCACCATATTCTTTTTCTTCACAAAACAAAGAATCGGACATGGTCTACAAGTTGTTCTATTGAGAATACAATGAACATTGGAATAATGTTGCATATTTTCTATTAAAATATTCTTCCTCGTATGTTTTGTATTGCATGCATTATATGTAGGTGAAAACAGAGCTATCATAATTCAAAGCCAATTTTATGAAGCACAAAAAAATTCCTGTGACATTCTTATATTTTAATATAATTTGGTTTGAGGCAATGATATTTGATTGCACTTATAAACATTCAAGGGCCAACAGACACCTTTTCTTCCAATTCAACCCTTCAAGAAAACATAGCATAGGAAAAAAATTAGATCAATATTACACTGACAGATATAGTGCTATAACAGAGTAGACCTAAATCCCATTCTCCTGTTTTGCTAACTTTGTACAGCTTGAGAAACGGAAAATGCTATGTAAACTCATGCATTCTTAAATATAGGCATGTAAAGCATTAATTTGCAATGATACATCTCTTGCATTGAAACAGCTCTTGATAGGCTGATAAACTCACTCGGATGTCAGCTTCTATTGATAAAACACATTCTTTGTTCACATTCAGGAAAAAAGAACGTAGCGCTTTAAGAAAACACTTTGAGTTATGCAGGATTGCTTCTTCCAAGTACTACACTGAAAGATTTGGGACGGGATCATCTTTTATTCTCTATAATGCGTAGCACAATAGGACCTGGCCTAGCACTAAGGCTCCTCACAGCTTCGATTCTTTAAATAATTTTACTGCAGTCTAATGGCATACACGGCACAGATCAATCTGTGCACTACTCTGTGCTGCTAAAGCAAATGCTATGTGCTACTCAAGTGTTATTTCACTACGAGGCTGCATTCACACAAGACACAAAACCCGAGAAGACAGCTTCTCTGAAATCTGTATCGAAGATATTTTCATAAGGGTATTATTCTAGAATCAGCTCCAGCCTATTGAAATTCAACCTATTACTCCAATTCCAAAACCCCTGGTAGAGGTAGACTGCTACTACACCGTTTTCACCTAAAAAGAGATGACACTATCTGCCCAAACACATACATACATGTTCTATCCTAAGCAGCAAGCACTGACATATGCTCAGAACTAATAACTTGCCAATCATACCACAAACATTCATATCCATAATGGAAGGGACAGAGCATTTCTGAGAGCACCGATATCACTTAAAAACAACAAACAAACAAACCCACAACTAACAATATGAAAATCAGTACACATTATCTTGCTCATGTTATTTGATATAGTTTTGCCTAAAAAACCCCAAGATGAATATGAGAAAATGCAGCTTCCTTACCTTTTCCAATAAAGTTCTTTCAAGAAACAAACAAGTAATTTGTATTGCTGGTGACCATTTTTCTGCTAATGAAATAATTTAATTTGCAGACGAAAATAAAAACATTTTCTTCTGTAGTTTTAAATAAAGAGTAGTTATCAACGTGTTTATACTCAGACCTTACAGTAAGTGTTTTTCACATAATTTAGGTCATATATATTTTTACTGGATCTATTTGTTCTTGTTGAATTAGGACTATCCATTTGAATCATTTACTGGAAGGTTTCAGCTCAAGCAGTTTTATAACCGTTCTGTAACTCCTTTGTCATATGTACAATTAGCATACCACTCATTTCCTTATTAGCTGTGACTGGATGATCATTTTTTCATGTCAGTTATCTACTTAGAAAGTTGTGAAAATGGGAATGAAATAACAAGAAAGGCCATGAAAAAAAAAAAAGCATCTTCATCAACATTTACACATAGGGTATGAACCTAGGACCTTCTTGACCCTGTGTGATGAATTCCTATGTATCTGCCCTGGTTTGAATCTGAGCTTCCCAAAAGTTCAGTGATCCAGAACATGGTTCATGCTAATCACCCTTCACATCTGCTGATACAGAGAGAACAATGGCCAATTAGAAGTCAAGTAAATCCAACCAGAGGTTATGTAACACAGCAGTTCTTCTTTGCCCATCTTTAGAAATTCAGAACTTCAATTCCAAGCATCTCTAGATTACTTTAACCACCTCAAGAGATCAGTAGCAACCACTAGTGGTCCATAAAAGAAACTTTATCAACAAAAGATAAATTTAACAGCAAAATTTAACAGGAGGGGTTGTATAGAGAAAAGAATCTTGATTTGGAATGCATCAATGTCTGTATTCTAAGGTCATCTTGGTGATATAATAGTGTATGGAAAAAAAACCCATTTTCAGCTTCTTTTTATTGGCTTTCAGAATCATTTTCCTGAACTGCCTTCCTAGAGAATCCGAGAAATGCCAAAACCAAATGAAAAAACAGCAGGATGTTTTCCAACATGAAGACTCAGCAATGAGACCTTCAGTTCAGAAAATACTAGAGACTGACCTAGATGCTGCAGAGCTCATCCCAGACTAGTTTCTGAGCCCAGAGAAACTTCTTTTCACAGCTGATATAGAGTGAACACAGTTGCCTCAAAGTTCTTACCTACCCACTTTTGAATGGGTTACACGATGACCTCTGCACAGTTAGTAAACTTACTAAGCCACTTTGGAAAAATGTCAAAGTGGTGCTGTGCTTCCTCTACACGGAAACTGAGAAGAGAAAAGAGAAGCAGATACCTTGCTAAAAATGGGTAGAATACCCCTATGTGATTAAAGCTGGTACTTGTTGACACTGCGCATGAATAGCAAGCATAGCCTGTTCCTGTAAGCTGTCTTCTAAGTTCCCTAATGAGGAACTTTATTGGAAAGACTGAGGATTCTGCTCAGGCAAGGTTTCTGAGGCCTTAGAGAGATCCATTTTTCTGATATCTGGGACACTTATATCTGGACTCAAATTTGCTAGGGAATTGATGAAAATAGGGACAGTATCTAGACCGTGCTGCTAGGTCTGTTTTTCCTTGGAGACAGGCTGAAATGTCTTGGGTCCTGCTATCTCCTTTATAGTCCTTGTATGTGACTCTCCACTGTAAACTTCTTGAAATAAAGCTACTGAAGGACATCAAGAATAGAAGAACTGTCACAAGTCTGACGGTGAGTCAAGCTTCTTTGTGACACTACATTGCCAAGACTCTAATGCAGGATTCACGGTGTCACTTCACAGATTTCCAATTTCTCTTGCTTAACCGCAGTGCAAAAACAAAATTAGATGGTAAAAGATATGTATTAAATAGAGGGCTATATCACAAATGCATGAACTGACACTGTGATATTACCTGCCTCCCTCCCTCTCAAATTCTAGCTGAGATTTCTACCTCAGCTTAATACCACTCTTCCAACTCTGTACCATCCTGAGATGAAGAATTTTTGCCGAATACTATTTTACAATTACTGAACTCCCAAAGCAAATATTTTTTTATATAACTGGAAGACCACTTTCATTTCAGTGCTATGGACAATCCACAACAGCATCCTGAACAACTGAGGAAAGCACAGAATTAAGTTTTAAAGTTAGCAAGGTCATCTTAAATATATCTGGACGGTAGTTATTTCATGGCAGGAATCACTGGTGCTTTGGGCTTACAAGCTACAGCTTTGACGAGCAGCCTTATTAAGAAAATAATAAGAGGGAATTAAAGTGACATTCTTGGGAAGAGTTCACCCATGAGAAGGGATGTGAAAGAAGCGAATTCCCTGTGAATAATTTTACCGGTCACATTCACATTGCATTTCCTAAATTCATTTTGTTCTAAGTCTACAATATGTGTGAAGCCAAAGCTTATTACCAACAAAATTAGCAATTTGAGGCAAAAGTGCATTTTCAGATGTCTACCTGAGTTTGGCAGCTCCTACATTACTGTCTCAAGATGAGCTTCTCAGCTGACAGCCTTGAACCTTCCTCCTTCCTCAGATTCAATTACAGCAGCAACCCACAAATCTTCAGCTTCACTTGCAATTATGGTCTGTTAAACCAAATTCAGTAAAAGGCAAAGACTACTGACCTTAAAAGACAGTTTAAGTATTATGAGTCTCAGATATTCAAAACACATTGGCTCCTTTTCTTTCCTTCCCCTCCATGCCAGCAGAAGGTTGGCACAAAATCATAAAACAAAAAGTCTTGGACTCTTTCTGGATTTTTAATCCCAAAGCTCTGGTTTTCAGGCTTCCCCATACCCCTGAAAAAGTGTTCCTCTAGCTCAGTACTGTGCCTCCAAGAGTGACTATAGTGAAAAGTCAAAGGAAGATCAGTGACAGGACAGGAATGTTCTTCTCCCACATACTCTCCCAGCCCTTAGTTATTTTGAGCTCAGGAGTATTCCTCAGACTGATGCAGTTTGTGTATTTATTAACCCACAAAGGACATATCTTCCAAATCCCTGTTCCATTCTCCCCTAGAATTGTTGTAAACTTTTCTGCATTCCTATAAAAGTCAGACTTCAGATTAAACCTCTTGATTGTTCATGAAGTAATGTCAGAGAAAACAGTACAAAGAATGAGTCATTTCTCTCTCTGGACTCAACTTTTGTCCAGGAATGCTATTTTCCTGTGAGGCTATAATGGAATAGGTGGAAACTACTGGTCCTTGCACAAGTTTCTCACCTCAAGTGCCAAAATTCATTTTAATAAGCTACGAAAACAAAAGACTATATTGAAAGTCATAAAATGCTTCTATGTGTCAGTCATTTTCCATGTTTGAAGTGTATAGACTTCTCTGTGATTCACTGAAGGCAGACTGGAAAATGAACTTTTGCTCACTGGAACAAAACATCACTGAGTAGCAAGAAAAATTCTATCAAGAACTCAGTCTATTTATCAGCAGACCAGTCTACGATGATTTAATATAAACTAGCTTTTGTTGTCACAGGATTATGAGTATTTCAGCAGGAAAAAAATAATTTAGGGTGAGAAAGAGTTATCACAACCATCGTATCCAATTCATGTTTGGCATAGACAATATAGTTTCAAATGAAATTAGGAATCTACTTTTTTTCCCTCAGAAAATGGTGAGGTAATGAGAAAATTTTAATTTTTAAATAAATAACATCCCTGTAAGCATATAGAGCTTTTGCTTTCATCCTTCCTCCTTTCTCCCTCTTCTAGCACTCTGTGATGGAAGCAAAGACAAGTACAAATCACTATATGTCATCAAGGCAAAGTTGTCCCTGAGAGTCTGGCATCATGCCCAGGATTTTACTCACTCCATGACAAGTGGTGCTCTCTTCAGCTAGGATTTATCCAGCCTCATCAATAAATACCTCGAGCATGGTCATTTGATGGACACGATGAGATTAGATTCCAAAACATTTAGAGTTTGTATACAGTATTTCACTATTGTACAGAAAATGGCAAATACCCTTAAGCAGGAACAATTTCTTTTTCTGACATTAAATGTCTGAACAAATTGTTGTACAATTCTTTTGGGGCAGGCATAACACGAGGGTGTTTTAAAATTCACTTGGTGCTTTTTTTCTGTACATTATTCTATGAGCCATTTTCTGCTCAGTGTTTGCTTTACAATCATCAACGCTTTTCACACTTATGTATGATGAGGGAGAATATGTTCTCATCTCTGTCTTAGGAAGTACGGTCTGTATTTGTTTACAACCATTCAGTTCTTGCTTTTCTGATGCAGTCCAGGAAATTTAAAATAACAAGGTTTAATATGGCAAGTAAATACAACAGACTCAAAGCCCACAATCAGTCTTTCTTGTTCTCTAGTGCAATTAAAACAGATCTACTGATAGCAGAACAGAATAAATACATAATTATTTGTATACAAAGTGGGACTCCAGCAAGTAAGATGGAGAGAAGATGTATAGACATGACAAGAGTAGCCAAACAGCAGAAGAAACACAACATGTTTTTTGCAAGCTGTTTGATTGAGACCCACTTACCAACTCAGATCAATCTGAGTGCTTCCAATTTTGCTAGAATAGCACAAGCTTAAGAGCATTTATCAGGGAATTGGGAACTACTGAACAATGTCTGTCAGCATAGGCAAAAAGAAAGGTGTATATCTGGGATCAAGGAATGTAGGCCAAACTTATCAAACTGTCATTACATATTGGAGAGCAACAGTTCTTCAGGGTGGCTTCCAGATCATGTCCAAGGTCAACCAAAAACAAGAATCAAGGCAAGGCTTTTGGATAAGATGGCTAATAAGGCTCATGATGCCCAAGGAGAAAACCTGAACCAGAGAAGAGTCATTATTTTTCTATGCTGTGCTAGTGAGAGCATTATTGAAAACTTTATCTACCTCCAATGTCCACCTTTCAAAGATTATGCTGATTAGTATTTTCAGAAGACAGACACATAAGAATTATCATCAGGAAATAGTGAAAAGATAGTAAAAGTCATGGTCCTTATAATAGGGACAATTAAGCCATCACTCAAGTACAATCTGTCAGAATTTACATGGAGTTAGGAAAGTCATTTTCATTCTTGGTGTAAATTTGTATACTAGTAGAATAATGTATGGAGCAATCAAAAAAAAAAGCTTTATCTCTTATCAGGTTATATTGTTCTTAAGCAGATTAAAATTAGACTTGAGGTTGTCCTTACACATCTGCTATATATATCTTCCCTTTTCTTGATAGAGGAATTACTGGATGAATTTTTATGATCAGTGGACAAGACTAGATGCTTGAAATCACTACCTCCCACTTTACAATATAGTCTGATCATTGGGGGTTGCCTTAAAATCTGAGTTTGTGCCTCCCTCTGAGTTCTGCTATGGTTGAGTTCATTTGGTCTCTCCATATCCCACCGGGTCAGACATACTTTCAAGAGGTCATAGGCCACTTTATTTTAAGCAGTTTAACAAAAAAGGAATCATTTTCAGCTCCCTATGGATTTTCATGCTTTCAAAAGGTCAAAGGCTCTGCTGAGCCCAGTTTGCCTTCTGGGCTGGAACAGTAAAGGCACATCACTTTCTGTAGCCAGAGGCACACAAAGCAACGTTGTTATTACTGTATTTAGCTGCGTTCAAGTCCTATGTCCATATGTGCAGACACATTGATTAGACAATTTTCAACACTGTCCTGATCAAAGCTTAGAACAGTCACACATGGGAGAACAGTGAAAGGTCTTACCTGCTCTGCCACTATCTCAACAGCCTCCTTTCCAGCACAAACTGTCAAATCGACCTGCTACCCATCCCAGTGATACAGGAGGGAAGGTGCAAGGAAGAAGAAGAGGCACTCCTCCTACACACGCAGCTGCTCCAGTGTGTGTACGCAGAGACAAGGGAGAAGCCTCCAGACTGGTGCCTGTTACCCTGAACGTCTGTGTTAGCGTAAGTGAGTACTTCTGTTAAAGACTGAAGTGACAGGCACAAGGCCTGACAATTACACAGCCTCTCGGTGGTGTGAGTTGCTATGAGCATCACCCAGAAACATCCATAACCCTGGACCCTAAAAAGGTCTTGGAAGTGGATCCTAGCAAAAGTGGAACCATGTTCTTCATAAGTTCTGCTTCAATGTATTAGTTCAACGGAGACTTTTTTAAAAAGCCAAGACAAAATGAAGAACCAATGATTCAAGAAAAGGAATAAAAGTGTAAGTTACCATCCAATGAAACCTTCCTTTGTATTTTATTGAAGAGCAGCAGCAGGCACACAGGCTGGGAGCCATGTTAGTTCATGTATGGTCAGTAGAGGCAGGAGATGAACCACAAAAACACCGACTGTTTTAAACACAGTCCTTTAGATTCATATCGGAGTCCAACAATGTTACCTGCCTACCATGGAAAAGGGCTTGAGTAACCAAGATAAATAGAGCAGAGCACAGCACATGAGCAGCAGCTTGAATACAAGCTGTGATCTCTCTTCCTCTGAAAGGGGAATCAATATCTCTGTGGTCTCTTTTTTCAATACAGTATTGAAATGTGAAAGCAAAGGTAAACATTTCCCAGAGGACCTGTCAGCCCGGACTGAATTTATTTCAAGAGATATTTATCAGAAATATTTTCACAGTTGTATCAGCACTTGCTGCTCTCAAATATTGCATTGCATTGTCCCTAGATTAGCTCCTGCTCTTTAAACCTTTGAAACACTATGTCCTTCATATAGCCATATCCTCTGTAAGGTAACTGCTACGTACATGCTCAAACTTAGCAGAATTAGGCCCTCTGAGAGTCAAAAATACATTTCAGCATCTTCTTTTTTTCCCTTCTCTTTCTCTCACGCCTTAAGATATCACTATAGAAAGATCATCTGAAAGACTCAAACACATTTTCATATTACATGGACTCTGAAAGGCTAAAACACTCAACTTTGCTACATCTGCTCCTTCCTTGCTTCCCTATGGAATATCCAATACTTGCATGCAAAAGCCTGATGCTTGCAAAGGGAAACAAAGTGGCAGCAGTGCTGGTTGTATCATGGAGACAAGGAAAACTGGAGACAAAACAGATTTGGACATTAATATTTATATCCAATATAAAGAAAAAGAGGCTGACACTGGAATTAGTTTTTAAGTATGTTGAGAAATGTGACAAACATTTTATTAAGTAAATAGAAGGTAATGCTGGAGTTTGCATTGCTATAAACAACAACTTATTTCTGGGAGGGTGAAAGCATCACAACCCTGAGATGGATAGAAATTATATAATTGTTAAATGAGGAGCAGGAAACAGTGAGGAAACAGTAAATAAGATAAGAGCTATAAAAAAGTCAGTGACTTGATTCACCGCTAAAACTTGGTTCTGGTTGGATAAACGAATAATTAATCATGATTAATGATTTATTAAAAATTAGGATACAAGTTGTTGGATTTAAAGGAGATTTATCAGTTATTTGCTGGTAGAAATGCAACATAAGGTGTACGCCACAGCTGCACATCCAGCTCAGACATCTACATGCAGGTGCCAACTTTCAGCTACTGTTCTCCCTGCTTTGACATGCAGCACTGGATTTTATAGAAAACTCCAGTTTATTTATAGAAAATACAGTATTGCTCCATTACTATAGTTGCACATGATTTTTCACTGTTTGCAGAAGCAAATGGTTAGTTAGCTTCTTGGACTAAGGAGGCACCTGGGGCATTTAAGACATGGGAAGCTGGATATCTTCTATTCCCCTCCCTTCACTGCAAGGACAGCAGTGGCTTTAAAGAGCAGAGGCTGCATATTTCCTTGTTGTACAGAAAAGCAATCCTTAACCGTTAAATGCCACAATATCTGTCACTACAGTATTACAAATCTTATGTGTGTTTGAGGTTTAGTTTGTCACTGCTATGAGTTAGTGTTAACAGTTAAAGGAGGTGAACAGGAGCTGTTCATTCCCTTCGATGTTATTTCATCTTGCACTCTTTCATCTCAGCTAACTACTCCTGAAGGGCATTGATGTGCCTTTTGTTCAAATTCAAACATTATCTTTGTGACCATAAAGAGAAGCTCTCTGTTTGTTTGTTTGTTTTTAAACACAAGTTTAGATTGTGAAACAGTTATGCAACTAAATCTTTAAAAATCTTTCGTGACCACATGTTTGGCTGTATAATCTCATTTAAACAGGGATTCTTCTTTTAAAGTTACTCTAACAAACAATAAGGCCTCAGAAGGATAACAGCACTGTGCGTGCTTTCAATGGGTAAAAATAATAAAAAAACATGCAGGTTCCGGTTTTGTCTGAGGTTTTATATTTGAGAGTATGTAACAGAACTAAAATATTTAAAAATGTCCATATAAAAAGAAGTCACCATGCTCAAGATCAAAGAGTAACAGTAAGAGATTAAACACATTTATTGCTAACTAGAAAAACATTTCAGCATACAAGATGAAGATGATCATATGCAAAACAGGATTGCTTCAGTTTCTAATATAAGCTATCTAAATACAAGTTTTACAAAAAAATTGCAATAGCAAGCCAGCAGAAGAGGAAGAATTCCAAAATCCCAAACCTTCCATTACCACAAGTTTATCAGACAGGCTGAAAAAAACAGTTGCGCACTTGCCAACACAGCAAGCTGGGGAACTACATACATGCTGCTTCTGGAAAGCCTATAGTGTGGGAGTTGAGCATCTTGCTCCTGCCATTGGCAAATTTAGCACACGAGGCTAAAGGTGTTGACACCACTGTTAGAAAGACTGTGAGGAAACTGCACTACCAGCAACAACAGAAGAGTATTCAAAGAGCGGGTATGCACCTTTCAACAGGTATTCCGCAATAGAGATCAGCACATGTACGCTCACGATGAGCATCAAGGCATCTGTTTACACCATGCACATATGAAACTTTACAGGTATACTACATTAAAGTGTCTCAACTGAGCAAAATATGCATTCCTTAGTGTCCTACAGACCATCACACATCATTAAGGTTACAGCGAAAGGCTAGAAAAACACTGCAATCCAAAGATGGTCCAGCTCCCCTTCCTAGGCTTAGGGGAAACAGAGCATGCTAAGGATGTTTTAAGGATATAACCTTCTGTGCCAGCTTGCCAGCATCTGCCAGAAATGTAACATACTGAAGAGATCTTAATGAATGTTTCCTGCTGCTGTCTGAAAGTCCTCTCCCAAATGCTGAACTTCCAACACTGTATTTTTAATTGACACATTTAATTGATAACTATGGGCTCTTTATGGCTATTGTGCAAGAAAGAAAAGGATTTTTTTTTCCACGAGGTTGTAAACAAAGTGATTTATAAATTGTCCAGCATTTCTCAAAAGTGAAATTCAAAGATGGTCTTAGCTTTCTTTGAAGAACAGGCTGTCCATCATTCAGCCATGAGGACTGAAGAGTTGCTATCACATATGGATGTGTTTTTAGAGTTAGAAAACTCGTGTTTTTAGAGTTAGAAAACATGGGAAAAATAGGAACTGCCTACAAGAGGAACAGTTAGTCAAACTCTGATGAACATACAAAACATATTCTTCCTTTCTGCAATTATGCCCCCTAGCAAACAGCACATACATTCTTTCATCTAAGGGAATTATGAAAAGTTGTTGTTTTTTTTCTGGTTTTCACAAGTACAAGGACTATTGCCTTTAGAGTCAATAATTTTGTAGATGTTAACAAAGCTCAATGTTCCAACAACTGTGTGACAATAGCACACGCTAAATTAGTGGAAGGATTTGGGTGACTTAGTCACGTAAACTCCAGTGAAGTCAATGAGACACTTGCCTTACTGAAAAAACAGAGCAGTTATAATATAAACTATACATAAAGGAATCTAAAGGTCACATGTAAAAGCATCTATTGAGTTTCTAGAGATGCTTATTTCCTAACATCATCAAAAGGATTCTGATGAATTCATAAGAGAAGTCTAACTTCCCACAGACTTACTGAGGACCAAGGATACATGTGCCAAAAACACAATACAAAATGCACCTGCCATTTTGGAAATTTCCACTGCTTTTAAAAGAGAGTGTTACTTTTGCAGGGACAGGAATCAGACTACAGTGAGAACAACAGTACTCAAGAATCTCTTGTTTGACCTGCTTCCACATTTTTCCTATCTTTCCTGAACAGAGGAAAAAAAAAAGTTGAAAAAAAGGCATCCTACAGAGTGAACTTGCGGTTTGATAAACAAGAATAATTACCACCTGATAAAAAAATCTGAAATACACTTGATAAGTCAGAGATTTAGAAAGCATACACATAAAGAAAGGGAAAGTGGTAATTAGAGCTGTCTAAAGAAATGGGATAAATGGCTTAATGTTTAGACTAAACCAACGAACTTCCCATCAATCAGAACTACAATATATAGTTAAAATTTCAAAATCACACAGAAACATACAAGCTGCAAATTTAAAGTTACTGTTTTCATGGACTAGGACTAGTTTGTGTAACAGAACCTTTTTTCACAACTTACACTTACAGTCCTACTTCTAAGCAAATAGGAGTATCCATTTTTTCTATCAATCTTGTAGTTGTTTAAACAAAGGTCCTTTCTCTGCAACTCCTCCAAACCAGGATAGCCCTTCTTGAAAAGTTTGATTTTGTCTCAAAGGCAAGTATTTCACTTTCAAATCCTACCTGAAAACTACTTTTTCCCGTTGGAAAAAGTATCTCTTAATCCTCTTATCTTTACTACATTATATACTGTATAACATATGTGCACTATCAATGTTCTTGATATTGTTACAGCATTATAAATAGTTCATTACTTAATTCTAGAAGCCTCTTATGCCACTTTTCAATATCTCACTGATTCAGAGGTGAATCAGTAGCACTACTTCAGTTAAAGCTACACAACATTTTCCATTATTAAGATACTGTTCTCAGCTGCTTTGAATGGTGATTTTGCCAGTTAATAGTACAGTTTTCCAAGCTGGTTTCTGTCTCAAGCTGAATATTTGTGCACTCTTTATTTCAGACAAAATAGTTTAACAATATCCAGTGATTTATCCAAGTTGAAAAAAAAACAGCTCAACAACTATTTTCCTTAGCCATTCTATTCTTTACAACAAAGTGATATGAATTGCCAGATTAATGGCCTTACTACCAAGGCTGCATCTTTTGCCTTGCCTGCTCGCTTAAGTTTGTCCAGAATGGCTTTTAAAAATCTCCAGGTTCCGCATAGACTTGTTAAGACTTAACACCCAAACTGTCATTACAAATACTAAACTAATCAGGCATTTACAGTTTCTGCAGACCAGAATGGCTGTGTCACATCCACAGAGGTAAGCAAGGGCTAGAAAGGCTTTCAAGGACCCGTATAATAACTGTTCTCGACTGGTCTGAATCAAGTTGGAATAAAGCAACTGAATTTTGAGTTAGGGCTGTCCTCTCGGTATTTCTACCACCGGCATCCAGATACCATTGGGAAGGACACTACTGATTTCAAAAGTAGAAGGGCTAAAGGCAAAACAGGGGACAGACTCAGAACTGAAGACCAAACGTTGAGAATGGAGTTGGAAAATAAGAAAGAAGAATCTAGAAGGAACATTGGGATTGCTTGGTTACAGAGACCAGGTTTAGGAGTGGAAAGGGACTTAAGACTATAAGTAACAAGAGAAGTGTTCAGGGAGACAAAGCGAAGATCAAATAGGAAAACAAGTGAGTAACATTTGAAACTGCTGTGGAGGGGAGAATGCAGTTAACAGGAAAAATGGAAAGCAAAAGGGACAGGTCTGATGGAAGCTGGACTAGAAGGATAAAAATTACTTGGCAAAGCAAAGTTATTAAATTAAAAAGGCAACAAAAATAAAGACACATAGACTGGAGAGTTCTCAGAACAGATCAAGAGATGGCACACAACAACAAGCACAGACTGAGTGAGGACACTGGGATCACTGTATAAAGAGAAGCAGAAGCTTGGGATTTGATTGGGACTGAATAGCAAGCCCTGTGCAGGACAGAAAACTGAGTGAAATGGTAGAAAGATGGAGCCCATACTTCAGGTTTTTTACAGTAAAGAAAAGGAAGAGAAATGGCAGAACTGAGGAAGAGTGATAGTTCAGACAACTGTAGTTGAGATTGAGGGAGGTTCAGAAGGAGGCATTATTGGAGAGAAAGAGCCAAAAAAACCCCACTCCTTTTTCCAAAGACACATAAGAGCCCTTCAAGCATATTCCTTGGAACAGAACCAGGCATTCTTCTGTTGTGGGCAAATACCTCTGAATCCCGCTGCTAAACTTTCCCCACCCTATCTTCACCTGGCCCACACAGAGAATCACCTCTTACCACTGCTGATTACCTGGACAACTCAAGTGGCAGAGGCCTGCCCAAGGAAACCAACAGTTTTGGTCCTGCCAGTAACACATACGCGTGTTAATCTCTGCTGTACCAGTTTGATCTTCACAAAGCTGAAGAAATGACACCACTATATTAAAAGAAAGATACAAAGGCTGCAAAAATAAGTGTCAAGAGTTCCCCTCAAATTAATTCAACACAGATGAGCAAATTGTAGCAATGCAGTCCTACGCGCTTCTGTGCGGAAATTAAATTCTGCCTCCATCAGAGCAAAGAAATGAGACCTCTGACCTACTTTTTACCCTTTCTATTCAGTAAGTGACCACTGCCTTGGATTTTATCACAGATTTTATTCTTTTCTTGACAGTCTTCTACAGCATTCCTTGTAATGATCTGTGTAATGTAAGGTACTATTTACCTTTCACTGTGAATGCAGTAACCAGCCTACTTTACAGATGGGAGAATGGAGAGAGCAGCTTACCCACGGCCACACAATTTGCGAACACCAGAACCAGCAGACAAACTTGAATGTCTTCTGTCAAACCCAATGATTATTCTTCTACCCTGTGCTTCACTACTGCTAGCGACGCTGAGTATCAGCCTCTCCCTGCCAGAGACAGGGCTTCTGAGAACTTTGGGAAATGTTAAGCCTAAATTCCACCACATTCAACTTCTTTAGTATCACACAGGTCAGTGATTCACAGTCTTTCTGGAATAAGTCCTCAAGGATTTTTCAGAACAACCTCTTTTCTTCTCCTCATCCTGACTACCGTCCCTCTCCAGCCTCCTCAGTCATGCTCTTCCAGCTTCTGTTGCTTACTCCACACTTTTCAAATTCTCTCATTTCCCCAAGCTGTAGCAGTGCTGGCATGAGGCCCAAGGTAATAAATCCATCAGAGCCTGTTAGCTTGATATCCACTCTGTCCCACTCCACCTCACCTGTAATGCTAGCATAACTTAATACTGTATTTGTGAACTGTGACACAGGAGAATGGTAGCAATGATGTGAGAGAACCAAAAGCTTTTATGCAGTATTCTTCCTTACCCTTATCCAGAAAATCCATCCTTTATTTTCCTGACTCCCTCACCCCCACTTTACTCTCTATCACTTTCTGACTTTGCACAAGAAAAACTGAGAGACTGCTCAATACGCTGACTCCAGAATTCTCAGATATAAAAAATGCTACTTTGTTATGCCAATACCTAGAAATCTAGTGTGTGTGTGCATAGCCACATCCACACCTATTGTGTCAGTCTACTGCAAATACAAAAAGATTTAAAAAACTTTCTTCTTGTTTGAACAGGAATCAACTGCTCAACTGGATACTACCGCAATCACCAGTTAATAAACCAGCCATACCTGCCTGAAAGGCAAGCCTCCTCTCTGTAGGCAGGCATTCCCACAAACACCAGCTGGCACAAGCACTTACAAGCAAGCAGAAATCCCATCTTTCCTTTCACAGGGTCCTATTTCAGGTTTAACAAATGAATCTGAAGGTGACATCCCAGTATAAGTACACATATAAAAACAAGAATTTTTTTTTTATAGATTTAATTAGTGTACAACAGGATTTCCTTCCTGTAATAAGGACTAGGGAGGGAAAGCAGAGCTATCAAAACAGCACAAGAAATCTTCTCCTGCTGTTTATTCAAAGCATAAACAACCGACTGAGTCGCCTTCCACAGAACGTGTTTTAAACCTTGGTCTTAACCTCATTATGTTATCACCATGCTGTGACATTGACCAGGCTTGTGCCATTTGCAGTTGCCAGTAAAGTGACAGATGCATTTTCCTCTCAGCTTCCTATCTTGGGCAGTCTATAGTTTTATTTCTAAATGTACGTTATCTCTGTTCTAATGCATAATTGCAGGGATAACAAGCAGAAAGCCTCCATATCAGTTACAACCTCTCATGCAGGCTAACTTTAATTCCCCTTAAACTAGTTCAAATTTCCTGACTGCATCAAGAGAATACATAATTTTTCTTTGCAGGGTCATGCATGAGCTTTCTTCACTTGTAAATTTAAGGAAAGTCTCAGCAGAGAATTTGGTATTCGTTAATACGAAAAAAATTCTACATCCAATACAACTCCCCTCAATTTGTGCAAGTTCAATAGTTTTCCAGTGTACACATTGCAGCTAAAACACAAAACTGCTCCAGCCAATTTCAAGTTACTATCATGTTATATTGTACTGGCATTTTTCTTAAAACCAGTGACAAAGACACAAGTGAGCATAAAAATAAGAAATCTGGGGTTTAGTAAAAATATGCATTTGAAAACCAAAAGTGCTTCACAATCCAGGTTACCATCTCTAGACTTGATAAAAATGGCTTGAAAATTTATGGGAGTTATCATTATAGGGAGCCAGATTGCAGAGAACTGGTCAGAACATTCATGTGGTATTTAGCCTAAACTTGTAATACATAACAGCTAACCACAACTCATCACTAATGCAAAAGGGAAGGAAATATTTATTGGACTATTTTGTATTTAGTTCCCATGCTCATACTAATTACTGTGGCATGATATCAAACAGGTCTTGCACCTCAAGAGAAGGCTAGCTAAAAAGGAGGACTTACTACAGGTTACTGGTTTTCTACAGCCAAATGAGGCGTGTGCATCTTCAAGCCTTCTGTGGAAGACATCTAGCAATAAGTATTTCCTATATGACCAATGGCTGATCACATCTGTTAAATTCATACAGAGCAATTATTTATCAAAACATTATTTCGCTATCATTTCGCTGCTTTTACAGAGAGAAGGAAACAAAGACACTCACATGATTCCTTTCTCTTCTCTCACTATCCTTTACTCCACTAGCTTGTTAAAAACAAGTCACTGAATTTTTACCTCAGCCGTCAAATAAAACATTGTTTGAAAAAATATGATGAAACCTTAGAGAAAGAATACTCAGACCCTAAGGGAAAAGTGGCAGCTTATTGGCAAATTGTTACTGTGTCACTTTCAGACCTTTTGAAATATTTACTATCCATGGTATTTTTTCTGGAGATAGTTTCTTTATGTCTCAGGAAGCTAGGGATGGCTCAGCAAACCAGGTATGTGGGAGTTTCTGATGTTAGATTTACTCCTGAAAAAACTAAAATGTAAAATAGAATTGAGTCAAGAGCTCTTACACAAGTCAAAATTTCGTTTGGGCAGCTAGGAAGATTCTGTATATATTTGGTCAGACTCACACTTCTTCATAGTACACACATCTGTGCATTCTATTAACCTGTGTGCACACATTGCAGACATATGCTCCTTTCCTGTTTCAGACTATGGCCTTTGGCACTTTAGACTTCATGGCTACAAAACAAATCTGACTGAAAAATACATGCTCACAGGTAGAAAAAAAAAAATATTTAAAAAATCAAGTGAGTACATGAGCTTTTACAGTAACAAATAATTAACCCTAGCTTCTTTCTAGTCACTTCCATGTACAGTTTGGCTCTTTGAGACTAAGGTTCCATTCTTTTACAGTTCCTGCCATCTGGAATAGCTTTCCTTTAACTCTACATTTCATCTAGTCTTTCATCCCATTCCAAAACACAACTAACATTTTTTTCACCCTTATCTCATCCATTTGCCTCCCCTTGCTCAGTACTTTACTCACCAATCACAATGTACAACTCTTCACAATTCTGTGAAAGTTTCAGAATGTATCATATGACATACACTTAAAAAGTTTCTTTCCCAACAGCAGTAAATGCATGCCAAGATGTATGTATAGCACCATGAGAAAATAAACAACAAAAAAAACCCTACACAAGTAAAACCCAACAAAGCAAACCGAGACTAACAGAAGATCACAAGACCAAAGGCTACTGAGCAGTCAGAGCTCCAGGGTTTGACCTATAGCGTAGAACAGTCTTAACTCTACTAGTGCAAGCCCCTCATGGGATACTAAATATCCCATTTTCCATTTTTAATTACTTTTTCCATTAAGACCCAAAGAATGAAGCGTAGTTAAGCAGACTTCCCATTTGACTTTCTTCTCTCTTACTTCTGTGAAACAGCTATTTAGATAAACTCATATGCTACCTCACCCTCAAGGTAATAACATTTCTAAATTTTCCTGAGATGATAATACTTGTTTTGATGGGATTTTTAAATCCTACTCACAAATAGCATGACTGTTTTGGTAGATAGACCAAATGATGCAAAGATGTCTTAGAAAACCAGCTAAGAATAGCAACTCAGCTCACAAGGTGCATATGTTTTCTGATAGTAGAACAGTTTCGATATACCTCATTCAATTATGAATACACTCTCAACCTAGTATTAGGCAGCAGCCTCCTCACTGAAATAAGGCCAATAACCACACTCAATTAAACTCAAGACAAATTAAGATTCCTCTAACCTTCAACTCTGCTTCACTTCCCTCTTTTAACCTTGCAAATCAGAGAATGCAATAAACACCATACTGTCTTTTATAGGCAAAGGATCAATTGAATCTGATTTTTTTAACAGAAGATATTATTTTTGAAAGATGCCATACTGAAGTGTTTTAAACATACACACTATTAACTCCTCACTGTTAAACACTTAATCAAGCTGCCGTAGAGATAACAGCAAAAGAGAAACAAGACCAACTCATATATTCTGTAAATACAGACAACAGTTAAAAGTTAACAGTCACTTATTTCCTTCTGCTCCTATTTTTAAACTTTTTTAAGGAGTTACAGTGGAAAGGCACCACATAATAATTCTTTTGTTCAGCGGTTTTTGTGGGCATTAGAACTTTTGAGGTTTGAGGAGGTTGTTGTTTTGGGTGGGTTTCTTTTTAACACGCAAGTGCTCTTCCAGCAAACTCCTGAAGTTCACATTTTGTTTTATACAACTTCAAAAGATATTCAATCAAATGACTGACTTCCAAGAACAGCATGGATCATTTTAATTACAACGTCTGTCAGCCATCCCAGTTATCCCTACTTTAGAAGTATGACACTTGTTTTTCTGTTGCTCTTATATTTCTTACGTCTCAGTAAATTTTTTATCAGGAAACAACATCCCAGCGCTTAAAACTCTGTGAGCAAGTTTTCATCCTGATCCAACCAGACAAGTAGGAGATTTGTTCATGTATTTGAGAGGAAGAAAAATCTTTTCTGCTAATTCAGTGAATTATGTTCCAGAGTTGTGGTGTCCTTATTGAACAGAATTCTTTGCTATGTCTTCATGCTAAGCTATAAGTAAACATTCTCGCCTTTTTGTATGGATAGCTGTATCCCAAAGTACCAGCATTAGTATTGGTGGTGACAGAGGAAAAGCTATATTCCCCCAACACGAGGGGGAAAATCCCCAAACCACAGCAACCAAAACCACAAATATTGCTCAACAAAACACATGCCACAGAATTACAAGCATTAGTGTATTTTCGTAGAGATCAGTCATCAATATTTGCTCTCATCTATCACCTGGGAGGACAGTATCAATTTCACAATGGCACTTTGTAAGTCAAAAACCACCATATAATCCACAATTAAAACATTTCTCCTGCAAAAACCAAGCACTTTTGCAGAAGGCAGAAATTTGTTAACCAAAACATCAGGATACATCATTCACAAAGGTTTTGGAGAATTCTCTTCTAAAGCAGTCTCTACTGAAATAGGTGCTAGCATGAATAGTGGAGGCATAGCACTCAAAAACAATTTTTACTTTATTATGTTCTCATCTTTGGTGGATATATTTATGGTCCCTTGCTTCAACAGTCTCTCTTGTCAGTTTTAGAAAGGACTTTCAAAATAGCAAGACTAAACATGATCAAGGACTTACCAGATTGGAATTGGTGGCATTGGAATCATCTTCTGGAAAGGGGATATAGATAGCTAAGGCCACACAATTGGCAAAAATAGTCAGTAAAATAATTATTTCAAATGGTCTGAGGAATGGAGTTAAGGAAACTGTTCCAAAATGTGCACACACAAATAAGAAAAAATAAAACATTTATAAGAATTCTGTTTAAAGAAAACATTCCAAGCCCCTTATATTCTGAAAAGAAACATATGCCTTTTTTAAGTGCTCTTAGGAGCTCCCAGCCAAGAATCTTCCTAATATGTCAAAAGCAGTGTAGGCCAGTCGCGTGCCAGAGTAAACACAGATTTCTTAAAAGTTTTTTTCTTCTTTTATTTATTTAGATTGCGTTTTCCCTATTTTCCTTCAAAGGTGGCTGTATTATTTTTTAATAGCAGAAGCCTGTTCTAGAAGGACTGTCATCTTTCCTCTTACTATTAGTTTCTCTCTGTCTTTTCCATCTGCATTTACAAATCCTGAAATAATTTTAACAGAAGTTTTGGGGTTTTTTTGGTTGTTGTTGTATTTCTCCCTCTCCCCAATCTCCCTCTCATATCTCAAAGTTAAATGCAAGGGCCCAGTATATATATACACACATTCTTTTAATTAGAAGATGTTTAAATGATGATAATGTTTGTTAAGGTTAAAAAAAAGGCTTTGTCCAAACTGTGCTTATAGTGCACATTAACGTGTACACTTGTTTTGCTAAAAAAAATATTTTAGGGAGTATTTATTTTTCTTTTATTTGCATTTTATTTGGCATCATAGGGAAAGCAAATGTGCCTACACAGTGTAGTAGGGACAAGAAGAATTTAAGAGTTCCATATGACAGAGAAAAAAGCACCAGTTCAAGGGCATTTCAGCCTGGCACCAAATATGTTGGGGCAAGAAACTGCAAACATTTGGGATGTTCAACAAATAAATGCTGCACAACCTTGATACCCCACTGACCGTCCACTGGAATCAAAGGACATTTCTCTGCTGACCAATCTGCTGGCACTATACTTCATCTGCTTTGGTGGACTCCTTAACCTTAATTGCTGTGAAGTGTCTCCAAACTCAAGACTAGAGACCAGATTTACAGTCTGTCTATATTTACTTGCCTGCAAGAACACCCTGGGCGCTAGCTCTGGGATAACTCACCAGTACTGCGGAGAGGAATGAAGAGCAGGATAGGACAGGGAGAATACCAAGGATAACTCGTGCCATAGAGTGCATTTGAGCATGAATTTGTCTACGACAGGACTGGCTTTGCAGCACTGCCAAGTGTCAAAGCTGCATGTATGATTTTGGTCAGCAGACTACTGTTCTCAGCAGGTTTTAGCAGGAAAGAACTGGAGATAGGGTTGTGCAGCAGCCTGAACTGCAAGATATATGCAAATCCAGGCCCCTGACCACTATGTACGTTCAGATACATTCTGCATTTCACATAAGGAAGAGTCAAAGGGTTCCAAACTCTCCAGACTACCATGCCTGAACCTATGAATGATAGGAGATGTATGATAACATGGAGGAAGAACAGATCCGGGTAGGTGGATTACATGTGAAATTAACAGCACTTTTCATATACCTCAGGCTGTATGTGCAATGTTTATTGTGTAAAGACCTGAATTTCCATAGGCTTTCCCTTTCTTAATAATTTTTTTTCCTAGACATTTTGGTTTTGACAGGATTATTATCTATTAACTTATCACTGTTTATTCACTTTTTTTTTCTTCTGTTCTCTTTCTGCACTGTAAAATAAAGTGGTATAAAATCTAAAAATACACTGCACACAGGAAAAAAAGTTAAATAAACAGCTAAATCTTAGCAAAATATAGTAATTACTTAATTTCACTTTTTCTTACACTCAATTGCACCTTCAGGCTCTTAATGCTATAATGTCTGAGTAAGACACGCCACAGAAGTATCATTTTTTTATTTGTTTAGTATCTACTACGCTTAGACTTTAGTGGTTCAGCAATTAAGCTAAGCTTTCCTCAGAATTTTTTAGCAATTAGGAAAAGTCAGAGCATGGAATAAAATTAAACCTTATCATAACTCTTTGATATTTTCACTTCTCATTGAAGTGTTTCATATTTATAAACACTAAATGTCCAATGAGAGGGTCTGATGGAAAAAAACTTCCATCAACTCACCTAAAACCAAACAAATCCAAAAAATGCAAGCATCAGCATCTTTGGATTGCTTTAATCACATTGTCTGGTCTTCTCTTGATCTCAGCAGTGCTGTATCCTGTTTTACAACACATCATTCCCATCATTCATAGCTGATCTTACTCATTTATCAAATGTCACTCTGTTCCCTTTCTCTAAAGACATGTGGTTACTGGGGTGTTGGCAAGTAAACCAATATTCAGCTTCATCCTATTAGTCATCATCCATCATTTTATGCTTAAAGTATCAGAGCTATGCCAGACAGGATAAAATGAAGCAAACTTAATAAGAAGGATTAAAAATTAGCATTTGAAGAAGAAAGGAATAGGCACACAGGTAGTTTCAGGACATCTAAAAACTGACAGGAGCATTTTTAACAAGTTCTTCATCTGAAAAATATGTCCATGTCAGCAAGACCCACTATACTCACTTTCAGTTTTTGTCTTCCTAACATCCCACCAGACCCCTCAAGGAACAATATTATCTTGTTGTCTTAAATGACATCATTTGGGTTTTTATCATTAACTATTGTCAAGCTCTGTGCTGCCTTCCCTTGATATGCTTATCTATTCCTAACAAGAGGTTTTTTTTCTTTTGTATTTACTGAAGAACCCCATTAGTTTGTTATTTTCTGATAAGTGCTGGTCAGGGTTGGTATTGGTTTCTCTTTGGGGAGACAAGGGAACTATAATTTGTTTCAGGCTACATTTCACACATTAATTCCAGCTTGTGTTGATCAGACTTGAGTGACTAAAAAGGGCTTTGCTCTTTCCACATGATGAAGCCAATGGCCAGACTCTTACTGACTTTCCACAGGAGCAGCACTGACCCTTACATTCTGCAGTTCTGTGTTAGTGGTTATCATTCATCACCTGTGACACAGTCTGTCTTTTGTTCAGACTACTAGATCTGGCCCTGTACTGCATTTGTATACGTTGCAGGATTACTTTAACTGTCTTTTTTCCTCCCCTGCTTCCACATAATCGGTATCTCTTACCATACATTAGTAAGCCTTACTAGATTAAGTGGAATTTCAGTATAATTAAAAGACCTTAGCACTTTTTCAGGGTCTTATCACATACATTTAGGCTTTTTTTTTTTTCCTCCTCTTTCATCCCATTCTTTCCTCTGTACTGTATAAAGTGCAATGTCACGTGTTTATCAATAAAAGTGTGTGATTCAAAGTAACAGAGCTGTTGAACTGGCAGCATCTCTAAGTGCCTGCAATAAAAAGAAGAGAAAACCAGCAGCTGCTATCAATTCCATAGAATCAATTCAATTCTGGCCTCAGATACCTTGTCTGTCTCTAATTGATTTCAGCCTGGGCCACGTGTTTTCAAAAGAGCAGAATTCAACCCCAAACCTTTATCATTTATACTTCTAATGATTTCTCACACAAGAGTATAGTTGATGTTTCAGTCCTAAAACTTTTCTATCTCCAGCATAAATTATATCAGTTAAGACCGTATGTTTCCAGTGGTGCCTTTCAACCTCATGTATTGATTTCTTCACACTTATGAATCGTGCCCGATGTGCACACAAACAATTTGCTCTTTTCCAAATGAGAACATCAAAAAGGATATTTCCATTCGACGATACTGATGCATGCCCTCCGGATGGGATTTTTCAGCGTTAAACACAGCAGTGCCCGGGGAGGACGTGTAGCTGTGGTGGTACCCTGTTTTTTCTGCTTCCCATACTGCTGCCGTTTTCTCTGCGTGGAGCTAGCTGTGGATATTGTTGCATTGCCAGCACTACCCATCAGTTTGGCTTGTCTGGCAGCATCAATCGCAGCTTGCCAGGACAGAGCTGCCCCTGGAGTAGGGATATGCTCTGGGGCAAGCCCTGCAGCTGCATTGGCATTCATGTTGGCATGAGCTGGACGGGGACTCCCATAGTTGGAACCTATGAAAGACAAAAAAAAAAAAAAAAGAACATAAATTAACATAAATTTAATTTGTGCAGGAAAGAGAAACAGTGTTTTTAAAAATCTTAATTATCAGTAAAATCAAGAGCTACATTTAAGTGTAGGGTATCAACATACTACCAGGTTGTTCCTCTAATTCAAACTCTTTGTTTTAGACTAATACTACCATCATTCATTTAGCAACAGCCTCTCAACAAGACTCAGTGGACACAGAGCTATTAGAAGTGCCTCCAATCAATACAGTTTCCAGGGATACATAGAAAATAAACTGTCCTCCTTTTCCTCTTCTTATCCATGCATTTTGCAAGTTAAAAGTTTGCATTATGCTATTTAGTACATTGCAAAGCACACAAATGAGATTCTCGAGCCCTGTCATAAAAATCCTTAAGTTTTCAAGATTACTTCAAGGTAAAGCAAAACTTTAACAATGCGCTTAATTCTGTCTGCAAACGGAAAATATGTATAAGCCTAAGAACAGCCTGACTCAAAGGTAAACTGAAGCAGAAACTGAAACTCAAAGTCAGGTTTATTGGGTTTGTACTCCATAAGATGCTGTGTGAATAGTTTGGACCAACGAAATTATATTTAGAAAGTGGTCCAGGTTCCTTATGCTGATAAGCTGATTTTACAATAGACAAACTATTGAAACCATCACAGTAACTCTACTTAAAAAAGCATGTATTAACGAGAATGCTAAGACCTAGCAGTCCCAAATTTTGCAGTCCCCTCTTTTATCCAAAACTGAGGGAGTATATGACTTTGACCAATCATAATAATAGAACATATGTAAGGTGACATGTGGCTCATATTTAAAAGGTCTTGACAGTACAAAAAGTGAAAGTCACCCTTTCAAGCTAGTGCAGTTGTTCCATTGTTTCAGTAAAGAGAGTTAAGGCACCTACATCTCTTCAATGAGGCTTTTTCAGTGACTCAATTTAAAACTTCAACATGAGTGAATTTTTAAACTTCAAAATGGACTCCCTTACTCTTTAGAGTACACTTTGATTGACATATGTGAGAACTTGTGAAAGATTAACTGAATTTTGCCACAGACTTCATAAAAGAAAATATAAATCATATTAGAAAAGTGCAACATAAAATCTATGTGAACATCAAACTTCAGTTAGGAAGAATGTCTTGTTTAGATACCTCCTATGTAAGATTTAAGAGATTACTTATCTTTTTTGTGGACTTGCGAGTTTGCCTGCGGTCTATATGTTGTGTTACAGGTAACAGGAAAACCAAATGGTCTACAGATCTAATCCTTCACGAGCTATGAAACCAGACTTCAGTTTCAAAACACGGCACACCCAAAGAGATTGTGTTTGCCCTTACATATGATCAGCAGAGACTGTGTTTCAGAAAAAGTGTACATGCAAGAACCATATAGTAGAAACTCAGTAGGGGAGTCAGATCACCTTCTATTACAAAGAAAACTCACCATCTATTATTGACAGTGTTCCACTTTAGATTTATAGAGAAATATGATCAAAGGGGCTAAATATATCAGAGGGGTTCCAATGCACTATTTGACAAAGCAAACAGAAGACCACGTGACACCCTGTTTTCCTTAAAATAGAGAATGAAAGACACACAAAAACGGGGAACTGGCAAACCGTTCTTGAGCAGAAATAATGACCCAAGATGAATATTTCATAGCTGGATACACAGTGCCAAGATATCACAGCAATGACTGCATTACAAATGAACTAAAACAGGTAAAATAAATAAATCACATTGACACACAGAGTGCAACAGGATATGCCTCTACCTAGAAAGCATGCAAGATTTTTAAATTCATCTCACTGAATCTCAAGGAAGGACATGATAGAGCGGATGTAATTTCATGTAAGGCATTGCCATGAGATTTCCAGGCTGTTATAGTTTCATTGCATAGCAGGAAAATCTAGAACTTGTCTCTGCTCACTGAAAAATCTCCTAGTTGCAAAGCAGCCAAAGGAAGCTGGTGAGTAAGAGAAGTCTGATATGTGAAACAGAAAGCTGAAAGAAACAAGAAACGGAAAACAGTTCATTCGCATCGCTCAGATTTTGAAACTGAAGAAAAAGAGTTTTCAGAATCACACAAGCTCAGCAGATTTCCTCGATGAAGAAGGCAATCAACTGCTGGACAAACTTGTTTAGTTTTCTAAGACTAAGCAAATTGTATACAGCACTACTCATGGAATACATATTTATTTTCAGACTAGTTCCAGATGCAATTTTTCTCTTTAGCATCTATAAGAACTCCTTAGCCTGAGGCATGCTGAAAAGAAAAATAAATGTAAATTTACTCTAATTATTCCCCAACTCCAGCTCTTCTTTACTACTGACCCATTAGAGTGGATAAGAAAGATATGTATGTTTTCCAGTAAAAGAAAACTTGCTGATCTATCACCATTGTGCTCTTATCATGCTGACTAGACCATGTGGTCCTGAAAATAAACAGCTGCTATATTCTTCTGCAATTTGCAGATGTGCCAAGCTTCTCTATTATTACTGCTTATTAATTAGGTTTCACATGAGGATTGAAGTCTATGCATTTTGAGTTTGATGCACCAGCAAAGGTAAGGGTAGAACTTCTGGTGGTTTCACTGCTTTTGCTTCTACCACTATCACCAGTCCCATAAAGAAGTGCTTGGTCTCAGTTTTCAAAGATGAGTCAGTAACAGCAGAGTTATATTAACATATATCACAAATATTGATTATTGATAAAGAACTGTCTGTTTTATGAAGCTCAAAGACAGCAGACTTTATCTGTACTAAGTAATGGCAGTGACAAAGGACTTGTTCTACAGGCATTTTATAGAAATAGCTTAAATTAAAGACTGAAGCTTCACAGAAAGCACATTCAAGAACTGAGCAAAATATTTTCAAAGACAGTACAGCCAAAGTTTTAGAGGGAATTAAATTCTACCCTATAATTTAAATGTTTTGTGTTAGTTCCCAGGAAGTAAGCAGAACACAACTCATACTGAACTTGCGAAGCACTATGCTTAATTTCACCTATAGTACTCACTTCTCCCACAACACAAAACTTTGATGGATTTTCTGTTTTCATTTTGCAATGTAGCAGTTAGAATACTTCAATTAATTTCCCCACTGCAAATGAAGTTTCACAATGCCTAAACCACTTTAATCATATTTGTTTGCACTGTTATTAAGCTGGAAGTTGACCCGAAGTGGGAAATGGAAATTCAGCCCCCACCCAATTGCAACAACTCACTAAGCACTGTGAACCCAGCATTATCATTCTGCTAATCCCTACCACCCTTAGCAAGAATTTGTACTGCCTATGTCCAGCTGGTGCACAAAACTCTTCTCTCTCAAGTAGTTCTGTGCTACAGATCATGAGTTTAAGCATTTGAATAGTAATTAAACATAAAACTCCATATAAGTGAATGAATTTGATTACAAAGTCTTTGGGAGAGACTTTCATTTCTGCAAAAAATGCAAGGTTGCAGAACTACTTCAAATGCAGATGCAACAGAAATAACTCTGGTTTTTTGAGACCTGTAAGTCAGAAAAATAACAGATAAGGTTGCTATCCAATGGGAAATGAACCATGTTGCACAAAATACCTGCCATTTTAAGCTTACAACTAAATCACTGAAATGGTCATCACTCAGAAGGCCAACTGTATCCTGGGCTGCATCAAAAGAAGTGTGGCCAGCAGGGCGAGGAAGGTGATCCTGCTCCTGTATTCTGCTCTTGTGAGACCTCATCTGGAGTTTTGCGTCCATTTCTGGAATCCTCAACATAAGAAGGATACAGAGCTGTTGGAGTGTGTGCAGAAGAGGGCTACAAAGATGATCAGAGGGCTGGAGCAACTCCCATACAAGGACAGGCTGAGAGAGTTGGGGTTGTTCAGCCTGGAGAAGAGAAGGCTCCACGCAGACATTAGAGCGACCTTCCAGTACCTGAAGGGACTACAGGAAAGCTGGGGAGGGGCTGTTTACAAAGGTTTGTAGTGATAGGAGTAGGGGGAATGGGTATAAACTGAAGAGGGGCATATTTAGACTAGATATAAGGAGGAATTTCTTCATCATGACAGTGGTGAGGCACTGGCACAGATTACCCAGGGAAGTTGCAGACGCCCCATCCCTGGAGGTGTTCAAGGCCAGGTTGGATGGGGCTTTGGGCAGCCTGACCTAGTGCGATGTGTCCCTGCCCATGGCAGGGCGGTTGGAACTGGATGATCTTTAAGGTCCCTTCCAACTCTAACCATTCTATGATTCTATGAAAATCATTATTAAAATTTACAGTGATAACCATTAATACCATTATAGGCACTATTTGCATTCTAATAATTCTCTCTGTCATGCCACCTACTGAGTATCTCAAAAGCATCATTTAAAAAAAAAAAAAAAAAAGCAGTGATCATTTTATACAAAAAGTGGGCAAGTTAATGAGACAATGGAATTACAGCTTTCATGTTTCTTGACTTCATCTAGCTAGCCACACATTTGTTTTAGAGGAATTTGTGCTTAGGTTAGTTCTTCGAATGGAAGTAGAGAGCTATGCCAATGTGGAGTGCCACCATTCTTTTTTCCTCATCACTTTAAAAACATCAGAATCCTAAAAATGCAAACCTTGAAACTGCGTTGCACAACTGCATTTCTCTCCAGATCAGAAAAGAGATGAATACAGTGAAAGACAAAACTGGTTAAACCATTATATCTCAACCAAACACCGAAAGTAAACAGAAAGCAGGAAACTAGTCACACTTACTAGGATCATGTGTAAGACAATTTTAAGCACACAAGAAAAATGTTCTGAAAGAGAGATGCCTAACAGGAAACACAAAGAATAACATACTCTCACACACACAAAAACGTCAGTGTATGAGATCATCTGTTAATATGAGGAAGAATGTGGAAAAGATTGATCTATTAACCAATGGAGAGTATTTGATAAATGACTGTAAGAAGGCTTAAGTGTCACATGACCTTTTTGCATAAATTTTTACTAAAGAAAAAAACATCCAGAGCAGGTAACTAGCACAATTACTCCCCAAACCAAAAGAGGGATCGTTTCCAACAGTGAAAGAGAAATGACAAGAGAGAAACTACTTAAATAATGTCCACGTTTCAGCTACTTCGGTACCACACCCTAGAATGTCCTAGAATATTTAAAGACCTTTCTGAGGTAAGCTCAGAGCTGTTAGCCATTGGTTTGAACTCATGGAACACAGGAGAGATCTTGTAGGACTGAGAAAGGGTGGAGTCCCCAGTGGAAAAAAAAAGTAGAGAGAGGGGAAATCTAACTCCAGACTAACTTCAGCCTCCAGAAAAGAAGTCTGAAATAAGTAAGATAAACACATGTCAGCAAGTACCTGGAGGACAAGAACTAAAAAGCATCAGGCATATGTCTTTCACGAATTCATTGTGTCAAAGAAAACTAACTCCTTCTATAACTGGGTAACAGAAGTCATAGGCAAGATGGAAGCAGTAGGTTCTACGTCTTCTGACGTTATTAATAGTTTTATGAGGTCCTGCATGACCATTTCCCAAGGACGCTAGGGACGTATGATTAAGGAAACACTGCTATAACATGAAAACAAAACCAGCAAATGCCTGAGATCAGTTATCACTGGTACACAGTCTAAATTGGAGGATGTATCACATGGATGTACCCAAGTGCCTGTCCTGGATCCAATTCTGTTCAATGTTTTCCTTAATGATCTGGATGATGAAATGGTGAATACTATTAATAAAAGAGCAGGTAACTATGGAGCCGGGAGGTAAATCAAGAACACCGAAGAACAGGATTTGAAATCAAAATTAATTTCACGAATTGGAGAAAATGTCTTAGAAACAGAATGGAGTTCAGCAGGGACAAATACGAAGTATTTAAGCAAAATTAATAACGTGCCCGAATTATTTTCAGAAAGCCTTGGGGCTTTGATCCTCAAAAGAACAGGAGCTGATATTGCCATGCTTCTGCCTTCTCACAGAATGCAATCATTGCAAGGTAGAATATAAACAGGGATTAAATCTATGCAACACTACAAGCAATACTTCAGTTCAGCACCGGCAGGGCTGCAGCTGAAATACAGTGGGCAGTCTACGTTCCACACTCCAGGAAAGATACGGCTCAGTTCAGGCAGCCCAGAAGACAACAAGAACACCAACCAAAGGCCTAGAAAAAACGAGGTATGAGGCAAACTGATAGAAATGGGAATTCTAGAACTTGGCCTGCTGCTCCTGAGGATGAGAGGGGAGGAAGGTATGATAACAGTCTTCAAGTGTATATGTACACATCTTCATGTTTATACATACACAAATATTACAGAAATGTTTTAATATGTATATAGATACATATGTGTGTACATATTATTTCAAAGAACAGAAAGGGAATATCTGTCATCATACTCTTAGTGAATGAGCAGGAACAATGGCTTTTCCAGTAAGAAAAATTCAGGATATACCTTAGCAAAACACTTTCTAATCACGGTGATAATGAAGCACACCTTTTGATTTCCTGGATCGGTAGCAATACCTCCCACACTCTAGGTCCTTTAGACACACGTTTCTCTGGAATCACATACATGAGGCAGAATCTATAGTGAGAAGCAGTTTCTTAGTCTAAAGTACATTTGATCTGAACAAAGGCTTTTGCACAGAAAGCTTATTTATTTCTTCCGCCAGTTAGTCTATCAAAGGAGACCCATCTGAGTAAACTCTGCTTCACTCAAACCTGTAGATCATCACAGCTACATCAGCCCATTCTAAGGCTTCAGTATGCATGTTCCTCACTGCACAGGGGAAGAAAGTGACGGCACTCGGTCTGATTAACCTGGAACTGTTTCTTACATTTTAAAATGTCACTCAGCAATTACATTTTTCTAAAAGTCTAAAAGTCTTTCAGTATCTCAGGACAAAAACAATTAGCAATATACAAAGTTTAAAATCTTGACAAGAAATAAACCCACATATTTATATAAGAAAACAGACTTTTCTGGAAATCTGGAAATTGTAGGCATCCCTGGAAATTCCCTGTAGCAAATGCAGGCTGCACACACATAAAACTCCTTTTTTTTTTTTTTTTAAAGCATCATTCAGATATTTTTTCCCTACTTGTCTTTTGGGGGAAAAAAAAAAAAGTTGACAATACATTAATGCTGACAGGTGAAGGGAAACCAGTTTTATTTCAAAAACATTTTTCTGGGGGTAATTCATACATAGAGATAGGAGTTATAAAGAAAGTTGGATTGCAACGTGAACCATGGCTTTATCTATAATAAAATTTATAATATACACATACATTTTTAAACATCGTGTGAGATTAAAATTCAGTGTGTAGTTCCTAGCACAGATAAGAAAGTTAAAGAATTTTTCCTGTAAATTGTTTTGGAGCTTCAGAACACACACATAAAAGATACATGGTTTAAGACAGTACATTTGCCATAGTTGAGACTAAACATTTTTTAAAATCTAAACAAAAATCTTATTCAAGAACCATGCTTCATTTGCTACTACATTTTTGTTTTCTTTTATCTCCCTTCTCCAAACAGAAGGTTTTTTGCTGCATGCCATTAATATAAGAAGATGCTATGAGCTATTAGCAATGTGAAAAAAACAAGTACATTTCATAGAAGAGAGCAAGTGCACAAGCTCCAAGTTAAATATTTATGATTGAAAAATAACTATAGAGACTACATAGTAAATTATCATAACTTCGTCAACACTATTTAGGATTTGAATTTTCTGAGAAAGGGACAAACTTTTATTCTATGTTGCTGGAACATCCAGCACAACAGATTCCTGGCTTGTGAAATGAGGCACAAGAAGAATACAAGCAATAATAACTCCTTGTCAACACTGGAATAAATCATAGGACAACTCTGCCCCTGAAATCACCACATACATATTTCTCTTCATACAAAAATACCTTGTATCAGAGTATATTGGAATCCCCATCTTTCCTCTATATGCACTATCTTAGACATGCAAATAATCTAGGCACCAAGATACAAATTCGTAACATTTCTCTTACTTTTCTTTGGGAAAATGCTAGATTTTTAAAGGAAAAATTCAGTTGTTTAGGGTGGGGTGGGTTTTTTTGGGAGGGGTACACTGCATTGGATTATTTTTTAATAAAAGACACACCGTTGTCCTTAGAGAAAAAGCAATTTATTTTCTTACTGGTTTTTTTTACATTTTTTTTACAATAACAGAAGTGTTAGAATCCTCCTTCTCTCTCCTTCTAATTAGCAGGTATTGTTATCATGTAAGATTTTATCACTTGAACATTCCTTCTTTTACTTCTCTAGTTTTATCTTTCCATTCTGAAACAAAACAAAGTAAAGCAACAATTGGTTCTGCCTCCTTCTCCAAACAGACATCTTGTCAAATCTTTCTCAGAAGAATCTAGAAAGCCACGAATCCTCAGTCACAAAAGTCCTTCTAAGTTCCGATTTTCTCTTCTATAACTACATATTCCAGAGAACGACAGTGGCAGGTAAGGTCTCTTTTTAGAGTGGAGAAAGAGGTGGGGGGGAAAGCTTGGAGCCTACTAAAATGTTACGCCCCAAGGTAAGCGTCTATTTAATATTAAAAGTTTGATAACTGATGTAGATATCAAGAGAGCCAGAGAAGTCTATAATAATACAGTTCAGCCGGACTACAAATTCTATTAGGAGATAAATTTATTAGGCTGGAAGGGGTGGGGGAGGTGGAAAAAGGCCAATTTCCTTTGAAGCAACTGCATTTTCTTGTGGCTTTCAAGCTATACGAAAACACAAAAACCCCACAAAGAATTCTTTTTGGCTTCTTGAGACATGTTTCTGGTGGTACCTACTTTAAAGCTCAGAAATAAAGCCAGGGAATACTTTCCTTCAAATATAGCTCACTGAAACATCCTTGAAACTCAAAACTAGCAACAAAGAACTAGTGACATAAATATCCTTTTAACTTATAACAGTATTTGTATTCATCTCAGATAAGCCTGAGAGAACCCAATTAGCCATGTATTTAAGGAATGGTTAGCAAGAGCTTTTAGGTAAAACTGTAGTTCTGCTGTGATAATTCAATCTCCCAGGGAATGCGAAGCTCAAAGGCATTTCTAACACCAACTGGCATATAAATTAAAAAGGAAGGTTCCTCACTTGAGTCAGTTATAGAGGCACATCTCATGATATAGTGCATTAATACATATAAAATAAAAGTATTTTAGGGTACCCATTAGTATAAAATCTTTGCAGTAACATGCATACACATCACGGTGAGTTTCTTAGAAGATGAATGTGCTTCTTGGACAAATTCCAGTCACAGATCCTCAAATGGAGGCACCAAGAAAGAACTTTCTTGCTTAAAGGTATATTTTTACACTATTCACCTAAAATAATGTTACTGTCATTAAGGATACAGGAATCAATCACATCTTTGGTGAAATTTCTTTGCCTTTAGTAAAATTCCTCTGGAGATTAACTGTAACTCAGTAGATTGGATTCTTCTGTCAAACTTGTCAACTTAACTGCTCATCATTTTCTTGTTGGTGAATGACTACTCTTCACTTACTGACTAATCTAAATATAACTTCTTTACAGAAATGAATCTTTTACAGGTTTAAAATAATCTTTGTTGCATTAAATGGTCTCCATTTTTTTTTGTCTGTGAATGCAGAGTGAGATAGAAATCAACACACAAACTTGTTATTGTGATTTGCCACACCCCACCTAAACCATTTTAATAGAAGAAATCTTGTCCAAGCTCCCTTTGTAGTCAGCACAGAGGACTATTTCTTCTGTTCTTAAGACTGATGTCTGAAATACAAGTTAAACCAACTGCTGGAAGTGCCAATCTCTCTTCAGATTGTAAAAAAGTAATTTAAGATTAATTGTACATCAAATTTAAGTGGATTAAATTAAATGAAATTACTCCCTCTTATATGTGGATGTTACATGCATACGCATATGTGTGCACAAGGTACAGAGCAACTCTACAGCTGCTTTTGGCTCAAAACATGTGCCAAAATTTGGAAAATATGTACAAATGTATGATATCTAAATAATTCAAAGCCTGCAATTTCAATGATTCTTCATCCTAGAAAAATCAATCACAATTCTTTCACAACTCATAGTATTCTCAGTCCAGAAATAGCAGTCTGTTCCCAGTTACATCAGGTAGATGATGACTAAAGAGCACAAAGAGTTCTCTATATAGGTTTGTATCTGAGTTACAGACAATATGAATTTCAATAAAGACAGGCTCACACACAAACCAACAAAGCAACACAAAAAAAAAAAGCATCCAGATCTAAATGTAGATCAGCCCTGACAAAAAATGAACAGTACAAATTCTTACAGGCTGAATTTTTTGCTTCCCCATGCTGTTTATGGGGTCAGTTTTCAGCTGCACAAATGCAGACAGCAAGCAAAGTCTGTTAGAAAGGGCTTCACAAATGTATAAAAAAGAGAGTGTCTATCTAAACTCCCTATATCTGTAAGTATTCCCTGCCAGCCCTCTCTCCCAGTGCTTATACCCACAGCAGAAAGCCATTAATCCATATTATCATACAGTAGCTTAGGTTAAAAGGATCTCTGAAAGCCATCTGGTCCACACCCCTCCTCCTATTTTGCCCCCTCGTTTAAGTGGTCAAATTTCATCAACTCCTTTAGCTACCCAGCACCATACTTCGCACGCTACTGCTATCTCTGAGTCTGTGGGTAGGGTTGCAAGGACTGTTCAGAGTAGACATCCAAATCAAAGGTTCACTCAGGTATTGGGCATACAACTTAAGAGAATATATTTTATTTTAAGAAGTACATACCTAAGATGTGTACACTTAATATTTAAGAAGAACATACATAATTTTAAGAAATATGTACTACATTATACTTTGTGAAAACCAGACACCTGTAAATTATATTGTTAGCACCCACGCCAAACCAAAGCCACCCAAAACCTAATTGTTGCTTTTCAGAAAGGCAAAACTTAGAATTTATTTTAAACTGCATTTACCTAATTTTAGATTATGCATGCAATATCCTAATAAATTAAAGATGCACTCCCTTCTTGAAATGCAGGCAGTTTCAAAGGAAAAGTTATTAAAAGATGTTTCAAGTGTCAAAACTGACTTTGATTTCAGCTATTAATCTTAGTGTTCTAAAAAACACGTTTTTCTATTTTTAAAATGTGTTGGGTTTGTTGTTTTTTTCCCTGCCGGTTGGTGAAAGACCAACAAAACAACAGAAAAAAGCAATCAAAGAGGAAAGTTTTGAAACAGACTACACATAAAATTCTACTAAATCCTAAGAATTAAGGAAGTGAAAATAGATAAGTTTGGGAATTCTCCGAATTTCAGTCATATTAATGTTATCTTATGTCTTAATAATTTTAGAAAAAAATAGAAGTATTCAAACAGGATGGGTCTTTGTAGCTTGGCACCTTTAAGGTGCTAGAAAGTTGTCATGGAAAATATGGCAAAATTTTAACTGAGGAAAGAAAAAAAATATGCTGCCTCAGTCCTATCCTTCTATTTCCTTTCATCCACAGAATCTAAAGAGTACGCTCCATATGCAATGTGTTCTGCAAAGCAAGAAAAAGGAAGCCCTCATGAACCTCCATTAAAATAAACCCACAGAAAATTACTAACCGCATGAATATAAACCATGCTATACAACAAAGGAAAACAGTGTCTTGTTTCAATTTCAGGATGATATTAAAATGCAATTAAAAAAAAAAAGAAGAAAGACAACATACTTAAATAAGCTGTTTGTGATCTAGAGGCATCGTAGCATATTTAGAGTCATAATTTTATAGTCACTTTGCATAGATGAATTTTACTGAGTTGTTTGGTAGCTAAAGTAGTATGTTCTATCTCTTACATGCAGGCTTTTCTGTAGCATATTTTCTTTACTGGTATCCTCTTGGAGAATGTTCTAAGTCTGAACACTAAGCATATGTAATATCCAGATGCAAACCCAAGCACTCTTGACTTGCCTTGCTAGTTAAGAGCATTTCCAAACTAAATATGGCACTAAAATCAGAAGACTGCAACTGTAGCAAAAAGAGGAGAGCAAAAATTAACAAAAGGTGGGAAAAAATATCAAAAGCCAATATTTGCAAGCACCTACATGAGAAAAAAACAGTATCTGGCTTACATCTTATGTTGAACACTGTAACACGTAACCTTGAAATAGTTCTTATGTCTCTAGTTGTCTTATTAAACATTGTTAACCAGCTTCTCTGTGACCTTTTCTGCAGTAGATGCAGACAGATGTTTGAGACAGACTTTATAGATTCGTTCTAAAAATAAAAAAATCCTGCTTATACAAAAGCAGATTCATTGATTATTACTTAATTTACACGTACCAGAGCAAAGGTGGCAAGAGCAGATGAACACCAGCTTTGTAGAGCACTTGCTTAGAACTCAGTGGGCAATACTTTTTCAGTGTCATCAAGTTAACACTGTAACCACTGGTCCAAGTCCATCATTCCTGACAGTTTTCAGATCACAGCTGAGGCAGTGAAACCGAGGCTTCTGTGTTCCTGAATTGGGGTGTTCTGCACCTCATAGCATCAACACAACAAAAGAGGCAAGGAATTTCCCACAAACCATCTACCTCCACAGTATCTGAACACTGGTCAAGAGATTCTACATTTCTGCTGCTCATTAGGAGGAAAAGAAAGAAAAAAAGAAAACCAAAAAAACACAAACCACAATAACCCCAAACATGCAGCCTATTTACAAGGAGTAAGCATCTCTACCTCTGTAGCTTGTTATCGGTATTGTGCCCTCCCTGTTTGGAAGTGGAGCATGAATGCAAGTTAACTCCTCTTTCACGACTGAGCTGCTTTGTCCTGAGAGCCAGCTAACAAATGGTTAGAGTGAACAAACACACAGACAACGGAGACCTCCATGAGTTTGAACTGGCAGGTTGACCCCAAAAGCCCAGGTAACGTGTCTGTACCATACCTTGATCAGTGTTCCATTACTATGGAACATAACATGGCAGACCTCAGTTCTAGAATCCACACCTCAAAAAGAATAATAAAGTAGTTTAAAGAACTGAGAAAAAGATGTACCAGCAAATGTGTAGTGGGATAAAGTCTTACAATGAGAGACAAAAACCATCCAAATCATATAGTTGTATATAAGAGACAGTTAAAAAAAAATATCAGAATTTATGAGCATAGGAAAGATTTTTGACATCGCATGACCCTTTCAACACACTGGAAGAACTCTTACAAGATTAAATAATTGGTAGCCGTAACTAAGCATACTCAGATGTCTAATAAGGTATACACTGCTAAGAACAAGGAGACCTAACTACTGGAAAACTTTACTGTGAAATGTCAGAGGTCATTTCCACTTTGCCTCCCCAGGTCAGGCCTGGGTACTTTCCTAATGTTCCCACTGCTGCTCAAACAAAAGGATTCAGAAAACGATGTGTGAGATTCTTCATCTTGGCAGATGTCCTCAAAAATCTTTTATCCACAGGCAGCCCAAAGACAGTAGGAAACACAAAGCTGTTACGATGATATTTAAAATACATCAATTGGAAATTTCTCTGTAAAATGGTATCTTTTTCAACATATTGAGGCCTGTAGTGGGATAAATGCAACATTTTCACACAATAACTGGGGATTGCCATTGTTGTCCTTATTTCAAGTTATTTGCAGCACAATGGCTTAATCAGAAAAGTACTGTTACAAAAAGAGTTGTGTTATTTTAAGTAAATTACTCCCACTTAAATCTATACATTTCCTGAAACATCCTCTTGTCTCAAGCTTTGAGTCATCATTACCAGGCACAGGCAGTAAAAGAGCATTCAAAATCAAATGGTGAAATGATGACAGAAAACATTATAGCCAACCCTATGCAAAATTATAGAAAACTTCCCATAGAGGAGTAGCATATGTCTGTGATTTCTATAGAAAGTTTAAAGTGGAAGCTGCTGATAAGAAATACTACTTTTTTTAATTGTTATTATTTATTGAAAACTGCCCTTACTTCCTATTTTCAAAATTCAATTTTGAAATTTGAATTCAAAAATTTCAATTATTTTATAAGCATTTCACAAGAAGGAGCTTATTCCAAGAAGGGTAAATATTGCTTTGAACTGGTCTACCCCACTACACTTCACTTTCTGTAAGCAGAATTTCCTGTTGATGCTCTTCACGAAGCTCTAATAGCTACTGTGCATAGTCCATAGGACAGCAGCTAATATTTCTTCCAGGGCACGTCAAGTGTTTGGTCACTATATAGCTTATGCAAAGGGTGGCATGACAGAATCGGGGCTATAAATTCTGGGAAAATAGATAGTAGGACGATACAGAAAATCTTCATATCCCTGCTCATGGCAGTGAGAAGATATTTTGAAAAGATACATTCATCTAGAGTATTGTGTCCAGTTCTGGAATCCTCAACATAAGATGGATATGGAGCTGTTGGAACGCATCCAGAGGAGGGCTACAAAGATGATCCGGGAGCTGGAGCAACTCCCATAGGAGGACAGGCTGAAAGAGTTGGGGTTGTTCAGCCTAGAGAAGAGAAGGCTCTGAGGAGACGTTAGAGCGACCTTCCAGTACCTGAAGGGGCTACAGGAAAGCTGGAGAGGGACTGTTCACAAAGACTTGTAGTGATAGGACGAGGGGTAATGAGAATAAACTGGAAAGGGGCAGATTTAGACTAAACATAAGGAGGAATTTCTTCCCGATGAGAGTGGTGAGGCACTGGCACAGGTTGCCCAGGGAAGTGGTGGATGCCCCATCCCTGGAGGTGTTCAAGGCCAGGTTGGATGTGGCCTTAGCCAGCTTGATCTGGTGGGAGGTGTCCATCACAGGGGGGCTAGAACTGGGTGATCTTTAAGGTCCCTTCCAACCCAAACTATTCTATGTTTCTATGATATTCTTTGGGATACTACAGTATTATGAATATATAAAGAAATTGAGTGCATCACCCTTTATTTACAATGATAAAAATTGCCCTGCGCTGCCAAGATGGATTAAACTTTTCTCCTGACTACACCAGAATGAAATACATTTTTATTACCCCCCTGGCTGCATCCTAGAGGGACCAGGGCTCTTCTTCTTGTTGAAACTGCAGACTCAGAGCAGTTTGCCTGGTACTTTAAGCTCTGGCAGGCAGAAGCCTGTCTGCCAGCATGCTCCAAGTTGGATAAAGTTGCCAAGTTAATAAGACCAAATGAATTTTGCATCTCAGTTTATCTTCTCTTCAGGGCCGTGTTACTGTGTGAGTTTGCAATGATTAAAAAATGGCCCTTTCCAAATTAGGCATGCTGTATTTGTTCACCCAAAAGCATAAAACACACAAACCAAAGAGTTACTGAGGAAAACTCTCCATACATTGCTACTACCTAACTATTAATATTTCCTTGTAAATTTTGTACATTCCAGCCAGCCTGGCTAATGACACTCACTAGCTAGAAGAAGCAGATTGAGCTGATCACAGCACAGTTTCTCTGATGCTGTGTCTTCTGACATGCTTACCATCCCTATTGACATCGCCTGAAAAGCCCCATCTCCTTCCTGCAGCTACCTAGTTTGAATTCACAATATTCTCCATTCCAAAACACAGTATGGCGAAAAATGTATCGTTCTCACCGTGTAGAGACTGGAATATTCCTCAGGAAGCAGCTTCCCTGAATTTCCAAAAGGTATTTTTTCCTGAGTTATTGTTTTTTTTGGTGGTGCTTTTCTTCAACAATCTTTTATTTAATGACATGCATTCAGGCAGGAAGTATACATTTAATCTATTTGCATGTACATAGGTCACCTGAAAGACAGGTGACTTACTAAAGCACGTAACTCCTTTCTTCAGTGTATTGTTGACAACCAAATTGGAAAACAACACACACACAGAAGGTGGAATTTACTTCAGTAGTGCTAGCAATCTAAAATTTGGCATTTAGTCTAACTTAGTCATCTACATTTTATCTATATAGTCAATACTCAGCTAAGCAGCTCAAAAAAGCAGTCTACTCCAGCTATTCTAGATATCTGTTATGTTTTGTGGCCACGGCTGCCTTCCTCTCAACTGACTACACATGAACTCTTGATGATTAGCTCCAACTACACAATTCAAACACCTACAGCGCGGTAAAATGAAATCTATGCCAAATAATTAGTTTTACTATATGAAGAATGACAATCTGAAAACATAGACTATTTCTCTCTTAATTCATACCACGCTATTTCTTTCCAAATCTTTCATAACACAGCTAGATCCTTCCCATCACAGTCACTTATTCATTCTGGTCCACTAAGCAAATTATGCTTCAGCCTATACATATACAGAACTGTGTAGGCAACAGTCCAACTGCAGACATCTCTGAGACATTCTAATGGTTCCAGGGCATAGATCATTTTTCCCAACTATTTGAAAACAAAATAAAAATGCCCCATGATGCACACTGCAAAGATGGCAGATAAAATCAGAAATGCCTGTAGAGCTAAATTGCTATTCAAGCTCTGGTGGTGCTTACTGATAAGTATGTGTAGAGCTGAGAGGAAGAGAGAGACACAATTCCTCTTATCCGTTAGCAGCAAGTACACTCTGTGCACACCACTTCCTAACATGTACAGTCCCCAGAAAGTACAGACAGCAGTCCCCTTTTCTATCAGATTCACATTTGATCAGGTTAATATCTACATTCAGGAGAAGCACACTTTATCGCTACAGCTTGCATCCCAGAGTGAAACCCCACATATCCTGACGATAAAGTAACTGTTTCCAATTTCATACCAAGAACCTCTGGACTGACTCCTGTGGATCTCTGATCAAACCTGCTTGATCATTTGTTTCCAGTTGCCTAAGATACTAATCTCCTTCCATGACCATGACATCTCCTAACTATAAAACTGCTGATCACCAGGGAAAGGTTATAAGTACAGAGAATCCTCTTATTAATATACAGCACTCTCTAAAGTTAAGACTACTCAGAATACTTGGTATTAGGGCTGCAGGCAGATTACTCAATCCTGGGATGAGTAACTGAATACAGTTAGAAAATCCATGGAAAATTACTGGTTATGACATAAGAAATTACCGAACATGACAAAGTGAGAAGCTGACAGGAGTTACAGGTAGCATTGTGAGGAATGGCCTGATTTCGCACATGGTTAAGAGAGAGTTGAAGCAGAGAACGAACTTAGCTGAAGGGAAGTATTGGAGTTCTGTTGCTAACAGCACCCAGGTAACAGTGTCAGCAATGCCAAGTAAAGCTAGGTACCGGTATCAAAACCACTAAATGTGGGTATGGATGTTGAAAAGCTGGGGCCAGTGGGGAAAAAAGTAGGTGTGAGTTGTTTATTCTGGACAAGACTATACAGAGAAGGGAGGCACAAAGGCAAAGGAAAGGAGAGTCAGCAGAACTGCAGAGGTATATTGCAAATCACGGGATAACCTTTGTTATAGGGTTGACCATTGGGAGCCCTCCACTGGATCACCACAGCTGGACAATTACAACAAACCAACCTGCTATTCTGACCACACCACAAGATTCAGACCTGCTTGTGCAGTCAGGACAATCAGGGCAGGGCTTGCTCTCCCTGGCTTACACCCAGACAGATTGATCAACCATCCCACTATCACCATGTCATTGTGTGTTACAGGCTTGATGACATCAGTAACCATGCACCATTTTGTAACATCTTATTAAAAGTAAATGCCATATTAATTTCTTTTCCTCTGCCTCCCAGGGTAATACCTTCACATAAGCACACACTCACAACATAGTTACCGGAGAAAAAGAAAACTAATTTTCCAAGGCTATTGACCTGGCATGTTGGGAAGAGCAATAGAGTGTTTAACACTAGGAGATGTTCATACTACGGGGATCATGACTGTGTAAATATGTGGCAACATAGCTAGATAACTTCACAGAAAACATTTCTTTTCCTACCTTTCAAGAGGAAAGAAATACAGCCTTTTAGGAGGTATAACTGACTTCCTGGAAGTTTATATCTTAACACGGAAATAAATTCAAATATAGTCTGATCCTCTAAATGTCTGCACTCTAGTCTCTACATTAAGCTGCCCAATAGCACCTCACAATCCATCAAACCTCTCCGTTTGGTGTTTTGTAGCTGCAGAATCACGTTTAGACACTTTCTATTGCTGTTACTAAAACAACTAGCTACATGAACTAGAGTTTTAAATCCTAAGATGACAAATGGGGCTTTCCATCTTCTACAGTAATTCTATCTTTAAATAGTATTTTAAAGTAGTATTTCAGCACTGACATAGGGAGACAAGTAATAAAATTCACCAATACATTAAGCCATCTGGATGAGCTTACATCATATTCTTTTTGAAGCATCAAAACACCACTTACATATGCTATAAGAAAAAATGTCCTGCCCTCTGATATTTGTAGAATTGACTCCAAATAGGGTTTCCCCATCCATATTTCTCACAAATAATGCATTCTGTGGCCCTACAGCATGCATGCCAACATCTTTAGCAACGTTCAGTCAAACCTAGCTCTGTATTCTATGCAGCAATGTTCTCTATGAGAAACCACCTTAAATCACAACAGACACAATGCCAAAAATGCATACCCCCAAATCAAAGTAAAAAAGTTGTTCTGGTGAAGTAAGAGCAAAGTCAAGGCAAAGCAAGATAACAGAAAAGTTCTCAACAAGAATGCCAAGTACTAGAAAAACACACAGAAAACTGCTGACCCATATGTACCACAAAATTCAAACTAGATCTTACTTCCATATAAGCTTTACATTAAGAGAGCAGTATGTGTGTTCTAGTCAAGTACATATCTATTGGCAGAAATATTGTAAGTTGTGTAACTCACTTTGCAAATTAAAAGCATTTAAGAACATGTCTAAGCATAATGTTTCATAGGAATAACAGCAGTTGCATGCTCAGCGTTAAAATTTTTGCAATGTTTTGCTGAATTATTTGTATTTAAAGATGTGGTCCATTTTAAAGCACTTCAAATTTCAACCATGTGCTAATACACTGTGGAGATTCTGGCAAGCATCTGTAGAGCTCCCTGCTCAAATTTTCTGAATCTTGATATCTGACTTTTATAAATTTTATTTTAAAATACTTAAGTTTTTGGGGTTTTTTTTAAGGATCTGCCAGTAGCAAGTACTTCTAGTTATTTTTTGTCTGACTTCCTGGCATAACATCTTTTATCACTGGATGTGAATTACGACGCAAGATTTCATCTCTTATGATTTTTCCTGACACTCTTTGCCTTAAAGCAGATAAAAGTCTTCAAGCCAAGTTCATCTTAATCTTTCCCTTTCTGCTTTTATTTCTAACTTTTGCTATAATGGCTAAACTGACAAAAGATACTCTTTATTCTAGTCACTGCTGTGCTACTGCATTTGCTTTCAAATCCAAAGTTAAAATTAAACTATAACTCTTTAGGTCAAAATATAAAATCATAAAAAACAAGAATTAAGCTTGAACACAGTCCCTCATGAACTCACCAAGAATTTGGGTTTCCCCTAATTCTGATTTAAGCAATAAACTCCGTTACCTTTAACAAATAACAACCAACTCTCTTCAAAGAAAACTACAGGAAATGTTTTTTTCAGAGCTCAGCAGAGTGTAATGCTCTGCACAGGACTACCACAATCCCAAACACCTGCTAACAAACATTCCACACTCGCAGAATTTGTTCATTTGAGCCAAAGCCAGTGAGAATGGGACAGATGAGATATTAGAGTTATATCACTCAAGCCATTCATTAATTTAAGAGTTCAATTTTGACACTGTCTGCACCAAATATAACTAATGTCTGCAAATCTCAAGTTTTTCACTTAAAATTTTCATTTAGGGCAAAGTGATGTAAAAATTTCGTATCAAAATTTCATATAGTCTACTCCTACCTGTTGCTCCTGAATACAGTCTTGCAAAAGTTCCATTCAAACCACAATTAAGCCTGATCCATTTTCACTCTATAAATGCATTGTACTTCTCTCTAAAGCCATCAATTAAAATTTAAATTATGCCTGAAAACTCTCTGTGCATCTATGCAATCAGCAATAAAAGGCAATTTAGGCATTACAGGAATTTCTGCACACAGGTGAAGCTTTCCTCCCTACACAGAAGTCTGTTTACAGATCAAGAATGTAATGAATACTATAGATTTCCTTTGTTTTCTTAGTGGCACTTGGGCTTATCTGACTTAATTTGCTAACTTTGCTGTCAATGTTAAATTCATCGTGAGGATATCAGACCTCTTGATACTTAACTAAATCTGAGTTTCTAATATTTACAGATAGGGTCTACATGGAAAACAGTCTTTTGGCAGCTGTATGAAAGCTACAAGATAGAAAACACTGCAAAGTCTGGCATTGCACACCAGTCTTAACTTTTGGCTTTCTGATATTTGTCAATCTGTATCAGACTTAAACATAAATTTCAAGATAAATACACTATGCAGAGTATTTAAATACACTATGCAGTGTATTTAAGTGCAATAATTCATTTTTCCACTATCTTCAAAAACACCAATTTTAATTCCTGAATTCACATGGATTCTGTGGCAGCGTTTCTGTATCTAAAAAGCATGAACTCTGCTACTAATAGCTATACCATGCACATATCAATTTCAGAGTTATTAACTTTTTGTCAATAATGCATGAAGCAGAATATAGCTGGTACCTAACAGAGTTGGACTGACTTGCAAACAAAGAGACACAGGTACTCTTTTTATATATTTAAAAGGTTATTTCATCTGACAGAAAGTGCAAGAACATCTCAGGTATGAAAAATTCATATGGAACTTCATAAACTGAGGAATTTCAAGAAGTCTTACATGTAGCCAGCCATAGTGAAGAAAAGGAGTCTTTTCTTCTCCTTTGGAATTAAGAATCTGAAATCTGATCAGCAACATGAATTCATTCCTACAGTGCCTTTAGGAAGAAATGTTGAGTTAATTACTCAATTAGAGCATATTTACTTTGTAATTGTAATGTCATGTTCAGTCAAATTTAATTGTTTTTTCCAAAATACCCAAAGGCAACCATCCACATCACAGGCTGAAAACCTGAAAAATTTGAGATAAATAACAATACCATTTAGAGAAGCATATTTTAAACATACGATAAAGCATCCTTGACAGTTAGATGGATTTCAGACAATTTTTTCCTTAAAACAATTAGCTCTTAAGACTTATGTACAAGATGCAAAGAGATTTCCCATGGGATTAGCCAGATTTTTGGTCTCATTTCTGGGTCTGGTTTGAAAATTATTAAATCTCCAGGCACTCTTAAGAACTACTTTATTTAAATCTTCTGTCCTTTATCAAAGAAGCAAATTTTCTCTTCCTCTTATCTGTGCTAAGTTTTTTTGGTGCTCAGGTCAGGAGGCTGATGAATCTTGTAGACTTCCTCTATTTCCTTACAGATGCTAGGTTAAATAACCTTTCCCACCAACACAGACAAGACTTTAACTGGTACTCTAATATTAAACTCCTCCCAGCTGTTCAAGGAAATTCAACTCAAATCTTTTTCATGGATTCTGTATGTTTTGCCTGCTGAGACAACCACTGAGACTTAGAATTCAATATCTGAGACTAAAACAACCAAGTACACACACAGAAGAAAAAGGAAGATTGCAGAAATCCACTAAAAATACACAGTCTTAGCATTCCTATATACATCCCATAGAACACCCACTAATAGTTATCTCAATTTTATTTGGTCAGTAGGGAAAAATGAATCTAAATCAAAGTTAGGACGCCAATCCTGTTTGGATTCAAGCCCTATAGTTATCACTTCCATGATGATTTTATGTGTGGGTATGTTTATACCAACAATAAGTAGTTAGATTTACCTAAATGTTTATATATTATAGCGGGATTCATCTATTGGCCTGATATGTTAACAGGTATCGGAACATTAAAGTGAACTACTCATAGATTTCTACTATCTCATCATTATATGTGCCTGTCTCTGTCTCCAGCCACAATTCTGCATGAAAGCTAGTTAGCACAGTGCAGGAACACAACGCACTTAAAAACTCAGTGTGTCTATCAGAGCAATCGAGACTCTCAGGGTTGCCTCACTTAACCTATAAACTGTCATAACATTTCCTAAAAACCAAGCAAACTATTCTGGAACTGGTAGAATGCATCAAGGCAAAAGTCCCTCAAATTCTCAAAATTTCAACAACGGCCACTATGTCCGATTAAGCACGGAAACACAGTTTAGCTATAAACTAGCTCTCCATCTTAAAATACAGAGATTTAAAGATATAGAGTAGATACTAGGAAAAATGTGTTGAGTTTGAGGTTAGTTAAATATTGCAATAGGCTGCCCAGTGGGTTTGTGGAAGTTTGTCTCTGCACTCAGCAGCATTCAAGATTTGACTGGACTTGGCCCTGAGCAACTTCATCTAATTAGACCTGTTTTGAGCAGGATGTTGAACTACCTGGCCTCTGCATGTTCCTTCCACCCTACATTATGATTTTACTTAATCCCCGCTCCCTAGAAATGCAATTATTTGAAGTGAAATGCATATCAGTGAGAGCAGTGTCTCACAGAACTATCCTTTCTGAGAAAGATGCCTGAGAAGGTGACATACAGAGCAGTCCAGCTTCAAAGACATTATTGGTGGGTTCCCTTCAATCCAAGCTTCTCTGGAGGATAAACTGGGCTAATAATCTCCCAGCTCTAGGTCACAATAATTCACCTTGATATCTGGACAACTGCCAGTATGACAAAATAAAGACAAAATCTGATTTCATCACATCTTCTGTCACCTTCTATGATACTTATATGAATCTTTTATCCTTTCTTTCCCCCCCATCACCCCATGAATATTATATTAAACAATCCAATCCATACAATCTACTAATGTTATATTTAGGTTTCAGGGAGAAATTCAGCAAGGCCTTTTGTTCTTGAGATCTCTATATAAAATACAGAGATACCTGTAACTCTTAGATATGAAAGAGAGCTACCTTGAAACTCTCTCAAGTTCTTAATAAAGTCTGTATCACCCTAATCATTATGTCCCATCCATAGAAACTGAGAAAACTGTCTCAAGGACTCTTTCAGACAAAGATTTTATGTACTATTGACTACAGCCTGACTTATTGCATGACAACTCTGCAATAATAACAGGTGCCCTTGTAATCATATAACATCATCATTATATTTCAGAGCTCCCAGAAGGACATCTCTGACACCGACAATTACACCTGCTCTACAGCAGAAGTACTGGAAGACTGGCTGTGACTTCCTTGCCCAAAACAAAAAAAGGGAAGGATGAGGACAAAATTCCTCAAGCAGCTTTTACTCCAACAAAGGAAAAATTAGCTAAAAATGATAAATATTAACTTACTTTCTTAAGCTTCCATTGGTAAAACTACAAGAAAAAAAACTGTAACAATTTTATTAGATAATAGATAAACTATGTCAAAAGGAAAAGCATTCAGTGGTTACCAACATCTGAATGCTTAATATTGTCATCTTTTCATAAAATTAATGATGCTGAAACCCAGTAGTAAACATTTTAATTAATACACTGTCTTAAATTCATCTCCCCCCCACTACATCAATAAAAAACAAGTGTTTCAGACAAATGATTGACTAAAAAAAAAATATATTGGGTTTGTCTACAGTCTTAGGAAAAAAATAGAGGCAATGAAACCATTTAATAACATTATGTTTTCTAAAGCATATATCTGCCACTGGTAAAAGCTTTCTTCACTGTTCATCTGATTTGTTGTTTTCAATAATTTAAGAGAGACGTTTCTTGCACATAGCCACATCTGTTATGTTGGTTGATAGACAATAAATTTAGAGAACACATTTGCCTCAAAGAGGACTTGCATTTGCTGTTCCTGAAGTTCAGTGAGGCTGTTCCTTGAATTCATTTCCAGAAAGGGTTAAGCAAGACAGTCCTCAACAAGTCAAATGGCCACAATGACAATTTGTACACGTGTACACACACATGCAAAAAGTACACTTAAGAGTGATTGCCATTCAGATTAATCTGCCATTCAGATTAATTCAGACCCATTTTCCACAAAATGTAAAGAAATGAAGCCTAAGTATATATGATAATAATGCAGTTATAGGACATGTTCTCTACAAAATAAAGTGCTTTGAGGAAACAAAACAAAACAAAAAGAGTAAGACAAATAATTCAAAGGAAATATCTTGGTAGGATAAATTGATTCCATGTGGCAAGGATGTGTCACATCTCCTGCAGTGAATTACACAAATGTAACCCCAAAAACTTGTTTGATTGCAGAGCAAAGATGCAACTGAGAGTGGGTTCATAAAGGTGTCTTGATTGCAGAGCATACCAGCCAGGACTTCACAAGCGTTTGTGATAGCAGAAACTCACAAACTTCAGGAAGAACCAGTCAGCAGGAACACTGATGATGTCCTAACCCAAATCGGTCTCTACCACTGAAGATCATTTCAAGGAAAAACTTTCAGAAGTATACACTTCAAATTCCATGCCTTTAGCAGGATACTTAAATACTCCTTTTAAGGATAGGAAATGGTTGAAAGCACTTAAATACTTTCCTGAAGATTCTACTGACAGCTTTCACAAGAAAATGCAGTTCACTGTATTACGCAGATTGCTTCAGTACTGTTAGTAAATATTTTTACATTACACTGTCATTTCATATTAAATTGAAATAAATGCTTAACATTTACGGAATGTTCCCAAGAACTTTGAGGTAGAAGATCACATTTTATAATTACAAGCATTTATTGTTAAATCAATGGGGGTTGGAATTTTAGTGCTGCATTTTAAAATGATAATTCAGACTTTTTCCCCGTAAATCCTGAAGATAAACTGTTTCAAACCACTTAGCCCTACTCCCCACGACCCACAACTAAGGCCTATTCAGACAAACATTTACAGTAAATCAAGAGCACGAAAACAAATACTTAAAAATGAAGACTGAGTTTGATAATCTGATCACTTTGCCACCATGGAAAGAGCACAATTCCTCTAACATGTAAAAGCATTGCCCCTAAAAATTACAGGAAATAAAACTGTCATTCTGAAAATAGAGCAGAAAATTAAAGCAAATACCCGATAAATTCTAGTCCGTATCTCCAATGGTTTTGTCTTGTAGCACAGCATGAGACAGATTTCAGCCCTTCAGCTGAAATCAGCTGTGAAGTGTACAAAGTCATCTCTGAATTTATACCTGCAAAGTTAAGGGGAATATTTGTGGGTTTGACCCTCACTTCAGGTCAGAAAAATGCATTAGGGACTATGCTTGTGACTTGAGCCTCCCACTATCAATAGGCATCTGAGAAATAAAAGGAATACTAATTAGTTCTTAATTTAACACATACAAAAGATACAAGGACTATGGAAAAAAAAGCATCTTACAAGAAAAGATTTCAAGAACAGAATATGTGCGGGTTAGGAAAGGAGGTTGCAAGAAGGCCTAATTATGGCTGACAAATACCTGAGGGGGTTCTTTTTTACAAGCAGCAGGTAGAAATCTGTTCAAAATGTGCAATAAGGACAAAGCCCAAAGGCATTATCTGAAATTGAAGGAAGCGTAGTTCAGACGTGGTATCAGAAATGGCTTTTCACTCATTACTGTATGCAATAAATAACCTACCAGGGGCTCCTCAATCCTGATGAATTTTATTCCGGGATAGATCCGTATCTATCAGTGCTACATCTGGCCTTTCCTCCCGAGAAACAGGGGATGGGTGAAGCAGACCCAGAAGTGTCTTCTGCCAAACCCCACCAGAGCGCCTCCACGGCTCCAGGCTCCGCAGCCCTGTAGTGCCACCTCCTGGGAGAGGCAGAACCCGGGACCCCCACCCACCCTCTGCCACCTCCACCTCCTCTTGGAACTGGAAAACACAGAAAAAGCTACTGGCTTTATTTCATTTCCCGGGTGGTCACCAAATCACACCAGGAAAGTTCCCACCGAATGCCAGAATCGCAAGCAATGAAATTTAACTAGATGGTTAAAATATGTTTGAGATTCAAACTTGCAACACCAGAGGCCAGGTTGACTCATTCTGGTCCCTCCCTTGAGAGGACTGTAAGATGTGGCTTTGCAAACTGATTTTCCGTTTTATATTATGAGAGCAAGTTTTCAAACTATTATGAGGGAATGCATTAAAGATGCCCATCTAGGATTCCACCCGGTCCCACATGTGCATTAACTGTGATGGAGTTAGTTTTTGAAAGCTTTTTCTTGTGCTCATCGGGTGCGTTTTTTAAATTTTGTGGATAAACACATGCTTTATGGTAATAATGAATAATTAATTGTTATGAAATTACATTCCGTTGTGTAGCAAAAAAATAAACATTGAGAAGTGTCTCAGCATCAACAAATAATACTGTCAGCTCCCCTTTCTTTGTGCAATAGGAGCCTGCAATGAAAACACACTAGACTTACATTTTAACATCCCCCAAAAATGAGGAAATTCTTCGTGTAGGATGAAAGATTTTCAGTGTACAAAGTCACATTCAAAAGCGTAAAATGCGTGTATTACAAACCTACTCAAATTAGCAGTGAAGAAGTCAACAAAACACTTCCAAATACAACTCCTCTTCCCCACAGTCCTCACAATCTGACTAACGGCTTCTAGATTGATTGATTGATTGTTAATTATTTATAATAAGCCACTCTTTCGCCAGCTCCCGTGCTGCCCAGGCTCCTGAGCACAAGGCTGTTCAGGTAGGCTGATAACGGACAGGCATGTGCAGACAGCAGCTGCTGGCAGAGGCCTACCTGTGTCACTCAAATTTCAACCACAGACATAAAAATTTGTCTTCTGTGGATATTCCCTGGAATATTCACCTCACTGCTAAGAACAGAGAAGGACATACGAGTAAGGACTTATCCAAAACAATCTTCCCTCTTACAAGAAGCAGACTGACCCAGCTTTGCTTTCTACTCATTTTTTTTGTTGTTTAATCTCCACCTTGCAACTGGCTCTCTGTGGTTGCTTTAATTACTCCATTCCACATTGTGATTGGTTTACTCCCATCTCCTTGACACCAGGTCTTCTCTCAACTACTGATCAATGTAACCTTTCAGGTGCTGTTTGCACAAAATAAAAATAGGTCGTAAATAAATGGCAACCCAAGCACTATCAAGGAACACAACTTTCTTCCACCTGGCTGATTTCCTGTTTGCTTTAGAAGTTGCTCTTTCACCTGGGAGTAATGACAATCCGCATCAAGAGACAGATGCAAAACTGTTCCTCCAATTATATAATCACTGCAGCTGATAAGGGGGGAGCTGGATTTAGGTTGCCATAGCATTGGCATATTGCTATGGAGGCTGAGCTCTTCGTCCACTTTATCAGCTCTGATTCAGGAAGAGCAGCCCAATTATGTCTGCTGAATGCATGTGCTGCGGACTTGCTCCCACATGGAAGGAGCACTCTGGATCAGGGGCTGCTCCCTTTCCCTCCCACCTCATTTTGACAGAGTGGCTAGGGGTGGGGGGCTTGGGATTATTTTTCCTCTTTAATGTGAATTTAATTGGACGGAAGGGGGGGAGGGTGTTATTTCTGAAACCCACTGCCTCTCCACCATTAAGGGCTGTCACAGTGCTAACACACCTCTCCAGCTGCACCCTCTTGGCTTGCCCCTACAAGGGGATGAGGGGTTGGGGGGGCTTTGCCAGGCCGCTATCTCCCAGGCACCCCTGGACCAGGTGTTCTATCACAGCAGGGACACATTTGCGGGTGAGAAAGGTGGCCCAGGAGGGCGAGGCTGCCCTGCAGGGGGATGCTGAGGGCGAGGGAAGGATGCTGGGGAAGAAGTTGGCCATGGCTGGGGGGGGGTTCTGCTGGGAAGAGAGAAACAGTCCAGCAGCTCCCTCCTGCCAGAGCACTGCTCCTCTCTCGCAGAGATGGAAATGGCTCTGCCTGCTCTGCAACACCGACATGTGTGTGCAGCGAGGGCTGGTGGGGAAGGGAAGGGAAGGGAGGGGAGGGGGTGACAACATGCAGGTAACAGGATAAATATAACTTCATGAACGGCAGTTCAGGGTTGGGTGGGGGATGGGGGGGAAGGCTTCTGGAGTTTGGACAAACAAAGTTTTACTACGGGGAATAGCTTGGGGACGTTTGCCAATGCCAAGGAACAGCAGCACGGGTTGGTATCCATGATGCGGGCGATCCTAAGAGAAGCTCGGCGAGAAATCACTGCCCCAAGTAAAACCCAACTTTAATATTAAATACAGGCGCTCTCCGGTGCCCCTCGTTCTCTCGGTAGGTTCGTGTGTATGTGTGGAAATAGATAATACCCCCTTTCCCCTCCCCTTTCGTGTGAGAGATCAAACGGCGTAAAAGAGAAGAGAAGGACTCCTCTCCCGGTCCCTTAGGAAGCCAGATGGGCGTTAGGAAGGACCGGGACGGCATTAATTGGGCAAGATCCCCTAATCTCAGCCCCGCGGTGGGTTAAACCTGGCTCTGACACGGACCAGCGGGCGGCTCCGCGCAGCCCCTTCGCCCTCCTCGCCCCTCCGCTTCAAGGGGGCGACTTAATGCAACTTTACTCTGCTTGGGGGGGGGGAATGTTCCTATTAAGTCCCCCTTCCCCGAGGGGCTGCGGCGGTCTCCCGGTGGAGAGGAACCGTGTGCTCCGCATGGAAACCTCTGTCAAGGGCTGTCCTCCCCGCCCGCCGCTGAACCGAACCGGGAGAGCACGGACAAAAGCGAGGGGAGGGAAGGGTTGCTGAGACCCTCCGAGGTAAATCTCAGGCTTACCTTGATGGTTTTCCTCTGGAATGTACATCCTCTTGTTTTCATTGACCATTTAAAAAGGAGTCCAGATTAATCCCTCCGAAAATCGGCTTGGTAAAATTCAAGGAAGAATGGAGCTGCAGTATTTCCCCTTTTATTATTACCTGATTCCCATTATTGCATCAAACACCAAAAACTGATCCTTTCCACTACTGCCTCCTTTAGTGAGATTGCAATGCATCCTCAGTACATCCGGGCCCCTTCCAAGAATTTAGCACAGCACCTCTGGCTGTTAAACCATAAAAAAGAACAGGAAGGGGGGAAACCAGAGAGAGGGGGGAGGATTAAAAAAAAAAAAAAAAAAAAAGGAAAAAGCAAAAGCATCCAGGACAAACCTCTGAAGGTTAAACGTCTTTTTAAAATCCACCAACTAGCAGAGTAAGAAAAGGAGGAAGGAAAAAAAAAAAAGGAAAAGAGAGAGATGTTCAAACGCTGCTGCTCCTCCTCTTCAAAGCCATTCTGAGCGCGTTGTGTTGGCAGGGAGCTGTTTCTGCAGAGGAAGAGAGCAGAGTCCCAGCCCCTTACTCCCTCCCCTCCCTCAGCGCCCTCGCTCCCCGCCGACAGACAGACACACTGAACGCTTCCAGATGTTCCAGCTGCGGCGGCTGCACGCAGCCCCCCCCCCCCCCCGCCCCTTGCGTTGGGAGCCGCCGGACTCGATCTGAAAGTTTAACGCGGCTGCTTTTTGCCTTCACTGCGCCTGTTGGAGCCTGGCTACAGACATGACGTCAAGGAGGCGAGCTGGAGAGGGGGGACAGGCGAGGGGAGCGGTGGCACCCGCCGTGGTGGCAACCAGCCCCGTGTTCCGCACCACGAGCCCCGCGGCTCGATCCGGTTTATCAGCGGGGTGGGCTCTGCCCTGCGTTTCCACTCGGGAATGCGAGAGTGAGCTGCATTTCAAGGAGCACGATATCGCCTGCCGAAGCGGTTTTAGCAGAGCGGGATGCGGGTGCGAATCGATCCATCGCGATACAGGCGTACCCAGGGATGAGTTGCAGAGAGGAGAGGATGCACAGATGTTTAAACAGATTAATCGAGCTAGGATTTGCAAAATCCTTGGTGGAAACACCAAAGTGCTCCGCTGGTATCCCACCGCTTCCCTTACTTATGCCTGTCATTTGGCCCTCTCCAATTGAAGCCTCCGTAGAGAGCAGAAATGACTCCTCTAAAACAAAATGCGAACTGAATGCAGTGTGTGTTAAATGTATCTGGACTCTCTGAGCTGCCATGTTAAACAACAGATGCAGAGTTCTGAAACACCCCTCAGGAGCTGCTGCAGAAATTGCCACAACCTGAGAAACGAAACCACTCTGACTTCCACGGAGGTGGATGTCCAGAATATAATGCCCTACATGCAAACCTGGGGCTGTAAATCCTCATGATAACGGAGTATCCGTTAAACAACACATGCGTGCAATACTGTTTGTGGAACTTAAAGCACTGTGGTTCTTCCTTTTCAAGTAGTTTTCCATTTCAACTACAAAAAGAAAATTTTAAAGTTGGCAAAACATCTATAAAGGAATTACCATCAAACGAACTTAGTGCCTTCCCTACAAATGGATTGCAGTGGCACATATCATCTGTCTCTTTTTGAGACTTTCCCAACACCACTTTAAATTAACTGGCTTTAAGATAGAACTCATAATAGAAAACACCACCACCTAACAGACGTAGGCTAAGAAACAAGAAAACAACATATCCACTTGGAACTACAAGACAAGCTGGAACAGATGTAAAGCACTTACCAAAAACTTGATGCAGCCAAAGGACTTGTCCAAAAAAAGAGGTTGTTTTGGTTTCTAATAACCACTGATCATCATAAGTTCTGCATTAGATGCTGTTCAAAGGGTAATTCACCAACAACCTATTGCCATTGACAGCATGTAGAGGCTCAGCTTTATTTCTGACTCAGGAGGAAGAGTTCTTCTGAGCAATTAAAATACTTTGTCCTCTATTGCCTAGTTTTTCTCTAATAATGTCACATGCACCTACCCTGTTTAACTTACCAGATCAAGCAAGATCACAGCTAGAGGTGGAATGGCAATTAATTAACTTTCATTTTCAAATTGAGTTGCCTTTTTCTTAAAGAAAAAATGTCCTCCCTTCATCATTATAAGAAGGAATGAACAGCAAACCCTTCACTGCCTACAATTGTTGTGTAAATATACATTTTATTTTTCTCCTTGTGGCCACAATTACTTGCCATTTTGGATTGTGCTAACTCCATTTTTTCAACCATGAGTCAACCAAGAGTTGTGTGATTCACCCTTGCATGGACATAATCCCTGGGGAAGTAATTAAGTGGATGCTGATCACTCTTGCACAGAAATCAAATACCAGTGGGACACCTGTAAATATTTCTTTTGCCCTGTTGGGTTGTGTTCTCGTCTCGCTAAGGATTTATATACAGTATTAGTTAAACAGTTAACATCCACATAGCCTTGCTTTATGCCAGCTCACATACATATGCAGCCACATACACAAGCTGTCCCTGCCACCTACAAATCCTTTTCTCTGTTCTTTATCCCTCTCTCTCTGCCAAGCTCCCACAGTGGGACACAAGTTGGGCCAATTACCAAAAATCAGATACTGAAGAAAAATAGAACAAGAAAAAAGAATATTAGTTGGCATTGATTTCTTCAGCATAAATAAAATTCTACTATAACTTGTCATTTCCTTACTCAGCAATTCTGATGCAAATAATATTCTATACAGAGAAGTGGAAAGGACCTGATTGTACAATTAAGATGGAAAGATGCTGCTAATGAAGGAGAATCAAGTGACGTAAGAGTGAACATCATGCCTTCCTCTAAAGTATTTGTTCAGATAAAGTATACTAAGAAGATGTCATTCATGGAAACTGGTTTGGTGAAGAGGTGGCATTTGAAGTAAAAGTGCTTGTAAGATTTTTTTTTCTTAATAAAGCAATTACTGAAATTCACATTTAATAATAATTCTCATGGGAAAGAACCCAAGGCGTTACTGTCCAAAGAAACCAGGAAAATTCAATTGGCCTAAAACTTGTCTCTTTCCATTCTTTACACTTTCTTTCCATTTTTCATAGGAGTAACACAGAGTAGATTTTTTTTTTTTTTTTTTTTTAGGGTTGCTAGAGCAGCAGTTTGGAGACTTCAGGGAGGGCAACAGACCTTCCCTGCAGAGCCTCTGAATCCTGAGTGTTCTGGGCCAGGACTCGAAAGGCAAAGCATGCAGACTGAGAGGACAAGAAGTCTTTCTATTATTTTTGAACTTCCAATACTCTGAGCAGCTCTAAGGCCTTCTGAAGGGGGAGCATACTTGGCTTTCTTCAGAGTTAAATCCCCCCACAGGCAGCCCAAAGATGAGCATACAAGTGAGAGAAATATCATGAAAGATTTATGATAGAATTGTTCTTTCAATAGAAAAGTAGAAAGTTCTTAGTCCCTGCCTGATATAGCAGCCAGCAGATTCAGAGGTACGATGGACGGCATAATGGGTATCTCACACCAGACTGAACCTGTGCTTATAGACTTCTTCCACACACATGCCTATAGATTAGGCAAATGATCCAATGTATATTCAGCCTTAGGCCAGCTCTAAAGTGGAGATACTAATTTTCTACCCCACAGGAATGCTAGGAGGAAAAATATTGTTCTGCTATTGCTCCGAGTACAATAGTCATGAGCGCCATATAAAGCACCAGGACAGAGATTTCTGAGAAACAGCTATTTAAAGTTACAAAGTGTCAAAGATGATTTGTAGGGTGCATAATGTGAACATGCAACACTCCATTCTACACGTCAGGAATTTTTTTTTTGTTCTGTGTACAATGTAGTACTACTTCCCTCTCTTACCCTGCTCTAGATAGACTACACTCTGAACAACAGCTTCTTCAAAATTCAGTATTGGAACCCACGTGCCTTTTCAGAACAGAAATCACCTGAATAGGTTGCACAGGAGAGTGTCTCCTTGATTCAAAAAGAAGAGTTACTGTCATCCTGTATTTGCAGATAGACCTGGAAAGCAATTGGATGAAAACAGACAGGAGCATAAAATAACTCTGCGTTGGACTATTTATGTAACTTCCAAAATTATCTGAAAGGCTTCTCTAAGCAGTCTCAGTGCTTTTTAAATTATCTAGGGTTTTCATTGGGCCTACTGCATAAGTTATCTAGCTATCTAATTGCAGTAGATTATGTTCACACTACTTTGGCAGTAATGCCTTTTACTATAAAATAAGAAATTATTCAAAAGTGGAAAAGAAATGTATTTATCTGCAGAAATAGTATTAAGACTCATGGTACAAATGTGATTCTTCCCAGGGCCAGCTCAGAGAAACAATGCCAGAGCTTTTACTTTTTTTTTTTTTTTGCTTTTCTGAGAGGTATTCTTTTTCCCCACAGATTTAAGGTTTTGCACCTCTGACAACAAACAGAGAAGGCTTCCTGTAAGAATCAGCACTTTCTTGCACTGAAAAATATGGGATTTTTTCACTGATTTAAATAAATGGGATCTAAAACCAGCATAATCTTTGCATGAAGACTTTGACCTTCCTTTTCTCAAAGCCTAATCTGTCAATAATTCTGGTTTCTGCCTAGTGTCCGCTTCCTTCAGAGCACTCAAACCTAAAGCAATAGCCCAATCAGTCCTGCATACATTGCACACATTGAAAGAATAATTTTGCATGAATAACATCATGTTAACATGATGGTAGTGTTAACAACTTCTGCCATTGCTGACAATACTGCGCTGTTGGTTCATACACTGTATAGTAGAAACATTGGTTATTTGATGGTGTTGCACGACTACACTGTATTTTCTTTAAATCAAATATTGATGTTAGCAATTTTTTCCTCATATTTCAGGACTGCTCTGTTTAGAATTGTTCTTAAAGTTATGTTTAATTCTTCTGAACTACATATCAAGTAAAAATGTGAGTATCGTCCTCTTTGTTTGAACTCCCTAGTTATTACTGAAAAAAATACCTGCTCACTTCTATGAGTACAGACTTCTGAAAATGTTCTTAATTTCACTTTTTTGTGGGGTTGCTTAATTTTAATTGGAAGCAATTTATAGTCCTATCTAAAGCTATTCAAAGTGTGGTCAGGGAACTGCAGACCTTTCAAAACTATAAACTAGCTAGAAGACAGGAGACTTTCTCAAGAAAAAAAAGAAATATGTGATGGAAGACAAAAAGAAGATTGATGATCAGGATGTCTAGGTGATTTCACTTCTTAAAACCTGGAATAGTGCCATATGCACAGGAACCTTTGAAATGTTATACAGTAAGAAAGACTGATTTTTGAAGTCAACTTGGAAAACTTAGCTCTATTTTTCACATTAAAATTAATAGGACTTGTTATTTTGCTTTGAAATTTCAGTCATTAGCTTTCACATTTACATTCACATGTCAGCAAGCAACTACAAAAAGAAGGAAAATGACAATATTTGTCAGGATGTTTGTATGGCCTACTAAAGCATATTAAGGCCTAATATTGGTAAACAACAGACAATACTAGATCTAAATGGGAGAAGGGAAAGAATGAAATAATTGACAACTGGCTAAGAAAGTAGCTAGTAATTGAAATAAACTATCATTAGACAAAGAAGTAAGTAAGTTAAGTCGATAGTCTTCAAGTAGGTTTTGATTTTCTAGGCTGCAAAAACTTCTAGATAGCAACCTGGCTATCTGAAAGCGTGATTTTATTCAATTCTTGCTAGCAAGCTTAGCTTTCAGCTATGATCTGTGATTTCAGTGGGTGGTGGCAGTGGTGATTGTTTTAATTCCAACTGCAGAAATGAAGGAGCTCAACATTTGTTCTTGTAAACACGTGATTACTGTTTAATGATTTCTATGCAGCATTGTATGAATTCATGCACAGATTCAAAGTGTAGCATCTCCCAAGTGAAATATAAATGCAGGTATGCTTATCAGACTTGAGGAGAACTTGTGGCAGTTTTCACGGACACCCAGCCACAGCAGTAATTAATCCACTGAAGAAGGTCTAACACCTTTCCAGAATTTTGAAACAGAATTAATCTCTGTTCCTCAGAAAGGGAAAAGGACAGTTGTTGACTCTACCATAAAAGCTTAAGGGAAAAACTTGAGAATAACAAAAGTGTTCCATCACTTCTATTTTAAATAAGAAATACTTGGGCCTATCTAGATTGGGATGTGTACTGATACAAAGAGATTTAAACTCAGCACTTCATCATTAGCTACTGCCAATTAAAAAAAACAAACCAAAAACAACAAAAGCCAACAAAAACCCAACAGAAAAAAGCAAAATAATTAGTGTTAAATATAGTCTAAAATCATCAGTCAAACAAAAGACATGACCTGACAATATCTACAAGATCTACAATGAAAAATTGATTTTTAATCCAATCAGCCTACACTTTTTGCCAAAAAAAAAAAACAACCAAAAAACCAAACCATCATGCGAACTGTTGAGGGTATCTTAGGTAATTGCCACTGCTTACACCACAAAATTGAACAAGCTATTACCATTCTAATCTTCTAACATAGTTCTACAAAATACTGAGGAATATATAGTATGTATAATATCTTGTTTGCATCTAAGTACCATGTGTAAGTTCAGATTTAGGGCCAGTATAAAGAAGGACTATTTTGGGAAGGGATGGATTCTTCAAAGACTACATTTTTGCAAGCTGTTAAGGAAGACTTTACAGCAACCAGAAGGACTACAGCATGTTGGCATTTGGAAACCTCCATGGATCTAATTATTAAACAATGAAAACTACAGAAAACCAAAATAAGAATGCAACGCAGAAAATTATATTTAGCCTGTACAACCAATTCCAAATATTAAACTTATAAACTGAGTTCAAAAAAAAAAGAAAAAAAAATAATCCTAGGGGTGTGCTATAAGACCAAGTTCCTTCCTTCTCTTTTGGCATTTAAAGTCTTGGAACTTTATAAATCTGCTTTGTCGACATAGAAATTTATTGACAAACTCAAGGAAGCCAACAGTTTGGAATTCTGACAGATTTTGGAGGATATATAATAATCCCTAATGAGATAAAATGGTCTAAAAATACATATATCAGCCACTAGGAATATGATTAGATTAATTCGTTAGTATAGTTATTTACTGTGATATTTGCCTTATGTATAATGTCAGGCATTTAATATTGCACCATCGGACTTTCTATATTGAAGGACTAAATTTGCTCAGTAAGTGTATCTGTTTGAAACACAATCTTTGTGGTGATCTTCTGGCTTTTTTCATGACTACTTCTTTCCAACATGGAGAAATTCACAACTCACTCAGCAATCAACGACTATTTCAACTGCGGCACCTTTAATTTACGTAGTCTTAACGACTGCTCTACATCTTGCATTTCTCCTGGTGCCTTCTGTTAAAATTATTGGTAACTGTGTTTAGTGGAGTAATGATTTTATGCTCAATTCAAGTGGGTTCTAAGTTAAAGATAATATGGACACATAGCAATGTTTATCTCAATACTACCTAAACCTTGCACTCAAGTGATCTAAAGCCCTTCTTTGCAAACCATCCTTTAAAACAAAATTAGTTCCAACAGATTGCTCAAAATAGCTCTCTTTATTTCCATAAAATCATCATCTAAACACAAGTAAATGCTACACAGACCCTAATTGGATTGGTTAAATCATCAAATTTAAAACAGTACATTTCATTATGGTTCCATCTTGACTAATGGTTCTCCTAGGACATCCAAAAGCTCATTTAGTGTGACTTTAATAAGTGTTACAGAAGTTCTGGAAGTGTGAAACAGTGTTTCAAAGTGTATTTTGCTGGAGAGATGCTAATGGCATTATGGAAAGGTTCCTGAACACTGTATAAATTAAACCTGCTCCAACTGCATGGATTTGGGCTTGCACACGGCAATTATTCAAAGAGCTTTAATTTAAAAATTGTTCTGTGGCTGTCACTGTTTGTAAACTCCACAACTGCCGCAGCATATTCCAAATACTTGTAGCAATATGCAGTGCATGGTTTCCTACATATATGCCCTCTAAAGCTTCCTTAGCTTGCAGTGGAACCTTGATGGAACATACGTGGTAAAATAGATGACAGGCAGCAAAGTTAAGAGCATTAATTGATTTGGGGGTCAATACACTATGGTAGATTTTGAATCAACATAGTGTGAGAAACGTTCATTATGTTTGCAGTTTCTTAAAAAATACCTGTAGCTTTAGAAGACGAGAAAAACGTTGTAGCTACCCTTCCAGCATGCAACCAGAGCAGTTTATTTATGTCTCCACTTTCATCTCTTCCCCTCTCAGACAAGCAAAATGAAACAAATAAACAACGCTAAAATCTGTATTCACTAGTTCCACATGGTCTGAAGGAAATCTTTGTATTTCCTTAACATAAATAGTTGAGTTCAGTTATTTTATGTCATCAATGTGTACACTAGTTTATTAGAGTTGCCTCTCAAGAACTTCATGAGATTGAGAATAACCAAGCTAAGCTGCTAACATACTCACACACACACACACAACGCTGTTTTATGTAAAAGAATGCATCACAAGAAGTAAGCCCTCCAGATCAGGTTTAATATCCTCTTTGATTTAGGCTGAGCATGAGTAAGTGAAAACTAGAGGAAGACCACCTTTTGCTGGAACTTAAAATAGTAACAGAATCTTATTCTGTTAGGGGAAGGCTTCTTGCTTTCCTACCAGCTAATCAAAACTACACTATTCTGCAAAGTAAGGAAACAGGTAAGTTTCAGAACAGGTTACATCACCAGCTAAAGCTGCCCGAGTTGTTACTGGTAACACTATTTTCACAGCACTATGAATTCTTTTTAGTCTTTATTTAATTCATTATTTCACACTATGGAAAGGAAAACTGATAATTTTTAATAAGAAAAAAATAATTCAAAAGAGAATAGAAAGCTCATGCCAATTACCCATAGAGTAAGCATATGCAATTGCATCACATCATTCCTTGCCTTTATACCTCCTTTCTGTCCTGTCCTCCTCACATGTTTGCATTGTTTTCTTAAATTGGAAGAAATAGGAGTTACATCTTGTATTTTTGTAAATAACTCAGGCCTTGATCCTCATCCAGATTTTTGGACATTAGACCAATAAGCTGATAAAATATAACAATGCTTAAGTAATCTTATAGAAAAAAAAGAATTGAAAAAAAAAATATAAATATCTAACCAATGCTGAAAAAAAGAACAACCTGTAGAGAGAACAGAAGAGGTGGCACTTGTCACTTTGTTCTCTGATTGCCTTGTCAGGAGATGTCTTTTATACCTCATTTACTTGTCCGTGAGACAGTTTGAGTCTTCTGAGTTCAGAAGAAGATTGAGTAAGTGAAAGTAAGCTAAATATTTCAGACCTAGCTCCTTAACAACTAACTCCCTGAAGAAGCCTCCCTACCCAGTTCCTTATGTTGTTCTTCTAGACTTCCAGAGTAAGACAGATACAAGTGATGATCATAAACTGAAATACAGGGTTGTCCAATGACATAATGAAAACTTTTTTTCACTCTTAGAGCTGTCAGGCACTGGACCAAGTTTCTCAGAAGGGCACCTTTTGGAGGTTTTCAAAATCAGCCGAACAAAACCCTAAGCAATCTGTTCCCTTCCCTGCTTCAAGCAGGGTCCAAGGTCCCTCCCAACATAAGCTGTTCTGTCTAAGACTGAAAGGGGCAAAAATGCCAAAATTTGTATGAGCCTTCACTGACGTTTCTTTTATTGTAATCAGTATAAAATGTCTATTGATATACTACAATTATGAAACAAGAACAGGTGAAACAAAACTGTTCATTCACTTTCAACTGTACTTCGCCACCTTCCTTTACTTCTCTTGCATCAAAGGAACAAAAAAGGTTCCAAATCTTGCTCAGAAATCCTGCTCAGCTCCATCTGTATCACCATTATAGAAAAGGCTTGATCATTCTGTTATTTAACTGAGTGACCGTTGGACAGAAATAAGGGAATTTGTGTCCACCCTTCCAAGTTTTGTAGCAAAGCCTCTGACTTTTACAATTACTATATCATCTGCTGCCATCTCCTGAAGAAACACAGCCTGAACTTTGGAGGAAGACAGGAAAATGGAGGCATCGACATCCTCAGCTTTCTGCTGGTCAGTGCTCCCTGTTAATCCCAAAGGAAATGTATAATCTGCAAGTTCCAGGTTGGTAGAGTTTGAGAATATAGAAAATGAATATTTAAATAATATGGGACTATTACATCCCTCTGATTCCATTTCTCTTCCATTCAAGACTGTCGTGTTTATGGCAACTGCTACCATGCACAACAGGGGCTGCTGCCTTTCACTGCAGCCTGAGGAAGGAACTCTTATCAGCACAAGCACAACAGTGGAGCTTATGCAGCGTATGGCAGAGGAAATCCACAGTACACAGGTTGCACAAAGAGTACCTAATTTAATAAGACATGACTGTTGTTCTAACATGAATAGGCATAGACTTGTGCCCAGGGGATGGACTGACACATTACACATTTTGAATATCTGTATTTAGCCGTACATTACTGTGCTGATGTTTTTGCAGCCTGACGTCTAGAAGTAAAAGACATGAGTTAATTGAAGAAGGAAGAAACTAGAAAGGAAATTCTGTTCTCGAAATAATATAGGTTGATAGACAAAGAATGCTACAGAGAAGGGGGAGGAGTGATGTTTGACAACGCACCTAAAAGCCAGAAAAAAATAAAACAAACTCTGCTTGACCCAGTGAACCAAAGACATGCCAGTAAGATCATCCTGACCACAGCCTGAAATGACTCCATATCTATACTTACATAAATCTTCCTTTTTGTGCTACTCTAGTGTATCAGATAGGTTCAATTTACCAGAAATAGAACTATAGAAATAGATTTATAACCATATATAAACAAGCTTTTCTTCTGTGCTCCTCCAGTTTTTAAAAATCATTTTAAAATCATACAGCTATTTTTAAACTACATTTTTGCAGCTTAACTAGCCTAGCATATCAAAACAATGTAGTCATCAAGAGAGTTACAAAGACAGGAACAAGCACACTATGAAAGAATGGCAGATGGTATTATTGTCAAAATGGAAGCAGGCTCATGGTCAAGTCTAACCATTCATTGAAAGATACATCATGCCTGAACTTTCACACAGGAAGAGCATGTGGCTTAAGCAGGTTCGGTGAATTTATTTCACAAACATTCTAGTAGCGAATAACAATTAGAATCCAGACATGCTCCCTAGTGCATGAGAAATCACATACTTTTCAAGGGAACTAAATACATGTATTTGCTAAGACCAAACCAATTTCCAGTGAAGCTGCTGAATCTGACAGGATGTTGTACAAGAAGCATACTGATGTAGGTCAATCAGTTTTAACCAAGTACTCCCAGCTTGCATTATTACAAATGAGATCAGGATGCCATTCAGTCTTCAGTGGAAGTATAAAACCTAACCTATAAAGATGCATCTGCACTTCAGTATTCAGCAAAACGGAAGTGATGAATCACACTCTTGCCCTAAGAGTGACACAAAGGAGCAATCAGCTTGAGCTGATATTCTGGCTCTAGCTAAGAACATACTCGTGGCTCCCCACATTCTAAGTTTCTCAGTCCTTGAGATGGAGCTCCCATAGTCTGAAGCAGCATTAAATATAGTCACTGATGATATTCAGAATGCCTTGCACTGAAAAAACTTCAGAGCACATAAAAATTGTTTAAAAATCATTTTACTAGTTACAAAGATAGAACTGACATTTGAGTTAAAGCTTCATTTTGAATTAACACATCATATTTTGAGACTGGAATTGAAAAATGTCACATGAAATTATTTAGCTATTGTAAGAATTTGGTCAGAATATAATTATAAGACCAGGAGATCAGCGTGGTCCTCTAAACTATGCTAAAAGGCTCAGTGAAATCTAAAGTGACCATAAATTGTTGAGCTATCAGATCTATGTTGCAGTTACAGAAAGGCAGCGCATTAAGCAGCACAGTGGAACCAAAAGCATATAGTTTTGTTGGCTCAGTACTTATTCCAGGAGAAGGATGCAATCTGCTCACTAGCTTTTCTGCATCTGTTGTCACCCTAAATTCTACTTGAAGTCTCATTCGATTAATAACTACGACTGATTTTGCTTATTTTGCAAGAGCTCAATTCCTGGTAACATGGTAAGGAGAGCAATTAAAAGCTGGGCTACTCTAGAGTGAAGAACGAAACTATACTGCTTACATAGCATTTTTAACTCTTTAGAGCATTGTGAAACATGGGCTAATTAATCTTTAGAGCATCTATGAAGACAGCAAATAAGATCTTGTTCTTTATGCTCAGATTGAACCAGACTAAATTGCAGGGATGTTGGCAACTTTGCTTGTAACAAAACCATACTTATGGAGGTAAGATCAAATGCATTTTCAAATAAAGCAAAGGTCAATTATGTGTTGGGAAATAAAGTGATGAGTAGGCAGCTGCCTAGCAGTATTCTTACAAGCTAACATTCCTTCCTCTCTCTGTCCATAAATATCTCTGAGAGTAAATGTTAAATGGACCCTCACAGAAGAGTGTATACCTTCAAATCTGTAGTTAAAAAATAGTTTGTGTCCTTTTTAAAAGAAAACTTAAAATTCACACCAGCTTCTACCTACTTCTTTTTCTTTTCATACTTAGTGGTCTAGTATACAACAAATATTCTCATAGAAATTGATCAATCAATACAGTTAGAAGTCTTACATTTTTCAAAGGCAAAATGAATGGTGGACAATGGAGAGTCGAGAATAAGAGGTAAAAGGTAAATGACAATTGTACTTGCAATTAATTTGCTGTTTCCTGTCAGCTGTGACTAAAGAATACAGACCATCATTTCCAAGCTGGTGGAGCCAGATGGTGTGGTGTGATACAGTTAATATTAATGGTTGCATGCTGCCTTCTCTTGACTAATCAAGGGTGTTGCTTCATGCTGGTTTTGGGGAGGAGGTTGCAAGCCAAGGAGATCTGTCATTCTAAAGAAACATGAAGCAGGAATTTTTCTTTGTTCAGACAGGCTTTGATTTCTATAGTTCGTACCAAAAGTTTTAGACAGACTTTTTTTTCTTCAAATTTTTTGTCTGAGTGTGTTGTCACAGTACTGGGAATACTTTCAAACGTTGAAGGAAGTGGAGCAAAACCTCTCTTCAAAACACATTCAAATTTACATTTTTGATTTGGAGTTGTGGATCATTGCTCCAAGGGCACTTGTCTCCCTCACCCTCCCCCAAGTGTGCTCTAAGATAGTATTTGAAAAGCAGTAACTCACAACAGCCATTTACTTTACTCCATATCGTAATTTTGCATTTTACAAAACATGTGGAAGAATTTCTTTCATTGAGCTGAAAAACAGCACAGTATGTTACATTCTTTGCCTGAGCCTTAAAGGAGAAACACAGGATACTTTTTTACTCCTTCAGTCCCATCAATATATGGTTTCTCAAATCAGGAAACATTTCCAAATTACTTAATTTGGGATACACTTTTGATACGGGCGCATTAACCATTGCCACCACCTTAAAATCAATTGGGCCACATCCTGCGGTACTTGACATTCATTCAGGTAAAATGTTAATGAACCTAAATAGTGACTTCAAATCAATAATGACTTCTGGATTTCACATATTGTTGCTTTTCATTTTTAATAAGGATGGATTTTGAAAGTCGACGCAAGCTTCTCTCACAGGTAATTAAATAAACTTTTGATCCTAAATAATGCAGTCTAAATTTGAACCTATTTCTAGAACGCAATTTCATCTTAATTTATAGCTTGTGATAAATGGGAATCCCATCCTCTCATAGTAAGCAAAATTATTTTTCTGAATATCACTTGCCTCTGTTTTAATTTGAAAAATCTAATTTCTATCGCATATGTTATGATAATCCATATATTTTCTTCTTTAATAGACAGCCATTCAACTATTTGTCTGTGCAACCTCTAACTATATAAAAATACAAAATCTACTTATTTATTTTCTTTATAACATTTAGAAATGCAAAAACACTCCAAAACCTAGACTGGAAGAAAATATTTTCAGCTAAATTACATTATCAATTTCCATGCAATTTCTATTAATAATATCAACTGAAATCTGGTTTTGTTTTTCATACTGAAGTGGTACATCTGATCTTCTCAGGCACAAATGCTATTTTTAAATAAAAAACTGCTTCTATAAATATTTCAGCTTTAAACACCCATAATTCAGTTTCTCTCTCTTTTTTTACATCTAGAACTGCAGCAGGGCCTTGGAGAGGTTAAACAACTACAAAAAAACCCGAACATCCGCATAATGACTGCTAGTAGCATTTCCCCATGTTCAAAGCAGACTGTCCATAATTTAGAGGACAAGACAAGGTCATTAATAAACATCAGTGAACTGTGTCTGCTTTTGCAAGTTCCACATAAAAATAGTGCATCCCCAGGAACACAAACCAGACATAATAGATCGGTTGAATTCACATCAGAACACACAAAAACACAAGAAACTAATCATCTCTTGATTGCAACAGGCTCTGACTCAATTATTTTGCAACACTAGCAGCCCTGTCCTTTGTATAGCTTTAAAAGAAAGGAAAAAAGTTAGTTTTGTACTTTAAACAATTAGAACCAATGCCAAAGCCAAATTCAGCTCTTTGTAGACAAAAATAAAAGACTGCATTTGGCCTGTTACAGTTCACACATTTGGCAGAACTGGACTTGAAAAACTACAACGTGCATCATGAATGCGTCATCAATTGAATTATCATCTCTCATCAGAAAGCATGCATGTAGCAGGATGGGAGCAGATATGTTTTCCATCACCCTGTTTCTCCTAAATGTAAGAAGTGATTCCAGAAGGGGCTCACAGTACCACTTACCCGCAGCTAGCTATGCCACAGAATATCTGACAAAGCAAAAAGCACACTGCACTCCCCTCTCTAAGTAAATTATCTTTAACTCTAAAAGGAAAAAAAAAAACCCACCAAGTGAACTGAGCCATGAGTTGTAAGGAGGGGGGAAAACTACTGGATAATTATGACCTCATTGACTAAAATGTCAGCCTATGAAGGGCCAACACATGGAAGTTGCTACAAGTGGTACATAAAAGTGCTTCTGAATCATTTACTCTCATAACAACAAAACATGGAGGAAGACAGTGTGGCCATCCTTCATACCCAAGTGACAACAACTGTTAATCAGAGAAAGATCGATGACCTCTGAATTGCTCAAGACCTTTGTTATTACAAATACTTTCTCTTATCCAGTAGCTTACTAACACATGAAAACTATTCAAGTTCCAAAAGATAAGCCAGAGTATCTCTTAAAATTCACTACTGAATAAAAGAGATGTACCAGCTTTCCCAATTTCCTCCTCAGACCCTTAAAAAAAAAAAAAATGAAGGAAAAAATAATGCACTATATATCTTTGTTTCTTCTGTACCTGGGACTATTTAAGGTATTGAATCTTCTTAATTTTCCATTCTTATCCCTACTTAGCTTTCTGGGTTCAGACCACATTTAGGGTACCATAAAAAGAGAAAGACCATTTCTTCCATAATATTGGTTTCTAGACATATCTTGACTTAGCCAAACTGTCATGTCCTCCACCCTTTACTTCCTGGCCACCGTATACAGTTAGTAGGGATGTTTGTACTGACGTCTCCCTGTCTTTCCCTTCCATCTGTGAGGCACTGTGGAAGCTATTGTTCCCAGACTGGGGTGTGTGTATGTGTACAATAGTTTTGTACGTGTAGAGCAATTTACCATTGAAACTTGCAGAAATGGAAAGAAACACTTAACATCTACTCGCAGAAACAGAAAAAAAACACTCAACATCTCCCTGCTAACTTCTAGTCGTGTCTCTGCCTAGATGTGCCCCCAAGATTTTTACCCTCTTGTAACACCATGAATCAAATCAATCTTTCTTCTCCATGTTCTGTGTTCCTCTCCCCAAAGGTCCTGGTCTCCACATTTCACAGGGAAGAGAGCACCGAAGAGACATGGTTACAAGAATGAAACCTGATCATGGCATGCACATGGCTTTCTATGATTAAGCAGGACAGGCAACCTTGTTGTGAACTTCGGGTGGAAAAGATTTTCTTTGCAGTAAAAGCTTCATGGATCTTTGGAAGTAATGAAAGATCTGGGAGAACACAAGGCTGCAAACTCTCTTAATCTTCAGGCAGATTTCCTCATGACAGGATGCAACGTGTATGGGAATCCATCCATCCATCCATCCATCTCACTCTCTGAGATTGAATTTTGACTTATCTGTTTCATATATTTTGCTCGCATCACTCAGACATTTAGATAAACAGTGATGGCAAAAGCTGCATGCAAGTAGGCCTCCTTTCCTCAGATTAGAAAACTAATGATCAAGAAACAGTTTTTTTCAGTAAAGCATAATGATATATATCCTGAAAAATCCCTGAAGAATTCCAAGGAAGAACAGTGTCCCCGCAAACCTGAAAAATTAACCGATATCTCAGTAAGGGAAACTGCATCATTTACATGCAGTTCTAGCAGTATTTCTACTGGCAAACCTTCTGAACAGTGGCAATGTTTTTGAAGAATCTTCTCATTATTTTATCACTAGCAGAGAACTGTCCAGACAGATGATGCATTAGGTCTCTTCAGAGGTATTTCATTAATATGGGCAAATCCTTGGTTGTAAAGAGGTTAACAACATCTACCAAGCTACATGAGATTGAGAACAGCTGAGTAGTGCATAAGAAATAAAAGGCAGAAGTGATTACAAATGAAGAATGACGCTGATCATTATAATAAGAATGAAAAGCAGAAGATAAACAAACAGTACCAGTGGTGCCTCTTAAAAATTATTTCTAAACAATGCAGCCTGTGGCTAAAATACATTAAAGATTTTCCCCATGCAAATTTTTGCTTGCTAGTGTCCATTTAACTTAGAGTCAGTGAAATCTTTACCTAAAGAAAGAGCATCAAGACAGTCCTCCATTAGGAGCTATCCAGAACTATTTCTTGATAGCTAGTCTGTCCGTTGACAAGTGATTTTCTAGACAACAAGATGTAACGGGTGTTCATGGTTTTCCACTAACAAGTCCAAAATTATTTAATTAAATATCTAAAATACTCATTGATTCAATGACCAGGTACCTGGGCAGGACATGCAGAGCACTACCTATGAAACAACACGATGGGTAAAAAAACCCATATATATTCTGGTCACTAAACAAGATTTTGTGACTGTGCAAGCAACAACGAGAGACCCAATTCAAAACTCACTAAAGTCAAAGAATCATGTCGATTTCAGAAGATGATTCAGCAGTCCTAAACAAAGATGGAGCCACTAAATTTTTCCTAAGGAACAAAGAGTTGCTTTTTCAAATGTTAACACAAAGGACTTGGTACATTATTTCATATCTAATCTCAAGGGTATCTTGCTTCTTTAGTTATATTGACCAATGGCAACCTTTTTCTTCCTATTTTTACTTCAAAATAAGATGAATATATTATTTCTGCATATCACTAAGAAATATTTGTGAAGTTATTTGAGAGTTTGTAATGAAATAACCGAAAATCCATATTAGTACGCATGAACTATGGTGTTACTAAATGGCGCCCTGTAAATTGATTTTAATTTAAAAAATACACTTTTTTACACAATGTCATTAAAAGGGAACACTGCCACAAGATGTTTTTTCAGGTTTTGATAGCAAAGATTTAACTGTTTAGATTTAAACTTCTGAAGTTTCAGGTTGAATTTATTCTGCAGGTGTCAGGGCAGGAAACCCCAATTATTTTTAAGAGAAGGGTAAGACGTGTTTTTTCCCTATGATATTAAAAAATTCATGTATTAGAAATTCCCAAAGAAAATGAGTAGTAAATGCTTCAGAGCTACAACTTGCAATCTGACAAGCAAAATTGCCCAGATTTCAAGACCTTCTGTCATGTACAGACTTGAATCTTCTCAAATAAAAGTTCCATAAAAAGAATTGTAGCTTCTATATGCTCAGTACGGAAAAACAACAAGCTATGGGACCAAAAACATCCCAGACCACAAGAATCACTGACCTCAGAAGCTAGGCTGAACTCCACACCTGAAGCTCTAGCACTCCTCTGCTCAGAGAGAATAGCTTCCACATCTTCTGCAGGTTTAGTCTGTGTTTTCTTTCCAGGGCTGGTGGAACAGTATGATCACCTACACTTGTTATCAGTTACTCCTGTTTTTCAAATGGCAAAATAAGGGCTATGAATAGAAATGTTTCAGCTGTGCAGTAATAACATATATATTTAAATTTGGGGGTAAGTGAAGGTGTGTGTTTCAGGAGATGCATAAAAAGAAAATCATATCTAAAAGATTATGTGAAAGTAATAAGAATTAAGCCTGGCTGAGTAAACTTGAAATTCTGTTTCCATGGAGTTGTGTCTTACAATATTTAAGTTACGTTTAAGTACTACTTTCTCACAGAACTGCTGGAATACCTTACTTCTGTGATATTGATTTATCTGCTCTGTCTTTGGAACCAAAGGACTGAGTAAAGAGGTTATATTTACAGTAAAATCTCTGCCCCTAGAAAAAGGCACATCTCTATACTGAGCCAAACTAGTATTACTGTAGCTCCAAACAGTAATCACGGTCTTTGCTGATGGACAACTGGGCAAAAGCAGTCTGAACACAGTCATTTATAAACTATGTCATGGTCATTTGGAGATAGCCATCTTGTCTTTTTGTACTCCAGACCAAAATGTAATCCCTTTCCATAAGCAAGAACTTGCTGATGGTCCAGTAAAACTGACTAATGAAAATGTTTTTTTCCATCAAATACAGTGGGACAAAGATTGTTCTTCTATTTGCATCTCTACTAAAATGTCTTAATGGCCAAATTAATTAAAAGTTGAAAAAAAATGGGAATTTGGTGTTTGGTAGACAGAACTCAACTTTTACAGTCATCCTGTAACTACAGATTATCAGCTATTCTTCTGGGACACTAAATACCTCTATAAGCCTGGGCCTTCAATGACCTAATTATTCAGTCTTATTTTTCAGTAATCTGCTTTTTCCTTGTCCTTTGGTAGGACAAGGAAATGTCCTACTTTTTAACTGCATCATCATGAATGTCTTGTCCTCAAAAAGAGGAAAAAACTCAACTATGTGGAATGTAGGAAGTACCTGCCAATCAGTGTATATATAATAGATGATGTCCAGTAAGAATACAGACAATATTGTTCCCTTTTTATAACTTGTTGCACTTCCATGTTTCAACATAACAAGGAGTATATATTTCTGTTATAAGGTTAAATATCTTAAGATATAACATTCAGTGCAAGAAATAGCGTTTTGAGATTGATCTGTCTGTGATAAGTGTACAGTCTATGTGAAATTAATATTTATTTCTAAATGGTCATATTCTTTCAAACACAGAGAAGCTTGCGCTATATCATGACCTAATTTCATCTCTAAGTTTGCAATGTGTGTTTATAGCCAAATTATTTTCCCACATGACAATTTTCTAGTCTTCTGAACAGTTATTAACTTCAGTTTTAAAATCATAAAAAACATTCCCCCTCCTCATTTGCGTCCCTTTACTTTCTTCAGAATGAGTAAGAGATCATTTTCGTAATGTATTTCTTTTTCCTCATACAACACATGAAAAAACACCTTAAAAATCAAATATTTGCATAAGAAAGTGTACATGATCATAAAACTCCCCTCTAACCTAGTCTGACAAAGGTTACTAGCTGCTCTGAACAGACCTGTATAATAGAACACTCAAATACGTGCACAATGTTTCTTGGACTACTACGTGGTAAAAAAATTCTTAGTATTTGGTTCCTGGGACCTCTGCTCTCTAACCTGCATGTCCTAATAGCATGCTGGGTCTGCAATCCAAAAAAGTCATATTGATGGCCTCTTTTAGTCTACTTGCCTGGAAGAATGCCCTCTGATACATGCATGATTCAAAAGTACGCACTGGCCTTCCTGTACTGGGCAACTCAATAGTTGACTATGTACCATAAAGTCAGTTCGCTTCCACAGAACAAACAGTGATACCTGATCTTATTAGCCTTTTTACTCTCCTGAGAATCTTTCTGTAATGTTGCATTAGTAGCCTTTACTAAATTAGAAAACCAAAAGGGAAGATAAATCAATATGTATGTACGTTTGCTGATATTGATTTTTCCCCTCATAGTCAGCATGGGAATTTTGTGGCTCCTATTAATATTAGGAGTGGGAGAGCTTTAAGCAGTTCTGTCTGGATAATTACCCAGTAGTTTTAGAAACTTATTTCAACTTCTTTAGTTTGTAATTTTGAACTAGCCATTTCATGAAATCAATTCCTTTGCGTGAATAGTCATGTTAAGATGTTGATTACAGTTTCTTGATACAGATTAAGAATGAGATGGCTAGGAGAGGTGGTCAACCTGTTAGTCATGAAAAAGGATGAAGAGCCGGGCAACGCACAGGTCAAGGACATCCTAGGCTGCAGCAAACATGATATTCTGCTGTTCAACATCCTGAGAGAAGTGAGCAAGGGAAACATTGGAATCACTACTCTGGAATTCAGGATGTATTTCAGCTTGTTTAGGAATGTGCTGTGTGGGATCCCACAGAAGTCTACCCTGCAGGACAAAGTTGTTCATGACAGGTGGTTGGTCCTTATAAACCAACTGTGGAATCTCTATTCCTGTTACTACTATTTTTGCTTTAAATCAAAGATCTGTTCAGAGTCACTTCTATGGAAATGACAAATTTGGGACCTTTTTTTTCCCTGTTACTGTAGCAGTTTAAGTACAGTGCTGTCATTCACAGAATAAAGACCAAGTTCCTCAGTGCTGTAGGACACCTGAGAATCAATGAAACTACAGACTTAAGGTGGTTATAATTTTCTCCTAGCATAGTAAAATGGATTCACCACATGAAAGGAAAAACCCATAAACCAAGCCATCTTATTCACTTACAGGAGAATGAAAATGGAGTCATCACTGGTGGAGTTAATGCAGATAACCAAATGCTAGAGGAAATCAAACTTCAGAAAAGCTTTACATCATTTTATTTCTTGAAATGTTTAGTGACTAGTAAAACGAGCCCCTCTCGCCTTTTAGGCCTGATTGGTTTGTTGTGGGGTGGGTTTTCTTTGTATACAAACACACATACATATACTACCAAAAGCTCAGACAAAACAGCTTGGTTTATATAATTTTTGCAAACAGCAATATCCAAGATAGAATGTTAAAAATAGTACCCTACGCCTTTTCCTCCCTCTATATCCTAAGCCATATTTCAAGCAGCAGACTTTATTGACATGCAGTTACTTTCAGGATAAAATGTAAGTGCTATTTATCTGTTGGAATTAATGATACTAAGACATTTGAAAATGGTAGACTGTATCATCTCTCTTGAAACTGTACAGGGGGCTTTTATATCTTGTGGCAACTGTTGCCATGTAGTAGGGAAAACATAGATGCTTTCTAACAGGCTTTATCCTTTCATAAATGCTTCCTGAATTATTACAACATTTCTCTTGATGGTCACCCAACATCTCCTCCAACTCTTAAATCCACGTCTTCCTCAAGGAGGCAGAAAAAACGCCTGTTGTTCTGTATCCCTCAGAAACCACCCGGAGACAGAGACAGAAAATGCCCGTGATGCTGTATCTGGTTCCTAATTGCTCAGTGCTGCGTGAGGAGAGACTCTCCATACGTTCTGTTCTGTAACAGCAACCACTTCCAACTAGGTCATGTCACAAGCAGTGATTAAAGTGACCTAAAAAATGATCATGGCAGAAGGGCAGTTTCCAGTAATGATGGCACACTGTTTACCCATCCTTGTGCTCAGCATTTTATTCCATCAAAACACTTCTAATACTCTACTTTCAGTTATAAAATCTACCTGAATTTTTCTGCCCCAAGATCTACACAACAACACCCTTTCCATTTCACTTAATTCCCAGTAGGTATCTTATTCTGTCTGCAAGCCTCCTTCAGTTTTGCCCCCACACTAATCCTGCCTTTCGCTCCACCACAGCAAGCCTTGTCCCACGTCAGCTCTTGCACTCCATTCCATTCTCCCTGGTTCTTCTGTCTTCTCATCTTGTCAGCTGTGACTCCACATGCATCCTGCTTTTCCAATCTGTATGTCTGTGTATTATATCAACAATAACACAATACTATCACTAGTTCTCTTCCAGTCCTTATCTTTCCTTTATAATCCAATCTACTAAGTTGCCTCATGCATTTTGCTCCCTTGCTCCCTGTCTTTTCATTTGGATTCAGAGATGAAACCAAGTACATTGGCTTTTATATCAAAAGGGGGAAATTATATTGCTTTGAATAAGGGCTAAATGAGTTGGTTAAGATGTTAAACTCCTGTTTAACAGAATGCATCCTCAGTACGTTTGCAAATGATACATACTACAAGATGTGGCTGATACACCAGAGCCGTGCTGTCATCCAGAGCAGCCTTGACTGGCTGGAGAAACGGGTCAACAGGAACTGGATGAAGTTCAACAAGGGAAGTGCAAAGTCCTGCACCTCAAGAGGAACAACCCCATTCACCAATATATGCTGAGGGCCACTCAGCTTGAAAGCAGCTTTGCAAAAAAGAACCTGGTGGATACCAAGTTGAACATGAGGTGTCATTTTCCTGCCCTTGCTGCAGGAAAGGTGAATGGTATCCTGGGCTGCATTAGGCAAATTATTGCCAACAGGTCAAAGTAGGTAATCCTTCCCCTCTGCTCAGCACTAGTAAAGCCACACCTGCAGTACTAGGTCCAGTTCTGGACTCTTCAGTAGAAGAGAAATATGGATGTACTGGAGGGAGTCCAGTGAAGGGCCACAAAGATGATTAATGGTCTGAAGCATCACACCCCTGAGGAAAGGTTGAGAGAACTGGAACTATTCAGCCTGGAGAAGGCTCACAAAGATCTTGTCGATACATACAAATACTTGAAGGGAGGGTGCAAAGAAGGCAGAGCCAGCTATTTTCAGTGGTGTCCAGTGGCAGGACAAGAGACAGTGACACAACAAGGGGCACAAACTGAAACACAGGAGGTTCCCACTGAACACTAGGAAACAATTTTTTTAATATGTTTTTTTTTTCCTTATGAGAGTGACCAAGCATTGGCACAGGCTGCCCAGGGAAGTTCTGAAGGAGGCTGTGGTATCTCCGCCCCTGGAGTAGTGGAGGTCCTGTGCAATCCACTGTAGGTGACCCTGTTTGAGAGGGTTGAACAACATGACCTCCAGCGATCCCTTCCAACCTCAAACATTCTATGATTCTAGAAGAACCATAAAATACATTCTGTTATCTGATCTGCTAATAACTGAACTCCCTCAGAAGCCACTTAAAACTTTCAGAAAGATCTTTTCTTAAAATTCAGTAGTAAGTCAAGAGTAAATAACAGAAGCACCTAACAAAAAATATCTGGAACCTGTTTTAGTTTTACATGGTCTTACTATGTTTACTACTGCATAAATGACACAGCAATTTCACTGTAGATCACAAAGCAAGTTCAATTGAAATTTATATTTGTAAGATTAATTTAGGATGATAATAAAATTAACAGATTCAGGCAAACCAGCAGAAAAAAATAAGAGGATGAAAGAAACCTTGGCCTGTTACTGCTTATGGAAGTTTTTCTTTGAAAAATCCATGTAGTTCATGTTTCTGTCAAGCAAGGTAATATGCCTGTAAATTTAATCTGACAGAAGACATAGCACAGCATCACCAGAAAATGACAAAATCACATTGTAGGAGAGGGACTGCCAAACGCCTTCGCAGGTCTCAGAATTCAATGGGGGAAACAAATTCACAAAAGTGTAATAAGCCGAGTCTCAGATGCCCACTGGAGGTTTGTGGTGCTAATATCCTGGGTTTCCATATCAAAATCTCATTCAAAGTGCTTAAATCTTCTATTGGTTGCCTGCTGGAAGGTGCCTTTGCCCAAATTCATCCCTCCTAAAAACTAAGGATAGACTGCATTCACTGTTTCCAAGGGCAACACTTCAAATGTTATCAAGTTTTATCTTCTGGTGCAGTTACACAAATCTGAGCTCCTTTTTCTACCCAGGCCTTTCTTCCCATGCCTACAAACACTAGAGCAACAGAAATAATGACCAAAATGGAGAAATAAATTAAAAATTAAGCATTCCTTAATTTCAGGAAGAAGCAAGTAATTGCATTTAAAGCATAGAGGTAATTGTGGATCCTTTTTGCAACATGCTGCATAACAAAAAAGTCAATTTTCAGTTTGAAAGAAAGTTTGTTTAAAAATAAATCTCTAATTGACACTTACTAGCCAAATAAAAGCAGTAACAAATAAAAATGTTCACCCAAAGCATTATACCAAAATGTAAAGACTATGCTATTATAAGTTAAGTGTCCTCAATTAAAAGTCATGTACAAGTCTAACTTTAACTATGGGAGATATATTTAGGAGAACCTTCACAAGGTCTTACCACCTGCAGGAGCAGATATGAAGTAGCCATCAGCATCACAAAAATTTCCCTACAGCAATTTTTGTAAGCAGAGACTTACAAAAGACTGGAGGAATGTTTAAGACAGAAAATCTACTTTACTTGCTTGATTATTTTAACTTTAAGGATCCTTCCTTATATCATCATTTATCTGTTGCAGCTCCTTAGAATTCAATATTGCTAAAGGACTCTAATTTCACTCACTTATGCTAAGGCTATTAAATTCTTTATCAGTCTTTAATACACACCAACATTCTTCAATGAAGACAAAAAAACAACCACAACAAAACCCAAGAAGATACTTCAATTGGTTGAGAAAGCAACAATGCAAAGTCTCTTCACACAGTAACACTAACAGCTACAGGTGTAACGGTTGTTCAGAGCTTCTCCTTACTTCATCAATTAATTCAAGAGGAAAGAGAAAAAAAAGCTGATTTCAATGTACAGAATTAATTTTTATGAAAAGATACTTTGGCACCACAGGCACAATTCTCTATGCACTCTATCCCAGCCCTCTCACCAGATTCAGCCCATGTATTTCTCCAGCCTTGCTACCAGCTTCTTCGCAGCAGCAACTGCAGCTTGTCTCTGCTATGACTACATTTCTTTAATACGGCAAGAGCTTCAACACCAGGTGAGGTGGAAAAATGAGGTCCTGACTTCATGTAATTATCTAGTGGGTCTTGCCATATTATGAATTAAATAAATGAAGCCATCTAACTAACCAGAAAATAGGTATTTTAGAGCTCCAGAAGGATGCGGTTGGAAAGGGATTATCTTAGGTAAGATATAATTACTGTTATATCTTATTAACCTGTGGGGAATAGCAGGAATACCCTATCCTCATCAGTATTTTGGTCATTTGTCTAGTCAACCAGTTGTGTAAAGAAAGAACTGATGGATCAAAACAGCTTATGGCAGTTTATCAGGACAGCAACAATATAATGATTATCAACACTATTTTATTGATTATGAGCAAATACAGTTGTAATGATAAAATTACTGAAGAACTAAAGTACTGGCCCAAAACAGCTGCCTTCTCACAATAAAATCCAGTGTAAATTTTTTACACTGTAATTAAAGAAGTATGGGGATGAAAGTAAAGGAACTTGTAAAATTAAGCCTTATGAGAAATATTACTGAAGGAAGTCAAGGATTTCTGCTATATTAAATAAACAAAGAAGGCGAAAAAAGCCAACAAATTTTGACAGTACTTTTTGTTATAACAGGAAAATCAACAGTGTATGTTTAGCACATTATCAGCATTACAGAGAGACTGGAAGGTGTAATATAGAATTTGATTAAAAGAGCTGACAGAATTGTACTCACAATTGTATAATTACAGAAATTAGGCAAAGTTTACAGATAAAGGTAACACCCCTTATTACGTCAACTGGTATAACTGGGGAAAAAAAATATTGCATGCTCAAAAATCTTTTTTAATTTTCTCATTTCTGCTCTACTGAAGGATAAGGCACTGAAATCATACAGTCACTTAAAACATTGAAAATCTAAGACTGACAAAAATCAGAATTTTTTACTGATTAAATATACACAAGAAAGGTTTCTTTTCTGTATAACACTATAATTTAATGTCATTATATTGATACAGCCTCTCCCTTCCTCCTCCCAAAATAGTCGTCTTCTGAGTTTTGTTGGGTTGGTTTGGGTTTTTTTTCAGCTCAGATTATGTCCTCTTAAAAGTGAAGAAAGCTAAATAAAAAAAAAGAATTCTTCACTCCAGAAGAATATCTATGTAGGACGTTATATATAAAATATAGTAGTTCAATTAATAATAGTAGGGAACTTTCCTTTAGTTCTCCTCCAACTAGGCCACTGGCAGAAGCTGGGCCTATTAAAAAAGCTCAGTATCTTGCAAATAAATGCACAGCAAAAGAAAAAGTGTAGAGTTACTTGCTACCAGGATCATTTACTAAAAAATAAGTCAAAGCAAAAAATAGTCTATTGGTAAAAAACCAGGATTTTACAGGCAGAAGAAAACTGAAAAGCATAGTAAATCATTTTTCAACTGAAAATCATAGTAAGTTACAGTTAATTATCGGGAAGTGGTTTAAAGATGAAAGAGGGTAGATTTAGATTAGATATTAGGAAGAAATTTGTGGCTGTGAGGGTGGTGAGGCACTGGAACAACTTGTCCAGAGAAGTCATGGAAACCCTATCCCTGGAGGTGTTCAAGGCCAGGCTGGATGAGGCTTTGAGCAACCTGATCCAGTGGGAGGTGTCTCTGTCCATGGCAGTGGAGGTGGAACAGGATGAACTTTAAGGTTCATACTAACCCAAACCGTTCTGAGATTCTATGATTTCATACATAGTATACATAACAACAGAATTTCAAACCCAAGATTGCCAAAGAATACTATCCCATTCTTGTGTGGACTAACTTTTGCAGATAATCTCAAAACAGTCTCATAAAATTCACAAGGGAGCAACATTACAGACAAACATTTGCACGTTACTATTATAACTTAATGCACTGGCATTTATTTAGGGGCAGGAGGGAGAGTTGTTTTGAATTGGAATGAAAGTAAGCAGATTTAGTTCTAGCACAGGGAGATATTTTTTTAATAACTGCACCAGATGAAACTACATAGCCTGACCCTACACTCGTTAAGGAATTTAGCAAGTAATAAATTACTAACAAAAAGACTAAAATTGCTATAACCATTAGGACTCGAGCTAAGAAGTGGTCCAGCAGTACAACCAACAATTTTTAACTTTTGAGCATGAGGAAAGCACTCTAATGCTAACTACTGAGAGCCTGTAATAAATGTGGGCTGAAAAGACTGTACAATTCAATAGCTTCTGGGAAGGTATGCAACCAGCCTTTAGCACAAACCACAGGGGAACTGAGAGGTACCATACTGCAGACCTGCAAGCACAGCCCCAGAAATATGTGGAGCATGGGTAACCAAGCCTTGTGGCATCGTCCTGGCTCCACAAGAGCCACCTACTCTTCCCCAGGAAGCCGACATGCTGGAAAGCACCACACAAAGATATTCAAGTGTCTCTGGATGGGGTAAGAGGAGCTTATTAGTACTGCCTCAGCACCTCAGCAGCAGTGGTGCCCCTAGTCAGACTGAGAAGAAAATTTTGACAGCTTCAGGGAAGGAGTAGAAAGGAAAAGGCAACTACCATGCAATAACAACTCCAAAGGGGCTAGAGATGAGAAAGTGAAGCAAACAAGGTGCTCAACACTATATTTTCTCAAGCAATTCCTGCTGTTTATTAAAAAAAAAAAAAATTGCTGCTTAGAGAAAGCACTGAATGTGAACAGATAGGAAATCCATCAGTTGAAGCTGTGATCTCAGCAGCAGTATGAAGACTTGTTTTTCTGTCAGTTCGTTTCCCTAGTCTGACTGGTTCACACTGTGGCCACACATGCACTTGTGCCAGTACAGTACCACAGTGCCAGAATGGCAGGACTGAATGGCTGGGGCTTGGGACAGGGTTTGTGTATGCCCAGCAGTGCCATCAAACATATTCACATAAAATCATATACTCAATGACCATAATTTGCCCTAGGAGGTATGGCTTAGTCTTTACAGGTGCCATAGATTCTTGAATTTGAAGCAAAAGCTAATACCTATTTGAACAATCCTTGTGAAAAGGTGTGGCCTAACCATCTTAATGTTTATTATTAATGGAGAGCTTAAGAATGTCATGCTGTGTGGATTTTGCCTTAAATCAGTCTGGATATTGCCTACACAAAATCCCTTTCATACTGTGTCAAAAGCATAGGTGTGGATTTTTTTTTCAACAGAATAGTATCCAGGTGGGTGGAAGACAAAAATGTGACATTCTAATTATATACTTCATGAAATTATGACATTTTGAAAGCTAGAAAATTACTTTGTTTCATAAACAAATTACAGCAAAATCATTCTAACATGATTTGATAGTTATTATGGACTACTGGATTACTGACTGTAAGCAAATAACTGCAGTTTAAAGAATCAACCTTTTTCAGCTGTGACATTTTTGCCAAAATGTCCTTAACTTTTTAGATGCATTGAGAATTCACAGTGTTTCTCTTCTTAACAAGATCTTGTTTCACTGGAAAATTTTTAGTGTACTATCCAATGATCCCATAAAGCAGGGCAGAACTAATGGCTTTATTAAGTACCTTGAGTTCAAATAAATGGAAGGAGCAATTACATTCCACTTATACAGCAAAACAGCTGGAAGCAGCAGAGGCTACCTCACAGTGCAACAGAAAATATAAACAGGCCTGATCAGAACCTTGACAAGTTTGCTAACTCAAAACACAAGGCTAGAGAACCGTCTGGCCAACTACAGAAAGGGATGCAGCAGTCCAGGAGGGAAGTGGTTCTAAAGAAGCATCAACACAGGGGACTAAAAACCAACACGCCAAATTTTTGACAGGCCTACTTAAAAATATTTAACCTCACAGTTGTGTTTGCTTCCATGGAGCTCAAGGAAACAGGACACTCCACCATCTTTGTATGTCAAGAGAAGACACAGGAAACACGCTTTAGCGAGTCAGTCTATCTCTCTGACATAACAAACATGCAAGGCTTCAAATATTGGTTACTATGTGGCCTGGCAAAAGGAGCAACAACAGAAACAAGGCAAGTTGTATATGCTGAAAGACGCATTATTCCTGCTTCAAACATTTTCTTTTTTCAGTTGGAAAAGGGCTGCAATACATCTTCTAAATTCTGTATACTGCTTTCTCATGCCCAATAACAGCTATATGTAAGTATTTTCAGTTCAAATGAATAGCATTTGAAATACAGTTTCCATAACACATTCTTCCTTACAGGACTTTACAACACCAAAAAAAAAAAAACCAACAAAAAAAAACTCAAAAGGCAGGACATAATTTTTGAAGTATTATTGTTGGATGGAGAAAAGGCATCTAGAAAGGGAAACTTCAGGAATGGGAATCCAAGAGTTTGAGCTTTCTATGCCTTGGTTGCAAGCATTTTTTTGTAAGCAGGAGAATTGCCAAGAATTGGAGATAAGACAGTAAGGAGAAACTCCAGCACATGAGGAGGAATGTGGTTAGGTGAGCCTAACTGGGAACTGAGGAGGAATGTGGTTAGGTGAGCCTAACTGGGAACTGAGGACTATCTAAGCAGCAATAAGAGAAAATTGTAAGTCTATTTGAGCAATATGACTTATCTTCCCTGCTTACTACCTTTTCTCTTTTTCTCATTCTATTCTGGTCATTTCCAGACCAAGGATAGCAGCTTCCCTTGTCCACCATGAACCCATACATCTTCCTTGCTGCCACAGGATCTGTAAGTCAGCCAGAGCACTGCAATGGAACTGCTTAGAGCCATTTTCCTACCACAAGTATATAAAAACCACCTACAAACTTCTAAACTCTAAAGCTCTGTTTCATTACAGCTCCAACTGAAACAAGGTAGCTTTAGAAAAAGAGGAACTAAGAGTGAGATGGATTACAATAAAAGGGTACATATAAAGGTTTCCTCTCCCAGTATATGTTTGCAGAGCAATCTGTAGGTCCTTAATCTTAGTAAGGCGAAATTTAATGGCCTTCTGGGCTTACAACAAAAGTTGCATGCTCTCTCCTGAATCTCAAAGAACAGTGTCTCTCTGTGTCCTTTCTGAAGAAGCCTTTCAGGCTCTTCAAAGCCTAGAGTGAAAAGGAGGGAAGAAAACAAAACAGCAGTTTTTATCCCGTGTCCAGCTACTGCTCTTTAAAAAATCTTGAGTTGGGGACACTGCAAACCAACAAGATAGCATCCATCAACTTTGCCTTTATTTCTTGCAGGGTATCCCATTCTCTGGAAGGAAATATATCACCCTATGGCTTCTGTATATAGAAGGTGGTAACTTCTTCCAAAACTGCTACATCAGTCTGAGGTGACAAAATAAGAAAAAAAATTTGCTCTCGCAGGGGGTTCAGGCTAGACATTAAACAAATCTTTTACATGTAAGTACTTATTGAGTTTATTTGCATGGCACAGAAAGCTCATTAATTTGCTGTAAACTATTGATATCAATAGATTAATAATAAATATGTGTGTCTGATAGGAAAATATGGTACCTAAATTCATGTCTCGGCCATCTGTTCCTCTACTGTTTGTATATCTCCATATCATAGTATGTTTGTTTATGTTTCAGATGCTTGTCACATATATGTGTGAGTGTGTATATATATATATATATACACACAGAGGGGGGTTGTATGATGGCTTAGTTTGCACTCGTGTCCTATTTCCCTTAAGTTCTTTGCAGAAGTCTGTGAATGTATGCTGGCAAATACAGACTGTGTGTATTCATCGATCTGAACCATTGATCTTCCTGTTCAAGAGCTGTGCATGCACTGTGTTGGTACACGTGTAAGCACACAGGCAGTACACGCATCCTTGCAGAACCGTATGCTTACAGACACACGTGCTAACTGTGCAGCCTCTCCTGTACACCCGTAGTGGCTTCAGCTCCACCTTGGCCTGTGGCTTCCTGCTCTCCTGAGGCTCTGCACACTATGGTGCATGCCACACCTTCTCCCTCTTAGGCTAAGGGGCACTAACATAAGCTGCCCACAGATGTGGTTGAGTTCCTATCCCTGGAAGTGTTTAGAAGACAGGCAGGTGAAGTGCTCAGGGATATGGTTTAGTAGTGGACAGATGCAGTTGGACTTGATGATCTCAAAAGTCATAGAATCATAGAATGGTTTGAGTTGGAAGGGACCTTAAAGATCATCCAGTTCCAACTTCCCAGCCATGGGCAGGGACATGTCCCAGTAGATCAGGCTGCCCAAGGTCCCATCCAACCTGGCCTTGAACACTTCCAGAGGTAAGACATCCACAGCTTCCAGTGCCTCATGACACTCATTATGAAGAATTTCCTCCTTATGTTTAGTCTAAATCTTCCCTTCTCCAATTTATATCCATTCCCCCTCATCCTATCACTACATGTCCTTGTAAACAGTCCCTCCCCAGCTTTCCTGTAGCCCCTTCAGGTGCTGGAAGGCTGCTGCAAGGTCTCCTTGGAGTCTTCTCCAAGCTGAACAACCCAAACTCTCTCAGCCTGTCCTCCTATGGGAGGTGCTCCAGCCCTCTGATCATCTTTGTAGCCCTCCTCTGGACCCATTCCAACAGCTCCATATCCTTCTTATGTTTAGGATTCCAGAACTGGACACAAAACTCCAGCTGGGGTCTCAAAACAGAGGAACAGAATCACAGAATAGTTTGGGTTGGAAGTGACGTTAAAGACCATCCAATTCCAACCTCCTTTCCATGTGCAGAGACATCCCACTAGACCAGGCTGCTCAAGGCCCCATCCTACCTGGCCTTGAACACCTCCAGGGATGGGCCACAGGTTCCCTGGGCAACCTGTGCCAGCGCTTCACCACTGTCATGAAGAAATTCTTCCTTATGTCTAGTCTAAATCTGCCCCTCTCCAGTTTACACCCACTGCCGTCAGGATGGCCTCCCTCACCCTGCTGGCCAAGATCTTTTCCAAACAAAGTATTCTATGATTCTAGGACTCCCTGCTCGGCACCCGGCAGCGCATCCCATCGCCTTTGGTGCCAAGGGCTCACAGCTGCCACTCTGGACAATCAGCCCCGCCAGCGACCTCCCCAGTTGTCAGGGAGCGGCCTAGGAACGAGGGGTACCAGCCCGGAGGGAAGAGAAGCCCTCGAAAGCGGAGGCTCTGCCATTACAGCCTCCCCACCGGCAGCGATCCTGAACTCAGGCGCTCGGCGCTCGATTGAGTCGCCTGGGCTCGGCTCTCCCGTCGCGCGAGGCGGGGACGAGGGGGTGAAGAAGAACCAGCCCTTCCTTTTCGGCGTTGGATTAGTTGTGCCTACTAGGAACCCTGTGTTGTTGTCGGGAGGCAAAATGGCGGCGGCGGTGGCCGGGGCCGCCGTGCCGGGCAAGGGGCTGGACATCAGCCTGGCGGCGCTGCAGCAGCACGACCCCTACATCAGCAGCATCGTGGACGTGGCCAGCCAGGTGGCGCTCTACACCTTCGGCCACCGCGCCAACGAGTGGGTACGTCACGACGCGCCTCACTCCTTCTCCCCCCCCCCCCCCAACACGCCGCGCCTGCCCGCCGCGGGAAGCGCTCGCGCCTGAAGAGGGCGTGGCTTTAGACGAGTGGGCGTGGCTTTAAGCAGAGAGGCGGGGCTTTGGGCAGGGTAGATGGTGTTTGGATGGGGAGGCGGGGCTTGGACCAGGGGAGGGGCTTGTGTCGGGGCGGGGCTTACATAGGCGGGGCTTGGAAGGAGGGCGGGGCTTGGGGCAAGGGACAGGGCTTTTGGAGTGGAGGCGGGGCTTGGAGTAGGGGCTTAAGTAGGAGGCGGGGCTTGAGACAGGGGCGGGGCTTAAGGGGGGCTGGCAGGGGCTTAAGTAGGGCCTGAGGGGGCGGGGCCTGACCAAGTAGGCGTGGTTTATATATGGGTGGGGCTTGTGGACAGGCCCCGCCCCCTGTGAGGGGCTGGGCATAGGGAGGGGTATGGCCCTGCCATGGCCAAGGTGCAAGGGGTGGGCTGAGGGGCTGCCTCAGGCCTTGGCAGAGGCCTGGGTGTCTTGGGTGAGGCACAGCCTCTCTGGGAGCATGAGAAGCCTTGTGGTGCCTTGGAGGCAGGTCTTGAAAAGGTCATGAGGCACTAAAGGTTTTGTGCTTCACGGCAGGGCTGTAGGGGAGTGGGGTTTAAATCAGGCCCTCGGGAGAGCCTCTGTGATCCAGACATATATAAAGAACCAAAACACCTCTAAAAGTGCATTGGAGTTGCAGACAAAAAGGCTACTTTCTTTAAAATATCATTAACTTGAGTTGCAAATAAAAAGGGTACTTACGACTTTAAAAAAGCCGTTAGCTTGAGGAATCTCCTGGTAATTTAACATTCTGTTTGCAGATAGCTCTTGGTTTGCTGCAATGGTGAGGCCTAGGTCCTGTATTTGAAGAACCTGTGCAATCTGTCTTTGGTGTGGTTTCCTATTTCCCTGTCCTGAGTGTTGCCCCTGAGGGCAGGCACTGTTTGGAAAATCCTCTCCTAGAACCTGGCCTGGGTGGCCCTTCAGAGGTAGTTGAGCCTTAATCCAGCTCAGTGTTTATTCTCACGGTGGTGAGACTTTAGGCTTTTCGTATTTTGTTGTAGAACTTGGGTCCACTATATGGTGTCCTGTGCTAGCTAGCTCTAGTCTCTCACTACCAGCTGATGAATTTGGGTTTAATTACTTTTTCATGGCTTAGGTGAGAGAGATGTAACTGATGGTACTGGTAAAACAGAGATAAAGATGAGACTTGCTGACGGCTAGCAAATGCTGCCCTGATTTCAACTTTCTTAACTTTCGTTTTCTTCAGGAGAAGACTGACGTGGAGGGAACACTGTTTGTTTACACAAGGTGAGGACATAAGATTTTAATGTCTGCAGGTGAAACCTGCAGGTGTGGAAAAGCTAACTGGGATGGAGCATGGCTGGATGAGTTCAAGAGTAAAAAATCCCTGAAATTGGCACAGGCAAATCTGAGGAAGAAATCACTAGGAAGGAGATATCACCTTACATTTGAATTAGACTTCCAAACACGATTTATATCTCAGTATGGGTAAACCGTAGAATCTCGTATGTTGTTTTAACTAGGACATAGCATTTATCTATCTGGACTTCTGTAAAGCCTTTGACATGGTCCCCTGCAACGTCTTCTTTCTAAATTGGAAAGATATGAATTTGATGGGTGGATGGTTCGTCGGATAAGAGACTGGTTGGATTGTCATATTCAGAGAGTAGGTGGTCAATGGCTAGAAGTCCAGATGGAGATCCGTGACGAGTGGTGTCCGTCAAGCGTCCATACTGGGACAAGTGCTGTTTCATATCTTCATCAGTGACATTGACAGTGAGATTGAGCGCACCCTCAGCAAGTTTGCAGATGATACCAAGCTAAGTGGTGTAGTTGCTGCACCGGAAGGATGGGATGTCATCCAGAGGGACCTGGACAGGCTGGAGAAGTGGGCCCGTGGGAAACTCATGAGGTTCAATGAGGCCAAGTGCGAGGTCGTACACCTGGGTTGGGGCAATGCCTGATTTCAGTACACGATGGCGGATGATGTGACTGAGAGCTGCCCTGCAGAGAAGGACTTAAGGGTGCTGATTGATGAGGAGCTTGACATGAGCCAGCAATGTGCACTCAAGGCCCAGAAAGCCAACCATATCCTGGACTGCATCAAAAGAAATGTGGTCAGCAGGTTGAGGGAGGTGATTCTGCCTCTTTATTTCTCTCTTGTGAGACCCCACCTGGAGTATAGTGTCCAGTTCTGGAATCCTCAATATAAGAAGAATATGGAACTGCTGGAATGGGTCCAGAGGAGGGCTACAAAGATAATCAGAGGGCTGGAGCACCTCCCATACGAGGACAGGCTGAGAGAGTTGGGCTTGTTCAGCCTAGAGAAGAGAACGCTCCAAGGAGATCCTATAGCAGCCTCCCAGTACCTGAAAGGGGCCTACAAGAAAGCTGGGGAGGGACTGTTCACAAAGGCTTGTGGTGATAGGACTAGGGGCAATGGGTATGAACTGGAGAGGGGCAGATTTAGACTAGACATAAGGAAGAATTTCTTCACCATGAGAGTGGTGAGGCGCTGGAACAGGTTACCCAGAGAACCTGTGGATGCCCCATCCCTAGACCTGTTCAAGGCCAGGCTGGATAGGGCCTTGGGCAGCCTGCTTTAGTGGGATGTCCCTGCCCATGGCAGGGGATTTGGAACTGGATGATCTTTAAGGTCTCTTCCAACCCAAACTATTTTATGGTTCTATGATTTACTGTTTAAAAGGTATCTGACACCCCCTTCCATGGAATAAATAATTTTATTCCTTAAAGTAAGGGAATGGTAGAACTTAGGAAGTATTGTGTTCCCTAATTAGGGAACTTTCGTACTACTTGTGTGTGATTATTCTTTTTTCATGCATATTTCATCCAACATTTGGATGCGTTTAATGCTTTCCTTTAGCAGCAGCTCTGGTTGTGGCTTTTCAAAGCAGTGATTACATTGCTTATTCTAGCATGTACTTAAGATCTGTTGCGAAGCCTGCCCTACATTTAGGTTTCCAAGTTAGTGCTCCAGCATTTCCCTGTGACTATTATTAAGATCAGAAAATAATGCAGTAAGCGGATCTTGCAGTAGCTGCTGGGATGGGACACCAAAGCAAAAACTTTCTCCTTCAACATTTATGTTTCTGAGGAGCTGGTAGGAGAACTGAGAAGACAAGAAGGTGTTTTGAGAAGGTGAGAGATATATGTGTGAAGTGACAGGGAGGCCCAGGAGACTGTGAGCTTTGTGTGAAGTGGGAATGCTGCTTTTAATCTTTTGGGCGCTTTTGTACCAGCAGTGGAAATTGTCATCAGTAATTTTTCTAAACTACTTTCAGGCAAGTAGAGATAAGATGCTGTTATAATTACTACCACGAGAGGAAAGAACTGACCTTTAGTAGTGCTAGCAGTAGGTGGAAGTGGCTAGTTCTGTACTGCAAAGCAGAACTAGTAGTTCTCTGGTATGGTGGTTTTAAGACTCTAAAACTGATGACGCGTAACCTGGCACTTCTAGCATCTGTGATCTTTCACTATTTTTTTCGTTGGCTGAGGTAATTTCCATTGACGGCTGAGATTTCTACCCTACCTGCCTATAGGCAACAGTGTGGAATAGGTTCTGAGTTGCCAGTAACATACATTGCCCCCCCTTCGGTTTTAACTTCAATTTCCTGTGGCTTTGAACAAAGTCATAAAGTCTTGTGGATAAAAAGTTGCCAACAGACTGGTACATTGAAGACTGCTGGTGTTGCCTTTGTTGCTTTTCATTACTGTTGCCACAATATAAAGTGATCATTTTACTTGAGCAGACTTATTTATCACCTTCTCACCTTTGCAAATTCTGAGGAATGGCCGACAAATCAGACTTCTGACTGAGTCAACACTAGTAGAAATGGACTGTTTTCTCTTTCTTTGCTTGGCTTTTTAAAAGTGAAGTAGTGACTGTTGGAAACAAGGATTCTTGTTAAGAGCTCCTCTTTCATTTAATTTTCTGTCGACTCCAGTCCTGTAATGCAGGTTCCTATGCTTTGGATTTCATAGAGAAGTCCACCCACCAGCAATACTAAAGATGGCACTTTTCACAAATGTTTAGCCACCATCTTTTCCTTTATTGTCATACTTAGTTTGAAAGTAATATCTCCTGTCAGGATCATGATAGGTTTAACAGCTCACATTAATAAAAAGTATCTAACTGACTTGATTGGTAAAACCCCCATGAACAAGCATAATGATTTAGAGTTATAAAATCACAGAATGGTTTGGGTTGGAAGAGACTTCTAAAGATCATCTAGTCTAACCCTTGGCAGGGACATCTTTCACTACATTTGGTTACTCAAAGGCCTGTTCAGCCTGACCTTGAATACTTCCAATGATGGGGCATCAACAGCTTCTCTGGGAAACATGTTCTAGTGTCTCAGCACTCTCACTTTTGTTCTTACACTTTAGATGGCATGGAAAATCGATGGGTTTGCTATTAATAGCTGCATTTGTTAACCTGAGTGTTAAAGAATATATTTGCTCTGGCCCGTGACTTAATTGCTTCAATTGCTGTTTTCTACTCCAGCAAGAAACTATAGCGTAGATGGTGATGATTGGATAATGGGATGCCGATGGTCTGTGACAAAGTGGTGTTTTGTAACATCTTCCCTGTTCACAAATTGTAAGCTTTATAACTTAAAGTCAAAACTGGACATGCAGATCTGATTATGCTGTGACTAAGTCCTTTGACCTCCAATGGTAGTATCACAGATCTGGCATACACTTTGTAGCTACTATTGAGAGATCAATGATGCTTCTACTATTTCTCATACATAATGTAGGATTTTGACATAATTAAAAAGATTGCACGAAATGCTGCAAGAGTCAATTGCTATTTCCTTGACCACAAAATTTTTTTTTTGTAGTATCCCCTAGAAATAAAATTATTTTGGAGAACTGTGCAACAAAGAAATTCTAGTGGTACTATTTTTATTTCCTTGACTTGATGTGATTTCTAACTGATCATTTTCAGATCAGCTTCTCCAAGGCATGGCTTCACAATTATGAACAGACTAAGCATGGAAAATCGAACAGAACCTATTACTAAAGACCTTGATTTCCAGCTGCAGGACCCTTTTCTACTGTACAGAAATGCCAGATGTAAGTATGTGATATGTTGGGTTAAATGCTGAAGAAGTCGTTGCCTCAGAGTCTGTTCTTGGTTAAGGAAGTCCAAATGATTAGACTGCAGCTTTCAAGGGCTAAAACTAGCTGGTTAACAGTTAAAATTGATGGGACACATTTTGCTTTTTGACATGCTGAAAGACAAGAGTCACTCAGTGCTTCCTAAAATGCCACCTCTCTAAAAAAACTATTAGAACCTGCTTAACAGTAATCTCTTCATTTAACTGACAAATAGTAGACTTTCATATGGTTGTGCATGTGATGGATGTAGAGACTCACAGATATATTGTGTGTGTTCTGAATATATCCCAGTCAGTGTTGGGAACCCTCACCATAATGCAGATATACTGGGGGTTAAAGTAATATTTGTAGACTTGGTTTTCTGCATAAAAATTCAAACCATGTCTTCTGTTCCAGCTCCAGAATACTGTCCTTACAGTGAGTTGGAAGTCAGTTTACTTCTACACTATCAGGGAAACTCTTGACAACATCGTGTTGTGCATAATTTAAACCCTGATGAAAGACAAAGTTATTACTTTGGGCTCTGTGTTTATCTTTCATGATTGTTGTTAATATAAGAATTAGTGAATGTCAGGCAAACTCAGAAATAAGTGGAAGACATGAGAAAGCTGTACTTTCACATGTAGATATATATACAGACTGTTACAATGTGCAATTATATGAGAATGAGCAGTTATAAATACTAATATAATATAAATATAATAAAATAATAAATATAATAAAATAATAAATAAAATATAAATATAATAAAAGCAGAGCTGTAGTATGACTTTGTGCTTGATGCATAAAAACAGATTGCAAGAATCTTTTATGTAAACTGTGATGCGGAAGTGATCTCTCTGGATGAAGTAAAAGCAGAGGAAATTCACAGGATAAAAGCAGCCTAGTTCAATAATCTGCTAGACCTTTTTACTTCATAAACTTAATTGGGAGTTGGAAAGTGTATCAAGAGGGAATACTGTTGTTCACACACACTGTGTGGTAGAAACAATTGAGAAATAATATTTTAAATAACCTAAATGAAACTTCTGGTTTTGAGAGTATTTGATGGGCTGACAAAGTATTGAAATTCCCAAAGAAACTGAAAAGAAATGCAGATGTCTCCAGGCTAACCTAGACTAGACATCAGGACTTTAAGTACCGTGGGACCTATTTATCTTATCTGATTTTGAAGAGTCTTTTCTATGTATATATAATCTTTTCTTACCTCATTTTGAAATTCCATTCAAAATTTATGTATGTATATACTAATATCTAACTTTTGAAATCTGATCTATTAATTTTTCGTTTTTGTTGAGACAATTGGTATAAAGAGTAATTAGAAATTGTCATAACTATGCTGATGTGCAGTAGTAGTACAGTCTTTAGTCTGAGTACTACATGTAAACTGTGATTAGTTTGGGGTTTTTACTAGCTTTTGTTTGGGGGGGTTAAGGGGTGTAAGCTGTTTATTCACTGAGAGATGTCAGAATTTCAGATTTACAGGGTTTCAAAGCTGAGCACTAATGTGTCCTTCTGAGCAGTGGGCCTGTGTTCAAGTAACTTGTCCAGGGCTTTTTGGCTAATTGTGCAACAGCAAAGTGAGAAGGCTTCTTTTCTGGGTTCTTCTGTTTAGGCAATGGTTCCTTTAGGGCAGTTACTGCTGACTGTGTTTGCACAGCATCAATGCCTTCTCTGTTTCTCATGCTCCCTTGCCAGTGAGTAGGCTGGAGATGCACAGGAATTTCAGAGAGGACACAGCCAGGACCGCTCACCTGAACTGATACCTCAGACCATGTGACGTTGTGCTCAGTGTGTAAAGCTGGGGGAAGAAGGAGGAAGAGGAGATATTTGGAGTTACGGCTTTTGTCTCCCCGAGTAGCTGTTAGACATGATAAAGCCCTGCTTTTCTGGAAATGGCTAAATATCTGCCAGCTGATGGAAAGTAGTGAATGAATTCCTTATTTTGCTTTGCTTGCATCCATAGCTTTGCTTTAACTATTAAACTGTCTTTATCCTCAGCCTATGAATTTTCTTACTTTTGCCCTTCCAATTCTCTCCCCATCCCGCTGAGAGAAGGGAGTGAACAGCCATGTGGGGCTGAGCTGCTGGCTAGGGTGAACCCACAGTACCTCCACTGATGATTTCCCAGTGGTAACATGAAAATAACATGTTTCTTTCCATTTTGGGTCTCTCAGCCACAACATCTGACAGCTTCTTGACCTCCTAGCTGTATCCCATGATACAGTGCAACCATGAAAAAACAAATAACAAGGTTCACAACCAGTGTACTACTAGGTTTTATAAAGTAGTTTTCAGCTGATGTCTATGGGTCTAATTTTTACCACAGTTAGCTGTTCAATCTAAGCCTAGGTAAACCTATATGTTTTGTATTTGAGAGTTCTGTTCACTGAGAGAAGATTCACATTTGCTTTACTAAAAAATTACACCAGTTTAGGATTTCAGTTAATATCAGATGTATTCCAGATACAGGAATATGTTCCCACTAGTTATTTATCTTCCTAAAATACTATTACAAAGGCTTAATCATTAGTTCTTCAAGAAAACTGAAGGTCTTGGACCTTCAAAGGAAAAACTTTTGTTTTCTCTGATTTTCATTGAAAAAAATCTGTTTCCAGAGCAAACTGGCGCTACAGACCCAGAGAAGAAAAGTTATTTATCAACCTGTTTGACTTTTCCAGGTTTTCTTTAGATCCCTACAGATTATTCACATGGTGATTTCTCCACTGAGATGCAGATACTTCTAGCCCTTCCTTACCGTGTATTTCAAAGCCTTTGCTACATAAAATAAAGGAACCTCTTCCATATTAAGTATCTGTTTTCACTGGGGTCTCATCCAAACACCATTCTGAATATCCACCTTGAATTTTCTTTTTGAATGTTTTCCTTGTGTTTTGCTTTATTGTGCAACTTGTCCTTATAATTTTTGCAAAGCTAAGGTTTCAGGCTTCTTCCTTACTAAATGCAGTTTTCATCAAAAATTGGAGTTTTAGGCCCTAGTCTTATTTTTATCTCTTGCTTCCTGATACTAACAAGGAATACTCAGTAATAGCTGTTTATTTGGCAAAACAGTAGGAAGCTTAGCAGTAATATTTAACTGGATCTAGAAAGACGTTCTCTTCTTCTAACCTTTCATTTGAGTTGGTTACTTCTTACCGTACGTTTCATACATATCTCCTTATTAGATATAATAACATTTGCAGGGTTTCCTCTGTTTTTTTCTGATTGATATGGTTGCTTTCCTATATAACAGGACTTATTTTGGGGGTTTGTTACAATGTAAATTTCAGAAAAATATAAAAGCAAGATTTGGGAGGAATAGGGAAGTCCTGCCCAGTGTTTTGTTGCTTTCAGCATTCTGAATGTTTGTTGAAACTGACTTCGTTTCAGTACAGTTGAATATCTGTGGCTGGTTGTATCACGCGCTCTATAATAAATGCTGTTGGCAGCAAAAGGTGGTACTTGTGTACTGAACAACTCTGTCAACGTTTTGTCGTGGTATAGCTATCATTTTGTAAAGACTGCTTTGCCTCCAATATATGATTACAATAGAAAAAGCTTTCTAGAATTATACACAAGAAATGTAAGTTTTATGGATACTTAAAATAAGAAAAGGAATATTTTTTGATCTTACTTTTTTTACTCTATTTTTTTTTTTATTTCTTCTATCATTCCACATGATAGAAGAATTCATCTAGAATTGAAATACTGTTTAAACACTGTGTTCCAGACACCTACAGTCTAATCCCAGGACTTTCCAGGCTGGATTTGGGATCCATGCCAGTTAATGTTTGCACTGATCCACTATTTCACAGAGAAGTTTAGTTTGGGAAATCTGTTAGGCTAGAGCTAGGTTTATTCATTTCAAAGCCAGGAGGGAATCTCAAATTACGGTTTTACTGCCAGCAGAAATTGCTGTCCACCAAGAAACAGAAGTTTTATGGATCAAATAGGTATTTTCAATGTGACCTTTACACTTACGTAGTTGAGTGCAATTTTAGATGCTTTGAGGAACACAGTAGTTCTGGTTTGGTTTAGATAATCTAAACATTTTAAGGGTTTTAAAAAAATTCCTGAGTTCTATATTTGAGTAATTTTAACTATATATTACTACTTTTTCCCTTAATCTTTGTTGATATTTATTGTGAAAACCAATGTTTAGAGCCTGTTGCCTAAGGCTTAATGCTGTTTAATATGAGACAGTTCCGAAGGAATGTCTAACTCTAAATTATTGCGTAAATGACTTCATTTTCTTCTTTTAGCACTGACCAGCTATATAATAATTTACTTGCAACTATTCCCAAATGTATATTATACAGTGATAAGTGTATGTTGTGTCAGTGAATTATTTCTTGACTGATTTATCATCACCGAACATTGTTTTTCACGTTTACAGGAGACGGAGAATTTGGTGGCTATAAAGTTGCATATCTTAGAGCTAGCTTCACCTTGGGTGCTTCAGCTGCCAGGGAAAAATACAAGAAAATACCTTTTAATAGTATCCCAATTGTGATGGTTGATCTGATACAGGTTAATTAGGTGCTGTAGCAAGTGGAGAAAGAAACTCCATTACAAATGAACAAATATGCCATGTTTCACTAGATTCTATACCTGTTTAGGCATAGAAGTTACTTTACATTTATGTGCCACAATTGTAGCAAAGCCTTTCTTTGATCATGTAGTCTCTTAGGCTTGCAACTAAATGAAGATTCCTAGTCAGATGTGGCATAGTCTACTTCTCAGCTTTTGCTGAGGTTCAGGAAGTGGTACAAAAGCAGAGCAGACATGCCTGGTTTTGGTAAAACCATCTAGACGCCTGTGATAAGTACGTAACCTCATACCTGTTTAAGTTGGCCATCTACATCTATCAGAACCTTGAAAATTTAGTATTATTTTCCCAGATACCCACACATCAGAGACGTGTGAGTAAGTGAGCTGCAGTGGGAGGGAGAGGAAAGTTTGCCAGCTGTCCAAAGAAGTAGCCAAAATTTTTGGTTTTATTTGGGTGGGGTGTCCCTCTAGGTTGTAATTTTTTATGTATGAAAATTTTTCCAAGTATATACTGGGGGGCAAGTGGTTGTAAAATGTTTAGGAAAAGATATTAGTAGATATTTTTCTCAAACTATTGTTTTTTATTCTTACATTCTATGTTACAGCATCCTAGAGCCCTTCCAAGTAGAACAACTCATCTTCTTGGAGGCTATGGCTTATTTCAGTTCACCCTTCTAAGTAACTATATTCTGGTAAAAAATACTAAATGGATTACAAGTGTCCCACTGAATCGACCCTGCAAGTAGCATTTCTTTTGTAAACAACATCTTAGTTTGAAGACTATTAGAAGTTCACTTCTAAGGGAAGCCAGGAGACAAAAGTAATAGAATTTGAGTGATATGGAAAATGAATATGTAATGAAAATCAGTCTTCTTTTGGATACGGTAGTGTCTTTTTTACCCTGAAATATCTTCTTAATCTGTACTGCATGATATATGTTATAATTCAGTATTTTAAATCTCTTATTTCTCCTGAAATTTGTTTTTATTTGATAATGAAACCACTGTTTAGTGGTTAAATTTACTTGTGTGTATATTTAGATTCAACCTTTTGTGTATTGACCAACAAACAACTACTTGCTCAATTGTTTCCATTGAGATAGGCAAAATAGATATTCCAGGCTTTGGTTTTTTATGATGTAATAGAGTTTCTAGTTGGTTTTTTATTTCAGTAAAAATCTCAGTTTAAAATTGAGAGCGTTATTTATCAGCCTACTACCTGCCAACATACAGTATCTACCCAATAACAAAAAACCCCAACAGGATGAAAACAGTAAATTGAAGTGTGTGTTCAGTTGGTTATTCCCCAAATGCTTATTGGTCTTTTTGAATTTTGAAACAAATACCATTAAACGTTTTTAACTTCATTCAATTGGTATTATTTTTCTCTAAATTTAGTGGTTCAGATCTCTCAGGTCTTGATACAGAAATATTAATTACATGGCTTCCTCTTGCTGCATCGTTAAGCAGAACGCAATGTTTTTGTCACAGCCAAATGACTTAAAAACAGGGTTTTTTTGAGGTTAAGTTTGATTGCAGGATTATTATTCTGGCCTGCTAGAATCTGCATGTTTTGTTGAAGAAAATGTTTCTGTAGTTTAAAACTCCGAGAAATCTTTGTCAATTTGGAACAAAAGTGTTTGAAAAATGAAGGCTCAAACTATAGAAATTCAAAGTAATTTTGGCTGAAAGGCCTTGCCCTCATTAGAGGTATGTTCTTCTCAGCCTGTTGTTTGCTAAACAGATTTGGCTAAAGCTTTTTTTTTTTAAAAAAAAAAAAAAAGCCTGCCTGGACTGACTACTGCCATTTGTTCAGAATACGAATGCATGTAGTTTACCTGAGGTTCCGTCCTTGGAGATATTTTTGTCTCTGAGTAATAAACAAATCACTCTTCCTTCTTCCCATTCCACCTTCTCTCCTTTGATCAGCTTTATAAAAATTCATCATGCATCCAGCAAGACAGAAACAGCAGCAGAGGTCACAATTGTCTTCCCTAGATGTTATTGACCTTAAAGTGAAACCTCAGTTTTGCTGAAAGCGTTGGAATGCTAACGATGTTAAACATAGGTATTATTTCCCGTTTTTTTAATTTAAAAGGAAAATACGCATATTGAAAATACATTAACATTGTAGTAAGAGTTGATTCTAATCCCAGAAGATTGAGGTCGACTTTCAGACAGAATGAGCTTTGTCATGTTGCATGCGCTTTTTTTTTCTAAACTCATTTTATAGTTTGTGTCCAACAATGATTTTGTCATTTGGCGTGTGCTAATTTTCTTGAGAGAAGCAAATAAGTTTATTTCTCCTGCTATTTATCAGATGCATAGTGATGATAATCTTTTTTTCATGTGAAATGTTGTCTAGTGCTCAGTTAGGTGACTTGCTTGTACCTACACTCAGAAATTATCTGTTTATAAAGGCATTACTACATTTCCCTTTGCGTTCTATACTTCAGTGTAGTAATGATTTTAATGTGCTTAGAAGATGGTAAAAATTCCATCAGAATGACAAGAAAAATAATAAACCGTTCCTTGGAGATGGTAACGATATCGATTTACATTTTAATGCATAAACCCATAATTTTTTATATATATACACACATTTATATATTAGATTTTGTGCTTTTTGTCTCTCAGTTTAATTTTTGAGGATGCCTAAAAATCATTAATGCCTGCCTGTCAAGATTTAAAAATAGCATTGTAACTTGATGGCATAACTGAACACTTTTGCAGTCAGGTGTGGACGGATGTGCAGCAGTGCTGGCTCAAGGCAGGCGATTTTTAAGACTGGGAATCATGATCTTGATGCCTGTTCTAGAGTATGCAATCTGTTTTTCTAAGCTAAACTCTGCTTGAGTCTATGGAAGTAGGATTGCATTTTTAATGTAGTGAAAGGAACAGGATAATTTGTTGGAAAGAAGTATGCATATATGCAAATTACTGTAAAAAAAATTTTAATTAAAAAGTGCAATAGCATGTACTTTTCTGTGGTAAGTTTTAGTTGATCATAATTTCTTCTTTTCCTAACTCTGTATCTTACTGATGCTAGCCCTGTTTTGTGCAGAAGGGCTGGACTAAGTGACCTGCAGAGGCCACAACCAAACTAAATTATTAATGTGGGTCTAAGATTTACTTGTATTGGGTAATTCTACTTTGGAGTGCTGGGATTTTTTGTGCTTTTTGTGGAAAATAAATGTAGTTCTGCAATTTAGGCTTTTAGGATTCAAATTAAAACAATACATAAAAAAAAATAAAAAAAGCCAAAAAACCCCCCAAAACCAGAGGAGGAACTGTAATATGTCCTTTCTGTTTGTTATTTTTAAAGCAAAATTGTTGTGCTAGTATTTCTGAAGTTATATTTTCTAAGGCCACATCATTATTCCTATTTTCCTTTAAATTAAGTAAAATATATTTTTTTTCAGTGGAAATTGTACATACTAGTTGTGAAGGCCTTAAGATGAAGTTTTGATCAGTAAAACCATATCCCTTGTCACCTCGCTCAATTCAGAGATTTTCCTAAAGAGGTATTCTTCCTCACCCTTCCTACCCTGAGTATTTGGTACCATTATTGTGGAAGTCTGAGCAAAGCAAACAATTTAGAATGTTTTGCATTTGTAAAGTTGCTTTGCAATGATAGCAAGTTTTGCAACTGTAACTGTGATGACTGCAGCCATCTTTTTGATCTAATGATATGTTTCTCTTTTGTAATGAAGTTGGTTAAAAAAAAAATAAAGAAAAGAAGTGCAGTATCCCTGACAATGGTTTTAATTTATGTGGAGTGATGGGAGTCCGATCTGAAAGTCAGAGAAACTGTATGTCATGTGAGAAGAAACAGGCTATGCAGGCAAGATAACAAAGCTATGAAGTTTTTCGATGGCTGGTAATTATTTTGCGTATAGTGGAAGTGTATCCCTGCCTGTGAAAACAGATTGGTAGGAAAAGTGTATGGAATAGAATTAAAAGCATGTATAAGGCATCCTGCAGTTGTGGGTGAGTTTCTGTATAGAATGGAAGGAATATAATACTGCATGTATCTTCTAGGCACAGTCTTCTTTTCCCATTTATGGATGTCAGCATATAAGCAACATTAGCTTGTCTGGACGTTTACTGCTGAGAGTGTACTGCCAGCACTGGGAATTCCGGACATCTTTGTAAGATAAGATAGGCATATTATGCAGTAAAGCTCAAAAGTTCAAGTTGGAACAGATGAGGTTTTTTAAAGAGGTTATTTTGATGTGACTACCTGTACACCCTCTACTTCATACGTACTTCCTTGTATAGCATAAAATGGTAGATGTTTCCAAATCAGCATAAATATGTACATGAATGCCTACGTATTTCTTCTGCAAATGAAAATATTACAGAGCTAGCTGCTTTTTAGAAATCTCTCACTTAAGCCCCTTTTCAGGATAGTTCCTTCATGTGCACACATATGCATTTAATATTTTGAGCTTTTGCTTTTTACTTCTTAGTCTCTTCATCTTTCTCATTCCTCATACTTACGTACCACTTTTTTGCTCTCATGTCAAAGTGGAAGTGGAAAAGCAATGTGCATTAGATGTTCAAAAGACAATATATTACCAAGAGAAGCCATTCACCTACTTAATGCCACAGTTTTGAGAATTACCAGAATTCCCTAAATCCTGTGGCAGTGTGATCATGCATACAGGACTTCACCGTACCTTGTCCCCAACAATTATGAGTTATTAGCATAGTTGCATACATTATACAAGCCATTCTATTTAAATAGAAAGGGAATACTTATCCCAGCAGGTAGATACGCATAATTGGGTAATGTTGTCTTACCTCCAGGTTTGATGTAGAAGCAGTTAAGCTGAGTTTCATGCACCAGCTTCCCTTTGTACTTCGTTTCGGGTTCCCCTGGCTGGTGGCTGGGTAGCGGATGATACGCTTGCCGAACAAGGGCTTGAAACATTTTAAAATTCCAACGAATATTGAAACAGCTGTACCAGAGTATATTTTTTATATATATTGAAGGCAATTTCCTTTTGTCAATTGTTTCTTACTTTAGAGTTATTTATATACTTGCCTTGTACCTAAGTTAAAATCTGAATGTTGCTTTGAACTACTGACAGCTTGGTCTTTTAATCTAGAAACTATTTTCCAGCTCTTTGAAACCTCTGCAATATCTCTTGCATTATTCTTCCTTTCCTTGCTCTTCACTCCTAATCCTTTGCTTGTCCTCTGTGCTTTATGTTCATTTGGAGCCTTCTCCTCCCCCTGTGGTTTTTCAGGAAAACTTGGATTGAGAAGTGAAGATAATGGGCGCCATCCACCCGTCAGCACATCACCTCACCAAGCCATGACAATCTCTGGTTTCTGTATATCAGCACGGACTGCTCTGATAATATCCTCTTGTGTTTGAAAAAAATAGGTTTGTCTAGGAGGGGGTGGACTTCGCTCCTGACATAGGCAGAAAACTTCACTTGGAATGTGAGCTTGCTCACTAACGCTCTTTTATAAGTGTGTGTATATATATAAAAATAATTGTAACCTTCTTTCAAAACATGGAAGATAAATATGTGAACAAGTGTATCCCACAGTGCATATACAAACTGCTCACTTCTGTCTAGTATTGATTTAATACAAGCTCTTGAGTGCCTCATCAGTGCTCTCTTCACCAAAACAAGCCTTAAATCGGCAGTAAACAATACTTTTAAATTACAGGAGGAAGAAAGAAACAAACCCTTCTCAAGTATAAGATAGCATACCCTTTAAAGGACAAGGAATGTGTTCTATACAGAAACACGGTGCGGCTGTTCCAGTGGAATTCCACTGAGGCTGCAAATGCAGTGTTGCTTTTTTGTCTTAACTGGCAAACAAACTAGTAACAGCATTGGGCTTATTATTTGTTATCTGCTGCACTTTAGTGGTTGTGGCTGCAGCCCAGCTGTTGGTTTTGCAATGCAGAGCTTGTTTTAATAAAATTTTATAAAATATTAAGTCTTTGTATCATAGTGTATTGATGAAAAGCAATCTTTTAAGACAAAAAACGTGGGGCTAACCTGCTAGCTTCGTTATTGTGGGCATGCATTCTCCTAGATGTTTTGGAGACTGTTTCAGTAATCCTTTTGCATAGCAGAGATATTATTTATATGAACAAAACTAACCAGAGATCCTGGAGCCAGAGGAAAAAAATGTAAGTGATATAAGGCATATGCTTCAGGTCAGAAGTCAACAATAAAGGCACTAGGAAGATTCTTCCTGTGAATCATCTGGTGCTGGTCATTGTCTTAGACAGGATATGGACTTTAGTTTCAGCTCCACCAGTTTTTTTGTCAAACAAGCTGCCTTTCTGTACAATTTTAATATTATTTGTGTAGTGTGTGTTAAATCCTCTACACAGGAATATGTAGCATCTTTCAATGAAGAGGTTCATAAAATTTCATAATAATTAAAAAAGGAGAGAAATAACATTGGATTTTTATGTAAGGTATCGTATGCCTTCCTGCAGTGCTTTGCTTCTGTTGTTGTCATCTCTCTTTGGTTTTTATTTTTTCTCTCACATGAATGTTTTGCATTTCTTTCTTTCAAATATAAGACATAGTAGAAGTTCAAATTTGCACTGAGAGAGTTAAAAGCAGAAGGAGATTATTACTGATGTTTTATCCCTAAAGGTTTATGCATGAGCTAGTAAAATATTGCTGACTGCTGAAGCAAAATGAAATAGGCACTTTTACTTTCTGTATGAAAATAATACAACTGCTGTAATGAAAATAACCTAATACAAAATTCCAAATTTTTATTTGAATAGAAACATATCTCTGTTCCATACTCAGGGCTTAAAAATTGCAGGGTACTTCCCAGCACTGCTATTGTGAAATGTCTACTTGCTAATCTAAAATGAATTTGATAAATGTGTGCTTTTCTGGTGGATTACATGTTTAAAACAAGGAAATGGTTACCGTTTAAATTCGATTTTCTTGGTGACAAACTTGATCTCAGGAGTACATTCTGTTTCTCCCTCTGGAATATACATACATACACAGCATGTCTTGTGTGTGAAAAAGTAGAAAACTCAGCAAACTGCTAATGTTTGCAGTAATCTGAACAGTATCTTCAAGAGTTAAAATAAATTTTTTAAAGATATACAGATACATTAAAAAAGAATTATAGCATCAAAAGGGAGAAGCAATAATGTAGCTCAAAGAGGCCACATTTGTATCTTCATAAAATAAACTAAAAAATTATGACTTTCACAAGAAAAATGTAGGTAATGAAATAGATTTTAAACATTTTTATTTATACTTTGAGAGTAAATGTAATGATCCTTCAGTTTTCAAGCATGTAAAAATACAGTGGGCATAGGTGAACGATAGAGGGTCCAAGGTGCAACTATCTACTTTAGCTTAAGCACAGCAGGAACCTACCCACAACTGGAGTAAACCTATTACTGTTTGCCTGTCATTATGTGAAAACAGAGAAGGTCCTTTCTGTGCCCATGAAATCACATTGTATCACTAAAAAAATCATATGGACTTAAAAATTTGTAACAGCAACTCTACAGGTAAGCAGATGTTATTGAGGGCAATGTAGAAGCTTACTGTAAGATAAGGAAGGGCTACAGAGCAGTAGAGAACTTTTTGATGTATTGAATGTAACATGTTACGAGGCTGTGGCAAACCAATAAAAAATACATATGCTATGCTGTAAGTGTGAACTAAATTTTTAACATTTCAGGAGGCGTAGTTGATTGTATCTTTCCCTTTTTTTTCTGTGTTGATTTTTTTCCTTCTTTTTCTAACCATTTCAGAAATAGAGATGGTGTACGTAAAATGAAGAAATTTTCTGCCTCCAAAGTGATGGCATGTACAGAGTGTGGAAGTGGAAAAAATACAGTATTTGGTTTTTTATAATTCTGTTAATCTTATGGTATTTCTTAGGTGTTACTTGTTACAAGAACATGTAGATATATACAAGCAACTTAGACTTTTGTTGTCACGGGTTAAGAACTTAGGCCAGATCTGCGAATGTGTTTCCATTACTTAGGTTCTGAAGGTATGCAACGAATAAATAAGAGATGAGATCACAACAGGCAAAGTTAGAAACATCATTTACAGTTAAGGTTGCTTATTTTCCTCATGAAGCCCTTTTTGAAGTTGTTCATGATTTTGTGGGAGTTAAACCATTTGGGGTGACAGCTCATCAGACTGATTATAGTAAATATTCAGGTTTCAGGGAAAATAACATGCTATTGAGTACCTAGATGATGTTAGAATAGTTTACCTTTTTCTTTTTCCTTTTTTTTCCATTTTACTGAAAAAAAGGGCATCAGAAGAGTTTGGAAAAGAACTTGACCCTGAACTTAACTGTAGATCTGCAATTAGAGATGTGTGTTCACCTTTGGTAGGTACTAAAAATTATAGGGAATCTGTTTTCAGATTTGACTCAATTATAAATTAAAACTGTGATGTTCATATCCTGATAAGTTCTCTATCAACCATGCATGTCACATACAATACTGCAGGCTTTATCTCCACAGGACTTAGAAGCCCACTTACTCCACAACAAAGAAGCTGCTGCTTTTCTTACCCTAGTGGAGGACAGCATCGAAATAAAAAGACTGGAAATAGCAAAGGTGAAGGCAGCTCTCCTTCCTATTCTTTAAAATAAAAGCAAAATTATTTTTTTTTGCCTCCAAGTTGGAAGGGAAGTGTTGTCTCCTTCTCCTTGATGGAGGAGAGTTATTGCTTTTAGCTACTAGGTATGATGTGATCTGCACAGAATCAAGAAAAGCACTTTTTTCTACTCTTCCACTTGCGGTAGTGTTATGTTACTGTAAACTTTCCTGCTAACAGAAGTTATGGATATATATTTAGCCTAGATTTGTGTAGTGGCATTTTTCCATTGTGTTCAGATGATTCCTGCAGATCAGGGCTTGGCTTCATTTCAGTGCATTGAAGACATGTTTTATGGTTTGCTGTAGAAACTTAGTAGAGAATATGGAGCACTGGTAAGCTAGTACGGATAATAGCTTCAGATGTTGGGGTGTCATGTTTCTTTTACACTGAACTATTCTCTGATGGAATGTTTTTCACAGGAAGGATGCTTTTGTTGACTCACGATTTTGCATTTAGTTTTTAGCCTTGCTGCAGACTTCTTCACTTACCTTTCTAAAGTCAGTGTCTGTCAGTTTTCTGTATGGAAAATGAAATGGTACTTTTACTCACAATTTTTAATCTTAATACCTCTTCTCTTAGCTTTTACACTCCTCGAGTGAGACTGTTTAATCGTTTCCATTACTAAAGGCAGCAGAGCTCCTGTCTGATGTGGACATTTCAGAAGTCTGTTGTGAAATAGTAATGAGAACCACTTGTTACTTAAGAACAACTCATGAATAAGAACAATAAAACATTTATTAAGAACAACTTGTTACTTAAGAAATTATTGATAGTCTGGCATCTACAGGCTTCCTGCCTTAGTTTCTATGTCATGCATCATCATGATTTAAAAATTATTTGGAACTGATGATGCAATGTCAGGGGATGTGACTGGAAGACCAGTGGGGGGGGAGGTTGGAAATAAATGCAGTAAGCCAGATGGATCATAACATAGATGCTATTCCTGTGTCGTGACTAAAAATTTCTTGTAGCATCAACAGAATGCAATTTTAGGGGATATCTTGCAAATTCAGTTTGCCTTTGGGCTCTTTTCCAAAAGCTAAAGAACCTGATGATGGGCTGCTCTGTCTGCTGAGCTTCATGGAAATAAATGGATCAATGGGCTTTAAAGTTTCCTACAATACTAACGTTACTTTAGCTTTGAGGCAACTAAAGGGACGTTCTAGTGAGCCAGTCTTGTTTATGTCTGCTACAGAGTTAGTGTTTTTTATAAAGAATTTCTGGTAAATTTTGATGAAAAATTTGCCTGAAGTCAGGCTAGCACAGTAGAGCCACAGACATGGTGTGATAAACAATCCACCATCTCAGTTTTTTCTTTTTTGCCTCATGAAATCGGAACTGTTTGCTAGCTCTGTTTGCTAGGTCTGCAAATTGGTCACCCAACTTTCATGGCTTGTAGAAGATGGCAGGAATATTTCAGGGTCCCTCCTGTTAACAAAAAATTGTTTCTTGTGTTGATTTTTCAGGCATAGTTCCAGGCAGAATTAAACAGATGGTGATGAGGAACCTATTCTTGACTTCAGTAATGTTGCCAATCATTGCCCACTCTCAAACCATCTGCTTTTAGGGAAAGAGGTTTTGAGGGGCTTTTGAATTGTATTGGGGGTTTTGTTGTTGTATATTTTCTTCTTGTTTTGAGGCGTTTGTTTTTTTTTTTTAATGAAGATGCTTGAACAGTTCACCCCTCACTTGAATTTGACCGACCAAGCTGAAAAACAGCTTTTCATTCTCCATGTGTGATCCGTGAGTTTGCATTAAGATATCTCTGAGCAGCGTTCTTTTCCCTTTAGTTACTGGCTTTTTTTCCTGCTTGTTCATATATAAAGTTTTGAACATTTGAAATAATGGAAATACCAAGTCATCCTTTTCGCTGACTGTATTAAAAGTTCCACAATTAAGTGGATCAGTAGCTTTATCAACCTTTAAATGAAAGAATCAGTGTCTGACAATTTACCAGGTTGGTTTTCTTTCAGCAGCTTTTTAGAAATTTAGGTTAAACTCATACCAAAATACAGGGGTTTGTTGTTTGAAAAACTCTTACCTTGCTTCAGTTTGGCATTTTTGTGCCTGGGATATCATAAAAATTTAATTTCCCCTCTAAGAAATTCCAGAGGTAATGTGATGTATTTAAGCTGATTCCCCAAATTGTAGAAATGAATACATTTGGTTTATATATATTTTGTGTTATGCTGCTTTATGCAATGTAGAGAAGCAAGAGACCTAAAAGTTCCAGTCCTGTTGATGAACCACATCACTATTGATGTGGTATAAAATGATAAAATTTAATATTGTTTTTTAGTGTTTTCTTTTTAAATACCGAAATAGCTAAGCAAAATGTTGTGTTTGCAAGAACTTTAAGGCTGTAAAGAATGAAAAGACTTTAAGGCTCCTGAATTAGCAAACATCAAAATTAATGTTGCTTGTGCAATCTCTCTTTTTCACATATGGAATTTTAAATTATGTGGTCATCTTCTATTGCAATAAGGACTTTGCTTCAGTTATCAAATGGTCTGAATGATGTTGATGTAAAAAGTGGCTACTCAGTATGCTGGGTTTTCCTCATTACTGATATGGGCCTCTTGCTTTATTAGATGCCACTGAAGTTCGGCACTAGGGACAGAACTATTAATTGCTTTTTCTTATGTTATTGTTCTCTGTGGCACTAATCTGTATACTAACTGGTAACCCATGAATAAGCTGAACTGTTGTACCTTACTCAGCTTAGAAGTAGTATTCTTCCCGTTTTACAAATTGGGATTCTGTGGCAGAGATTAATTAAATGCAGGGTGCCTGACTTTATATTACTCAAGCCTGTTTTTTCCAGTGTATTTCTCATTCACATGTTCAAAAACACTTCTTACAGACTTAGATTGTGATTATAAGTAGCTGGTGCTTTTGCAGAGCATGAACTCAAATCTTACATCCAGATCTAGGACATCAAATCAAACACTGAGAAATGAAACATACACAATCAGTGACAGCCACTTAAGATGACATTTCACAACTTGTGTATCGTTGCATAATATCTCTGGGGCAGCATCAGAGATGAAATTCAGCTTTCCAAGATAGCACGCAGCTGCCTTAGCAGCATGATTTTTATAACATCTTTCCTTTGTTGCAGTTCTCTCCTGCTTTATGCTGCAGAGCAGGCTGTAGAGCTTCAACAAACAAGTCTCCTTCCCTACTTGAGCTTAAGCAAAGTGGAAGGAACATCATATGCTTGCATCATAATTTTAAAGATGGCATTATGGACCAAGTGAGCACATTTGCATGAGAGTAGAAAAACACAAAATTAACATGGCATGCCTTGATTCATGTTTTAAGTTAAGAATTCATAGATTAAAAATTATTTTTTGTGTATATAACCTTCTTTGGCTGTTTTTCAGTAAATCCTGCAAAATGAAGGCTGCAGTATTCTAAAAAGTGCTGGAAAAAAATGCAAGCGTTGATAGTTTGCTGAACAGTCAAATATTAGCTGAATGGTAGGTAGCACAGAGAAAAGATGACCAGTGTCAAGGAATCTGGCTATCTTGTAAGATAAGTGTGGAGAAAGTGCATTTTAATATATCCCAGATTAGATTTACATATTTGGGAGCAAGAGTCTAGGCCATATGTAGGGAATAAAGTACCTTAAGAAGCGTGATAACAAGAACAAAACATGAAAGTTGAAGAATAATTATGTATTTATTTTTAATACTAGCAAGTGTAAAACAGTTTCTAGGTACAGTAGATTCTTTAGTCATTCATTATGATATATCTCTATTTCCTTTTACCAATGTTAAATACTGTGTGCAGTCTGGGGAGCAATAGCTTAATTGTATCTGCAATAGCAGATACACTGAACCCAAAACTTCGATAATGCAAATGTCTGTACAGAAGACAAAAATGTTAATAGCTGAAAATTGAAGCTAGATCGATGAAAAGTGAAATAAATAATCCTAGAGGAAATGCCTTTCTGTTTAGTAGGATAATTAGCATGAACTATGGAAGTTGATAAGAAATTCTTCATCATAATAAATAAATAAATGTTTCAGCTTTTGAGAGGTTAGAAATCGTCATCTACAATTCTGGTAGATAGCAGCTGTCAGCTTCTACTTATAAATAGTACCGAGTGCTTTAGTGTTTGTGAGGACAGGAGAAATCTGTAGCCAAAAAAATGAAAATTGTAAGACGGAAGCTGTAGAATTGGCTCTGCAGTTGTGATTTTAAAATTAAGTAATATACTTACTGAATTTTTATCTCTGAGCTCTATTAAATGGGCTTCACACAATGTTAATATTTTTCAGGTTCAATTAATGATTAACCTACCTTTTTCAAATTCTAAAAATTCTAAGGACTGATATCTCTTAATATTTAATAATTTCAAGTAGATGCTTTAAGTAATTTATTTAGTTTATTCCTCTTCAAGATTAATTGTGTCTTATTGATTTGATTATATCCTCCTAGTTCTGTGTAATCTTATTAACATCATAACTTTGGTGCCCTTTTTTCCTGTATTGTGACCAGTCATTACTGAAATCTCATTTCTTTTAGTAAATTTGGAACTGTTGAAAATGGATGAATAGATGTCTACGATCTTGTCAGTATAACGCTAGCTCTCTTTATTGGGCTTTTGTTAGCTACTTTTCATGTAACTGGCTCACTTGGTTAGCAGAAGATACTTGTCATTGATTTGTTTTTTCTTTTTCTGTTTTTCTTTCACAATAACATCTTCTTGGATAACTTTATATCTGAAGCTGGGCCTAAAAGTGACTTAATATTTCCTTTTTTATGCTGCAGTAGAAGGATTTTCTTTGTCTCCGCTGTTTAGCGATTCAGTTGTGCCTCCACTGTTTAATGATTCATTTTTAACATTTTAGTGAAATTACCACCCTACAGATGATACTTAGATCAGGTTTTCCTTTTTGTCGAACAGTCTGATGGAGATGGAGGGCGGATAAGAGTAATCTGTTTAGATTTAATCCTGATAAGACATGCAGTGTTTTCATACTAGTAGAAAGCTTGTAGTGAAATTTGTATTCTATGTGTATTTAGTTTTTGTTAGCGGAGAGTGTACCAGGTTCCTAGTTGACAATTACAGTTTGTAATCATCTTAGATTCTATTGCTGGTTCTGGGGATTTGTGTGTTGTCATACATGTAAATAATCTTTTTTGCCACTTTGTGTTCATTGTTAATCAAGAAAATGGCTATTAATACACATTTTTACTACTATCACTACAATTGTTTATATTTTTGTTTCCTTAAACTTAGATTATAGCAGAATATAGTACTGTAGTATGAATTTACACCATGATTACTCCAGGTGATGATCACTCAATATGAAAACATAGGCTAGCGTACTTGGGATACTTGCCATCTCAGATTTCTACCAAGTTACTGCCTTCTCATGGGTACCTTGTTCTCATGCATAAAAGAGCTCAGAGTACGTTGTGCCACAACAAATAGAGTGGCTGTGTGATTATCTCTCAGTGTATTTCTGAAACATTCATCTGTTCTGGACAGATGGGAGGAGTGTGGAAGGAAGAAGAGGATTGTCCTCTTTGGATAGGTTTCACTACTAAATGGGTGAGCTCTAAGCTCAGAGGTTGTTGAGTTTTTGGTCTTAGCCTACTTTCAGCTGTGCTTCCTAGTCGAGGTTGGAAGTACCATTTGACTGAGTTAAGAAAGTCAGGGTGGGTCGGTGGGTAGATGTGAAGCTTAGCTAACATCTAGGTTAAGGGTGTCTGGAGCTGCAAAATTCTGACTTAAAGCTGCAGTTAAGATATGAAATATTGTTGGGGTGGTGGTTTGGTCTGGTGGGGCAGACAATAGTGAGTGTCCTTATTTTGCAATCTGGAATGGGTGTGCATTTGAGTTGTATTTAAAAATATAAGTTGTAGTTCTGTAAAACCTGAAATATTTTTTACATCGGTAATCAGACAGTTTACCTATGTTTGTCACTGAGTTGACGTAAACCAGCTTGCTTCTGCTGTTGATTCCAATCTTTCAGCTTTCAGTGGCCGGAAGCACTGCAGATTTCATGCGAATGTCAGCTTGCAGATTTCTCAGATACTCATAAATAGCGTTCGACGTATTTGATCAGTTGGCCAAAAGGTGAAACTGTTCAACTTGTCTTGCATATTGTCGATGCCACCAACTGTGACAGACATGAAGAAGATTAGGTTGAGAGGATGGAGCAGATAGACAAAGTTTTGTCAATGCTCTTCTACATTGAGGATTCTTTTATAACAAAGAAGATTCTTGCTTAAAACAAATTTGGCTTGTCTGGGGTTTTCAGTCTGCTTGCTACATTATTGCATTGAAGAATATAGTGTTATTTGTAATAAATAGAGACAACAACAGGCTTTCAAATGTGTTTTGTCAGGAGGATGTTTGGTTTTGCATAATAGGTTGGTAGTTTGGAACCTTGTGAATCATTCACATGCTTTGCTACAGGTTTGCAGTTTATTATTGGATGCTTACTGGAATGTCTTAGAATATTAATGTCTATTTTAAATGCACATTTTAATATTAATATCTGTTACAAAAAGGAGATTATTTGTGCAGTTCAGATCAAGTCTTGTATTGCACATTTGTACAACTTACTGGTGCATATTATGTTACTTACCTTTTCCTAGGACAATAATAGAAATCTTCATCACACTTTTGAATAATCATAGAAAAGACTGTGCATATTTTAAAGTTCCTTATCGTGTGCCTACAGGGTGGCTGTTGATTTTTTTTTTTTTAGGCTTTTCACCAGTATGCTGTATTAAACAGCTGAACCATTTTTAGTTATATAAAGGACAACACATGGCTGAAAATTTGAGCGGGAATGGAGATAAGTATTACACTTGTGTCTTACAAACAGCTGCGCATTCATTTCTTTTTCCAAACATTAACAAAGCCGACTTACATTTTATACGCCATGGTTTTGATTCTGTGAAATTGAAGAAGTGAATGATTTTAGGATTCTGCTAATACTAGGAAATATTACATGATCAGAATCAGCGTTGCAGTCATTTTTAAACAGGTACTTAGTCCATTTATGCCCCTTTCAAATAAAATCTAGCCCCTACTGTGTTTGAAGACATGTTAGGAATTGCCATTTCTTAGTAAGATTAAGGAAAAGCTCTTCCTTGCAGTGTGATAGGAGGGGGGAAGGGGAAGGAACAGAGTGGCTGTTCATGTCATGTAAAGGGAATGTGGATTTTACTTGAGGTTGTGGTGATAGAGAGGGGAAGATCTATATTAACCCTTTAAGTGCTTCTCCCTTCCTCTTCTCATAGGAAATTTGTGCCTGAGGTTAAAAATAGGACAGATACCCTGACAAATATGGACAGACTGTTTTCAGGCAGTGTTGTACGTTTATTCCCAGGCTGTCTTACAAGAGATATATAGCGTGGTCATGAGTGTAAAAAGAAAGTGTCTTGTTTGTTATGGTGAAAGCTGTGCTATCTACAGTTCCATTATGGCTGTTACCATTGTGATGGTTTCATTAGCGGTGTGTACCTTTGAGAATCTTGAACTACTAATAAATTTGACTCTGCCATTGCTGTGCAAAGATGCAGGCACTTACCTTAGTGAAGATCTGAACTTAGATATAGATTTTTCTAATCCTGAGGTTGGCTACAGATAATTACTTCTTTGATGGTGAAAATAATAGGCAGCATTATAGGAAATCAGCAGAGAGGCGTAAGTGCATTAGTACTACTCTAACAACTTTGATGATGAAGAGTGTTGAAAACTAAACAAATCTTGCTTATATTTGCGTGCAACACTACCTGTAGGGCACTAGCCACTGGAGTCTGATGGGTATGATATGACAACTGAAAAAAATGACAGAGGAAAAAGGTTTTGAAGAAAAAAAAACCTCTGTTCTAGTGTTCTGAAAAAAAGGATCAAATACCTCTGCCTTTATTTCAGGTTCAAGAGCTTGTAATTCATATCCTTAGAGGTATGCCTTAGATATTTTTTGATTTTGGCAGATCTGAGGTGTCATTTTTATGTTTATAGATGGGGAAAACTTAAGACAGAAATAAATTTAAAAATTCCTTTACAGGTCACTTTAAAATATCTACCAGGTAGAACTGCTATTTGAGAAGATGCTCATAGTTTGTGTTTGATGTGCATTTACAGTGTCCATATATGGGATTTGGTTTTATGATAAGGAAGAATGCCAAAGAATTGCAGAGCTCATGAAAAAGTAAGTGATGGGTAAACAAGACTTTTTGTGCTTTTTTTAATGTATGTATTTCTGTACATACATGCACATTATCTGACTAGGATGGTCATACCTTTCTACTTTAAACCTATTTTTATAGACTTTGTTGCAAGTAAAATTGTTACACACCTGCATTTTGTATAATCAAAAATAAGTCACTGTATTGCTATACTTTTTTAATAATTTGCTGTGCAGCTTTCAAGCTACATCAGAGTGTAACTCTTCATCTGATTTATTTCCTGATGACTCCGAGTTCTGTTTTGCAGAATTGTATTCTTTGGGGTTTTAATGTATTTTTCAGTTTGGGGAGATGTTCTTTTTTAATGTTCCTCTTACCTTATTTTTTTCTTATATCAATAGAAATGCAGCCTATCATGAAGGCATACTGTAATAATACAACTTCTGTTGTTTTTATCCTGTTTCTGCATCACGTCTGAATTCCAGCCTCCTCATTGCTTAGCAATATCTACAAAATTCACTTTGTTTTTGGAATATAAAGCAAGACTTTAATTAGCTTCTAAATCATTACTTTTACATATATAATAATAATAATATTTTATATATGTTATGCAATCTATAGTTTTGCAATCAAAGTTTAATCAGTGATTAAAATTTCAAACAGCACTGTATTCTCAGCTGTATTTTTATCTAAAGATACCATGGGTAATGCTTTCTTCACATGTCTAGGATGGACAGGGCTAATTCTTCTGCTCTGTCCTCTGCTTGGCCTGATGTTTGGCTTGTTTGCAATGATCCCTTCCTTATGACTATATTCTGCAGGTTTTCTTGTTTGTTTGAAAGAGGAAAGAGCTGAAGTGTTACAGATTTTTAGCAACATAGCTAATCTAAAATTTTTAGAGGTATAATGTGGAGAATACAGTGAATGGGCCTGATAGGAATGGGCAGAGATTGGATACACTGATTGCTTACAGTATGTATGGTTGGACATGTTGTGTTACAATTCTTTTAAGGGACAGTAGGAGAGATGACGTGGAGCCAGGTCTTTTGTCATCCCAAGAAGAGCCATGGGAGGCAGATAGAGGCAAGCTGACAGCATTATGTACTAACAGAGTGCAATGCAAAGGCACTGTCAAACCTGAGAATCTCTCCTTTTCAGGTCATCTCTCCCGCTCTTAACAGCTTCTGTAGCCAGAGGCATGCTGAGGAAGTGACATCAGTTTTGATTGCCAAAGTTACTAAGAGTGCAAAAGCCCATTTGTGTGCCCTGCAGTACAAGTCCAAACAAGGCTCATCCTCACACATCTCGATCCATAGCAAAATGCTTTAAGTCTTGTACCGCTGTGTTCTAGATAGGATTTGTTACAAAATACTGGATGGGGAGGTAGTCATGTTTCCACTATGTTTCTTTTTAAAGTAATACCTGCTGCTTTTCATTTTGCAGTGACAAAACATTGTGAAACACAGACTGTGACAATGGTGGGGGGCTGTTTAGGGGGGTTTGTTGCTTTTGCTGTATATTTTATAGCTCTAAAATGAGTCAGTTGTGACCCAAGAAATAATTGATGGGGATGAATTTACAGAATTAAGCAATGAACCCTAGGAAACTCAGGTTTTTGACAGCTAATTTTAGTTAACTAACTCAAGTTTCAGTTGGTGGTGATTAGATACTCTCAAACTGGTAATTTACTACAATAAAAACTAGTTTTCAGAGGGTTCATGCAATTGTAAACCACATGTAGTGGTTTATAATAGCAATGTTGCATATAGATAAAAAATACCCTGTCGCTCAGCCAATTGGCTGCATGTTTTAATTCTCAGTATTCTATAATAATAATAAAACAGCTGGAGCAGGAAATTGGTCATTTGCTAGTAGTTAATGACTGATTTGTGTGTGTTTACCATCCTCCACCATCAGCAGAACTGAATAACACTATAAATTCCCTGCTCCTTCTGGATATAGAAATTTTGACTGAGTTACAGAAATTTTAGTTTATAGCCTAGTGTATTCAAGATTGGAGAAAATGGATCTCATGTCTTGTCACATTGCGTTTTAATATAGATCTTTATTATGCACGTTTTAATGATGGGAGGGGTGAAAATATCTGAGATTTGATTAATTTTTTTAAAGTAGTTGTGGTTAATCTTTTTATATGTTTTGTGTCTTGTATATTCTTCTCTCACCTCCAACCTTCAGCCTAACTCAGCAGGAACAATTCAAAGCACAGCAGGGCACAGGAACAGGAGTGTCCCCAATGATCATGAATTCTGCTAATAACAAGGAAGTGGATATCTTACGGATGCTCACCAAGGCCAAAGATGAATATACCAAGGTGGGACTTGCTGTCTGTTAAAAGAAGACATTTCTTTTTGGTGATAGTATGATGTCAACTTGCTCATGCTTTACTAAAAGGTTTTGGTTTCCTTTGCTTTTAGTTTTACTTGAAGTGAAACTGATTGGGGGCAGCGTGCTCTCATTTTTTGAGGCTTTGAGCAACCTGATCTAGTGGGAGGTGTCCATGATTCTATGATTTTTTGACTAATTTCTACATACTGCCATACTGGGTCCAGAGAAGGGCTACAAAGATGATCAGAGGGCTGGAGCACCCTCCCTGCGAGGACAGGCTGAGAGAGTTGGGCCTGTTCAGCGTGGAGAAGGCTCAGAGGAGATCTTATAGTGACCTTCCAGTACCTGAAGGGAGCCTAACAGGAAAGCTGGAGAGGGGCTATTTGTAAAGGCTTGTGGGGATAGGACCAGGGGGAATGGGTATAAACTGGAGAGGGGCAGATTTAGACTAGACATTAAGGAAGAATTTCTTCACCATGAGAGTGGTGAGGCGCTGGAACAGGTTACCCAGAGAACCTGTGGATGCCCCATCCCTGTAGGTGTTCAAGGCCAGGTTGGATAGGGCCTTGGGCAGCCTGCTTTAGTGGGATGTCCCTGCCCATGGCAGGGGATTTGGAACTGGATGATCTTTAAGGTCTCTTCCAACCCAAACCATTCTATGATTCTGTGATTTTGTGGAAGTGGCTGATAGAAAGATTTTGTCAGGATTTGCTAAAGATTCAAAAGAAATGAATGCTATCAATAAAACCTTCTGAAAGGAGAATATGTATATATATGATTGATTATTTGTTGAATGCTAGAGGATAAGAACAAGCATAAATTGCATAATAGCACCTGAAGTTGTGTCCTCTTTCTGGGTGGGGTATTCAAACCTGCTATTAGTTTCTGTGGTTTGTACAGATAACTTACTTCAGAGGAGACCTTTAACAGTGAAGTTACTGCTTTTAATTGTGGTTAGCTACTTTCAAGCACTAATGGAAGGAAATTAAAAGGTTGAAATGTAGTATGATTTCAGCCCGTGTGCTGCTTTGGTCTTTTGAGGCTTCTAAATAAAGTAGTAACTAATGGACTAATAATGTTCTGTATTATTGAGCAATCAAAAATGTTTTACTTTGGGGAATAAAAAAATCTAATAATTTAAACTATTCATATATATGCTGCACATTGTTACAAAGCCTGCAGGTTCCTACTGCTGTTTCCTGTATTTCATGTGTTGTCATGCAATAATAAAGCTCGTAAGTGTTCAGAGTCTAGAAATATAGATATATATGAAACATAAGCAATTTAAAGAGAAAGGAGAAAGTTATTTTTCTCAAATGTGGCTACTAATAAGATCCTCAAAAGGGTAATAGCAATCTGTTTGCGCTATGGTGAAATGTAGCCCCTTTGGTTGTGGTGTGGCTTCTTTTGAAGCTTAGGACCTTCATAACTTCTGTAATAGGGATTTCATGTATTATAGTGAACGAACACATCCAAAACCTGGTATCTTTTCTGTTTTAACACTGAATCAATATCTAGTCTTGGTATAAAAGAGTGTGATTTGAGACATGAAATGTTTAAGCAGTTTTCATTAAATAAATGTAGAAAAAAGCGCAGATGGAAAACTGGAAAAATATTAGGCTGGCTTCAGATTCTATGAGAAGAAGGCAATAAATCTTTGAAAAAATTACCTTCCATTTCTGCATGAGCACACAGAAAATCAAGACAAAGGATAGGAATTCCTAGGAGATCTGTTGTTTAAACTGTAGGGGTTTGATTTTTATTTTCCTTGCAAATAAGATCATTTGCAAATTTGCTTCTAATTCATCTTTAATCTTTCTGCATTTAAGTGATTGCTAAAGAAATAACATGAAAATTCTTCTCCATCTGAGGCATGAGTACTAAGAGTACAGACCTCTTAAGAAGTGTATATGTGTGTTTTTTCTTGTTTTGTTAGTAATATAAAATTAGGAAGAATGCAATAAATAAAGGCAGTGACAACTCTTTTTTTTGTTTACTGTTATGATATTTCAAGCATACATGCTTTTTTGTCTGCTTTATGACATCTACGTCCTAGCCAGTGTATGTCTTATGACTTATAATGTTGATGTTCTGGAATCAGTTTTGAAATATGTTGTTCTCTTTTTAATTCTGTATGGTTTTGGAGAAGAGGGCGTTTTAAAAGTGTTGGGAGCTGCAGAATAAGAATATCAATTTTCAAAGCATGTAAGGAAATTTGCTGGATTTTTAAATCCTAGGATGAAATTACTTTTCTTAAGAGTGTAATGGACTTTGAAGGATAACTCTTATTCCCAATTTAAGTCACACATTTACAGATTACACAAAAAAACTACATAGCCCTCCATCCTTTTTTATTATTATTTTCTTCTGCAAAGCACCTTGTACACTATCATGTGACTGTTCATTAACATGATCTTGTGCCTGGTTTACATCAGTGAGGTAGAAATCCTCACTTTCCAGGGCTTTTTAGCTCCAACAACTTCAAAACTTCATCACTTTCAGCATAGACATCTATCTACATTGCTCTCCTAAGTTCCATCAGGTCTTGGCTGGCCTTCTGTCCTTGTATCAAACCTTATAGCAACTTCTGCTTGTACTTGATAGGTTTTTACAGCTCACATCTAGAAGTCAGATTTTTGCTGCAGAGCATGAGGTTGGGATGTGACACAGTATTTACTTAACGAGAACTGCAATGCTGAGGTACCATGCTTGTCCATTATTTCCTTTGACAGTGTTCTGTTCAGCTTGAGATCAAGGTAGGCTATGAAATCTCACAACACAGAGCAGTTTTTTTGCCTTGGTTATCTAAGACTATACCAAGAGTGCTTAAAGCATCTTAAGTGGTGGTCTTGTTCTTTTTGATTGATGTTTACCACCTATTTCTGGGTTTTTTTTCCAATGTTGCATAGTATTTCTTTGACTTGATCTTACAACCTTTTGATTTCTTGCGCATCTTTTGTAGGAGCATAGCTTCGACAAGACGCATTACTAAAGGACAGACCTGTAAAGCAAGATGTAGTAATCATCGGATGTGGTGATGAGTGGCTGATGAGTGCTCTCCTGGTTCTGTCACTAAAGATCATGGTGACATTTCCTTTATGCTGCTTTTTGCTGTTTGATGATGATGGCATCTGATAGCTTCTTTACCTGTCCACCTGGCAGTTGCTTAAAATGTCGTGCTGGTACTCCTAATTTACTCATCAGCAAGGCAAGCTGTGCTACTCTTCTACCAAAATGACCTTATATTCTGAGCACCAGTAGTGACAGATTCCTTTGAAATCATCACAGGCTTTTTTTCCTCTTTAGCATACTTCTCTGTATTCGATACCAGCCTACTAGCTATGTTATCAAATCATGGAAATGAGACCAAGTCAGGTCAATGTCCTTCACTCATCTTGCTGTGGAATTTGTCCTGAAAAATGCTTATGTAGTTGTAACTCTATTAAACTCTACTGCTTCTCATCTGATTTTTATATGCTTAGTTCTCTGACCATGCAGAGTATGCCAGTGGAATTTGAGGTATTCGTAGTTTAAGAAGAAGTCAGCCTATTTAAGTATCTTGGAGAAGTAAGGGCCAAATGGATTTATTTAAATTCTGCAGAACTCAAATTGCAATATCTGAGAGTATGTTATCCAACATGTAAAAAAATATATATATATATATATATTTATTCTGTGTCTTTCCTGTTGCGGTAGGTGTCAGAAATGGATTAAATGATCAGGTTGGTATATTTGAGAGTGGGGGTTATTTTCTCACCTAGCACATTTTCATCCTAAATAGTTTTTCTTGGAAAGTTCTGGAAAAGACACTGACATTTCTGTAATTGCACAGCAGTGGCTCTGCTGTGTGTCCAGTCCAGAGTTATGTCCCCAGTAATGCACACTTTGAAGGCAAGAATGGGAAACCAAAACTGATCATTCCTTACCCAACCAGTAGTCCTGTGGCATAGAATTCAGAGCCCATCAAATTCAGGTAATGGACTATGGATATTCTTGTTAAATAGGATTAACTTTTTTTGTTAGATTGTGCTTTAAAAAGTCTTTCCAGTTTCTTGGTTTCAGTTTTATCAAGTGACAATGACTTCCAATATACTGTTTTCTTTTCTGCTGACAATAGCAGTCCTTGTATACCCAATTTAGTTTCAATGTCTAAATTCCTTATTTTGTGTTTTTTCTAATTACCTTTTTCTATTCCATTTATTATTTCACTCTCATGCAGCTTTTTCTGTGGTTTTTTTTCTGAATTAAATCATACCCTTCCCTTCATATATCAGTCATTCCACGTCCCTAATCACTTTTGATCATCTGTCTCAGCCCATTTTTATAAATATTGTTATTAATCGTGTCATATATTTAATAGGAAAACATATTGATTCTGAAAATGGATTAAATCTTCAATTATTTTTCTGTGCAGGTATACACATTCTCCAAGTTCCCAATGTAGAATATCTATTAAAAAAGTTGGAGTTTAATTACAATTTTTAAACAAAAAGCATTTTAAATGTTCTTTATGGGCACATGAATTCTTCATGTATCTAAACAACTTCTAGCTGCCTGCTGGTGCAGGAAAAGCATGTCTGTTGCTTGGTTTCTAAGGTGCTTTTATTTATAATTTTTTAAGTGCGGGAAAAGCAGACAGTAAGAAAGAGAACTGACATTTAAATTATAGGGAAGCCTCATACTCAGGGCACCTTGGAACCAAATGCTTATTTTTACATATGCTTTGTGGTTTTAGAAAATTAGGTTGCAGTTGTTATAGTTTTTTCAATAGCATAAACATTTCATAATCAGTGCTGCAACTACCATTTTTGGTTATTGAGTACTTGACTGTGTCTGGATTTTATTATAGAGCAGAACTATGGGAAAAGATATTGTCCCACTTCCTAAAAAATACTTCCTTTCTGTTGCAGTGTAAGACCTGCTCAGAGCCAAAACAAATAACCAGTTCTTCTGCAATCTATAACAACCCCAACCTAATCAAACCAATCCCTGTGAAGCCTAGTGAAAATCAGCATCAACGAATATCTCAGCAAAGCAAGGTAAAATGGTTTTCGTGTTTTCTGACTAGTGCTGCTGTAGTCAAGTAGCCATGTGGGAATATTTTTTTGAGTCAGAAGGTCAGTGTAAGAATTTGAGGTAGAATCACAGTAAGGAATTATTTTAATGAATGATTAATCTGTTTTATAAAAGGCTCCCAACCCTCATCATGTATCATGGAAGCATGTAAATTACAGGAATACAAAGAAGAAGAAAGTCTTTACATTTTCAGATGCTGCTTTGATCACAAGCTGGTCTAGTAAATTGCTGGACCACATCTTTTGCGTTCTTTTTCTTTAGGTGATTTAAGTTAACCTAAATAAATAAGTCTCTTGATACCTCTTCAAGCTAAATTACACTGCAGACTCCTAAAAATTGAATTCAGCTGTGACAAGGAGATACAGAAAAAGTGGCCCTGCTTCGTACAAGGGGAGATTTCTCTCTTAACAGTATTGTACTGATGGCTAAAAGGGAAGATGCTCTTTCATGGTATTTAAAGTGAAGCCACTGCTATCTCAGATTCACTGGTTTTCTCCCACATTAGCACATTGACAACTGTCTCTTTGCCCTTCCTTTGTGACTAAACTATTAAAAATTCTCTTGGGAGAAAAGAGCATAGCAGTCATCTTGGCTTTTCCTTGAATACTGCTTGGCTTTTCCTTGAATGCTGCTTTCCTTGAATACTGTTGCCACTTAATGTAACTTATACATGAAGGAACTATGTTTACTTCCTTTTGTTTATCCCCTCGCAGAATGTGGATCCTGAACCGCAGCACTTGTCTTTGAATGCACTGTTTGGCAAACAAGAAAAGCCAGATGTCTCAGAACCTCTTAGTAAACAGCATCAAGAAAATCATCCTGTTAAGCAGGGTGTGGTACGTTCACTGTCCTATGAAGAACCTAGCAGGCACTCACCCTCTGCAGAGAAACAGCTTTGCCCTGCCATTCAGAAGCTTATGGTGCGTGGAACAGACCTTCATCCACTTGCTGAGTTTCCTGAGAACCGGCTCTGTGAAAATGGCAATATCCACCCTGTGGGTGAGAATTTCACAGGACTCTTCCAGCCTGTGACTTCTCATAGTATTGCAACATCTCACGTAGTTCAGGATACTGCTGGCACGCAAAGCTTATTACAGAAATTACAGTGTCAGTCAGGGTCAGTGACTAAAATGGACCCTGGTGCAACAGGATCTGCAAACTCAACAGCTTCTGTGTTCAGCAGGACTCCTGCTGCTGTTGGAGCACCAACAGCACCAGTAAATAATATGAGCCAGCCACCTTTGGTGTATTTCAATGGTTTCCTACGAGGCCAGACTTTGGAGTCTCAGACACTTGGTAAAGAACAATCCAAACTTCCTAGACAGCCACTTTCTCTCTCTGGCAATCAAGCAGCCAATTCTGGCGTGATTTCACCTCAAGAGTTATTGAAAAAACTCCAAATAGTGCAACAGGAGCAACAGTTGCATGTATCTAGCAGACCAACTCTGGCAGCTAAGTTTCCTGTTGTTACTCAGAATACCAATACACTGAAACCACTGGATTCCTGGATAGAAAAGGCACCGGCTGCTGAGAAACAGAGCTCTCTCTTTCAGGTAAATGGGCAACTTCAGAATTTAAAATAAGTAAATAAAGACAAATCTAACGATCTTTTGAACTCGGAGTTTTGTAAGGTTAGTCTTTTGGTTTGTTCTGGCCATTGTATTCTTGTTACTGTACTGCTACGTGTTGCACATTGTTCATTTTGAAGATGATAATTTAACAACATCAAGTAAGTTATGCTTAACTGAGCTGTGATACTGTGAGTACTGAAGGCTACACCTCTTGCATATTGATAATGACCAAAACTACTGCAATCTTGGCTTTTTCTAGAAGCGCTTTGAAAAGTCACCTGGTTTTCAGTTGCCATACTTGGTCTCAGACTGTTGTGTGTAATTTCTGGTTATTGAGTGTAGTATTTTGGGTTTAATAATTCTATTTTCTTACAAATCAGTCATAGCTTTCTCTGTGCACATATGCATTCCTTCGTATGCCAGTTGCGGAAAGTGCTAAAGATGCTTAAAAAGGTCACTTATTTTCTAACAGCAGGGGGGTTTAAGTATTTGTATATTGCTGAGTTAGTTATCCTGTATTCTAACTGCTGCTTCTAACTATTCATTAGTTTTTTTTTTTTTTTATTTGCAATGTATTATTTTGAAAAAAAGGCATTATACCTGAATGCCTTCAAAAAATCCCAAACCCTTTTATTTTGGTGATTGTGACTCTAAAAGTCAGACCAGTGTTTTAAAAAATTCAGGAGATGTCAAGAGACTGTTTCTCTCATGAGCACATTTTTCTGTTCTTCAGAAAAGCATCATGAGCAATAACAAAATGCCCCATCCTGGACAACTACTGTCTTTTTAACAACTTCATTCTCTGTAGGATCTTCTACACTCGAATGTCTTTAAATATCCTGTTTGGGGATGAGTAAGCAACTAAGCCCCTTTTAAATTCCTGTATTGAGGACGGAGTGCCCAAAAGACTTGTGTTGTACTGAAGCCTGACTTGTATTGTATTGGAGCCGAGAAGTTACTTACCCAAATGATGAAGCATTCATCTTTTCAGTGTAAAGTTCAAAAGATTTTCTGTTGCAACTTCTTCAAAACTAAATGAAAGACTACAGATGACTTGAGCATTCTCCAAGAATCCTCCTTATTCTACACGTAGCTGTCTTACATGTTAAGAGGCTGAAACAGTCATCTAACAATAAAGAGATATGTCTGTCACTAACTCTGTGACAGGTCAAGATTTCTCATTCCGTGAGAAAGGTCAGAGGAATTGAATCAGCGTGAAGGAGTTTTGGGGGGATTAGTCATTGAAATTATTCAGGATCAGTTGGTTACAGATAGTAATCAGAATTACCAATGGAGCACTAATGAATAAAAAAAGATGCAGAGTCACAAAAATTTACTTATGTTTTCACTGGGAATAGAACTTGCCTGCTATAAATGAAAGAAATAGTGTGATTCACTGGTAAATGTACTAAAAGTATGGAGGCATAACACATTCCTACTTTGAAGGTAAAAGTGAAATGAGGCAACTGCCTAGCTATACGTTATAAACCAGTATGCATAAATAAAAAATGGCAATTATCCTGATATGTTTTCAAATGAAAAATCCGTATTGATGCAGATATGTCTGATGACTTTGTGTATATTTGAAAAAGAAGGTTATGCCAGCAATGCAATCTCAATAATTTTATGCTTGAGTACAAATAGTACAATAGCTTGAGAGAAAACTCTTGACTGGAATGAGTCTCATTCACTGCAGTTACTGCAGCAAGTTTGCCCTAAGGAAAAAAAAACAAACCAAAAAAACTAAGGAGACTCTCAATCTCACTTTGCATTGCTGTGAGCAGACCAAGTAGATTGAGACTGCCTAGGAGTGGCTTTTTGGAGTAGAAACAGCCACAGATGCTATCAAAACAGTATTAGGTGCAGTTCTTCTGATGCATTTAGTACTGTTCTTAATGCATAGAATAAAAATGGTGATGTAATTAAGACTAATTATTGTTTAGGATATTTAAAGCTGTGTAATTTGGAAGGGATGGCCTCTTAAATGCAGCAGATTGCAAAAAAAGTGAGAGGGCTAAAAATGAAGGAACGAATCTGTATTCCTGTGGAATGCCACTAATTAGCCATATGAAGTGTTCCTACTTTTGAAAAAAATATTGGAAGGTAAAAATATAGAACAACTTTTAAAAAGAACACACCAAGATTAATCTTTTGTATAATAGCATCCTCACTATAGACCAAAGACTGTAAGTGCTGCCATGCCTGCAGACAGACATTCGAGTGAAATTGAATTGGCATAAATATATCTGCACATGCTCATGCAAAATTGATCGAAACAGATTCTGACAACAAATGCAGCAAAAGGTTTGTCCACTGTAATTACTTATCTTTTAGTATCGCCTCATTTACACACTCATTCAGCACACAGAAAAAGCAAATTCTAAAATGTCTGACAGGAATAGAAAGGTATCTGGACAGTGTCTGTTGTTGGAAAAATTGTATTAAAGGAACACACTAGATCCATCAGCAGCACTGAGAGAATGAAAGCAATAGTCATTTCTACAACTGACACATTGCAAGTTCAAGTTTAAATTGGCTTCTGCTGCATCTCCATGTGGTATAAGAACTGTGGTCTCCCATGTGGAAAGGAAGAGATGGATTACCAAAAAAAAAAAAAAAAAAGAATTAAAAAAGCAAAAGCTGAACATGGACGCATTCAGTCTGGTGTGATGCCAGCCCTATTCTATTCTGTGAAGTATTCTTTATGCCGGTAGTAACTTGTGCTTAAGATGCAAAAAGAAAGCATTCATCTGCAGTGGGCTTTGAAGCATATGCTTAGTGTTCAGCATGAGTTATTGTGATTATAGATACATGCATGCTCAAGTGTTTATGTTAATCAGAATTATGGTTTTAAAAGTGCTTACAATAACCTTGACACAAATTTATCTTTCCTTCAGAAAGCCACTTATCTTACAGCTCGTTTTTTCATTTTCCATCAAGAATGTGTTTTGTACATAGTGTTACATCTTCTGAACATGTGCATGGTACCTACTATCTTAGGTGTGAGCATCGCACCATTACCTCTCAATTGTCTTGATGGCTGTTTCAGCATGAGATTGTAAACATTCAGAGGAGGAGGACTACAATAGGTACGTTAAACTTGTTTAGACAAGTAATTTAAGATTCTGTAGATAAACATTCATTTAAAAATTCTGAATTAAAGTTGAAAGACAAAGTCACGTTAGCATTTTAGCCAGCTTCATCTTAACAGTAACTGTCTCTAAAGTTCCAGAACCATTCTTAAATTAAATGTTCTTAGTTTTAAGGAATGTCACTAAAAACAGTTAGATGCCCATAGCACCCACCAGATGTTCATGTTCCAGAGGAGCACTTGATGCACATGGGATTCTGCACATGTAGGAAGAAACAGAGGTCCTATCCCCACAAGCCTTTACGAATAGACCCTCCCCAGCTTTCCTGTAGGCCCCCTTCAGGTACTGGAAGGTCGCTATAAAATCTCTGAGCCTTCTCTTCTCCAGGCTGAACAGGCCCAGGCCCAACTCTCTCAGCCTGTCCTCGTAGGGAAGGTGCTCCAGCCCTCTGATCATCTTTGTAGCCCTCCTCTAGACCCGTTCCAACAGCTCCATATCCTTCTTAAGTTGAGGATTCCAGAACTGGACGCAGTATTCCAGATGAGGTCTCACAAGAGGGGAATAGAGAGGCAGAATCACTTCCCTGGCCCTGCTGGCCACGCTTCTTTTGATGCAGCCCAGGATACGGTTGGTCTTCTGGGCTGCAGGCTCATATTGCCGGCTCATGTTGAGCTTCTCATCGACTAGCACCCCCAAGTCCTTCTCTTCAGGGCAGCTCTCAAGCACATCATCCCCCATCGTGTATTGAAAACGGGGATTGCCCCAACCTGGATGCAGGACCTTACACTTGGCCTTGTTGAACCTCATGAGGTTCTCAGAGGCCCACTTCTCCAGCCTGTCCAGGTCCCTAATACATATCTTTTCTGGTTTTCTTCTGGGATAAATATTTTTAAGCTTTGTGGTAACCTGTCAATGTTAGCTGTGTCACCAGTAGATGGCAATATTGCTTATTCCATATAGTTTCCATATGCTTGGCAAGTCCTACCAAAAAGTCATTTTTATCCAAGGAAAACAAATAATTTTTCAAGTGTCTTTTAAACCACAACATTACATGTGTTAAACTGTAGTAGCTGTATATTATTAAGAGCACAGTTTGTTTCAGGTTTTGTTTATTTGCCTTGGACTCGAGAGAAATGTCTTCTGATTTTGGAGGACGTGTCATCTAGGTCTTTGACGTAGTCTGTCATAGTTTCAGCTGTATTAATTGAACAGTTTATCTTCTCCAGCTGTTCACCGCCATCCCTTTGCTGGAGGTTCTTGCCCTTGGAGAGCAGTTTGTATATGCATTCTTTAAATCACATTAGGAAGAATCATCTGGTTTAAGCAATCCCTGCCAATTTTGCTTGAGGTAAATTAAAGAGAAGTTACTTCAGCTTCATGGATGAGTAGAGCAGAAGCATTGTGATAAGTGTCTGAAGGTAGCCAGTCTTCCACAGGCAGGAGAACAACCCTCTCATTTACAGAAGAACATCTGTGCAGTCTGAAGGTCTCGTTCCACAGAGGGATGTCCCTTTGGACTTACATTGTTTTTCTTCTAAAATGAATATTGTTTTTCAAGCATAGGTACACAAACATATGCACTACCTTACTGGTCAAAGCAAATCTACATGGAGTTAGGAGTACCTTAACTCATCCGGGAGCTTATAATAGAAACCATAAAGTCTGTGTTCTGATTACATGCCATGGGCAGAAATAAAAAGCTTTAGTTTAGGTCAAGAGTTTCATTTTTAAGTAGTACTCTGTATCTGAGAAACGGAAGCAATATTTACCTAATGTGCTGAAGATTTTTGTTAGATGCATATTGCATGCTTTCTAGTATCCATGAGTCTCCTGATCCCTAGTCTTTCCACTTCCTGAAGTGTTGTGTGAAACACCGGAAGGTCTCAGTCCTCCTTGTTTCTTTTTATTTCTTTTTGTATTGTAGTCTAACATTGTTTAGAAATGTCTTCATTAGAGCAATCATAACTAGGAGTAAGACAAACTACAAAAATATAAATGTTCTTTAGTATTGAATTATGTTGTTTTGCACACCTAGGAGATAAATCTCAGGTTTTATTTTCCTATTTTAATTTTTCTTCAAAATCAAAATTAACCCAGGACACAGAGTGAAGTGATGCAGTAGCCTTTTACCTTCATACTGGAGCAGTAAATCATGCTGCAGTCCAAAAGATCTGTGGTGAGCTTGTATGAATTTGTATGTTTTATTCTTTGAAAAAGAGGTACTTGAATAGCAAGGAGATGGCTGACTAGGCTTAAGATTTATTACTAGAATTACCTAGAGAGAGCTCTAATATCTGCAAACTGAATGAATAAACTTTCCATTATGTTGTATATTATATCTGACAGTATTTGCTAGTTCTGGGTGTTTTAGTGTTCCAAGACGCTTTGCAAAATTTAAAGGTAAAAATTCTTTGACACCTATGTTTGCAGATTGGCACAGATATGATAACGAGGGAACCTGCAGAACTATTGCACCATCAAGGCTTTCCTTCTCTTTGAGGGCCTTTTTGATTTTGTCACCTGAGTGTTGGTTAGGAGTTGGTTCCATTTCTGACGGTGCCACCAGCTCAGTGCAGCTGTTTAGATAAATGACTTAATCTCCTGTTTCTTTTCACTTTCCTTATGTAAAATGAGAAGAATATATATATATAAAGTAATTTGAATGTTATAATTGGAAAATACTTTCTAGTATTTAGAATAAAGATTAGTCTTTAGTAGTGGTATTTGCATATAAGTATATTCTCAAAAATTAAACTTAACAATTTGCTGGCCCTATGTAGAAGACTTCACAGCTGCATTCTCTAAGAGATTTGATATTTAGTAGTAGTCTGATGTCTGTGATAAAATACTCTTGTCCTTAGATCATTTGCCTGTCAAATAGGTTTAATCATGCTTGAATTCATTGGTGCAATCTCAAATTGGATGGAAGACCTTTTAAGCTGGAAATAAATTATATAGGTGGTCTTGAACTGGAGTTTCGCATAACTGTATCGATCTCCAGCAGTCTCTGTACCTGTTGCCAGTTGGTCTGCAGTCTTCATCATCTTTATTCACATAAGTAGACAGGTTTGATTGATGTCTTTATTTTTATATGAACAGGTAATCTCCCCTCAACGCATTCCTGCCACTGTGACTCCTACTTTGTTGATGTCCCCAATGGTGTTCACTCAGTCCACGCCTGCTCCACCAAAAGCAAATGAAAGTGCGCGGCTAGCAGCAGCAAACCAAGAACCTGCTGCTAGCTCAGCTAGCCTTCTCCTGCCACTGCAAACCCCAGAGCCATCTGTAGTTAACAACAGTTCAATGACCAAGATGCAGCTGCAGGAAACACTTCTACATCTGATCCAGGTAAAGCAACAAGAATTGTTCTATTTTGATTAAAATCCCAATTCCCATTTTGATATGAGCACCCTATAATTCATTGGTTCTGTCTGTCTGTCTAGAAGCTAAATGAATAATTAAAATATGGGTTGGGAATTGTGCTACTTATGGCTTTGGGTTAACGGAGCACTATGGCATAGACAGGTATGTGACAGCCTCTCCTTGCACAGTGTTGGCTGAACTGCATTTTGATTAATGCATCTGATTTCAGGTTGAGGAAAAGTAATAAATTTGATGGAAAAGAACAAAGATGACTGTAAGCTTCATAAGGTCACCCTGCGAGCCAGAGAGATATCTATTATATTTTTAGCTAAGGATAAATAATGGGTGATTATCCTAGCTGCCAAATATTTCAGAGATGTGTGTTAGCAGTACGAGGAATTCAGATGGGAAATTAAAACTGTAGGATGAGTGTGAGCAACTTAACGTGTGAGTTAGATAACCTAAAAATACACTAGTTCAGTTTATTCAATATAATTCTCTAGTTCAGAGGCTAAAATTCCTTTTGCTGCAGTTCTTCTGGTTCAAATGTGTCAAAGCATTAACAATATTATGTATGAGATGATTGTTTACTGCTCTGGGATGATATGAGTAATTTAAGTTGCCCTGTGATCAATATCTGAAGAGTCGAAGTTCAGGAGAGATTGTGTAACTAAAGACTTGGCTACAAAGCACAAGGAATAGAGACACAGGTTTAACAGTCCGATTTGTTAGCCAAAACTATGCTTGTATGGCTGTGGAATAGAAATAAAAGTCATTAGAATGTTGAAGTTACTTAAAATGCGGTTGAAGTAATAGTCCCAGAAATAAAATAGTATCTTTAACGAACTAGAGACTTTTCTCATTTCCCCTGTATTTTCAGTTTAGAATTAAAAAAATAAAAATATCACATTGTCCTGTCTTTACATACTTTGAGTATCTGTGAAGTAGTAAAATCATAAATAAAGTTAAACTAATGAAGGAAAATTTGATTTTACCCTCTGAAACTGTACTTGTGAGATGTATATTTGACCCTGCCGTTCTTGGTAGTAGTTAGGATTAGCTGAGATACCTGGAAATTATTTACTGCCAATTGCTTACCTATTATTTTCCATTAAATGAAACTACAATCTTGGATGCTCTTGATTTTTCTCAAATTAATTATCCTCATGTTTATCTGAGCTACTTAGGACATTCTTTCTTATTGTGGGTTGACTCGTTCTTACAAAATGATCTTAAGAAGCATCAGTTAGAAGCATTAAGTCTGAAAGAGCTAAACAAGATCCAAGGATTTGCCCAGGTAGGACGTAGTATATGATCAAAACCTAGGCTGTTTCCCTGTTCCTTCAGACATGCTTGGAACACTGACCTAATGGAGGAAACTACTTAGGAAAATCCCTACCTAAATGAGGGCAAAGAGAGGAAATTACAGGGTTGTATCATCACCATGTTATCATGGAAGAATCGTGGACTCAAGTTTCACCCACTGGGAATTTGGAAAATCTGCTTTCTGTCTACTCTTTACTTCTTATAGAGATACAGCCATGTTTGCTGCAGTAAAGTTTATATTCACCTCCAATTCTTCCAAGACTGCTACTAAGGCTTGTAAATAATATGTTTTATTGGTGGAGGAAAAGCCTTCCTGTTGATGGCTTTTTTAAAATAGAATTAGGTGGAAAAGTATCTAGTTCGTGAAATGGCAAAACCTTCTAATCTCTTTACTCGAAATGCCTATCATGCACTAACAATTGCCTGTTTTGTTTTTCAGAATGATGACAACTTCTTAAATATTATTTATGAAGCATATCTCTTCAGTGTGAGAAAGGCATCAATGAAAAAGGCTATGTGAACGATGATTTTAAAATTCGATTTCATTTGCTCCCTGAACTCCAGGAAAAAGAGTTCAGATTTTTCAAATACGTTTATGTTTAAAGAAGTGAATGGTTTTAGGCATTATGCATACACGTAGATTTTGCTTGTTGGCAAGTACATGCTGTACTGAGAAAGAAGTGAGTGGAAACAGATTGTGCCTTCAGAGGGGGGAGCATCACGATACTGAAGACTTAATCGCAAGAGATCTTAGATTATTTTTCTTATATTGCTCCATACTTAGAATTGGCATCCCTGCATCAGGACTCAGTTCTCAGAACTCACTTTCCTTTTTTACTTGCATTGTGGTTGTTCCTTGACTAGGTATTTGTCATGGATTCCCTCCGCGAGACGTCATAGGCAACTGTCGCGATGAACGTGACCATCTCTGACCACATGGTGGCAATGTTGGACTGTTTTTAGGAACGTGGAAACCTAGGTGAAACGTTGGTAGGGAGTCTTGGGAAGGCTGATCTATCACCGTACTTAGTTGTCTGAAAAGCAATTTAGATAAAAATTACTTTCCCCGAAAGTTTTGTAGAAAAATCCTTTTCTATTTTAACAAGAATATTTTTTGCTAGATGTAGAAATGAGACTGCAGGTGTTTTGAAGAATTGGAGGGGGAGGGTTTGTTTGTGAATGTACTTGCTATCAACATTGTTCTGGGATGACACTGGATTCATGTTTCTATTATTCCAGATCCAATCTACATTCTTATAAGCAATGTACAACTTTGTTAAGGGGAAGGCTACCTGGTGTAAAAGTTCTATTAAATTTTTAGTGTGTTCTTGGCACACAGTAATTCCATTGATCCATTTCTAAAAAAAAAAAATAAATAAAATGGATAATCCCTACTATGTGCTGATTTAATTTTATTGTACCATGGACTATGTATTTAGAATTGCTGGGTCACTTGTATTTGTATGACTTCAAAATGTTTTTACACTTGGCAGAAGACACAAGAGGTTTTAAATCAATTAGAATAAATGACTCAAAGAAATTTTATGTATATTTTTATTAGCATCTGCTGCTGAAGTGCCCATTTACTACAGTTTAGGAAGCCAAAGCTGTTGCTGAGGAGGCATTTCTTTTGTGAGTGCAGAGAACCCAATCTGAAATCCATAAATGAATATACACTTTCCTCTGCAATGGGCGTTGATATAGGCACAACTCAGCTGCCTCATCTGTGTAGGTTCTTCAGTGTAGATTAGGATGCAGGTTTCAATTAGAATTGTTGTAACGATTCAAACAGTTGCCCCCACCTCCATACATCTGGCCTTTCTCTAGTATAAAAATGTGATTGGGGGGATGAGAGGAGGGATTTACTCACATTCCTTGAGAAAGGCTCTAAATCAATATTTTAAAAAGTCAAGAACTGTTTTCTGTATACACAAGTGAATAACCCCAAGAGACTCGTGCCTACAAAACTGCTAGACTTTTCCTGCACTAAGTAACTTGCAGAGAGCAAGTCATATTCTAGTTCCATTTTGTTACCAAATTTCTTACGATTCTTGCACATTCAATGAAAAGAACGTGTTGAGAAGGTACCAGGAAGGACAGACTTTAAACATAGTAAGTACTAATTCTAATCTTGTAGCCGTAATAATTTATGTGGCCATTATTATTTATTGGATTCTGCTGAGTTAATTGTTATTATTTCTGAATGAACTGGTGTGGATGAAATTGGAATCTGCATGGAAGAGTTTGTATGAAACTAAATACATGCATAATTGGTGTCTGTGTTACTGGGTTATCTGAGAGTACAATTTAAAGATGATGGGACACATAGTTAGGACCTTATTTGACACAAAGAACTTCTGTAATCAGTGGGTAAAAATAATCCTTAAGCATCTCAAGCTGTGGTTCTGATAGCTTTTCTAGTCATGGGGGAAACATTTTTATTTACAAAAAAGGCAAGTAGATACTTTTAGAACATCCTTATTTATTGCTTTTCAGAGTAAGGTATCTTTTACAAAAATTAAAGACATTTTTGTTTTGAAGCATCTTCTGTTAACTCTTGACACTTATGACAACAGCAGTATTGGCACTATGCTTGACAAGCTGAGATTTATAGACAAGAATAGAGCTAATTCAGGTTTTTTTTCTTGCTGCCTTCTCTTCTGGTTATATCTACACCAAGTAACACTGATGGAATTTGATTTCTCTCACTGTATTATGCTAGGATGGTTCAGGAGGCATAATCTGCCTTTTATGAAATGAGGAAAAAGGTAGTTGCTAAAGAAGAGGTGCTGATTTGGCTGAGTTGCATGCTTACTAAGAACAATAGAGGTAAGAAGATGGAGCGGGCTTAGAAAGAAAATCTGAATTTAATGACTGTAGGCAGAAGAGAAGAAGTAGTGAGAGAATTCTATTGAGAAATGAAGCCAAACTTCTTGTCTAGGTTTCCATTTCACATGGCAGGATTTGCTTTTCCAAAGGCGTTTGAGAATTGGAGACTGAGCTTGGAGTCATAACGGAGTGTAAAACTGTGCTATGCCCCTTTCTTTCTATGGCAAACTGAAGTATCTGTCTCAGGAAAAAGGCTTTTTTCTAGCAATATAGTTGGAGCCTCACATAAAACTGAAAACTCTGCCTTTTGATATTGTGTTTTGTTTAGTAGTCTTTTTGTCGGCTGGGACTATCTCTACGCAGCCAGGTCTGAGCACGATACCAGAAAGTTTATTTCAGGATGACCTCTGAGCTAGAGTGGTTCTGAACACTTGGGTTCCCCTATTTTATTTTTTTAAAGATGCGTAGAACTAGGGACCTCTTAAGCTAGTAAGGCCTTGGGAGAGGAGAAGTCCACAGCAGTTAGGATTGCCGTTCTTTGAGTCTGTTTTTCTTTTTTATCTGATAAAGGAAAAAAGCTAGCAAGCAGAAAATCAGAAGGTATGTAAGGACTCTGCTTTAGATGCTTCCACAGTATGCCTGGGTAATATTTTTTATTATTATTATCTGTGTATTTCTTGATGTACTGCTGAATTTGGATTGGTTTGGTTTGGTTTGTTTTTTTTTTTTTTTCCAGTAGAATAAATACCTTGTACATTGGGTCTGAGCAAGAATTGCAGAAGTTGCAGCCATGCTTTATGTGTTAATCATTGAATTGGTATTATAATCAGTGTAGTTCCATTTAACCGCTCTCGACTTCCTTAGGAAATTCCACACTTACTAAACTGGCGTGAGGAGACGAGGAGTAGAAAGTTGGGGAAATAATGAAGCATAGTCTCTTGTCAGTGTTTATCATGGAAATTCATAATATTGGTGATGGCATCCAAATCTTTCCTCAGGCCCTTCTCACAGAAAATTCAAATCCTTAATTTGATTTTTATTCATTAGCTCTCTGCTGCTCCTCTCTCTACTCCTTGTTGTAGCTGCAAAGGGAATAATTAAAATTGTACAGAAAAATAATTTTTTCCAGGAGCAGGATGCAGCTGAATAGGCAGGATGCTTTGCCTCCTCTCCAGCCTATTTAAAACGTGTTGAGCTTTGAATTTCAGTCATGAAAGCAAGTATTCTCGATATCTCTGTCCCTTTAGGATATTAAACTAAAATCATGGTTTAATATTTTAGCAAACTTGCAGATCTTTGCTGAGGAAAAGGCAAAATTAAAAGACATTTTTCATTGAGGCTCCAATGTAGAAAATGTTATGAGACTGCAGCTTTACCCAGAAGATTGCTGAAACCTAGAAAAAGGGAAAGCTCTGGTCCTGGAGATGAATAGCACACTAAAAAATTAATCCTCAGTTAACCTACAGTAAACTTCACTGCTAATCCTAAAGACTTTGAAGAGACTCTTACAAGTCCTTGCCTTTTCCAAACTGCTATGCGTATCTCTGACAAGCTTGTTCTGGCCCCTAGACATAAATCTGTGTGCAGTTGAGTTGGGATTATAGGAAGAGGGAGCGTGGCATATACAAACAAGAGGAGGAAAATGGGGTTGTGCAAGACACTGAAGAAACAAAAGCTGTAGCTTTATAAACACTTTAAGCTGGCTCTGCTGCTGAAGAGGCAGCCTGTCCCAGCCACCCACTCCTAGCTGCTCATCCCTGCTCCCACACCCGTCTTTCCTTTCTTTTTCTTTTATTTTTTCTCCTTTTTTCGGTTTTGATTAAGACTGTTCTGTGGTAAACTGTGTTACAGCAGAATTAGTCCAAGTTAAGACTCCCTCCACACCAAGGCTGGGTTTAACCCAGATGACTTAAGTGGGCAGCAGCCCAGGCACCTGCACTGGTGTAGGGAAAGGAGTGTGCAACCAAGGGTGTAAGTGGGTGGAATGTGGGGTGAGGAAAGTGAGGCAGGACACTTGAGCTGCAGTAGCGCCTTAAACCGACTTGAGGCATTTACGAAACTGGGATCTAAAAGGCCTTTGCGTCTTCTGTAAGACTTGTAAGATGCCACAAAGATCAAGATGTGACTTTATTAACTCACCTTGGTCTGTGTGGAAATCCATGAGTGTTTGCAGATACCTCCAGAAAGGGTGACTACTGTTCCTGAGCTTAATCTCTCCAGGCTCTCTTCAGAGCCAGTGGAAAGACAGGATCCTCTTGAGGGCAAGTCTCAGTACAAACCTAATTTGGCTCAGGAGATTAGGTTGACTGGGCTAAACTTAGCCTTTGCAAACACCTTCCCCACTGCCACCATCTTCTATCTTGTACTGAACCAGTACTGACACCAAAGCCAGTCCCTACTTTTCCTCACAATACAGCGGATGTTTGGGTGAATTTTCCCTTCCTTTTTTTTCCTTTTCTTTTTTTTTTTTTAATGTCATGGAGATTGTACTATCAAACCTGAACAGGCTATTCAGATATAAATCTGCCCAGCATGGAAGTGAAAGTGAATCTGGAACCAGGTTGCTTTTGTATGTGTAGCTGAGAAAACTACTGAAACAAGCAGAAAATTAGCACTGGAAAGATAGAGGGGAGAGAAAAAAGATATTTTTAGGCAGTTTTAAAGAGTATCTTTTAGAGAAAGTGTGACTACCTTTACTGTAAAGCTGTTTCAGAAAGAATCTGAGTTACAAGTAATCTCCATGCTTCTTCCTTTTAAAAGGTAAGCAACATCCTAAAAACTTCCAAAGAATGAGTTTAGAATAAACACCTGGTGTACACAATAGGAAGTCACCACACATTTTCAGAGAGTAGCAGCTTCAGTCACAAATATATTAAAAAAAAAACATTTTTAAGATTATTCGGGGCATGTATTAATTTAAAGCCCTTTTTACTATATTTGGACACAAATTCTGCAAAAAGCAAAGTAAGCTTTGAGTTCAGAACAATGTGTCTGCACAAATGCCACCAGTCAAAAAAGGCAGAAGAAAAAAAGCCTCTAGCGTGTGGTGACTAAACAGAAGTCAAGAAATAGAAAGGGTGACATCTTATTATGGGCAAGAGACTAGACTAGACTAGAGTAGGATAGACTCCTTCAGTTCAAGCCTGCTTTCAAGCCATAAGAGAACTGTGGGAAATGATGGCAAAGTCCTACAGCTTCTACCATGTATGTAGAGGGATGCTAATATCCTTAGATTATACATACATAAATAGTAACACTTTTCTTGCCCAAGTGCTGGCAGCCTGCTGCATAGACCCATGTGCTGAATGCAGAGCTGCTATGAATTGCCCTGAACTGTGCTGCTGTACATCTCTGTTACAACACATTAACTGTGGGTAGAGCCACTGGGACTGTATTTCTTCATCTGATACCTGAAATCTGCTTCTGAAATGTACTAAAATAGAGAGATTATTATTATTATTATGTCAGAAGCCTCCCCACCTGTGTGTTTTTCTTCAGTGCTTGCCTGTAAATATGTGTTTAGAGGGAAGAGGAAAAGGAGCGTGCAGGCTGTTGGTAGCACGCCCAGCACAGGGCTACTCAGGCTGGGAACAAAAGCTTTGTTTTCCTTCACTTTTACTGCTTCTTACCAGCCTGGCGCAGTAACAGCCACCTTCTTTCCACTCAGAGCAGACCTACCACTTATTGAAAGTGCATGCATTTCTCATTCATCTAAGAAGGGGTTTTTTTTCTATGCCTGAGGATCCCTTCTCAGGTTCTTATCAGGGAAGTCCTGCCTCTTCTGGCTTCTTCTATGGATACAGTGGCGTGTGGCTGAGAGTTTGAATTTAGAGGATCTATCAGGCTGTAGAAGCATAACATCATTCAGGGATCCCATACATTAAGATTGCTGTTTGGCAACGGAGGTACCATTCCTGTCTCTTTTAGAGCTATGTTTGCAAGCAGATCAACTGCTTGTCGCTGCTGTCTCACCCTCTTGCAATATCCCTTTCCTTTCTCCTCTTTCTACACCTGAAAGCCCAAACCTAGTGCTTCCAGATAATGTGTGCTCTTCCCTACCATTGCCTCAGCTCCTATAATCCCCACCTCCAGTTCCTCCAAAGCAGCTGCTCACAAGGAAATGTTTGCCCATGTCTGCCATGCACGTACAAGCCATCATCATGTGTTACCAAAACCATATGCCACAACTGGTGAATGTCTGGATGATTGCAGCATCAGCAAGGATGAAGATGATGACTACCATAAGAAATAAAAGCTTTGTTGTCTTTGGGAAAAGTCCCTGTAGGAACTGTAAAATGTGACCTACATCAAGGGAAGGGTCGAAGGAATGAGCAGAAGCAGAACCGGAGATTCTTCATCTTCTTTAACCCTTTTGACTGAGAGTTATGAAGAAATGCTGCCTATGTACAGTAAAAAAAAAAAAAAAAATAATTAAAACCAGGAGTGAAAGGTGGGAATTTTCAGCTCATCTGTAGGTACAGGAATGAAGGTGTGGCAATTGGAAGAGGAAGCGGGGAGATGGAAGAGCACAAATGAAACAGTTTTGTTCATGAAAAATTTCACTTCCTTCTGTAAAAGCAGAAATTTAGAGAGCATTAAAGTTCAGAAGAAACTTTAAACTAATCCCTGACTGCAGTAGGTCACTAACTCCAGCAGACAAATGTTCTTCAGTGTCAAATGCATTGAACCAGCCAGATGACCAAAGATGAAGACCGTAGGGCCTCATCTCTGAGACGTGAGTAGGCATTCCAACCAGAGCTGACTTTGCAAAGCAGAGAACTCTGCAAGTGCTATTATGCATGCCTTGAAGAAAACAACTTGTGAAATGGAAAGATTTCAGAGATAAAATACCCACTTAGGAGGTGATAGAAGGAGAAAAGTTGGAGGCTTTTCTTGTCACGCCATACCACCATGTTTAATTACACTGGTGCTGAGAGGGTAGGTCTGGATATACAGACGGTGGGAAAGATGGGCAGGTTCATGCACAGTACGGAGGGACAGAAGTAGTCTGATCAATACTTATCATAAAGCGATCTGCTCTTTTTTTGAAAGGATGACAATAATGATGATTTTGTAATCCACTTAAGCATCTTTGGCTGAGAACTCTTACATGATTTTAAGGGATTTCTATTTCTTATATGTATTCTCTTGTCTTCAGCATTGCTCTAAAAGTCCTTTCAAACGAATAGCTAGACAGTTACACAGTGCCTAGAAGTGTTTTTTCTACAAATTACCCTCGCAAAGCAAAAGAGAAGAAAATATTACTTCCATTTAAAGTGGACATGAAGAGTCATTCCGTAATGGATTTATGGAAGTCACAGAAGAATTCAAGAGGCAAAGGTAGAGACTGATACTCAGTTCTGCCTCACTAGGGCTTAATTTCTTTCTCCATCGCTTCATTTCTGTTTGCGGCAAACAGAAAAATCCTTCAGTCCAGCCCAAACCGCTCTGTTTCACAGATGCAGCACTTCATAAGGGATCAGCATATTGTGTAGGTGGCAAAAACTGGAAAAGCAAGGAACAGATAAAGGCAACAGCAGCAGCACAGCTATCAAAAATGAGTTCTGACAAATGCAGGATATCTGATGTTATATTTTTTCCCTTTGCAGGTGCTATATGACCCAGCAGGAGTCCCTTCTCTTCTCCCTTCCTCTGCAGTATCCTGCAGGCTGGCATGTGACAGCCTGATGTGCCCTGTGCTTGTTCTTAGTCAGACAAATGAACAAAACCAGCAGGAGAAATGGAACAGCGACAGTATTTTCATATGCAATTCCTGTATTGATCAAAAAATAAATTACCGTTGCTCTGAAATCTACTCTCTCCAGCTGTGTAATAGAGACCATGCTAAAGAGGCCAGTTGTTGCAAGTTTCACGTTATCCTTCCTGTCCCATTAGTGTCTGCTCTTCCCTCAGCTCTTTGCTCGGTGTCTCTTATGCGATTTGCGACATGCTGCTGACAAAGCTGCTGTTGTGCTTCCTCCTTAGAAATTTGTTTCTTCTGCCAAATGACTGCATCAGCTTAGCGGGAGTCTCAAAGGTCTTTTGACAGTCTATCCAGAGGTGACCAATTGCTAGTGGCATTTCAGAAAAGACTGGAATTAACAGAAAGTCCCTTTTCAGTCAAAAAGGAAAAGGGAAAATCTCCCATGTGTTAGCAACTTTCCCAAAATGTGAGTTTGCCAGAACAGGTTGGACTCTTGAACTATTGAGATCTGTTTCTGCCCCTGTCCTTTGGCACCCCAGTTTATGTGCTTCAGAGAAAGCCCACAGCCCAGCACAGCACTGCCTAGCAATGCTGAAAACCACTGTGGGAGTAAAAACATCTTTCTAACTCTTGAACCCAGCAACTTTTCACTTTGTCTACATAGAGCCCCTGTACAGAGATTGAGATCTCACTGTGCTCTCAAGCATATTATCTGCATTTGTTTCTGTACCTTATTGGCCCTGAAATGCCATATGCACAGCTTGCAATTTTCTAGTGCTAATAACAATTTTCTACTTGGTTAACATGTGCAGCACCGTACTAAATCCAGCTAATGTGCATTTTCTCTGCCAAGAAGCAGGAAAAGGGCTCCACAGCTATTCTAGCCTTTCAGCTTTCCTAACCCTCCTAAACAATGAATTCTTACTAAGAGGTGTTAGTTACATCAACCTCCTCTGCTTCTATCTTATTCCACTCTAGGTGCATCGAGTTATTCTTTTTCATCTTTTAGCCTAGGTCTAACCAGCAGCATGCAGTATCTGAAAGCCTTCTCCCGCCTCCCCCCAGCATTTTGGGAGGACTGTGAAAAGAGTGAGCTCCTTTCTTTCCTGATCACCCTGACCAGATGTTTGTGTGGTGAGATGAGAAATAGCACAGCCTGCCCTTTGCTGCTGCAGAGCATCCTTGGAGGGAAGGATTTGGAAGCGAATAACCTTTGCGTTTTCTGTTTCTTCCTGGGTAGACAAGGAGAAAGCAGCTGCTGGTAGATGTGAAGCCAGACATTAGCACACAGGAAAAAATATCAGCAGAGCTCTGGAAAACCTCTAGGACACAAGTGGGAACTTATGGCACAATAAAGATGGGACAAAGCTGATGAGAAATTGAGGACTGTGGCAATAGCCACAGCAGTTTGCTAACTCCTGGATACTGTTTACATCTGAAAGGTGTGATGAATTCTAAGTCTCCGGGCCTCATGTAATCTCAGGAATTCACCTCCTCATTGAGCAGGCAGAGTATCCTGGCAGAGTTGGTTGGCCCTGTTCCTCAGGGACGGAAGGCAGATAACTGTAAGGCTGCCTAACAGCATAAGCTGTAATACCCACCTCTTGTGTTTGGTCAAAGTTTCCCTCTAGCACTGGGCTCCCTATGTTTAGGTAACACTCAGTGGCTGGTAGTCTTATAAGGCTGGAAAGCACAGGGGGAAACTTGCCTGATATAATAATCTAGACTATATACACCACTAATGCTAAAAAGGCAGGTCTCTGTGCAGCATGGCAGGCCACTGGTGCTGGGTCGCAGCCACTTCTGCACAGCCACAGCTGCTCAGCTGAGAGCACTTATGTGCACCTGCAATGAACCATCACCTACCTCTGGCCAGGGCTCTCCTGAGACACTCCACCAACACCGTGATGGGTTGCCCATGCTGGCACAGGCTGTCATCCCTCTCCTTCCCACCTAGGTGCAGTTCTCAGATGCTCTGCAAGAGGCAGCACAGGCACCTTCCCCTTCAAACTAGCATTTGCCACCACTCTTAGTTTGGCATTGTCAGAGCAGCTTTGCTGACTCCATCCATCGCAGTGTCTCAGATGTGGTTTTCATTTCTAGCAATGCAGTACATGAAAAATGGACAAAGACAATGTGGTCTAACGGCTGCTGTAGGTGTTCAGAGCAGAAGCGCTCCACCAGAATTACCAGCATACAACACCAGTTTCACTGCTGCCTGCTGTGACATCTTGGCCCCTATGCAGAGATAAAGTGGCTTAATGGCTGTCAGAGTGCAAGGCCGTATCTTAAAGTACAAGAAAAGCCAGGTAATGCTTTTTCTTTCTAGGGGATTTATAGTCCTGGTGAGCAGAGTAGAGCTAGGTTTAAACTGCAGCTAGAAAAAAACGAATGACAGCAAACCGAGAATGCCAATTAACTCCAGCATCACTTGAACAAATTAAGCTAAGGTCAGAGCTGCAGCAAGCAACCATCACTAATGAGATTTCAGTGCCGCTCTGCCTACTTTATGCACATCAGATTTCCTGTGAAGGAATCCCTCAAGGCACAACTGTTTGGCTTCTGTCTGAAACTTCATGAGCCTCTGGCTCAGAAAGATGTTAACTTCAACCTCCACTGTGCGAAGCAGAAGGCAGGCAGTTGGAGTGCTTCTTTAGCAAACAGCAGATGATTTTAGACAGACATCACAACTTGAAATGAGAATTTTCCTTTTTGCAATATACACATGCGTTATTTATTTACGTATAGCACCTGTAATTCGAGATTGCACTTTTTGTCACAGACAGTAAATGCAGTTCTTAGTTTTATTTCAAGTGTGCTGCAGATTGCTCTGTCCTTATCAAGCAAATGGTTTGCTAAGTTGTCCCTGCCTCTCTAGTGACTGTCCCACATGTTGCCCAGATGCTGACAACGGCAGGAGTAAGCAGAATAAGCGAGGTTGCTGGACACTGATTTTTTCAGACATATAGTTTTGCACACTGTTGCACCTTCCAGTGGTAAGAGAGAGATTATTTGCTCTCATAACTTATGTGCCTAGACCAGCCTAAATCCCCATAAACCACGCTTTCCTGGGGGTGGACCTTCTCCTTGGCCAGCACCTATGTTGGGAGGAGGTGGCTGCAACCCAGAGACACCCCATCCACCGCAAGGTTCTCCTTGCTCTATCATCCCGTGCTAACAGAGATTGAAAAACATCAGCAAGACCTGCTAGAAAGAAATGCACTGGTTTGCTTCCTCAGCTAATTTGTGCTCCTTGAAGGAAATCAAAGAAGGCATTTAATGATCCTTCTGGGCACAACATGCTTTGCATCTTCATCCTTTCAGGGCAGGCTCACAGCATGAAGACCCGCGGGGCGGAGGGGAAATCTCTTTGAAAGCTGCTCACCAGGCGAGATGCTGTCAGATGTTGAAGGGAGGAAGAGTGAGTGTGTGTTATGAAAGTTGGCAGATGACTGGGCTAATTAGAGACTCAGAGACAATTTAGGGAGACGGGAAGGGACTGGAATTATAACCAGAGGTTAAAAGGAGACAGTGCCAGTGCTGCTGTGCTCGGTTGGGCTGAAGACTGTTCCCAGAGCAGCCATAGGTCAGGGAAACACCTTTCACACTCGCTGCAGATTAATTGTGGAGCAAAATGCAAGCTGCTGCAAAATGATGTTAATCAGATGTGGAAAGCCTTGCGGACCCTTCCCCCACCCTCTCTCTTCTTCGAAACTGCCAGGATATTTTTAATAACAATTGATGGTTGCCTAAAAATCACAAAACATATTTTCATTAATATTCATGAAAGAATGGACTGTTTTTATCTACACCTACATCAATGTGTGGTAAAATGTATCTAAAGCCCAGCTTTTATCTTTAATCATATTGAAACTGATAGCCTCTGATTTTTGTGGGTAAAAAACAGTCCTGTTTTCAAAGGAGGGAAACATGAAATGTTATAATTTGTGACCTAGAATTTTGGGAAACTGCTCCCTTCTGTGAAATCAAAAGGAATGGGGGGAAAAAAATCAAACCTTAAAGATTTTCCATTGAGTTCTGAATACTCGTGCAATGCTGATATGCATTTCTGTAGTAGATCTTGCCTGGACACTTAGTGTCAGCAGCAATACAAATAAAATTAACAGGAATCTTTTGAAATATTATATATATATGTGTGTGTGTGCGTGTGTGTGTGTGTGTGAAAAAATGCTTTCTGCCTAGACATTGCCCTTTATTTATGCTACAGTAGCATGCAGTAGCTTCCCGAGGGATCAGGCATGACTGCTGTATACGTTGTGCAAACCCGCAGCCACACAGCCTGTGGCCCACAGATGCTATACTGGGGAGAGTCAGCTCATCTGTATTGATGCCATTTTTCCTGACAGGCAGATGTTTAATGCCCAGATCACTACAGAGAGGTCTGCGGAGTGCTGTAGCTGCGGAGTGCTGCAGCCCAGCTCTGCTGGCTCTCTGACCCACCTTCATTGCCAGGGAGCAGATAAAACGTCCTTGTGGGCTCAGTCCATCCCCTGGACCACTGGCAGTGTGACCCAAATAAATCAAGGGGAGCAAGCAGAGCGGTTTGCTGCCTTGTCCCTGTAGAATGCTTGCCAAGCAAGAAGACGGTACCTGGCCCCAGGGGCTACACTATCTCCCTTTGCAAGAGAGTAGAGAATTAGAGGGCACCCTCTATTTCCAAAGCACGCTACAGCCGTTACCTAATAAATCCTCATCAGGATTTCAGAAAATAGGTGAGGCCGTAAAGTCAGATCATGAAGGCAAATAACTCATCTCTGCTCCCTCCACATCTGCTGACCCTCACAGAAGAATACATGAGAGGAGGGACCCTCCTTCTTTCTAGCACAGTCAGGCTGGGGCAACCCTAATTTGGCCCAAATACCTCTGTGTGATAACCTTGCAAAATCCGGAATCCTTATTAACACAGTGAGCGGGGAGAAGGAGGTATTTGTAGCATGTCCTCTGAATAGGGTCATCGCATCATGCATTTAATACAAAGGATTTGGCAACACAAACGATGTTGCTAGACGTGCACTGAGTCAAGTGTCTTCGGCGGCTGTGGAGATTAGAAGAATAAGTGGCATAATTTACTTAGTCACTTCAGGCACCACTATTCCTGTGGCTCCCCACAAAGCAAAGCCTCCTCCCTCAAAAAAAAAGCTGTTCTAGTGCAGCCACTTTATCACAAAAGGCTTTAATCTCTTTTAAAATGGGGTTTTCCTTCCTCCTAATCAAGTTCCTTCACATCATGTGGACTTGAAATGGAAAAGATTAAGTTTAACCCTTTGGCAGTAGACAGATAGGAATAAAGTTGACTTTCCCTCTGGGTGTCTTTTGTAGAAGCACTCAGGAAGGCTGCTCTCCACTCACAATTCTCCCCAAACAGAGCACCTTGCTTTCACTTATTTTTCATTTTCCTTTTTTTCTTTTGTTTTTATCTTGCCTTCCAAGACAGGGGGAAGATGCTTCAGTACTCTTTGTTTCCTGTACATTCTAATCTCCCTTGGTGTCTCCCTCCATGCTATAAATGTTCTGTTGCTCAGAACACTGTGCCTGATGAGGGTTTAAAATGCTGCTGGCAAAAAAATAAAAATGTTAATTTCATCTTGTAGTATTTAAAGAAGTCTAAATTTAGAGTGGAGCTGTGGAAAAAAAAGAATTAAAAGGAAAAAAGGCGAAGTAAGCAGCCAAAGGCATTAATTAATATGATACCTATGTGTCTGCTTCTATAAACAGCAGGGAGAGTGTGCATCTTGCAGATCAATGGGTCTGCAGGCAGATGTTTAGAGCACTCAGGTGGAATGTAGGGTCTAAAAGGTACGTGTGGTCCACATTATCCTGATGTCTCCTGATGATGCTCTGCAGGCCAGATATTCATCCGTTATTCACCACTCCTGAGGTAAATTGAAATGAAGAAATTCAGTGGTATAACATCTGCCTATATGTCGGTCAGGACACAACTCTCTATGTCCTCACGCCTTGTGTTACACTAGGGGTGAATCTGTCCTGCTCTTCACAGATCCTGGTGAAGTATCCAGGTATTAACTTCATTCCCATGGTTAAAAGCTTTTGTGTACCCGCTCTGTGGAGTATAGCAGGGTCTATTTGTGGCCACCAGCACTCATCGGCCTGGTTTCCGCTGGCAGAGGAACTCTTCCACATGCAGCTTCAGACTGCAGGAAGTATTGCCCCTGCACACAGGTGCCGTTAAAACCCAAAACCCACCTGGGAGTGAGGCAGATATCATTTTCCCACATTAACTGTGGTGAGAAGGGGGCACTCAAAGAGGTTGTGCTCACCCAGCACCACCCAGGGCTGAACATCTTCCAGGTCTCACCAATCCAGATTTCTCAGGTCCCAGGCATGCTTCAAGTCACGGGGACGATGCAGTCCTAGACTAAACAGCATCTCCCTATTGCACTGCAGCTTTCCAGAGCTCAGCTGAGATTGCACAAGCCCTGATGAGACCAAACCCGGAGGGAGGGCAGTGCTGAGCAGCAGAGACACCTCCCAAGCCCCCAAGCCAGGGCCTGCAGCATCAGCACTCATGCAGAAGTGAGTCTAGAGCCCTCTTCTCCATCCCCACTCAGCTATTAAATCCACACCTCTGCAAACTCAGCTTGTGAGTGCTAACTCTCTGCAGCACCGAAACCTGATCAGAAGAGGTTTGAATGATGAGCCAGTAAAACCACAACTGAAAGTGCTTTTCCATCACTGCCTCTGGCAAGGGCCACCTCCTCCTGGCGGCTGCTGGGACAGGGAGATCAAATTCTCTAATATTGGCAAAACATTGCACAAGTGCTTTCCAAACCACTTTAAGGAACAGCTAAACCTACTCAGGCAGGCCAGAGACACCATCCTCATATAGAATCATAGAATCATTTAGGTTGGAAAAGACCTTTACGATCATCAAGTCCAACCCTTAACCTAACACTGCCAACACATCTACACGTTTTTGAAATATCTCCAGGGATGGTGACTCAACCACTTCCCTGGGCAGCCTCTGCCAGTGCTTGACAACCCTTTCGGTGAAGAAATACTTTGTAATAGCCAATCCAAACCTGCCTTGGCACAACTTGAGCGTGTTTCCTCTCATCCTGTCACTTGTTACTTGGGAGAAAAGACCAACACCCACCAACGCCACAACCTCCTTTTATGTAGCTATATAAAGTGATAAGGTGTCTCCTCAGCCGCCTCTTCTCCATACTAAACAACCTCAGTTCCCTTAGCTGCTCCTCATGACACTTGTGCTCCTGCCTCTTCACCAGCTTCCTTAGCCTTCTCTGGACACACTCCAGCAGCTCAATATCTTTGTTGTGGTGAGTGGCACAGAATTGGGCACAGTATTCAAGATGTGACCTCAACAATGCTGAGTACAGAGGGATGATCACTTCCCTGGTCCTGCTGGCCACACTATTTCTGATACAGGCCAGGATGCTATTGGCCTTGTTGGCCACCTGGGCACACTGCAAGCTCATATTCAGCTGCTGTAGACCAGCACCCTCCCAAGTCCTATTCAGCCAGGCAGCTTTCCCTATCCCCTGAACAGGACACAAGTTCAAACATCATTGAGAGAGCAGATTCACAATCAGAATGTTTGAGCAAGGCAGAAAGGAGCTTTTCTACCCAGATAATTATCTAATCTAAGGAGTCTTGCCAAGAGATAATGAGAGGCACAAAATTATGATCTCAGATAAATGCATCTGCTGCGAACAAGATCGCGTAGTTTATTCCTATAGTGCTTTGCTTTAAGTTATTCAAAATCAAAGCTAATTATTCTTATTAAGTGATTATATCCCAGATGTTTTAAGTTAGGGATCATGATGGAGCAAAATCTTGCTTTGAGGTATGCAGTGATGGCAGGAACACAGCAAGATCCTGGTGTCTCCAGATTGAAAAACAAGTCAATGCTGATCTCTTGCAGCTTGTTCCCCAGTCCTGATATGCAGTGTGCAAAAAAGGGATCCTGATGCCACTCCACGTTGGCCCTGAGACACTGCTCCATAGTATTTACAAAACAGGAGTGAGTGCCCCTGCCCCACTGCATGGGTCAGCTGGGAGACCAGCACCATGACTGTAATGGGGAAGAAGTATGTCTGGTGACAAGGTCCAGCACGATAAACCTGGCAAACAGGAGTAGCGTCATAATGAGCTGGATACCTCAGGACTGTCCTGCCTGCGCTTCATCTCCTGCATATTAATCTCTTTGATATGTCCAAGGCTGTTGCTGTATTCCCTGTTCCAGCTGCCTTCCTAACAAAGAGATACTTGCCCACTACAACACATGCCTTAGTGACCAGTATTATGCATGCAAAGAGGTTGCCTCAAGAGGTTGCGATTTGCCTGGCACATCTTTCTAATCAGCTTTTTGTGATGTTCAGTGTAGAGGTCCCATTTCTTCATTTTGCCTCATTCTTCTATTTATCCCACAGTAAGACTACACATTAGTCTGCTCAGGCATTTCCAGGTCAGCGTCACCACATGAATGCATTAAACAAATGAGGATTTCTACTATTTTTAGTAAACTCTCCTCATACTGTGCTTGCACCAGTGTTTTGCACCATCAAAAAAAATGTTTGATTACATTTTTATTTTGTCTGGTCTTGATATTTGTGAGTATCTTCTCACAACAAGATAATCCAAACTGAACTCAGGTTCTAGTAAAATCAGAAATGAATAGAGCTGATAAATCTTCCCCTTGCCAGTGAATACAGCACAAAATCACACTGGCATTTTTTAATTGACCCATAGTTCTGCAAATTTAGCTGTAATTTGCTCTATTCACTCACCCGGTATGTGTTGCACCCTTAAATTCTCACTTCTCATTAAGTGTTTGCTTTCATACTTTCTCCTGGGATTAATTTTCTTTTTTTCACAATCAGACCCTGCTGTCGCTTATCTCCTCTCTGTGCTCCAACTGTGCTCACACACTGTGGTGGCTGAGCTCTGCAGAAGTACCTCAATGCATGCATTAAGGGCCCTCCAGTCACCTGGGCTTTTTCAGTTTTCTGTGCTATTTTCATTTCGTCTTGCTCCCTTGCAACTTTAGATCGTTAAGGGGTTAAGTGAGATATATCCAGTAAATGAGATAAATCCAAATAAAGGGATTTGGTTCTCCCAGTTCAGCGTGTTGCCGTGTCTCATTGTGTTTTCTATCAGTGTTTCAGGCTTTCCAAACACATCCAGACAAGGGCTCTTGCCAGAACCCATCTGGATTAAACTGGGTCCCAGCTGCAAATAGCACAGAGTGGCTGGGAGGGTTAGTGAAAAGATCTTACAAAAATCACTCGCAATAACTATTTGCTCATGGCTCCTTGCAAAATGGAGAGAAAACGCTATCTAAAACATTGATTCTTCTGCCTTCAGATCTCCTTTCAGATTTTTTTTTTGAACATGAATTTTTCTCCTCTCTTCCCTCAGACGGGGAAGCCTGACACTCCGGACAGTACCCCTCGTTGTTAATCCTGGTAAATATGGAGAAATGAGACCTTGATGGTCAGTCTTCCTAGCTCCTCTAAGAGCAATCTTCTCCTCTTTTCAGGCTGCAGAGGGAGGAGGAGGCAGCAGAAGCCGGCCATGTGGGCCCCAGCCCCAGCAGCACGAGGACAGAGTCAAGGGAAGGGCAATCACCTTCTTCTGTTCCCACAGGCAAAACTGCACTCCTTGTCTGCAAGGATCATTTCTGAGAAGATGTTTCTCTGTACTGTGCTCTCCTCTAGATTCCCCCTGGAGCATTCAGGTCTGTACGTACCCCTTTTCAGGACAAAAGACCCCATATTGCATTTTGGCCACCTGATAAATGCATTACTAAGATCCAAATGTGCTCTGCCCGTTGCCTTCGTATGTTGACTACGATTTTTGCTGTACAGCTGTGTGGTACCTTGAAGACACTGTCTCTAGAGTGTTTGTGTAAGTGAAAATTGTTCGTTTGTAGCTCTTAAGGGCAGAAAGAAGCATTTCAACTTTCCTGTGTAACCCTTCACACAAAGTTAAAAACATCATATGGAAATTTCCGCCCTTCAGGCCCACAACCTCTGCTTGAATGAGATTGTAACTTTAAAAAAGATACTAAATCTGGAATAAAGATTGTAATAAATGATGAAACCATCCTATCCTGAAGTGAGTTATTCCCCTCATTACTTAATTGCTCACCCTGGGCTTTCAGACACCTTATTGTACAATTTAACCTCTATTCCATGTTTCACAGTTTTATTCCCTTCTCTGTAGTTCCTTTGCCACTTCCTTTATGCCATTTAATGTGCGGCACCAATGCTGCACTCAGTAGCACATCTATAATATGTGCATTAGTTTTATCCATGTTTTGTCAGCCAGTTCTCCCTTCCACACCCTTATAAGAAATATAAAGATCTATAGTGTCTTTGCATTTCATATTAGAGAAGCCATTTGTAAAGGTGCTAATGATGATTGGGAGATATCCTAATAAATAAACAGGTTAATCCTTAGCCATAGAATCAAGTTGTTCAACAGGTCACTTTAGTAATTTATAATCTTTGCACTGCCGTATCTATAGTTATTTATAATTCATATTTCTCATTACAATAATGAGCTTTTATCGCACGCCCCTCATCTGAGTGTGCAGTTTGCTACTTGCTGCTATTCATCAAGTTCAGCCATTTGGCTCCTTTGATTCATTGGTCTCTAGACACAGATGAGAGGATGGCAATCTCAATTGAATGTTGCCCAAACTGAGAGGTTCGACTATTAATAAATAATCGCTCACATTAGGAGACGATCAATCAACTGGCAGAGTCCTTTTTTTTTTCTTGCTGGTTTCGCTTCCCGCTGCCCATTTTCTCTCCTCTCCCCTCACCTGTGTGAGGTTCCCAGACATGGCAGGACCTGTGCTGAATGATGCCAAGGCACTGGCTCTGCACGTCCTCATTGGTCTTCTGCAAACCTCAGCATGAAGCAGTGGCATGCAACGAACTGGCCAGTGCCTGCAGGAGCCCACCGTGCACACCACACTCCGGTCCCAACCTTAGGTTCCCAGTGGAGAGGAGACGGTGTCAAGGTGACCCTCCAACATCCTGCAGTGCAGCAGAGAGGCCTGCTAGACAGAGATCAAAGGTTGAAGGGTTTTGTTCCAGGGTATGGACACGACCCCTTTAAAGCAGGCACGGCCTGACCTCCGGCTGGAGAAGCGAGACCCGTCTTCAGGAATCAGAGTAATCCTGGGTGATTTTATCCCACTCCACTTCCCTAAATCTGTAGCTGCTGCTGCTCGGCGAGGGGATTAAGGGGCTGGCGGGGGATTACGTAGCTGCTGCGGCTCTCAGCACGGAGCTCCCTCCCAGCACGGATACTCCTTGGGGCGCGGAGACACACGGCACCTGTGGGTGCCCACCAGCAAGGGTCCCCAGTAGGTTCTTGGCCACCTGCCCTGCGCTGGAGACTCCTGACGGCGCCCGGCAGCAGCAGTCACATCCTTAGGGCGGAGGCAGACGGGGTGACCCCGGGGCTCAGCCCCACAGCAGCAGGGCACCCTGCCCAGCAGCATGGCGAGGGCCACGTGGGACTTCCCCCGGGGCAGCAGGAAGGACGAGGAGTCCCCTCATCACACCGGCCGGTCCCCTTGCTGATGGTTGGCTCATGGAGGATGGGGCCCTGGGCCATCCCGTGGATGATGCTCTGGCTCTTCTGCCTCCTGCCCTCCACCAGGGCCCAGACAAAGATCCCGCTGGAGACGTAAGTGTTTCCTTCTCTCTGGCACGGGGCATTTCTGGTGTGGAGTGAGTGTTGCCATGGGCATGGGTGGATGAGTGGCAGTACCTCCCTGGCAGTGGCAGGCGCTGTGGGTGCAGGCTTCTCTGGCAGTGCACGTCGCTGCAGGAGTAACGGGTTGTAGTTTTCTTACGATGGTGACAATGGCTTCTGGAAAAGGATGCAGCCACACGATCCACAAGTTCAGTTCCCAGATCTAGAAAGGATGTAATGCCTCTTTTTCTCCATTTGTCAAGCAGGGCAATGATGCTCATCTGCTTTACTTAGGCACTTTCACGTCTATTAATACTCTGCTTGACGTACTGGGCAGCAAAAGGCAAAACCAATTTAAAAACACATTTGTAAAACTCCACCACTGCTGCAGTTTGCAGTGATTCAACCATGGAAGCAGGTGTAAGTGGCCCCAGTTTAACAGCTCCCCAGTTTAGCAGAGCAGTTCCAGCAGATGCTGCTGGTTTGCAGCCTGCTGGGGACACCCTGGAGATGCATAGCAGTGGTCAGGATCTGGTCAGAAGGCATACGCATGGGGTGTTCGAGCAAAGACACATCTCTTCAACACACACGAGATCCAGGTGGTGCAGTGCAAGGTCTGCACCTCTGAAGCTCTGATCCCTTGTGCTGGTCTGATACACGGGCAGCTTAAAAAAGCCTTTGTGCACACGTACGTAGCCTGCATAACACACGCACACGTTTATTCTCATGTACAGATGGCAGCGGATGTTAGAGGAGAAAGGCTACAGAGAGGAAAGACTCCACAGCAGCTTTTCCTGCTTGTTCCTGCTCCACTTTACTACAAAGGACATAGTAGCCCTTCCCAAAGCTCTGGAGCATAGAAAATGAAAAGCTGGACTGCAATACAAACAGCCATGTTTTGAGCACATGCTGCGTTGCATTTGGGTCCAGGTGCTAGTGCGCATGCAGGGAATTTTCCTGCACATTTTTAGATGTAGATTCGCAGGGCACCCACACTAGCGTGCGTGTTGGTGTGCACGAGCAGCTCCTCCCGCACGGTCACTGCTGGAAGGCTCCCCACCAGCAGTGCAGCCTGCCCCAGCAGCCACCAGGAGGCTAACAGCTCCCAGAAAACCCAGTTTATAAAAACTTTGCCTTGTTAAGCTGATTTAGGTAAGTTAAACCCTTTAAGGATTAAAAATGTCAGCACCATGGCTGGTAAAAGTTGTGGGGCAGCTTCTCTGGAGCTGGCATAGGTCGGTTTGTACAGGACAGATGATTGGTCTGGAGAGGAGACAACACTGCCATCAAGTTTCAGGAGGGTATATATACTAAACCAACCAAAGTCAGCCCTTTCCTGAGATTGAGAAAATGGCTTATATTGAAAAATTGCCAATAAGACTCTTGCAGATGTGCTTGCCAATACAGCCGATGTGGTCACAATTTGCCTACAGGAAAAATGGGTAGGGGATCTTTATCAAAGACTGCAGTGATAGGAAGAGGGGCGATGGTTTTAAGATGAAAAAAAGGAAGATTCAGATTAAGTATTAGAAAGAAATTTTTTACTGTGGTGCTGGTGAAGCGCTGGAACAGGTTCCACAGAGAAGTCATGGATGTCCCGTTCTTGGAGGTGTTCAAGACCAGGGTGGGTGAAGCTACGGGCAACCTGATCTAGTGGAAGGTGTCCCTGACCATGGCAGGGGAGTTGGAGCTAGATGATCTTAAGGTCCCTTCCAACCCGAACCATTCTATTATTCTATGATGATTAACAAGCATTGTTCTGATTTTAACTGGAGGAAAGTCTCAGGAAACTTTGCCACCAAGTTTATTCTCCGCTGCACAGCAAAGTCCTTCTCATTTAGGTTTGACAAAAAAGGACACATATATTATACAGAATAGTATCCAACCTCTGATTATTTCAAACCGTGTAAAATAAAAGTCAGCTTTCCATGCTCGGGGTAAATACTGCATCAAAATACCTTTTGGTCTTGAAATGTGTGGCATTAAGAAGTCAGTCTGCCCTTTCTGCTGGTTTTGCCACTAAATACAAGTGCTGGCATTACAGGCAGGCAATCTCTGACCAAATCCTTTTCTGATGTGTTTGATTATAATGTGATAGGCCTTTACTGCTGAGAAAAGAGTCACGTCACTTTGCACAATATGGAACTTATTCACATACAGGAATGAAGAATCAACAATAGAAAAAGAGCTTTTCTCCCTTGGTACCAGCACCGGGCCAACAGCTGAATTAATCCCTGGTGTTTCAAATCCATTCATGAATTTAACGAAAAGACAAAAGTTGCATTTTTCAAATGAAATTTCAGTAGAAGAACACATTGCCCAGAAGACCAAAGGGAGTAAATCAGCAGAAAATGGACCTGCTCCATGGATTATACAGTGACATTTTGGTGACACAAAACAAGAGGCTTTTAAACACCAGCTGGATTCAATCACAGTTAAGTGACACAAGGCAAAGTTGGCCTGTGCTTCTCCCCAAATCGTGTCTGGCTTTGCTGCACCATGCTTGGTTCATTGCCAACTTACTCACATCTTTGCAAAGCTCATCCAGCTTTAACTCCAGTGGTGCAAAAAATCTGCTCAGTCAACTACTAGTAACGTGTCTGTGGTGAAGGTTCAGCATAGAAACCACCACCTCATTTCTCTTGGCCACTGCTCTACTCATCAGCTGTCCGTGGTATAGGCAGGGATGCTTGCAGCTGTGAGGATAGTGAGGATTTGGGGCTGGCTGCTCAGAAGCATCAAGAAATGCTGGTGGGAGAGGTGAAAATCAACCTGTTATGGCCTCTTTAGGCTGCCCCTACTGCCTCTATGTATCTGCTTCTGAGTGAGCAGAGCCCGCAACTTTAGACAAAAATTTTGTGCAAAGTGATGAATTTTAGACTGATCTTTTCTTTCTCCCACTTGTTTATGAGAAAATAAAGAAACCTATTTAAATTCAGCAGGCTGCCCTTAATTTCCTAGCACTCTAAGGTCACTCCCTTCCCTGGCAAGTAATTGTCTTTTAAATATGCACATGCCAGCGTATTTCTGCCTCTTCACTTTCCTCTTTTTGAACTTCCATAAAATGCCACCATATATTTTTAATTTCTCACTCTCTGGCCCTGTCACGGAGGGATTTGGGATCTTAGTGCCCTCTCATTGTGTTGTGCCTCTGAAATTTCCAACCAGTCCTCCAAAGCTGCCAGTCTCCGTCTCTCTCTCTCTCTACTTCTCCCTGCCTTTGCACCTCCTTCCTCCTCTGCTTTGAGACCAGCAGAAATATCAGCCGCTGAGCCAGAGCTGTAGTTCAGAAGTGGCTGTGGGGCTGCTGCCTCCGATGGGCTGGGAGAACCTTCCTAGGCTGAGCATCCAACACATATAGTACCTGCACAAGAACTGCGAAATTACACAAACCCCAACCTTTTTTTTATCTCAAGTTCTGCTGTTACTGGAAGTTTCAAGGTTCATACATTTTAGCTTCTTTTGCCACACCCTCAAAGGCAAAAAAAAGATCTTCCCTTTTTCTGTTGTGATCAAAGTGGAAAATCCCAGGTCGTGGTGGAATTAAGGACTTCACAAACAGTTCCACAAGCAGCAGAGCTGGGTCTCCCATGAAACTGTCTGTGACTGGCTTCTCTACTGACTGATTGTTGCTAAGCTTGTATCATGGACCTTTTACCTCAATAATAGCATCTTTCGCTGAAGCTGCCCAACAGCACCCACTAGTCAGAATTTATTGTCACAGACTCTTCCACACTGCTGCATGGAAAAATGATGAGGGATGGAAGGAATAGGCCGCAGACACAAAAGATCAGGATCATGTGCACCTAATTTTTGGTGGAGGAAAATGAAGAAAAAATAAATCTCCCTGCTAAAATTACTATAATCCCAAACTCCATGTTAAGATTCTTCATTTTTACAGTAAAAGGTGGGAAAACTGGAGAATATTAGTTAATATCAACACAAAACATCTCATACATAGAAGTTATAAAACCAGCAGCAGCAGCTGGGCATCAAGTTAAAAGCTGATTCAGAGATTCTCATACCTCAGGGAATGCATTAATCACTATAACAAACAGGAAAGTATCCCATGGGGTCCCTGTTTCACGTTTCCTCTTTTATTCTAGACTTGTTAAATAAATCTGATATGGGGCAATATATCCTTGTCCCACCACAAATGCCCATATTCTTTTTTCTCTAAGAATGAAATGAAGAGATAAAAGTTCTGCCTATCAAAATAAGATGCAGAGAACAATATAAAAAAAAAAAAAAAGAAAAATGAAGAAGCAGCCTTGTTCTTGTTTGCTTTAGCTGGTGCTAGATCACAGTGATTAGAAATTAATTCCTCATTGCCAGTTAAGGAGTGATTAAAAAGGCACCCACTCTCTCATTATGTTCTTTTTACAGGCAGTGGAGAGAGGTGCAGTTCAGAGCAGAAGCCGTATGTATGCTCCATATCATCCCCTATAGCTGCCTATTTGTCCCTGTTTGCAAGAGGGGAGCCTAAACAGGCTTCTGAAGTTTGCTGTTGTGATTATTCCACTTGTGCCGGCTTTACTTTAGAGCTCCTCTCTGTATTGGTGTATTATTCTGCCACAGAAGTGGTGCAGTGCTCTTGGAAACCAGGCCCTGAGGTTAAAGCCTTCTTAGGACTGGAAGAAATCTAGTAGAAGCCGTAGGTAAGACTCTGCACCCTGTAAATAAGTAGTGTATTCTAGTAAGTGGAAAAGGCCGTTTATTCCGTTAAATAAATCTTTCCTAAGTGAATCCTTGTTGAAGGAACTGCATGTAGGTGGAACTGCCTAATGTGAATCATGTAACAGATTTCTGATAAAGTGCTCTGTCAGTTACGAGAGCCATCTATTTTGATTTGGATGGCTCAATGTTCAGGCTGCTCTTCAAACGTTCTTCTGTTGTCCACGTGCTACTGCTATCATCAGTTACTTACAGGATGGCACAAACACGAGTACTGTTTTGCGGTGATGAGGAGTATAATCTACTCTGGCATTATCAAGCTGTAGTACCTCCACTGAGAACAGCAAATTCATCTGGCTCGTTAGTGTCTGCCGCATGCAGCTTTAGGAACTGAATCCAAGGGGTGAATCTTGACAACTTCTTTAAGGTCTGACACTTATTTCTCTTCAGCTGCCTTGAAATTAGATGTCTCGCCCTTCACCCCAGGCTCTGTCTGCAGTCAGTGAAGACAAATAGGTGTCTGGAGAGCTATTCATTTCACTTTACTGACAACAGAGGAAATGGAAAGATACCTAAGCCCAAATGTACAACCTTTGTACTTCTAAAATTAGGCGAGACAAGTTTCTCTCTTAGTCAAAATGTTGTGACCGAGACGAGCAGGACTCAGTGTTTCTCCTCAGTGAGCAATGTCCTCGGCAGAATGTCCAAGAGCAGGTCTTGCCTCCTCCTAGCAGTCTGGGGAGAAAGCAGTGTCATTGTCACCTATAGTGGCTTAAAGAATTATAGGAAGGGTTCATACTCATCATGATGGAGAATTTTCCCACTTGAAGAAGTAAACAGTTCTGCTGATTTTGAATTATTAATGCTGATTTTATTTCTTTTCTATTTTAGGGTGAAGTCTTGGGCAGATGCCTTTGGTGGGGATCTGTACTCCATTGTGACTAAGTATTCAGGCTCTCTCCTGTTGCAGAAGGTAGGCAAAAGCTGCGGGGGTTCCCTTGGCTTCACGTCATCTTCCCATGTTGCCCTCCAATGTTTCTCCCCGGGATGGAAGAAAGCAAAACACACAAGTCTCCAGCTAACTTTCAAAACCATGCCGGTTCAAATCCATAAGCACACAGTGACGCTCTGTGGCCCTTCTCCAAGAACTGGAGAGGAGGATCCACCTAATATAGGTGTATATCAGTCTCTCTCCTCCTGCTCATCACTCACCTGCTCATCATCACCCCATTGTCCTCTCCTGCAGCTCTCCAGATGGCATTCTTGTTTATTTCTGCTTCCTCATCTGTCTTCCTCTAACCACTCATCAATTCTTTGAATTGTGCTTTTAAAATTCTGCTTTGGACGGGGTCTCTGAGGCAGGTGCCATGACGCTGTGATTTTGCTGAGGTGTAGAGCTCTGTTGCTTCATTTCTGGCATGCCTGGCTTGGTCACCAAACCACAGGCACTGCTCCACTAAACTCTGCCTGCATTAAAAGTGCAGTTCCAGGGGCTTTAAATGAATATTTCCATTTGCAGCTGTAGAGAAGATGCCCTGTTACCTTTAATTCCTGAAGTCAGGGGTGAATGGCTGATTCTCTTTCAGGCTCGGTGAACTCATCACTACAGCAGCAGGTCTGCATGAATCAGCACCTCCCAAGTGTTGCTCAAGGGAGCCTTGTGGCTGCTAAGGAGGAGTGGGGCACAGCTCCCTCTCCACCTCATGTAGCTGTACAGTTCCTTTTCTTTGCTCTTTCTCTGAATCTTCTCTTCAGCACAAGCCATACATTGCCTCTTAGGCCTCTTAGGTGTCTGATTTCTGTCTTCTGACTAGTAATGACACCCACATCCCAGTGCAAAATGGGATCTAGATATCATTTGGCTTGCCTTGACCTCAGTTTCCCTGTCCCCACTGTGTTGCTTTCTGGTTGGAGGAAGAGAGCACCTCCTGCAGCATCATCTTTGCTAGGCTTGGCCAAAAAAGGCCTTCAGCGTCCATCACAAAGGTCTGTACTGATTATCAGCTCTGCACTGGTATAGGTACTTCATGCCCTAATCACAAGGCAGCTGTAGTGTGATATCAATGCAGGAAAAAGCTTGGCTTTTATCAGTTTCAATGATGCTTCTACATTGCCTCTTCTTCTACAGGGTCCCCAGGTGATACTGTCAGATTCATAGTGACATGCTATGGCATCTCTGGTGGGTACTGGAGCTCCAGTAGACAGGAGGTACAGATTAGGGTTGATAGTCAAGTATTTGTGTCTAACGCTGTATAGGTATTAGCTGTCCAGCAGACAGTCTGCAGATACCAGCTTTTTCTGGGAAAAGCGGAGGGTGCCAGTTTAATCGTGTGAAGAAGTACTGCAGCCAATATGTCTTCTCCTTACAGCTTCAACACGGCCAACTTGTGCTTCTTCTGTGGCTGCTTCTAAAGATTGAGGGTGTCCCAATGGGACTAAGCAAAACAGGGCTTATCTTGAAAATACTAATGTTGCAAACCTTAACTGCGGAGGCCAAGGATGGCAGAGGCAGCACTGAGGTGGGTATCGATACAGCTGTGCTGTGTTGGCCCTCTGGAGACGTTGAACCAGGTTATTTCACCTCCTTCTGTCAACACTATATGTTTTGACTTTTGGGATCTCAACCCTTTTGGAATAGTGGTTATGAGACCTATAGATGCTACTATAGCACAACTGACATGACAACAGTCACGGCAAACAGATCTTGAACAAAAATTCAGAACTCTATCAGCATTTGGTATACTTCACTGGAAGCAAAGGAAACTAATTTCTGATGAAAAAGAAGCCTGAATGTAACCAAATCTAATCTAGCATTCACGTCAAGGGGAGTCAAGGCAGAAATATATTTTCCTAGTGGTCTGACAGCCTTATAAAATAATCGCACTTGCCTGCCACAGCCCATCTCCACATGGTTTTGTTCTTGGAGAGAGGAAAGTGTCTGCTTTGCTCTTGTGTGTGTTGGGGCTTGGATGCAGCACGGAATAATTGTGCTTTGCACAGTCTCTTGGACACCCGTGAGTGGAATACTGTCAACCCCAACTCAGAGGGAAAATGTCCTTCAATTAATCGCTGTCACCACTTCCAGAATGGAGTAAAGGTACGCTTGATTCAACCTTGGTCTGCTAATACTCTCCGGCACAGCCATCTTCTAAATGCATGTCCTGCACTGGCCTAACTTTACTTAAGCATTTTAAACAGCTTAGGTTTACCTTTCACCCATCAAGTCCCATTTCTTGAGCTCTTTCATTTCCCCTTATTTCCCTGGGACTAGGGAAATAGTCTCAGGGACATCCTCTTGTTTCCCTGGGACTAGGAAAACAGGGGAGGACCAGCTAGCACTTCTACAGTCCTCTTGGCTTCTAGATCTTCAGCAAGCACTGGTCAGATACTTTCTCACAAATCAGCAACTCAAAGCAAAAACCCATCCTGGAAGTCTCCCTGTTCATCGCTGACTCTTAGAGCACTGCAGAAGGACAGGTTCAGGAGGACACAGACGATCCCTTACTAATAGGCAACATTTTTATACCCCGTGAGATGTACCTTGGCAGACCCCAAATGGCTTTGTGTGGATCACTGCACTGGCACTGACTGCAAGCAACTCAGGCCTGAGGAGCCAAGCATATCAAGTCCGAAAAATCCAAACAAGTGGTCCTCAGGCAACTCTCTCTTTTTGGGCCATTGCCTCTTTTCCACATGAAGTATTTCTGTGTGTGCATGATTATATGCAGACCACCAGAAAGGGTGGGGAGCACAGTGTACGAGGCCGAGACAATTCTTTCCCCAGCGCTTTTCTAAGTCAACAGGCATTTTGCCTTTGAGGAAATACAAACTGAGAGAGAACAGCACCTTTCATATTCGACTTCATGTCTCCCTTGTGTCTAATAGGCTCAAAGCAACGAGCTTATTGTTGCTTTGAGAGCCATCAATTTTCAGTTACTCAATAGTTTGCATGTTAATCTTCTCTTTAATATTAAGCATGTTTCCTTTTGCAGCTTTGAGTTTGTTTGGATTTCTTTGGGGTTTTTTGATTTTGCCCCAGAAGAACCCTAATATCATGTTGCACACTCAAACACTCGAATTTCTACTGGCTTGATTGCTCACAGAGACCTGGTGAACTAGTAGACATCTCTTGAATCCACAAGGACAGGTTCTCAGCTTGTATCAGGGAGCTTTAAGGAAGCCCCTGGGTAGCTCTCTCTCCCAAGCAGTCAAGATATAATCAAATTAAACCTCACAAGATTATCAAAAGTTGAAGAGTGGTTTTGGTTTGATGGCTAAAGCATTCATTATATTCTCTTGACTGTTATGTAGGAGAGGTTAAAATAAGCTTGTGCACTTGTCTGGCATATCAGCTTGGCTCAGAGATAATGGATCCATATTAAGATGCTGGCTGGGGTCTAGGACAGCTGAGGGCAACATAGCCGCAGCAAAGAGGCAGTGTGAAAGGCTGAGTAGGAGGAGGGCAGTAGCATCTCCCAGAGCTAAGGAACAGTTTGCCACAGTCCTACTGCTGCAGTGGGCCAGGCAACGACCAACGGCCTAAGGCCACCAATAGCAGCCATGCCAGGAGGATACCATGGTGGTTCGGGGCTTCTCAAGGCTTGCCTCGGAGTGATAGAAACACCATCAGCTTCAGCAGAGCCAAACTTAACTTTTCTTCTACTACATTATGTTAATGATGCACTGTAAGTGTTTCTGAGCATTACCTCCAGTTTCCTTCTGGAGCTGAGGTTCCGATTGCCTTTCCTAAGGGATAGGACTGAGAAAGGACAGCAGGGCTTAGCTCCAGCTATGTAATTACTAGAAAGCACCGCATATAACTATGTGGCAAGGAACAGACAAATTAAAGAAGTTCGGCCAAGACATTTTCCTGGGTGAAGATGAAAGGAATGTCTTTCACACTCTTAATATAGTCTCACTAGTAATGCAACACTGTGCACTTCAATGGGCTAAATTTCATGGAGGTGGGAACAAGAACATATATTTGGCAACATATCTCTGTTCACAGATAAAACTTGGGATACTGAATCCTGGATCTTCCACTTTTAAATCGCCACCCCCATCACTGTGGAATAAGAATCTTAATGAACTGCTCCTGCTGTTTTAAGGGAATACTACGTACTAGATGAATATGAAAAGATTGTCTGTTAGATCAGAGTTGACTTTTTAATCCCTTTTCAATATCAGATCCTTTCAGCTAGTTCTCCCAAGCCTGTAGCTGATTCCTGTTTTGTAAATTTTAATGATTTGATAACCTGAACCCTAAACTCAGGTCAATTTTAGTCTTCTACAAGCACCTGTATTGACATTTGCTGCCTACTTTCAGCCATGGTGTCTGGTAACAGTATTGAAAACACAGGTACTATCCTGTTGCCCTCCTTTGGGAACTCTAAGGAATACTCATTAATAGCAGGAGATTTTAGTGGCAGGAATACAGATAAAAAACTGAGTGCTGGATCATTTGTTGGAAAAAATTTCAAAGGGGATCCAAGCTCCAACCTGGTGAATTCCTCACAGCCAACTGAAACTTTTGCAGAAAGTTCTTTGGGTTTGTTTTGTCTTTCCAGCTTTGGCTAGTTCCCAGGGCTAAGATGTGTACAGCATTAGCAGACTGTTTGTGATTAATCATGATTACTTTTACCCTAATAATATCCACTTGTCAATGTGTCAAAAGCACATTAAAAATAACTGAGAGGTATAAAGGTTTTTAATTCAAGATACGACCGATGGCAGGTCACTTTGTAAAGCTCTTGCTTGCCCGTGCTGGTGTAGTCCCCCCCTTCACTAGCGTTCCCAGGAGAGATTACCCTCCTCCCCCCGAGCAGGGCCTGATTAAAGCCTAGCACAGCACAGATCACTTCTCTCTAGACAAAACCATGACACAGAGCTAAATGGGACAGGCACCAGCTGGGATGTCAGCAGCCAGGGACCTCAGATGAAGGGTTGTTGTTGCACATCCCTCTTTTTGGCAGCGTGGTTACACTCAACCCAACCTCCCTCCTCCCCCAGGCTTGTCCCAGCTACCCAGCTGCAGCAGAGGCGATGCGAGGCCTGGCATTTTTAATCCAGTAAAACCCTTGCTGTTAATCACACCAGGCAGAGGGAGCAGCCTCCTCATCATGCCTGCTGCAGGCTGGATGCTGCTGCTATTTCTGTTCTACCTCCTCAGCCTGACCCATCCCCAAGGCTGTCCTTGGATGGTCAATGAATTTTCCCTTACCCTTTTCACCACTTCATTTTGTACCAGTACAATAAGTCCAGACTTGCCTGAGATTGCTCCTATGGTGCTAATACAACATGAAGATGGAGGGGATGTGTATTCACTGTTGAGAGAATCGATGATGAGGGACCAAGGAAATTCAATCGGTTACCTTCGTGCTTCCACGTTGCTGAGAACATAAGGCTCTGTCTTTTCTGAAATAGGTTAATCGTATTGTGTCCTTTTACAGGCTTTTTCAGTCTTTCTTTCTGCCTATCTCTGTTGGCTTTGGAACTTCTTGAAATGGAGAAATAAAGGCCACTATATCTAGTCTTGAAAGGGCAGATTTAGGGAGGCAGATTACAGTTACCCAGTTTGGGAGTACTCTGAGATTTTTAATGCCTAGATTATATGAAACATGGTCAGAAAAAAATGGTTATCTTGTGCTGTTTTCAGATTCAGATCCTTCTCATCTTCCCCAGCGGAGGCAGCATTAAGTAGCCATGCTCGTAACTCCTAGTTTCTGGGAATCACCTCTGCACTGCTCTGGTCCAAATCATGCTCACGCGTGATGAATATAGCAGCATAACTGTTTCGTTGACCTTTCCTTAGCAGTTTCCCACCTGAGCACTGAGCAGACTCTTCTTGCTGCAGACCTGACAAGTTGTTACCCCTACGATAGCACTGTGGGAGGACGGGACACGCACTAGCATGACATCTCTCCCAGTAGTGCCCCAGAGCACATACGGTGTAGGAGGTGATGTAATGACAGCATACAGCTCCATTCCCTTGCCCCAGCCTCTGCCTTAAGTAAATTTCAGGTATGTGACGCATATAATGTTATATAAGTACAACATGTATTTTAGGTTTTCGAAAGCTGCCCTTGTCCTACTCTCCCTCATTTTCACCAATGACAATACCCAGCTAACAATGGTAGATTCACCCCTCTCTTTATAAGCCTCCTGCTCATCAGGATTTTCTGCTTTCACTTTGGTAGAAGTACAAAGATGTAGAGCCAACTCTGAAGATCAAAGAGGTGGATGGTTTGGAGCTGGTGAAGAAGTTCTCAGAGCAGATGGAAAGCATGCTTCGCAGAAAGGTTGAAGCTGTTGAGGTATGACCACAAGGCCTATAGGAAAGATATCATCTCCTGTCAGATGCAGAATAGTAGACGCAGGCCTTCTGCCTGTACCAGGAGTGTGTGGGCACAGAGGTTGCATGAGGACTTCTTTGCCCAATCAAATGCCTGCTGGTGCAGCTGGCTTGCTCTGAGCTTTAAGTAGACACTGGTGGGAGGATGTGGGCGTTCAGACAAGGTAATACTGGCTTCTCCTTCAGCCTAAAGTAGGAAATAAGATAAAAAAACAGTCCAGGAATAAATATGAGGAAATGAACACTCTTTTAGGAGAAAAGAGTTTTGATTGTGTGGCTGCTTAAAAAAGAGTAAAAAAACCTCTCACAAGCGAAAATAAAGTTCATCCTTACATAATGCCCTCTGAGATATTGAAGACTGGTAGCTTGTTTCAGCTGTGTGTGTGGCTCGAGAAATTCCTGCAGCCCCTGAACATAAGCTGCAAGGAAGGTGCTTGGATTTCTGGATGTGTACATGGAAAAGTGTGGAGGAGGTGGCAAGAGGTCTTTAGCTGTTGCTCTGTTGGAGATCAAAGCAGGTAATCATTATAGGCCCTCTTACTTCTTGCACCTAAGGATCTATTATAATCCTTCATATTTACCCACTATACAAAGCATATTTCTGTAGACACAGAGCCTTGACTGTTTAAGGCATCTCATTTGGAAAAATCATCCAGAAACACATCATTTGAATCTCAAAGTGAAATGTGGGCACATTTAGACTCAGAGCTTTGGCCCAGAACATTAAATTCATAGCCAGACTTTTTCAATATTTGGATTGCCTTATCCTTTGTGAAGGAGCAAAAAGTAGTTTTGCTGAGACTGTTGTGGATTGTGCAACTCTGAAAACATGTTCATGTTTAGCTGGATTCCTTCCCAGTCAGTGCCAATTGAGAATCAGTGCCCTGAGGCATCATATTGGAGAATACTAGTTGATTACATGTCTTCCCATAAATGGTAAGAGCTCATAAGTGGCCAGAGCATTGCTGAGCCCCTTACAAAATCACGTCATGGTCTTTGTCTTGATAACAATACCAGACTGAGACTCCCACAATGCCTTTTCCTTTGATGAGATACTGACATCAGACTGGATCTGAAATGTCTTTCCCATGGCTTTTTGGAAGAGTCCATGGAAAATAAATGTCTGGCTGTTGTTTCTCTAAATGGACATGTTTCTGTTTGTATATGTCCTGTGATATCTAATATTGCTCAGGGGTTTAGCAGGGACCCTGGAGTAAGTAGGTGTGGATGTAGTCGGTAATAAATAGCTGTGAATATACCTTCCAAGCTGTAAAGTTGCAGCACAGAATGGCAGGTCAGCGGAAAAGGAGAGAAAGAGAGAGGTTTATAGCCTGGTGAGTGTATTGTGGTGAAGGGGGCAGTTGTGTCATTCTTCACTAACCGTGTGAATGGCTCACACAGCTGGAAGTGCTCCTGGAGGTCTTTTCACAGCATGCCCTCATCTTTCTTTCTGTGTGCTTGCATCAGAGGTTGGTGGAAGCAGCAGAAGAAGCAGATCTGAACCATGAGTACAACTCCTCACTGCAGGTAAGTTTACCCCTATCTGTGACAAAATATGACATCCTCAGAAAGACTAGCCAAAAGGCAGGCCTAGCAGCATCCAGACACCTCAGGCTCCTGGACAAGTTAGGAGTTTCCTTGTCTTCAGGACACTCAGCTTATCTAGAAACCAGTGTGAGTAAGCAACTCCCTTGGCAGATCCCAAATCTAGTAACACCTAGGAGGTCCATCCCTTTGGCTCATTGCATGATGTTATTTGCATTACATTTACTGCATACCAATGTTGTAATTATGTGATAAATTAGCTGGTGCTTTGTGGGTTACTTGACTGGAAAAATGAGCTAAAAATTGAGAGTGTATGAGCAATGAGGAGGACTCTGTTACAAATACCCACAGCAAAACTGTTAATCCAAATGACCTGAGATTCTCACCATATTTTTCAAGAGCTCCCATAATTTTTCTCCTAGCCTGCAGACACCCACTTGTCAGGATTTCTTGTTAGGTGAAAGCTTGTTGCTGTCCAAGCAATTCGGATAATTGGCTTTCTGTTAAAAACTGTAATGAAGTTACAGGATTGTTGCTGGTGAAGGGAACTGGAGTGAAAACTTTGATGAAGTGCACTGTCCACAGTACAAGCACAGACTGTTGAGCAAATGTACAGGCTACTCCTGCAAGTACATCTCTCTATGCTGGGAAAGAGTGGGAATGAAAATGCTTCTTGAAATCAAACTACATACCAATTTCACCTCTCCTACCTCTATTTAAGAATCACGTTACAGACATTCTAGTTGGGACAGCTGCATTCACAGTAAGGGCCATGGGTGGGTTGAGGTACATGACCACGTGTTTGCACACACAGTTCACACACCCCTGACTACTGTTAGTGCTTGAACATAAATCCTTAAATAGCTTCTACCCTTAGATACAAAAACATCTTAATAACATCTGTTATCCAAGAGTGAAGAGTGCCCTGAATATACTAAAGTGATCAAACCCACTAAACCCCTGGTGACCTTTGTATGGGGAAAACTGCACTGTCTTTGAGCACCTTTTGCTTTATCTTTTACTCTTGATGAGCACCTTCTGCTTGGATTGACAGAGTGAGAGGATAATCCCAGCTGAATGTACATCAGGAGTTAACTCCAGCAAATGACAGCTGTAGAGGCAGGGCAAGTAAGGTCAGCATTGGCTTGCCCTGTAGCAAATCAGGGAGCCAGCCCTAGTGAGACACTCCATCTCTCTGGCTAGTCATTTAAACACCTCTGAGAGACCACAAGAATCTGTCACTGTGTCCTTTTGCTCTCAGGTGGCTCTTCTGCTGTGGGTTATGATCATGCTTTCAGTCATATGGGCACCCGGCAATAAGAAACTGGGCAGAAACCATTATTTCGGCAGCTTGACACTTTTCATTTGGTAATGGGTCTTGTTTGCTGCTCATCTCGATCCTGTTTGAAGCCTAAATTATCCAGATGTCCCTTTTTTGTGTTTTAAAGAGCATTCTTTTCAAGCAGTACTGGTAATAGTTTGTCTTAATCTATTGCGTTGCCTTTCTTTTTTCCATTGTCTTCATCAACAGTTTGATTACTACAACTCAGTCCTGATTAACGAGAAGGATGAAAATGACAATTATGTGGAGCTTGGAGATGAATTCATTTTGGAGCCAAATGAGCATTTCAATAACTTGCTGGTCAACACAACATATAGTGACATCCAGCTCCCCACCAATGTCTACAACAAAGGTAGTGGCCTCTCCTTTCTTACTGCTAGTAGGTTGCTGTGGAAATTAAAAGCAATAATACTGAAAGAAAAAATGGGATTAGAAAAAAAACAACTGACAGAAAAGAAAACAGGGCTGGAAAGGTACTGTCCCCGGGCACAGTCATGTGTGTGCTGTGGTCTGTCACTGTGACAGGGCTTAGGTATAATCCGCTCTTGGAAGACCTCTAATGATGGACAGCCCTACGTCTTAGGTAGGCAGTGTAGTCTCTTAGGGTTCATCTATCCAACCAAAGAAGCTGTGAAAAGGTCTGTGATGTGAATTTATTGGCAATTGTTACTCTGTACAAAAGGCTGGACCTACAAATGTCTTTAAGTGCCAAGGATTTCATTGATTTCAGCTGAAAAATCAGATCCCAAGTAACTTTGTGTTATGAGGCACTAACATCTCACCAGGATACTTTTAATTCCCAGTGAGCATATCCATAGCGGACTAGGAGTAATTCACAACTGCTACTGGGACATGACTGTTCTGGGGTATTTTCCCTTCTCAGCAAGCCTTTGGCACGCTGGCAGGTGCAAGAGCCTAGGGAGGCACCAAGGTTCACATGGACTCATCTGTGCCTGGTCTTCCGCATCTGCATGTTCATACCACTCCAGCTACACACCAGAAACTGATCCATCTCCAGGCTGGCTGACACATTGCTGAACCCTCAGGCTGAGACACCAGTTGTGATTGTCCTCATTTTACTGCTCTTTTTGGACAACATTCAAAGCTGCCTGAACTGAGTCTTTGCATGTCTCCCTATCAGCTCTTCCCCTTGCATGTGTTTTGGCAATACAAAAAAGGCATCATTACTTCTTTAAAAGATGGAGCTCATTTACAGCCTTCAGGACCAAAACAGGGCAGATGCCTATGACTGTGTTCATAGCTGCTATATTATTTAGAAGGATTATAGCAGGAGTTCTATTTCTCCCACAATTTCAAATTAATTCCATCTGGTCTGACAGCCTTGGACACTAAAATCTTGCTTACAATAGAGCCACCAGCAGAGCTGGCTGTGGGTATCTACCGCAGAGCTACATGAAGTAGTCTGCTGCCTACCACAGCATCCAGAAAGAGTTGGCCAAATGGTTGCTGTCACTGACAGCAGAGAGACCCTGCCCAGCTAGCTAATTTGTGGTCTGTACAGAGAGACAAAACCCATCCAATGGCTCTGGCTCTGCCTGGAGGATCACCAAGAGATGGAGGAAGAGAAAGGCTGCTTCCATGCCCAGTGCTTCACCCAGGAGAAGTGCCTGGCAGTACTCACCCCTTCTCTTGCAGACAGCAGGAAGCCTGGCTCTCTACAGCTCTTCTGGCTCCCTTCCTGCATGAGTTACTTTGGCCTCATCTCTGGGGAGTCACAGTTCAATTTTTCCCCTATTTTGACCAAAACTGCCTTTAGTAAAGTGACTAAAGAGGAAGTGGTAGGTCAGATTCTCATCCCTTTCAACATTAATGCAGTTAATCCTAGAATGACCAGTGTCTTATAATTCCCTGTTTCTATTGCTGCTGCTCTGTTTGGTCTCCTGAGGCAATGAGTCAACACGGACATCAAATATACACTGCCTCTTCCAGGTTCTTGCAAATCTGCAACTTTCTATTGATCCTGATGAGAACAGGGTCACGGGAGGACAGCTCAGCTTTATGAAAGCAAGGGCAGGCGAAGAAGAAAAGAAGACTTGTTGTGGAAAAGAGGAGAGTGAGCAAGAGAGAGGGAAATGGCATGTAAAACCTAAAGCTCCTCTGTCTTAGGTAATTACAGCTAGCATAAATGTAAACATTCTTTGTAGAAAGGCTATTTCCCTAAGTGGTGCATCAGACAGTTGCCTTGTAACAGCCACATATCCCCTCTTAGGTAGCAGCTGAGTCCTGTCTGTGTGCTATGCCTGTTGCGCTCAGCACTGTGCTTGTTTTCCTGGGTCTCTTGGAGCCTTCTTCCAACCAGATGTAATAACCAAGGGCAGACAAGACCAGAGAAAGAAATGAGGTAGCAGTGTATTACAAAGCTGAGATCACCTGTAGTGGCCAACTCTCCAGGATTTACTTGAATGATGTATCCAATGCATTCCTCCTGGACTTGCCTTTGTTCCTGTCCCCCTCCTCCATCAGGGATGGCGAATGTCCTCCCCCTCTTTTGTACACATTTTTCCCCCCATTTCCTATTCTTTCCCCCACAGACCCTGCCATCCTGAATGGTGTTTACATGTCAGAAGCCTTGAATCCTATTTTTGTGGACAACTTCGAAAGGGATCCCACGCTGACCTGGCAGTACTTTGGCAGCTCCACTGGATTCTTCAGGCTCTATCCAGGTAAAAGGGCTCAGATCACCTTCACTCTTTTAGCGCAACAGAATAGTCTTGCAGGACAGAGTTTGTGCCGTGGAAGAGCCCAGTGTGGGAAGGCTAGGGGCGGTGTGTCGCCATGAAGGGCAGGGTGCAGTGAGCAAAATACTCAGTACATGGGCTGCTGCTGCTACTTAGGGTGAAGGAACATTGTCCACAGCAAGCATAGACCCTTTTTTCCCCAAGTGGATCAGCCCCCAGGGCATGTTGCCCTTGCAACACCAGAGAGGCTGGCTTGCAGGGTTGTGACTCAGAAAGGCTGCCCTCCAAAAACCTCACAAAACACCATGGCAGGACCTGCAAATCTGACAGGCAGGGTGTGGAGGCTGCAGGAGGGCTCCCTGCCTAATGCTTCCCTGTGTTTTTTTAGTGGCAGCTACAGCCGCTCTCCATCTCTGAGGCCACACATGGCAGATGCAGCTGGTCAGCCTGACTTGTTTATCCACGCGCCAGCTGCGAGTGACACATAAGGTCACAGCACAAGAGGGAGGCCCTGTGCTCGGAGGAATCCACGAGATCCTCCACAGCTGTAACTTGGTCTGGTGGCTACTTCGTCAGATGGCTGCATGCCCTCGTTCTGTGACTTGTCACGTGTTGTAGAAGAGGAAAGCAGAGATGGCTGTGAACGGAGCCTTTAGCAGGGAATCTGGGACACATCCCTGTCACTATCGCTGTTTTTTTAGGCTCTTAATCATCCTTGGGGAGCAAAGGATGTTGTTGAGAACTGCATCAAAGTGCCAGAAAGTTCAAACTAAGTGCAATTGCTCCCCAAGTTGGAACAGACTATATCTAGGTATATTTTTAATAGAAATGTAATAAACAGTTCACTAAGAATTGCCAAAGAGCATGCAGTCCTGCTTGTATTTCTGCAGAACAGCCCCTCCTATCACTGGCCAGACCTTCATGCCCTCACGGGGTAGCCAGGTCTCCGTGGTGAGCAGCAGAAGTGTGGGTGCCTGCGGAGTGGGAAGCAAATACCTGTCAGTCTATGTGTGTTGATTGCTCCTTTTGCTGCTCCCTTCAGGAATAAAGTGGTTACCAGACGAGAATGGAGTCATCTCCTTTGACTGTAGGAATCGTGGCTGGTAAGAATTTTAGAAAGACCTGGTCAAAGCACCTTTCGGTTCTCCTCTCACTCTCTTTTCCAAAGCGACACCTCGGTGAGTTGCTGATTGTCAGTTATTGCCCCATGCTGCTCCTGCGAGAGAAGAGTGGTACATAAACCATGGCAATAGCAGGTTAGGCAGCCCTACCACCTGCCAGTACCATCTTTCCATATGGCATCTAACATGTGCTACATAGAAATCTCCACCAGTGTATCCCTCTGTTCCAGCCTCCTTATAATTCTGCAACCAAAGGGATGGGGCTGTTCAAACTCCAGAAACGTGGGGCATTTACTCAGCCCACTCAACATGGCTAAAAGAGGTTTTAGTTATTCAAGCCATCTGAGTCTGGCCATACATCTACAGCAGGCCCAGCACTTACCAGTGGAGGAATTGAGATGCTGAGGCCAGTGGGAAAAGTAGGTTGGTAGGAAGAGCTCCGCTGCATGCCCAGTCTGACCCTGCTGTATAGCCATGCTCGCAGCACGTGTTATGCTGGTGCGAGTATCGTGTTACAGCATCACGTCCAGTGTTCCTCTCTCTTGTATGCTCACATTGCTTCCCTGTATTTTTGTGGTTATAAAGGTACATCCAAGCAGCCACCTCTCCCAAGGACATTGTCATCATTGTGGATGTCAGTGGGAGCATGAAGGGCCTGCGGATGACCATTGCCAAACACACCATAGTCACCATTTTAGATACGCTGGGAGAAAATGACTTTGTCAACATCATTGCAGTAAGTATGTCCCATTTCCAGTGCTGAGTTGTCGTATTTGTGCCTCATACTGACTCTTCAGTCTCCTTAGTAAACTACAGGTGCTACAGTGGCGTAACTACAAGGCTTAGTACTGTTTCCATGACAAGGTAGCCCACCTCGCTGACCAAGGAAGACGAGTTGATGTAATCTTTCTGTCTCTCTCAGTATCCTCCTAAACAAAATGTCCAGCATACAGCTGAATAAACGCATAATGTAGTGGGTGAACAATTGGCCTTTGAGTTGGGCTCAAAGGGTCATAGCGAGTGAAGTTACATCAGACTGGTGACCAGTCACTAGCAGCGTTCTGCAGGGATCCTCCTTAGGACCAGTACTCTTTAATACCTTCATAGACGACCTGAATGCAGGGCTCAAGTGTACTAACCAAGTTCACTGATGACATGAAACTGGGAGAAGCTGTTGACACTCATGAGGGCAAAGAGGCCCTGCAGAGGGATCTAGATGTATTGGAGAGCTGGGAAATTGCCAACCCCATGAAGTTTAACAAGAGCAAATGGGGTTTGCACCTGATACACAGCAACCCTGGATATACATACGGACTTGAGAGCGATAGGTTTGAGAGCAGCCCTGTGGGAAGGGATCTTGGGGTTTTGGTCAACGGCAAGTTGAACATGAGCCAGCAGTGCCCTGGCAGCCAAGAGGGCTGACCGTGTCCTGGTATGCATCCAGCACAGCACTGCTAGCTTATCAAGCAAGGTGATTCTCCCGCTCCACTCCGCATTGGTGCAGCCCCACCTTCAGTACTCTGTGCAGTTTTGGGTGCTGCAGTAGAAAAAGGATATAAAACTGATCTCTTCTTTCTGGTGACCAATGATAGGACCCGAGTGAATAGCAGGAAGATGTGCCAGGGAGGTTTAGAATCACAGAATCACAGAATCACAGAATCACAAGGTTGGAAAGGACCCATTGGATCATCGAGTCCAACCGTTCCTAACACTCCCTAAACCATGTCCCTAAGTACTTCATCCAACCGTTCCTTAAACACCTCCAGGGAAGGCGACTCGACCACCTCCCTGGGCAGCCTGTTCCAGTACCCAATGACTCTTACTGTGAAGAATTTTTTTCTGATATCCAACCTGAACCTCCCCTGACGGAGCTTCAGGCCATTCCCTCTAGTCCTGTCCCCTGTCACTTGGGAGAAGAGGCCAGCTCCCTCCTCTCCACAACCTCCTTTCAGGTAGTTGTAGAGAGTAATAAGGTCTCCCCTCAGCCTCCTCTTCTCCAGGCTAAACAACCCCAGCTCTCTCAGCCGCTCCTCATAAGACTTGTTCTCCAGCCCCCTCACCAGCTTTGTTGCTCTTCTCTGGACACGCTCCAGAGCCTCAACATCCTTCTTGTGGTGAGGGGCCCAGAACTGAACACAGTATTCGAGGTGCGGTCTCACCAGTGCCGAGTACAGAGGGAGAATAACCTCCCTGGACCTGCTGGTGACCCCATTTCTGATACAAGCCAAGATGCCATTGGCCTTCTTGGCCACCTGGGCACACTGCTGGCTCATATTCAGTCGGCTGTCAACCAGCACCCCCAGGTCCTTCTCTTCCGTGCAGCTCTCCAGCCATTCTTCCCCCAGTCTGTAGCGCTGCATAGGGTTGTTGTGCCCCAAGTGCAGGACCCGGCATTTGGTCTTGTTAAACCTCATCCCATTGGTCTCGGCCCAGCAGTCCAGCCTGTTCAGATCCCTTTGCAGAGCCTCCCTACCCTCCAGCAGGTCGACACTTCCTCCCAGCTTAGTGTCATCTGCAAACTTGCTGAGGGTGCACTCAATGCCTTCATCCAGGTCATTGATAAAGACATTGAACAGAGCTGGACCCAGTACTGAGCCCTGAGGAACTCCACTTGTGACTGGCCTCCAGCTGGAGTTAACTCCATTGACCACCACTCTCTGGGCCCGGCCATCCAACCAGTTTTCAACCCAGGAGAGTGTGCGCCTGTCCAGGCCAGAGGCTGACAGTTTCTGAAGCAGAATGCTGTGAGAAACTGTGTCAAAGGCTTTACTGAAGTCCAAGAAGACTACATCCACAGCCTTTCCCCCATCCAGTAGTTGAGTGATTTTGTCATAGAAGGTGATCAGGTTAGTTTAGGTTGGATACTATGAAAAGGTTCCTCTCTCAGAGGGTGGTGGAGTATTGGAACAGTTCCCCAGGGAAGCAGTCATCGCACCAAGCCTGACAATATTCCAGAAGCATTTGGACAACACCCTCAGACACATCATATAAATTTGAAATTTGTGGGTTTTCCTGTGCAGGGATAAGAGTTGGACTTGATGATCCTTGTGAGACCCTTCCAACTCAAGTCATTCTGTGATTCTGTGACTCTTTCCGTTTTTAAGCCTTGGCCCAGATGAGGATGGACTGGTCACCCACAGGGAACCACCACCACTGCCCACAGAAAGAAAAACTTTTCTATGATCCACACCAAGACTGGGGGGCAGTGGCACAAGTTTAAAGGCAAATGGCTGCTCACATCTTAATTTTCAAAGCTAATTTAAGCACTATCTTTTTCTCCAGGCTCCTTTCTATAAAACTTTGTCAGGGCATGGTCACTGACATGCGAAGTCTAATTTTGTTGACTGCTTCTTATTGTGTAAGATAGTTAGAAACCCCAGTGGTGACAGGTATGTCTTTATATAGCTGGATAGATGGAAGAGTGAACAGTGTTGGCAGAAAAATGGAGGGAAAACATTAAGGAGTTTGAAATATCCTCTATTCTTCAAAACCAATCTGAGATAAAGCATATAATAAATATTTTCCCTTACTGTACTTAAGAACCTACTGGCTCAGGCACATTATAGTCTGACTTCAGCTCCTATTGATGAGCTGAGCATCAATGGTCTGACAACCATGGTCTTATGAATTATGCTCTTCTGAACCCTGCAGGAAAAATGTTTACATTAGCATGTTTTATGCCATGTATGTATCGGGCTAGAAGCATACGCCCCACTAAATTACCACAGTTTGGTGGCTGTGTGGTAACTTGATACGCTGCCATTCAGCTGTGCAGCGGAGGCATCAGGCAGTAGGCTACAAAACCACTTGCAAGGTTCAGCTGGTGTCTGGGGACTCATAAGTCTCAAAGTCAAAATTTGTGCAAATAGTGCCAGAAACAAGGCCAGGGGCACAAGCTAACAGTTCAAAGTAATTATCTACAATGCAAGTGAAAAAAAGTAACTTTGTATGTGTAGGTATGCCCAGATAGTACTCATCAAAGCACCATAATTAGCTCATTAATTAAACAAATACAAGAGTTATCAAAATTATAATTTGCCATCATCACTACAAACAGTTCTTAAGGGAAATATGTATAAGTGGCATAATGCACCATACTATATTCTGAACAGTCACCTAGTACATGAATCCATTTTGTGAATTTTCTCCCTTTCCATCCCTTTCTTTTTATTTTCTTTTGCAGTACAACGATTATGTCCATTTTATCGAACCCTGTTTTAAAGGTATCCTGGTCCAAGCAGACAGAGATAACAGAGAGGTGAGTACCAGACTCCTATCGATGCTATTCACCTGGTTCTCTTATTGTAGTACATTGGGTTAAGATGCTGTGATATGAAACACCAGGGACAAGAAACAGTCACCTCCCAGAAGCATGTGGGCGTGCATTTCAGAAACAAGCCCCAGTTCAGTGGTGTGTGCTGGGTCCTTGGTTCACCTTTGCTTGCACGAAGCCACTGCAACATAGGGTCAGCTGGTTGGCTAAATGCCAGCAACCAGCTTCCCTGCGTCACAGCAGTGTGCACCACTGCAACCAGAGCAAGAGTGGAAAACTCGTGCTGCTGTGGAAAAACAGAGTGCAGAGTGCCAAGGTTCTCTGTTTCTGAAACCTTACATCCTCAGCCCTCAGAAAAGATAAAAATCATCCCTTTCTTGGTGAACACATTCTCAGCCTGGCCTGATCCTTCACCAGGGTGGACTTTCAGCAAGACTTCTCTGATGAGGGGTTTTGCTGCTCTGATCTAGGAGGGCTCAGCAGCCCTGAGGCATTCAGCCTTCATCCGGCTGCTCCACCACCCTCTGGGCTGCCTTGTATTTTTACATCTTACATTTTACATCTTCTTACTGGTTTTGGGGGGTTTTCCTTCCTTTTTCTCTATATATTAAAACCACAGAGGCAGCACATCCCTCCATGTCTTCAACAACCATATTTCTCTTCAGATCTCTTTCCCAGCTCAGCCCTGGGTCATGGAGTATGGCTGCAAAGAGTGATGTCTCCTGAAGTTTCCCAAAGGATCCCTAAGCCTTTTTAGACATTAACTTGCAGAACATATTCTCTGGGGGTTTTGTTTACAACCAGATCAATGTCTCTTAAATAGGAGACATGCATTCGACTTTTTTCCTCTTTCCTAATCCTGTTGCTCTTGCATGTACAGGAATTTTTTTTTTTTTTCCTGAAGGAGTGGATAAGGAAAAGTCAAATTTCTGATAGTTTTGTCCCTTTCATTAGACTTCATGTACTGCCAGTGGTTTGCAGCCCACAAACTGAGAAATGCTGTTGTGCCTTGGGTGTGTGAGCAAAGGCGTGTGACATGAAGGCACACCAATGGAGTGGCCACTTGACTTTCTTGCCTCCATCCATTACAGTGCTGCACTGCCCTGACAGCAGTGGTGATGTATCAGGAGTCCAATGGCACAGATTTTCCAAGTTCCCCTTTCCTCCCTTGGTCCCAGAATGCACCCTACCTGCAACTCATGGCTGCCTTTTCCCCCTTTCTCCTTGCCAGCACTTCAAGCAACTGGTAGACGAACTGCAGGCAAAAGGAGTGGGGACTGTGAACAAGGCTTTGACAGAGTCCTTCAAAATCCTGAGGGAGGTAAGAGAGTCGGTGTTGATGCTTGCACCAGGCACAAGTGTCCTTGTCCACCTCTAATTTCCCTTCTACATCTAATGTCTTGGCACATCCCTCACAGTGCTGCAGGGGAGGCAATATGAGCTGATCTCATGGAACCCAAATTTACAACAAGTGGTGTGCAGGGGTGACCCAGCTTCGTGGAGATGTTGGTTTGTGTGTGATGCCTCAACGCTGCCAATCCGTGCCCAGCAGGGATCAGGAGCTGGGGAGGCTGTGGCCCCATGAGTATTTCCTTAATGAGCCTCACACCCAGGCACCTTGTTTATATATGGTAGCAATAAAATACAACTGATCAGCTGAGGGCAATAATTCTGGTCATAAGTAATGCTATTAGTGAGCCTTTGTAAGGAGCTGATGATGAAGATGTAAAAGGCTATTCTCAGGCTTCAGATATATTTCAATGTCACTTGGCTGAGTATCAGTGCTTGGGGAAGAATTTACAGACAGAGGAGAATTAATCAGTCAGTCTGATCATGTCCTGTGATAAGAATTGTAAACAATTCACTGCCCTATGTGAACAATTGGGACTTCAGTACCATGGAGGTAAACATTTAACTCTGTTTCTTAAGGAATGTTAAAAAAGAAAAAGAGAACAAAGAAGCAGCTGAACACCTCTACCTCTTCATGGCACTGTCTGTAGCGGGATTGGCATAAAGATGCCAATGCCTATACTGCTGACAAAAATATGTACATGGTACTATGCTAGTGGCCATAATGATGGTGTTGACACCCTTGGGAAGGATTTTCAATCTTATTTATTTTACAAAGTGAAAGTTTAAGTTTGGCTATTGTAATACTGCTGCTAATTTATGTCTGTGTAAGCACAATCAGAGTTGAACCCAGGGTTGGTGGTAGCTGAGCTGAATTGTCAGTGGCAATAGAAGCATAATGGTTTTAATAATAGCCTGAGAAGAGTGTGGTGTAGCCTTGGCATTGTAGTAACAGGCCGATGGCATTCCTATTAATAATGGTTCAACATCTTTGGGGGAAGATATTTACCAAGATGACCAGGGAAGGAGTAATAAGTGGTGATAAAACCTTCTGAAGTTATTCACTCAAGTTGAGGTGTTGCTCCACTGATGCCTTTCATTATCAACTCAGATCTGGGGAGAGGCAACTGACTCGGGCATTTGACCATTTTTTCTTTGAGCATTTGTAGATAAAGAAAAGTGTCTCTTCTCTCTGTGACTGCTGGTGTTGTGCTTCTCTGCACCTTGGGAACTGCTGTCCATGAAACAGAACAGAAACAGTCTTTTCAGAAACAGTAATTTTGTCATCAAAGGAAGGTGCAAACAGCTATCTATCTCTTCTATGCAGCTTTCTTTCCCAGTAACATTGGTCACAGCTTTCTTGCAGCATGTCATTTGCTGTAGCATGTACCATGATTGCCTCCTCTTTGGCAAAATGGACCTCAGTCCAAGGTCGCTGAAGCAATCATCTGGGATTCTTGTTTGCAACCAGCTGTGGGATGGCTGCACACGCAGCAGGAGACCTTCAGGACCTCCTGCAAGTCACTTTGCGGACTCATCCCAGGATTCCTGTCTGCCTAGTGACATTCAGAAAGACATAGTGTCTCGGTGCACATAAGGCAGCACCAGAGGCTGCACATACATTGTATGCTTGTGTAGAAATGTGCCTGTTGTCCTGCAGCAATATTCCCGAAACTGTAGCTTCCCTGGTAAGGCCCCATTTAGAGAGTACCTTAATATCACCAGCTGGAGAACCCCAGGCTCTACGAGTACCACAGCTTAAGGCAAAATGGTACCACCTGCCAAATGTTCATATGCTTTAAGGATTCCCTGAAATCTTCTCCTAGAGCTTCTTAGATCTATAACAGCAATAGAGGCAGAAAAAGGTTCCATCAGTGCCCTGAAACAAATCTGTACTGACATAGTAATGCAGGCAGGAGAAGGGGAAACCTTGGTGGAATTGCCCACCCCCTTCCCATCAGACAAAATTCACATTCTCAGCTTGTAATCATAGCAGTTCCTCACAGACTGTCCTGTTATTGTTCACAGGAGCATACACAAGAGAATGAAAATGAAAATTACTACATCACACTGATGAAACAGGCTTTGCTGATTACAACAGACAACCAGTAATAATATCTGTAATGAAAATGACTGCGAAATTTCCCTGGTAATTCCCCTCAGTCCAATTGCTTTTCAAATGAATAGCCCAGTAGGGGCCTACACGGTGAGGTATGAGTAGCAGAGAGGAGTTGAAGAAGAGCACAGTGTCCCACTATCTTTGTTTTCCTCCATTACATTCTGGGTTAGCCAGGGAGTATTTTAATCTGTGATGTAATTTGCAGAACAGCTTCAGGAGAACAGTTAGCCAGAGCCTCCTCTGCCCCTCTCTGCCATGCTCAATAAACCACTTAAACGCTCTGTTTCAAATTAGCAACAGATCAAGTGGTTTCAATAAAATATGCATCCCAGGGAAAAGTGGTCTTAAGCACACATTTACAGAGTTCTTCAAAACTTTCAGGCATCTAGTGCTATCTTTTGAGCTCCTTTCTTGTTTATCAAGTTTTAGTCTAGCTCACTGCCATCTTTGTTTCAACAAGCTTGGCACACTCTTGTCCTCTCACCATTTTCCTGTAGGATTTATACTCTTTGTTCTGGCTGCTGCTCTTCTGTTGGCTGCTTGCACTCTGTCTGCCTTCCCTGAGACACCATCCTCCCAACAGCATGTAAGTGCTGCAGCTGAGTGCTATCAAGTGCTAAGCAGAGCAGAATAATTACCTTCCTTGTTTTACACACCATAGTCCTTTTAACACAACCTAAGACAACAGTTATGTTTCTTCAAATGCTGTCACGTTGTTAATTCTTATCCAGCTGATCTGTCTCCCCAGTATTCCTCTCCAGCTCCTGTGCAGTATTTGAGCCTCTGACTATACTTTTCAATGTAAAGTTCTTTATAACTTTTTATAGACAGGCCAGATATGTGTGTACATATACACATATGCAAACACACATCCCTAATCCTAGTATATATACATCCATATATTTGTTACATACAAATCTTTTAGGATTAGATAGCACAAAATCTATGACTTTTATGAGTCCTCCTTTCCCAGGATTCACTCAGAGTATTTTGAAATCTGCTATTTTTCTGACACTGTGGTGGAAAAGAAACCCCAGGTTCTGCTCTCTAAAGACACTTTGGAATGATGTCTCCTCTTAACACCAAGCTGTTTTAATGGTACATTGACTTGCTGCAGAACTCAGACCTTACATAAATTTTGAGGCTAATTATGAGTCAATCACTGTAAAATGGCTACAGGTGAAAAAACAGTGACACTGATCATAAACTAGATTTCAGTAAGCCATAAAATTCAGTGTAACTTGAGCAAACGGGTGTCATAAAAACAATAAGCCCACCTTCTCATGTGGGTAATCAAAGGAAGTTTTGGCCTCTCATGCCCCACTTCTGTGGGAAAGCGTTTCATTTGCACATGCACAGGAGGACAGTGTTAGTAATTTTTCTAGCAAAGTGCTAGATGTTTAAAGACAATTTACCCATCTAGTTTCTTCTCTTCTTGTAACACATTTTCTGCTGGTTCCCTCTTCATCCTTTGGGTTTTCATACAGTCCCAATCAGGTCTCAGCCCATGAGGCAAGTAGTCCAGCAACGCCTTCTACAATTCTTTCCCTTCCTGTTGAGCAAAGATATTCAAATGCTTTCAATTAACTTTTTATTTAATGCTACCACTTTGTGACTCTGTCTGTAATTCAGTCATTCTGTTCGTTATTTCTTATCACTTCAGCTTGTACCCAGCCATTATAATATTGTCCTTTTGATGATGAAGTATGGAGGCTATAAAGTGTTTCGGCTTGACCATTTCCCTCTGTTTTTTGTTATCTGGCAATGTACACTTTTTCTCCCTTTCTTGCTTCTTCTCTGAACATTCATAAGTCTTCCCTTGATTCCAGTTGCATTTTCATGGACCTGGATTCTGCAGCATATTTTTCAGGATATGCAAAGTTCAGGATTTCCTGTTTACCAGTTTATGCCATTTTGCTTAATGCCATCTCTTGTTTCTTCTTCACTGCCCTTCTGTTTCCTTCTCTACTGCTAATTTGCTACCAAAAAGACACTTTCAACTAAGATTGGATTTTCAGTAATTCTGGAGGCCACTCTGGAGGCAGGTCTGCATAAGAATGGAACAAGAAGAGACAGAGAGGGGCTGCTCAGTCATCTGGCCAGATGTGTATATAATCAGCATGCATCCCTGCACATCACCGAGCTATGCTTATTGCTTCACTAGTAACTCTGTGCCAGGCTGTAACTGCAAAGTAAATGGCAATGAGCAAACAGGAGAGTACAAGAGACTATGACCCTGAATTAATTAGATCATGACTGTTACTTTTGGCAATGTGACCAAAGTTATACAGGAGAATATGTAGCTCTGTGCCTCATTCACCAACTACAGATCTAGGTTGCATCTCTTCAGACATTTGCTCTGTAGACATCTTGTTCCTCATCTCCCCTTCTTTCACGCTCCTGAGACTTCAGTCAGAGCAGGGAATTATGCTCACAGCTTGATGTGAATCCTGTCAGACCATTTGCTACAGCTGCAGCCAGCCACAAAAGGAACTAAAAATCAGGGATTACCTCTTGTTCATTTGTTTTCTAAATCTGTCTTTTTAATCTCTGTTTCTATGACACTGATGATCTCATTTTCCCTCTTGAAAATATTATCTACTCCTGTAATTAGGAGATTGCTGGTTCTGGTACAGCATCTAATTTCTCAGTATCTCAGTATTATGAGTCCTGAAGTAAGCTACATGAAGAGCTGTCTTAAGTAGTTTGACAAAATTGTGGGTGACCTTAAATAAGTGTTAATTTAATAATTGTATAAACAAAACACATTGTAGATTGCAACAGTCTGGAATAAGCTGCTTTCATAACTACAAGATTCCCATATCTGTGACCTGAACCTCATTCTAACAGCACCTCCCACACCATCATAGGCCTGTGCCTCCTTAATGGATGCTCGCACCAGCCGTTCTCTCTGCTAATCTACACAAAGTTGATCCCTGTCCTAGGAATAGCTCATTTGAGACTCCTTGTCTTTTTCCTGCCTAGTGGTCTGCAGTAGAATCCCTTGTGGATGTCAACTGCTTTTCCCCTTTGATTTGCACCTAAGAGTATCCTGTGCTTGTTCTTGTTGTGCATCCTCAGCCTTTGCCCTGAGTCTCTTTGCCTGGAAGGCGATGTGCTTTGACCCTTCTTGGAGCTCCGCTTATACTCTAGCTGGCACTGTTAGATATTTTTGCATTGAACAAGGTGTAGAAGCTTTTTGGATCTCTGGAAATGCCAGACTCTGGAGACTCTGAGAAAGACACAAAAGATTCTCACTGCTGGGTTGGCATGACCAGAGCAGCAGAGGTACAGTTTGTCTCCTTTCTGAATGTGCTGATCCGGTAATATGAAAGAGGAGAGCACTCAGTCACCTCATCCTGATTCGGTAGTTTGCATGGATGTTTTGCCTGAGAACAGTTAGTCAGAAATGACCCTGTTGGACCACCTTTCTCTCTCATGATCACCTACTGATTCTGGTTAGTGATACAAATAATGGGATTATCATGAAACAGGGAGAGATGAATTCATATGTGTGGTCATCTAGAAGATGTTGAATCCACACTTACTGCAGTAGAGTAAGAGGTTCTTCAGTGATATTAAGAGAACTGCTGAAGGAGGCAGGACTGATAACATAAACAATGGTGGAAGGAGATATTATGGTGGTATTGGAACTGACCTTGGTAATTTCATAATAAGGGACAATCAAAAAAAGTAACTATAAGAGTGGTGAAATGACTGGAGAAATCTGGACTTGGAGCTGGCTTCCAAGTATCAATGTTCATGATGTTATTCTGCAGTGGAACCACAGTACCATCATTATTGGTAAATGCGCTTGCCTTCTGTCCTAATGTAGCATTCCCAAATCAGAAAGGACTTGTGAATTGAAGCCTAAAACATGTTAAAAGTCCCACTTCACACTCTGTGCTCTTGTTCCGCCATCCAGCGCCTGCTTTTATTTTATGCAATCAGTCTTGCCACTTGGATACCTTTTTCCTCATTTATAAGATATATAAGATATGAGATAATAAGATATATTCTCTTATTTAAACTTCTCCCGTTTTAATTTGCTGCTGTTTGATATGATCTTAGTCACCCTTCAGTTAGTATCCCACACAATTTCCATCTCATGCTATTGTCTCTCCTAAATCTCTTGTGCAGAGTTGTCATATCTTCCTCTTTCCATGTTTTTTTTACTCTGCATCAGTTTCTGTATCTTCCTTCATTGATTAGACTTTTCCTTGCTCAGAACATAGAAGCAGTGAGATGCTGTGCAAGAAGAAGTGCACACTGACGATGAGTTAGGAACTGCGGCAAAGTAGCTGCTCATTTTTGTGCCTTGATATCCTCTGCTACCTCTGCTGGTGACTGCTAACTCAAAACCTGTGTTGGTGCTGCAGAAGGCAAGGTCCTCTAAAGCCAGTGTACTGGAGGGTATGAGAGGGCAAATGGCTCTGCAGGAGCACTAGACAAGCAACATTCAAAGGTTGGTCTTTCTGGCTGAACAGGAAGGGTCTGGCTTGCCCGTAAGAAACACGCCTCTTCAATTCCTCTCCACGTGTCCTTGGGAACACATCAACATTTGTACCAAGATTCCAGTGTCCTTCCACTCTACCTTAAATATCACTTAGGCACAGATAACAAACAGGTCATCTGTCCTTACAGTGTATAGTCTCTTTTTTTGGCACATTCATAACATATTTCAGTTTTTATCCGGTAGCCTTCTTTTTTCATGTGTTCCTGCCTTTCTCTGCTATTTTTTGGCAGTTTGATGGATTTACCCTGAACTAACGAGTCTGATTTCCCCTTCCTCTCACATTTTCTGACATAAAATGCTGCAGTTATTGCTGTCAAATCAGAATTGAAGTGTTTATGGTCAGTCAACAGTTATTTTGCATAAACGAATGAGATTGTGCAAGATGTGAGGCAGCAGGGAATTGCACCCTTCCTCCACAGCACTCATTTTTCCTATATTATTTTACTTCTGTAAAGCCTCCTGTGTCCACATGTGCCAGGAAGGGTTGTATAAATAAAAAAAAATTATATGCAGCATACACACATAGTCCTTCTTTAAGCGGAGCTCTTTCTGAGCACAGTGTGGGGTTTGCGATATGAAGTCAGGGTCTGGCCCATCATGAATAAATATGCTGCAATTACATGGAAATGGCCTGTGCTGAGACATCTAATGCTCTCCCTCTCTGTTCGTAGTTCAGAGACGCCGGTCAAGGAGGCTTGTGTAACCAAGCTATCATGCTGATCACAGACGGAGCAGTGGAGGATTATGAAGCTGTGTTTGAAAAATACAACTGGCCAGATCGGAAGGTTTGTTTGGGAAGTGATAAACAAAGAAGGGCAAGGAAAGGTGCTACCCTGCTGTGGTGGGAATAGAAGAGCATGAGCCAGGATGACAGGCAGAGCTGTGCATGCACATCCTCCAATACCTGCATGCATCCTGCTGTAAACACAAAAGAAAGCAGCCTAGCAGGAGCCTGCTGCAGTGATTTTAGAGGTCGTAGGATCACAAATGGATATCTGTGCAGGTTTTTTTTCATATACTTCATTTTCCAATGGGCAATCAAAACATTCTCCTGATAAGATGATAAAGACTGAGCTGAGTATTTTAAAATTAAAAAACCCACTTATATTAAGAATTTTAATCCCATTCAGTCCTGTTTGGGAAAGATTTTTCTTTTCCCAGTTTTTATGGTGGGTAGCAGAACAGCCCAAACAACCTCTCCAGGTACCTTTCAGCCCTATTTACTTTGAGGTCTGTGATTACAGGCTTGTAGTAGCAGAGCAGACTGTGAAAGTGGAGTAGACTGAGGCTTATCCTAAACCCTCCTTATTTATTTATTTACTTCATCCCAGCTAGCAACAATGCACAAAGGGAGAGAAGCAGCCTACTGAGACACCAGAGCATGGAGCTGTTAAAGCAGTTTATTTCAGGACTGGCTCTTTTGTTGTTGGTCAAAGACAAGAGAAATGGTGAAGGTTTCTCTAAATTATTCACGTGGCCAGCTGTTCCCCTGGGTAAAGGATTCCTGTGAGCTATAAACCTCTCTGCATGTGGTTGCTGAGGGCCTGGCAGAGCTGCTATCATAAAATCAAACAGCATTTGCACTTCTGCCTTGCTATTCAGATGATCTCGGGTGCTACTTGGCTTTCTAAACTTATTGTAATTGGAAATGAAGTTCCAGCTCATAAAATGTGAAACAAATGGAGCAAGAAGATCCTGTCTCCATGTGAAGGCAGAGCTATTGCTCTGTGCCACAAACAGGCTTTCACATCAGTGTAGAGCAGGATGCCAAACCTCAGCCACTTGGATTTGGTAGCATATTACAGCCTAATGCCTCTATCTTTTAATTTCTATTCTCAGGTCCGTGTTTTCACTTACCTCATTGGACGGGAAGTCACTTTTGCCCCCAATGTAAAATGGATTGCCTGCAACAACAAAGGTGCTGTATGAGAATGGTTCCCTTACCCCCATCACACACATTACACATGGACTGCACCCATGGGGCCCTGGACCCCTCTGAGTCTTCCCCACTAGAGCTGGGGCCCATGAGCCCTCGACTGGAAGACAAACTAGGGAAAAAACCAGACCCTGCTAGTCCACATGAAGTGTACCTGTGTCCAACTAACACAAGTTCTCCGTGCTGAGGCGCGACATTTTCCTGTCATGGTGCCAAGGGACACTATGACCGAGATTCATGCTGGCTATAGTCCACCTAAGTCCCTGTGCTTATTGTGTCCCAGTTGCTGACTTTTGACAATCTGTCAAAACCCAACTCTGTCAGAAAGCCTGACATCTTTTGGCTGAGATGTAAAATGAACATCTCTTCTTTGAAGATTTTAGAACACTTTTCACAAGGTTTGCAGGTTTACCTCCATATCCTGGCCAAATTCTTTGTGTGCCAGTGGTTTCACTGAAGTACCAGAATAGCTTGTTACTCCCACCCCAACAATAATATTTGTTCTAGCTGGCATGAAATGGAATGAATGGGGAAATCCATTCAGAGTAGGCAAGTCACCTCTATGATTTTGGGGTCAGATAAAAAGTCCAGTTAGCCCTGACAGAGTCTGCAAGGGTAAAGGAAGGGGGGAAAGGGGGGGGAGGGGGGAAAGGCTACCTTATTTGGCCATGACTTGGCCTCTATGTGTCTGGAGATAATCAGCAATGCTTGCTACATCAGTATACCGCTTAAACAGGGAAAGGAAGAGAAAACCGGAGATGGGGGCTGAACTAGCTAGGTATATTGACTCCTTCCTGTCTGAGCAGTGGCTCCATCCCACTACAAAATGTATGGGTGCATTTGTTGTTAAAAATAACTGACAGACGAGTTGCTGGCAAAATGTCTTTGAGCTGGGGATGTTCTAGGCTCAACCATTCATCTATTAGCACTACAAATCACAGGTAACATTTTTAGGTTTTGGTGGATGAAACAAAACCGTGGATTTCAGATTGCATATTCAGCCATTAGATTAGTGACAAGAAATTCATGGAACTGTTGGTTCACCATAAAATGTGAGAACAGATTTTCCTGAATAACCAAATTGGGAATAAAAATATGCTCTTTGCACTTGAATTCTCACTTACTAGACTTGAGGTCTGCAGAAGGCTCACTGATTTTGGTTCTCCTCTTTCAACATATTGTATAGCTCTCGTAGTCCTTGTTTTCAAGCACACTAAATCTGTTTCCACATCACAAAGCTCATGAGCCCATTCACACGGCAGAGCTTTCCTAGTGATAACAAAAGTTATTTATCTGGTATATGCCATCCAATACCAAGTACAACAAATCATTTCTATGTGGTGAGAAGCATGACAAGGGTTCTTGTGACATTACGCCGTGTTAGCATCTCTAATCAGTTAAGCAGCTAGATTTGAGGACCATTTGATAACTTGAAACATTTTTCCCCTGTACTTCTTGTGGTAGTTAAGACTGCTAAGAGTCCATCTGCAGGGACAAAGCTCTGGAAATAAGTAAGTTGCACTTTTACATTCTGCTTCCAATGGGCAGACAGAAGTAGCTGGATTTAAAAACTAGGCAGACTGAAGAGTGCTTGGAAAACCCTGGAAGAAAAGTTGAGAGTTTGGGCTTAAAATAAAACCAGGCAGGTGAGTAGCCTGGTGGAATACCTTGTTTGTATATCTTTGGCCTTCAAGACCAAAGACAGCCTGATTAATAGATGGCTTTTCCTAAGATCTAGAGCAACATTTTACTTTGCTTGGCACAATCCTGGTTATACTAAGACTCTGGTCTTGAGCATTGGTCCAAGTATTTTGGGAAGAACAGAGATAGTGCTTTGAAACTAGATTGCCACAGAAACGCACATCCACTGAAGCTTGTGCACACAAGCCACATCAAGGCACTTTTTGTGAAAAGCAGATAAACCATCTGGGTAGATGCAGTCTTTGACATCTAGTTTTCTAGCTTTGCATGGACACTCATTTAAAAATACAGAAGACACATTATCAGAGTGACTCATACCTCTGTTTCTCCATGAAGGCTACTACACTCAAATCTCCACACTGGCGGATGTCCAGGAGAACGTCATGGAGTACCTGCATGTGCTCAGCCGCCCCATGGTCATCAACCATGATCACGACATTATTTGGACCGAAGCCTACATGGACAGTGCGGTAAGGACCTACAGCACAGATATTTAGTTAACAGTAAGGCCTATGGGCCAAACCGACAAAGGTGTTAGGCACCTAGCTGGTACGTTAGGCATATATATCTTGTCCTAGCTTCCCATCTAAACATTTTACATGTATCGGAATCTAAATATAGACCTGAAATTTATGTAAAACCAAGAGTTCGTTGATTGATAGAAAATACAGGTCTCTGGCTCTGCTGAGACAGACAGTATTTCTTTCTGCTCACTCCTGGAGTTGAGATGTGTATGCAGACTCAGGTCTGAATCTGCAGTGACCCAGGAGCCCAGGAATAATCACACAGACACAGCATGACTTAAGCAGTACTCCTGTGAAAGCAGGTTACCTTCTAAAGGATTATTCACAGGAAAGATTATTTACAGCTCAAGATACAGGTCACGGAAATTTATTTCCTTCAGTCCAGTAGCTAACAACATGCTGCTTGCCATTCAACCATATAGATCTCAGTCTGGGAAGCAGGCTCACTCTTTCATTCCTCGGTCTAGCAAGATCTAAAAGCACCACAGCAGCCCTGTGCTCAGCCCTGTGGGTAAAGGACAAATCAGACTTTCTAGAAGGGGAAAGAAAGGACCAGATGGTCAGAATTTCTGATGACCCTTGCTTTGTCTCAGGCCTGCCCTACAGGAAGAATTAAGACACCTGGACCATGAGCAGGTGCTATTAAAATGTGGTGTTTCCAAGGCAGCTTTAAAACCCAAAGGAGTGAAGGGAAGGAAGTAGACCACCACTGAAGGAGCTTTCCCCTGCACTTCCCCAAATAGAAGACTTTCCACAATTTCTGTCTCCATCCTTGTTTACATTGCAGAAAAAGAAAGCTATAGTTCTTCTTTTGAGGCTCTCTGTGCTTTCAGGGAGATATAGCTTTTTTCCTACACTGGACTCTACGCCACGGAGAAGTGTCTGCATAATTGTGACAGCTAGAGCTGATCTCTTCCTGATTCCCCTCTTCCAGAAACAAACCTCAGGTCTCAGGACTGTTTACACTACCTGACGGGAAATATATTCTAGAAACATTGAGAAGGTTTCCATACAGAATCCCACTGTGGGACTGAAGCTACTGGCTCCAATCTGGCCAGCAGCAGCTTTAAGGTGTCTGCCACAGCCCTAAAGGAGCCGGAGAGAACGCACAGTTTTTAGGTTTAAGATCCATGGTGAGAGACCTGAACTCTCTGTGTGTTGGAGTCAAATTAGGGGTTGAGCTTAGCTTTGTAGCAGGGAACATGGAAGTCCAGGTCCCATGTGGCATTGCTTGATGCTGTGCTTAAAGGTAAGACCACACGAACCCTAAGAAATACCTCCAAAGCAGCCAGGCTTGCGCCATCATCGTGCATAGGAGTTATGCTCTTGTGGGAAGCGACTGTTCCCCGCCTCTGTGCTGTGGCTGACCATTAAGGCTGCAGCTGTGGCACACTAGCTCCATGAGGATGATGTGGGGATTGTCTTCTGCTGCAGGAACTGTGCCAGGTGAGAGCTGGGGACATGGTACTTAAGCATGCTAAGCTAAGCAAAACCTCCAGAAATGCTGCTAACTACCCAGGAAGTTCACTTTAGTAGCAGGCATGCTGTCCCTGGCATGGGTGTATGGGATCAGGCTTCCCAAAGCAGCCACAAGGATTTGTTTGCTGCACTTTTTTTGCTGCATCACTTTTCTTACCTCTTTCCTTGGCTTGCCATTCACTTCCTCAACCCCAACCTCTCCCATCTTTGATTCATTCTTCCATTCATGTATTCGCTCATCTGTTCATCCCTGTCTCTCACTAGCTGCCACAGTCTGAGGAGGTAACTTCACCCTGTGTTTTGTGAGCACGTTGTTTCCCTTGTGCCAGTTCTTGTGTCAGTGCCAGCATTCACAGCCACAGCTGGCCTGTACATCTGGAGGGGGTTGGGAGGTGCAGCACTGAATGAACCATCTTACACTGACAAGAAGAGGAGAGGAAATGCTGGATGTACTGGAGAGCTGTGCTGTGCTGTTGGTTCAGAGTAGGTAGGGCTGTCTGTGTTGTGCAGTAGCTTAGTTCACTGGATCTTTTCTTTCCACGTGTCTGGTGAGTGCCAGAGAAGTTTACTTGCTATGTGTTACTGTGAAAGCTCCTGTGAATGGGAATTTTCCACAAAGGGTCATCCAGACCAGTAGCTCAAAACACTAGGCTCAAATCTCTGTCAAGCAACTGCATAGATTATGGAGTGGCTCCTAGTGTGTATACAGTAATGGAGAAAGGAGGTTATTTCTTTCTAATTACTCGACCAAATGAGAAGTGGAAGGGAAATGCTACTGGCATGGAGGGTTTAGGTTCTTTTTCTAGCTAGGAATGTGTGGGAGACTCCTTTGCATGTGTCTTGCCTGTTCTACGTCCTTTCTTGTGTGTTTTTAGAGCATCTGTCTTCTGCAGTACTGAGAGCCTCTGTTACCCCAATGTATGTGCGTGTTCTGTATCCCCCGTAGAGATGTCTCACCATGTTGTATCTGTTTGGGTCGTGGGTTTTGTCTCTGTTTTTCCTAAGCTTAGATGCTTGAGTAACAATTGCATATAAGAAAGCTCTGTGTACATTTGTGCCCTTTAGATTTTTGCCTGTGGTATTTCTCATTTGTGGTATTCATGTGTTTGCAATATATATGTTATCTCGTTTGTGATTTTTGTTGCTTTTCTTTATTCTATTCTCCTTGTGCTGGTGTTTTTTACACTTGTTGCATAAGTACTCATGTCTACACTTCCAGTGCGTGGTGGGTATAAATTTCCCACTGCTTCTGCAGGTTCCCATCTCTTCCCAGTTCTTTAATGTCTCCTGCTTCAACATATTTCACTGGCTTTCATCTCATGCTCATCACCCTACATCATCCCTGTCATCCTCTTGGATACAGAGTGTTGAAAAGTGCTGCCATCTGTTTTTAGGGGGGGGGTGGGAGGCAAGGAGGTGGCTAATTGTAATCAGCATCTGGGGTCCTTGGGAATTCCAGTGCCTTTCATTCGAGTTATCTGTGGTATTGCATTTGCTAACACACGGTTCATTGCTCTGTGGCAGCTCTTTGCATCTCAAGCTCAAAGTCTGTTGCTCATGACAACAGTGGCTATGCCAGTCTTCAGCAAAAAGAATGAGACGGTGAGTACATCACAGGCTTTGCTCTCCTTCCAGCCAGCAGAGGGGAAAAGGTGCATCAGACCTTTGTGGGTTTTTATAGCCAATGGGTTTCTGAAAGAAGGACTGGTCATTTGGGACGGTGGTAGACCTCTGGCAGGGTGTGCAGCTGATAATTTATCTGTCAGAATGATAGCCTGTCATTTCCTTTCAATGATATTTCTTACAAATACCCCTTAAGCATGACACTTCTGCCTGTTTCATCCCTTCCAATTTCAAACTAAGCCTAATTCACAGACTCATAAAGTTTCAAGCTGGAAGAGATCATTACCTTGTATAGTCTGTGCATTTTATTGCAGACCTTTACATTACATATAGATGGTCCTTCATGAGCCTAACTACTTGTGTTTGGCAAAAGTATCACTGAAGGACATCCATCCCTAAGCTCTCCATCGTGGCTTCTCACTCTCCATTAAAAATTGGCATCTAAGTTCCAATTTCAGTTTTCCTGGTCTCACCTTTCTGTCATAATGGTTTCTCTGCTAAAAAGCCTGTACCCTTTGGTATCGCCCTGGGAAGCATCTTCTACACTGCAATAAAGTCAAACCTGTCTATCTTTTGATGAGACACAAAAGTTGAACGATCTAGACGTCCAGGGCATTTCCTCTGGGTTTTGAAAACCTTTTTCCACTGTTCCATAACATTTTCAGTTTTTCAACATCTTTGTAAAATGATGGATGGTACTTACCATTGTTGTACAAGGGATAAACTCTACACCTGAGGTCCTACAAACAATTGTCTGCCTTCTACACTTGAGGCTGGCCTTAAACTGTATTATCACAGTGCTGCAGTGAGAGCCTGTGTGTCATTTTTCCATCATGCCACCCAGATGTTTATTAAACGACGAGTTCCGCATTTCCTGCATTCTTTTTTCCATGGTTAACAATTTTGTACTTGATGTTCAGTTTAATTGGCCCAAGTTAGCTATGCATCCATGCTAATTTGCATGATTGACTTGCCCTTACTGTTATTTGCACATACTGAATACAGGGGGTTGCCCTCAAAACTTGTCATAATTTTATATTAATTCTGAATCATAGTGAGAAATGCTGACAAGTACTGGGTAGAAATGTTCCTCTCCCTAAACAACGGAGTAATTATGTTAGTTGGTTTGAATGAATTCATATCCATACCAGCCTAGAGAGATCACGTGAAACACTAGTAGGAAGGCAATGTATGTATATTCGATGTATATTCCATTAGAGAGCTATCAAAGTTTTTCTTCAAAAAATGGATTCTCCTTTGTTTTTAAGCGATCTCATGGCATTCTCCTGGGTGTGGTGGGCTCCGATGTGCCACTGAGGGAGCTGTTAAAACTTGCTCCACGGTATAAGGTAAGACAGAAATAATGTAATTTGTTATTTTGCACAGCAAAGTCACCAGTCATTCTTCCACAGATATGATTGAAAGATTATTTCTCTGCCTTTAGGAAGAACTATAAGCATAAGGCAAGAGGTGCTGGATGTGATGACGTGTGGTTTCTACATAGCTAGCACACTGGAAATTACTCACTACTAGAAGCTCTTAGGCTGCTTCAGAAACACAAGGACTGGGTGATCTAGTAGACTGGCAACAGGTCATGGAGATTTTGCATCTTAATGGTCACCAACTTAGATCCCTCAGAGATTATATAGATCTGACAGCCCATCTTAGAAGAATTAAAGTTATATATCCAGTTCCCAGTGGACCAAATCTGCCATGCCAGCTGTCAAAAAATAAACTAGTTTCACTGTCAATATTCTTAGCAGAAAAATGGAGGACTGAAAGGACTATGGAGAGCCAACTCCACAGTCATGCCTAGAGGTTTCTTTTTAGAGATCACCATGAAGATTTCTTGGCAGGACAGTGTACAGAAAGTTGGCTCTTACTCTCCTGTGCTGTACCTAGATATCATATTTGCCCTTCAGAATTGTTAGTCCAGCAATTTTTCATTAGCTCTATGTCCAACATATCAAAAAAAAAATGTTCATCTGTAGCAACACACACACATGAGATCCACCGTTTAGTTTTGTTTCTGCTGTAAATTCTGTGCAGTGACCTTTTGTTCGATCAGTCTGCACAGAAGACAGCAAGCGAATCCAAGGATCACCACAAAATCATTTAAAGTTTTCCATTTCTCTTAAGTAACTATCAGACAACTACTAGCAGCTAGGTAGTTGTCCAAAATCTGATTTCTGAAGCCTAACAGCACTGAAAGTGCTATCAGAAGCTATGAATTTATGTGGCACTTCCAGATACGGATGCAGGGCAGACCATTCACATGTAGCTGTAGGAAATGATCCTTCAAGCAACCCAGGGACTATGAGTGTGGGGGCACATGCAAAAGCTAGCTGTTTTGGGTCTGAGGAAACTTTGTCCATGAGCTTCAATTTTTATACATGTTTATTTTCACTATAAGACTAACACCTTTTCAACTCCCTCCACATCACTCAAAGACCATGTGTCACAATAATCTTTCTTCTGCGCCAAGGGGAGACACTGGTATTTCCTCCAAGCAGTGCCAGGGAAGATGGTAAAATCATCTGAAGGATTTCTTTACATCAGAGGCAGGACACGACTTCCCAGATCTTCCAACTCCAGTCCAGTCTGGAAACCTGGGATCTTCAACTTGAATACCCTGGTATAAAGGTTACAAAGGAGCAGTTCCAGAGTTACATTTATGATCACACTTACTGAGCTGGGAAATTTCAGCCTTAACAGAACAACAATGAAGTTTGCTGAAGTCCCAATCCAATATCATGGATTGATTCTTGCCACACTGAGCTGAGCTTAGTGTGCTTTGTGAAAACATTTCACACACAGAGAATCCAAAGTTTTGATCCAAGGTGTGTGAAACACAGAATCCATTCCCTCTAAAAAGGCACAGGGGGATTGTAAATTACTTACCTACCCACTTTCCTATTATTATCCCTCCAGTGTTGTCTCTGCAGGAACATAAAGCTGCAACATTTTTTTGGAGATAGAAACTTTAGCCATTCTTGTTTTCCTTGAGACACCTCTTGTTCTGCCAAGTGCAATAGGTTTTGAGCAACTCAGACTTTAGCTGGAATTTATTTTATATATGGGTTTGATCAGAGTAATTGTTCTCTCAGAAACATCTTGCAGATCAGGTTAGCCAGTGCCTGCTCTTATTAGATTTTGCTGTTCCTTAGAAAGCATTTTAAGACTACAGGCTTGCACAATTGGCGTAGGATAGGTCTGGTCTTGCCAACAATGAAACATAATGCAGAGCTCCTCTGAAAACTGACCAGGTTTCCAAGGAAGCCATCTGTGAGATTCACACTCACTTGTTCATTCACTGCTGTGCATATGTAGTGAAAGGCATAAAGACCTATCACCACTGTTTCCATACTGTTTACTACGTTCACCACCATTGCCACCACTATGTGCAGCACTTCTGCGCCTGCTGTGGAAGGCTTATTCTCTCTCTGTGTAGTAATTGTCCATAAGGACAATCAGACTCTAGGAGAGCATCTTTATCTGAATGTGTACACAAATCAACTACCTCCCCATCCTTTTATGCTTCTAAGCATAGTCAGCCTGCTCAGACAGAGTGGCCAGAGATCTGGAGGTAAATGGTTTGGGATGGATAAAATTTTGTTCTGGTCAATACCTTTAAAAAGAAAATGTTTCTCAATATCAGTGGTGCCAAGGCATAAGTGGCACCCGTTACAAAGCAGTATTTCTAGCTAAAGCACTAATTCTTCTAACGACTCTTTCTCCAGCTGGGTGTCCATGGATACGCCTTTCTGAACACCAATAATGGCTACATCCTTTCACATCCAGACCTCCGTCCTCTGGTACGTACAGCTGTGAATTTGATAACCTTTGCTTACTTGGAAACGGTGGCTTTCAGGAATGATTTCTCATATTTTATCAAGATGTAAAGGCTACCAGACTCAGACAAAAAGGCATCCAGAAGCATGAGGGCCAGAGAAATCAATTTGACGTGCACAGAGGTATATATGCACACACACATGTATGAAGTGTAAGGTAACCTGTCTGTACTCCATGAGAGAGCAGGGGAGGGCTGTATTTGTCACCACAAATCTTCATGGTACCTGTTTTCAAGAAGGCAGCTTTGCACAGGGAGGCAAAGGCATTGGTGCTTACGTCACTAGGTGACGAGAACGGACAATCAGTGTTTCCAGATTGGGGCATGGCAAAGCTAGGCAAAGGCACTGCTTTATCCTCCACCTAAAATTGGCCTCTCTTACTCTGCTTCACACATTTTCCTTCACACAGATGATTACAGGGAAATAGCTCTGTTGCATCAGTTAGCCCTTAGTGAAATGCCTACCTTTCTATCAGTGGAGCCATAGCCTCATCCCCATCAGAAAAGATCTGCTGGTATTACATTGTTAATGGGATTACACTCTTAGCTGGGGGAAAAAAATTATTTCCTGAAAGCAAATGTATTGTACTGATCTATTTAGAAGAATATACTATAAAAGAGGCTGTAATCTTTATCTACAAGTTTAACCAAGTTTCTGCATGTCCCTTACTATTGGAACAGCCTCTCCCACCTGTGCTGTCCTAGCCCCACACTGCCTGCATGAAGAAATACATGGCATGGGACCAAGAAGGCACTTGAACCCAAACACTGCCTTAACAGTCAGAGAATGAATGAGACACCTCTGTTTTTCAAATTAGATGTCAATTCTTAAAGAGTTAGTTTAGGAAGTTTTCTAGTCATTTACTTGGGTGGTTCTTTTTTGTTGTTGTTGTTGTCTTAATAAATGCCAGTATAAAGAAGGAAAGAAACTGAAGCCTAAGCCAAACTACAACAGCGTAGATCTCTCAGAAGTGGAATGGGAAGACCAGGATGAAATAGTGAGTATCAGAAAGTGAATTTACCCTTTTCTTTAGTTCCTTCTTTCAATTACTTTGTGTGCCTGTATGGAAGGGGTGGGGAAGCAAGTCTACAAGAGGGCAAGAATTATACTCCCCTACAGATCGCTTGTCTTCCTTCCCAGTATGAGTTTTCCTTCTTGTAGAATAGTGCGGGAAAGTGCTGTTGGGAGGAAGGAAGCACTTTGTAGAGTGCTCCAGGAAGCCAGTCTGTGCGTATTTGGCCCAAATGCTGCCTTAATACAAAGCCAAGATAGCTTGGAGTGTGGCAGCATCCCATGACATTACCCATACCTGTACTATGTGAGATATAGCTGAATCCACTCTACCAATGAGATCTGCAACAATGAAGAAAGTGCATTCAAAAAGAAACTAAAGCTTGCAGTCGACATTCATAATAGATAAAGAGGATGATGGACTTAGACACTTGTGAAAAACAGATTTCCATAAACCGCCTTATTGCACAGGTGTGGAGGCACTGAAATCAATAGCTGACCAGAGATAAAAGATCAGAAAATACTTTTTCCACTGTCTTTCAAGCAAAATTATTAAAAAGTGATAAACAAGAAACAGTGTGCACTTCAACAGCTGCACATAGCATTGTGGAGCAACTAGGAATGCAGATATAATGAGAAAGTAGAGAGATTTCTCTGTGGCTGCTATTCCTTTACTCAGAAGAATTAGGAGAGTATAGATACTTAAGTTACTAAGATAAGAACTGAATTTGGAGTAAGATAGAATTAGCTGTGGGACATATGCTTCTGGATTACAGGGGAGACTGCTGAGATAAACGGATCTGATGCTATAGATATCCACTTAAACAGGTAGGACAAATGAACTGCCCATCAAGGAGATCAAAGTAGCTATGGTTGCCGGTGCAGGCCAAGCACAAAGGGCCACACCAAAGGAACTTGGGAAGTGCAAGAGTGGCAAATTGAGAGAGCAAATGTGAGGGGAGTGGGTGGGAAACGTGGAAAGAAAGATTAAAAATAGGAGTCTTTACATGAAGTGGGAACACAAAAATGCAGGTTCCCAACAGCTTTAACATTGATACCTGAATGCAAATTTGATGCGAAGTGTGAGGTTTCTATCTGTAAAACTATCCAGTGGAAAAAAATGTCAAAAGAGGCATGAAAACCAAAGCCAGTTTGTGTTCCTGTGCTGCATCTTCTAGAAGAAAGAAAGGTTGCAGTCACTGAGGGTATAAAGACATTCAGTGATGCAAACGATATCTGCAGTGTGATTTCAGCAGGGCTAGAGACTCTCAAGATACACCCACTGCAGCAGGAAACTGCCAACATTTCAACACTCAGATTTGCAGCTATGATATTAGATCAATGACAGACTCAACATCAGCTGCAGTATAATCTCAGCAACACTGATAAGCAGCAAATTCAGACTGGAAAAATATGCCCAAGTGCTAATGATGTGTAATACAGCCAGCTGCTAAAAAGAAATCTAGGGGAGGGAAGACGGCACTCCCTGGAAAATACCAGTAGTACTATCTGTAGCTGGGGAGCAAGGAACTTTGGGCTTGCTTGTAAAGCACCACAGGCATATTCTCAGTGTGAGGGGGAAAGGGAAGTTTCAACAAATCCTTTCCAGCTCTCTAGGAGCTGTCACCCAAACAGATTTTCTACAGCCTTGACAGAATCATTAAGAAGCAATTAGCCTGCAAGGAAGAAGCAAGCTGAAACTGAGTGGCAAAACACCTAGATGTTGTGAGACCCCTCAGGTGAACTGTATGTCTGTGTTGGTTTGAAACTACACAACAGATAGGGAAAAGCAGTCACCACCTCTCACCGCCAGTGATGGAGACCGCACAGACTCATTGCCCTGGAGCAGAAGAGTTTGCTGTTTGGGGTGTCAGAAATGAGTGCCATGCACCAGACAACCTTTTCATCCAAACTCTCTACGCATTTTTCAAAGTGGAGGCCAGCTGTTGCCAGATGTGTCCTGCCTAAAAGGGACAGAGCATTATGGTGGCTCCCAGACACCAGGACTGTAACTGATTATTCAGTGCCAGAGAAGCTGTTGGGGAAGAAGCAGCAAGCCTGGATTGTGCCACCAACCTATAGCCACTGTCACCTGGGGGCTGGGCACAGGACAAGTTCCCTGCCTGCAGACTAGCTGGAGCTGGGGAGATCTCGAATATCCACTGATTCACTTCTCTGCTGCCTTACGAGGCAACAGCAGATGCCTGACGCTCAGGAAGAATATAAGGATGAAACAACAATATCTGAACTGAACCCATAGTAAATGCTGCAGGCTGTCAGACTAATAGAGAGTAAGCTGTGGCTCTGGCAGGAGGTCAAATGTTCTTAGACAAAAAGCAGTAATAGTACTAGTCAGTGTTTTGATTTCCAAGACGTGGGCCTTGGGAAACACAAATTTTATATTCTAGGTCTCTAAATAACCTACATCAAACAGCCATAATATACAGAACTATGGTTTGTAAAGCAAATGCAGTTGAGACTGGCCAGCACCTGAATGGAGGCCTGTCTCTGGAAGTAAGGAAGCAATTTGAGTGAATGAATAAGGTACTTCCCACCTTTTTTTTTCTATCCAGGCTGAAGAAATAGCCTGATATGCTCTGGCAGGCTCCACAGAAAGCTAAAGCCAGTTGTGGAAAAATTCCCTGGCTCCTTCTTGCAAGAGGCTGGGAGTCACTGAAAATGACAGTTTGCCTTCGGAACCTAGATGAATAAAGTGGTCTTCTTGCCACCTACCCTGCTATCCCATGGTCTTGCTTTGCGGTGCTAAACAGCTGTCTTGTTGCACCTCAGAAGTAGTGCTTGGATACAGACTATAATTTATCAATCAGTTAAAGAATATGTCCAAGATTTTTGGAAGCAGTCTGGAGAAGTTAGTGAGTTTCTTGGGTGTCTCCTCTTCCAAGCTCTAAAAGCACTAATGACTTTCTGGCTGCCAAAGGTGAAGTCTGAAACTTGGACTGGCAATGTCATATCTTCCGGATCCTTTCCTTTCACTAAAAGAGGCACATCAACAAGTTATCAGCATAAGCCATTATTATTCTGTGTCACTTATCAGCCTGCCTGAACATGGATCCTGTCCACTGAGAATAGGTTTTCAGTTTAAAAGAAGAAAGAGGATGGGGATGGCAGGAGGCGACACATAGAGTCATCCTTTTTTGCCAGCTCCTGTACATTAAAGACAAGTAGCTCTATTAATTCCTGTCCTTCCCTGCCTGGAGACACTAATACTGATCTTGTTCACCTCTGCAGCTGAGAACTGCCATGATCAATGGGGAAACGGGCTACCTCTCTATGGATGTGAAAGTCCCGGTGGATAAAGGGGTAAGAAATTATCCTTCTATTCAGGTCACACAAGAGAGGGGATGGGAAAAGGATGCTGAAGAACCATGAAGGATGAGGTTTTAATACTCAGCATTTCTGAGTGTTAGGATTTTATTGTTTCACCATGTATCTAACGTGCTGTAGACATAAAATAGAGCATCCTTAGAAGAGCTCTTTACAACTGCCAACGTTCTACTCTTGCAAAGGTATTGGAAACGTCTCACGGTTCCCTACTTTGTCCACACAAAGTCAAAGAGCTTGCTGTTCATTGTTTATAGGGCTGTGAAATGAATTGGAGATCTTCAAGAGTTTAGAATGGGGAAGGCTATGCTGAATTGACCTAGACAGAACAAGGTTTGGAGGCTCTTTTTCAGCTCCCTTTCCTTACCTAAACACATTCATTACAACTTTGACCCCCACTCTGTCAGAATATGATTTTCTTTATCCAGGTCCAGGATTAAATTTCTATGCAAATATTTACAGACATTTTATGAAAAGTCCCAGTGAAATGGAGACTTTTCAATGTTTCCTACCAGGTCTAATGCGGGGTTATACACCTTCCCTTGGAATGAGTGCAAAATTGTCTTCTGCATTTACATTCACTGGTACTTTTTCATTCACGTTTATTTAACTCTCCTAAAGATTTTGGCTTTCATCATTTCCTGTTAGGAAGTATTCCAGAGTCCTGCAAGTTATACTGCCCAGAAATCTTCCATATTTCAGGAAAATTTTCCATTTTTCATAGCAAGAGCTGAACTGCTCACATGCTGAGCCACAGCACGCACCAATTCCAACAAACCGACTCCTCACAACTACTGCTGAAATTATGCCATTTCATTATGAAGACACCCCTCCATTTCCTCTGAATGGTTGTACTACTAGATCTTGTAACTAAACTCTCTTTTTGGCATTTGCAGCTATCAGGTACCTAAAGGCTTTGCCCCTCCTCTGCTGCACATTGGCAACATCTACATTTTAAATACCTGCACACTTTTCAGTCCAATCAGTTCAGCAATTACTTTTGTGCCCTTTTTGTCTTATATAATTTCTGGTACACAAGTACTAGAGCCCCACTAGTGATAATAATTACTATAAGTACTCAAATTAAAAATTTGTGTACTGTTTCCACGTCACTCTGTAGAGAGCATCTGTTCTCTGCAATAGGGTATTTCTGAGCAGGGATGCCCAAATCTCCTTTCTGCTGTCCCATCAATTTTTTCTCCCTCCCACAGCTGCACCGGAATGGCCACCTTTGTTTCCAGATTTCTTATGTATTTTTTCCAGTTGCCATTTTAACCATGAATCCCACCCCTTCTTTTTGCCCAATATCGCTAATTTTTAGGGCAGTTGGGACTTCTTCTCAGTATGCAGAGAAATTCTGGTTTATTTTGTCTTGCAGATCACTGTACATCAGGACTCCTAAGACAGTCTTGTTCTTCTCATTAGGTCTTTTTCCCTCAAAAGCCTGTTGTTTCCTGTTTCTTTTTGTTTATGGTACTTATTTAAGACCACAGCAACTGATTCTTTGGAATAAAATTTCATGAGAAGCCATTTCAAGTGCTTTATATAAACCCAGATAAGTTTCATGCCCTTTATGCCACTCATCCGTTATCTATGTCATTGTCAGAAAAGCAGTCGGGGATTTCCAGCAAGATCTAGTCTTTGTAAATACAGATTGCTTATTTCTCTAGCTTAACCTCTTCCTCTGTCTCTGTGTGTCCTCAATAACATTTCTGTTGAGTCATCCAAAGATATTTTTTTAGTTCAATATTTTAGGGTTATCTTTCTGCTCCTTTACCCAGGGAAGAAAAGTAACAAAAAGTAGCCTTGGTAAGAGAGATTACCTATTTTATTCTGCAACTCTGCAAGCCTTATGAAGCATAATAGGAGACTGAAGCTGAGTATGTGACAGTTTTGGTATTATCAGAGCACACACAGAGTGGGGACTGGGAGTGAAACTTAGCAATTCCCACTTCTACTCTGGTAGCTGATGAAGCCACACAGCGATTGAAACAAAGAAAGTGATGACATAGAGAGAGAAAAACACAGATCAAAGACAAAGGGCAGTTGTAAGAGAGATCTGATGGCAAAACTGCCTTTGCTTGCAGCTAGGGGACAACAAGGTTGTGCTTGTGAAAGCAAAAGAGGGAGGACATGGGAAGAAGCTGTGGTAGACTAGTCATAACGATATTTAGCCAGGAGTGACTGCCTAGTGCAGTGACAATACAAAACCTGGAATTACACGTGTTCCCAGATTGCAGGTGCTGGTAGTTGGCCATCCTACCGCTTTGCCAATGTACCTGTATTCTTGTCTTGTCCCTTGCTATGTGGCGAAGTCCTGCCTGATCTTCCTCAGTACCACTTGGCTCCAGGGTATCTCTGCTTCTTTCCCTTCCCATGCATGAGTGGTGATACCTCCAGCTGTCTTGGGTAGGTCTGGCCACCCATCCCCTTACCATGCATAAAGAGAAGTTCATCCTCCCTCCCACAAGGCACCAGTGCTGAGTGGCTGTATGGGTGGAAGAGGGGCAGGTCAGGGGAGCAAACGATGAGCAGAACAAGCCCTGGTGAAGGAAAGAGTCTCAGAGTAGTGACACCGCTGAGCCATTTTCTACTGCATCTTTTCCCCCAGTGGCAGGCCTACAACTCCTGGGTCTCCTTCCCCGTGCCTTCTCCCTTCTGCCATCAGATCAGATTGGCAAGGAAAGGGAACCTTCATGCTTCCCATACCTTCACCAGAGCCAGCAAAACACCAACATGCCCTGTTCCTTGGTGGTATCACAGCACTTTTGGAACACTTTGGCTCAGAAAAAGACTCAGATTCAGACCCTGTTTGTCAGCAGTACATGATTGCCATGCATGGAGAGAAAAGGGAGGCAAGGCAATTTAACTGTCTGCCTCCCCCTCACCTAACGATAACCCCCATCTCCATTTGGCTGTGTGCACAAAATCAGGGCACATTGTGGAGCTGGTGCTGGCTCACCCTTTGTGCCTTGCTTCACTTCCACTGCTGCACAGCTTGAGCACGTTAGAGCAGGCATAACCTTCCCTGGGGAACACTGAGTTTTCTGTGTTCACTCCCTGTCTTCCACACATATTCTCTCACCTCGTTTCCAGACTGGGGCTGGGATTTTAAACATATTAGGGTTCAGATGCTGGCATAAGGGTTGGACAGAAATTTTCCAAAAACTTTTCTCCTTTGGAAAAGAGTTCCACTGAAATCAACACTTTCCTACAGGAAAAGGCCAGTCTGGCAAACAGCTGAAGTTCTGAAGCAGCTTTCAATAGTCTGAAATATCTTCAGTTGAAATGTCAGTCCGAAAAAAATATTTTCATGTGAATCAAAAAAGGCTTGGATTTGAATCAGCACTTTTCTTTAATTTGAAAATGTAAATCGCTTCTTTTACTGATGTTTTTTAACAGAATTGGAATACGTTAATTTTTTGTCCCAGTTTGGCATGAAAGCAAATGTCAGGAATCTCAGCATTTCCCACACGAGTGGGGAGATTTGGCCCTGGTTGCCCACCCACATAGTGGGCAGGTTTGCCATCCAACCTCTCCTCTAACCCCATGTCTCCTTCCTACCTGCTCCATTGAGGCCCCCTCCTGCTTGGGATGATGATGACGTGCAAAGCCATCATGATTGCTCTGTCCAGTGTATAGCAGAAGAGCAGCAGGGCCCCAGCATGTTGACTCGGAGGGTGCGAGAGGGAGGGCAGCTTTCCCCTACACCTTCCTGCAACCTTTGCAGGAGCTGTAGAGCAAAGAAGGGTTCAACTGAAGCCCTAGATGGAAAGAAAGAGTGGCTGCCTGGATCCTGAAAGTCACAAGTTGCTGAATATGCTGAATACTACACATTCATCCCTGCCTCCAGCCAGCCCTAGCAGGGTGTGAAGTGTGGTAATGACCAAGTGCTTTTTGCTTAGCCTTGGGGACGTATATCCCAGGCCCCCATCATCACTATGCCTTGGCCTGTCAGACAGTCTCTCACTTTATTATTCATGCTTTTATTCCAGAAACGAGTCCTCTTCCTCACCAATGATTATTTCTTCACGGACATCAGTGGCACACCCTTCAGGTGAGCAGGGACTCACATGACATCAACACAGTGTTTGCCATCACGGACAGAACACAGGTTCCTTTTCTTCATAAAAATGGCTACGACTCCCAGGCAGAGCAGCGTGAATAACTTCTTTGTTACTAGAGCCATTAAAATATTGTTTGGAGTAAACTCAAAAGGAATATTATGATTCATCTGAGGTTCAGAGTCCAAAAGATATACCTTAGATGAAGCATGTTTTTTCATTTCAGAGATATGAGATATGTTCAATTTTCAGTTCCACCAAGTATGTTTTATTTTTTGGTCTAAGGATCTAAACAAAACATGGTTATAAACTGAAAATTATAGAATGTCACATAAGAAATCATGTAAAAATAGCTGAAATGGTTTGAAATTGGCACAGATTTGAGAAATGTTATTGTTGACCTGAATCTACAACATTGGCCAAAACATTGTCACCAAAAATGCCCAATACCTCTACAGACAGGTTCCTGAGCCTCTTGTGCTGAAATCGGATCTCATTTAATCCTCTTTTGATGATGTTCTTTTCTTTGATAGCTGTGGAGGGAGTTAATGTCTTTAAGGGCTGTAATTGCAGGGAACGCAGTGTCATGTTTAGGGATTACATCTCTCTTTGCTCACAAGCCCTCCGGTTTCCTTCCTGCAGCCTGGGTGTTGTGCTGTCCAGGGGACATGGGGAGTACATTCTGCTGGGGAACACTTCAGTGGAAGAAGGTAGGTTAATCTAAAACAGCCATGCTGTCCTAAGGGAAAAGGTAGCTACTCTGAACCCCACTGCTTCAATTCTCCTTCACAGCTGGTATTTACCTGCCTGCTACCTAACTAAATACTCTGTGTATTATCTGGTTCCAGGTTTGCACGACCTGCTCCAGCCAGACTTGTCTTTAGCAGATGAATGGTAAGTGGAAGAAATCCCATCAATGACACAGGACTTTGTCATGAGATTTTGGCTTCAGTTCCCAGCAATGTGGCTTGAGTTCACTGTCCTCTGTGGCCCAGAGAATAAGTACTGTTGTTCAGCGACTGTACCTGCAATGGCCTGATCATCTCCAGGCGATTCAGTTCCACCTCTTCCTTTGGGAGATTCCACCAAAGCCACCATGTCCCTCTGCTAAGGAACATATCCCAAGATTTATCCTCGGTCTTCTTTGCTCAGACTTATTTTGCTTCTCCTCATGTTGCTCAGAATTGTGCTACAAAATCTACAGTATGTCAGACCTGTCAGAAAATTTGGTTACAAGCTTGGCAAGAGATTGAAATGCTTTTTTAAATCCTAGCTTATTTTTAGTTGGCATTTTTCTGAACTGAGCCTAGACCTAATTTCTAGTGAACATGGAGGTGATTTATGACCCCTGTTTCAATAGCAAGCATAATTTATGGGTTTGCTTGGTTTGGATATGGAACAGGGTGAAGCATGGCACTTTCCACTTATTGCTGTGAGTTTTGGGATTTTCATGAACCCAACATTCAGTTACACTCAAGCACATGAACCCAGCCTGTATCAAAGCCAAAATAACTATATTCAAGAAACCTTGCATCCCTTCACACCTCCCATTACACTGTCAAGTTTCACAGGCAGCGCATTTCAGACACAAGCAGTGACTTCTACTCCTAACTTGGGGTGTCAGCTTACCACACTTTACATATTCATTTCTCTCAGACTTCTCTCATAAATCACTCCTTTCAGGCCCTTTTATGAGTTGTAATTCTCTCTTACAGCCCCTTCACTTCCCTTATCTTGACAAAGAAGTGGTCAAAATTGGAAGAAGGATTAGAAGACTGGTTTCTTTTATAATACAGAACATTTGTAATACATTCTTCTGCTTCTCCCCAGACTGTTGACCTGAGGCTCCTGCAGCTGTGTTACTTTGGGACAGATTTTGTTGCCACTATATCACACTGCAAGATCATTTCTCATATCACATTTTGTTTCTCTGTCTTTTGCTTTTTCTGTTCTCACCCAAATTGCACATGACTCTGTATTTCAGGTCCCTCCATCACATTGTTATTGTTTATAGAGACACAGGTAGACATCTTACACAACATACAACACAGAAAACTGCTGGAAGGATTTAGGATGGCTGCGTTGCAATGTGAGCTTATACTGAAGAATGTAACAGCAACCTTGCAAAGCACAGCAGCCAGATTAATTGGTGTTTGGTCTGCTGGCAGTGTTTGACTAATAGCCACACTGTTAGATTTTGAGTGGGCACAGCATCCAGCAGCAGCAAAATCTTTGCAGCCCTAGTTTTCTTGCTGAATCTTGTTTGCCATTATTATTTTCCACAAGCATTTGCTTAACTGTTGTTTCTCTTTGCCCTTGTGTATTTCTTTTCCACTCCCCACCAGGATTTATTGCATCACTGACATTGATCCAGATCACCGGAAGCTTAGCCAGCTGGAGGCTGTGATCCGTTTCCTCACCGGAGAGGAGCCTGACCTGGAATGTAAGTCACAGGCACTGAAAGGGCCCTGCTGGGCTTTCCCTGTACCCGTCATGGGGGAGAGGGGACTGTGATAAACTGATTGGCGTCAGACTGAACTCCTCTGGCAGCTGCTCACCAAGTCAGGACTGAACTTAACCTCAGCTTAATTCACAAATGGAAATGAGCTGAGGATCCACTTCCTTGTCTCCATCAGAGGATTTTTTTTCCATTTCAAAGTTGTCACATAACTCAGCCTTATCAAAGATTTCAGCATAGGAAATACTGAAAGATAAAATTCTTGAATGAAGCTTGGCAGGGGTTGCACACCATGTTTCAGACAGACTGACCAGCTGGTCTAGAGGGGTCGATGGCAAGAGGAATCAGGAAAGCTGCTGTGACTCCTCTTCTCCCCAGAGCCCAGGCAGCATCCTCCAAGGGCTGTACATTCTCTCAGAACAAGGATTATTAATTTTGTTTTCTAAACACAAATGGTAACTGATGAGGAAAAAAATTTTTTGGAGTTACTATCTTTTCTGCTCCCGCTGCTGCTCATCCCTTGCACCAGGATGGGAATCTCTTAAAACTAAATTCAAATGTAATCCAATAGTTGTTCCTCTCTCAGTGAGAGCAGACAAGTCCTGCTGTCTTTGGAGCAGGCTGAAAAGAGGAGATACAAGTTGAAGAGCCAGAGAGGTGGAGAAGGAAAATTTCAGGAGAGCTATGAGAAGCGTGTAGACTTGGAAGTACTGTTGAGGAAAAACAAATAGGATTTGGACACATCCTAGACATGTAGGGCCTGGGGAGGGAAAGATCTGGTGGTGAGCTCTGGGTTTTGAAGTCTGAAAGACAACAAGGATGGAGAGATAGATCTTAACAGCTCTGACAAAGAAAGGAGAAAGGAAGCTGGGAGAACTTGGGAGAAAACATTAGGGGAGACTCCAGATCTCAGCACAGAAAGTGGATACAGAAACACTGAAATGGTGGGGATGGCTCCATCTACAAGAGCACTGGAAGGGGAATATCTGCAATACAATGGCCATCACATCCTCACAGGAGATGAATGCAAACAGGGCAATACAGAAATGAAGTAGGTTAAATAAATGGAGGGTTAGAGTATGTAGTTTAGCACATGATGATACTTCAAAGCTTCCTAAGCACCTCTAAGTTCCAGTTCAGAGTCGATTAGACTGGTAGCCTAGACTGACCTGAGTATCTGGTGGAAACCAGGACAGGACAGTGTTTTGTGAGACTTACAGGAAGGAAGGAGGGCTAACAGAGAAGCCAATGAGACAAAGACAGAGTAGAGGCCATGAAGAAGTCACCAGTGGTTTTGAAGAAAGCTTCTTGAGTGGAATGGGGAGGCTGGCATACTCTCTACAGGGCACCCAGAAGAAAGGTCAAGCCAGAGATTTGAGACAATGACTGCGGACAGCCTGTTGAACAAAGGAGAAGGTTGGAATGAAGTTCTGATGAGTAACTTCATTTGAAAACATCTCATTTGCCCATACTTTCAAACCCAAATGCTTCCACTGAGTTTACAGGGGAACCAGTCTGACAATCTTAGTTATAACATCTGTTCCTGTGCTCTCCACCACCCAGGGTTGTACATCCTGTTCTCAGCCCTGTAAGAGGAAGCCTCTTTTGTGCCACACTGCTCCACTGTCCTGGCCAGGCAGATGCTCCTTAACAAGGAATTTTCCACTTAGTGAGTAACATATCTTTCTCTTCTGTTTTCTATTCTCCCATCTTCTTAGGTGATGAGGAGTTGGTCCAAGAAGTGCTGTTTGATGCAGTAGTCACTGCACCCATGGAGGCCTACTGGACAACACTAGCCCTCAATATGTCCATGTAAGTGTATGAGAAATAAATCTGGGTAAAACACCACGGAAAAAGCATGTCCAGGTGCTGTGGGCTTATGCAGTGCCCAAAACAGTCACAGACCCTTGTACAGCAGACAAGAAAGTTTAGAAATAGATCAAAAAGCTGATATAAATAGCTCAATAGCTCTAAAAATAACTCAAAGAGTGTCTCTTGGGAGTGGACTCCAACAGGATGGGCCCTCTCAGAACAGCCTTTAGTTTGGTGAGGGGTTTTTTGGTAATGCAACATTAATACAACCCACGTCTGAATACCTCTGGAGAATGACATGATCCAGAGGTGTCACTATAAGTGGTCTTCAGCACCAGTTCTTTGCAGCACCTAACTCAGATGCACTCTATTTGCCTCTTTAGTTGGTAAGAGTTTGGTATCTTAGGGCACTAAGACCATTTCAGTTTAAAGTTATTGTGAGTTATTTCCTAACGCATCAGTTATCCCGTTGGATGGCAGCAGCACGGCTTGGCTTGACTTCCTAGGTGACTGCAGCAGAAGTTCCATCTCAGGTAGCAAGGAATGTGCTCCCTTACCTGCAGTGAAAAAAAAAAAAAAAGAAAAAAAAGGAGTTTGATCTTGTCTCTACTGGTGTTGTCTTCAGTTTGAGCCTCAGGGAGGGAGTGGATGGGCTGGCTTCAGGAAACATCCTTCTACTTCATTATTTACAGTGAGGAACTTGTTGCTTGTAATCTAGTATCATGTCACACAGATCTTCTTTCAGCAGACAACATGCTGCTTATGCAGATATGTGGCCATGGGACTCCTATCCCCATTTAATTTACCAATATCCCTACCACTAAAAGAAGCTAAACCAGTGGTAATCATGCTAGGACACCCAAATATCAGCACATCTTTAAACAGCTATATCAACAGACCTCCCCACTTTAAGGCCACCGCACTGCAGCCAGCTCTCTACCATGTAGCTGTCCCATCTGTACCCTTAATACCTCCAGCAAGACACATCAAAATCAATCTATTTCTTCAGAGTCATTCTGCTACCCTGCCCATCCTCTGCATCCCTGACACAGCCATTCTCTCTACGTTGTTCCTCTCCCTCACTTCAGCCTCAAGAGGGTAGCCTGGAGCAGGGCTAGCAGGAGGAGAAGAGCTCATGATCTGCTTAGAAGAGAATAAAATGAGCAGACTTCAAAGGTGTGAATCTAGACAGAAGTGTAAACCTGCCAATTGCTAGCCAGTAACAACGATTAGCAGGGAGTAGCCAGTGTCACTCCAGGTGTAAAAGAGTTATATAGCAAATGAACTTGGGACTACATCTCCAGGGGTGGCTTCCAGTTCGAAAGACCCTCACCCTGGGACAGGGAAACAGCTGTTCTTCTGAAAACTGTTTGCTTCTGCTCATGTGTTTCTGTTCCACAGGGAGTCTGAGGTAGGTGTTGAGATGGCATTTCTGGGCACTCGGGCTGGACTCATGAGAAGTTCCCTATACGTGGGCTCTGAGAAAATTTCCAACAGGTAAGCCTCTAAACTGCAGCACAAAATCACCACCAGCCTTAGAAATGTATTTGGGGAAACAGAAAGGAAAGCAGCGTTACCTTGAAGGCATTGGTACTTATTTACAGAGTTAGGGTAGGGGTCCTTTGGTCCTTTTGATTGTTTTCTTAAAATACTGTCCCAAAGTACATTCATATCAATGAAGACCTTCAGTCATTCCCTGACTTCAGTCAGCTACACAGTTACTATATTTCTCCAGGGCCATTTTGCAGTGCAGAGGCTCTGCACTCCAGCACCCTGATGACGTTCCAGCTTGGCTAGGTTTGATCTTTCTGTCTCAATTCCTCTTCAAGGTTTATTCTGTTCTGCCTCTTTACATTGCGCACATCACAGTAGCGTCTCAGTGCCTTCCAGTGAGCCATTAAGTGATGTGACTGACATCTGTCACATACAATTCATTCTCTTGTCCTCTCCCTCAAGGCAGAAGTGTGCATTCCGTGAAGAGTTTTGACATGGAAAGGGTATAGTTTGCATTTTTATTGTGTTTTGAATAGGCAGGCTGGTGCGTGCTGCTGTAAGAAAGGACAGGTCACAGAGGCACACCAGCAAATGGAACAGAAGGGGACAGTGTCGGCGGCAGTCCTTAGCTTCTTGGCAGCTGTTTCACTGCCCCCGAGTTCCCCAAACAGGAGTCATACACTCAAGGCAGAGCACTTTGCTGTGCCTGAAAAGTGCCACTCTTCATATTTTTGAGGCAGACTGGGTAAGTCAGAGTAGCAACAAGGAAAAAAAAGGGAAAGAGGGAAAAAATGCTGCGTGCTGCAGGAGACTAATATGATGATTCCCTGTCCCCCAATGCTCATCAGGAGCATTGTTCAACTCTGTTACAAACTGCTGCAGTCACCACACTGCAGTGATGGACCCCACACATCACATGAGAGGCGCTTCTGGAATCCCCTGAAAGGAAGGAACCTTATGAAGGAATGATTATGGCAAAACATACAGCAAAACAAGAGCCTGAAAACAAAGGGGATTCGTCAGGCGAGATGTAGGGACCTCCAGGGAAGCCAATGACCTGATTTTCACAAGGTCTCTCCCGAGCACCCACTCCCTGTTTTGCCGTGCCCTTAGAACTCATCCTCTTCCCTTCAGGAGCACCAACACAGTTTTCTCAAGGACTTTCAGCCCGTGCCTCGCTGGGTGTTTGGCATTTAGCCCCAGCAGCATGACCTTCGGTTTGGGGTGGGGTTTTCTTCTTTTCGGTTTGGGATTGTTTGTTTGTTTTTGCAGGAGGCTGCCGAATTCCCTCTTCTCCACCTTCTCCTGCAGTAGCGAATGGTGAAGGGGGGGGGGAAACGCCCGATCCCTGCCCTCGCCCGGGGCAACAGCGGCACCTGGCGGGCGCCGGGCTGGAGCGGCGGGCCTGGCTGGCGGCTGCCCAGCCGGGGGGGCCTCAGCACCGCGGGGTGGGAGGCACATCCACGCCTGCCCGAGGCGGGTACGAGGCGTTTGGGTAGCGAGGGAGACCTGGAAATTCACCCCGGAGTTCCCAGGGCGAGAGATGAACTTGGTTCTGGGCGATCATAGAATTGTAGAATGATTTGGATTGGAAGGGACCTTAAAGATCATCCAGTTCCAACCCCCCTGCCACGGGCAGGACACCTCCCACTAGATCAGGCTGCTCAAACGCCCTTCCAACCTGGCCTTGGACACTTCCAGGGATGGGGCAGCCACAGCTTCCCTGGGCAACCTGTGCCAGCATCTCACCACCCTCATCGTGAAGAAATTCCTCATGTCTAGTCTAAATCTGCCCCTCTCCAGTTTACACCCATTGCCCTTAGTCCTATCACTACAAGCCTCTGTGAACAGTCCCTCCCCAGCTTTCCCGCAGCCCCTTCAGGTACTGGAAGGTCACTATAAAATCTCCTGGGAACCTTCTCTTCTCCAGGCTGAACAACCCCAACTCTCTCAGCCTGTCCTCGTATGGGAGGTTCTCCAGCCCTCTGATCATCTTTGTAGCCCTCCTCTGGACCCGTTCCAACAATTCCATATCGAGGAGGTTGGAACTAGCTGATCTTTAAGGTCCCTTCCAACACCAAATATTCTGTGATCCCAAGCACAAACACTAGCCGGGAGGAGAATGGGTTGAGAGCAGCCCTGAAGGGAAGGTCCTGAGGGTGTTGGTGGATGAGCCATCCACATCAGCATGAGCTGGCAATGTGTGTTTGCAGCCCAGAAAGCCAACCGTATCCTGAGCTGCGTCAGAAGTGTGACCAGCAGGGAGAGGGAGGTGATGCTGCACCTCTGCTCTGCTCTCACGAGACCCCACCTGGAGTCCTGCATTCAGTTCTGGAGTCCTCAGCACAGAAAGGACATGGATCTGTTGGAACAAGTCCAGCGGAGGCCACAGAGATGATCAGAGGGCTGCAGCACCTCCCAGACAGGCTGAAAGAGTTGAGATTGTTCATCCTAAAAAAGAGAAGGCTCCGGGCTGTGTTGCCTTGAGGAGGGCTGCCACTCCTCCATACCCTATACAAAGACTGCCCTGGATTTTCTCCCTGCAGGAAATTCCTAACACGGAAGGACAAAGAAAGTATCTTCACCATGGACCACTTCCCTCTGTGGTACCGCCGGGCAGCTGAACATCCCCCTGGGAGTTTCATCTACAGCATTGTCTCAGAAGATGATGCAGGTAACCCCAACCTGAAAACCACATCTGAGGAGGGAGAAAGAGAAAGCTTTTCCCATCTCACATCCCATGCCACACTTGTCCCAATCCCTTTATGCCTGCCGTTTGCCTAGTGGGAAGTTCTGAGACTTGGCCTCTTGGTGTTACCTTCACACCAGCATAGAGGCTGCTGTGGCCAAGACACAGGACACGGCAGAAAGATAAAGCTCCAAGTGGTGGGGAAGGCATTAGGGGCTGCATAAAGTGAGGTTGCAGAGGAATTGAAGGACATTTGGAAATGCAGGACCTGGATAACCTGAAGGATTTAGGGAGGCAGAATGTGGAGGAACACAAGGTCCTTGCAGGGCTAGAGAACATGTGAACTGTGAGAAGAAGAAGGTAAATGTATCACAGAAGGAATGATACACGTAGGTGTCACCAGACCTGGAAAGGAACATCATCAGGCATACTGGATGACAATATAAGCTGGGATTGGTGAAGTATCAGCAAGCACTCAGTCAGGAAGTGTAAGTTTAGAGGGTGTAATTTTTCCCATCGCTACTTTTCGTAACAGGAAAGGGTGGATTTGTTACAGAAGATGGTGGAGGAAAAGGGGGAAGGATTTTCCATAGCTTCCTTTTGTGAGGGCATCTCATTCATGCCCTGTGTCCTTCCCATCATATTGCTAGACCACAACACCTCTTGCCCAGCTGAGGAGTTCAAGCATGAGAGGAAAGCAAGGAAGCAGGGAACAGCTTTTCAGTGTCTCTTGTTGGTGGTTCCTGTGAGTTTGCAGGGCCAGCTAGGACCTCCTCAAAGGCTGGAAGAGAGCAGAACAGCCTAGAAAGAAACAATCCAAACAAAATACTCATGTGACACTCCTACACAGAAGGCAGAAATCCCCTACGTGCTTGTCTCTGGCCCCTAGCACTCCATCTCTGTCACGGAGCTCAGCACTTTAGCTGTTAAAGCTTTTTGTGGTACAGTGGTGGGAGGCTGGTGGGTGGAAAAGCAACTAGCAAAGAAGAGAAAACCAGACTGGGAGGCAAGAGATGAACCAGGATGGAAAGAGAAAACGCTTGAAAACTTCCATAAAAGCATCTCTCTGCCCAGCACCCTTAAATCTCACTTAAAAGGCAAATGTGAAGAGTGGGGGATGCATGGTAGGAGGGACCTTTTACTCATCTGCATGGCCTTTGCTCTCTGGAATAGGGCGTGGGTTAGAAAATGCAGTGACACCCTGTGGGGCTTCCTAAGGCACCCATTACCCTGGCCTCAGCAGTCACTGCTGGCTGAACATTGAGGTTTCTTAGAAATCACAGGTAGCTTTGCATGGATAAAGACAGAAGACAAACAGCTGCCACGTTTTTTTTGTATTAAATGGCTATTGGTTAAAACCTTCAATCAAGCCCAGGTCTCCATTTACCTGAAACCCTATGGGCATATTGTAAGAAGTAGTGCCTGACCCTGAAGACCTTATTGCTCTAAGCTGTAGTGGAGATTGTTTGTCCCTTTAGGGATGAGCAGCTGACCTTATAGAGACTGTGATCCATGAGATCACACAAGGTGCCTGTGAAGAGCCAGGAAATAATACTCATTGCTTTGCTGTCAGAGCAGAGTCTAGGCCCTTCCACCTTCCCAATGAAGCAACGATGCCCCGCCTTTTGGCCAGAACAGGCCTCCCAGTTTCTTAAGAAATTCTTGATGATTAGATGCCAAAGTCCCCCTTTCATGCTTTCCACATGACTCAGTACATGCCTGCCTTGTGACATGGGGTTTTCATCTCAGATGCACTCTTTATCACAGAAAGGGAAGAGCCCAAAGACCTCCTTGTTGGGGAGGAAACCAGCAGGAATGGCTGCAGGTCATCAGAATAATTTATCCAGAGCATCTCCTTCCAATGTCCAAAAGTCCCGAAGAGAAGACATCAAGGAAGGCCCTGCTTGACAAGTAGTTCTTGCAGCATAGATCTCTCCTGTGTTAGGTGTTGTTTTTCTTTTTCTTTTCTTTTTTTTTTTTTTCCTAGAGATGCTAAGTGTGTTTTCCTTCTTTGTCCCCTCCTAGGAAGGGCAAGACATTTGGGGTTCACCATAAAGGCAGGATCAGGCTCAAGGCACGTGAGCATAAAGGCTGGATATTTATTTCAGAAGGGCTTTACTATTTCTGACATCCTTGAGCTAGTTAATCTAGCTTTAGTCTAAAATATTGAGTGAGAGAGTCCAGATTAAACTGTGGTAAACAGTGAATTATGCTCTGGACACAGTAGGTACCACCTAGAATGATGGAGGCAGGAATGGAAAACAATAACAAATGCTGAAGCTCTTGGGAAAGAGAGAATCCCTGACTCATCTGCCTGAACAAAAGATTTTCATACAGCATGCAAGAAGGGAATTAGTTGCAGGCTAAATCGATCATGGTGACCTTCAAGCTGTCCCCTGGCAGTTCCAAAAGAGATGCCCCAGCTGAACCTAATCTAATCACTTTAAAATACACAGGAATTGAATCTGTCGCATGGACAAATGCAGGCTGGAACAACTGCACTTACAAAGAGAAGGGAGGTGGGGTTCAGTTGCTTAAACCTGTCCAACCATGCTATTTTAAGTGCCCTAAGGGACCTAAGAGATCAGCACGTGGCTGGCAGATGTGACACAGGACCTACAGGATGCTTAAAGCAGCAGCTAAAGGATAATCAGGAGATCCTGGGATCTGTTAACTCTGTCATGCAACAGAGTTTAGGAAGAAAAGTCCCAGAAGGCTTTGTTTCTAAAATGGAGTGCACCCTGGAAGAACCTTGAAGTGCTGCCTGTCTCTCCAGTTTGTAGTGCTGACCTGGTTTGGGTAACAGAGCTAGGCATAAGCCTGGTCTTTTCTGTGTGAGAGTTGGTGTCAAAATTACCTGTCCTGCTTCCACTCTGTCTACAGCATTTAGCTGGTGCATGAAACAAGGCAGCTTTTTGGCCAAAGAGAAGCTCTACATGCCAAATGCCATGCTCTCAAATTGCAGAGGCAAGTCCTTTGTATTCCATGCAGAGGTTGTGACTTTTTATCACGGGACATTATCTAGAAGAAAAAAACCCTACTCATAGCCCCTTAGGTTGCGTATGCATTTTGAAAGATGTAGTTCTTCAGACTCCTGGATGTTTTGGGATTGAGGCACATGTACACACTGGCCTGGATGTGAAAGCATATGAGCAAGCTGCTCCTGCTGTGTTTTCATTCCTCTCTGGTGGCAAGCTAACCAAGCCTGCTCTATTTGTGTCTTGACAGAGGGAGGTGGCCTACCACAAGTGGTGACAGTGAGCACGGCTGTGGCTGTATCCGTGGATGGAAAGATGGGTATTGCTGCAGGTAGGACATTCTGGTTTCTATCGTGAATGAAATGGTTGCATCTTGTATTCAGAATGGGAGCTGAGAGCTGTTAGCTTGTCATTCAAGGGAAATGACGGGAGCCACAACAGTTGTGATGTTGAAAACTAGGCTAAAGAGAGAATAATAGAACAGGTACTGAATGGCTGATAGGCTTTTGAAAGAGAAACTGGCTGTTTGAATGGAAGCCCATCTTCCATGACTGTGAATTTGTGGATTGAGCCTATTTCCCTGGAGCATGGGTGTTGAGAAGTCCAAGCAGTTTTTGAACTGTTTGCAGGAGTCATATTGGGTTTTGCAATAACAGTATGTTCATTCTTCTCTATCATTATCTCAGCTGGAAAACAAGTTTTGCCAGTGGAATGGGCTTGTTGCTTGATTTCCAATCCATAGATTGCCTAACTTATCTCTATATCTGAACTTTAAACCCTATTTGGCAGGCCTTCACTAGACTTTGTGTCTACTTTTTGAAAATTCATGAAGCGTATTATTTCCAACAGAACCCCAAAGCTTTTGAAGCTTCTCATATTTTCTGCAGCAATTGCTTCAGCCTTTACTGAAGTACAGTAAACCCACAAGTTAAATAGAGCAGCCATTTAATGAAACAAATCAACATTAATCAATAATGCTGGCATCATATCCAATGTAAATGTTCTGTGTAGGAGTATTGGGGAAGAGAAGATGTAGCTCAGTGGAATTTTTTTTAGACCTGGAAGCATTTACTAAGGAAAAAGATTGACAGAACAGGTAATGGAGTAATTATCACCAGAAACATGCCAAGATGCAAAGCTGCTGGTAGAACAATGGTTAGTGTTAATGGAGTCCTGTACAGTGGAAGGGATGACTGAGTAGAACAGAGATGACTTTTGTTACAGGACTATCCAGTAGAGAGAAGACCATATGGCAGATATCTTCAGAATGAGAGTCAACCATTGCTTTTGCCTAGGTTATGTGGGATACAATGGTCTTCCATAGTAGTAGTCAGTAAAATGATGGCAGTTTAACTTCATCTTATAAAGCATTCCTTAATTTCCAGGCTTTCAGTAAATTCCAGTTGAGTGTACTACTCTTTAAGTATCAGCTGAGCATTGAGAAAGTACTTATAAGCCAAAGGAGGGGTGTTATGAAATAGCACTTTTCACTAATTTACCACCATTTCAAGCCCAAAGTCAGAAAATTACTGTGAAGTCTGTCCAGAGACCCGTGTTCATGGTAAGTGGGTGCTTGGGTCATAGAAACTGCTCTCAAAACTGATACCAGCTGGCAATGTTATGAATGTAACCAGCAGAGAATGAAATAGCACTGAAGGGTCTTTGTGCAGCACTGGAACTTTTTTCTAAGCATGAATTTGGAAGGAGAAAAAGCATTTTTTTTAAAGAAAAAGATGTATTTTCTTGGTTCTTTTCCTTCCTTTTCCTGATCTGTGAGTTAGAGCAGAAGCACTCGAACAGTTCATCTGGCATTCAGTATAAATGCAAAGAAGCAAACTTCTAGGTGGAAGAGCTGGAGAAAGAACAAGTGACAGGAGGATCTGCCCCTGACAGAGCCATTTCTCTTCCGTTAGCAGAGCTTTTCACAACCCCTGTGGAGATTTCCACCCCCTCAGTTATGCTGAATGCTGAATTGACTGTGTGGACATGCTGTGAAGGGGCAGGATCCTCTGTAGAGGGAAGAAGAGAGCAGAGAAAGCAGCAGAGGGTAGGAGAAGAAATCACATTAAAACACTAACAATAAGGAAAAATTTCTGTCATTTGTGGGAATGTTATGGAACAAATCCTCAGTGAGCACAGAAGTTGATACACAGAAATTAAATCTCGATTGCTTTTTCCCTAAAGGTACCACAATCCCTGCCCCTAGCAGGCACTTAGGTGACTTGACCTCAAGCGTCTTCTGCTTACTTTGACATGTGGTGCATTCCGCTGGGTGTTTTTATTCCCTGTTTCTTACGTGGTGAGGAAAATTATGCATATTTCAACCAAAGTATGGGCCGCAAGGCAGCACAGAGGGAAATAATTTCTCCCAAAGGGTCCAAAATCCTTCACGCCCCCAGCTGTAGCCCCTGTTGACTTCAGTGGGAGTGAAAGGGTTTGCTGATGTATGTCCCATCTGCTGCCTTGGATGCAGATCTGCAACACATTTTGTGGGGTTTCAGGGAGCAAAAAAGTACTACATTACCATCTGCTTTGTTTCTAGTAGTGACTAGATTCATTGTCTGAATCTTTCATAATACCAGTAGTGGTTAAAAAAAAAATAACAAAAAGGAAGATAAAAGAATTGTGGTCACATTACCTGTTTCACTACTGTTTGATCTTGAGGACAGCAGCTTCGAGAGTAAGGATGTAGGTCTTTTCACCTCACCTCACACTGATGTGGAGTATCCACATCATCCTGAGTGGCTAGGACCTAATTTTGGGGGACTTCATCCCACAATGGAGGCTGCAGCGCAAAGGATGCTAGGCAGTGCTGTAATACCATTCTGGCTACAGGAGAGAGGGGAGGGAAGGGGAGGAAGTAGAGACATGACAAAAGGCAATCAGAGCAGAATATGATGAATATTGTTGTGGTTTTCTTATTTTGATGGTGTCAGCCCTCAATAGGCTTGATACTGTGCTTATTTAGAGTTAGGATACTACCAGAAGTCAGTTTGGTACCCAACATTGGTTTATTGATTTGGAAGGCCAAATATCTGGGTAAACTTGTAGTTTGTGGGTAAATGGTGTTACAGTTCTGTGAAAGGGGAACAATAGAAGCTTTTTGTGTGCCCCTGTAGAAGCACAGATGATATGAACAGGCCTGTCATTCTGCCACTCATTGTTACTGTCACTTATTTGACTTGACACTGCTTGGGGGGGAATTTGTAAGAGCTCTGAAATGTTCACTGTGCATACAGTGAAAAATTAAGCTCTAGGGTTTACAGCCATTCCTATGGAGGTGGGGGGCAACATCCCCACTGCCCCCATGGGGAGAATGCTAGTGCCAAGGAGCATTGGGCCCCTTCTCTTCTGGCAGCTGAATGGCAGTCTCCAGCCAAGGCAGAGAAAGGCAAACTAGTAAAATCAAGTGTCCATGAAGATGACACAGGCCTGGATGTCATCTGGGCACGAGGGAGCAATCAGCTGGGATTAGAGAGCAGCCAGGCTTGAGCGCTGAGGAAAGAGATGGAAGGGAAAGTACAGGGTCTCCTTAAGACTGTTTCAGTCTAGCTTGGCTCAGTAGGGAATCTCAGAACATATTTGGAGGTAAGACTGAGATACTACTCTTGCCATCAAAGGAGTTACTCCACACAAAGACAGACCAGGAGGTGGCCAAATTCAGGAGCAACAAGTGGTCTCCTCTGCCCTATCCTCTCCCTGTTTCACCCATCCCTCTCCTTCTCCTGTTGGCCGAGACTGTGTACCTGGGGCACAGGGGGGATGAACGAAGGGTTTAAGGTTCTCCTGGAGGACATAGTGGAGCCAAGACAGGGTCCATTTGTGTAAGCTGAGTTGGTGTGGTCTCTTTGGTGGGAAGCCACACAGGCAAACCTACCTGCACCTTGGCTATGCCTGTTTCTTGGAGTTTGTAACATCTACTTGCTATATTGTGCTTCGACACTTCAAAGCACTATGCAAACATTAAGTAATGCCTGGATGATTAATTATAATTAATTAAAGGCAGCTGTTCTCTTGGGATGTCATTCCAGTACCTTTCACGCACACTAACTTTGTTGGAAATGAAAAATAAGGAATTGTGATGGCACTCTCTCCAAGCCAAGTCCTGCCCCAGATAGCACTGTCATCTGCTCTCTCCTGTGAGTCAGTAGCCTGGGGCTTTCTGATCTTGAGGGGATATGCTACAGAAATCACATGTAGCTACTGACAGAAGCTTTTAGTGATTTAAAGCCCCAGTGAAACTGCTGGAATCTGTGCAGGAGTTTAGCTGTCACTTTGGGCTGTGTATGACGTCTCTTTCATTGCCTGAGCTTCTCACTGTTCAACTTACATGGCTGTCAGCTGGCTGCCAGTCCCAATAGGGGCAGGTAGGAGTTTCTTTCCATTAGGCTCCTTGCCATGGTGGTTGTATCTCAGAGATGGGAAGCAGCTGATACCAGCAAACCACAGGGTGTTCACAGGCTCCGTGGTGCCCAGTTAAAAAAAAATCCAAACAAGCACTTGAGAGATGCAGGTTTATTTTATATGCTATCTCTTTCCTCTGTTCATATTGGAAATTACTCCTAGTTCTTATCTGCAGTGATTGAAGCATATCTAAATCATTATCTCATGACACCAACAGTATATACAGATGTATTTGAGGAGAGTCCTGGGCAAGCTCAGACAAGGGTGAGTGAAGAGATATAGAGTCTATTTTACAGAGAGTTTTGGGACACTGAGTTAAGGGCAGTATTTTCAGACAGTATTTTCTGTACTCACAGCAGGAGCAGATTTTCAAAAAGCTTAGATTTTTTTCAAAAGTATTTGAAATCAATCAGTCTGAAAAATAGATAATGGGAAGTAATTTTGCCATTATACCACTGGTTAAAGTCCAACCTCTCTCATTCTGATGGAAGCTCTTCATTTGAAAAGTAATTACTAACCATCTTGACATGTCTCCATCCTCTGCCTTGGTCCCCACTTTTGGCTGCCTGCTGTCTCTTACCAGCAAGCAGAGAGAGAGAAGTTGCGGGTGGCTTTTTCAGCAGTTATGTTGCTGTGGCATCTTTTCAAACTAATCTACACATAATTCCTACAGTTTTATTGCTTGAGTGGATAAAACATTTCAACCTCCTCTCTAGAAACTGACAGCTGCACCTGTAGAAACTATTAAAATGCATGGGAATAAGCACCTTTTACATGGGAATAACTGCATCTGAGCTGGAGAATTAAAATTATTTCACTAGACTGACCTGGAGACTGGCATAACATTACCCATACAAAACCTGAAAGCAGCTGATCTCTTGAATGTGTCTTGCAGTATGCAGAAGGAATGATGCTTTTATTTTGATGCTGAAAGATGTGCCAATGCTGTCTCATTGCTGGGAGTTCTGTGAGTTCCCAAGGCATCACCTGGGTGCCTTTATGGAAATCATGGTTTCACCTGCATCTAGTGGTAGCACAGGAAGAAAGAATATTCAACACATTTTTAGCCTATCACCCCCTATATCAGGTTTCTGCCTGATGTTACTCCCTCCTGGCATTCCCTGAAGCCCAGGAAATTTCTCAGGCATCCCTTTCATCTGACAAAATGAAAGACATCTGAAGAGGCTATGCCTTGAATCTCAGTTGTAGAAAACATTAAGGGCACTCAGTAAGGCAGAAATGCTAGAGATTTTAGTACTAACAGTAGTCATGCCTTCTCCATCTCTCGGGATATCTGTCTAGAGGACGTTATCTGTTGGTACACATTTGGCTGGCCTGTGGGTTGAGGCAGTAGTCTACAGGCCAGGATATTAACCTTACACGATGCCATGGGTGTGCCAAAACCAGTGTCTCTTGTATCTTTCATCTGTCCATCTGCCTGCCTGCCTGCCATCCACTGCATTCTACTTTACATAGTGAGCGTTGGGGGAGAGATTTGTGAGCGTAAAAGCTACTGTTTTGGGTGGTTTTGGAGCAGATACTAGTTATTCCATAAGCCAGAAAAAAGTAAGATGGTTGCCTTATTTTGCACTGGCTCTGATCTTAGAAGATCTATCTTTTGCCAAGGTTTGGTGTCAGAGCTGGGGCCACATGGTTCCATGCTCAGAGCTCGTTATCCTCCTGCCAGTTTAGTGAAAAGGCAGAAAGAATAAGCTTCTGCCTGCAAAGCTCCATCCAGATATCTCCATGCATAGACAGTTACTGGTGACAAGGGGGTCAAATATGTTTATTTTATTCTCAGAAGAATGCTGAAAATAGGTATCTGACACATCTGCTGTAGCATTTTCCACATCCTGGCTGGACGTTGGCAGTTTCCTTTTCTGCCATGGTGTATCTATTGTTCAGAGCTTCAGCACACAGATCGTGCCTCCTTCCTGTGTGTGTCATCATTGCCTATTGCCTTGGGAATGAGCCCTTGGTTGGGAGGAAACTAAGACAACAGCCAGTTCTGTAGAATAAATACTTCCTTGTAGTCTCAGCTGAGTGCCAGAGTTTGCACACTTATCAGGAAGAAAAAATCAAGTGAATCAGCCCTCCTTTCCTCAGCCCGAACAGGCAAAGCTTCACCCAGCCCAGATAGAATTCCCCCACTGTGGGTAAGTTTCTATGACCCTGCCCACACCATGCCCTCACCAGCTATTTCAGGGTATTCTCTCAATGGTGCACCATAACAACTTGTGAGCAGTGGGATTTCTTTTGCCTGCTACTGAGGCATCTGTCCAGGACATTCCCAGTCGTGGAGCCTGTTCCAGGCTGGAGGTCCAGGCCAGGAGCCCATTCTTGCCTGTACATAGCAGAAATCTTCAAGCCTAAGGTTATTCATCACTGCCGCCTCTATAGCTCCTCTGATTGCCATGGCTGTCATGCTTGAAGGGAAAAGAGCCCTTGACACTGGCTCAGAAGAGGCTTGCATATAGCTGGATTTTTTAGGTTGGCACCCAGCATCTTTGCCATGTTTCCTTTGCTTGCAAATTATTTGATATCATTTTAATTCTGAGCCGAATTAGAGCAGTGCAAGGGTTGCCATAGCAACCATTTCCTTGTGCTTTTTGGTCTGACTCATTGCAGACAATTACTCTCGCACTCCAGGATTCACAGATGTGATAGAAGAATCATGTGCTGGGTTTTCAACTTTTTTTTTTTTTTTTTGCTTTTAATTTCCTTCCTAACCCCTCTTGCATTAACTCCTGCCTAGCCAGCATCAGCAAGGGACTGTATCTCTGCCCAGGGCCACGTGGGCTTTTGAGAGCACACTGCATGTAGGATATATGTAGATGCATATTGTGTGAGGGGATTTGTGCAAGTGAGCACGTATTTGCAAACACAATCATTTTCTCTGCAGTGTGCTGTGTGTCTGTGATGCCAGTCTGTGTGTATAACTAGGAGTGTGCAAGGATGCATATATTCATGGAGCAATTTGCACTTATTCCTGTCTGTAGTGAGGCTACAAATTCACACGTGTTTTCTGTGTGTGAATGCAGATATGCCCATAAGAAATCCCTGCGGATGAGAAGGTGTAGTCAATATGTAGCTGGTTTGGGTGTGTTGAGTTTGTTGATATGCACCCAGCATTCAGGGGGACTGACAAACTGTGTGGGTCACAAACGAGTCAGGACCTCCTATTCAGAGCTGTGTGAAGATCCACAGACTGCCAAGCAAGTGGCATTAACACCTCTGACCAAGTAGGGTGCACACCTAAATCCTACGTGATTTCAAGGCCGATTGCAAAGCCTCACTCGTGTGTTTCCCCCACAGCAGTTCATATCTATGCATCTACAGTACATGGAGGAATGTAGTGATGTCCATGCAAGGACCATAGCCTGGGGTGTGGTATAGGTATAATTGAAGTCACGACCTGTCTTAGGACCTGTAGTTCAGTAGAGAAACAATGTCCTGTGAGAAGATGCTGAGAGGGATCACAGAAGCAGTCTGTAGGGATGAAGGTGGTAGATATTATGGCAGAAGAGGTTATAGGAAATACCTCCTGAGACGGTTTGGCTTAAATTCAGCCAAGGCACAAGGAGACAAGTTTTCTAGGGTGAGAATCACAGGAATTTAGCAGACCTGAGGACATCTCTAGTCTGCATCTAAGATACATTCCTTTTACCATCAAACTCAGCCTATTTCCTTCTTGAGTTCTCTTCTCCTGCCCTACCTATCCACTTAAAGTACAAATCTTCTCATCGTAAGGCTATGTAATGGGTCTCCTACTGCTAGCCTTTTCCCCTCATAAGACCTTTTGCTTCTCCTTCTTTCCCTCACTGGGATGCAGAAGGCTGTTCATAGGACCATAGGATAATTCTGGTTGGAAGGCACCTCAGGAGGTCTCTAGACAGCCTCCTACTCAAAGCAGGGTCAGCTGTGAGATCAGACCAGATTGCTTAGAGCTTTATTGCAATAACATTCTCAGAAATATTCCATGGTTATCCCTAATGCTCATACGCTGTGCTCTCACTGTCCATACTGTGCAGAGGCTGCACTGATAACCATTGTCCTTTTTTCCCCCCTTATCCTTACTCTGTAGGACTACCAGCAAATCTGCATCCGGAGATGCTGCATGATGGGTAGTTTGCAGTGGGTATGGGCTTGCTGTTGGGTGGTGAGGCACAGAGAGTGTGAGAGGAAAGGGGAGTTGAAAGGTGAGCGTGCTGCTTCTGCCTGCAGGAGAGCTTGGCTAGGAACCCTTGCCTGGAAGCCCTGGGAAGTGCCAGGTTTCCCCAAGGCAGTGGGAAGGCAGGGGAGAGATGTGTGTGCAGAAGATAGGCAAGATGTGGACAAAACTGCTTACCTGGAGCATGTGGAGGGGTAGTCTTGACACTGTTTTCACAGGCAGCAGTGCAAAGTCTGGGATGTGGGAAGGAAGAAGTTCAGCTTTTGGGGACATTTCAGAAATGTGGAGCCCACATTTCTGTGAGGAGTCAGTAAATGGCAAAGCCTGATTCTGTTGCCCTTCATCTGTCTGCCACCACCGGCAAATCTTAGGCTGCTTAAACTAGCTCTACAGAGAGCCTGTGAGGAATGGAAAAAGAACAGACAGCAAAGCAAGCTACATCTTAGAGGTCAGGAAATGTAGGATAAAGTGAGGTTTATTTGCAAATCAAGCTCTGTTAGACCTTGTAAAGGAGACTAAAACAAACAGCAAAAGATTCTTCAGCTATTTGGGAAAAAAAAAATAAGTGAAGCTGCTTCTGGGCAGCAAGAGTGAAGTCGAGATCAAGGACACTATAGTCTGAGCCAAAAACCAAAGACAACTCTGTTGTCAAATTATTGATAAGGACAGCAACATCATCCTTGGGGAAAGAAACAAGCTTGGGAATAAGCAGCTCAAGCTGCTTTGTGCATTCAATGCTGGGCTTGGGTGCTCTCTGGCCTCAGGAAAGGTGGCATGCAAACATGGGCTTGTAGCAAGGATTTTTTTTCAACTCCACTCACAGTGATTACTCCATCTAGGCTGGAAAAGGGAAATTCAGCAGTTAGAGTTAAGGAAGGGGGAGAAATTAGTTCATCAGTCTCAGATCTGTGATCTCTGTAATGTTTGTAGCACTTTAGAGGAGATCTTGAAGGAAGGTATAGTTATGGTCAAGTAGTTAGGGGGAAAGTCAGGCAATAAGAGTTCACTAATGCTAGATCATACCAGACTAACCCAATAGCTTCCTTTCAGATGGCCGTTTTCCTGGAAGGAAAAGAAATTTTGAAGGTCTCATCTCTGTGTTTTAGTAAAGCACTTGCTATGTAAGAAACAATAGATTGGAGTAGATCATGAAAGGTAGAGAAGTTGTAAGGGGCAGGGAGGCAGAAGTTGGAAAGGATGATGGCAGCAGCAAGACCACCTGTCTAGCAAAGGATTAGTTGTAGCATTCTCCCATGGTCAGCTATGGAATTGGTCTGTGCTAACATTAACTTGACACTGGCACAGATAGCAAGCAATATGCAGTAAGAAAGTGTCCTGGTGTTTCAACGCTAGAAGATATCTCTAGTACAAGAAAGGAGCAGGATATTGTAGAGAAAGCCTTATTTGACCTTGGTAGGAGTACCAGAAACAGAATGAATTTCAGTGGTACAACAGGCAAGGTCATATTCTTAAGAACTAATATGAGAAATCTTCTGTAAGCTGGGAACTCTGTGAGCTATGAGGGGAGGCACAGCAAGCAGGGCTAGAGGCAGTCCTTGTCTTCTGGGAACTGTTGGGCCTGTTTTGCCAAGTCTCAGTGAGTATCCTCAGCATAGGCTGTGTTGCCCCCTGATGCCCACACAAAAATTAGAGACGCTTTGTCCACCAAATTCAGTCTTAAGATCCTTGCTGCAAGGCAGTTGGGTAGACTCAGCATTTCCCAGCAACTCTGGTCATGTGTCAGATATACGTTGCTATGCTCCACCCTTTTCTTCCTTTGTTCTAGCCTTTGGCTCTAAAATGTGCATGTTCTCAGGATCTGTTTGCCAAATTAAGGAATGTGGGTTTTTTTAACGCATCAGGACAAAGTTGGTAAACATGTTGGTAAAATGCTGAAATCTTTTGTATTAGGAAAGTAGGATGATGGCAAGTGGTGGTGTGATGCAGTTGTGGATGTAGCAAATATCATCTTCGAATGTAACTAGAAAGGTGTTCGCAGTGGGGATGGAGATGTGCTAGCATTCCTGCCCAGAGCTCTCTGACACCTCTCCTTCTAGTTTTGTTATGGTTTTGGCCAGAGGAATACAGGCTGAGACATGTACAAACAGGATAGAAACATGATAAGAGTAAAGGGAAGTGCATCTCCATTAGGAGGAGCCCGGGAGAACCCAGCTGTTTAACCACATGAAAGAAAGTCTTCAGCAGATAGGATTGCTGTAATAACTGCATCTTGTAGGAAACATTTAAACTAACGTACATAGGTTCTATGAAGCCAATGTACTGTATATAGACAATGAAAATATTTAGGGTTCAAAACTAGAAGAGGGTTTCTAGCCATTAGGGTAATGCATCTTTAGCTGGAATCTGAAGTAAAAAGGCAAATGGGTTTAAGCTAGAGCTTGAAAAGTCTGTAAGAAAGCGATGGCACCTTGAGCAGAAAGAGATGAGACTCTGCTAGCCTGCACTCCCTTCTCCATCACCAGGGAAAAGCAGAAGTCCCTTGTCTCAGTGTGCCACAGTACAACTACCAGTAAGGAAACAAGCTGTAAGACAGTTGCTTGGGGCACTCCCTCTTCACTTCTGCACTCCCTTTGGATACAAGGCCAGGCCTTTTTGCCATATAGTTGACGCGTTCCATGATTTTAGTCATGACTGAATAAAAATACACTTCCATTATTTTAGTCATGACTGAATAAAAATACACTTGTTAATGCAGTTGAAAGCCCCAGCATAGCACCTGGAAGGCCACAAGTTGGTGCTGACCTCAGCCCCTTCTCAGCCTTTGACAGCGTGGTGATTTCTCATGATTGATTTGGGTTTTGCAAAGTAAAGAGTGAGCAGAAAAGCCCTTGCTTATGTTAACAAGCCTTTAAAAAGCAGATGGGGATGTGGGGGCTTGCGTGTTTTGTGGCAGCTGAGAAGTGACAGTTGAGGAGATCAGAGAAGGGAGAATCTGAAAAGCAGCTGGTCAGAGACAGTCTCTGAAAAGGGGATGATCAGTCACGAGAGGATGAAAATAAGAGGAGAGAGAAAGAATAACTGGGGAATCAAATACATTTACATCTGGTAATTACTTCTGAAAGATAACTGTATGAAACCATGAGTGGATGAGAAAATGGAGGCTACAAGAAGGGGACCATCAGTTTAAATAAAGGGCTAGATGTTTCTCTTGCCAAAAATTGCATAAATTTGGAGATTCTTGTTTAAAATCCAGAGAATTTATACTACTATAAATGTGGTTGAGTGGGATCAGAAGTAGTTTCCCATAATCTGACTTCCTCAAAATGACTTGTTCACGTGTTGCCCTAGTGTTTCTATACGCCTCCATCTATAAAGTAGGAACAACGGTCACACAGCCTAGCCAGTTTATTGTGAGAAGTTGTTGGTTTGGAGGTGTAGGGAAAGGTTGTATTTACTATTGTAGGGCAATAGTGAGGTAATACATACAGAACAGAGCAAAGGTTTTGAGAGATGAGGAGAATACTTTTAAAAGGAGGTGGAAAAATTGGAAAGAAATTAGAAGAAGTGTGACAAAAACAGGCTGGACCGCTGGGCTAAGACCAGTGGCATGAGGTTTAACAAGGCCAAATGCCGGGTCCTGCACTTGGGCCACAACAACCCTATGCAGTGCTACAGACTGGGGTAAGAGTGGCTAGAAAGCTGCCCAGAGGAGAAGGACCTGGGGGTGTTGATTGGCAGCCGACTGAGCATGAGCCAGCAGTGTGCCCAGGTGGCCAAGAAGGCCAATGGCAACTTGGTTTGTATCAGAAACGGCATGGCCAGCAGGTCCATTCTGCCTCTGTACTCAGCACCGGTGAGACCGCACCTAAAATACTGTGTTCAGTTCTGGGCTCCTCGCTACAAGAAGGATGTTGAGACTCTGGAGTGTGTTCAGAGAAGAGCAACGAAGCTGGTGAAGGGGCTGGAGAACAAGTCTTACGAGGAGTGGCTGAGGGAACTGGGGTTGTTTAGCCTGGAGAAGAGGAGGCTGAGGGGAGACCTTATTGCTTTCTACAACTACCTGAAAGGAGGTTGTAGAGAGGAGGGTGCTGGCCTCTTCTTCCAAGTGATAGAGGACAGTACAAGGGGGAATGGCCTTAAGCTGCTCCAGGGGAGGTTCAGGCCAGACATCAGAAAAAAATTTTCACAGAAAGGGTCATTGGGCACTGGAACAGGCTGCCCAGGGAGGTGGTTAAGTCCCATCGCTGGAGGTATTTAAAAGACAAGTAGATGAGGTGCTCAGGGACATTGTTTAGTGGTTGATAGGTAAGGTTGGACTTGATGATCCAAGAGGTCTTTTCCAACCTGATGATTCTATGATCCTATGAAAAGGCTACAAATATGTTCCAGAGGAAATGCTTTACAGCAAAAGACTTAATTAACTCCATCTGCTTATTTTACCAAAAAGACTGAGAGATTATTTGATTAGAGTATAAAGTAACTTCACTGGGAAAGATGCTGGTTTCTGAACACTTGCTGTTTAAATTTAGAGGAGAGAAGCATAACAAAACCACATGATGGGAAAGTGAAACCAAACAGATTCAAAGGAGATATGAAGCATGTATGCTAACAGTGAGCCTGAATAGTTATTGAAGTAAGGTAGCAAGGGGAAAGGTTTTTTTTAATCTCTTGCCTGTTTTCAAATCAAAGGTAGATGACTTTCTGGAAAATTCACCTTAGCTGCATTTAAACACTGACTCTTGGACTTCCTACAGGATAACATCTCTAGTTTCTGTTTCATAAGCTAAACAGATTGAGCTCTTTAAGCCTTTCACAGCATGGCATTTTCTGCCACCCTCAAATAATGTTTATGGTTCTTTTCCACAGACTTTCCAAGTAGCGTGCGATACACAGAAGGTCAGACTGGATGATCTAAAGTACCTTCTGGCCTTTATACTCTCTGAATCTCTGCCTCTGTGAATTCATTAATGTTTGCAAGCTCCAAGAGAGCTGCCAAAGGCAAGCACTATAGAAATGCAAAGCATTGTTGTTACTCTGGATATTTCCCTTGAGCTTGACACAGAGCTGGGTGAATATCTCAGCATATCGTCTGTGAGTATTTTCTCAAATGAAATAGCTGCATTTGTCACTCATTCGATGCCCTTTACGAGTTGATTTTCTACAACTGTTATAACAAATGAGTTTATTCCCGTTAGGACACAGAGAAAATCCAAATCTCAACTTGGAGCCCAAAACAAAGAGCAGCATGTTGTTCTCCCGGTCCAGAAGTGCCACGCAAGGCAGAGTTGTTCTTAGCATCACGCTTTGCTTTCTCCTTGTCTCCAGGTGCCCCACTCATGGCCTCTGCCTGGCCGCAAGTCAGTGCCACCGTGGGAAGGAGAGGTTTAGCCCCCGTGGATGGTTTCTCCCCCACTTTCTAAAGGGAGAAAAGCTGAGCTGCCTTGTCCCCAGATTTCCAGGGTTGCTACTGATGTGCTGAGCTCCCACAAATGGCACAGGAAATCTTTATTTACTTTCACTCCATTCTGTAGCCATAGTCCATAGAAAATGTGTATTCTTTTGTCTGCCTTCCACAGTATTTGCAGAGGGAAGGCTTTTTGGTCCTTGGAAATCCCATGATAGGACTTGCTCTTGTCTAATCAGAGGATAGAAGCTGACCCTCTGACCTGTGCTTCCAATCAGTGCTAGCAAATGCTGCTCAAGCCAGCACAGCAAGCTGCCTGTGAACAAGACAGTGAGGAGGAATTCTATTTTATGTATTTTACAAGTATTATATATGCATATACATAATTGCATGTTTTTATATATGGAGTTACATGTGTGCATAAGTAGATATGTGTACAGGGCAAATACATTTGCCCAACGGAGGATAATCAAACTGCAGAAAATCACAGCCTGCTCCCAGATAATTCACAAACTGAAAAAGCTTAGAGTCATCAGATGAGCATGTTTGCTTTGCTTTTTTTCTGCACTATATTTCAGGTATTATATGAACTGCTTAGTGGTATCTATGTGTGCTCCTCTACCCACATGGTAAAATTAGATTAAACTATGTGTCATAGACACCATACTGTTAAACAATAATGGTGATTCTCCTGCGGCACATACCTTTCAGCAGAACAGATGCTTCAGCTGTTATCGGATTAGGAGTACGTGGGTTCTGCTCCCAGTTTCTCTCATAAGATCAGACTGAATATAACAGGGTATTGGAGTGTGAGTATGTAGCACAAGGGTTTGATTGTGGCAGAGTTTAACATCTTTTGTGGTTCCATATGCATCCAGATGAGCTCTTTCTCACAGGAAGAATACGTGATGAATTATCTGTGCATGGCATTGAAAGTAGAGAATTGGGGAATTTAAACTTCTTAGCTATGTGTGATAGACCTAGCCAGTGAACAGCTGGTGGAGAGACTCTTTTAGCTCTAGGGGTGACAGCTTGTGTACTTGGGGGTGCAATAGGATTAGGTAGCAATTTCCATTCATTTCAAAATAACCTTGCTCAGGAGTGTCAGGAATCTGGAGATATAGGAACCCATAGCTCACTATTTGTTACTGTAAGTTTTATTGAACATTATGCTCTAATTAAAAAAAAAAAAAAAAAAAAAAAAAGCCTTTGGAATCTAATTTGACCTGAATATAACTCCATTGGCTTCTGTGTTCTTACACTAGGGATTAATTTGGCCCTTTCTACTTTTATGTAATGAGCTGATTGCCACAGTATCTTATCCTTGTTACACAATCGCCCTTGTCTGTCTCTGTCCCTGGAGCACTGTGTGTGTGTGTGTGTGTGTTTCTAAATCTAGGGTCTCACCTTGACTGTCGGTGTATTTAGCCCTACAGCCTCACCCTGACTACAGGTACATGCTTGCCTAGAACTTACACTGATACAGTGTATGTGTGTGTATATGTGTGCTTGTTCATTCCAAGTTCAAACACTGTATACAGAGAAGCATACGCATATTTTGAAATTCAGGGGCTTTTTCATTTGGCCAGCTGTATCCCTGCAGTGTTTGCTTTTGCAGGGGGTAGAGGGGAGAGGGAAGGTTGCTATCAGACTTCTCATTTAAACAAGAAGGAGCATAGGAAAATACATTCTTTATTATTCTTCTGTAACAACAAGCCAGAAATATAATATACCTTTAAAAATTTCTGTCTCATGCCAAAGAAACCTCCATTCAATCATTTTAGAAAATCTTGTTGCTCTCCCTCAAACAGTAACAAAAAGAAAAAGAAATTACAAGTACCATCTGTTCCCTGCAAGAGATGTGCCTGCCTCTACCACAGGTGGGTGGGTGTGGAATGGGAGCTGTGGGAGCAGAAAGGGGGGTTTCTGGTGGCCCTGCCAGCCCCTACGTCGCCCTGGTGAATGTTGGACCTGCCTGCCTCAGACAACCATTTCCTGAAGGCAGGCACCTGCATGTGGTGTTGGTACACTTGCCTGCAGCAAGGACAAATTCAAAGGGGTTCCCTCCATACCTAGCCATGCTGGCAGGAGGAATGGGAGCCCCTGTCCCCACACAGCACTGGAACCTATTGCCTGGGCACACAAGGAACACTGGGTCTCATTCTGCATCCAGCATCCCACAGGAGAGCTTCATTTCTGACCATGGTGGGTACCATACTCCCTAGAGGGCCTGTGGATGGTGCAGCAGCTCAGTCACACCAGGGCAGCCTGCATTCCAGGCATGCTGGCGAACAGAGTAAGAGCTCGTTTGCAAGCAGTGTTATAAAGAGGACATTTCCCAGTGAACCCTGTTACTATGCTCTGTATGAAAGAGCTTAGGTCCTTGTCCCTCCAAGCACAGTATTTGCTTTCCAATGGGACTCCCCGTAGCAGCCAGCCTTCATTTTTCTCAGCAACTCACTTTTCTCCCCTTTCCCATCTTCTCCTTTCCTAGGTGGGTTTCTAAACATAGAAGTCCCTTGTCCAGGGTTGAGATGAATCCAGACTTTCTGCCTTATAAATGAAAACCATAGGGAAAGGATGGGCAAGGACATAATCAGCCTCACAACACGAGATATAGAAAATATTAGCAACAAATTAAAATTTATCAGGGCAGGAGGAGGTCACAGGGAAATTGCAGGGAAAGGAGGATTTCCCTTCCAATCCCTGTGTTCTCCCCTGCCTCCCTCCCATTCATTTTATCTCTAGTCTATCCCATTAAAAACAGTCTCTCACTCACTCTTATTCACTCATACACACACATGCACACACATACACACACATATATAGATCCCTTTTGTTTTGTGCAATGTTTCACCATTCTCTGATGCAAGTAAAATATAGATCTATAAATATACCGCTCTGACTCAAGTCCCATTTCAAGTATGATTATGGAGTCCAGTATGGTAAAGGGAGAAGTTCCCCTGAGAGGGAGGTTGGGGAGAGGTTTGGATCCAGCAGACAGTCTAATCCTGGCTTGCTGGGAATGTGGAGCAGCAGTAACACACATACAGAGTCTGCAGTGCACCAGTTCCGCCCTTTAGAGAAGGCTACGATTGCAGCAGATGGGATGGTTGGAGTGGCTATACAGTGCATGGGGGAAGAGTCCTTCCTCCTCACATCTTGCCAGCCTGCCTCCTCCTCTTCCTCTTCCCCACAAGCAGTGTGCTGGGAATAGGAGTACAATGTGCACACACACTTTTGGATGGACTGCTTCTCCCAGTTCTTCTTCCAGGGCAGCCTGGTCTTCTGCTTCCCGAAGAACATCCTCTCCTGTCCCACGCATCCCTATGTCAAAGAGAAGTCAAGCTAAAACAGTCCAGAGCATTCCGTCTCTTTCCGTCTGGTGGCCTTGGGTAGGCCAGGAGAGATTTTGCCACTGCAGGCTTTGATTAAAGACTTGGAATTGTGTGCCCATGGTATATTACAACCACCTGCATGAAACCAGAAGCAGGTGAGGAGCCAGCGTGCATTGCTTCCACAGGGATCCAGCAGCAGCAAGCAGGAGGGCTGTGAGTTGTCCAAAGGCATGGGATCCAGCTGGAGCCGGGGAAAGAGGTGACATGCCCTGGCAGGGTCCACCTGCAGTGCGTGCTGGGCTCTGAACGCAGGTTGCTAGTGAAACACCCTGCAAAGCTGGGCTGGCTGCCAGCTTGCTTCCTGATGGCAGGGATCACACCATCCACAGGCACTGTGGATGCACGACCTCCGGTGTCATCTTCCTCGCCCAGGAATACCCACTGTGACGGGTTAGAGCAGGTTACCATGGCAATGTGTGCTCTCCCCTGGAGACAGCATTTTATCGCACTTCCAGTGATACAAAATGAGTCCTTATGTTGAGTTCCTTTCATTTTTTCCCCCCCTCACTTTTTTTTTCCCCATCAGGTCAGAAAGAGCTAAGACTAATAGGAGGCACTGCAGTCTGAGGGCTTTAAGTCTGGTTCAGGGAAGTCACCCTACGTGACAGTGGCAGTGTGCACAATTGTGTGTGTGGGCACACTCATGTGCAGCTGTGGATGGCAGTGAACACAACACCGATGGTGAGAGGAGCATATGTGGGCTATGCTGTGCTCTCCCACCTGTGCCGCGCTGTCATCCAGGTTTCACCCTTCACCTTCAGAAGACCATGCAGGATTGTGCCCCCTCTCTTCAGTCACACCAGCTGCATAACCATACTCCGCACCCTGTGCTTGCGCTTTCATGCCAGCTCTTGGATTGTGTGTCTTCTTCTCCCACCACCTTACCTTAGGCTGACACTACTCCTCACCATGGTTTACACTACCAAGGTAGGTAAGCCGTCATCTCCTCTAGCCTTTCCTGATGACCCACTTCTGCCCTGCCAATCAAACATTTCCAAATGGAGACTTCATGTCCTTACCCTCTCAATTTATCATAGAAAACATGAAGTAGATAACAAGAACACATTTTTTTTTTCATTCTGCATACTTATTTCCATAGACTTGTGCTGTAACATTAATAACTTTGTCTCTATCCATCCTCTCTGCCCATTTTCCCTGGCTCTGCACTATGGCTGAGATGGGGTTTTTTCCTCCTTCATGGCAGGGGGCATGTATTTTGTCCAAAGCAGAAGGTGCTATGCACTATTATGATGAAAGTAAGGTATAGTGGCTGAATGTATTCTCGGCTGCACACAAAGGGCAGATCAGCATGGGTACATGTGACTCCCCATGCGCAGGTCGGGGTGTCTGAGTGTCTGGAGCTTGGACTGACTGTGTGTGTGTTGGGATCAGAATGAGTCGGGAGAGGGGTTGTGTGCGTGAGAATGAGTCTGTATCTGTGCACCTATAGCAGATGACATGTGTGTGTCCATTCGCAGATTTGGAATTGGCCAGTAGCAGAAAAAGGGACACTGTGCTCCCTGGCAGCATGTTAGAGTGATATAGGTATTTTTCCACCTCTAAAAGTGAGAAGGGCAATCTCCTCCTGACTGTTGTCATCCCCTAGAGGCCTTCCCTCCTTTCCAATGTGCTCTCAGCAGCACTGACTCACAGAGTGGGCAGCAACATACTGTCACACAACAGCAGGACCCTAACAGCAAAGCAGGGACACTGCTGGTGTCCTGCTCCTTACACAAGCTTTCATAGAGCTGCTCTCTGTTTGCAAAGAGCTCTTGACAGGACAACTCAGGACTGAAGCTGAGAGAACGACACAGGTTCCCATAAGGTGCCAGCTGCCTCCACAGCAGGCATGCAAGGGAAGCTCTGTGCAAGGGCATGAGGCACAACAAGCACTTGAGGTCTGACTCTACTTTATTTGTCTGGTAGGGCCCAAGGGTAAAAGGGTGCAAAATGGGCCTGGGGCAGAGGAACAGAAATTGAGCCATGTGCCCTGACCCCCCAGAGGCATGTTGCACCACTTGGGTGAGTAGAGCACAGTCTGACTATCTGTCTGGGAAGATGTATTTTGGGAGAACCCCATACTTGACTGCTCTCAGATACCTTTGTTCATTGCTGTCTCTTCCTTCCTAGAAAAGTTTCATGCCACAGAAGAGATTTGTTTTTGCTCTTCATGTTCACCTTCTGTATCACCCATGAGGGGCTGCCTCTTCTTCAGCTCCCGGTGGTACTTGGCCATAAGGGAGGCATAGATGCAACCGTAAGCAGCTGCCACCACCATCATGATGCAAACAATCCCGCAAACGACCCCTGCGATGATCACAGTGCCAATAGCCCGGCGCACGCTCACAGGCCTATATCGCTGTTTCTGAGGGCATCCCACGCTGGGCTCCACTTCTGCTTCAGGACCTGCTTTAGATTTGGTAGGAGTTGGGCTTCCTTTAGTGCAGGGTGGGCCAGTATTGTCCAGCACTGTAGAGCTGTTCTCATCATCCAGCTGGGAGCAGTAGTTGAACATCTCCATGGGCACCATTCTCATATCCTTTCCTTTCAGCTCCTTGGGCAGGGTACATGCCAGCTGGTCGATTTTCCCACCTGTCCCAATAGAGATAATAGGAGTGAACCACAGTTTCACAGTGACGGCAGAGCTAGATCCTTGGGCCGTGTAACTTCTTATGACTCCATTCACACCTGCTAAGGATTTGCCCTACAGAAGTCAGGCATAGAAGCTTTGTGGTTATCAAGCCGGGAACTGCTTTATTGTAGCGGTGTGGCTATAAAATCCAATCCCTCACGTAAGGGAGTAGCAAGAGTATTCAGAGAGCTTCTCCCATCCCCAAAAGGCAGCCATGATCTAGTGCAGGAAGTTTCTAAAGTTGAAGGGTAACACTGAAGTCAGGGGGATCTGCAGACCTCCATGTCCTGCTAGATCCACAGTGCCTGTCAAAGGTGGATGGATGTGGATGAAGGTGCTCCTTCAGGCACTGGACAGAAGGAACACACATGATATGCTTTAAAACTATTGATGCCTAACTAGGAGATATTTTGCATGCCTTACCCCTCTACAGCTGGAACAGTATCAACCATGACAGCTGTCTGGGATGCTTCTGCCTAGGTTGGATTTCACAGTAGAACTCATGGCGCATGATATCTGCATGGACATCTTTTGGGCCAAGACATAAAAGCCCTCTGAAACTATCTATTAAGTCAGCCTCATACAGTTTAGTGAGTTATGTAAGTGTCAGTAGAACCATTTTAGAAAAGGAGAAATGAAAGAAAAAATATAGGACCAGGCTGTATCTTCTCAAAATAACAACAGACACACAGTCCCATCTTCTAACCACTAATCCATCCACCCTCTGCGAATGTGGTGACAGATGTTGAAACAAATGCTTGAGCGAGTCTGGGCAATTTCTTTGTAAGGGGAAAAAAAAAGCAAAATTAACTCCATGTGCTTTCTATCTCCTCTGTGATAAGAGAGTCAAGAAAGAAAACAGACAAAAAGAAAAAAGTGGAAAGTGGCACTTCTATGCTTGTTTGGTTCTGCTCAGACAACTGCATATTTCAGAGTGCAGTGAAGCCATAGGTACAGATAATCTCTTTGCAGCATGGCTGTGATCAGCGATGATGTGACAGCTGACTGTTGCTCTCCGCATGATTTGAGACCCTTTCCTACTCATTGACTCCAGCAACAAAAGGTCAGGCCTTCAATTGTCATCCCTTTAAAATCTGCCATCTTTCTTTGAGTCGTGACTCCTGAAAGCGTGTCATCTCATCAGCATTCATGCTAAGTGATATGTATCTTTCCAGCCTTCCATATTACAAGGAAAAGCCGGAAACACAAACTTGTCAAAAACTGCTTGTTTTGAAATCATGATTTTATTGCCAGTCTGACTTGTAGTCTGGCTTGATAATTTGAGCATTTAGGTATGCTAATATTAGTTGCAATGTTTTGCTAAGTGGAACTGTCTACTAGGCTTCTTTTGTTGAAAGCAAACCTGGTGCTTTACAACCAAATCTGGCCTTTAGTTCTCCTGACTTAAGAAAGAGAACAGGATAGTTATTTTCAAGTGTGAAAAGCATTTCTTCTCTTTAGGCAGAAAAGGTCAGGGGAACTCATAATCCTAAAATTTTGATATTTGAGGATAGTTCTTCCCTCTCTCTCTCTCAAAAGAAGTAATCTTTCAGATTGGAAACAAAACAAGGAAACGAGATCTGGGGCTACAGAGGACTTCTCAGCCTGGCAGTGTTGCTATACGAAGGTGCAGTGGTACTAAACTGTCTCTTAGTGTGGTAGCATGTGCCTCATGCTTCTTGGCTAAGATCTGGCATTCAGGTCAACCTGACCTGTCAGATGTATCTGCTCATGTTTCTTCTCTGCCTGCTTTAGACAAAGTCCTTCCTTTCCATGGAAAACCAGCTTTTCCACACTTCGCCCCCACTGCATGAGCACTTACCTCGGTAGGAGAACCACTCCATCCAGTGCTTGAAGTCTCGGAGGTTACAGTCACATTCCCAGGGGTTATCCCCAACTTGGAGTTGCTGCAGGCTGGTTAGCGGTTCAAAGGTCACCCTGTCCAGGCTTTGCAGGCGGTTGGACCTGAGAGAGAGGGAGCGGAGAGCAGGTAGGTCATCAAAGATGCCTGAAGGTATCTGGGCCAGGCCATTGATGGAGAGATCCAGCTGGCGCAGCAGGGCCGTGTGTTGTAGCAGGTCCTTGTCCAAGGCCCGGATGCTGTTGTTTCTCAGCTGGAGCTCTGTCAGGTTCCCCAGGTCACTGAAGATGTTCTGAGGGAGCTGGTCCAAGAAGTTGTTGGATAGATCCAGCCTCTGTAGAGCAGAGAGGTTGGAAAACACTGCTCCTGGCAGGATGCTGAGTTTGTTGTTGAGAAAGAGGAAGGTCCTGGTGTTTGTGGGGATGTCTGAGGGGATGGAAGAGAGGCCCAAGCCGCTACAGTCCACTTCCAGGTTGCCACTATTACACTTGCAGGAGGAAGGGCAAGCAAAGAAGGAGTCAGCAGCACATAGCGACAGCCAACAGCCAAGCACTGGTAGGTGAAAAGCAAACAAGAGAGAGTACATGTATTAGAACAGTGCTTTGCCATCCTTACCCATCACCACAACTTGAACACAGCTATAGCTACAACATGACCCTCACAGCAAGACTCTTCACTACAATGTCCTGCAGTGTAATGAGCTTCCTCACAGCTACATCCTTTTACTGCTGACACTTTAGCATCTTTACTGCTAAAGATGAGTTTCCTCTTCATCTTTATTTTAAGAGAAAACACGTAGATATCCTTCCAATTTCACAGGGAAGTAAGCATCCCAGATGACTTTCCTGCCACATAAGAGAGCATTGGAACTTGTCAGAGGAGAATGTAGCAGAGAGTGGTGGAAAGTGCCTCCTAAAATAAAGGACAGCTCTTTCTCAACAGTCAGCTTTGAGGGAAGACGAACTGATAAGTATTGAAGAAGGTTTGGGTTTGGATTGTTGTTTTTTTCCCAGAAATAGGCATGTTAGTGGAAAGCTTTCCAGAAATGTGAAAACAAAACAACCTACATCTCAGTTGTACTCCTGCAGTTTGAATCCTAATTTTTGCGATGGATCAGACTCAGGTCTAAGCTAGACTTTAAATCAGGGTATCATTTTCTTTCCATATCTACGGTATGTTGTGTGGGCTTTGTGGCTAGAGATTTTTTTATTAATTAGATTGTATTACCAAGAAAGCTATTATAAAGTAACAAGGAGACCCTAAACCACTGGACACCTGCTACTTGCCATTGCTCTCAAAATAGTTTCTGAATTCCATAGCAATAGCCCAGAAGTATCACCTCTGACCAAAATTGTCCATAGAAATGAAGGTGAGGAAGAAAATTGGAGGTTGTTAGTTAAATAAAGGGATGTTAGAAAAGGGTTAGCATACACACCCTTTCTTATTAAGTGTCTCAAAGCTAAGGCCAGACAATCCACAAAACATCTTTTTTTAGAGCTGTTGTGGGTCACCATTCCCGATGTGGGCCCAGATCCTGTGAGTGGCACCAGAGCACTAGTTACCAACTCCCTGGAAGCCAATGGCTTTTAAAACTCTCATTTCTGTGACAAAGAAGCAGCAGCAACAGGAAAGCGAGCTTTGTGCCTCCTGTCATTAGAGGAGTGGGAGTTATGTTTAAGCAGTCTATGTAAAACATTTGCATCCTTCATCTTAATTTCTTTTGTGGAATTGAGATTAGTTTCTTCAATGTGGGAAGTGAATTCAGCTCCCTCACTGTCTTTTAAGGTGACAAGTTTGAGCGTTTGACTAAAACTGAAGCAGGTTTTCTGTATGTCATGCTCTATCTTCTCCATTCTTCACTTTTCCTCAGAGAAGAATATCACTTGGGATTGGTAGAGTCATTTTAGGAGTGATTGGTAGCTAAAGTGGATCCATCTATTGTCTCAGCATTCTTTCCTGGACTGGAAAGCAGATTCTTCTCTCCTGCTGTTTTCCAAAGATCCAACAAGCAGGTGTTGTGTTTCTTAACTCCAAAGGAATTGTGAAATGACTGCCATAGGAAAGGGACCCAGTGGAGAACCATGCTCTGGAGAAGCTTTGCATGGAACAGGTCTGCAGTCAGCCATGCGCTTCCTCTTTTCCCTCACGCCACTCTCTCTAGAGTTTAGTCTCACCCATAGCCCATTTTTTTTTATGTTGACTTGGTTTCTGTCAGTGATGCTGCCTTCACACACAAACCCTGTCATCCTGTGTAATGCCTTTTTGTGTTACCAGCAATCCTTGTGAGAACGGACCGATTTGTGGACTGGTAGCCCAAGGGGAACTACACAGTTTGGATCCCAAGCTCTATGGCTTGATTAAGCACCAAGGGATAAGTGTTCAGAGAGAGTGTCTCAGCTCTTTTTGATTTCATCAGTCTTTTACAACTCCTTCAACAATTTTTTCTGTCCTCCAGTTGAGATCTCAGGTGTACATCAGCCCAGGCTGTGCCAATCTGTGTGTTCTTTTAATGATAATTACAGATCTTTATGGTGAAATACAAGATATCTTTATGCTGACCACTTCTGTGCTTTCTTGTCATGCCAAGTTTGGGGTCAACAGCAGAGATTGCCATAAAAGCAGATTGTAGCCTGTGGATCAGCACAGTGCAGGTACTGTCTGTCTGATATTTAACTCTCTTCAGAATGCATTGCGTTCTTGTTGTAGGGACAGAATTAAAGAATGGGAGCTAGAGTAGGAAAGGGATAGAGTTGCGAGTCACTCAAGTGACGCTGTCTTTTCCTGGATGCTTAACAAAAATACAGTATTAATAATAGATTGACAGCTGTGATGATGAGATAAAACTTAGTTGCTTTGTACACTGAGAAAGGCAAGAGCAGACTGTGTGTAATGCTATACAAGTGGCATTCTCTTAAGGGCTTATCTCTCAAAAGACCTACCCACCACTGGCCCCAACTTGGTGGCTGTGGGGTCAACCAGTATGTTTGCTGGCAGTAGCTGGTAGGAACAAAGTCTCAGGCAGCTGGCTGTGGATATGTTCAGGAACTGGATTTATGCCAAGTTTCTGCAGTCGTGTAGGATGTGCCAGAAATGTCTTGTTGTTACCTATATATTGCTTTGTGCCCTTGGAAATATTTTACTAAAATAATAGAGAGGAGAAGGTCTGATTTCATTTTCAGTCCCTGCAAGAGTTGCATCCACTAGCATATGAGCTGAGACCAAGGAATTCATTGCACTGGTTAGGATGCAGCTCGATGGGGAAGGGAGGAAAGTAATAGGTAGAATTTGAAATTGTCTTCCAGCTCTATGGAAGGAAGAGTAGTATGTGCTTTTGTGTTAGGGGAAGATGAAGTTACTTTGTGAAGTGTTTGGTGACTCTAGTAGGTGGCAGAAAGCTGATCCAGGTATATCAGATTAAGTCAAGGCTCGGTAGCATTCATTATAAATAATTTATATTGCAGTCTAGTCTGTGAGGATGGATTACAAAGATGCCTGTTTTCTGGAAAAGGAAATAATTCCCCTAGCAACTTACAGTGGCAGCCTCAAATTTGCTCAGGGGAGGCAGGAACAAGGGAAACCACAGATCTGCTCTGCTGCTGGGGCACTCAGTAGTGATGGACACTGTCCAAGTACTTCCTTTACCCTGCTGCAGTCCCCAAATGCTTCTCTGAAGTGCAGGTACACTCCCTGAAGCCCCACAGTGCCCTAGCAGTCTGCTCTGTGCTCAAGGATACTGCAGCAGATGCTCCAGTCCACTGGGAAGATGCACAGGCTGAACTACAATTTAATTTAAAAGAGATCTTCTTTATTTACTTCTTGATTTTCACTACATATGGCAGTGCCCAGTAGGAGAATTCTGCATTTGCATCCTCCATTCCCCTCTAAAATCTGTCATGACTCCTGCCACAAAGAGGTGGGAGCCTTGCTCAACAGCCTACATATAAACCCCTGCCACAGAAATGAATCTACGTCTTATGGGATACCAACCTGAGAAACATTCAGGGTAGATCTTTGTGCAGTGGTATCTGTCTCACTGTTTCTCACCTCCCAGGCCCGCTGGAATTTAGAAGCTATCATCACTCGCTGTCCCACTTTAAGCCCATCTTCAGCTTCAGAGTCTCGATCTCCCTCCCACCTAGCCTGGCCTCTAAACAGGAATTAGTTCAAACATCTCTGTTCTTAGCTGTCCCTCTCCCCTATTCTTAACCCTGATGTGACCTATTTTCTTTCCACTCCCTTTACAAACAGGATCATCGTACTTAGTACCTGAGTAGGCATTACTTACAACAAGCCTCTTGCCACCTCATGAGGAACCGGCTCCTCCACCTGTGGCCAGCAGTTGTAGGCAGCATTGTTGTCTTCTCCAGCGTGTCTTCACATCCACCAGCCAGCCTGGCACACGGCCCAAAAGGGAGGAGGAATGACCTTGTAGCTTGCCTGCCAAGTCCTGGAGGGGGAGAGCAGAGCAGAGTGGGTGGGATTCAATTCCCTCTGTGCAGGGTATGGGGCTGGGCACAGCACTGTCCTTTCCCCTCCCTAGCTAGAGTTTTGCCTTTGAGGCATCAGCTCCATTTTAAAGGTGAGGTGGAGGATGTTTCAGGAGGCACATCATGACGAGGGTGCAATGTTAATTCACTTTGAACCTCACAGTGCAGACGTAAGGTCTGATTCACCCAAGTACCAGAGAGAAAAGCCTGTGCATGAATAGCCTGCTACGGCTGCTACATTAGCCTCATGCTCAAGGTTAACCTGATGAATTGCTGAGGTCACCCTGCCAATGCAGCAGACTCCAGCTCATTCCCTTTCACCACTACACAGGCTGGTACCACCTGTGCATCCTCTCCCTGACGAACAGCTCAGGCTCACTGAGGTCTGGGCACCAGCAGCTGCCAAGCTGCTTCTCGCCTAACCCCACCTCCCGTATTCCCTACCAGAGCTTCCTTTCTGTTTTAAGGTAAAATGGATGTGGTGGCTTATAACAGGGCTGAGCAGAGCACTGCTTCAGCCTGGGGATTTCACACTGCAGCAGGAGCTGAAGAGTGAGCAAGCCTCGAAGGAGAAGGAAGGACCTGGGGCGGAGGAGACTGAGTGGGAGTGTTGAAAAGAGACGAATTACATCTTAATTAGAAGAAGGAAAAATACTCAGTCTAATTAGAAACCCAAAGACCATAAACTCTCCCCTGACAATAAGTGACTGACAACAGGTTTCTCCTTGCCTCTTGTTTCCCTTTTGGATATAGGCAAGCAGAAAAAGGGGAAACACCATGGACCCTCCTGTCCCTTTACTTGCATTCTGATATGCCACTCACAATCACAGCAGCAGTTAGATGGACACATTTCAACCATGGTACAGAAATAAACCATCTTCCATCCTCTCCAAGGGGCTCTAACAATATTCACAGCCGTTATTTTAGCTGGGTGCTACACTACCACCAGCACACTCTCCCCACACACGTGCCAGCTGCTCCCCCTCCCCCACGCTCCCATGACTGATTTATTTTATGTGGGAATGTAAACCACCAGGAAATATTTAAATTAGCATCTTGATGAGAAAGATGAGCAGGTTTGGCGCCTGGACTAGTACATTTTGCAAGGCTATTTAGATCGTATACCCGAATGCCAATGCACCAAATAGATGAATAGCTCTTACGGCACCGAAATCGACCCAACCTTCACCTGCTGCAGCCCCCACTACACAAAGTGAGATGTAGCCCCATCCCTGCAGTCCCCACTGAAGGAGAAGCCAAAACAAATATCTGTCCCCATCCAGAGCTGGCTGAGAAGGAGACTTTCAGCCTTCCCCATATCAATATCTCCATCCTAAATGCCACCCCTGAAGCTCCTGTCCCTGGCTGTCAATATCAACGAGGAGAGTGAAAAGCTGCAAGCACTTACCTGGAGGGGTTCTGCCCACAGCCACTCGCACCTGACTCCCTGGGTACTGCCCAATTACAGTATCTTCCTTCCTTCTCCCTCCTTGACTTTCACTCCCCGGCAGCAGGCTTTCCGTGTGCTCTATTTAACTCCCTACAGCACAAGAATAAATGGCAGAGTTAAGCTGACAGCCACAGAGCCTTATCTGCCTGCTGGATAGCGGGAGTCTATCAGCTCCAAATCCCATTGCCGAATGATTGTGTCCTTGCTCTCAGCATCAGGGGCTGCCTGCCTCGCTCTGTCTTTGCCTCTTCCCCACCTTCGCTCCATCTAACTCTGTCATAGTTATAGATAGCTCTGTTCCTTGTGCTCTTGCCTTTTGGCTCTGTTTTGTAACACCCCATCTGTATCAGCTGGCTTGACTCCAATCAGGGGGGCTAAGCTTTAAAAAACACAAACAGCTTCCTTGGGTGCTTTGTGACATGGCTTCCCTCTGCAGCCTCCCCTCAGCCCAGGGTCCCACTCAGGCCATGGGGTGGTGTACCCCCATGTCCTTCTTGCTGCTCTGTGCAATTCAGCCACACCATTCTCGGGAAACGGTGGGAGGCTGGAGTATCATCAGCATACCCAGTAGTGAAGATGGTGACAGGGTCAGACTTTCTACCCTTAGCTCCTTCTGGTCAGGTAGGAAAATTCAGCTCATGCGCTGGTTTCTGGTACCTCATGGATGCCTCTTCCTTTCAGGCAGAACCAAGGCTCAAGCACAGAGTACAGGGTGGGAGGAGCAGCCGTGTATAAATAAGCCCTTTCCCTATGTTTAGAATTTATTACAGTGCATAGTGATTAACACCTGTTCAGGCTTTAATGTTGTCTCCTGCGTTGCAACACGCACAAAGATGGAGGCGCCTTGATAAACCCAAGATTATTTTAAAAGCATGTCGTATAAACACCAGACTCTGCCCCACAGATAGCAGCCACCCTTTATGCACTCATACATGTTTCTAAGACTTTGAAGCAGCTGTCTTCATGTATGTATCCAGATATAGTCACCAACTTAGCTTACATTCACAAATGTGTGCACACAGTTGGGCTTGCACATGTACCGGGGCCTCTTCTGTGACCTCTGTTTATCCAACATCCATGTCTTGCACAAAACTGCCTGCTTCTCCAAGCATAACATATGCTCATGTGGCAGAGCAGTAGATGACTGCCAAAGTGCAAGGACCAGTAAGCTTCTGCATTTATACTTGAAATAGTATGTTTATGGAAATTTTAATTCCAAGGATTCAGAAAAACCCAGTTTCTCCCACGTGTCTATTGCCCATAAGCGTGTTAGACCCTTAGTGATTAAGATTTTGCAGCTGGGAGAGAGCAAGGAGGCAGAGAGAATTTTTGATAGTTTCTTTTTTAAAGATTTTCTCTGACTTGTTTAGAATTCTGACTTAATTAGCTGGTTTGCTGTGGCCCAAGAGATGCCTTCTGTTCTGCAAAGCACCAGGACAGCTGCACTCACTGCCTATGCAGCACTGGGATCCCTGTAGTCCAGGGGTAACTAGCACCTGCCCACATCTCAAGACTGTCCAGAGCACCACCAAATCTGTCTGTTTGCTTTCAGTCTGACAGCCAGGGACTTTTCCAGCAGCAAGGACTCTGACAGAGCTAGGAGTGGCACCCCTGGCACCCCGAATCCCATAGGAGAGGCACTGCACGATCCTTTCTGAACTAGCATGGCCTTGCCTGGGTTTGAAGCCTCAAGGCTGATCAGCAATGCTGAATTTCTGAATGCTGTGGAGTCACCCAAGGACTCCACAGACCAGCCATTAGTCTTTCTTCCAGGTTTAATAGATGGTTCCTTCTCCCTGCAGCAACATGTCAGCTGAATGCCCTGTGAACCACAGGACACGGTGTCCAGAGCTTTCTTCCATGTGCTTGGAGTTGAATCTCTTTCCCAGATTGTGGAGAAATGAACAGAGTAGCCTGTGGGGCTGGTGGTGGCCTTTCCTTCTTGCCATTTCGGAGAGGACAGAAAGACAACTCTTTTAGGTTCAGCTCAAAGCAACAGAATGAAATCATCCATTTCTGGCCCATGGGCTCCAGCGGCCAAAAATACACTGAGCTGAAGTGCCACTTGGACATTTGGCCTGCTGTCAGACTCTAGAGGACTCTCTAATGAGGATTCCCCTAATTAGCTAGAACAGGGAACTTTACTGCTGGGGGGGATGCTAAGGAGATTGTAATGGCTCTGCAGCATTTGCCAGGTCATGAAAGCTACAGCAGGCATTATCACTGTCATGTGCTTCCTTTCTCCCTGTCCAGACACAAGTGATGTTTGCAGTATCACTTGAAAGCCTTAGCTTTTGTAAGTCAGGTCCCAAAAAGCACACTGTGAAGGTGAGGAGTGTTTCATTTTACTGTTTCCACATACTGTTTTAGTAACATTTCCCAGTTCTGTGACACCTTCTATCCAAAGCTTTCAATCGACTCTATGAATGGCTGTTACAACAGCTGTAGGTGTTGTTGTTCTTTGTATGTAATAACTCCCAGAAGTAAGGCTGAGGATGTAGCCAGTAGTGCCTCTGCTCTAGGTAGATGGTTAGTTATCCCATTTTCCAGATGGGGACACTGAGGCTAGAGACACGGGTGACTGTGTTACTAGGATGAGTTGCAGTCAGAAATAGAGCCCAGAAACCTCTGTCTCTGATTATCCCTTTTAGTCCTTTGCACTAACCCTTGGATCATGGCTCAGGGATCAGACTCCCTTAACAACCTGGCTTACGAGTACTGGCAGGGCCTGTGGGTGACCTATATTAAAAAAGGGTGGGTAATAGAGGCCGCAACAGATGTCAGCAATAAATTATCAGGAAGTACCCACAGACATTCATCCCTCCCCCGCACTTCCCTTGACAAGAGATGGCAAAGTCCCTTTCCCCTTTCCAATGTTGAATTGCTTTAGCCTTTATCAGAAGAGCTGCAGGATGAGGGAGGGCACTTTAAGGAGATTATCTTTTTTTTTCCCTCCCCTCTCTGTGTTGCTTTTAGAATTCTTGTTTATTACCATCACCCATAATGCAGTGGTACCCCAGAGTCCAGTGATTAAAGCATGTTGTTCTATGTTTGTTCCTTCATCAGCCCTTAGCAGAGAAGAGTTGGTATACAGCATACAGGGGGGTCTGATTACAGCAACTGGAAGTTCATGAAGTAACCTGGCTGATGAGTCCTAGTGGGCAATTGTGCTCCTTACAGTTCCACAAGAGGGTTTAGATGGCATGGAGATGATGGCCATTCTTGGTCCCCCAACAAATCTAGGTCAGTCGAGCAAATTATTGACCACAAAAAGTCACATTGTCTCAGTGGCAGCTCCTCATCTGTGATTTATTTGGACTGCAAAAGCACCCAGAGGTGACATCTAAGCTCAGCAGCACTTTAGAGACATACAGTGCCCTGGCGAGCTTCTATGCTAAATAGCTGGGGGCTTCATTGCCAGCACTTGCTGATTTATTAACACATGCGTTCAGGATTCATTAGTGTTGTGCTGTCACAATCAATGGAAAGCACATTTTAAATTCACACTAGAAATCCTGTTGCAGAAGAAATTGTGCCATCTGACTTGCAGTGATTGATCACAGCTAAGAAAAACACCTCATACAAAAAGGTGTAAAATAAGTAAAAAGCATGTAATACCACTTAGTATTGTAAGGGACTCTGCCAAATCCCTGATTTAGTGTAGGGGAAAAAAACTTCACCCTGTTCTCTGGGATGTGATGAGATCAAAAATCTTCTGATCTTTGAAAGTGCCATGTGTAGGCACCTCTGAAATGCAAATGTGATTAGTGTTAAAAAATGTTTCCCCACTAAGCCCGTCAACAAAAGATTAACTTTATCCCCATCTTATGGCGAGGTAAACTATAAGAGAGGTAGAAATGGCTGCTGGGTTTGGCTGGCTGAAATTTCAGCTGCCCAGCTTTTGCTGCCTCATCATGAGCCCAAGTCAGTTCCTCATTCGCTATTTTCAAGGGTGCCAAGTACAGTGCTTGCACTGGATCACTTGGAGTTGTAAATGCTCTCCTCTCCTGCGAACAGGATTTATAGAGCTTACCATTTACACAGAATAAAGGAGTTTGGGCTGGGCTTTTCCAAAGTTTCCTGATAGGCCTGTGGCAAAATCAGGAGAGAAGTCAGTTTTTTTGATTCCTCACCCTGTATAATATTTACATCCTAATATTTGCATCCCAAGCCTCCTGGACCAGCACGCAAGTCTGGAGTTGCTGGAAATACTAAGGGCATCAAGCTTTCTTGAACCCTTTGAGAAAGCACAAAGCATCAGAAGGGAAACCATGACAAGTAGCACTGTTGTGAAAGACGCAGATTGCTGTGGAGAAGTGGGATTCCTAGTGAGGCTGTGGAAGCAGGTAGGGAGACTGGGATATCCAGCACAGGAGTGACAGGAAAGTCCCAGCACAGTGAGAGCACAGCGTATGGAGGAGGCCTGGAGCAGCAGGAGGAGGAGAGCTGAGGGGGCAGTTGACAGGAAGGAATCCAGCCATGTGTGTGCCAGCATCTTCGCAGAGTATTATTGAACACAACAGACCACGTGCGTGTTTCCTCCATGCCTAACGGAGGCAACTGAGAAGGGAAGCGGGTGAGGAAGTTGGAGAGTGGCTCAGAGGAGGGACACGTGAGCTGGCTACTCAGTTTCCTCCTCTTTTTCTTGCCACAGAGTGATGTTTTTGTTCTTCTCACACTGTTGGCAAAAATTGGTAACCCAGTGAGATGTGGAGCGGGGCGTCTACATGAAGACTGAGATAGCATTTTCTGATCCAGCCGAGAACAGTTGGCTGTGGGTGGTGGCTTGTCACCAGCCCAGCCCTGCCAATTCTAATCCACATCCCAGTTTTTCTCTTTCTCTCAGCTATGGAGTGAAGAGCCTTCTCTACAACTTTAATTTCCTGCAGGGGTTAATCCCATGGCCAGTAGTAGCTCAGGCCCTTAATCCTTGCACTCAGCCCCTTGACAGAAGGACTGCAGGTGCTTCCAACCCGGTAGGTTTGACTGAGGGAGGCACCCTTCTGCTCCCAGCTCTTCCTTTGCACCCTGGGATTGTCTTCCAGCTTGCTGGCCTTTAAAATGCCGCTCCCTCCTTCCTGCCAAGCCTGCCTGGGTGGGGGTGGATGGGGGGTGGATGGGTGGGTGACATATCCCAGGGAGAGGCTCCAGGCAGAGAAGATGGCTTGGTGGGAGAATCCTGGTTCCGTGGTTCTCATCGCCCTCCCCAAACCTCACACAGGTATTTTCCAGACTTCTTAGTTGGATGGTGCTACAGATCCCAAAGTAATCTCTCTATTGTTTTTATTCGGGTGGTATTCAAGAGGAAGGATATATATAAGGGCCCACGTTTGTGAAGTATTCTCTGAGGGGTCAGAAATATTGAGATGGCCCACCACCTTCCATGGGTCTCTTATTAGGGGCAAAGAATGCAGCAGATCCATCAGGGGGAAGCGCCAGGCTGTCTGAGATGAGACATATATTTACGTGCATAGAGTAGTAGCTGGAAGTGCATCAATTTACCAGCAAGGTAAGAAAATACAAGGCTTTTTTATCAATATAAACTCTTAGTTCACAGTTCTGTCCCTGGAGCGCTACGTCAGACATCTGTCAAACAGCCCAGCCAGAGTGCCAAATCAAGGAGCTTCCAGGTTAATACGAAGAAAGACCTGTTATATCTTACAGGGGCCAAGGCACTCCAGCCACATGCCTTTCTCCTTGTGATTCCTCATTCCTAAAATCAGGTGACCTTCTACAAGTGCAGGTGATTGCATGCACACAAAGTGTCCCATACCTGCTTATTTGTCACCATTCATGGCTGTATTAGCCCGGGAACTGGTTTTGCCCTTTTTTATATTCTGTATTCTGAAATATGCCAGGACCTCAAGCTCACTAGCCTTTCTACTGCTCGACTCTTGTTACTTTTGCTTCTAGTGGAGAAGTCAACATGATGGAGAACTGCTGCCACCTAAGCTGCTGAGTGAGAGAGGCCCACCCCCTCTTTCTCACCCAGCACCTTGGCTGTGCTTCCCCTGCTGCTGGCCTCTCAGAATCAGACCACTGGCTGCAAGGGTAGCGGCTTTGCACTTAGGTTGTTGGAGGAGGAGAGAGCGGAGGTAAAAACCACGGTGGGATGAGGGAAGAACTTCAGTACCATTTCACCTCACAAGTCTGTCCCCCAGGCATCTTCACAGGGGCAGGGATCATCCATGCATGCAGAGCAGTGGGGCAGAGCACGAGCTGCCAGCAGTAAAAATCCTCTGCTGTAATAGTAAGGGGGGTCGGTGACCCAGCACACACACAGGTCCCAGCAAACCTCCCAAGGAAAGGTTGACTCTCATTGTTTGCACATGATGCAGTTATACTGAACTCCGAAGTACACCTTTTTCTGCCTTAGTGAATTGCATAGATGTGTTTCACTTCATTGCCACTGTGGCGTGAGGTTGGCAGTGCTTCCTGTTAGAGAGAGCCTGGAGCTCTTCTTCCCCTTCCCCATTGCCTCCATCACCCTCCCAGGGCATCCAAGAAGGGCATCCCCGCAAAGTCCACACAAACTGCATGGGGTCCAGGCTGCTGTCTGTAGCTCCAAGAGTCCTAAGGATCTCTGGGACACACTTCCACTCTTACAATGGGAACACTGCCCATAGCTCAGCAAGACGTGGTGACAGCTTTCACGATCCAGAGCTCCAGCCAGGATCCTTGGATGCCAGGATACTTGGATGCATCTGGGTTAGTACACACATCACAGCCCCATGCTACAAAGCTTGCTGAGTCTGGGGAAGGTTTTAAAATCTAGCATGACTTGAGTTTTCTGGAGGGTTTGCAGCCACAGAAGAGATACAGGCATTCCAACATTCAAATCCCATCAGAATCACTAAATGCAAGTAGTGAGGACAGCAGGGCTCACCTTCAGCTCCTCTTACCCCACATGGAGCACATTGCAGCAAAACAGCAGCAGCATACCCTGCTCTGTGGAGCACCAGCAGCAGAGAGCCTCATCAGGAGCAGAAAGAGTGCCCAAGTGATGAGCGCTAGGTCAAGCTGCCTCTATCAGCTTCTCTCCAGACTCAGGATGTTGTCCTACCTTTTTATTCCTCATGTAAGGGGAGCTTCAATAGAGAAGGAAGCTTCCCAGCTTCTCAATCTCCTTGGAGTGAGGAGGAGTGCAGTGGCAGGGCCTGTCTTCAGTCAACAAGTTCAGACTTGAGTGGCCCTGCTGTAAATTTAGATCTCAGTCCATCCTGTGATGGCTATGAGGCATTGAAGTGTATAAATAATGGAAAGACTCTTGTTTTCCCATTCATAAAAGAGGAATCAAGAAAGTGTCATTTTCATTTAAAAAAAAAAAAATGCCTTATGATAAAATATGCCATTTGGCTTGCAAAGCCAGGAGCTTAAAAGTGAGTTAATACTTGCACAACCTTAATTCGGCCACTTGCATATATGCATTACAACACAGCCTTTGCTTCTCCAAGCAAGTGCTGTTTAATTTTTTTTCACAGGACCCTGTCCCATACTCAGTGCAAAGGACATATGATACTCAAGCTAACAATGAGGATGTTGTAATAAATAAAGCTATTTTTATGTGGTCAGCATTAAACATTAAACCATAATTTTGGCATGTGGCCACAGTCTGTACATTCCTAATTTTGCGGGTGCCCAACATGAGACCCTAGGGGCCATTTTGCAGAACTGCTGAGCACTCACAGCTGTTTTCCAAAATGCTGGCAGCTTAGCTCGCAAACTGGTATGGTCTCGAGGACTCAATGGCACCAACAGCCAAGATGCCTCAGGCTCTGGTCCTGCACCTGCTGCTCCCTCCCTCTGTGGCTAAAGGGGAAGTCTCTTTTCCCTTCAAAAGCAAGGTAAATAACCCCTCTCTCTTGCCTCATCAGGAACATAAATTTCCTAACATCAGCTATAGGGAAACTGTAACAGCAAGCATCTTCAGAATACCACAAGACAATGAATAATGATGTATTGCCTGCTGGGCTTGGATGGCAGGCAGTAAACAAATAAAACAAGCACACACTTTGCAGTACCAAGAATAAAAGTACAGCCCTCTGCTCCACTCACTGAGCACCATGTAGTTGATGCCCCAAATGAAACAGTTTGTGGAAATACAGTGTGTGATCCTACCTATCAGGACTGCAGCCTCATGCAGATGGCACCCTGCTCCCAATCCCGACATTTCCTAACTTTCAGCTCCTTGGTTTTGCAATGCGAATAAAATCATATTTCATGTAATCCCACCCCTTGCAGGTGAAGCAACTTTTCCTTCCATCTCTCCAGCTTGGAATTGTACTGGTTTGTAGAGAAACAATTTCTTCTTTCTATTAAGATACCCTCAGCCACATAAAGCATTTTTATGAGCCAGAATTTCGTAAAGCCATGGCAGGAATAAAGTATGTGTTACAAGGTATTTCCATGCAGTAGGGGCAGAAACACCCCAGAACTCCAGCTCCAGCTCCTTCCCACTGAGAAGTGGAGCGTGTGTCATGGTGTAGCACTCTGGAGCATTACCCAGTTGGTAGAAGCATCCCAGTATGGTCATTTGAATTATGTCTTGAGCTATCCAGGGCTGGGACAGATGTCAAATAGTGTAAGCAGCTGCTTGCAACCAAATACGGCAAGTGAAGGAAACTGCTTCATCTCTTTTTTTTGAATCAGCAACAGGCAAGTGTTGAAAAGTCACCAAAGACCTGCCCAGAAATGGCCTCCCACAAGCTTAAGCCTGTCACCATCCTGTTCCAGCCTCTGCTGCTCCCTAGCTGTTCCTGTCCAGGTATCCTCATGGACAGACCTGTGCTGCTGCTGACCACACTGAGACACAGGTTTGCCCTCATCAAGTTTCTGTGGTGATGAAAAGTCCAGAAAATTCTTTCTGCATCAGATTTAGAAAAGCCAGAGAAAGAGCGGGAAGCTGGAGTATCTCATGAAGATATCTGAGCTGGGAGTGCACCTTGCTAGCGTGTGGCATTCACTTTGCTGGAGAGAAGGGTAAAGCTATGATCTGGTATAAAAATTGCATAAGAGGGCTTCCCTCCTTTCTCTTTGCAAACAACCCCGTTGCTCAGGATTTAGCATAATTCCTCCAAGCGGGCAAGACACACTAACAGAGACTGCACTGATGTCTGACAGGGAGACAACTCCTGCAAGCCTTTCTCTCATGTGGAATAATTCCCTTGCAAATGTTGTTTGCCCACAGCACTTAGAAGAAGATCCACCCCCCACCAGTGACAAAGCCAGAAGAAAAATGGTCCTTGATTCTGGAAAGGCACCCTCTCCTCTTCACTGCTAGAAATGTCCCCTGCTCTGTGACACATCCCTGTGTGCCTTTTAAGGTTCCCCTGTCTTTTAAGGGTTCTTCAACCCCTGCTTCTTTATACCCCACAATATAGCTGCTCCAGCCCCTTTCCAAATGAGGGCTTCATTTCTCTCTCCATCCTTGGGAGGCAGATCAGGCACCGGCAGCAGCCACTGCTATGCCCTGCTCAGTACCAGTGGCATCAGGGATATGGTGTATGTGTCACATTCATTCTATCTGGCAGTCCACATCATGGGCCTGGCTCGGTCATGACCTGGTTGGAGTAACAGCTCCAAACATCCTCTTTTCCCAAAGCAGGAGAGCTCCAATTTTACATGTCTCTCTTAATTAGCTTGAGATGTAGTGGCAGTAATAAGCTGGGCAGACAGAGGGAGAAGGGGGGCAGAATGCCCTGTGCGGGATGTATATGTACACGTGTCTGTGCATGTGTGTACATGCACACGTGTATATATGCACACACATGCTAATGCTCACATACATATTCTTATCCACAGGTGGCTTCACATCAGCTCATTTGGGACATTACTCTTCCCCTTTCCTCCCAAGCAGTGCTGGAAAAGGCTGTGAAGTTTCTTTGTGCTGTGTTTCACCCCCACTCTCAGTGCTGTGCCTTCCACCCAAAAGTTCAGAAATCACAGGCTCATCCTGCAGGAATGCTGGAAGCAAGTTGTGACTTATTTTGGTTCTGCTTGTGATAAAGCATCCTTCACCTCATGTCTTGTGGTTGTGTCTGTGGGCTTTGTGTGTGGAACTGAACATACCCACGCACTTATGTGTATGCATTCCCTTCATCCTAAAACCTGTTTACTGAATGCTGGACCTGTCCAGTTTTGGTCCTCGCTTCTCCAGTTTAGTTTGTTCTTACTAAGATTGCTGATACCAAAATGATACATAGCAAAGCCACCACAGGTCAGATGTGTAGCACCTTGTATACTGGCCCCTCTCTGCAGCCCTGAGAAGGGGACAAAAGCCAGGGCTCACAGGGAACTGCCCAGTACCCAGTGACCACAGCACCAACCCTTAGCCTCAAAGCTGCACCTGAGCTGCCCATGCTGCAGTAAAAGATGGTGATACCATTCAGAGCTGGGAGAAGTTGCTCCTAGCTGCCCACACTGCAACTGGACTGGAACCAGTACCAGCAGCATCTGTGACAGGGTTGTTGTTGTGCCTCAGCTCATCAGCCTTGCACAACCAGGAGTTCTCCACCGTGCTGTCTGGCAGACGGTGCTGCCCTGGCTGCCACTCTCCTGCCCTGGGAAGCAAGTTCATGAGGGGCAGCCCCACTGATCTCACATAGCTGGGGAGCAGGGGGAGAAATATGAAAGAGGAACGCCTCTACTTACCTCTTGAGCTGAAAGTAGAATGGCAGCTGTGAGAATGGCAGGTCTTCCAGCGATCCTGGTACAATCCCAGAGCAAATCCAGTAGAAAGTCCCTCTGTTGCTGGCTGGGCTCTCAGTGGACCCTAATTGGCAGGAGCCCCTCTTTGCCAGCCACTCACCCTGCACAGGGGGCAGAGGAGCCGCACGGCGAGATGGCAGCGTGGGAAAGGGACTGTAATCCTCCGTGAATAATAAATAGAGGGAGAGGAAAAGAGAGAGGCGGGAGAGGGAGCAACTGCGTGCGGCAAAGTGACAGCTGGGGGTACATCTGCGAGAGCAGCAGCACACACACAGAGTAGTGCGCACAGACAGCGCAGAGGAGTCACCCTGCCAGGCAGGCAAGATCTGCTCCGAAACACATAGAGGAAGGAGCTCAGGAGGTTTTCATTTCACTTAACCCATCCTGGAGAAAAGGCAGCCACTGTCAGTCCCTCTCTCTCTCTTCCTCCGCTTGCCGCCATCTCTCCGGATGCTGGCAGCCGAGGGGCTCGAAGAGGGGTGAGGAGGTGCTGGAGCAGGGTGAACTCCTTTGCTGCCCCTTGGGAGGCAGATTGGTCACGCACAGGTTATGAGAGGAGGCACTGAGTTGAATGCCTCCTCCCCCCGGTCCATCCCTCCCCTGCCTGGTATGGCTGATGACAATGAACCTGGAGAGAAAGGCACGAGAATAAGGAACGAGCTCTGGGTTTTGTGTAGGGGTGAAGCAAGCAGCTGCAGTGAAGTGGAGACAGCAGGGGAGAAACCAGAGGGCTCAGAAGCAAAGCACCCCCCTCCCACTGATGCTCTGGAGATGGCAGGAGAAGGCAGTGTGTCTGTAAGCAAGAGGTGCCCATGATAGGCTGGCTACATCCTGCCTGGCTGTAGCAAGTGTCCCTAGCAGCAGAGCAAACAGGCTGCTATAATGCTTCTCTGCTTGGGTGGAGCACAACCCAGTGCCTGTTTTCTTGGGTATTCAGGGAAAATGTGAGGAGTGCTGGTAGGGGTTAGCTGGAATGAGGGGAATGGGTGGAAGAGAGGAGCATTTGCACCCACAGTTCACTTCTCTGAATTTGGTGCGCAGCAGGGAGAGCATGCTTAGCTGTATGTCTAGGCAAGTGTAGATACAGTTACATCCATGCAGTGACAGAGGCATCCCCTGCCCTGCCCGACGCAGTCTGCCAGTACACGGGTGCAATAAGCACCCGAATCCATGCGCTGCCTCTGTCAGGTGTCCCTCTGTGCTCTCTCAGGGGCTTCTGCAACCTGGCCCTACAAAATCAGACCCTTGCTTGCCTTCTTCAAGCTTGCTGAGGACCTCAGAAGCTCACATTTGCGAGAATTACTCTTTTGCTGATCCGCTTGAACTGCATTGTCTGTCAGATCCAGTACCATAAGCAGACTGCCCTTGGTTTGGGCTTTTAATTCATTTTCATTTGCCCAGAAGTAATTTTTAAGTAAAAATTTTAGGGAACTTGAAGTAAAATTTTGAGTGAGGTAGTTCTGCTGCTGGCTCGAGAGGGAAAATAGGAATGTTCCAGAAATAGGGAATGGAGAAAGCAAATGGACAGTACAGGCTGGACTACTCTGCTGTTCTGGCACCTTCTTCCATTTGAATCATGGGTTTTATTTAACCATTGGACTGTCTGCCGTGAAAACAGGTTGTGAATGGTAGGGTACATCTTGATAAGCACTCTACAGGATGTAATCTTGTGACTCTTTGTTATGCCTTTTCATCATGCAGCAGGCCCAAGAATTAAATCTTGGGGAAAGCTCCTTATAAAAACAGCATATGGATAATCAAAGAGAGAAGGCAGGGAAGGCAGACAGAAAGAGAGACAAGCAGAAGATGAGCTAATGAGGCAGACATGCTCAACAAGGGATGAACAGGTGGAGGGGAAGGCTCTTATCTCCACAGTGAATGGCAACACACAACTCCAGAGAAAGCAGCCATCCAGCAGGCACTGCTTGGGTTTGCAGGCAGGTTCCTGATGGTGGAAAGTTACGCACAGGTCTGGGTAGCATGTTGATGTGATGAAGCAATATCTAGCTCTGCAAGGTGTTCAGCATTGCTTGTTCTAATGTGTTATTTCATTGCTGGGATTCTACAGTTGCATAGATTGTTTGCACATAAGTAGGAATAGAACAAAGAGCCACAGTCTCTCTGAGGACTCTATGGTTTTTGCTGTGCTGCACACCAGAGCCATTTAATGGACCTTGGATCTTCCTGCTCTGAGGCATGCTCTTAGTTACCAGAGCAGAAAGGATTATTAACAATCAGTTATAATTTGGAACAAGTAGAGCATGGGGATTATTCTGGTTTTGTCCCCCTCACCCGAGCTGTAGCATCATCCTTACCTCAGATTGAATCACTGCTTTCCTCCTTTCTACCCATCCTCACCAACAGCCTAAAGGCACCCAGGAAGCTATTTGTTACTAGCACTGGAAGGGTGTTTGTGACCTGTTCCTCCTCAGCTCACACATCTTCCTCAGGTCACATGAATGCTTGGATGTTTCTCACAGCTCTTGCCAGGAGTTGCCAGTCCCCCCCAACTGGTGAGGAGTGGTGCTGCCAGACAGGAGCATGGAGCAATCCCTCTGATGTGGTTCCCTTTGATGAGTACCATACAGACAAACTTGGCTACAAGGCAGAATAGTCCCCAGCTTTGCTTCCAATGACCTCTTCAGACTGTGCCGTAATGTGCAGAGGCAAGGATTCAAAACCAGGGGTAAAGCTCCCTTTGAAGAACAATTTGAAGATAAATGTTCCCACTGGCAAAGACATGAACCACTCAGTAAAGTTCTGCATTACAAGGTTAGTTATGTAGGTATCAACTCCTCTTCGAGTCTTATGAAAACTATATGCCCTGCGTATTATTCTGTCCCATTGATGTGATCTGCTGTGATAAGGGGAGTAAGTCTTTCTTGAGCTGGTTTTAAAGGGTAATGACGAATTTATTTAAAGCTACTACCAAGTCAGACACACGGACCTCATCAGACTCAGCAGCAACAATACTGTCATGGACTGCCAATTTGTCAGCAAGGGCACCAAGCCAAACTCTGTCTCAAATAGCCGCACTGAAGCTGATGAATCTTCACCTGGGCTAGAGTCAGCCCCATCATTCATCCTTTTTTTGCATTCTTTATTTTGTCTGGTTTATGCTCCATGAGGCTCAGAGCAAAACAGCTCAACAAAATCATTCCTTTCCCCCATGTACAAGCAGTCAGGTTCAGCCTACAGCAGAGCAAGCTGGACAAGAAGTGCACCTGTGAATGAGACTTGGTAAGATATAGCATCAGTGGGAATGTGATGAGAAGGACAGTGACACTAGTATAAAAGGCAGAACTGACGCAAGGTGCCAGGGTCTCTCTTCATGCTGCAAGAAAATATACCACTGCATACTCCACTTTTAATTCATACCCGTCTGAATTAGAGCATCAGATCATACTGTTAACTTAAAAGCACCCACACGGTGTGATTCAGATTTAAAGGATCTGTTCCCCGCTTTGAAGCTTCTGCTAATTCAGAGGAAATCTGTAGAAACAGCAACGCTCCATCCGCCTGATATTCATGGTTGTGAGAAAAGGCTCAAACTCTTCCTCTCTGCATTTCTTTTCTCCCTCACTTGCACTTTATATTCTATTTCGAGGTCCTGCTTGAGGCTGTAATTCCTGCAGAGCTCTTGGATTCAAATAGTTGACACACAGCCCTGTTGTTCTCCATCACCATGCCAGGCTGCACACGGCTGCACCGGTTATTACACGTATTTATAGGCAACCTAACTGGGGACAGCTAGGTTATTCAGTCTGGGAGACCCTGCTCTGTTTCTTCTCATGTGCAGCTTTGCCTTACTTCAGGAACACGATGCTGGGAATACAAGAGAAATTAAGCTAAGAAATTGGGACGCAATTCATTAAGAAACACACACGCTTTTGCTCAGTGGAGTGTGCACTAGGCTGGGACTGGGTAACAAAGCACTATTTCTAACCGATGCTTTTCCATCAAGTGGTATTCTTTTTTGGGGGGCTTTGTAGTGGCTTAGGAGCAATCTAAATCACTGTGGTCTTCCCTTGAGACAGGTGGGTTTTTAAATTAATCCCTTCCTCACACTGGCCTACTTTATTTCTGATTGATGCTGTGTGATGTAGGAGCTAAGGCTGGAGTGAACAGAAACATCCACTCTGGCCAGGCAGATCTGCAAAAGACAAAGATGAAAGCTCACACGCTCACTCTCGTGGAGGTGGGGGAAGGATTTTTGTTGTTTGTTTGATAATTTGGCTGTAGTTCCATAGTGTTTTGTGGGAGGCAGGTATCAGTACGTCAGTACAGTCAGTGTCCCCTTTTTCTCTACCTTGTTAAACCTCTGACTCTCACTCGGCAGTCTGACTCAGCGCTGATCCCCCAATGCTTACCGTTCACACTTGGAAGCAGGTTGCAATTGCAATTTCCATCCCATCACTTTGGGTGAATATTTGCTCCTTCTTTCCTAATTGCATTTTTTCTTTCTCTCTCTTGCACGGTCCTCATTCTACCCTCCCCACCTTTTTGTTTCTCACAGCCGTGGGTGTGCAAATTAAGCTGGATTTGCTCCAACGCAAGTTTTGGATGGCCATGCAACAGGTAGGAACATCAGCAATAATGCAGAAAAACAATTTAATGCTCTTTGGTGGCGAGGTCAATGCTATGTTACATCACATACAATGACATTTTGACAAGGGCTTTTGTAAAATTCTTATTAAAAGATTTATGAAGTAGATTAATTTGAAGTCACACATTTCCGTAATCCTTTGATGGCACTAATGCCGTGTGAGCCATGAGTCTGTTCCACAAATGCCATGTTGACAGTGTCAGTATCCCGGCCAGGCATTAGCTCTGCTGCATGTGACACATCTAATTCTGGAAATATGTTTCTGTTCATTCAGCCTTTCAGAAACCTCATGGAAATCTGCAGTTTTGGGCACATGGAAAAAAAATCTACTGCCCTCTCTTATCATCTTGATAATTGTGACAAAATGCTACTAGCTTGCCAAAATAAAAATTATTTGCTCCAGGGATAAGCTTTGAGTGTTGTCCTAATTTTGGACACTTGCTGGACTGAGAGAAGTTGGATAATTAAAACAGCTCTCCAGTCTGAGAGGCAGGAAAAGTGAAACACCTTTTCCTTACCACGCAGGGGCTTTCCCAGCAGGCTTTGCTTTCAGGGCAGAATACTGGGAGGATGAGACTGGCAGGATCAAAAGACCACTCAGCAGAAGCAGCTCTCTGCTGTCAATAGAGCCACCAGATAGAGATGCGGGGAAATTGCCGTCAGACAGGGATGATAGAGAGGATAGGGCAGCAGGAGGCAAGTACACATGGGTAGTGGAAAAGCCCAGAGCTGGCTGCAGTGGCAGGAGCATCCTCACAGGTGGGAGATCGCATAAACCTAACCTGATCTAAAAAGACTTCTGCAAAGCACGTAGCACATCCTGAAGTGTCAGCAGAGAGCTTCATTTTAAAAATCTCCTGAGAGCCATACTCAGGCAGTTCTCACACAAACAAGCCCACATAGACATTAAGTGAAACTGGGCAGGCTTATTAAAGAAGCTGAAAAGAGACCTGCATGCCAAGTGCCTGCATGCTGCAGCCCTGGTGGGTGCTGGTACGAACAAAGCTTGCGTATGGTTTCCCAGGACGTGACCACCGATCGACAGAAGAATGACTAACAGATTTTATTTTCTCTGTCTCTCTCTTCTGCTTCACCACATGCTGTGCTGCTCTGGATGTCCACGCTGTGCCTCCCGTCTCTCAGCCCAATGACAGTGATGTAAGTAGACAAAAGCTGGAGACAGGGAGGCATCCCAGCGTGCCTCACCACAGCTCGACTTCGTAATTTTGCCATTTGTGTGCCAGTGTTTTATAGGCACTGTCCCTTGTCTGTAGTCGCTGGAGATGGTCCAAGCCCTGTCATAGACTGTGTTTGTCTTCACAGTAATTAAGTGTCTGGCAAAGCTGAAAGTGCCTGGGTTGCAGCATTTCAGAGACCTGACCACCAGCAGGAGGGTGCTGTGAGGTAGGCTGGTCTCTGAAGAGGGAGTTGTGCCCATAAGGCAGTGGACATGGTCACTGAGCAACCGGGGAGCACAGGTTTAACTCCGTCCTCTCCTCACGGGCTCCCTGCAAAGTGCCAGCACTCTCAAACTGGGCTCCTCACCGTGCTGCCACTGCTGCTCAGCCAGCTCAGCACTGGGCACTGCTGGAGCTTCTCTGGGTCTGGAAGAGCAGTGGCAGCAAGGCTCATTCCTCACACCACGGAAGAAGTTGCTGTGAGATATGGGTCCTTTTTGCAGGAAACTGCTCTGGTTTACCCAGGTTTCTGTTCTGAGCTCAGAGCTCTGTATTGGCTATCCCCCAAGGCAATAACAGTGGTTCACCATGGCCAGATTTCTCTGCTGACCAAAGGAAAGAACCACCCAGGAACAAAGTACTGGGCCATCACTGTGTGTATGTTCAGGGAGACAAAACAACTCGATGTTGTTTTGTGGTGAGGCAGGGGTGAGATGATGCTTGCAACTGTGGTAAAGGGGTGTTTTTAAACCATTATCCCCAGAGTCTCAAAGAGCCAGTTAGAGTACGTGATATTTCAAAGCCACAGGGCTTGAAACAAATTCAGGCATCTCTGAGCCTCCTGTGAAGTTGAGCAGAGGGACAGAAACCCAAATATGTTCGGGTTTTTCCCTATATAATGCAAGAAGAGAAGCAAATTCTAACTGAAAGTAGTGACCTTGTTGTGGCTTGAAGTGGCAAATTCACCTCTTGTTACTGAGAATCATCCAGAAAAGGGGCTGGGATTTATATATGAGTTTTACAGAAGTAAAGGGCAGCAGGCTGAGAGTAGATAGTCTACGTAACACGTCAGTGTTCTTCCCTGACCCCAGAAAACCTCTGACAGGAAGGGGACCCCGTGTACAGAAATGGCAACACCATGTCAGCTTTCTTCTCTCCACTGCTAGAGAAAATAGCATTAAAATATAACACAAAGAGACAGACACACACAGCCAAGGCAAACTTGGAACAATTATGAAATCAATAATCACCTGAAGGGGTTTGTTACTCACCACTTAACCCCTCATGTCCCCACCCGGCTCAGTGTTGTGAAACACATGTCAAGTCTGGTACACAAAAATCCTAAATGAAACAAATGGATGGTGCCTTGGGCTACACAAGCACCATTCACATCCTATTTTGTCATTAGCTGTCTGGAGAGTAAAGAAACCAACAGCAACAACAAAAAAAATCCCTGCCTGAGAAGAATCCTGATCTAAAATACCATGCCATGTGTTTAGTCCAGATACTAGCAAATGCTGAAATGTATGCTGTTTTCAGACTGGTGCACAATAATCTTTGCTTTCACAGCCATAGTGTTTGATGCTGCCCTCTTCATTAACAAGTCTCTGTTCAAACTGTATAGGTAGTGCCTGAAGTGTGTTGGGAAGGCAGAGCTCCCACCAAAGGGGGCACTGCTCACAGAGGTGGGGAACATGCAGAGCCACATGAGCTGTTGGAGGTGGTACCGGTGCACACTGTAGAACTTATCTTGGTAGAAATGCCGGCTAACTTGCAGAGCCTATGGGATGCTAGAATGGAGACCTTTAGTCTGGCAGTCCCCAGAGGGAGACTGTAAGATGAGATCATACCATGGTTAATTCCCTGCTTTTCCTTTCCAGTGCAGTGCCTTGGATGGTGCCTGTCCGCTAAGCTGTCAAGATGACGTAAGTTGCACGGATTTCTTCTCTGTACCCATTCTGGGTGCAATTGACTGCCTGCTCTGTGGTGATCTCTTTCTCCCCCCCAAAAAATACTGCCTGTCACCTCCTTACGAGATGTTGCATCGCTGGGGCAGGATCTCACGTGGTTGAAACAAACCTACAGTTTAGTTCTTCCCCTCAGCCGCGAGACACCAGCTGAGCCTGGGAAGGGGCATGGGAGCTCCAGACAGTGACTCTAAGGATAGTTTATCTCCTCAAAGTCTCACTGGCATCCCAGGTCTGCCAAACAGAGTGGCTGTTATCATGACACGTATGCTGGAGACCCCTCTTTGCATTTATGCCACTGCTTCAAACTTGGTCTTAGGCATCTCATCTGTCCTAGAGAGTTGGATAAACAGAGAATATTCCTCTGATGTTCATGTAGGATTTCCTCTGTATCCTAGTTTTTCCCAGTGAGACCTAAAGGTTTTCATCTAAACTATGTGCCTCCATTTCCTGCTCTGCGAAATAAAAATAAGACCAGCACTGATGATGATGTTCAGTGGTGAGGAGAGGGTTATTTCACTCCGAAATCTGAAGGTGGAAAGCATTAGATACCGTTTTATTAAGGAGAAGTGTTCTCCAAATAACCTGTCACCTCCTGCAGGATGCCTTGTCTTCTTAAATGTGGCTCAGAGCCTGCAAGGCCTGCACACAGCCCTGACAAGAGACAATCTCTGTGACAGCTAACAAACTAAACACCTCAAAATGGAGGCAGAGAGGGAAAAGTCACTTGTGTAAAACTCGTGGTAGCTGAGCTGTTGGGCTAGACATGGAAATACCGAGGCTGCTGCTGTAAGCACAACCCCACGTGACTCCATCCTGCACACAGTGGTACGTACCAGACAGCCATGGAAAAAAAGGTCTTAAATGTTCCTTCTCTTTCATCTCTACAGATTCTGAATTGCTTCCTCATTGATAATAACGGCTTTATACTTGTTTCCAAAAGACCTGCAGAGGTAAGAGAGCATGAGTGAAGGACAAGAATTGCGCTTTGCTTCTTCCTAAATACTCCACCAGAGCTGGTTAAAACAAGTGAATTTCGATTGTGTGATAAGAGTGGCCATGGTATAATTAAATTCAGCTGTGTGCTGAGCAGGAAGCCTCCCAGCAGAGTGACAGCACATCCTAGGTAAAGGAAGGAGTTTGCAGTGATAAGGAAGGAACTAGTCAAAATATCTGTTTATCAGAAGTGAGGAAATTAGACTCCTTTCCCTTGGCACAGATGCTATTGAAAGATAATCTGAGACAATCCCAGAAGGCAGGTGCGCCCTGACTAGGGAAGGGAAAGGAAAGGAGTGGTGCTTTTCAGTGCCTCTAAAGCCAAAGTAGGCATTCTTCAGGAAAGGAAAGTGAGGGGATGGTAAGAGCAAAATGCCAAAGGCAAAAAGGAGGATGAAGTCATTTAAGCAACTTGGAAACAGAAGCACACCTGAAGAACTAGAAGATTTGCTGGGCTTGCAGAGGTGAAAGGAGTAAGCAAGAAGACTTAGAATAGCAATAAAAATACAAGCAACAAAAGTTGCTTCCTTTCTTCTTACTGCCAGTGCTTCCACGGCCATTTCTGAGGAGCTGAGGAGGTACGGTTTGTGATGCGGTATTTCATGTAGCCTGGGTAAAGTCAATACTACCAGCATTGCACGGTGTATCTATACTTTTCTGCTCCCTGGTAAATTCACCACAGAGCATATTTTCAAAATAATAAAAGGCCATAGATTTGGATGTCAGAAAGTGATGTGTTGGAACGGTCTCATAAAGTACAAAGCAATAATTCAGTAGCAAGAGTGGGCTTATAGCAGAAATGGGAAATGAAGCAGTTTTGCTACTGATAAAAGTGTGGAGTTTCATTAAAATTGCCATAGTACTGGAGTTTAACAAATAGTGTATGTGTATTTCCAAAAGGCAGTAGATCTGACCCCAGAAATTACTTTCTTCAAGATGTGACAAACAAGTTGAAATGGAAATTAAAGTAACAGAACACCCAATGGATATGACTGGGACAAGCAACACAGCTTCTATAAAGGGAGAAAACCTATCTTATCAGCTATAGTTCTTTAAAAGTGTGAGTAAATCAAGAGATAAGGGGGAATGGATGACCAGTTTTCCTAAAAGCCTTGAACAGAGTCCCTTACAAAAGGCTGTTAAACAAGTTATGGTTAAAGGGTGAAGTGGAAGTAAGGGCATTGATCTAAAAGTAAGTGGGACAGAAAAGAAAGAAGAGGAATTTTTAGATGGATATTTAGATGGAAAACATCAGCTATGAAAGTCCCATAGATTCCCATTTGGGCTTGTGTTGGTTAGCATATTCAGAACAGGCTGGCAAAAGAAAAATGTGAGATCATGAATTCTGCAGGCACTACGCAGTAAGTTCAGAGGGGCCAAGATGAGAACTGTTGAGACTCACAGAGCAAAATGAAACAGTGATATAGTGGCACCAGGGAATGATACAGATGTATATCAAGGGGGCATACTGCAAGGAATAATCAACCTGCTTTCTGTTGGGAAAGTGACTGACCTAGCACACTAAATATTCCAGTGAAACTGCCCCTTCAATGACATTAAAGTTGTACTGGATCCTTGCTCTTGTGTATTTGGGGTGGGCTGGTTGTCTTAAGAGACACTGTTTTCTCCTCTTACCTCAATGGCATTTTCAAAGGTACTTTACTGAGTGTGTCCATAGATCAAGGCAACTACACCCTTTAGGTACTGCATCTACTGTTCATCCTCAGCACTGCTTTCCTGGGTTCTGTCTCTGGGTTTTTTTCCTGCATCTTGTGGAAAACAGGTTTTTCGAAAAGCTCATCTCTGAAAGATCTGACTAGCAGAAACATGGCATTACAGTGGATTTGGCTAAATGATAAGCATTATCCACATGCTTCCAAGATCAGGCATCTTGGCAGGCACCAGAGCTGTCATCTCCTCCAGCTATTACCTCCCCTGACCTCTGAAAGTTCACCACTACTTTTCTTCTGATTTCTTTATCTTGTTCTAGTTACTGTTTTTATTTCCCAGGGGCACCATGAATGTCCACACTGTTAAGCCTTGCACAAAATTCAAGACAGCAGCAGCAGCATTATTAAATCAATATCTTGGGTCTCATAGCCTTGCTACCCAAATGTTGCTACATGGGATCACTTGCAACATTCACTTGTAGGCCTTCCCTACCTCATCCCACACTCTTCCTTCAGCACATCCTTTAACATAATGCAAAAAAAGAAATCCGGAACATAGATTTTTGAGGGGGTTTTGCCTTTCTGGAGAATTCAGGTGGTTCACTGCCCTCTCTCCCTGCCTCATATCTGACACCAGAACCAGCAAGCGTGGTTCAGCTGCCTGGGTAAATTTATAAGCCCAGTGGCAGGGAAAAGGCCAGCCTGTCCGCACCAGCCAGGGTGGGATGGAGCTTATCAGAGGCAGAAGGAGAGAGGGTGCACAATCAAGTCATCTGCCCCACTGAGTTGTGTGGGGTGTGGTGGCTCCAGCACAAGCAGGGCCCCACTTGCATCCCTGCTTCCCCAACAAAGGCAGCCAAGGAGCTTTGACATCCAAAACACCTGCTTTCCAGGGCAAAGTGCAAACTATGAATAGTAGAGTGATGTCAAAGTGTCTGTGTATGTCTTACTCCATCTCTCTGCTCAGTCTCTTGGGGCCGCAGTGCTTTATGATGCACTCAGCCTACTGCCTTCCCAGGGCTGCCTGCTGCCCAAACCTCCTTTCTTGGGTGACTACACTGGAAAACAGAGTAGCTTCATGTAGGTGAAGGGTGAGGACACCCTCGTGTAAGCTCTGCCCTGCTCTGCCCTTGGGATAGGGGATCGGGATGGGAGGGTGGTTCTCATAACCTCTACCTGAAGGCAGGAGAAAGCTTAGAGGCAGCCAGAAGCCACCATGGAAGAAAGAGGGACTTGGGATTTTAATGAGTGATGAGTTGGAAGCTCCCTGCAAGATTACTTGGGGAAGAATTGGTAATCTCTTAATTCAAACTAATCCCCACATCCAGACTCATCATGGAGGGAGCAAAGAGTTAATAGCCAGAGCCAGGAGAAGGGAGTGCATGAAGAGGAGGACCAGTTGATCTAGGGCAGGAGAGGAAGGGAAGTGAAAGGCCCAGGCTGTGCTGAAGTGAGGGCTGTTCTGCACTATGTTTCTGCTAATGTTTGCAGCCATGGCCCCATGAGTGCCCCTGAGTTTTTAGCCGCCTTTCACTGCCAGCTGGAGGCATAGCTAGGGATCACAGGTTTGGAGCTCCCTCCGCCTGCTGCATCCAGGGTCCCCTCACTAGCTAAATCTCTTTCTTTAGGATGCTGCCTTCTCACTGAGGCATCTTGTAGGGTATGTCTGCAAGTTCTGCCCAGGTGACTCCAGATACATGGTGCAGGTTGTCAACTAAAAGGCCAAGATCCTACCAGGTCTGGGCAGATCTTGTGGAGAAGCGAGGTTTGGCTTTGTTTGAGCCATGCAGAGTAGAGGCTGCCCACTCACCTAAAGTGTGGCCTATTTGGCAGATCCCGTTCGTCTAAAGCTTTTGTGTGTACCAAAAGTACAAATTGGTCAATAAAAGCCAACAAATCACAGACACATATGTCTGTACATAGTGATGGACCCTGTGACCCATATGAGTGTTCCAGGATGCAACTTCTTTCCTGTGCATAGGCTGCACCTCTGCTTGTGTACTCTCCACTACAGGAGGATGTGATACACTACATGTCACGCAGGATGTCGGAGGCAATGCTTTGTGCTCTGAACCTCTGATATTGCAAGGGCTTGCGGAAACCTGCCCAGAGCTGGGAGTTAGGAGAAACATAGCAGAGGGATGTCTGGAAGATCAGCAGGTAGTCACTGGAGGAAGTAGGTAGTAATGAGAGCTGCTTTGCAAAATGCAGCTTCAGCACAGGACCATTTTGGTTTATGCCAAGTGATGCTTTCCTGTGTTACTATCTGCACAGGGTACCTAAAACAACACCAAGCTCTGAATGTCTGATTCAGTGTTGAAGGCCAGTTTGCCGATGCTTTTCTGAACATGTTCCCTAGGCTTTACTCTCAATTACACTAATAGTTTTTCATACTAGAAGAACAGTGCCCTACCTGGAGAAAGCAGAACAGACATCAGCATCTTGGAACAGGGTGAACCCCATTTGCAATCCTGCAGTGGCCCTCTAGCCTTGACACAACAGCTGCATCTTGCACTGTGTTAAATTCCACAGCTCTGGCTCCTGCTGGGGTTGTAGACTGGTATTAAATGGAAGCAGCTGGCCTCTTCACCCCCCCTAATCAGATTGAAAGAGGGAGGGAGGTGAAAAAAAGTTAGCGCTTGCTCACACATATTTGACTATTTCTGGGATGATTACAGCTTGAATGCTTGAAGGGAAGTTGATATTCTGTATTGATTTATACATCAAAATGCCTTCTAAAGCCTGTTGGAAAGAGGCTCATAACCATGTACCACTACTGTTAGATGATTACTGTATGATCTTAGGTAAATCTGCCTAAGGTTTGGAGTTTTTTAGTGGAAATGCCCCACTCAAATAGATGAAATAATCTGTCATCTACTAATACATGCTAAACAACTGGTAGCCTACCAGTAGAAAAGTAAAATGTCCCCCAAAACTGCATGAATGGCTCCGTAATGTACAGGAGCTATTTACTCTGTCAAGATTCATGAGCCAGGAAAACAGAGAGAGAACAGCTCATATCCGTGTTTTTATTATTTGCAAGTGTTTTATTTACTTGTTTGCAAATGAAACAGTGGACTTGGCAGATTAGAATCATTTTCGCAATAGATTTGTCATGGATTAGTGATCAGGAAAGCCAGAAATGTTGTTTGTTTGAATCAATCTTCAGAGCAGTGTTCCCTGGATTTGGTATTGTATTTTAGGTTATTGATTTCAAAATGTAAATGGGACTAGAGGGCCACAAGCACTGCTTTTAGTCTTGGCATGTAAGCGGGATTTGGGGGTTGTTGCCCCCCAAAACGTGGGTGGAGGATGTGCAACAGCTCTGGCTGTGCCAGCACACCCTATAGGTTAAAGTGATGGTTTGCTGTGTATTGTGTTGTTTGGGTTACTGCCTGCTTAGAACTTGCACAGCAGTGAGTTGTAAAATTGTGTTTTCTACCTAAATAAATATGTATGGTGCACTTAAGCGTGGTGAGTCAGTTTGCCCAGGGCAGCAGCAGAGCAGAGGCTTCCAAAGCCACTGTGGCTGCGGGCTAGCAGAGAGGCTCAAGGGGAAGAGATTCAGGCATTCAGATCCACAGAATGTGGATGCACGAAAACCTACAGGAGATCCCAGTGAATTCATATGCCTGGGTCTCTGCAGCATGAGAGTCTGCCGTTTTCTGACACAAGCTGCAGAGACTTACGTGGGCTAAATCATTTCCAAGACAGTAGGAATGGTGCAGGATGCCCAGCTGGTGATGGGGGAAGTCCTCCCTCAAGATTTCCAGTCAGCTAAAGGGCAAAGCTTGACATTACCTCCTTGCAAAACACTCACTATGTGTACTAGGCCTGCAGACAGATCAGCTAGAGCCATCAAGGATCTGGAAATTTTACTGTTGACAGTTTATTCTGGTTTTTTTCCTTTCTTTTGCTTGCAGACTGGAAAATTTTTTGGTGCAGTGGATGGCTCAGTAATGACCCAGCTGCTAAACATGGGCATGTTCAGGCGGTAAGTGGGGGATCTCCATGCTGTACTTCTCCTTCTTCAGCTGCTGTGTCGGTCAGAGCATATTGGTCCCCATAAGCAGCACCACTGAGCAGGGGAAAATGCACGTGCATGTGATTCCTATTCGACTACAAGAGCTCCTTTAGCTACCTGCCCCCTCCCTGACTTATTTAGCTGTCATCACCACACACCCTGTTTCTCCTTATCCTCTGTGTTTCTAACTGCTGCGAAGCACCAAGAGAAACAGTTACTCCTGATCTCCATTTTGCCAGAAAGCAGCTGCTCCTCAGTCTTTTCCAGGGCAAGATGCTATGGGAAACACTTCTTGGCATTTTGCATAAAGTGCTTCAGTTCCTCCTGCCACTTGGAAAACCTTTGTATGAGCAGTTGTCTGAGAGCCCCCCCAGATGTCGCACTGCAGCTGGCTGAGCACATTTCTCTCTCTCCTAAAAATACCTCTGTTTGTCTCACTCCACTACCCCGGCCCATGACAAAAGAGAGTTCACAGTTTCAGTGCCTTGAAAACAAGAACTAGAGGGACCTGAGGTAGATACAATTATAATTCTGCCCCGCAGCCTGGTTTGCTCACCATCTGAAATTAGGGACATGTTTCCTTCTGTACTGACCCAATTACATTAATCCTGGGTCTGTATTTCTTGCTTTGTGAAATCCAGCACTGACCAAACAGCAAAGACACGTGTAAGCAGGCCACTGCTTCAGTTCTTCCATACAGAAACTTTTACAGGAAAAGTAGTGCACGCTGACATGTGCCTCCTGTAGGCAGTTGCCTTGCTTGCTTTTGACAGCTTGCTGCGTTTTGTGTCGATTGCAGGGTAACCATGTATGATTATCAAGCGATGTGCAAAGTACCTTACCACCACCACAGCGGTGCCCGGCCTCTGCTCAGCGTACGTATCTGTTGGCAAGCAGCCCTCTCTGCACTTGGCTGTGGAGGCTTTCTCCTAGGATGTCTCCACCACCTTAATGTAGCACCGTCCCCAAAAGAACCAAGTAGTTGTTTGCTTTCAAGTGATGGGAATGTCCAAACTCATCTAAAGCAGATTTCTGAGGCAGTGATGGCCACTGACAGTGATTTCTATCGGCTCTCTATTGGCCGACAGGATCTCACTGAAAATTACAATTATCAAGGAAAGAACAGGACCTAGAGTATTCCAAGCTTCTCCTAAAAGCTGAAGAACCAACTTGCAGCTGAAACAAACAGAAATAGTTTTACAGGGCATGGTTTTACTCAGCAGTTCAAAAAGAAGAATTTCACTGTGGGGGAACAGAGCATTTGGGAGAAAGCTGTCAGCCTCTCATGGAAGCATGAGTGGGCTTGGAGCAGCAGAGAGAGGGGGTTAAAGCTGCCAAGGAATGCTGATAGCCCAGGGAACATGCTATCAGAGAGAGTAGTTTTGCCAGTACCCAAAAGCAACCTCTCTTAGTCTGATACAAACTAATAATCTAATCTGACTCTGCCTTCCTAACTTGGCCTCAGTCAGGCAGAACTAAGTAATTACTGAACGCTCAAGCCACTTAAGACTAGTTGAAGCAACTCTAAACAGAGATGCATTTATTGCTGTTCCTGTCTTCTATTGATACTGCAAAATGTAGTGTGCTGGAAGTGCATCCTACAGTGTTATGTGGTCATTTTTTTCCAGTAAAAGAATTTGCAAGAAAATGTTAGCTTTTAATAATGTGTTAGCTTTTTAATAGTATAACCCTTTTGGCAATAGCTGTACTTAAGCTAGATTGACAAAATATTGTAATCACAGTGAAAATAATTCCTCGATCATGTCCTCAAGAATTTTGGTCACTGAAAGAAATGTCATAAAATATGAGCTGCCAAAAATTAGGTCAATTGAGAAGAGAATAAAAGGGTGAGTCTTTGGCCTTTATCTCTCCCTTTCCGCTCCCTCAAAAATGAAGAAATCAAAAAAGACCATTTTTCACGTGCATCATTCAAAGGAAAAATCAGTGAAAATTCTATATATTTTACTATTTGCTGGTTTCTTTTGGTTGAAGATAAGTCAGTTAGCTGTAATGGAACATAATCTTGCATCCTGTGACTGCCGCATGTGTTTTGGGTTTAAGTATACAGGCATGATTATGAGAGGGAGGGATGAAAATTAGATATGGTTACCATGAAGAAAAGAAGCAGCAGAATCCTCTGCAGATTAGTTGTCCCTGGGACAATGCCGGATTTCCAATTTGTAGCTGAAAAGCAGGAAGATGATAGAAGTCATGCCATCTTGAGGAAAAGCTGGATGAAAGCACAGTTAAGCGTAATCAATCAATGGCAGATGATACTAAATCCTGGGCAATGCTATCACTTGTCCCAGAAACACCACTTGCTCTCAGAATACAAAAGCATCCTAAACTGGTGATGTCCCATTTAGCTGTGTTTCTCTTCTGCTCTGAGCTCTCAAGGTCATCCATACTGGAGAGAAATCATCAAGCAATTACATCTTCAAAGTCCTTCATACATTTGTGATAAACTCCCTGACCCTGACAGGGAGGGGGTGAGAAGATATTATTAGTAGCAAGGCAGCTCAGCTGGCTTTTTATGTATTTTGAACATTTTCCAGTGATGCTCAGAACTTGAATTTCCAGCCTGTCTGTCTTCAAGAGCTCTGATCTGTAGAGGGAATTGGTCTGAAATGTGGGGTCCTGCATAACAATTATAACTCTCTGACCAAGTCCTTATGGTATTTCTCTTTTTTTTTTATTCTGTTCTCCAGCCAATTTATGCCTTTCTAGCTGCAGTGAAATGGCTGATAAGTGATTTCCTCATGTGAGTACCAAAAGATTGGGGGTGTTTGGGAGGCTCAGACCAATGGGAGTGAGAGCTGAAGAAGCTGCAATTGGAGACGCTTGCGTAGAGCATTGCTGTCAGCCTTCTCCTGACATTCAGCTCAGTGCCTTGCTCCTGGGAGATAGAAAGCTATTACTATTCCCATTTTGAGAGTCAGAGGCCTGGAGCAGGTCTGGGATTTACCTGAAGTCACTCAGTACAAAGTGGTGGAACCAGAAATAGGACTTGGGTCTCCTGGGGCCCCACGCAGATCCTTGATGCAAAGTCCTCTTGCCTGTCTCCTTTGCCCGCGATGAGCAAATGCACACCTTCACTTTGCAGGAGTCGAAGGCTAAAGGAAGGAAACCATGGAGCTCAGGTCTGAGTGACAGGCAAGGAAGCAGGGAAGGGAGGCCATGAATCAAGGTATGGATTCAGGCTAACCTCAAACTGATGGGAGGGAATCAGAGTTCAAGTTCAAATAAGGATGGAGGATGCAAGTCCCATGGCTTAGTTTGCTCAGTGTGCAAATGTCAAGGTGTGGAAAAGATCCAGCTACTAGGGCTTGAGTGTAATTTAGAATAATTCCATGTGATGTGCAGCTAGCTCTATGTTGCCAGTGTACAGGCTCTATTGATGACATCCATGCCTGCTCCTCAGGCAGGTCTCATGGTGACTGGATCCCCTCCTAACCTTAAAGGCTGCTGAACTCAGTGGGAGGGCGCCCTGCACAGTAGGCGATGCACTTCAAATAAAAGCCTGTTCAGTTATTCCACAGTACAGATCCCATGATACAGTGCTACAGTCTCATCCTGTGGGGAGTAAAGAAAAAAAAAAACAAAAAGAAAACTCAGACTTCCACTGCCAGCAAATTCATAGTAAACATTTTAGAACTGATACTCACCAGGCAACGGGGCCATCTCCCTGACACCTGCATCCTTCCAGGCTGCTGAAAAATCATCCTCTGTTCTTGCTCTTTTGACAGCTTCCTTTTGGAGTTTAACATGAGTAGCTTCTGGCACTCAGACAACTTGGCAGATGGTGAGTACTCAAAAGTCCAGCAGCCCGATAGCACGTGAGTGCTACAGCTGCTGGTGGCAGAAGAAGCTGGATGGGCAAGCCTGGCCTCGTGCAAGGAGCCTGCCATCTGCCCTGCCACCTCTCCTTCTGTGGACACTGGAATCCAGCTTCCAGGTCCCACCACCACTGTCTCCTGCAACTTCCACCCCCATTTCAGGCTTCCACAGCACCAGAGCAGTCAGAGTGAGGTGTGTGCGGCTCGGAGCATGTTGCTTGCTTTCCTCAGGGTAACTGCTATGATGGGGGAAGGCATTTCTTACCAGGGCTTCTCACCTTGATGAGAGTGACCGTCAGCTGCAAAACCTTTGGGTTGGACATACTTCCTTCCCGCCTTTCCTGACGGTAATCCATGGGACAAGAGAGAGCAGGGCTGGAGCAGCAGGCTCTCTGGAGCCCAGCACGTGTCTCAGGAAGCTAGCCAGAAGCCTGTAAGTCTTAACAAGACATTGAGGTCTTCCCATGCCCATTGGACTCTCTCTGGAAGAGAGGAGATGTTGCCACAAGTGCAGCAAGGGGTATGACTGGGCTGAAATACAGGGACCTGCCATGCAGCTGAGTGCTGCCTGCTAAAAACATTCCAGGGGTCTCTTGAGTTCCTACCCCTGCCCCTGCAGGCAAGGGGGACCTTAATGGCCCAGAGACAATCCAGAGAGAAAGGTGGGGAGTGCTCTTCGAGGACATGTAAGTGCCATTACTATGTCCTCACTAATTACTCAGTATTAGTGGTACTTTTAGCGGAGAGAGTGGTACCTTCCCTGATAACCATGGGACTGAGTCTTTTGCACTGAACTCTCCTGGATTAATGGGGAAACAGTCATTTTTAGAAAGCAAAATTTCCTCCTACTCAGAGATCCAGCCCAATGTCTGGATATTGTTTAGGTCCCATTCACTTCCTCCAATAAGGATTGCCAGAGATCCCAGTAGAAGCTGTAGATATCCTCTGTTTGGCCCTGGCTGCTGCTTAACACACATCAGGATAATGCAAGTGTGTCCGTGCAGAAATCCTGGGAAAAAGTCAGATGAGCAAGTGCAGTACTTGTAGTGGTACAGCAGGGACTGCTCTTTCTGGAGGACAGACAGACCTGGTGTTTCTGCAGGGAGATGCTGAGGATACTGCAGGGAGATGCTGAGGATTCTGAAGGGAGATGCTGAGGATGCTGCAGCTAAATGGCTGCAGTTTGATTTAGACTTTGCTTGAGGAGAAGGGACAAAAAGGGAGGGGGTTCTCACTGTTGCCCTGCTCATCACCATTTCTTTTTGTGCTTTCATCATCTCTCTGCTGCATCACCTCCATGACTGCGGTGTCCAAATCCATCTCTTCTCTGCACTGCCATCATGTGAAACTGTCATGTGCCTCCATCTTCATTGTGTGTTTGTGTGTGTTATGCGATTTTTCCAGCCAAGGCAGTCTTCCATCACTGTAAGTAGTACCACTTAACAGCGAAAAGAGGGGGATTTAGCTAGAAATCCCAGGCTAGGAAAGGCTTTTTTCCACCTCTTGGACAGTGGGGAACTTGCAGAAGAGTGTGGCAGGGACAAGGCTGTGCCTGGTTTGAATTCCCTGCTCTGCATAGAAGCAAGCGATGCTGTTGCTTATTTAGCTGGCTCAGCTGCTGATTGAAGGTCTGTCACTGAGAAGTCAGTAAAACAAGGAACACAGTAGCTTCCTCATTGACTGTGGGCACAGACCAAACCATCATTTGTTAGTTACTGTGAGCCTGTAGCCTGTGTACCATGGCATGTCCTTAAAGCACTTTGGTTCCCAGCTGCCTTGTTCTTCTCGGCCGTTACACAAAAACCAAAGACCAACCCTGTGCCTTCTCGCGAGAAAAACTCTATCAGTCTTATAGACTTCAGCTGTCGAGAGGCAACTTAAGTCTTCTTTTCCACACCCCATGACTTAGCTTCTTGTGATGAATCCCAGCCCAGCTCCAGGATAACACAGAATTATTTTCAAGCAGTTCAACTGATAAGTATATGCTCTGGCTCGTTAATCTGTTCCTACACACTAGTTAGCAATCCCTCCAGACAGAGTCCAGACTGTGACCCTGTTTGTATCTCCCTGCTTCCATATCCAACTTGTATTTGCTGATTTGCTCTCTGCCCAGAAAGACGTATATGTGAGGTAGAGATAGACAAGTAATGACAGTTGGAATGTGTCTTACTCTATGAAGAAAAGAAAGAGAAAGAGAGCGTGACTATGGATGAAAAAAATGAGTATCCGTGGAGGAGGGGAGAGTAGCAGGGTGGAGGAATACTATTGCGGTTGGAAGAAATGGTTTGCACATGTTGTTAAGAAGGAGCTGTAGATTTTTGCCAGAAATGTTAACATTTTCTTGACTGCATGCCAAGGCTGGTATATGCAAAATGCATGGAGAAAAGGAGACATTTGTTGGAGAGAAATTGAGTACACATTTATTCAGGGATATGTGCAGGGGAATTAATGGTTGGGGTTCTAGTGTTTGACTGTGCACCTCTGGCTCTGCAGCACTGAGCCTATTTCTGCTTCCCAAGTTCTCTTGCTTCCTGGGAAGGCGAGACTTGCCATTAGAATACGAGCATGATGTATTCAGACTGCAATAATCATGCAAATCTGTTTTTCAGAGGTAGTGAGAAGGCATGTTTGCTTCCACAGTTTTTTCACTGTTCTCAGCATCTCACTCCTCTCTGTGTTTATAACATTGTCTGCTTTTATGGACAACACCACAGGTCTGAAAGCCTTTAATTAAGACAAAAATACTTCCAGCCAAGGCATACAGCCTAGAAAGGACTATTTCTAGAATTCTGTAGCTCACAAAGGTTTCTTTTTGACTGCATAGTAATGTACACAGAGGATATTTTACAAAAGAATTGATGAAATTATGTTCTGTATTTGTAACTAAGTGGCAGGTTTTGTCTCATGTGTCCCCGAGTAAAGCCACTGACTTGGGTGCAGTTATCCTTGATTACTGCTGGTGGGAAAGAGTTCATAATCTGGGCTGTATAGTTCATAACAATGTGCAGTGGCTGCCTTTGCTGCTTAGAAGGATTGGTTGCCAAATGTCTGACAAAGTCTTTCTGGAAGTGCAGATGGTAGCAATGACAGCCTGGAATTAACTCACTCTTTGCTATAAAGTTTGCAACTTGTTATCAGCCTCTCTGACTGCTTAATAATCCCTGACCACCAGACTCTCAGAGCGATGATAGCATTTTGATGTCCAGCATGTGCATGCAGAGGCTCAACCCAAGCATTTTGCTGATGAAGTACAAGCTACTGGGATCCTCTGAACTTCTCAATACTGCTGTAGCTGCCTTGCTTCCAAGCAAATTAAGCGGCAGAAGGCTTAAGCATAATCTGTGTCATAGGTCTTGTCACTGTACAGAAGTTAAGAGGTTTTAAAGTGACTTCTTTTCATTTTGTCTGTGCCAAGAAACTGATTCAAGATGGTCTGTGCAGGGGACTTGTGCCAGTTTAGCACAGTTTAAAAATACAGCTTGGTGCGTGTGGTGAGGCTAAGCCAGAGCAAGTCAAATCACAGATATTTGTGAAAGATTGCAAACACAAACATAACCTCTATTTGTGACTTACTGCCCATGCTGCACTGCAAAATTGCCCTTGAAGGCATCAAACCCAGTGTACTTCACAACACTTGCCTCCAGAAGCATGGGCTGCTCCAGTAAGTGCCACCACATTCCAGTTTGCCCCAGAATTACTGCTTAAGTGTTGCCTTTCTGGTCCTGTGTCCAGAGCTGAGGTACAGCTCTTGCTCATTTGTGTGGGTCAGGCCAGCAAACAGTGCTGGTAAGCACTGGTGGAGGGTGGGGGTTTATCCTGGGTGTGGGTTTTACTGTCTCTTTAGTTGCCCTTGAGGCCCAGTTCTCCAAGCCCACATTCAGCACAATGGCCCTGATTCAGTGCTGGCTGAGGCTTGGAGAGCCTCAAATCTCCTTCCATCCCATATTTTACAAGCTGGTGGTCTGATCAGCCCTCTGCCCCATTTTTTGTATGGTTTTAACTCTATCCACTTTGATGACACTACCTCAGTAGGCTGGAGCTAGTGGAGAATGTCATTCTTTGCCGGGAATGGGGGAAAAATGAGGACCTGGATGAAATCTCTGCTATGTCAGGACCCTTTGCCACTCCTGACATGAGCAACATGCTAAATTCTTGCGAGCAGCTATACAGCTGTGACAGCTCCAGTCTCTCAGTGCTGTGAATCCAGGGGTAACACAATGGGACTTTGATGGTTCGTGGATGAGGGACCAATGTGGTCTTGGCACAAGCATATCCCTACGAAGGTCTGACCCTGGCCCAGGCTATGGTAGTCTGGCCACCTATTTCAGAGTCTGGGGCTGATTTCCCAGCTGCTAGTACAGTGAATCAAGGCTGAAGGAAAGAGTTCCCACTCTGGTTCCTCACACTCCTTTAGTCCATCAGGCACTTCACTGGCCAGAATATGCTTACCAGCCCTGGAGCTGGTTTAAGCCAGAAAGCGTTTGACGCTTCTGTCTTTACAATGAATGGATATATTCTGCGTGTTTCATCAGAAATGTCTAAGCCTTTGAAATCTACCTCAGTAACAGGGTCTTGTACTGCTTATTCTGAATGCCCTCAGGACTGTTCATCCCTGTGACAGGTACTATTCAAAGGCATTCTGCATTAGCAAAAATGGGAGGGGGTTTTCAGTGCTTTTCTAGTGCGGAGCTTGCACAGATGGATGGCAAATACTAACAGAACACAGGCAGGCAGCTCCTGGCTCATGGCAGAGTCACTACCAGACCCCAAAAAGGTGAGTTTAATTGACTAATTTAGTGTGAATCCAAGACGAATACAGACCAAGGCATCATGCTGAAATCAAGACCTGTATGCTTTTGGATCTATGCAAGATGAACCTAACCATGATACTGAAAGGTGGGTCCCACCCTCTGGGAGGATTTAAGTAGGAGGCTGCCCTACAAGTTACATTTTTTGAGAGTTCAGAAGAAAAGCACAGGGCACAGCTATGGGGGACTCTGGACTGCTGGCACGTTGTTTGAGTACTCCTCATATTCACCTAGGGAAGGCATTAAAGGAGAGAGGTTGGGCTGTAGCTCCCGGCTCTTAAGTGGATGTTTTGTGTCACTGAATCACCATGGTGAAAAACCAGAGAAAATCATCTAGCTTTTCACTTTCTCACATAATCCACATTGTTTAGAGGGCAAGTTCCATGGGGTGGTGTTTACCCCTTTCTTGTGTGCCCCAGCAGTGTCAGGGGAGAGGATACCACAGATCTCAGTGAAGATTTTACAGGGATGCATCAGGATCACAGATGCCCTCTTGGTGCCTTCTTACAATACATTTACTGATTAAAGCCTGTGTTGCTGCATTTTTCTATAAATCACCAATGCCACTGCTGCAAGAGATAAGCTGTTCTCCTCCTCATCAGAAGGACTCTTTTCTCTGCCTATCCCCCCAGCAGTGCTGCCTGCAGCCACTGTGTGGGTGGAAGGCTGCAGAGCAAGTCTTTTGTGCTCAGACCCAAAGCTGATGAAGAAACCATTTCTCATATTTGTTGTTGGCTCAGCCACAACCACCTCTCCCCTCACAATAAAGCTTTGTATTTCCATTGGGAATGTTCCTCTGTGTCTTACAGAGGTAAGAGGTGGCTTGGCTATATCTGGCCACAGAAAATTGCCGGAAGAGCCCAAGTCAGTTTCAGGCAAGGATGAACTCCCAGAAAGCATGCCCTTGGTTCTTGAGGGAGGCTCAGTAAAGCGATTCAGCTCTCTCTCATCCCCGAATTAATGTGAGAGTCCCACAGAGTCCCATCCTCTGCTGTGGATGGCTTCCTCCAGGATCCAGCACCACACATTAGCCAGGTCTCTGCTGGTCCTTGAGAGCTGTCATCTGCTTCCCTGCGATCTCAGGCCGGATCCGTTTGCTGGCGGTGTTTTCTTTTAAATGTGACACATATTCAGTTTCTCAAATTGCCTACTGTGGGCTTACTCTGAAAAGTTAGTGGTCTCAGGAAGGATCAGCAGCTGATGGAGAACCCCACCAAAGGGTCCCTGCAGAGGCAGATCCCTCAGCACAGGCACTGAGGACCAGCCCAGTCGCAGCTCTGAGTGTTTAAATAAGTGTGTGAACCAGGGCTGAGGAGTGGGACTTTTATAAACACTGCTGATTCAGTAGACCTCCTCTCCTTTGAACACTGGGGTACGAGAGCCCAGATGCCCCCGTGCAGGTGGCCTCAGGAGTCCCTGGGTTGCTGTGGCTGCCGGGGTTCATGGCTGGGGCTTCAGCAGGGAAGGGTTCGGGCTTGCTTCAGGGAGGCGAGTGGGAATGTTTGGCACATTTCTCACATAGTCCGGTTTTCCCACACCACCTAGTGGGAGCAGGGATCACTGCCTGGCTGATTTCTGCAGCATCTCATTCTCCTTCCCTGATAGGTACTTACACTGTCCAAGGGGCAATGCAGGGCTGCTCCTCCAGCCTACATCACTAGACTTAAATGCTTCCATCCCAGTGTAGACTGTTCCTATACGATCCTCTGCCCTTCATTTGTGTGTGTATCCAGAGAAGAGCAACGAAGCTGATGAAAAGTTTGGAACCCAAGTCTTACAAGGAGCGGCTCAGGGAACTGTGGGTGTTTAGTCTGGAGAAGAGGAGGGTGAGGGGGGACATTTCCACTCTCTACAGCTACCTGAAAGGAGGTTGTAGAGAGGTGGATGTTGGTCTCTTCTCCCAAGTAACAAGTGATAAGACGAGAGGAAATGGCCTCACATTGCAACAAGGGAGGTTTAGATTGGACATCAGGAAAAATGTCTTCACAGAAAGGGCTGTCAGGCACTGGCAGAGGCTGCCCATGGAAATGGTGGAGTCACCATCCCTGGAGGTATTTAAAAGACAAGTAGATGTTGTGCTTAGGGGCATGGTTAAGTGATGGACTTGACAGTATTAGTTTCAGGGTTGGGTTCAATGATCCTGAAGGTCTTTTCCAATCTAAATGATTCTATGGTTCTGTGATTCTATTATTCATTTCTCACCTCATCTCCTTACCGTTGCAGCTCATAGGCACAAAAAGCATGACACTTTGCAGCCCTGCGACACCGAGTACCCTGTCTTCGTGTATGAGCCAGCCATCAAGGAGACCAACGGGCTGATTGAGTGTGGAGACTGCCAAAAGTAAGAAATGCAGCTTCCCTTTCATTTAGGGGCTTGCGCACCTATTCTTAGCTCATGACAGCACATGAGCATTGTTGCAGAGCCCATCAATGACAGCTGAAATCTGAGAAGTCACCTGCTGCTCTGCCCATCCTATGGTCAATGTCACATTTGCAGCTCTGGCCACAGAGCTAAGCAGCCACGCTGGACAATAAGGAGCTGCAAATAACCAAGTTACCACTTAGCAAGAAAAAAAGAAAAAAATATAACCATCTCTTGATAAGCAGAGGTGGCTGTAGAATGGGGGGAAATGCATTTAAATATATATATCTTTCCATTCCACTGATTTCAGAAAGGAACTTATTCTGTTTTTTGACATTTCTGGAAAAGGTTTTCCCCTTTGAAAATTTTCCTTTTTGCAATGCTTTCAGCTTTCCCTTTCCTCTTTTTTTTCATTTTCCTTCTTTTCTGTTTTTCTACAGAGAAAAAAAAAGCTGAAAACACAGGTCCACTTTTTTTTATTTTCCATTTTCATGAAAGAATGAACAGTGCAAAACAACAGAAAACTCATAGTGAAAAGAGTCTGTTTTCCATGGCTCTGTATCACATGCAGAAAGATTAATTTCTGCTGGTCCAGCTTTTCTTAACATGAGGCATCCAAACAGATCTGACAGGAATCTCTCTTTAAAAATACCAGTCTTGCTTAGTTTGACTTTAGGATCAGTTGGACCCACTGCAGGAAAGACTTAAAGGTTATGAAAACAGCCTGCACTAGTCAGCATGACTTTAGGAAAACGAGGCTTTGCCAAATGTTTTAGAAGAAGAGATTGAAGATTTGGTGACAAAAAGGTATTGTGTAGGTGCATAAGCTTTGGATAGATCCTGTGGCCAGCGGGTCGAGGGAGGTAATTCTGCCCCTCTATTCCTCTCTTGTGAGACCTCATCTGGAGTATTGTGTCCAGTTCTGAAATCCTCAGCGTAAGAAGGATATGGAGCTGTTGGAATGGGTCCAGAGGAGGCTACAAAGATGATCAGAGGGCTGGAGCACCTCCTGTACGTGGACAGGCTGAGAGAGTTGAGGTTGTTCAGCCTGAAGAAGAGAAGCTGGGGAGGAACTGTTCACAAAGACTTGTAGTGATAGGACGAGGGGCAATGGGTATAAACTGGAGAAGGGCAGATTTAGGCTAGACATAAGGAAGAATTTCTTCACCAGGAGAGTGGTGAGGCACTGGCACATGTTGCCCAGGGAAGCTGTGGCTGCCCCATCCCTGGAGGTGTTCAAGGCCAGGTTGGATGGGGCCTTGGGCAGCCTGATCTAGTGGGATGTCCCTGCCCATGGCAGGGGTGTTGGAACTGGATGATCTTTAAGGTCCCTCCAACACAAACTATTCTGTGATTCTATGATTCTATGATTCTATGATTCTATGATTCTATGATCCAGAGCACCTGAGTGCCCAAACTGCCTCGTTCATGTGATAAGTTGTTGCTGCAAAGATCTCCATCACGGGTCTGACAGTGCCTTCTCCTCCTTGCTGCAGTGCCTTCTCCTCACTGGGGCCCAGCACCCATCTGCCCTCCCTCGGAAAGCTGGCAGACATTTCCACCCCAGTTATTTTGTACTGTGGTGGTTACAGCCACCTGCTGAGTGGTGGAAGCTGGGGAGGCACTGAATAATCTCAGGGTGATGATTTTTTTTTTTTTCTTTATATCAGAAATAGCGAGGCCAGCAGGTGTAGGGAAGTGATCACCCTCCCTGTACTCAGCAGTGGTGAGGCTGCACCTTGGATGCTGTGCGCGGTTTTGGGCCCCTCACTACAGGAAAGACATTGAGCTGCTGGAGCGTGTCCAGAGAAGGGCAACAAAACTGGTGAAGGGTCTGGAATACAAGCGTTACGGGGACTGGCTGAGGGAACTGAGGTTGTTTAGTCTGGAGAAGGCTGAGGGGAGACCATATTGTTCTCTACAACTACCTGTAATGAGGTTGCATGTTGGGCTCTTCTCCCAAGTAACAAGCAATAGGATGAGAAGAAACAGCCTCAAATTGCACCAGGGGAGATTTAGTCTGGACATCAGATAAAATTCCTTCACTGAAAGGGTTGTCAAGCATTGGATCAGGCTGCCCAGGAAAGTGCTTGTCACCATCCCTGGAAGTATTTAAAAGGTGTGTTGATGTAGTGCTTAGGGACATGGTTTAGAGGTGGACTTGGCATTGTTAAGTTTACGGCTGGACTTTATGATCTTAAAGGTCTTTTCCAATGTAATTGATTCTATGATTCTATTCTATGATAAACCCCGTGTCTCCCACTGTCTGTCCTGCTTGATTCACTGACTTACGGTACAGGAGATTGAAGCAGCATCTCACCAGCACCATCAGTCCTGCTCAGCTCCTTCATAGCTACAGGCATAGTTGCACCATCTACATACTGGGCACATCACATCTGCATCATTTATGTTTAGGAGAGATACATGCCCTGTTGCAGGCTTTGTGGAGCATTAGCCATTGGCGCACTAGGGCACCCAGGCTTTCCCCATCATGACTCACAAGCCCAGATGTTTCTCAGTGGCCCAAGAAAAGGCTGGATGCTCCATCCTGGGCAAAATGATGACTTGCAGATTGGTGCATGGAGCACTTCTATCCTGGTTAATGACTGTGTGTATGGGTTAATACCTGTTTGTCAAAGCACCTAAAGCAGTCATCAGCCAGGAATAATAATTAAATGGTCCCATGCTGCAGCATGTGATATTTAATACGTCTAAAAGTGAATGCAAAAATCCCTGGGGGCTAGAACGCACCAAAATTAGATGATGAATAACCAGGGAGAAAGGGCAGTTCTCCAGTGCAGTAAGATTGGTCAGTGCTGTGGTCATAGAATCATAGAATACTTTGGGTTAGAAGGGACCTTAAAGATCATCTAGTTTCAACCCCCCTGCCATGGGCACCAGATCAGGCTGCCCAAAGCCCCATCCAACCCAGCCTTGAACACTTCCAGGGATGGAGCACCCAATCGTATCCTCACAAACCTGTATTTCTGATCTAGAAGCCCTTTCCCTTGGCTGGGAGGGGGTTAGCAGGACTGGGAGTGCACAGAGCCAGGTAATAGCTGCAGCATTGCAGCCTTGCCACCAGCATAGGCACACTGAGCCCACTGTCCCTGGCCTTCCCTGTGCCCAGCAGCCCCAGACCAGCCTGCAGCCTCCTTGCCAGGGCTGTACATAAAGGATGACAGCGTGGGCAGCTCAGCCTTGCTTCAGCTGGCTGCAGCCTCTGCACTGCCAGAAGGCAGGCAAGTCCTGCAAGGCGTAAGGCGGATGGTTGGCACGGGCTGGTGCGATGCCAAGACGTACAGTGTTTTGCGGTAACACCGCTGTCTATATGCTTGGACAGGCACCCCCTGCCCCCTCATGCTCACCAAGGCGTGCAGCAGACGTACATGTGCCAGTGTGCAAACCCACAGTCACAGGTGCACACAGACTCGTAAGGACAGAGGCATGCCTGAGCTGCCCACACACATGCACACAAGCCTACAAGCAGCCAAAACACATGCCTGCCCTCATCCTGCTCTGCCCACACAAGCTCTTTGCTGCCTGCACAATTGGGCAGTGATGCTGTCCTAGCCCTCATGTGCGTGTCATCGGGCAAAATATAATATCTAGACACATTCTCCCTGGCATGTGCCTGTGCTCGTCACTGGACCTTTCTGTAGTCTGCTTGAATGCTCTAAATGAAGCCAGGCCTTCTCAGGTGTCATCTACTGTGACATGGTGCCCCATTTTGATGCTGATCCATGTGTTTGGGAGGGCTTGTGTTCGTTTTTGTTTGTTGGATGGAGGTTTCTTTGTTAGTTGGTTGAGTTTTGCATTTGATTTTGGCTTTTTTTTGCCTAGTATTTGTAAATCCGAGCCAATTTGGAGCTTCCTGAGACCAAAAAGGTGTGACAGGACCAGGTGATGCTAGGGCAGCCACTCTGAAATTGCAGCAGGAGGGATGTGTTTTCTCCCATATGCTCTTTTTTTTGTAGGATGTTTGTGGCACAACAGATTGCCAGCAGTAACCTCCTGGTCCTTGTCATAGATGCCACCTGTGACTGCAGCATCTTCCCACCTGTTCTGCTGGATGTAAAAGAGGTCAAATATATCCTTCCACGTGCAGCAGGGATGTACATGTCCACAGGCCATTTTGTCTCCATGTTTGCTTGGGTGGAAAACTTGTTCCAACAGTTGTCATGGGGTGGAGGGCATGGCCTGACCTGTGAGACAGCCAGGAAAAGAGACACAGAGTGGGTAGGGTTGTGCTGTGGTGAAGAGGGGGTGACAGTTCTGCCCTCCAGTCCCTGAAGAAGAAGCCGGTCACCTCCACCCAAGGCTATCAGATGCACTGTATGAACATGAGGGTGGGACAGGCCAAGAGAGAGGGTCAGCAGTGCTTCTAGGTGTTTCTGTAACCCACCCCTGGTGGATCTTCATCCCTCACTCCTTGTAAGGGCAGCAATGTGATGCAGCTTGTCATTGTGAAGCTGAGCTCTCTCTATGTGTTTTGCCCGCTTTCATTTGCCTGTCATTTCTTGCTGCCTTCTAGCACCTGGAGATGTCTCCAGCCCATGCAGGGTGACCTGCCCTTCCTTTGTCCTCCTTACTTTGTCTCCCAGGCTGTGTGGTTACCCATAGACAGTTTGCATCAGGGCCCCATGGGTCTGTGTGGCAGTCATCCTCCTTCTCCCTGCCTGCTGCTGCCAGTTTCCTTAACATCCTCGCACATAACGCTTCTGTGAAGTGTGAACGAATGAGGTCCCAGAAGCTGAGGCGGCGCCCAGACACGTGCCATGCTTTTCACCCTGAGGTACCGAGGGGCTGCACAGGACGGGGGGGAGGGCACACAGCTGGGTTTCACCATGGATGTGCCTGTGCCCATGTGCATATGTCTCCTCTTGCACCCCTGCGTTGTGTCTTGCACGTCCACCCCACTGGCTGGACCCAGACACGGCTGTGTGACTCCCCTAGGGGCTTCCTAGCAGGAGAATGGTCACACTACTTTCACCTGGGAAGGGCTGGAGCTTTAACATCACAGAGCTGCTGGGTTTCTTCAGAGGGTTCACCTACAGGAAGAACCCCAATTCCTGTAAGCAGCCCTTGTGACCTGGGCTTGGTCAGCCAGGCAGCTCTCTCACCTGCAAGGCTGGCAGGAGTTTTTCCTGGGCACCTTCACACAGCGTGCGAGGCATCACAGCTGATTGTCCCTGCCCTGTGGGGCCAGGAACAGGGACAGTGACCACTTGTGGGCAAGGGACTCTGGAAGGAGCTGCGGGAGGAATGTGAAGATGGGAGCTGATCCTGCTGCAGCCTCTGAGGCTGAGGGATAAAAATCGGGGTGCTGGGCAGAGCATGGCAAGAGCCAGGGAGGTGGGTGGTTCCTAGCTTGCAGATAGCTGCTATGGCCCGTGGGCATCAAACCAGTCCCTTTCTTTGCTCCCAGTGATCCTTCCTCTTGGTCTTGTGCCACAGGCATAGCTCCCCCATCCAAAGGCAATGAGCAGGCTCCCTTCCCTCTGCCAGCAACCGTCCTGGCTATAGGCAAGTTGACACCTCCTCTCCTGTCTCTTAGGAAAATGCCCAAGACTGTGGTGGCGCTGCCGAGGTCTCCGTCTCACCAACACTGCTCCTTCTGCCCCTGGCGCTGCTCCTGCGGTGACACTGCCTGCAACAACACACCTTATGCGGCAGAGACCCAGGAAGGAAGGGGGCTGCCACTGACCAGAGTGGTGGAAGAGGCGGAGATAGGGGTCACAGGCTGTTCTTGGACGCCCACTGCGACTCCTCGAGGAGACTGAGGTGTTAATGACACAGCACAACATGTCTTGTGTCCTTCTCCACAATGTTCAGTGTGTTGCCAGTGGTGGAAGCTGCTTCTTCCTCAAAAGTCTGCAGCAGAAGGCCTGTGCGAGGACCGGCAGGGTTGGCTCCAAGCAGACTACCTATGGAGCTGCTCCTCCTGGCCATCAGCTCACAGATGCGATGGCCAAGGTGGTTGGCATGGCTCGGATTTCACCATCACACTGCCTCCCTCAGATCCTCTTTGGGATAGTTTGTCCTAGGAGGCAGAGAGTTCAGTGGGGCAGATCTGGCCTTCGGAGAGCAGAAGGAACAGGGGACACTGTCTGATGTGGGAGCCACCAGGATTCTGAGCACCCAGGACTGGAGCAACCCAGGCACAGCCCTGCCATAACAGGGCACTAAGTGGTTCCCAGCAAGTAGGCAGCATCTCCTGGTCTTGGGGTGGTCCTCAACCGGGATTCCAGGGGCAGGATGTGGAGCCTAACCTGAACTGCACTAACTTAACATGCAACTAGACGATGGGAAGTAGCACGGCTTGACTAGTTAGCTGCAGCTACGGCTACTCAACTGAGGAGACACCTCCTAAAACTGCTAGCACAGCATCTGAATTCTTGCGTAGTTGTGGACTTACCCCTGGGAAGGGGTTATGTACAGCTCACCAAAAGAGGGAATATGTTCCCCACTGCCTGCTAGTTTCATTGCAGAAGCAGCTAAGAAATGGGCAATTTTCCCTTTGGAGCAGCACTACCCTGCTCACTGAAGCTGCCTTTGGTTGTCCCAGGGCGGGCAGCCTGAGCCTGGCATTCCCAGCTGGTGGGCATAGGCCATTTCTCACAGAGCTTTATGGACAATGGGTGGGGAGCACCCGTATTTCCTTTTATTTTTTGTATGAACTGCTCCATACCGTCTTGTTAAGAACAAAATATATGGCATATTTTAAATAGATACTTAAGCTTCATCATGTTATATTTGATGCTAATCGCAACCTTACACTCCCAGAAACTCCTCTCCCCTCCAAGCCCATGGGGACAGGGTGCGAGTGGAGGAACTGCAAACGCAGCTGCAGGGGCCTGGCCATCACGGATACTCTGGCAACTCATGGGGATGCAAAGAAGCGCTCCTTCTCGCTACACCACTGTTTTTACTGCAGCTATGGGAAGAAGAGCACCTGGCCGTGCAGTTCAGCTGGTTGCACTCCACAGCCCATGGCTCTCTGTCACCCCTTGGGCAGAGAAGGGGTCCTGGCACCAGTGGGGTATGTGCCAGGAGTAGGGATGCCAGAGGAATGGCTACAGATGGAAACAAGTACTCACTTTGAGCTCTGCACCATCCCTGTCTGTAGCCACCCCAGCACCCGTTGGTACGCTGCAGTGGCACCGAGGAAGCCGGGTAGCAACTCAGTGCCTTACCTTGGCCTGTTCTTCCAGGCAAGCCACTTTGAGAGCCTCCTGCACCCCTCCCAACCCCCCTATTGTCACATGGTTCATCACACCGAGCTGCCACCTCCTGCAGGGCGAGCACCCACACCCTCCTCACTCATTGCCCACAATGCTGCCCTCAACGTGTGCGTGGAGCTGTGGGGCTCCTCACCGAGCCCACCAAGCCACCACTCACACAGCCACTGCTGCCGCCGGGGTTAGACCCAGAAGCAGCTGCTGCAAAGGGCAGTTTTATGGGAAAGGGCTTCATCCTCACACGAAGGTTGTCCTTCTCCCAGCATGAGCAGGAGACCACAAACACACCTCAGGTGTGTTAGGGTTAATATGGATGCTGCCTCTCTTGTCACCAGTATCACCCAACACTAAAAGGACAGCACTGATCACAACCAAGTCTGTTGGGGATTTTTCAGGATGTTACAGCTCCTGCTGTGGTGAGTTTTGCCTCACTGGAGATGGTGTTAGGGCAAAAATGAGAGGAACGGCTGCGCTACTGGAAGTAAATCTGGAGGTGGAGATGTTCCCGGGCTTCAGATGCAGTGACCTTATCAAAGCCAGAATCGGACAAGGAAGATGAAGGCAGTGTGGAGAGAAAAGGGCTACTGTCAAGCCCAAGGAGTCAGGAGTTGCTCGCAGACAGAGGAGCCACCGGCTCAGAGCATCCCCCACCAGCTGGCACAGCTCCCACAGCTCTGTGCGCCTGCCCTCGGTGCCTGCCTTCCCGGGGCACCACTCTCAAGGGCAACATCCCTGTCAGAAAGGATTAGCAGTCTCATCTCCACGCAGCTTAAAAAAAGAGATATAAATACACATTGCCCTGCTATACATGAACCACATTTGATTTCAGGTGCATTAGTCCACAATAAGAGACCTGCACTGCGGGAGTGAAGATGTCAATTAAATTCAGTTTAGTTTCTTCAGTGAATTTCTGCATAGGTTGTAACCGGAGGGAATAGGACAACCGTGAGAACTTTTTTCTTAAAGATCTTAAATTTCTTAAACCAAAAAATAAGGTTGAAGCTTTGCTACAGGCCTTGACTTAAAACCTGAGCACCCTCTGGGAAACAGGCTGCGGAGCCACTTGCTCCATTTGCAGCGTTGAGCTGCTGCAGTGAGCAGCAGAAGGATGAACTTCACCCTCCGTGCAGTCGGTGCTGGAGTGCAAAAAAATTTCTTTATTGAAAGAGTGGTGAAGCATTGGAACAGGCTGCCCAGGGAAGTGGTGGAGTCTCCTTCCCTGGAGGTGCTCAAAAAACATGTAGAGGTGGCACTTCATGACATCGTTTAGTAGTCATGGTGGTGAGGGGCTGATGGTTGGAGTGGATGATCTTAGAGGTCTTTTCCAACCTTAATGATTCTATGATTCTTAGCACTGCTGTGTCAGCGCCTCCCCAGGCACCCGCTGGGCAGCAAGATCCAGGCTGTGGGCATGGCTGGCTGCTTGGTGGTTGCCAAGCACTCACCTCAGCCTGTGCCAATAGCATCCCACAGATCGCATCCCAACCCATCAGGCCACACTTGCTCACTAGATGCCCCCCAAGTGTCCCTGTGCCCCCCAACAAACACCTCCCCTGCCACTCACACTTCAGGGCTTGAGTTGGGGACTGGACGGTGAAACCAGATGGCAACAAATGGGAAATGTACTGGTGTTTCTCCAGAGGAGAGTGGCACCTGCGAGGGGGTGAGGGTAAGATATGACCCCACAGTCCCCTGCCACCTGAGCCAGGGCCACTCTGGGGGTGCCCCACTCCTGCCGCCCAGTTCTCCAACCTCTGTCTACAGGTCCGTGGGTGGAGATGTCTTCTCACGCCCACTAACGAGGCTGCACCACTCGCTCCCACTGTGCTTCAGTGAGAGCCCATGCAGTTGCGCTCATTGGTTGATACGTACATCCTAGGCATCTCCTCTTACCCACCTCCTGCACAGGAGGATGGAGGAGACTTCAGGGTCCCTGGGAAGCTCTATTTGCACCATTTGCACTGAGGTCTGTGGGAGACTCCCTGCTGCCCGCAGAGGAGGTGTGACTCGTTAGACACACGGCTGGAGGAACAGAGGAATTGCTGCAGGGAGTGAGGAGGAGGCAAGTCTCCCAAGTTCCCCCTCATGGTTGCCCTTGGAACCTCAGCAGGTGTGCTTGGCCACAGCGGCTGGTGCTCCCGAGACACACAGAACCATAGGATCACCAAGTTGGAAAAGACCTCTTGGATCATCGAGTCCAACCATTCCTATCTGCCACTAAACCATGTCCCCAACCACCTCATCTACCCATCTTTTAAAAACCTCCAGGGATCGTGACTCAGTCATCTTCCTGGGCAGCCTCTGCCAGTGCACAATCACCCTATCTGTGAAAAATTTTGTCCTGATGTCCAGTCTGAACCTTCCCCGGCGCAGCTTGAGGCCGTTCCCCCTTGTCCTATCACCTGTCACTTGGGAGAAGTTCTGCTTCTGTACATGAGGTTTGTCTCAGCTATTTATTAGGATGCAAACACAGCCCTTTTCTTCCCGTGGTGCTGCTGATCCATGGCGGGATGAGCTGTGCCCAGGTATGGCTTGCCGGTTTTTTTCCCCCCAGCAAAGCAGACCCCAGCACGTATACCCGTTTCTTGCCTCTGATATGGAGTTAAGCAAATTCCACTGCTTGTTTTGCTCGACTGGCAGAGATAATGGTTCATGGCCCTACAGTGAGAGAAAAATCCCTGGGAAGAGCAGCTGCTCCAGCTCCCAACGTTGTTCAGCCGTATGCTGGGCACAGCAGATGAAAATAGGTCAGAAAATCAAACAGAGATCTGAGACCACAGGACTCAACCAGCAGCGGAGCAGCTGTGAGAGGAGGCATCTCTCACTTCCAGCCGAGCAGCATCCCGCTGCCATTGTTACATGGCACTAAAAATCACAACTGTACCTCCTGCGAGTCCCTGCCCATCCCTGTAAGCACACAAACTGCAGGCACCAGGATTTGTTCTATGAAGGCAAGACTAGATGGGAGAAAAGTCACAGGCGGTGTTCTGCAGCAAGGGGTGTCCTTCGGACCCACCCAACCGTGTCTGGCTGCCGCACTAACCAAAGGCTTCACAAGCCCTAAATCTGCAGTCAATTTGCTCCGGATAGGTGGAGAGGGAACTGGGAAGGGACCTGAAATCTCCCCATTAGGCTCCTTACGGGCTTCAGAAACACCCTACCGCAGGCTGAAGCAACCGTGTCCCCTCCCAAATGCTGCAAGGGGCAATGAGGGCGTCCAAGCCGCGAGAAGGGGGACACATACCTCACACAGCTTTGTGTACATGTGCCCTCCCTTCAATCATGCCTTAGGACAGAGCAGACAGATGACTACACCTTTGAGTATGGCCAGATGGGTATGACCTCATCTTACAAAATAGTAGGAAATTCAGCCCTGGATTTACAGCAGCTGTTTGCAATTGGGAGCAGTCACAAAAGCAGCAGCTTTTCAGCAGACTGGTCTGATTTGGCTTCTACTCAGCAAGAGCCTGGCACGTTGCAGGCTGGAGACGACAGCAGCTGCATGGAGAAGCCATACACTCCAAGTAGAGCAAAGAGGGAGATGCCCTCCCTTGTCACAGCAAAGGACCAATACCACAGTCTCGTTTGGTTTTATGGTTTTATTCTCCCAGTCTGAAGAATAGAAGTCTTGGAGGAGACCTTATAGCAGCCTTCCAGTACATGAAGGGAAGTACAAGAAGGCTGGGAAGAGACTTCTTACAAGGGCATGTAGTGATAGGACAAGGGGGACTGGCTTTAAATTGGAGAGGGGAAGATTTAGATTAGATATTAGGAAGAAATTCTTCCCCATGAGGATCATAAGGCACTGGCACAGGTTGCCCAGGGAATTTGTGGATGCCCCCTCCCTAGAAGTGTTCAAAGCCAGGTTGGATGGGTCTTTGAGCAGTCAGGTCTGGTGGAAGGTGTTCAAACTAGATGATCCTTAAGGTCCCTTCCAACCCAAACCATTCTATGGGCACCTCTCAGACTAGAGCACCTCAAAGTCTTTTCTACTAACAGACGCTTTTTCTGCTGACAAAGCCACTGGTACTTTCTGCACAGAAACTCTGCACTCTTACATGCCTCTGCTTGCAGGGGAGGTGGGGTTAGAGGGGCCAAACGTCGCATGCACTTTTGCATGAAGCAATTTTTCCAAAGCAAGCAGGGAAGAAGCATCAAACTTCCATGCACTGTGTGCCTCCATCACTGGCTGGACCCTTTGCTGGAGGAGGTTGCTGCTCCTGTCGCCCGTGGATGCTGGGGAGCTGCCCCACCCCTCAGCACAGTTTTTCCCCCACACCTTTGGCCTGCCCTGCCCCAGCTGCAAGGCCCCTATGCCACCTCTGACCACACTTGAAAAGAGCCTTCACGCCTCCAGTCACTCAGACAGCAAATGCTGCTGTCATTACTTACCATGACATCAGCCACAGCAATGCAGCTCGTCAGCTGCAAGTGACGCAAACTGTAATAGCCCCATTCAAATGTCACCAAGCACATTTCTTCAGTAAATACCTTGTGGGCTGCACAGGAAATTCCATTAGCTCTTCCTGCTTTGCCTCCTGCTGCCGCCTCGCACTTTGGGTGCCCGGGCACCCTGCTTTTCCCAACGGCGGTAGGAGAGGGCTGTGCACTGAGCTCCGTTTGGCCCCGCCAGAGCCAGCAGCCGCTCTTGTTCTTCCCGCCAGCGTTCTGAGGAGCACAGGGATGCACGTAAGTGCTTCCTCAGCCCTCCATGAGGAAAGGCTGCGGATGGTGGCAGGAGGCTGCCAGCATTCCCAGAGGTCCTGCCACCCCTTGGCCATCGTGGGAGCGGCCGGCCTCTCATGGGCAGCAGGGAAGGATCGGGAAGCTCCCAAGGAAGTCCCTATGCTGGCAACAGCAAGTACGCTGATGCTATAGGTTACACGCTAGCCAAAATCCCAAGCTGTGCTTGCTTGTCTAAATTTCAGCCAGCGGTGGTTTTCTCCAGCACTGTGCAGCAAAGACTGGAACCTGCTGTCACTCCCCACTGCCCAGCTCAGAGGGACAGAGCATCACTTTCAGAACTGGCAGGAGTCTCCCTGGCATAGGCGGCAAAAAAAGGCTGCAGGCAGCAGGACAGGGTAGCTGGGCAAGAGCCAAGGCAGAGCCCCAGGCTGGCCGTCACAGCCAGGAGTAGGCAAGGAGGTGGTGGCAGCGGCTGCTGCCTCCCGGGAGGGATGGCTTCCCATTTTTCTTTCCCAGCAGCAGCTGCCACCCCAGAGCCCCGGCTGCTCCTGTTGCAAGCGGAGCAGAGGAGGGAGCTGCCTGGTCTGGTGTCAGCTGCAGAGAACAACTGCTGCGGTAGAGGGGAGCTTGGCTCCAGCCAGCACGAAAGCAAACCTCAAACCATACGCACAGGTTCAGCATGGTTAGAGATGAAAACAAAAGATAGCTGTTGGAGCGGGTCTGGGCATCATTTACCTCCATTAGGGAAATGCGTCGTTGCTCTGGGAAACCAGCCAGGCCCATGATTTTCTCATCTCGTTTACAACTAGACCGATTTGGGGTTTATGCCAGCTGTGAACAGCCTTTGTGCCCAGCTGTACCCATACCACAGATGAAGCTGCTAAAAAGCAAGAGCATCTTGAGGCTCCAGTGCAAACATCTCCCAGCTCAGAAAGTGAATTTTGCTAGAGGAGACAAAGGCAAAAGCGACGCTCCTGGAAATGCCACAATTAAGACCGAGCAATCAAACCATCCCCTTGTGCATGTGCAGGAGTGCCGGGCTTGCATGCTACCATCTTTCCCCAAGGAGCCTGCCTTCCCAACAGTGAACAAGATGATCCAGGTTTTCCTTGTGTGTTTGTCCTATGTTGCTTGTTGTTAAAGTACTCGAACGTGACACGGTGTCATGCACTTGACATTGCCTTGAGCTTGAGGCTGATATTCCTTCTTGACAAAGAGCAACACGGACCTAGGAATTAACACACGTCTTTTCCAGGGAGCTGATCTTTTCAGGAAAATTTATTCAAAGCACATCAGTGCTCAGACCTCCTGGAAATCAGCCTGGAGAATTTTGGCTTAGGCACTCCAAACAAATATATAAGCACTGATGAGAAGGAGAGTCTGGTTCAAACAAATTACTTGATGCCACATAGGAGACAGAGGGGTAAAGAAGAAAAAGGAGTGGCAGTAGGGGAGGAACTTTAGTTTTGCAGGGAAGCCTCTAATACCTTCAACTAAACCAAACTCAGCTCCACCATCCTAATTATATGCTTCATTTACTTCCAGTACCTAAAAAAGTTAGGCAATGACCTTAGACATTCACTTCGATGGCAGTGCTTTAATCCACACTCAGGATAAATTCACCCTCCACAATGAATGAAACAAGCGATTCTTGGGAGAGGACAAAGCATGACCACAACTACACGCAGGAGAGGTGGTGCATAAAGCTTTTTTAGCCTTCCCAGGCAACTTTTAAGTATCATCCTGATTTCTGAAAACAGAATAAATCCAATGTACATTCAAACATGGCAGCTTTTCTTAGTGTAATCCATGCGTAATGTGGTGCCAAAGCTTTCCACACTCCTTGAATTTGTTTTGTGTTTTTAAAAAGAAAAAATATAAAATCCATGCCAAACCTCAAGCTGTCACAGCCATTTGCTGGAGCTGGCTCTCTTACAAGTCACTGCAAAACGTATACCCTGAGTCAAGTAACTGCTAAGCAGCACAGCTAGAGATGCCCAAGCTCAGTGTGAACCAATACAAGAGAAGGATTAGGCATATCTTGCCCAGGCAGTTCACAGATGTTTGCTGACAGCTGAGGAACAGCGATGAGGGAGCAGAAGGCCCCACTCCAGGCACAGGCCTGTGCTGTTCTGGTCAGTGCCAGCCCTTAGCCTGCACACCAGGAGAAGGCATCAGCTCCTTACCTGGGTACGGGCTGGAAGGCATTTCTTCTACACTAGGAATTTGGTCCAGGTCTCCTAAACGTCTCTTCTTCCCAATCTCAACTCACCTAAAAAATTGTCCACAACAACCAAGTTCTCCAGTACCCACAGAATCACAGAATCACCAGGTTGGAAAAGACCCACTGGATCATAGAGTCCAACCATTCCTAACACTCCCTAAACCATGTCCCTAAGCACTTCATCCACCCGTTCCTTAAACACCTCCAGGGAAGGCGACTCGACCACCCGATGACTCTTTCTGTGAAGAATTTTTTTCTGATATCCAACCTGAACCTCCCCTGGCAGAGCTTGAGGCCATTCCCTCTTGTCCTGTCCCGTCACTTGGGAGAAGAGGCCAGCTCCCTCCTCTCCACAACCTCCTTTTAGGTAGTTGTAGAGAGTAATTATAAGGTCTCCCCTCAGCCTCCTCTTCTCCAGGCTAACCCTCTTTCTCCCCTCAGCTCTTGCGCTTCACCACCTCAGTCACTTCTGCCCATTTTCCTCGTTGCAGGCTTTCCCTCCCCGGTGCCACACCTTTGGCTTTCCAAGGCTGTCCATAAATCAGAGTTTCTTCTCTTTGTACCACACTTCTCCCAGGTCAAAAACAAGCAGATACCGGACAGGAAAAATGTTATCCCAGGTTTTTTATTCTCTGCAAGTTCGGAATAATTCTATGTCAGGGGAATTTTTATGATGAGCAGCTTCACAAAGTAGTGGCACCAGACAGACCTAAGAACACCTCCTTACCCTCACACCGCTATCAGCCCAGTAACACAGCTGAAAACCCCAGTGGGCATTGAAAAGAAGTCTAGACTTTTGAAAAACCAATTTCCCTCAAGATTAGCACTGTAACTAGAAGGCAGCAGAGTCCATGAACACCTTTGTCTGCTGCAATGTTTATATTCTGACCTCTTAGGTCAACACCAGGCACATACTTGACATGAATTATGGACATCAAGAGGATAAGATGTGGCACAACTCATGTTTCAGTCACACAAATTGGGTTTTGCTCAGAGGCATTCAGCAAGCACTGGTTCAACCACCTGTAAACAGGCCTTTGGGCATCAGTTTGGCCTCTGCACCAGCAGAAGCCTTTTATCTGTGAAGTGTTGCGCTGGGAAGGAAGAAAGGGAGAGAGACTCTTTCAAACTTCACACACAGCACAGAAAGACCCAAACCAGACAATATGCCATTTGGTTCTTTTATTAGCAGAAGTTAAGAATACAGCAAGTAGTAAGATCCCATCTTATATGGAACCATCACCAGAGCCCCCAGCCATCAAAACCCCAGAATGTGCTTCATTGCTTGCAACAGTAAGCAATTTTTAAAAAGAAATATACTGAACAAGGCCACTATTTAATGGGGAGGGAAAGAAGCTGTAGGTCCTAACTATTCTATGGCAATAACCTGCACACAGAGCAAGCAAGCCTCTGACTGCTGAGAGTAAGGCATTCAGGTGCCAACCTGGGAAGAGTTCTCAGCAAGAGCTACAGAAAAGTGCACAGCTAGGTTGTTTTCATTGGAACACACAAACTTCTAGAACGGAGAGACTGACTGGGTTAAGAATAGCAGGTGGAGTACTGTGTTTTTGTAATAGTTCTGTGCTGCGTAGGACCAGGTTACAATCACCCTTGAAGGAGTGAAGGTGGGATGATCCCGGATGGAGACTGCCACTTCTGCTGGTACTGTTACAGAGGTATCCCAAAGCACCTTACAAAAAACTCCCATTCTGATATGTACCATGCTTTTCTCAAACACCAGAATACTTCCTGCCAGGCAACTCTTACCCCTTTGTCAGGGATGCCAGTGCTATTAGCCCTTACATCCAAGTTAATACTGCTCTTTACTTCATTGTAGTACCACACAGACCTGTGATAAACAACTTCTGGCCCTACAGGCATCCAGTGTAGTTATCCTACTGAGAACACATCCCTCTAAGCTCACAGACTGCTGCAGCACCTCTTTCTGCAGCTGATCTTGCTCCCAGAGGCTTTACAAAGACTCCATTTGAGGGGTGAAGCCTTAATATCCAATCAACTTGCAAAAGGCATTCTGCTTCTACTTGACTCCCTTAGGCAAAGTAACTCCCCAAAACACACTGTGATAATCGAAGGTACAGGAAGATCTTTGCAATCCACATTTTCCTCTTGAAGGATGAAAATTCAAACTTGCAGGAGTCTTAAAAAAAACAACAAGACCCCCCCCCCCCCTTTACCTTCCTTCCTTGTGAAATACAGCATTTTATGAGCTGTTTAACTCATCTATGAGAGGTAATTACTCTGAATTTCCAGCTAAACACTCCAAGCAATACCTGTGCCATAACAAACAAAACGTTCCAAGTTTCATCTTACGACTCCAAAGATTCTCCCCTTCAGTCTAGCTTCTGAATGGGCTCCAAAGATCAAGCTACATCAATTACACAAGAGAAGGGTCTATACCTCCCCTTATATAGGAGGTGTGTCTGCTCCACAGCAACCCAACTGAACTCTTAGTTTTACGTTTAAGAAATACCAGCAGTCCCATTGCTAAAGCACAGATGGTAAGCAGACCTAAGGAAAAAAAATGGAACTGCATTGGGCCAATTGTGGATTTTTCCTCTTGAAAAACCTGCAAACTCCCTTGGCATATGGAACCTGACACATGAGAAGGTAATGTGCTTGAGGTCTGCAGTAACAGTTAACTCCAAGTCCTGGAGCACAGAGCTTCCTCTTTCCAGTCCATCTTAACGCTACCTCTGTTTCCCCTCACATGCTCAACTGTCTTTTGACAAGTGCATTACCATAATTCCTTCAGACAAAACACCCAAGGGGGGCCTTTGGGTATAGGCAGGCACTGATGGAGTCGGACTGTTTGTCATTTCATGTGCAGTTATCCCACCATGATCCAATTCATATGATGAGAACCAAAACAACTTACTGTACGATCCACTATCCAAAACTACACAGGCCGCGCAAGCTTGGAAGGCAGCTGTCCCACACGCTTAGGCAAGGTGCAGATGTGTCTTTTGAGTTACTCGAGTAAATAGACTTGCTAACATTGTGACCTGGATGACAACGTGATTAATCCAGCCTTCACAACCCTTGTGTACTCATAGTGAACCTACTCCAGCTGCGGGCCAGGACCCCACGTCGCCCAGGGCATGCTGGCCACCAGGAAAATATGCACGGCCAACATGCTTCACTCCTGGGAATTTTACCTGGTCCTCCTGCAATCATTTATTTTGTGCAAAATTGAAACAGTGTGTGGTACTTGCATGTTGCATTCTTTACAAAAACCCTTTTCCCCCCCCACCCATTGTTTAAAACATTTATATAAATTTTATTTAAACAGAAAGTTAGAAATCTTATTTACAATTTGTTTTTCTCCCAAAAGAGCATCTAAAATCAACTCCCAAACCCTCCAAGAGGATATAAATTGAACCTTTTTTTTCTTTTTTTTTTTAAAAAAAGGAAACTGCTAAGCTATCCCTCCCACTTCTACAAATCAATATGGCATTGAACAGAAGCCGATTTGGAAGGGTCCTCTGTAGCTCAATCTGTAGATCCCAAGAATAAATTAGGGTTTTGGAATTTCCTGGTCTTCAAATTGATCTATTCCATTGCTTGAGGTATAGGATTTATCTTGGTTAGTCAGAATCCCCATGAAGCTCCACGCCCCATCAGTTGAAACTTGGATTCTTCTTAGGTATTCATTTTGCTAGCCTGTATGCTTCAACCGCACTCGCGGTACTGTTTTGGTTACGATCTTGGGTTGAAGGCTGGTTTTACTGCATCCCATCTTCCTCTGTGCAGCCTCCTCCGACTGTGAAACGGAACTCCTGGAGGTTTGAAACGCCGTGGAAGTGCACAAAAGCGCCAGCCACTACAAAGACGTGAAAGAGCTGATGGGAGTGGAACTGCGGAAAAGAAAACACTTCTGTTCAGCGAAGGTACTCCGGGTTCTTGTGCTACCCTGCCTCCAAAAAAGCCACCACACATTCAGCTGAAGTACACAGTAACACGTAGCAGTACCTCAATCCACAAGCTGCAAAGTTCTTCAGATTTTGTACTAAAAGCCCATCCCTCTCCTTATCATTAGCAAAATAATCAAACTGCACTCACGTCCTCCGCCCTCTCCTTGAGTCAAAGGAAAGAACGTAACAAACATTAATGCTACAGCGCATCCTTGTGAAGGGGCAAGGATTATTCCAAGATTTCGGGTAAAAGGCTTAAGCAGGATGCTTTCAAAATGAGTTCCTGTACCACACACACTGGTGGTCTATTGATAAAAGGGCTATCTCACCCAGTTAACGGGTACAAACTCTTCTCTGGTTACAGGCATAAAATTTTACTACATGGATTTTTCAGAACGTTAGTATTTCATTTCTCTGCCACAGAGGAACAGAACAGAACACACACACCCCAACCCCCATGTATTATACTAAAACCTAGAAGCAATCAGATGTTCTGAATGAATGCTCAGGATGCTACTGATTATAATACAGCAGAATGAAAACCATGAGGGAGCTAGATGACAAAGCATGCCCTTGTTCAAGGGAAGCTGTACTGACACAGAAAATGCTCTTGAAAAATTTCTGTAAGTATGCATTTGCAGGCTCCACAGGAAGCCTGGAGAGAAGCTGGTGGTACACCAGCGCTTTTGGAGCCTAATTCATTACTGTAATGAGGCTTAGTTTGGCCACTTAAACAAATCTAGGAAACTGGTGCTGTGCAAAAGCCACTCAAAACAACTCAGGCCTCATTCTCACTTCTAATCTTCTTTAGGGGCCTTTAACTATCCTAGTGGAAGCACAGTGGCCTTCCAAAGGTCCACCTCCCTCTTATCTCTATTCTTGCTCCACCAGATTTCTTTCTTTTTATCTTCCCTCTACAATCTTCGTGATCTCTTCTCTTATCCCAAGTTTCCCCTACCCACCCACTTTTTCTCATCCCACTTTCCTTCTTCTGGATCAGAGATCCCTCCAAAGTCTACCAACTCTATACAGCGTTTTCACTGGCTGCAAAAGATAAGAAGCCAGACGTGGTGACGATCCCAAGGAATGCTGAACAGAAAAATAACTACACACCATTCTGCACAGAAGCAAGGTAAGATGTGTGTTTGCAGGACCCTCAACAGACACAAAAATGTTCACAAAGTTGCTTACTCATCTACTAAAGCTATCTAATAAGTGTGCTGGGGTGAATTTGCACACCAGCAGTTACCTCAGACCAGTCAGCTTGTGGTCACTCAGCAAGAGAGGCACCAGGTAAGCCAGGCTCAGAGAGCCCACAGTTGCTTGTCCCCTTATGACCCTATGTTTCTGGTGCACCAGTTCCATACTTGCAATAAGAAAACATCGCCACAACATCCTCCAGCCTCAAGGGGAACCAGCTTTCATGTTGGTCTCCTCATTCCAGTCATTCTGTAGACTCACCCAGATGTCACACTTGCCAGGGAAGAATCTCTCCGGGATGCGGGCAGCATATAGTGCAGCACCAGTGATGTAGAGGCATGCCATGAGTGCCAGCCAGCCTATCTGCCCCATTGTGGCTGCTTTCAGGAGCCCCTCAGAGATGACAAAGTGCAGGGTGGGAATAACCCCACTAAGACCCAGACCTAGAAATACTCCTGGGAGGTAAAGAAAATGTGGGAGAGTCAGATTTGAAAACAGAGGCGGTAAAGGGAGACAATGAAAACACAAAAGCTGTGGAGGGAGAACTCAGTATTTGCCAAAGCAGCAGAAAGGTGATAACTATGGAAGCTGGAGGTCTCCAGAAGAGCTTTTTTGGAGAGGAAGTTAAAGAATGCATAAACTTCCTTCATATACCAGAAGCTACTTATGTTCCAGCAGATACTGAAATATTTCATTTAATGATCGTGTCTGCCAGCTTTAACGTACTTTAAGCCAGTTCCACATTTTGGACTATAGAGGGCACTGAGACTACACGAACTATGTCTCCCTTTACCATAAGCTCTCAAGAACAAGACAACGAGAGACAAAGAGATTATTTATCATATACTGTACAAGTAGTCCTAGGAAATGTAAAGTAGCATCTGAGGCTCATCCGATCTGGCATACATGAGAACATGGTTTATTCATTCAGATTTTAGCAGCAAGCACAGAAATCCTGCAAAAAAAAAGTGTGTGCGGGGGAAAGAATCATGTCCCATCCAGATTTTAAGTTTGGAAGGCTGAATACACTGAAGGTACACCTGTAGCTTGCCCAGGGAACCTAGAGTTAGCATAGACAGCATGTTCAGGCTAATTAACATGAAATATTACTATTTAACCCAGCTTTGTTCCAATTCCAAAACTGCCCCCAAAGCTTGCTTTCTTCCTACCTCAGAACACAAAATCAAATCTGGTTTTGTTCTTTTGATTGTGTTAAGATAAAACCTAGGCTCTCTGTCTTAAACATACATTTTTCCTAGGCAAATCATTCAGATTAATTCAATCATTCAATGATTTGCTAGTGCCCGAGTCTAGTATTACAAAACCAAGACAAACTGTAGACGGAATAATCACATACACACACCAAGCAGTCAGTCATTTTCTGAGAGAGCAAAGTTGCTAGATACAGCTAGAAATACTTTGCACTACCTTTCCTACCTCATATGTTACTGCCCATTTCAAGAATGCACCTCAAGGACTTGCACCAGCCCTTATCTGTGCATCCAGCTGGCTATAAATCAACACTGAAAGAAAATCCATCAAGCTCCCAATCCAAGAGTATTAGTTCTCTATAAAATTGAAGTTCTCCTAAGTCTTCCCAAGACTGTTTTTCCAAGTGGCAAGTAGAAAGGAAGAAAGGCAGTCAAAAAGTAAAGCAATTAACTTCAGATCTTACCTGCCCTTACACCCCGGTATTCAGGGGTTGCAAACATGTCCCATTGTGAGACAATTATGGCTGCGATGCCCAGGACACAAATCACAATCAAGTAGATGAAGCAAGGCTGAGGGTTGCAATAGAAGGAGTAGTACAACCATGGTACAAAGCTGCCCATTATGAGAAGTGCAATGCCAGAATAATCCAGCCTAGAAGGAAACAAAATTTGGTTTTATAAGAAATGTGAATCTTTGGTAGTCCTCATTACAATACTCTCTTCTTTAGTAAACCAACTGTCTGTTTTATATTGCAAAATGAAGTTACTCTCGCTATTGTAACTTACTTCCTGACGGCAACTCTTCCACCAGTGCCCTCCTACAGTAACAGACTACCTTGACAGACAGCTAGTAAGGCCATTTTTCGGACAGTCAGCAGCAATAAATAAAGCAGCCCTTAGATCAAAGCTTTTTTGAAGGAAACTCAGATGAGGAAAAAAGCAGCACAAGAGTCCTCTGAACACAAAAAAGGGCACACAGTATGTAGTGAAAGAAGAGCCAACACAAGCACTTTAGTATCCGACAAGCACGAGTAACTTAGACATCAGCTTAAGTGACCACTGGGGAGTAATGTTGCAATGGGGAGTAATTTCACAATTTTTAACCCACAGTGCTTTTCTATACACCAGTGAAGAAAAGGAATTCCCACAGCCACTGCTTTTTTTCCACACCCTGACAAATGCTCCTACAAAACAATGTAAGTTAACTTTTCAGTAGGCGATTTAATTGCTGGGTTACTTTAGTAATCTGGTCTTACAGATTACACTGTCCTAGGTTAAGAAATCTCAGGAAATAAGAGATATTTAGCAGTCAGCCGAAAAAAGAATGCCTTGATACACATTGTGGAGATGTCTTACATAAGTTTAAGATTCAAAGTTACTCAAAACAGTTGATACATGACAAGAAGTGACAGTTGCATTAAAAATTCAAAGTCCTGCAACTAAGCTCTAGATAAATTACTTACAGCAGAAAGATGCAAGCACAAGCCTGCCAAACAGCAGAAAATGAAAGAGTTTTAAGATTAAAATGACAGCACAAAAACTTGCGCTGAAACAACTAGAAGAAGCTGCGTTTGGTTTCTGCTACACTCTTTTCCAAAGTACATGCAGTCATGGACTGAACAACTCCTATACCGGTGCTCCAGCATAAATCCCAACCCTGTTTTCCCACCCGTTTCCTATTTGTCCTATTCTGTCTTCTAGCACTTACTTGGAGAAGAGCCGGGAAACACCTTCTGAGTGGCAATAAACTGTGTGGAAAAGCCATGAGAAGGAGAGGCAGAGTATGGCTCCCAAGAAGAACAATCCAACAACCACTTTCTCCTGCACAGGTGCTACAAAGGACATGTTTGGCCGAAACATGTAGAAGATTCCCAGACAAAGGAAGAACACACATCCTGAAAAGCAGAAAGATGTCCAGTTCACACATACTGGAAGTTTCTCTTTCCGAAAGCATGACTTTAATACACAGGAGCACTAAACATAGGAGGTGCGCAACAACCAGCAGCACACATGCAGAATAATGTACTTCAACTACTTCAACTATGCATTCCAACCCCATTTCTGCCTCAGATTGATGCAATACAGACTTGCATGGATTCTATAATTTTAATTGTTTTGTAAGATGCCTGACAACTTGTTGGACATTCAAGAGCAATGAAAAAAAATCTGCTGCAAAATGTAGAGAGAAGGGCGTAGTTCAAAGAAATCCTTTCCCTTCAAGGCTCCTTGCAAGCTGAAAACCACTCACAGGAGGTGCAACTTAAGTGTGTTCCTGTGACAAGAAATGTGATCTCCATTAACACCTTACACTTGGGAATAAAGAATACCTACCAGTAATTTGTTAACAACCTGGAAATTTTTAATTCATTCCTTTGTATTGAATCCCATAATTAAGGAAATCCCATCCAATCATGCTGAGATAAAATTAGAAGAGGGATAATAACCTGTTAAAGTACTAATGGAATGATAATGCTGACCACCTCACCCCTTTTTATCTTGCTCTCAAAGAAAGAGAGGAATGAAACAAGTTAGCATTAGAGCAAACTGAAAATACCTAGAAGATGTGTCCAGATGTTACCAGTCTCCGTATGTATTCTGAAGATACTCTTAAAACAAGCCCGGAAGGAAGGCATGGGTGGTCTGTGTCCATGCAACAGGTAGTCATTGTCCTTTAGCCAGTCAGGTAGAACATCATGGGGAATGACTCTCCATCGTCCCTCCCATACCTAGAAGTTAGAAGATTTTTGTTAAAGGCAGGGAATTGAGTTCCACTGATGTATATGGCAAAAGTCAGAAAACCTGTATTAGTAAAACGGTTGGAGTTAAATCTATAGTATAATTAATCTATTTTATAGTAAGCAGAAACGGGTTGATGGGACGTCTCTGGGGAAGAGGCTTTACACTTGAAATACAATGCTTAAGTCACTGTTCCTAAATTCAAAACAGTATCGTTACAAAGTTGAGCTGCATCACCCTAAGAAAGAAATATTTCAGCAATTCATTGAACAGGAAAGCTGCTGGGCTTTTTTTGCTAATGAGTGGAAAGTCTTTACATCAAGGGAAAGCCTTTAATTCATTTCCATGTTTTGTTATTTTCACAGATCATCCTTTCCATTTAACTGAAGAAACTTACACTTAATTGTCTCCAAGAAATAAGCAGGTAAAAGTCTGTTCTACCAACCACAACCCACTATGACTACATATCTGCTAGCATTTGGGGCAGTCTAGCAAAAAAGCTACCCAGCAGCACTAATATGGGCCAGAAAGCATGAAGTGGCCAGAGTCCTTTGAGAAGTGTCTAATTCCTTATTCGGATTGGAAAAAAATGTTCCCACATTCCCAAAAGAAATGGTGACAGATCAGTTAAGGCAATAGATCCATGACTCTCAATTCCATCAGATTTCTTCTTTAGAGGAAGAGACAGGGTATGTGCACACAACTATTCTTGCAGCTGGTTCCAAAGGAGAAAAGTGTACACAGATGTTCATAACACTGCTTCAGTAAAATAAGATACACGTCGTCTTCAATTTGGCTTGAGAAGCAGCACTGCCAAGCAGAGGGGTATCGGGGAAATGCTTTATGTACCGGGGTTGTTTCTGCAGTGTTCCTCAGATTTGCCGCCTGGCTAATAATACAGGAGCGAGCCCGAAGAGTCCTGAAACACTAAGTTTAAAAAGCTACATTCTTATTTCAGTTTCAACAAGAGCACAGAGTTTTTTAATTGATTCTCCACAGTCCTTCATGGATGCAAAACAAAAGTAATCAAAATAACCAACCCAATTAAAGACTGGGTTCTTAAATACATTACACATGAAAATTAACTGGTTTACTTCATTAACCAAATGTTTGAACTGAGGTAGGAACAGCAGGAGGGAATTCATTTTATACAATCCACCCTACAGAACATCTAAAAAAGTGAAAAGATGCTTAGTTAAAAAAAAAAAACAAACTACAAAACAACCCCCACACAGAAGACCACCAAGTAACTGGAGTCCCTCTGTAAAAATATCAAAGAGTAGTTCATAAAACCAACAGGAACAAGTGTATGAAAGGTCAGAGACTGATACAGCCCTATGGCTGTGAAAAACAGCAAAAATTGAGCCAAGGTCAGCAATTACAAAATCTACAACAAATTTACTTGGATATAGATTTAACAGAGCCTCATTTTCCTTTCAAGTACAGAACCAAGCTTATTCTACAATTGATAGAAAATATTCAGAAAGCAAAATATTTGCAAGTCTGAAGAAACCTGAAAAAAAAACGACCTTGTAAATGAAAGTGCCTTGAACCAGAAACATTGGAAGCAGAAGGCTTTTATTCTGCTTTGCACTCACAGGTGTTTCTCAAGACAAACTCCTCAGTTGCATGATCAGCTTTAGAGTCTCATTTACAATCTCTTTTGTTCCAGGCTTTACAATTTATTCATCTATGACAGACTGAGATCCTGAGAAGCTGTAATGTTACCAGTTATAACATGAGATGCCCATTCAAGGATGGTGTGTACCTGCTCGCTCTCACATTAGTAGTGTAGTTGCTGCAGGCACAGTCTGTTGCCCACTGGAGCATCCTAAAAAAAGAAGCTATTTCAGTAATTTCAGTAGTTTCCACATGTCCTTACCTTGCACACAAATTCTTCCATTCTCTCCATAGCATGGTGGGCTTGCAGGAGAGGTGACATACCCATAAACCCTTCATCTTCTTGAGGTGACTCATCATTGTGTTTATCATCCTCAGAACACTGAGGGGAAAGAAACAGAGAAAATGTTTTTTATAAAGACAAACAGATAAAAGCAGTGTTGTTTTCCATACACAACTATGATTTGAGGCCTTGGCAAATAAAGAAGTCCTCTTTCCTTGTACTGCACTGAGGAAGGAATTCAAGATAATCAGCAAGAAAATTATTACATTCCTATGCATCTAAAAACTCCTCACGTGTCTAATCCATTTTGCACATGGTTTGCACTAGGTTTGGAAGAAAGCAGTGTTCTTCTGCAAGCTACGCTTCATTAAAGCCCAGATATGGAGTCTGAGCCCTGCAGCCTTCCCACCTCTAGGGAAGGATTACTTCCTATTTTATGTTTCAATATCACTACGCCTGCCTTAATGCCTCTATAATACATCAGGCATTTTAGGATAATAACAGGCAAGCCAAGGAGAGGAATCCATTTACCTTGTTAGAAGTACCTCACCTCAATTTTTAGTTTGAACCTGAAGATCTATTCCGTTTAACTGATGCTTCTGTTCAGCTCAATCTAGTAATAGACATTTACTCATTTGTTTGACTTTCAAGGCATTTCAGAAACTAGTATGAAACTTTTGTCAGTTGGACAAAGGTACGCGATCAAAGAAAAGTAGTAACAGGCATGAAAACTTTAAGCAAAATTTAAATAAACATCTATAACCAAGGTATTCCAAGTGAACTATGAAAACAAAAACAACCAAAAAAAAAAAAATCACTGAGCCTGAATATTCAGGTGGTACATATTACTAATAACTTTACAGGAAGGAGTCATGAGGTTTTGAAGCTTTCTACCCTATGTGAACTTACGACATCACCTACACACTATGATACACGCTAGCTTTCTTGTTTAGGAAAAAAGCATGGGGGGCCACAGAGTTCAACATTCCTGTTTGGTTACTACAAATGCTCATGGCCCATCATAGACTCCATTCCAAGGTAAACAAGTTCAAGAAAGCTAAGAGAGAATGAGCCTTTTGTACCCTTCAGGCTTCACACAGAAAGCTGTCACACACCTCATGACCAAGCCAAGAAACCCTCACAATTTGTAGGAAGACTGGCCTCCTCCATATTACAAGACACCACACTATTCCCATATCAAGGTTAACAACTTTAAAATGAATATTAATTATCAATAATGCCATCCAGAGTGACTGATAATCCAAGATATAATTTCGCATACTTTACCTAAGAATTTTTATCAGTATTGTTCAGGTTAGTGTCCCGAACTTCTAGTCTGAGATCAGAGCTGGTTAACTGAACAAACTGCTTAAGCTTCTACTTTTTATTAAAGAAAGGAGACTTCTTCCAACCTACAGTAAGCTATCTACATTCTTCGATATTTGTTTTTTGAAAGAGAAATGACACGCTGATACTTGCTTCTGTAGCCAACGCTTGCAGTAGCCACTAAAGCTTCATCTTTCAAAGAAATCTCCCCTTTATGTAGTTCTTGACCCAATTTTGCTTATCCAGATCTCTGCTATGCAGTACATAGTATACATCCTTTGTATGCTATGTATGACCTCATGTTGTCCACATTAGGACAACTCGATTTAATTTAATCTTTTCACATAATCCACATCCCTTATACTGCCTACTCACCTTCATTTATCATTCCAGTCACTGCCCCATCTGAGCAAGTCTGGACAATGTTTTCACATTTTATAGAAGATGATCCATACCAATACTGATAGGCTCTAGGCAGATCCTAGAGCAGCATAAGACAGAATTAAATACACTCTTACTGCCTAGGTTATCCCATTAATTCTACTGAGAAAGGCATCAGGCAACATCAAGATGTAAAAAAGTTTAATATCCTTTTAAAATAGCAACATGTCTTGTTGGACGAGAAAGTATGCTAATAAAAACCAAATTCTGTTTCATTCCTACTCAACAACATTCACTGACTTTACTTCCCACAGTATCAGTTTTACTGGCTTTTTATACTAATGGATCTCTCTGGTTAGGATTCTCAGTTTTCAATATGATAAATAATTAACTCAAGGTTATAGAGACATAGAATGATTGGTGTTGGAAGGAACCTTCCATCTAGTTCATCTAGTCCAAGACCTCTGCCATGGGAGTCTGGATAAGACATTTACGATAGTCTGCACAATCAAAGAAATCTTCAGTTTCCAAGACACCTTAAACACCAGCCTTGCTTTTCTGTAAGTTCCAGTGTTCTTGATACAAGAACTGCTATGCCTTTTAGCTACCTTAGAATTCCTTTCCCTAGCAACACACAATGACCAGCTGGAATGGGGTAAACAAGTTAGTAATCCTCAATTTACGAAACTGGGTGGACTGAAGGACAAAAGGTCCCTTACAGAATCAAAGCCTGTATTCACTGCAGTCTGCCCAGTGACTCAAAGCCAAAAAATGTTCATTTCCCCCTCTCCACATACTCCTATTTCTAGACTGATGGGAAGGTTTAAATTTGAACAGACTCTAAAGCTCGAAGAGCACAGCTATTTATGAACTAGTCCAAAATCTTTGCATTTTGGCAACGTGCCTACATAGAAATCATTACTGAGCTTCTTTTAGTGATAAAAAGAATTCATACCATTTATACAGTCCAGATTACTGCCAGAAAATGGAATTGATTTTACTATCTCCTTCCTGCCATTAAATTGCAAAATTAGCATTCAAGGGAAAAAAAAACAAAGATCAGCTTCTTAGTTCTTTTCTTGCTAAGGAGGCAAAATGAGGTCTGTTCTGGAACATCCAGCCTCTCTTAACTCCTTCCCATAATGTCTCATTAGAAAGAAGAGTAAACTGCACTTCTCGGAAGCTAGAAATCTATAGTTTGAGTGCAACACCAATGCCAGTTTTCATTTGGAAATCAAGAGTCTATTGACCTTCATTTGTCAGACAATGACCGAAAGGGGAAAACACTTTCTTGTTCAGAAGGCGTATTGTCATAAAATTTCCATTGTCACAAGTTCCTCCATATCACAGGATAACTACATTCTCTCTTGGGCTGACTGTATCAGAAATTCAAGAATACTTCTAGAATATAACAACACAAGCAAGCATATGCTTTAGCTCCTGTTCTCTCCAAGTTCTGCCCACAGAATCACATTTTAAAATGGGGAACACCTTGGGTAAATAATCTCACTTGCCTAAGACCATACAAGGAGCGAGAGCCCAGAACAACACAGTATTTCCACTCCTCCTGTGGTATGGTATATCCTGACCCAAGTGCTTCCAGAATAACTTTTGCCTTTGTACTCTCTAGATCATTGGACAAAAGGATTTTCATTCAGCTAACATTTCAGGCGTTCTTTTACACCATGTAATTTACTCAATTTCTTTTAAAGGCAGTCTCAAATATTGGCTAAATTCTGTGATGTCTTTAGAACATTTTAGAGTATCTTGGAATAAAAACCCTCACACACTTGTAGCAAGCAAACTGGTTGCAATCATCAGCTGTCATTCTTCTGCTGCACATATGCAGCAATGCATAGAATCAGCCTCTTACAAATCAGAAATCGTGGCTTCTGTATACTTACACTCTAGGGGTCCAAAATATATAACATAGAATATATTAGAATATATAATTCCATAGAAATGCCAAACAATCCTTCCAATTTTAATCCTATCCCCCTTGCAAATTCATAGAGTGTTAAAGCTACCAACATAGTACAGATTCCTAATGAGATGGAAGTTATACAACAGAAGTCTGAGAACTAAACTTCGAGGACAAGTGACAATGGCCAGAAGAAAATAGTTTACTGGTTTATCCATATTCACTTTATTTTGAGAAGTTTCCCAGATTCTTTTTTGGTAACAGTGATAGACAAGAAAGTAAAAGAAAGACGTAGAAATAAAACTTATATCACTTTGTACAGAGCTCCAGGCAACACACTTGCAGGGACAGATCATCTAAACAAGGTTTTCAGAGTGGGGTTTGGTAGGGATAGAAAAGGTTTAATGGCAAAATCTAGACTTAAGAGCGCCAAACAAGCAAGAAACCTAAGAGCCCAACTGCACAGTGCCTATCATTACAAAAGTTTATTTTAACATTGCTTTTATAGCAATAGCATAAACCATTTAAAAAAAAAAAAGCTTACATTTAGCAGTAGAATTTGTTGCCTGAACACAGTTTGAAGGAGTCAGATCACATAGCCAAAGACCCTGTTAAAGAATAAACCGCAGTAAAACCTGCTCTAGTAAATGCAATATAGTTCTCTTGTCTACTACAACAGCTTGTCCTTCTCATACTGATGAACAGTTTTCACACTATTGCTCTCAAATCTGTTAACAGACACACTGTTTATTAATGGAAAAGCCTGTCAGGAGTCAACTCACAACAGTAAAAAAAAAAAAAAAAAAAAACAAAAAAAACCCCCAGATTCCAGAAACCCTTTCCCCGCTTTTGAGAAAGTTGTGTTCTTTGGACTTCAAGTGGTAAAGGGGTAGGTTCTCTAGGTCTGTAGTTTCTTTATGTCAGTTTAAAGATTTCTGAAGAGTTTGAGAGTTTGCACACGACTCCTACTTTCACAGGTGACAAGCAAGCTCTTGCTCATCCCTTCAGACTGCAATATCCCTAGACAACTTCATCAATTCGTGTTCAGCAGAGTGTGCAAACTGAAACGTAAGTCAGACTTGAATAGAGGCTCCTGAGAAGCTTACTCTGTCAGAAGTGGTACTTTCCTCCCTTACTCCCATCTTTCTTTACACTGCTTCTGGCACCTTTCTGATCCTTGGGTTGATAAACTGATCTGCTACTAATCTGGCAGAAATTACTCTGAGTTCTGCTACATGAGCTTCCCATTACATAAAGTTGGTTCAGGCAACAAAGTGATTTAAGGAGCTCAACACAGTGCAACAAAAAGAAAGGGAGCATTAGCTCTTGGTTTAGAGATCCACTGCAGAATACTTCGGGGATCACGTTCAAGGCCAAGTTTCTTTTCAACACGTATAAACTGGATACCAAATGATCTCCAGTCCTCCTTTTTGTAGCATCCATCAGCTAGAAATGTGCTTAAGGACCTAGTTAGGCATGGATTAAGGGAAGTTAAACTAATGACTACTTCAATAGGTTGCTATACTCTCAAAACTCCCAGCAGCTTTCAGGATGCGCTTTCAGAAATCTGGTGGTTTTCACTGGTGGCATTTACGTTATTTGATGCAGAACCAGGACTGCACTCATTAACCAGTAACACTAGTAACTGCAATGAGTCTCCTCAAACCCAGAAAGGGCAGAACTCTTCCATGTCAGGGTTCCTTTTTGGACAGAGTCATCACTCAGTTACTCAGGGGCCTTAACTAACCGTGCTTGTAGCTATGCAATATTAAGCTCTGAAGTTAACCAAGTTCCAGCCATGTCTCAAAGCTCACCTGTTTGTGATGCCAATTCACGACCAAGATGTCACTGGTGCCTTAAAGCTACCATCACATGAATTTCCAGAGTGTGATGCAGTTTGAATCTGTTCTGATGTTCTTGTTGCCTCCTTCAGATACCGATAGAGCCTCTCCCACTCTCTTCCTGATCTGTGTCCCAACAGAACTCTGCCACAGTACAGACACATCATTGCTACACAGGACAGATAGTTCAGAAAAAGCAAACGTCTTGCTTAATACCGAGTCATGGGATATTATATGACTCAGTACTTATACACAACTCCCTTCTTAAAATGAAAGTTAGAAAACACATGTCGCTGCATTTACAATACCACTGTTATACTCCATATTAAACTGAAGTCACAAAGTCTAGACATGACTTGGGAGTTTTTGCTCTTCTTTATCTGAGCTCATCAGATGAATGATTAATAGTGTTTAACATGACATTGAAGTCATTTAATGTTTCTTGAGGCAGCATGCCAGATTCAGTAACTCAAGAGCATTCAACATAATGGCCAAGATACATTCAAGTCTACAATATAAAAATGCTATTTTTCTAATGGCAGTCCTGTAACATCCTTTTCAGCTAGCCAGATTGGCACAGAGGAGTTGCTGAAAAAACACATTCTGTGAACTGACCTTTATCAACTGGTCTTTCGTAAGGGGAAAGCAGCGATAGGTGGTGCCATGACATTTCTCCTAAAAGCCTGTTGCACATTTTTCAGAATTTCATCGGCTTATGTTCCTTAGATTGTAAGTAATTAACTGGAAAAGCATATTACTTTAAAACTTGCCCTGACTTCCCTTAATTTCTGCACATACCATGTTATTCTAAAGTAACAGCTTTGTCATTTAGAGTTTACATTCTCTCTTAATCTGACAGACTTGTAAACATAGACACACCACAGTTTCCAAAAGGCTAACTACATTCACCCTCTAAGCAGGGTGTGCTGCTGTTTTTATTGTCACTGGCCCAAAAAGTCTTTCATTAGCACTGTGCCAAAGACTCTTTCAGCCTATTGGTCAAAATGTTAAGTACTTGAAGGTTCCTGGAGTTTAGTATTTCTCCTTTGTAGGTCACCTTCTTATAAAAGCTACGCTCCATTTAATATAGCACTTGGAAACAGTTTTATACAACTGGTCATGGGTGACTGCTTGCTGGCACTCATTAAAAACAAGCATTAACGTTTAACACTCGTTCAGCAAATAGTCCTAGGACAAAGTCACATTTTGGCTTCAGCGACTTCACTAATACACCCTTATTAGACCTAGCTCCCTCATTAAACATCTTCAGATAGAAACGGTTTGTGGAATCTCTAAGCAGTAGCAACTACTGATTTTCTGTCAATGCCCAGTACTTGACAAGGGCCAAAGGCCTTAACACCCACACATGCTCATCAGTACACTTTGAGGAAAAGCGTGCGGGAATTGCTTCTACTACAGAAGACTCTCACATGCCATTTTCTGCTCCTCTGTCATTGTTAATCCTGACAGTAGCAAAACAAAACAAGCATGCTTACGGAAAATATTCTGTTCAAAAAATAATCAAAGAGAGAGGTCAAAAGCGTACTGCTGAATTTAACATAAGAGCAGTCAATCAATCTAAACACAGTTGAGGAAGCTGCAAGTAAACCCACCAGTACAACACATGTTTTCTCTTATAGCGCTCCAAAACGCCACCACATCCCCCATTACTGCCCAAATCAGGCAGATACAACCTCCAGAAAAACAAAAGCGAAAACTGTGGAATCTAACCCTTGTCAAGGGAAACAGTAGTGCCAGTGAGTTATAAATAAAACCATTCCCTCCCTTTCCTCATTTCAACACACAGCACAGCACGCAATGGTTACAAAACCAGCTGGCAGGCAGCAAACTCAGCAGAGTACCAACTCTTCCCTTCTTGAAGGGCTGAGGCCTTCCAGACTAACAGGAGGCAGTGGATCCCATCTGCAACTCCACAAGCCATAACCTATTACAACTTTTTTGTTAGTTCACATGGGAGTTTTCTGAGAGACAGGGTAGACAGAAACATGGCCATTTCTCACATTAACAGCCCTCTGGGCAGAACACTGTCTACTCGTGGTTGACCAGGTCACCAGTTTCTGTTCTTTTCTGCAGACATTCAAGCTCTAAAAGCCTGCTAATAAACCAGGCACATCAACTGTCAGTGAATGATGCATCAACATCCAACAAACTCAAGCCTGTGAAGCCTGAAAACTGTCTCCATAGACTCTTCACATGTATTTGTACTGCTTAAGTGGGAATACTTGAAGATACTGTAGTCTGTGTATCCAAAAATGCCTTGCTGTAAAAAAAAAAAAAAGTACATTTGTAGGGAAAGACATTAGATTTGAGCACTCGTTGCAGTGACTAGTGGTCTGAGTAAAATATGCATTACTTCCAGCACTCAGAACAGCAAGTGAAGGAGAAATTCAAATACTAAGATCTTTTGATCTGAAGTGAAATGCCAATTCACATGCTTTCAAAAAAATAACATTCTATCCAAGAGCAGCAAAAATGGAGGAAAGAAAGAGGTGATAAACAAGTCTACAGAATGAATTTTGAACATGATCTGATTAAAACAAAAGCCAACGTGTTTTAGTAGGACATCAGATTCTGCTATGCCAGGCCTCTCCCATACACACTCAGAAGACAACTTCTACCAACAAAACTTGCAATGCAATGCAGGAAGAAGGCAAATACAGAAGCAGATGCCAAGTTTTTTATTGTAATTCCACATACAAGCAGTAAAATGCTAGACTGAAAATAAAGCTAAATGGTTTCAAACTGAGCAAGGAACTTTCAAATAAATCTATAATGGAAAAACTTTATGGCAAACAGAATTTATGAATATCAGATCTAGAAAGATTATTCCTGAGACTCAAATGTCTATTGTCAGCCTTCAAGATTTCACTTAAATCTTTTTAACACACATAGCATGTACCATAAAGACAAGTTGACAATTCCATTAATTTCTGTGCACTCTTCTGTCAATACCAAAACTATTTTTGTAGTCTACTTTTGTAGATAGAATGTACACACTTCTGTAACAGAATAGGCTTTGAGTAAATTCTATGATTCAAGTTAAAAGCCTCGAGTCATTTGCTTCCCTTCCAATTATTCTAAAACTTTTTTTATCTGAAAATCTGTAAGATCCTTCTGTCTCCCTTCAAGTCGCTTTGGTCCGTGTGCTCTAGGAATACTCTGCCTGCAGGTATCATTAAATTTGTCAGAGGTCAAGTAAGTTCCACTTGAAGTCAAAACCCATGTCCCTGAGAAGCAATTCTGGTAAGTATTTGCTCAAATTTCTTCCGTCCATTCAGATGGCTTGAGAGCTACGCACACTTTCTCCCAAACCCGCACCGTAAGTTATCAAACACTTTAGAGCAACAGGTCACCCCTTCAAGGGTGCATTTCCTTGCCACACAGGGCAACTGCACAACACAGCTCAACTGTGTGAAAGGAATCATCGTTCAGGAACACAAAAGCCTGGTGACTGAAATAAAGGCAAAGAAAATTGTTCTTTTATTTACCTCCTGTCACGGACCGGACGGGTTACAGTATGGAAAGAAAAGGTAAAGCACAGTTTTTTTAGGGCTGCATTAAGACATCATTCATCAGATTATAAGAAGTCACATGCATTGATTGTGCCATCTTAAGGCCACAGTTAGAGATATTTCCTTAGGAACTATTAAAGCTGGAATTACAGAAGGCAGTCAAGACAGAAACACTAACACAGGAAGATTATGCCCCAAAGGCTAGGCAATCCAGCATGCTACAGGAGGGAGGCACCTGCTGAAAAAAAATGCCCTAGCGGCACATATACAGCACATGTAAACCAGAGAAAAGGAAAAAAAAGTTACACTGCTAAAAGAGAAGAACTATGCAGCTTGCCTGATCCTTTTCTCACCACCAAATCCTTCACATTGAGATAAATGGTCACTATTTCTCAAAGTCACAGAAGGTTCTCATCTGCCAATCGCACATTTAAAAAAAAGATAGCAAGATATCTATCTATTCTTTGGAACAGATACTTGGAAGAGGAGATAATCTATGAACATATATGCACTTCTAGAGAGAAGACAGAGTTATGGGATAAAATACAGACTAAAAATGTTCAGATGTAAAAGGATAGTGATCATATATGATCCATATCTTCTTAAAAGCATCAGTATAAAAAACTGTCAGATTAACAGCACTGGCAGGATGTAGCTGTTTTATTATCATTATGGATAAGCACGCTCAATGCAGCCTGTAAATCTTTGCTATGGGTATTTAGTGAATATCACGATTTACAGAAAGTAGGATCTTTTATATAATTTTTAGTTCACAGCTATGCAACCACCCAGGTATAATAGGTTACTGGTGTCAGAGACAAAGGCCTCAAAAAAACCTTCAGGACTAAATTTGATGTCTTTAAACCACCTATATTTATTTTCCATGAAGGTGCTTTATTTTTTAAGAGGACCAGTATTTTGGCCCATCAAAATTAGAAATAGATAGTATATAATGCAAGCTGTGGGGAAGATGGAAAATAATTCTGAGCAATACAATAGTATGCTTGTAAATCCGTCCTTAAAAAACACTATTAAAATGATTAAGCAAAATCAACTACTATCTCCTAAGAGCTCAGACTGCTTCCTCCTACAAGCAGAGAACAAAGTGGGTAATACAAGTAGGCAGAGGGAAAGAAATCTTGTACAGAAGAGTTTGGGGTAGATTTTATACAAAGGAGTTGCAATGACATAAATAGGCTAATAGGAGGCAAAAGGAAAAGCAAACAATGCAATATTATCACAGGATAAATATGCACACATTGTTTACACTAATACCTTAAACCCAGTAAGCTGTGGGGAAATATCAGGTGCATTAGAATACATCTATATTATGATATTCAAGAAAGCAAATAAGATTAGCTTGTCAAAAGTAGAAGCATTTAAAAGCATATTAAATGACCATGGTGGTTCTACCATCAAGACACCATATAGCTCTCATCCACCTTCCTTTTCCAACACAGGAATTCCTTGATTGTTACCATCAACTTCAATGTGGTTGCATTTAGCCATCAGAAGGCTAATGTAGGGGGCACAACTTAAGTCCTTTTATAAGGCTACATTTAGCTTGTGTGCCTTAGTAGTAGGAAGAACAATAACCTTATATTACTGTTCTTTAAACAAGAGCCTCGTCAAAGCCAGAGGAAAAATCATGCTTTTAAAGCGGTGAGGTGAGTCATCTCTACTGGTGGCAGTTGCATGTAGCCAGAAAGTATGGCAAAGTAAAAAAGTGAATCCTAGCTGGCATTTGAGTAACAGCTGTGCTGAGGCTTATAAAAGACAGAGGCAGATATATAGTGTAATGGTTTTTCCAGAATTAGAACACTGCTGTCAGTCACATAATGAAGGCCATTTGGCAAGCTAATATTGGTACTTCTGACAGCAGAGTGTTTTGGGATGCTCCATCTGAAGCATCAATTATTCAACCTTTTAAGAAAAAAAATTGGAAAGATATAAAAGTATTAAAAACAAGAAATCACAGAGGACATAAAAAGTTTGGGCCAAAAAAAAAAAGTCAATAAAGAAGGAGGCTATATAAGGCAGAGAAAGTTACACAGTTCAAGACAGAACAGCAAGGCCCAAATGGCAAAATCAAATCTCTGTGGCAGCAGAGAAAAGACATCAACTACAAAGAAGCTAAATATTTGCAGTGAGCCAAAGCAAAATAAAGGCATGCTTTTGTCCTAAGGATGAAAGCAAACATATGAGAAAAAAAGGCTAACACATGCTGACAATGCCTGAAAAAGCAGAAGAGAGAATGAGAGTATTTTAACCATTTTATGTCCACAATTCTAAATTTAAATACTTTAACTCATCCTAATAATTTCTATTCGGCTAAGCAATTGTACACAAAGAATTACGGGCCATAATCAGTTACGGACTTTTCACTTATGCTATTCCATCTGTGGGCAACAGGTAACTCAAATTACTGAACCAGGAAATTCAGACCCAAGAATGGAAACGGTCTTCAAAAAGGATAAACCCAAACACACTGTCAGATAAATATGTGTATTAAAAATACCTGGTAGCACAACTCCATTTTTCTTTTTCATACCTTAGCAAATTCAGCTGTTGACTAATACTTTGCACCTTATACACATGCTTTACAACCTTCCACAGAATGCAAAGGAAAAGACTCTGGGTATTTCCTGTTATCAGGATACTGAGAACGTCCCATAGAAGTTTTAGCACTGTACAACTTACCGTGCACTGCCCTGGCCTGTTAACCACGAATACCCGTTCTGATTTCTCATTACAAAGACACTGGAAACTAAATTCAGTAGAGACTCAAACTAGTCAAGTTCAGATAGCCTAACACAGGTTCTCAGGTCAGCTGAACCACGACAGTGGTCCATGCACACACCCAGAATCTGTGGCAAATGTAATTACAGCAACAGCCTAGCTCTTCTGCATTGAAGGCTATGTTAAGTGGCATCAGCATGTTTTTGCTGCTGGCTAAAACTACACAAGTTGTTATGACTGAGCTGATACACTAAACTCATTAAGCCGTGTAAATTTAATAGCGAGCCTAAGCTGAATGCCTCTTCCACTTAACTGTACTGATACCCATCTACGTATCCGGACAAAAGCATTAATTACAGTTCTGAAACTCTCTAACCAGAAGGTACTTTTGTCCAATGCTTGGAGACACTACCTGCATACAATACTTAATTAAGTTGCGGAACGCCTTTCCGCAGGATGTTGTGGCTGCTAAAATCTACAAAGGCTCATGCACTAAAAATTCAAGAACATTGCCACTGGCTCAGGAAATCTGTGAGCCACTAACTACTAAAGGCTGGAAGGGTGTCCTAGGGAAGGAACACTACATGTTTTCCCACCCCGTACTCTTCCTTATGAGCCTCTTATTGGCCACTGTCTGAGATAGGATATTGCTCTAATCCAGTATGGACATTCTTGCAACAAAAATACTTGCAAACAGATTTTTCTGTCCTAATCTCTAAGACAACAGCCAAGGTTCAGATTACATTCAGGCAGAGTCAATATATCTTCTCCTTTCACTTATAAATAACTGGAAGTTGCAGAACAGACAACACGAGTACAAATCTCTTTTCCTTGAGGAGGGAATAAAAAACACAAAGCTAGTAAATTTACACGTATGCCCCATCTTGTCATCCGCACATTCAACTGAATATTTCTGGCATCTTCCCGAGTTTATAACAATTACTTAGGAAGTACAGAGATTGTAGGCTCACGGGTCACATTTCAGGAACTTAACTTCAAGCACTAAATCACTTATGCCAAAATTCTTTTTTCCCTAGTAAACCTAACATAATTATAGAACTTACATTTTCTTGGTCAGAACAGAGAGGTGGTTCCACTAAAAGAAGCCTCTGCTCAGAGCTGTCCTCTTCAAAGGCTGTCTGTGTCGTTGCAGTGTCAGACATGTGTCCTTTTCTGAGCCGTAGCCCTGGCTCTGGATAACGAGCATTATCGAGTTCCGTTAGTTCATTCATGAGATGCTAGGAGCCTTCTCAAATATTCTGCTTCCTCTTGGTTCGGTTTGGCTGATTATGGCTCTGAAAGACAAACACATTGTATAACTAAACTGAAGTTAAAATGAAGAGTGTTAAGAGTTGGTTGGAAGAAGAGCATGCTTAAAAGCTACCAAACTGCTGTGACAACTGCTTTTATATGTGTCCAAGCTTCCCCAGGATCAATTATACAGACTTCCACACTGTTGGGACAAGGAATTTTCATCTGTCACCACTAACACAATACTTTCATATCCTAACACAGGTTAAACACAAACTTTGAAAGATGACAGGGCGGGGGGGGCTCCGTAAAACAGTAAATTCACAGAAGTATAGTTGTATTTTTACAAATTATTATTGTTAGTTTTAAAGTTGCAAACACTGGGCTGTCAATACTATTTACAAATAAATTAGCTATAACAAACTCTAACTGTCAGCTTTCTGCTGTTATAAAGCTCATTTCAATTAATTTGGGCTAGTTTTCACTAAAACTAGGACACTAAGTACTGGTGCAGCTGCTTGGATAGTAGCAAGCAAGCAGAGTTCAAGCAGCAACTAACTTTAGATGGACTGCAAAGAGGGCAGTAGTACACACAGTGATTATGTTTCCCTTGCTTAAATTAACACATTCACAATTACTGCTACCAACAAGTCTGTACCTTTATTCATATAAGGAATTAGACCAGGCAGATTTAAACACCATTCATTCCATCACAGCAATCATAAATGGATAATCCCCACAGAAAAGTATACATTCTACTGAGAAAAGTAACTATATTTTAAACTTGCAACACCCCAAAAAGGATTTGGGGTAAATTTAACTCAAGATGCTAAAGATTAAGTAAATTTGAAGACGATTACCTAATGCCAACCTGTTAATCTGGGTCCTCATCCAAGAGTATTATTGGTTACCTATTTATGTCTTACATCACTGTGCGGTGCTCACTTCAATAGCCACGCAAGAGATATCCATTTGATGCTGGTTGCCTTGGGAGGAACAGGCAGAGCACTTAGAAATCAGAGTGCCAGAAGCCATCAGCGTGAATCAGCACTCAGCTTCAGAAGGCTTCAGAATGACTTTGAGAATCTGTTCATTTTGCACTAATCACTTGGTGTCATTAAATTACTGTAGCATCTAGGCACTTAGATGTGACTAACACATAACATTAAGATAACCCATCTAACTAGTTTTAACTTGCCAGGGTGCATAATTAGATTGGAGTTTTAGTGCCAAATAAAAGATGCTGAACTTTGTCATAATGTAGGAGGGCAAATTAAAAAATATAAGCCATATATTGATATTGGCCATCTTGTAATACAATGCCACCTCCAAAAAGCCAATAAATAATGTACTCCTTCCTTTCAGGGACTAATCTCATTTACATACGATCACTGCAAGCTAGTTCTCAGTTCTGACAAATGTGCTACAGCTAATTTTGCTGCAGCAGTTTGTAATATTATACCCCCTCAGCTGCCTGGCAATCCCCCAGACAAGAGAGCTGCTAATGAGCAGGTAACAGACTTTGCAGCACTAAATGATACCTCAGTTGCCCGAGTTCAGTATGGCACACTGCTTTAATCGCCCAAGAAGGTAAGTTTACAAGATGACAGCAGAGCAGATGGTATGCCCACCTTCTTGCTAGCTCCACTACAAGGTCAGTAACCTCCATCTGAGATGTAACACCTAAAATGGCCACAGCTGTTTACTTGGTAAGAACAAGAGCCACAGGACTAACAGCCCATGAGAATTAAGCCAAGGTTTAACATTACTCAGGAAGCCCAAAGAAGAATTTAAGCAAGTGGATTTTAAGACCACGAACAAATATTTAGAAAGCCACAGAACAACTGAAATCTTGACCGGTTTTGTCATATTTCAAGCAGTCAATTCACAATCCTATTTCCTCGCAAGAACATGAAGACATCACCACATTACCATTTGGAAAAACTTCCCAGATCTAGGGAAGAGAGAAAAGACTAAGCAACAAGAACTACAGTTTAAAATGAAAGTGACTGGGTGCCTTAATTTAAAAAGCAACTTATAGGAGACTGATGTCAGTAAAGGACACTGTGCCAATTTGAAGCTGCAGATCAAACAAAGAAAAAACCAAAAAGAACATAAGCAGAGCAGTTGTTTGTAAACAACAGTTACAAACACACACACACACCTTGCCTGATATTCCACACAACACTGCAAACAGGTAGAGTTCGTTGAAACAGCCATAGGCAGTTTCATGGATTGTTCAATTTGCATTAGACATTTAACCAACAAGTTTTACTAGTTCTAATTTCTACCAGCTTTAAGCAATAGAACTGCCATTGTGTGCTGTACTACGTGCTATATTGCCCAAGAGCATGTCCTTACATCACCTCTATGACATTGTGGGAGTAATGCTTAAACAGACGCAGTAACAACCAACACAACAGGCTTAACTGCAGCTGGCCAAGATGCTTGCGAAAGGTTCTTTAATGCAAGAAGACACAAGAATGCCAAGAGTCTTCTAAAATCAGGCCTTAAAGATTTACTTCAGTAGCACTTGCTGCCAACAATCACTAAGGTTAAAAACAAAAGATACGTTTCACCTCTAGCGACTGAGATTTGCATTCAGCCGTCGAGATGAACCATAGAGCTCTGCAGAAATAGAAGTTGTTGTTTCTTGAAATTACAGTGAAATTGCTCACTGAACTAAGATGTTTCCATGCTGTCCTTCATGCAGGATCCTTTTAGTGCTAAATATGCTTGCCCTTACTGAGCATACAATGGTAAGCAAGCTGAAAGATAGCCCAGAAAGCATTGCTGCTTGGTTTTAGTCCTTTAGAAAAACTGTACTACAAAAGCCAAAACCACATGCCTGAATACAAAACAGTGGCTAATAGCCAGAACTATTTGCTCACCACTGAAAGAAAAGAAGAGATTATGAAAAGACACAGTCTTTAATTTCTATTGTAAAGTTTCTATGACTCCACAGTTCAGTGAAGGGTTGACCTTTCTGTAAGTAAACAAGAAGGTTAAGAGTGGTCAGTAGCTCCTAGCCAGAAGACCATGGCTGAAACACTGTGAATGAATTATTCCCCCATTCTGTCTCCAAGGCCAGGCAGTTCATGAAAACAAAACCTGGAAAATGAAAAGCTATAGAACACTTGAGGTCTTGGGAGATTGTTTTGTGTTTCACTGAGATTATAAATCTTATATTTGAGTTCTTTGACTTTTTTTCCCAGCATGCAACAAAAAAAAAAGCTTTCATTAAAATTAGCTTCCATTTAAAGAGGAAGCTGCCACGAACAGCTTAAAATCCATCTAAAGATTGTAGATATAATAAGCATAACATCAACGGCTAGATCAATCAGTGAGTTCCCGTTGTGTTTCAAAAATCAGCTAAGAAAAGCATCTACAGAGTTTGGTTTGTTTGGTTTTTTTAAGGCTAAGTCGGCTTTTGGAAAGGACTTGCCAGTTTAATAGTCATAGGTCTAAATGCAGTCTACGAACACAAAATATAGGACTCCATTAGCCTACAACATGCTGCTGCCACCACACAACCTACAAAGCCCAAGTGGTCATCACTCCCAGCTGCTCATTTCGCTTCATCTCAGTTCAGAAGCCAACCTCACAGCAAAGAGAGACAGTACCAGCTTCAGGCTGTAGACAGATAGTCACCGTCTTTCCAAAAACAGAATCGGAAGACAAAACTATTTCAGCAGTTTACTGCAATTGTGCAATGTTGGAGGAGTCAACATCCACAATTGCAGAGCACGTTTAACACACAGTTACACTCCTTAAGATGACAAGGAAAACACAACAAGATGACTCTACCACACTCTGTAAGATCATCCCAAATATCCTCCAGAATGAGTGGTACAGCCCTTCTAAATTGCCATAATTCAACTGGTTTTCTACCTAAGCTAAAACAATGCCACGTGGTAGCAAAGCAAAGAAAGTGCACCAAGGGTAGCGTTTGTAGCTAAAATTAAGAGATTTGCAACTTCCTGTTTAGGGTAAAACAGTCCCAGGTAGTCAGTCCCTTCTGACTCCTAAGCAAAGCAGTCTCTTCAGCATCCAGCTCTTCCCAAAATGTTCCTCTGCAAGCAGCACAAGCACTATCCCTTCAAACTTATTTCTTTCCGGTATTTGGAAGAAGAATGAAAATGGCATCCTCTTCCATTCCCCTCTCACTGATCAAAAACATAACTGACAAACTTTCCTGTTCATGGCAATGGCACCCACTGCACGTTTTTGCCTTGCTAATCTTTTTCAAAGCATCCCTTAAACTAACATAAGCAATGTATATATACTGGATAAGCCTTCATCAACTTAGCTCATTCTCCCTAACAGAGCTTAGTTATCAAAATAACAAAAGGTCATCATGAAAATTTCAGGCTATGCTGTTTCTCAGAACGTTCATTAATATTTAATGAAGGACTCGAGCACCTGAAAAGTCCTGTAAGAGATACTGTCTCAATGTACCAACTCCCCTTGCCTGCGTCCATGGACCATCACAACTGTGACAGCATCACTAGGTAGCCAGTAGAACAGCAAATTTAAGAGAACAGTAAATTTAAGAGAACAGTAAATTTAAGAGAACAGTAAACCACCTATGGGTTGAATAACTACCAAATCCAAAGCTGTTTAGAGTAGGCCTTAATAACAATATTAATAAAAAAAAAATAGGCAGGAGTCCCTTTCCAGAACTGTTAGCAAAGTACAAATGGCAAAGTATTTCCCATACTCAGCCCCACCTCGAGTACAGTGTGCAGTTTTGGGTGCCGTATTATAAGAAGGATGTAAAGCTAATGAAGAGTGTCCAGAGGAGGGCCACAAAGTTAGTGAAGGGTTTAGAAGGGAAGTCATATGAGGAGCAGCTGAAGTTACTTGGTCTGTTCAGCCTGGAGAAGAGGAGACTGAGTGGGGACCTCATAGCAGTTCACTGCTTCCTCACAAGGGCAGGAGGAGGAGCAGGCACTGATCTCTCTGGTGAACAATGATAGGATCTGAGGCAATGGCAGGAAGATGTGCCAGGGTGGGTTTAGGTTGGATATTAGGAAAATGTTCTTCACTCAGAGGGTGGTGGAGCACTGGAACGGCTCCCTAGGGAAGCAGTCATGGCACCAAGCCTGGCAATATTCAAGAAACATTTGGACAATGCCCTTAAACACATGGTATGGATGTTGGGGTTGTCCTATACACAGACAGGAGCTGGACTTGATGACCCTTGTGGGACCCTTCCAACTCAGGTCATTCTATGATTCTACGATTCTATGATTACCCATGGACAGACTGTTCATGAGAAGAACACAACTTACATATGGTGACAGAATGGAATTTTTGCCTATAAAATGGTTGATTCTGGCTACCTTGACTGAAACAAGGCAGACTAGACAAAATGTAGCTTTCTTGGCACACTGTATTTCTACTGCTATTCTCTGGTAGGGAGGTTCTGTCACATGTAGTCCCTTCCAAATAGTATAGTAACAACAACAGTATTCAGTAACATCACAGACAAGCTTAAAATATTCTCAGGTGACAATGGGATCATCCTATCAACCATCTGGTTCCCCTACTCCCTAGCACCAACACAAGTGCTCAATTAGGTTCATCAACAGTGAGCTGTTGGCAAGGCGCTGGGTGTTTTGGGGCTTTCTTAGGGGCAGGAGTCATCTTCAACTTTCTGCCTATATGATACCCTGGTCATTTAACCAGGGAAATTAGGTAAGCACCAGTGCCAATACAAGGCAGGAGGATACAGCCTGGGTGAGGGAAAGAGGATGAGGAAGCCAGACAGCAAGCATTGCATCACATGAGTTAAGACTCCTGTTGAGCATCACCGTACTTGTGGCCCAGCTAACCCATGCTGGGTCACTTATTAACTATATGGGGTATTTGCTGGTTGGCTGCTTTTTTCACTGCGCATAAAACAAAGCAGAAGAGATAAGCAATCCATATATTTTAAGTAGATTTGTGAATCACCCCTTGCATAATTTGAAATAAAGGATTTTCATCCTTTTTTATTCCTTAGTTTTTCAGTGACTGGTCCATCTTTATCTCAAGGATTTAAACATCTACAGCAATATTCCAAATATTCTCCAAAACTATAGCCAAAACCAAAGCAAACAAGGGTATGTATGAACAGGTGAAAGAGGAAGATCACAGAAAATGTTGTTCTCTCAATGTACCCTAAAGAAAAAGCATGAATCAGGCTGTAAAAATTCTTTGGAGGTCATCTTTAACAATGAGGAACAGTAAGGAAGTAATCCAGCACCTCTTCTCTTAGATGTAATTTCCCTAGAGAAAGAGACATCTACAAAACAAACAGACTCCCGTGGAGGGTCAGTGGCCAAAAAGCTGTCTTTGTAACTTGTAAACTGTCACCGGACAGTTCAGCTTAAGCTATTTCACAGCAGGCTGCAGAGGCAAACAATCAAGCATATTCTGATGCATTTGGATCCAAAGAAAGGGAACAAGCCAGCAGCCTGCCTACAGTAACAAAATGCTTCCATTTCAGAGGATCCCATTACATTGTTACAACATTTGTCCAATTTGTACCGCAAACAGGACCCCGGTTTTGCAACTGCATTAAGCCTTATGTCAGAGGTTGGCCCACCCCCAGTGCACAATGTCCGGTTGTTATAGACTGGATGACTGCTGTAAATTAGTTTCACTCTTCAATAAACCAAAACCAAGAGAATTGCCACAAAAGCAGTACAAAATGAGCAACAGAAGTTCAAGTTTTTTTCACATCATGTTCCACAAAAAAACACAGCCCAGACCTGGAAAACTTGCTTTTGGTTCTTTCCTTCCTCTTTCCCCCCTCCCCCCCCCCCCCAGCTTTAATGGCTCAGTTTCTAGTTTCTCCAAGTGAGAAACATTCCATCTTTGTGGCCTTTTATGATTTTATTTCTATGGCATGTTACTAACTCATACCAACTTATGCTGATGGTTGCCAATGACAAAAAATATGCAGTTGATTTTTGTTAGTAACACTTTGGATCACAGACTGCCTAAAAGTGAAAGACTGAAATTAGACATTACTTTCCTCTTAAGTGAAAATTTAGAATACATCCTTTTAACTACTGCCTCAAGGACACCCAATTCAGAGAACTGCTGGGTGAAGATGAAGAAACCAGTCTTTGGAGCAGGCACTGAAATCCAGAGCTAGGCTACTAAACTGAAGTTACATTCATTTCACTCCTCTACACAGAGGATCTTTACATGAGAATGTAAGAGGTACCAGGATCAACAGCAGCAATCCAGAGGGCAAACATTTGTCTACCCTGGCAGGTACAACACTCTCCTAGGAACTGTGTGTTTGAATCTCTCTAGAAACTGAAGCAAGATCTTTTAAACCTCAAGAAAATGCCTGGAGCAACTGTACAAAAACAAACACTGCCACCTTGCTTTTAAAACCAAAGCGTAATACACATGTTTTAGGCTGCAAACTTCAAGCAGGAAAGCATTTAAGACAGTTGCCTTCTGTAATTCTTACTGGGTTGCCTGGACACAACTTAAGGGCTGACTGGTGCCAAGAGGGGGCAGCCCCACTCTCCCCTGGGTGGACAAACAGCCTCATGTCTCATCACTGCCCCCCCACCAAAGGCACTCAGATGTTTCTCACAACCCGTCCCAAGTGGCAATCTGGAAAAATGGTAACCCAGGGAGGAGAATGAGATAATCCTTTTCTTTTTAAAACTAGCAAGTTGAATTGGCTCAATACACTGTCAGAGAGGCAGAACAGAGAACATGACAGAAAGGGTAGGACCACACACCCGAGATTTTAATTCTTTATGTATATTATAGGCAGTATTTTGCTAACCTGCTAAGGACTAACAGTTACCTGCTGGTCCAACCCTTTAATTGTCATATATGTACATACCATGGCCTTTATTATGACCTGTTTACCAGCTACAGACCACACCCGGCACAGCAAATCAGACACCTTATTAAGATTACTGATTTTAATGCAGCGGTCAGGATCTCAGAAGCTTGGTTGCAAAAAGCTGATCATCACACTCTCCACAGTCCTTGGAAGCACCTACTCTCTAGGTTGGCTGATAACCTTGATAAACTTTATTCATAAGGTTGTGAGCTTGCTCATCAGTGTTTTATTTTGTGGCCGACAGGTTTGGTCTACAAAATATGTTTGCATACCCTTATCCATAAAAAAATATGAACAAAGGAAACTCACTCCTTCACTTAGGCTCAATGGCATTTCTTCACTTGAAAACAGCATATATTCCTCTACCCAAGAACCATAATGTTATTTTGCCACAAGTGGGACAACGCTAAATATTTGCTACTTCTCTGTAGTATAAACATTACAAGAACATTGCAGGAATAACCAACAACCACAGCCACAGTATTATATCAATCTAAGATCAAAAAAGCAGTGCAGCATCTTTTTCAGATACTTTCTTAACCATCAAAACTCAAGCAAACGAGACAGATCTACTGTAACAAGACTGCACTTAATTTACGTCTATCAGAAGCAGACTTAGTCAAATGGCTGAAGTTCTACACAAGACTGGTAAAGCTACTTATTAATTACATATCTTAACTTCCTTAATGCAATAGCCAGAGAATCATTTGTTTCTTTTTAAAGATAAACATTGTCGAGAGTTAAGAAATAAGCTGAAGTGAACTTTCAGTTTCCTCTATGGTTTAGTGACACTCTTTCAGGTATACGTTTCTTTCCTGGTGACATTGTTCGGAATCATCTCAAATTCTGAAACAAGACCAAGTACACCGATATCAAAATATGTCACTGACATAAATCAAAAGCAGAGACGTGCAGTCAATCTTTTAGTTTCTACTGTCCTGCAGAAGAGATGGCAAAACACCCACTGTCATCTTATACCCTGCGAGATTACTGCTAAAGTTCTAAAAAAAAAAAAAAATTATTAATCACGTAAATGCAAGTCCTTTGAGTGAGCATTTATCTTAACATGAAAATAGGCTGTCAATCAAGACACTCAGACTCATTTTGCTGTGGTTTGTTTTACCACCTTGGCACAACAACTTTCACTAGTATAACTGCGTTCCCTGCAGAGGTCTTTTGCTAATACAGCCACAGCCTGCAGTGCAATGGGCACAGCTATGTTAGTGTAGCTTTTAAGTTTGAAACAGCTTCAGACTACAAACACGCTCCAAATTAATTTTCAAGTAACTAGGAAGCATTTTGAGACTATACACATTAGATGGTATGCGTGAAGTAGTATCACTTATTGACGCATTCATATTTCCATATCAGGGTAAGGGGGGTGAAGTGTAATTCATAAGTCTTCCAACTCCAGAAAATCCCCACCACACCAACACCACTAAAAAAAACCCCCAACACACATTGGAATTGTCTAAAATAACAAGAAAAAAAATGCGGTAAGTGAGCTGTTGTGATGAGCACTGCACTTCTATATTCCTTCAGTGAAAAATATACTTGTCCCTACCTTGAAGCATGTAATTGCAATCCACCCTTTGATAACAGAGCTACACCGCTTGTTTAGTAAGATGAGGACTGGCTGTAACGTCGATGAATGACAGCCAGCACCATTAAAGGAAAATAAAGATTATTTTGTTATGTCAAACTATTCACAGTAGATAACTCACAACAGAAGACAGTCACCACAGGAGATTAAGCAAAAAATTCCTCTAAGGAAACAGACAATATTTACACTTATAAAAATACCTTATTACAGAAATAAAACATTAATTTAACACAAATCAGAATAAGCTGGAGTTAGACATCCAGGTTACCTTTAGCACCCACAAAACCCAGCATTTACTGTAACTATAAAATTCATAAAGGAAACCAAGACTTACGTGAAGCACTTACACTAAGTAATGGTGGCTATATTAACACAATAAAGTGCTACTGGCTACCTTCAGACCTACACAGATCACCACAAGGCAAGAAAAGATAGAGAAGAGGGGCTGCCTCCAGGATCCTTTTCTCCGTCCTGCTCAGGAGCCTTGAGTCATAGGAGGGCTTGCAACACCCTTCCTGGACTTGTGGGTGATAGGCAGCAATTTGCAAGCATCGAACAGGGAGGGGGAGACGGAAATCATTCCCACGCAGCCCTGTAATAGAGCACAACCAGTGCTAGCAGCAGGCCATGAGCTCCACACTGAGCCACAAGGTTTCAGGACTCAGTCCTGTCAGGCTTACTCTGTCTGAACCTTTTTTCACTTGCCTTTTACCTGGTTTAGCTGTGACAGTAGCTTCTCTAATTAACTAGATGACTATAACTAACTTATTTTACTTTTGTTTACCTTAGTGTACTATAATCTCCAGTTATCCTCCACAGAACGAAGTATTTACTGTGATGTCAGGAAATACGGGCCTAAAAGGACAACAGAGGCTCTGAGAAGCAGAAAGACAGGATGTGGTGCAGAGGAGTACAGGTCTGGGTTAACAGACAGGGCACAGTCTTGCTACCAGAGACCTCATGGTTATGAACAACTCACTAATGGTCAGTTAAAAAAAAGCAGGCCTGGAGCTGGACAAACCTGGCTTTAGGGATAACAAAGGAAAAGCAACTAAAATGCCTAAAAAGCACCATATATAGTAAATTCAGAAACAGCCTGGAGCTGTAGATCAATGAAGAAAGAAAAGAGGTGTAAAAGCATATTGGCAAACAAAAAAAAAAAAAAAAAACAAAACCAAAACAAACCTAAGTGGATCCTCAAGGAAGGAAGAAGAAAAAGGCAACATCAACATCTTCTACTCCTCCCAATAAATTACTCAAGGCTGATGACCTCCTGCTATCACGTCCAGCAGTCCAAAGCTGCTGACTTAAAGACCCACAGGAACAGTGTAAGGGTGGAAGTAAAGCCAGGAGAAGGGACAGAATCTGAATGGTGTACCTATTAAAATTTTAGCTGCACTTGCCAATGCTTTCCTGTATATAAGTACTCTAATGCAATATGCTCATTATTTTTTCCTCTAACAATTAAATCCGGGCTAATGATTTGAGTCACTGTTAAGATTTCCATTACACTAACAAAAGATTCTCAGCTTCATTTATGCATGTTTTTATACACACAGACATATACACAAGTGGTGCTGCCTCTTTGCCCATAAACAAGAGCATAACAACATAGATGGAGTCTTCCATTCCTTCTCCCATTTTGCAACTCTGAAGAGCATTGATAAAGTGTTACAGGAAAATTACAATATAATAATAAAGTCTGAAGCAGCCTCAGGAAAAGCAACCAAATGGGTCACCTGAACTTGTAACACGTTCTTTCCCCAGAAGGAATTCTGTTGCCAGGGAGACCCGGTCACTGTTTGTACCAAAGGCCCGTTCGTACAGGTATGTACGGTCCTATGACAGTACCTAATCACAAAAAACAGTGAGCTAAGCAGTCACCATCTTCTCTTTCCGTTTGCATAAAGAAATTATAGACATCATAGAAAACACTTGACTTCTTTAAAAAGCCGTAAGAACAGGAAGGAAACATGGCCAAGTTGATAAGCACCCACACTCTTACAAGTAGGAAGGGTAGGAATTTGGGTTGATTTCCTGGACAAGGGCCCAGACAGGAGGAACGCAAGCAGAAAGCAAGAACTGGGTCAGCAAACTACTGAATAGTTACTTGTCCTGGTTTTCAAATACTCACTGAAGATATTCTTACGCCAGCCCAACTACATTTGTAAGGGTTGTTAATACACGTAGAACTGTTCAGATAAACTGTTTTGGAAAGACAAAAAAAAAAATACCCTATGGTGACACAACACCTACTGTCAAAGGAGTTGGCAAATAAGATCTCATTCTAGCTGAAGTTTGTTTTCTTTCTGTTAGCAAATAAGCTAATTTTGATGCAAAGACTAGCTACCTTGTCCATGGCTGTGACTGAGACACAACACAGCTCTTCAGATATATTTGATGGGCACAGACAGCCGTCACCAATACTGAGCAAACACAGGCCAAGCTTCTTTGTAGAGACCGAGTCTTACATGTAGGAGTCAACCACTAATCTGTATGCCAAAGGTTCACTTGGAAACCCAGCCAATATACAGGGTTGAGGTGTAAACAGAGCACAAACATTGCCTTATCCACTTCTAAAATCCCGAGGGATACTATTATGAAAAGCACAAAAGGTTCTTCCAGTATTGACAAAACAGCAGTGGCATGCATGCTCCCGGTAAAAAAAGTGGGCAATGACAGATTTTAAGTTCTAAGGAAAGTCAGTGTTGTTAATTTAGTATGCTGGAAGAGAACAGAAATAAAATCTTGGAGGACACTTGACCTGCCCAGATAACGAAGCAAGGCCAGACCTATGAAGACAAGCAAGCAGCTGTAACTAAGGAAACAAGAGTATGAAGTGACACGAGCCTTGCATTTATGAAATACAAAATCCAATACCTATTTTTACAACGTGCTAGATAATCAGCAATAGTTCAGATGTTTTACATGACATTTTACACATTTATTAAATGATGTGAGAATTTGCTTTGCAATAGCAAATGAAGTTTTATTTAAAACCAGAGCTGACCACGCAAAATTGCAGTAAGATTTCAACACAGCACAAGGTTTCCTAATCTTCATGTCTACAACAACAGCACAGCCACCCAAAATAACAAGTGAAAATACCAAGCATTGTCTATCAGCCAAGATAAGGTCAGAGTTAACAGATAACAACCTCAAACACAAAAAGAAGCTGTTCTTGACACAGCAAACAGGTAAACCTTGGAACTCCTTGCTACAGGATGAGGATTCACAAGGAAACTGGACAGGATAAATCCATCAAAGTGTGTTAAGTACATGAAGCCACCTATAACTCTAGAAGCCCCTAAAATACCAATGGATGCGTAACATACATTGCTTATATATTCATGCATAGAAGCTGTTTCATTCCTTAGGGGATGGGCACCCTTATTATAACCTCAGAGTCTTCCCTGAGGAAGGACTGCAAGGGGCCTAATGAATAAAAACAAAACAGGGAGGAAGTCAAATGATTATGAGACAGGAAATGAAAGAACTCCACAGAAGAAAGGATGAGAGTTGAAATAGAAAGTTTCTCAGGGACATCAGGCACAGCACCCTAACAATGTCAGTAACTCCCCAAAGGCATTCAAGAAGCCAGTATGCACTACCCCAAGATGCTCTGGCCAGGGACTTATATAAGAGGACAAGGGAACAGAAAAATCCTATAGCTGCCAGAACCTCCTTTGCCAAGTTTGTTCTTTCTCCTCTGAATGGCCAGCTTGGCTGGGACTAGTGGGTGGTCCTGCAACTTGGCTTCAGACTCCAATGGTCTAAATAGAAAGGTTAGGGACAAAGCACAGTCAAAGACTCGGCAAGAGGTGCTGCAGCCTGGCACATTTGGCATACGCATGCCAGGACTTCATCCTGCAGCCTAGGGACATTAAGTGAACCATACCATGAATACACCCATAGCACAACGTTCATACTATTGATCAACGTAACCTCAGTAAAACACAATCTGCTGAGCCCAAACCTTCTTCATCTCTTCATTTCAGGCAGGAGGTCTTGTCACTTTAGCAATGAGTGAAACACAAGGGCAAGAAAACTAAGCAAGTGAAAGTAAGAATGTAAATATGTTTCTTCAGCATGGCTTGGAGGCAAACTGTGTGGATATCATGCAGCCAACTTTCATTACACATAGAAGGTTGGCCAGAGGAGCACAAGCTTAAGCAAAAGCACAAGCTTAAGCAGCAGGTCCAGAATGAAGGTAGGATCCTGAGTCAGAGTGACTTCTTGTTTACCCCTGCCTAGTTTATGTTATAGCTATTTCGGAATTTGAAGTTTCAACGGAATGACTCACCTTTTCCCAGAGAATAAAAGAAATCAAAACACTCAGTATGCCCTTATTTTGGTTCTTACTGGCAGATTAGATAAAATCTGTTAACTATTGACTATGCTTTTTACCCTCTTCCACAAACAGTGCTTAAATTGCCGTAGCAATTTGATGTCATTGATTTCAATCGCCAAAGTCAGAACAGCAGGAGCAAATGATTAAGGAAAAACTTTCTTAAAAAACACCCAAAAAAACAAACTAAAACACACAACCACAAAAAAGCCACAACACAAACCCGAAAAAAAAATACAACCCACAAAAAAAAAAAATCAACCAAAAACTCCAACCCTATCAAATATCTCACTCACTGCTAGTTTCCCTCCTGATGGGGAGAAGAATGACTAACTGAAGTCCCGTGTCTGACTGGTTTATATGCCCATGCCTGTACCTAGCACTCACCTCAAATACCAATGCCAATTTGGAAGCCAAGCTTGTCACCTTAAGTGTCAACTTATTCCAGAAATGTACAAATTTCTCGTTAAGTCTCAGTGCTGAGAAATGCAGTTCAGAACAATGAAAAACAGATCTTGTACCTTCCCTGGAGTAGCACAAAGCAGTTACCTTAACCACTAAAATGTGTTTCCCAAAAAAACCCCAGTATTCCTAGTCTCCAATTTGTTACTGCTCTCTTACAAATATTTGTGCTACCGATGAGGAAGCACAGACCAGTTTCTCTCACCTCAAACCTACAACTGTTTTTGATGTTTGTATTCAAGCTTGGAAAACTTACAGTCCAGTATTCCTACAAGAAGGATGTGAAATACATATGAGGCCATTTCTCCAAGTTAGCCTAAAACTAGTTAATGAATTCACACAGACATGGAAGAATAAAAAAATCCTTAGAGTATGCATGCTATACAGCAGCTATTAAACATTTATAGTAAATGACAAAAAGCACATGTTCAATTTAAATTAGGATCCTTTGATTTTTGTAGGCTCACTCATCAAGATAACTGACTTAAAACTCCTCATGGTTACAGCTAAATTGTATAAAAAAAAAAGGAGGAAAGCAAGAAATTTAACCATCTCTGCTACACCGTTCTCCATAAAATGTAACTCCAGATACCATATTTTATACAAATTCTCTGCCAAACAAACATCTGCCTCAATACTTGTTAAAACCGATTTATTACTGTCAAATACATTAATCTACATGTTAATCTGGTCACCTAAAATTAGTCAGAAAATATTTTGATCAAGCCACATATACAATGTTGCTTTTGGTCCACATAAGAGTCTGAAGTCAGAGCTTGGGAGGGATCCTCTACAACATAAATATCACAGCATGAAAACAGCAAGGAATGCAGAGACTTTTCCTGTAATCTATTTCCATTTTCTCTGCTTTGTTTCATGACAAGTTGTTAGAGCCTAAAAATTTCACTAGACAAACACTGAGTTTATCTTAGGATCTTGTGTCACTGGAGTTGTAAAGCACACAGCACTCACAAGCCAGCTTCAAAGTGACATTCACTGCGCTCCAGCGAAGAAGGGAAGGTTTATAAATTACACAACCTACTTGATTCATACTGTAAGTAGTATACAAAGTCAGAAAAGCTGGCTCAAACACTACATGTACTACATTATGTACAATAAGTGCTGGTAATATTTCTAAACCATGTAAGTCTTACAAGTCTAAGTCTTATACCCAACAGTTCAAAGCCTCCTAGTTGTACGGCCTCCTTATTCAATATTTCCAACAGAAAGCACTGGTTTTCACTAACAGACCACTTGCCCTCTAGTATAACCAGTTCTCTAGGCAACTTACCAGATGAACCAAAATTTCCAGCACAATCAAATCAGAAGTTCAAAGATGAACAGAGACAGCCGGACAATCACTGAAGAGAAGCAGTTTTAGCATACACATCCTGCATGTTTGTTTAGCAACTGGATCACCATCAGCACAATATGCTGATACAGGTCTATTACCTGTCACATCCCCTGAAGAAGCAGCAGACAATGCAAGCAGCACTAATGCATACACTCTACACCTTCCCTTTTTATGTCTGCCTAGTAATTAATTTTAAGTGCCAGTAATTCTGAATTAGTCCATCATCGCTATGACTAAAGGTCATTCCACAACAGGCATTATGCAACTATGCTTTGGCCAACCCCAAATACCACCACCGTAACCTGTGACTTTGAATGTTGTAACAAATAAAATGCTTTTAAACTGTTCATTTATTACAAAGACATAGCTTAGATTACCACCCAATTCAGGACTCCCTTCAGCTTGAAATGAGAAAGTATTCAAATATTCTGTTACATCAGAACAGGATCTCCAAGGAGGGAACAACGAGTTTTAAGGGAATATTAATCTCTACATCAGATAATGCCTTCAAAAGGTAGTAAGATTTCTGGTGGTACTACAAGAACTACTGGGCACATCATACTTACTGCTAAAAGAAGAGGAATGTGGAACTGTACCTTTTCAAGGATGACCTTAGACTGCACAAAACATTCATGTGAGTCTTGCAGGCAGATAAGCCCTCGGGCACTTATATAATAACGAACTATTGAAACAGAGCCAAGATATGACTTTTCAGAGGAAAACAGTCATGGGTTCTGCAATCACACTTTGTTTTTCACAATGACTTTACTGTGATGTGTAACAAGGGAGTATTTGAACTGGCTAACTGACACAGAAAAAGTCAGCTGGAACGCGCTTACATAGAAGAATGAAACCTAACATCCTTCTGAGAGCATCTTGTACCACTTTTCCAACAGCATTTTAAGACTGCTGCTCAAAACCCAAAGCAGACTTTCACTATCCACAGTTATGCAGAGCATAACCTGGATACATCAACCCTGACTTTATCAGAGTATTTGAGATTTTTAGGTATCGCCTCCAACAGTCATGTGTATCACCTCCCCTTCCCTAAACTGACCCACACACTGGAGTCCTTCCAAATCAGTTGGCATAACTGGCACTTTCAACGGCATCACACACCAGTTATATATTTCGAACAGAAATATTTATGCAAGTATTGTGATAATTGGTCAGCCTCTCTTCCTATCAAGGACCAGCTTAACTTGAAATTCAGAGTTTGTCTTCATGGCAGAAGACAGGAAACATCCTGCCTTTAAACTCCAGAGAATAGGATCAAGGCCAAATTAGAAGATTTACAGATACAGTAGCTAAAACCAATATACATCATCTCAATTGTTTTAGCAACAAGTCACCTCCTACTGAATCAAACATTGGATTTTGTAACCTAGAAAGTTTTAATGTTTTATTACTGATCTCACTTCTCCTTACCTCTAGTTGATACGCCAGCACACCTACAAAAACTTCTAATAAAAAGAAAAGGAAGTTTTGGCAAATTACGCACTGTGTTTCTGGAGGATGACCTAAAAAAAGAGAACAACAAAAAAAAACCAAACCACCATCAAAAACCATTACTTTATAACCCTCATAGGAGTTAAATGAATAATTCATAATTATCAATAATTATCAGGTGGTCAGAGAACTCAGCATTTCTCTTCTATACCAAAAACTTACCTGAAAATTGCCCCTTAAGAAGTATCTTACAAATCCAGTCTAAGCTACCTAGCAAATTCCTTCACTGCATTAGTAAAGTTCGCAAAAAGGAAAGGATTTTTATAACACATCCATTATTGAACTATTTCTGTAATGCTGCAGAAGTCTTATGGTTGCCAATTATTAAAAAGTAACAGAACAGGAAGTTAAAGAGCAGTTGCACTTAACCATGGACATTAAGATCAGAACACAAGCTTTTTTCCAGCATCCTCCTCTTAGTTTGGACTATATAAAGGTCAGAAAAACACTAAGTAAAGCTTTTGTTGACTTTGTTATGCTTTTCTCAACTCTTAGGACACCAGTCTCAGAAAACAGTCCAGTTTGTTCCCCATTGAAGGTACAGCAGGCAGAAAGCCAACAGTTGGCACTTTGTCACACAGCTACTTTAATAAGAATTAAGAACAGGCTCTTCCTTCTATTTCAACAGTCATGTTCCATTAAAATGAAAAACTATTTGCTTAAGAGATTAATACTGAGAGCAGCAGAATATTGCTGTTATCAGCCTTGCAACGCTTATAAGCTGTTCTAGGGAAAACACAGACACACAAATAATTGCTTAAATTAACACAACTGGCAAAGCATACTGTTCTTCACAAGCAAATTTGTTGCATCATGCCATGATGTCAGAAAGTACCAGATCCCACCACCACTAACTAATCTCCACAGCACTAGTAATCATCTAAGTATGATGCACATGCACACAAATTCCACCAGCCACGCAGCCCAAAACATAAATTTAAGCACTAGAAAGGAAAACAGCAAAAGTACATCCTTCAGTTTACACTAGAGAAGGGCAACTACTAAATCTCAGGAGCAGTGCACTAGGAAATGCACTGCAGTATTCCTCATAACAAAAGCATACCTAAACTGTCAGCCGAGAGAAGCCAAAATGCATGTTCACGGGCTCTTCATTTCAAGTCCTGCTAGCCACTAAAGTCCAAATGCTAAAATCACTTTCCCTGCAGATAAAAGCTTGCCAATACTCTTAGGACTGAGAGTATAGCCACTCTCAGCTTCACTTATCTTTGCATTGCGTAGTGTAGCTTTGTAAAGCAGCTCACACTGCAGACTGAGAAACAGAGACACAAGTATTTCTAGTACAAGCAGGAGTTAAAGATTAGCTAGAGGAATTTTACCACTAGCTAAAGGAATTCTACCATTCAGATTTAATTTCAGAAGGCAGAGGTGGTATTTGCTCTCGGAAGGCAGCTTTTAACGCCTCAATTCAATCACTCTGTTTTCATCAGAAGTTTTGCATTTTACAAAATCTCAGAAACAATGTCTAGATATAGGTTGGCTTGAAATCCTTAGCATGGCCACAGGTCCAAAAACCTAGCACCAAGTAGTTTGCACAAGAAATCAAAAGAGCACAAATAAGTACCTTACTAAAGTCTACAGAATTATGTAAAGAAAACATTTCATACGGCAAACACATCCATGGCATGTTCCCTCCAGAAAAACAGCCTGTTTATTTAAATATTCATAAACACTCAATTTACTAAACCACGCTTATAGCAACACGTTGAGAAAATCATACTAGTCAAGTAATGAACATAACCATCAGCAAACAAAGGACCTAAAAGCTGCAAAACTGCTTAACACAGACAGTGATCTCCCAACAAAATCAGTAGCATAAGAAATATCATCCTTTAGACCTACACAGAGCAACAAAACTGACCTTGGCTTCCAACAAAAAACAGCAGTCTCCGAAATCCCCCTAAGCAGATGGAACCAAATGGGAACCAAAAGAGCATTTAATTTAAGAAGCAGGAAAATTGGATGACAAGATATGAAAAATGGCTTTAGTGTATTTATGATAAGTTAGCCTAGCCACACCTTACCTTTGAATATATGCAGATGATCATAGCTACATCTAGAAAAACAACAGTTCTCATTGGCAAAGACAGCTAGATTTCTACATGACCTATTCAAAAGCAGGCAACGTTGTAACATTATGACATCTATACTGGAGTTCAGGTTTCAGCATTAGAAGAAGAAACATGAATGCTAATCATTCTGAGCCAAAATACTGCCAGAAAGAAGAGAATTAGTTGGGGGGGAGTGCAGGCCACGAAGTAGTCTTTCCTGCAGCAGGTCTCAACAGAAGTTTGCAATGTACTTCCACCTGCCAGCATGCCAGCAGGACACTGCAGTACTCATTGTATTCAGACTTGACTTTCAATCCATTCTGCGAGTAAACTGTCTACTATCTGCTGTCTAAAGGTAACTTAGAGCTAATGATTATGGCTCTGCCTGTTCCAACACTTTCCTCCTGCAAATTGTGCCTGACTATATTCTTTCTCAAAAGGGTTTAATTAGTCCTGTTCACAGAGCGTTATAGCAGCTGGCACATCCCAGCAGACTCCATTCCATTTTCACAGCTACTGAACTCCATCTGAACGATGCTGCAAATTTTTCTACACTTATAATTATGTGTATAGCAAACCTTGTATCTACCTATACATTTAAAGGCCACTTTCTGCAACAATTTAACCACAAAGCAGCCCTGAAAAGTCCTCAAACATTCACTGACATAGAGTTCACAGAAGGCCAAAGAATCCAGCATCACCAAAAAAAGAGACTCTTCTCCTCTAACAGAGCAGCAGAGATCTGTAACTCTAGAACACAAGAGTAATCATGGCTACATACAACAACAAAGACAACTGCCATCTAATTTTATTTCATACCCACCACCCCTACAACATATTTCATCTGCTCAAGAAACCATTAAGCTACCAATAAAAAAAAATAGATAGTAATTTTTTTCCTACCCTGACCATATCATAACTCAAACATACACCACTTAAAAAACACAGTGAAGGGCAAACTGGCATTAAACATACAATATTCCCTCTTCAAAATTCTGAGCACCTAAATTTTGTCAACATCTCCTCACTTCAAGTACTTTGCTCCTTCTCAAATCAAGCAGCAGTAGTGTAAGCTGTGGGACCTCTTTTCCTCAAAGGGGCTGTCTGCTCATCATCACACGTGCTGCCACATGACAAGGTGGTGAGCAGTCTTCTGTATACAAAAATTGTCACTGTGCCCTGAAAGGAAACTTTGAGGTTCATCTTCAAACTAGTCTAAGATAAAAAGATTTTACTTTCAAGTCAGGCCACTGACACAAACTTTCCAGACAATATTTGTAATCACTAGGCAAGTTAAACTTCAGCTCAGTTTTACAGTTATCTGATGATGAAAGTCTGAATCTCTTGCTCCCAGCTGTTGCCACATGGTTGTTCTTTTCAAAGCACTGCAGTAGGAACTAACACAGAAACAACTCACCTCCTGCTTCTTATTGCTTTACATACTGATCTGCAGCATCATACTTCAAACATATTGCTTTAAAAAGCAAAGGCAGTCGGTCACCTTGTTAAGTACAACCAGTTGAAATACAATGCCTTGTAGAATGGATAAGGCACTTAAAACAAGTTTTATCAGAGAATACAATTTAGAGTAGTAATATTACCCTTAAATACTGTCCCAAACACTTTTTCATAATCACTACCATTATCTAGTGCAACATCTTTTCAAGTCTACCAACATCGTCTGCCAGAAAATTCACTGAATGACTCAGACACACTTTCAAATCATAAATACTCAAAACTGCTATTTCCATTTCAGAACTTCTATTTAAGCCTTTGAACTGCTGATGGTATAATAATCCAATGACCTCCTAAAATTTCCTCATCAAGATTTTCCTCATCAAGATTTTCCTCATCAAGATTTTCCTCATCAAGATTTTCCTCATGCACAGATATCATCTCCACTGAGGAAAGCAAGCCTTGTTTCCTTGCAGTGTCTTGGACAATACTGTTACACAACCAGAAACCTGTAAAACCAAAAATTTTTCATGTTTAATATTGTCTTTTTACATGAATGCTGGACACAGCTCTTGAACATGCAACTGAAGACATAAGATAACAGCAGAGATCCAAGCATTAAAAACACTTGCATTACATGCCCTGCCGATTCTCATTAGACTTCCTTCACGACAAATCAGAAGCACAGGCTTTTCAAACTCCAGCCTTTCTATCTCGTATCCAGGAACAAGACTTCAAGCCTGAATCTCACCCAGAACTGCCAAAACCACTGCTCTCCAGTCACTTGAGCAAACTCACAGCGATGCTACCAGTTCAATAGTGCTGATACAACTCCATGGGTGTAAAGACTCGGGTGGCGCTGGGCAAAGATAAGGGGGAGGCCTTTGGTTGTGCCTGGCTCTCCTGAATACCAGACACAATTTAAGCTCCCACACTCACTGCATTTTATACTTATGGTTGAGAACATGCACACAACAGATAAGAGTTTGTTGGAGGAATTTTCACCAAGAAAGGTTTGGCTTTAAGAAATATGCCAAAAATACACTCTTTGCTCTGACACCAGATTATTCTTTCTTACTTGATTTATACTCAGAAATCATTTTGAAAACCTGGACTGAGTTGGAGTTCAGCTTTTAGCTCCTCCATCACTATTTCTGATTCAGTTTTCCACATCGGCAACTATTCGGCATGTTTTTCACAACAAAGCTGCCAACAACTGTATCCACAGGCTTATTTAATCATATTCAGTTGTCAGCTCAGACAAGGGAGTAATTTCCATGTGCTAACCAATTAATCTTACACTTCCAACACAACAATGAACTTCTTTCAAGTTGCTTACTAACACACACTCTCAGTCTTCACAAGTGTCACAGTACAGCTGAAGTTTACACATAAGTTACCTCTACAACACAAGAGCCACAGCATAAAATCTTCACCACTGGAATTGGCCAGTACCCCTATACGATTCCTTTCTTTTGCCTACAAACAGTAGTAGTTCTTAGCTGAAGATAAAAAGGAAAGCAAATTGTGTTTTATGAGCATGCTGCACCCATAACTCCATAACAGAAAACTTAGTTCTGTCGATTAGAAACATATTTCCCTCTGTTACAGCAGCTACCACCAAATTTGAAATAGTCTCACTAAGATTCTGTAGAAACCAAGCACCTCACTACTGCAACAGTACAAAAAGGCCTCTGAATGCCGAGGATTTTTAGAATACAACTCAGAGAGAGGACTGTGCACTACACAGCTCTTCATTGACTTCCAGATCTGTGAAGACCACAGCCAGGACATTTAGCACTACCTAACAAAAATAAGAACAAGGGAGTGAAAACAAGTGTTCAAATTACACAGTAAGACCTCAAATCTTGAAAACCAGATTACGCCCAGAAGTGTTTGCCCAGAGGACCTGACCAGTCTTATAAAATCTGATCCATTTTAAAAAATAGACAGTTGCAATACACAAGACAATACAACTGGCTGAAGAACTTCAGCGCTGCATTAAGAATAAAATATATCTTTAAATAACAAATATCTAAAAGCTTTTATGACCAGTGCATACAATAGTTACATACACAAAATGACCAGGCCAGTAAGTCAAAAAAGTTTTAGTTTAATATTAATGGTTTTCTTAAACAAATGCCAACACACACATCTACTAAAGCCACTAAACGAACTGACTTGTGAGGCTAAGACAGGCACAAAATAAACGAACGCTGCTTGAACAGCTCAGTAAGAACAACAGCTGTCATATATTCTTTGTCTTCTAGTTGATTACCATATGTTTCAATGTCTGTTGCCCATCCTAAGCAAATGAGAAATCAATGCCTAATTCTCTCAGGACAAAAACAAATCAACTTTTTAAAAAGTTTATTTAACTGTCACTTAGAAATACCCATACTGTGGCTACTCCAGTGTCGAATATTTACATTACCTATTGTTGGTAACTCGGGTGTTTACAGACACAGACACAAACACACACACAGAGCGCTCTGGGGACAAGGCAAAGTTCCCTTATTGTGCAAGCTCAGGAGTTATTATTTTTATCGCCTCCATAAAAAGACTTCAGGAAGACCAGCAGCAGCAGATTTCCCTGTCCTGACAAGCAACAAGTCTATAAGAGGCTACGAACAAGACCCACTTACAGTGCTCTTGACCCACTTACAGCGCTTCACTGGCCTAAAGCCTCCTCCAGCCCAGCTCCTTCATGCCCTTAAGCAAACACCCTGACCACAACCTCAGCTCTCTTAGGCCTCTGGCCACCCTCCCACAGGTCCTCAAACATTCACTGACACAGAGTTCACAGAAAGCCAAAGAATCCGGCATTGCCAAAAAAAAAAAAAAAAAAAAAGACTCTCTTCTCGTCTAACAGAGTAGCTATTCTGTAACTCTGGAATACAAGAGTAATCACAGCCACATAAAACAACAAATACAACTGCTATATAATCTTATTTTAATATCCATCACCGCGGCAACGTATTTCATCTGCTCAAGAGACAATGAAGCTACAAACAAAAAAAAAAACTGTAATAAAATAAGGCATTAAGAATTAATTAATAAAATTACAAATACAGACTGTCATTTTCTTCCTACCCTGGCCATATCGTAGCTCAAAGAAAAAAAAAGAAAAAAATTAAACAGTGAAGGACAAAGGGTAAATGGATATTAAACACACAATGTCCCCTCTCCACAATCCTGAGCACCTTAATTTTGCCACTCGTTTCGATGTCTTTGTCGCCCCTCCTAAGCGAGCGAATGGCTGGTTCTCTCAGGGAAAGAGCAAAACCACTTGTTTCAACACCCTCCCGCGGGGCCGCAGACACGGAACCCGGTCACTCACTCACTGGGGGGCAGCGGCGGCCCCGAGCACTGCCTTTCCCGGGCGGGACCGAACGCTGGGTCCCCGCTCTGCCCCCCCTACCCCCCCGGCCCGGGCCGCGCAGCCCCCGCCGCGCTGCGAGGAGACGGGCCCGCGCGGGGCCCGCGCCGGGCACTCACCTGGCAACGGCCAGCGCCCGCCAGGAGGTGCTGCCCGCCGCCGCCGCCACCCCCCTCCTGCGGCAACTGCTCCCGCCGCCGCCACCGCCACCGCCGCCTCCCCGGCCCTGTCACCTCCTCCCTGCCCTACGGCGTCATCATCGCACGAGGCCGCCGCCGCCAATGGCGGACGCCTCAGCGCGCCTGCGCACGGCAGCGCGGAGGGGAGGGCCTGCCGCGCTGCATCTCGGGAAATGTAGTCAGGAGAGCTGGGAGTGCGCATGCGCACTGAGTGCCTGCGTGGCCCGGGGTGGGAAAAGGCGGGGTGAGCGCTCCGCCGGCTCTGATTGGCCGAGGGCGGCGAGTGACGTTAGCGCGGGCTTTTGTTCTCCGCTGGCGCGGGACGGCGCGCATGAGGCGGGAGGGGACGGCGGGGGACTGAAGGGGCCCCGCCCCGCCCCGCCCCGCCCCGCCCCGCCCCGCCCGGCCCCCAAGGCAACGGGGTGGGACTGGCACCGAAAATGGCGGGAAGTAGACTCCCTAGGGCTCGTTTTAGAGGGGCTGAGAAAGCAAACACCCTTTATCAGTCCTGGGCAACACGTAGGAGATCTCCATCAACCGTGTGCAGCCAGACAGGAGCTGGGACAGGGTGTGTCCCCCATTGACAAGCTCTCCTCCCAGAGAGCTTATGCATAGTCTGTTATTCTCCAGGGACTAATTTTAATGTTATGATCTTCCTAACAGTCAAATCTTGCTCATTTTGAGCTTTTGGAGCCAGCTCTGCCTGACCTTGGGGTAATGGAGATACTCCGAGCAGAGGTGATCCCACAGCAGACACCCCTGTGCAGCACAGATCACACTGCACACAAGGTGTGATCGTCTCCAAAGAATAATGCCTGGGAAAACACTGTCAGAGGGACATTCTGTCTGCCTTTCAAAAACCACAATTGCTTGGGTGAAACCTAACTCTGCTTTAGCTTAAATAGAAATATTCCACTTTTTTTAATAGCGGGCTTTTCGTAACAGTAAGACTTCTCATACCAGTGGGATGCGGGGAGTTCACCGTGATGCTGCTTCCTCTCAGCCCTGAGCAGGCAGCAAGAGCATCACCCTCTCCTACAGAAAAGTGGTGTCACGGAAACCCCCCTTCCTGCTGACGTGGAGAGGGGCTGCACATGGTGACAGCATGGAGCCACCCAGGCTGAGACACACACTATGGAACTCGCTGGGGTGGGGAGATGTGGTGGATCCCCAGGCGCTGTGGTAGCTGCCACGGGTCCTGCTGAGCTGGGAAGAGGCCCCACTGGGTGGGGATTTAATGCTCAGGACTGACCTGCGTGTTCCAGGGCATGGTACAGGGTGAGGAGGCCACCAGAAAGATGATGAAAACCAGATGGCATTACCCAGCCTGGTGCCGCTGGAGGTATCTGGGAAGCCTAGCTTGTGTGAGAGGGCTCAAACGCTTATGTCTGGTGTAGGGACGTGGAGGGGGAACAGCAAAGAGAACAAGAGGTTCCTCTGTTAAGTGATAGGGAGCGTAGGCAGAACAGCAGGAAAACCTCTCTGACCTGGAGATCAAGGCTCTCCCTTTTCCTCGGGGAAAATGATGGGGAAAACCTACGTCTGTGTGTTGTACAGTGAGATGAGTCAAAACACTAAAACACTATCCTGTTTGAGGAGAGGATCCTAACGGCTGCCAAGGATAACAACTGGATGATCTGGGAGGACCTGTCTGCCAGTTATTTGTGTTGCTTTATGGACTTTAGTGCTCTGCTGAGCCACACTCCAATACAATTGTACCCACCTCCAGAAATTTTAGCTCAAACTACTGAACAAAACAGTTATGTAACCAAAATTATCCCTATAAATAAATATTGGAAACATTTTTATCCCTAATACTCACCAATTTTAAATAACTACTAGCCATTCCTGCTAATAAAACATCCTTTATCCACTTTAAAATACATTGCATCTCACACATTCATTAAAATCTTTGTTATTTTGAAAGAAGCAAAGTAATTACAGAACATCGCAGTTGCACTACTACATGTATTTACAGTTTAATACATTGAAATGTTCTTTGACAGCCATTACAGTGGCAGGGAAAGCAGCAGCTGCAGCTCCTGCTCCGGCTCCACCCTGTGTGTGTCAGATGAAGTATTTCCTGCTCCGTCTTTCAGTATTTCATCTGTAAAAAATGCTGCTAATGATTTTAAAGTATTTTTAACTCCACTGATGAAAAATATATACAAAAACTGCATGTCGTTTTCATCCGTCATTTCCTGTCACCATAACTTAACATGGGTGCAGACAATTAAGAGGGAAATTGAGATAGGAATATTGCTTCACTAGATATTAAATAAACTGAATTAGAGTGGTTTATGCTGGTTTGAGAGCTTGGAAATCAAAAGGAAAGCTGTGTTCTGCTATATGGGGAAAACTTCAAGCGGAAAGACACATTTTTTAAAACACGAGTTATGTATTTCCTGAGCATTTATAGACAATTTCTAGAAACTACTGCATGAATATAAGATATTCATTGCCTTAAATCTGCCTCTGAATGGTTTTGTCCTAAGTACGTAGCCCCGCACTTTGTGAAAGTTGGCAGGTCTTTAGTTAACTCTGCTGTTGTTCCCCAGCAAGGGAGAACAAATTTGCTGGTGAACCTGAGACTGTCCAGACTCATCACAGTCAATTGCAGAGGGCTGCCACTCTAAAAACCTGGGCTGGATGTTTTCTCAGCCCAAGAAGAGTAATGGCCAAGCACTTGTGCAGCTCCTTGGGGCTGTGAATGGGGCAAGGCTACAGTTTGCTCCAGCACGGTGACTGTGAGAGTCATTAGGTGACCCTAGGTCTACCCCACATCTTTTTTTTTGTTCCTGAAAGGCAGGATTTTAATGTTTCTTGCATAGCAATGCCTTGTCCTACGCATGCTGTGTGATCACCATGTTCTTGCAGTCACATGAAGGAGTGACACAACTATATGGCATTCCAGGAAGAGCCAAAAGACAAATTATGAGTGGAATAAAATTGCCCCAGGGTAAGGAAGAGCCTGGACCTTTTGGTTGGTTTTTTTTTTTTCAGCATATGCCGACGTTCTGCAAGTTTTTGACCTGCCTAATCTCTGTTGACAAACATACTTGAACGGCCCCCTTCTGAATTCCCCAGGACGGCTGCAACATGTGACAGCCTTATGGGTCAGCACTAACGGGGAAAGGGCCTGGGGGAGGTATCATCATCTCCCTGCCTCCCAGTTAAACGGTGCCTGCTCATTCTCTTTGCATTTCCTTGCTTATTAAAGTCATCTTCTCCTCTCAAAGCACCAAGGGCCTGACCTTCACTGCGTACTCTGTACTGCTGCTGAAGGCTCATGCTTGCTGCAGTCACCACATTCCAAACAGACCGAGCTATTGCTGGTGCCACTGAGCCATCAGACCCAGCTTGCTTTGGGCAAGCAGCGTGGAGAGGTTGCTGTGACTCTTGGGGCAGATATCCAGCTTGAGTGTTTCAGGGCAATACTTAGTACTCCATTTTATGGCTGCTGCATTTTATCCCTGCTCACAGAGAAAGAGAACTCCCAACTCTATTATTTATTCCCCCTTTCTATCTTTGAAGAAATGCTGTAAGTTATCCCTTTTTTTTGTATCCCAATGCAAAAAAAAACCCCAAAAAACAAAAAAAAATCAAAACAAAAAAAACAACAACAACAAAAAAAAACCCAGATAAATTCAACTGTCACTTAAAAAGAGCTAAGAGATAACAGGGTATAGTAACAGCTTCAGGCCCTGCAGGAGACTGACAATGGGGTGGAAGGCATGAGCATGCTGTGATTATTTTATTATCCTGGGGGGTTGATTGTTGTTATTTGGGGATTTACAATGGCTGACCTTCTTCTTGTCCTTTCTGGCATGTGTCCTGTTGGCCACAGAAGTCTGTTTTGCTTATCTTTGAGGCTGGTTATATTTAGACTGCAGAGCTGGTGTGCTCACAACGTGGCCCAGTCACAAAGTGACCAGCTATCTACGCTGGCACTGGAGCTGGGACAGGCTACCTTCTCTGTGGTCTCTGCATCAGTCAGCCTTTGCATGTGGGGTATTGGTGCCTGCCCTGCCCTGGCAGGGAGTCAGGAGATGGCCAGGATACACATCTGAGCTTAGGAGATGAGACACATGTTTGGATCCCATGGGTTAGACATAGCCAGACTCTATTTTTTGAGAAGAAGGGGATCCAATATTATGTTCATATCTGCTCACTGTCTGCCATACGATGGTTTCTTCAGAGCCCGCCCTTCAATGAACTTGATTTCATAGAGTATCTTTTAGAAACTATTTAACCTGAAGTGTAGTTAAACAAAAGCTAAATGAAAGTGAATGGCCATATAAGCAGCTAGTTCTGGCAAAGCTCGTTGACAGACACTTCAGAAATGTCCTTTAGTCACTGGAAGGTATTTCCCAAGGTCTCCTTGGGATGTTCTATGTCTGTGTCAGATGATGAAAATACTGTCTGTATTTCTGTAGCCACAGGTGATTAGGAATTGCTCCCACAGCGTAATTTAAACCTACTAGGCTTTTCCCTGGATGGGGTCAAGTAAGCACAGAGAGACCCATGCATGTTTGATTTTATAGGACTGTACAAGATCTGCTTCATTTGTGCTTTGTCAGGGCTACAAAACTTGGGTCCTGGTAGAAAGTGTAAGTTACCTTCATGCTGTGTGTCTGGGTTCAACTAGGTTGTTTCCTCAATTGCAAAAGGCAGCAGTCTCTGTGTTACATTGAGCTCTGGGTAGGCACAGAGTTTTTGGGGACAAAGAATGGGAGCCTCCAAGAGATGCAAGTGCCTAAAGTAGAGCAGTATTAAAAGGTTCATTTAAACTTTCTCACAATGCTGCCACTATCTTTCTACCACAATTAATATCAAATGGAAGTTTCTGTTCTGGGATCAGCCATTGCTTAGCTTACCTTGCAGCAGAACATACTAAGGCCTCATTCATTCACGTTATAACTTATGTATTACTAGCCAGTTGGAAAATGATGACAGATTTGCATCCTGTTCTGCTCCGTTTAGGAGCTGATGTTCACTGACTTGCAATAACCGTGTATTTGCATAGTGCCTTTAACTCCAAAATATTTTAGTTTTACATGACTTACGGGTGGTCATTTCTATCAGCCTTGAAGTGCAGTGACTTCAGGGCTGGAATGTGGCAGCCAGTTACCAGCACACACTATATAATAGTGTATTGTGTGAATCTTATCCGTATGAAACTGCAAACAGAATTTAAGCAGGCAGATATTTGATTCGGAAACCAGACTAACCTTCCTAAGCCTCACTCTTGCTACCAGATATTCCATACCCATAAACAAACAAGCCCCAAGTTCACCTCTCTTTTGTAGAATGGACTTCCCTCCAGTGTTGTGCCAGAGCAGGGCTTCACTGCAACAGACTCTCTGAGACTCCTGCTGAGCACTCCAGCAACCACCTCCGCACATCTGACCCTCTGAGGAGCCACTGAGCCTCTTTGTCCTGAATCGAGCATGTCCCTGCACAATGGGGATACGACTGCCTGCCGGAGTTAATGAGCGTAGAGGGTAGGCCTTCAAGTATGTTTTTTTTAGCCAGATTTCTCAAAGAGCTTTACAGAAAAGGAGATATTTCACTCCTTGTTTCATACAGGAGGAGGCTGGAGGCAAAAAAATTAAGCAACTTGTTGAAGATTAGAAAGTCGGCAAGGGCTCAGGATCAAGCTTAGCTCCCTACTCCTGCATCCTTCTACCACTCTGTTTATCTAACAAGGCACAACTTAAAATCCACTGCTTTTTAACTTTCATGGTAAAGAAGTAGTTCTGCTGCAGCTTTCTGTTTGACTTTCTTTGGCTTTACATCAAACCAAACCAGTTGTGCTCTTATTTTATACTAACTACCACCCTAAGGAGGTTCTTTCATGTGTGGGCGCCATGGAAATTAAGTTTTAAGCTAGAGTTAAGTGGGATCAAATTTTTGGAGAGAAAACTCCCAGAAAGTTGAGAAGACTGAGACCTCGGTCTTGTGAAAAAAAAAGGGAGGGGTGGGAGGGGGAGAAGTCCAATGGTCACTTCTCTCCTATTGGTCCCAGTTCAATAGGAACTGCTGTCTTCATCCAGGCTGCTGGAGGTCCAGAGTGCTGGGACAAAAGGCCAAAAATCATCCTTTTTCCATCCAGATGACATATTAGGTGGACAAGAACAACATATCCAGCGACACTCAGACGAATAGTAGCCCTAACAATGCCCATTTTTCTGTTCCCAAAGTTGTTTACACCCACAAAATTAATTGTGGTGCCAAACTGCAAGGAGAGTTGCGAATCCCTTAAATGTGTGGTCTTCACTGGAAAGGCCAAATGAAATCATTTTGAATTATTAGACATATTAACAATGCCTGAGGGTGTCATATACAAATAGCCGACACCTTTAAGTACTGGCACAATAAGGATGGACAAGAACTAGGGCTGAGGGTGGTGGGAGGAAAGGTCTTTTTTAGATGTATCCAAGGTAGAGTAAGTTTTATTACTGGGCTAGAAACATATAGTATCCCAGGAGTGAATAGCTCACACATTTGATCCGATCTTGGGCTCAGTCCAGCTCCCACTGAAGTTTAATGGGAGTTGGATCAGGCCATTGCACTCACATTTTTTCCATGCATGGAAAACTATTTCCGTTACTTTGAATTACAATACCACTGGCTTTGGATTTTATATAATAAAATAAATCTAGGCCACTGTTTATATTCCAAGAAACTGCATTCTGGGATGCCAGCAAATATATTGCCTGTTGGATTAAAAAAAATAAAATAAAAACTGGACACATTGGTTTAAAAAAACAACAGCTCCTAATTATTAAACATAATTTTTCTTCCTTATGCTTTTCTGGAGCCCTCAAATATTTGAAGTATGAAAGGTACATATAAATTCTTCTCTGGTGGTTGAAATGGTGGAATCTGTAAAACTGTAATGCTTTATAAGAACCAGCGGTTTAATATAAAAATAATAATCTTTCTGACTGGCTCTTTGCTTATTGGCATATTTTGCGCACTTTAAAATTTACAGTAGAAAAAACCCCAACACCGCTGGAATGTCAGTAACAAAGGGGATGTATATTAGCAAACCTTTATATTTTGGGGACTGGCTTCTCTTGATTGTTCTGACTGCAAAGAAACTCTGCAGATGCTGAGAGGCATAGGAAATGTCTTGTGCTAGAAGCAGCATTTGTTCCCTGCTTTATGAATTGGATTTTACTAAAATCCCAATGTGGTAAGACTGATTAGCAAACATTAGTAATGCCTTCTGCCCTAGTACAATTTTATTATACTCTTTTATTACCAAGGAAAAACACAGAAGAGACTTCCATCGGTGAACATACACCCACATTCTAGGAGCGAACGTATCTGTGGTTAGCTTATGCCGGGGAACAGCATGGCCCCTGGACTCTGAAATACAGAGTGGCAAACTAAAAGGCACCCCACCAAAAGAATAAAACAAAACCACACATATACACAAGCAACAGAGGGAAAGAAATGTCATTGAGGGGTGTTTAATATTAAAGACAAAATATACATCTGGGATGGTGGTGAGGAGGATTTAATAGAGCTGAACAAGGTGACCACCTGTATCCACTTCAAAAAGGAAAACCAGCAGTGGTATGAGGAGTGCTTATGCAGTCATGTGCATGTGTGTACGTGCAATACCTCTTTCTGCTGACAAAATATGAAGTATATTGCCTTTGCAAACATCCCTGGGAACCAGCAGCTTCTCTTCTATATTGACAAATTAAGTTTCTGAATAGGATTAAAAGGAAAAAAAAAAAAATCTCCCTCATGCACGTAGTCATGTAGTCTGAGATGGACAGATTTCCCCTTTCCCCAGGCGGTGCAGAAGAGCTAGGTGCTGGCTTCATGGCGATTCCCAAGCTGTGCCCTGGTCAGCCACAGGTCACACCTTTCTTCCTTACAACAGCAGGGCTGTAAACCTTCCTCCACCACATTGTGGTCTGCGCAGCATCCAGGAATGGTTTACAGGATGCTGGATTTTAAACCATATTCTTGTAGAAGAGCCTTGGCTAAGCTTCCCTCTAACGCAACAAAGCCCTTTAAAGGGACCGTGAATTGGTTCTGAATTCCCCAGTGGGTTTAGTGGGGTGGCAGGATTTGAAACTGAGATTTACCAAAGACGGAGCAGAAAGAATCTGCTCTTCACCTTCTCATTGGCTTTGTGTCTGTAATGAAATAAGTGTGTGCTTATGTGCAGGGAGGAGTTCGCTTTGTCAGCACCTCTTCAGCTTCTTCCCCGTGACTGAAACATCCAAGGGGACTTGTACCCAAAGACAAACTCCCCAGCAGAACTGAAGGAACGGCAAACCAGATGGCCTGATGGGGGAAATTTCAAAACCAAAATGTCTCTTAAATAAGCTTCTTTAATTATTATCATCATCTGTTTATTTATACAAATATAAAATATATTTATATAGATTTATATAATATAGATTTGTTGCTTTGGTGGCTCTTTTCATTTACAGACGTACTGGTCGACAATCTCTGTGCACTTTTTACACTTGACGTAACAGCACCAATGGAACTTGCAGTGGCAACGCTCCACCTGGACACTCTTGAACTGGTCATAACCCCGTCCGCAGCACATCAGCTCACACCCATCCATACCCTCCGAGGTCTTGTTGCACAGTCGGCCCTGAGTGCCCAGCGAGCCAGTGGTCTCATTGCGCAGGCAATAGTCCGGGCTGGGGTCAACGTAGACCAGATCCTCTTGCGTCGGCATGTTGAAACGGTTGTTCACCAGCTCCAGCTTGCCCTTGCGGCTGATCCTCATGGCAGCGGCGCTGTCGTACTTCTCCTTCAGCAGGTCACCCACCTTGCGGAAGTCAGCCAGTTGCAGCCAGCAGGTCTTGAGGCTGCAGGAGCCCGACACACCGTGGCACTTGCAGGCCACGTCCGCCAGCTTGTACACAGCCTGCAGGAAGAGAAAAGCAATCAGGCAAAGCTGTGTTTATTCTTGCTGCGCTGGCAGCTGGCTTAATTACAATGAATTCATCATGTTTTCATAACCGCTTTGATTATCCCCCCGTGTCTGTTGTTTTGCCCTTCAGAAGAGACAAAAGTCTCCTCTTCCTCCTATTGCGACTGCTGTGTGTTCTTGTTCCCTACATACTTCTATTTCTGGTTACACTGCCTCCAAACATGACTTCCCAACCCCACCTTGTTTTCCCTTGGCGGATTTCTGACCTGATGGCAGGGTAAAGAGCCAGAAAAAAGGGAAGAGTCCTCTCTGTGTGGAAATTCCCCCAGTCTCACAGGCCACCATTGTGGTGTACGTTTTTCCATTCAGTACAAAGGGAACACCTGGGAACCTGCCCATTTCCTACAACCCACACCAGGAACTGACAGTATCTTTGCAGGGATACATCTGCATCCTTTTGAAATAAATCCACAGCCCCACACCCTTTCCCTCCATCACCACTGATGGTGGGTGTTCAGGAGCCGTGTCCAGGGGCGTCATCGCTTTCCAGAGAGAAGCAAGCAGGGGTGGCAGTGGTGGGAACGATGACCACCTCTACCGTGGAGCAGAGCAGGTCACCTCTGCTCGAGGTCCCACCACCTTCAAGAGCAGAGCCGAGCTGCGAGCCCTAACTGCAAACCTGCGCCACCTTGTGTCCAGACACTGCCCTACGCCAACGGGACTGTCTCCAAGCAGAAGAGCCCACTGTTTGAACAGCAAACACAAGCTTTCGGTGCTTTCTCTTCCAAGATACTTTCAGCTACGTTTTCAGGAGTCTGCGGGGGCCGTAGATGCATCAGACTGCTGAAAATCTGGCATCAAAATTAACGAAGTCTTGAAAACTCAGGCCAGTGTGAGTGATGCACCCTGAGCAGATCAAGTACACAATGTAAAGGGTAGAGGTGGTTACTCTGCTCCTTCCCACACCAGCCGGGAGGAGAGAGAGAGACATTGAAAAATATTCTAGAACAACAAAGCTCAAAATAAACTGAATATGCAGCTTGGGTTTGTTCTTTCCACAGATTTCAGCAGCAAGTACAAAACTGCACCCTACACAAGTACCTGGCAGCACTCACAGGCAGTGACAGTTTGCAAAGTGAAGAGCTGGCAACTCCACGTAATCAGAACTATGCTGCATTATGGTAGCTTACCCCTCCCAGCCCTTGCTCCTCATGCTCTCACCAGCACATCTGCTCACATCTGCTCTCCCATGAGCATCCTGCACCCTGCACATTCACAGGGAAGGGCCTCTGCCAGGCGCCATGGGCCAAGTGGAGCTATCTGGCATCAGCTGCAGAAATCTTCACCAGCTCTATCTGGTGGGGGGGATCAAGGAAAGAAACAAAAAAACCCTAGGATGTAGAAAGAAGAAAATCGCTTCTGAAGAAGACGGTGATGTCTTTTAGCCAGGTCTGCTGAAGAAAGCAGCTGAACACTGGGGTTTCTTTTCTGCCTCACTCACTGCCACAGTGGAAAGCTTCCCAGCTCTCCGCATTCAAGTGCCAAGGAGTAGGTGTTAAAGGCAATCAAGCATACTGCAAGCAAAACCTTCTGCCTAAGACTATGTTCTGGACCAGCAGCAAGAGGTCAGTTCTCCTACAATAATTGGTTGCTCCTCGCCTAACTAATATCTAGTGCTTTTTACAGCTAGTGAAGATTCAATTTGGCTTAATGGCTAAATCACATGGAAGCCAATCCACCTCCTGAGAAAGTCAATGGAGTGAGTCCTTAAAACAGAGAAGCTTTAGTTCTGCTCCTCGGAGCTCAATTTACTGAGGCAATCCTTCACAGTGCAATGTAACAGCTACAGGCTGGGAGTTAAGCACTTGTCTTGGATCAAACTACAACTGCAGAGGACCAACCACACTGTTACTTAAGGATTCCTGCTGTACTATAACCAGACAGAGCTACAGCTGAATTTCCCGAGCCCCAGACACTTACTATATCCTCACTGCATTGCCAGCCTGCTTGTTATAAGCTTGTGTTAGCACTTTTGGGTTATGGTTCTGTCAAGTCCCAGGCCACTCGTGGCTCCCTTGCCCTTGCATGTGTTTTTATAAAGTATTACGATTCTTCCTAATCCTGGGCTTTGTTCCTTTAGCAAAACACTGCAACTCGATCCCTCTCAGTTAATGTCATGGGACTGAGTTTGTTCCGACTTGGCTTTAAGCGACTGATGCTCAAAACATCTGGCCCATGTGGGTAGTAGCTGTGCTGGGGAACGCAAATGCTACCAGTTATCACAGGTAAGCATGGCGCCACTCAGCCCCCCATAGCTCCCACTATCAACATCCTGCAGAGGTAACCATAGCTTCAGCCGCTAAATGGCTCTTCCAAACTCCCCCTCTGCTTCCTGGATGGGGAGAAAGAAAAGGAAATTGGAGAATTCCTCTCTGACTGGGCTCAGGTCAAGGTAAAGAATAACAGACCCTACATGCAGTTCTGAGGGCAGGGTCTGATCGATGGCCATGCCACTTAAGCAGGTTGAAAATGCTTCTTAATGGAAAGGCTTAAAACCCCTTCCCATAAGCCCAAGTTCTTTTCCAATTCTTTTCTTGCAAGAATGGGAACAGGAAGAGAATTAATGGGGTATTCCTAGGTGGTCAATTAGCCAGACCCCCTTCCAGGCTCTCCTGGCACTGGCTCAAGTGACTGATGACTGAAGCCTGCCATATGCTGACTGGGTAAACAGTGCAGAAGGACTGACCATCACAGTCCACCAGACAGGACAACAGATAAGAGAATAGAGGGAAATAACAGAGGGTAATGGAACGCAACTGGAGGAAAAAGACAGATGGAAGGAAAGGACACATTAAGATAACAGACAAAGACAAACAAATAAGGGCAATAAAGCCAGGAGCTGCCACCAGAAGGACTTTGACATGGAGTGAAGGGATGATGGGGTCAGCACTGCCTGAAAAATAGAAGATCTCTGGTCCCCTCCGGTCCCTCTCAGCTCCTTCTGAAAACCACAGAGAGAAAGGACAATCTTCTCTCTTGCCATCAGAGCTCCTCAGGGTTCAAGGAGAACTTTCTCACTCACAGGAAACTGAGGGGAGGGTATGTGCCAAAAGTCTGCCTAGAAATCAGAAGACATCACTTGAAACACTAGCTGGGAAAGTGAGGAAAGGCTGTATGTGGGATGGCACCTGGTGGCCACTTAGCAGTGCTCACTGCTGTGTCTCCAGTACTCCTTTCTTTCAGTACTAGCTTACAGGAGTGTGGAGTTACACGTGCACTTTGCCACTTCCAAAACCAGAATCTCAGAAGTTTAGCATGCAGGACTAGTTGGGATGTCCTCGGTTATTAAGTATGATCTCTTGCTGTTATAGGCATTGCTTCAAATAACATTATCTTTAAATGTAGAGAGCCCTTTTAAAAGCAATTAGGTTTTCAGCCACGATTATCCTGATCACTATTCCAAAGATAAAATATCTTTTTCTAATTTCTAGCCTAAATGTATTCACTTTATGCCCATTTGCTATTATGCCAATTGGCCTTTTGCTTAAAAAGTACTTTTCCTTCCCTATTATTTCTCCCACTAACACAGACATCAGTCATATCCTCTCTCAACTTTCACTTTGCTAGGCTAAACATGGCAAGCTATTCTAGCCCACTTTCTTAAGAAAAGATTCCTATCCCTTGGGTGAGCCATAACAAGCCTTTTCTAGTCTGAGGTCATTTTGGGAATATGAGAACATATACTATTTTGGGGCCTCACGAGAGCTTAATCCAATAGCATTAGTATTCTCCCATGTTTTATGAAAAGACTTTCCCTAGCACATTATGTGATATTTACCACTTTCCAAGCCACGTTATGTCTGCAGTCATCTGTAGATGACATGCTGCGACTCATTTTCTAATGACTAAAAATGTTTTCCATACAAGACCTCAAATGATTGTCTTAATGTTGTATTGTTTATTTATTTGGATTCTGCTTTGTACTCAAAATACCTGCCACCTTGGTAACATCAACAAATGTCATCAGCCCACTCCTAATTCTTGTGTTGAGGCTGAGAAACAAAAGTGTTGGTCTTGAGGCAAGCCCTTGACAATCTCTGCTAATTAAACTCTGTTAGATCAAGACATGTCCTTTGATACAACTTACTGATGTCTGTCCTTGAACCAGCTTCTCATCCATCTCATAACTGCTGCATTTTTCTTTATCTTTCCTAATTTAACCAGGAGTTTCCCATGTGGGAAATACATCAAACATCTCACAGAAGCTCAGATAAACAAGACCTACCACATCTATTTTGCTTTTTAGGAAAACAATGATATTCTAAATGACTGTGTGATCTGTCTTGGAGAAAATCTTCTCATATGATTTCCCATTTTGCCTCTTCCTCTAAGACATCCTATCCCCCAGGTCCTCGTGTAAACACTGTGAAGGTCACACTGCCCATGCTGCCAGGTAACAGCTCTTTCAGACATCCAGGAAAGAAAGCGGACACTCCCTGTGACTTGAGAGCTTTATGCTGTCTGAGTTTTGCTTCCACATTGGTTGTGATGATTTCCATTTCTAGACTTTCTCCTTTTCACCCATACAAATATATTTCTAAGAACCAAGTGGAAAGGCCACTCTGGTGGAAGGAGCCAAGTGGAAAGTACCAGCTAAATACCATCCTGACCAGACAACTCTGAAGTAATGCCATCTCAGAGCGACCCCAGATCTCAACTCTATCCAGATCCTTTCATATTCATCTCCTTTCCCAATCTCAGCATCTCATTCCTCACCACTCCCAAATCCTCATCCAGTCAATCCACTCCGAAGCCCCTGCCTCATTTACTCCAGAGCACTCTGTTCTTCTAACCCTTTGCTGCAACTTAACTCCCATTTGAATCATCCGACCTGATGCCAAACTCCCCTCCAACAGCACTCTGCTGCATCATCTCATCGATCCTAGACCTGCTCGCCCCAAACTTCAGTACTTGCCACTCAGCTCCTCTTCCTCTACCTGTCTGAACAAGACAGCTGCCTCCTCGTGCCCTCCTCACTGCCACCAGGTACCAGCACAATTGGCCACTGGGCCACTGCCAACCACTGCCTAGGGCATCCTGCCTGGCTTCCCCCACAAAGCACAGTCCCAGGGGGATTAAAAACCCTACACTGAGCACTCACTCCCTTAGGCAGAAGAGTTGAGGACAAAGACATCTACACTGGGCAGCAGACATACAGTACTCCCTCCTCACAAGCAATGACCCCCATTCTGACTTGAATCCCCAAGTAAAGCACTTGTTTACTCTGGGGACAAAAATTGCTCTGTCTTTAAACACAGATGCATCACCATTGACTGGCAGCCTCCTTTCTTCCCGTCTCCTCCAATTTACAAAGTTTAAAAGACTTCCCCTGTTTATTTTACTACCCTTTGCAAGTTCTGACTCAGTGTTATTTTTTTACTGTTCTCACTTCATCTTTACACTTTTTGACCTCTAAAGACAGAGCTTTTCGTTATTTATTTGCTATCAGTTGGGTTTTTTTCCATTCTTAGTAGGCTCTCAGTCTACTCCTAACAGTTTCTCTGTGGCAGTTATTCATTCAGTGAGGTCTGGATGTTCTTCCTACAAGCTTTTTCCTCTTGCTTGGCATGCAGAATTGTAATGGCTTTAGCATCCTTGACTTGAAAAAGTTCCAGACCTCCTTCACATCAAGTTCCTCGGCTGCATTTACTAACTGGCTCCCTTTTTTTATCAGAGTTTGTTCTTTGAAATCCACAAGCTTAATTACACACTGGTTCATACTTCCGTTTAATTTAATCTAAAATGACTTGTGTTCATTTAATCTAAGGTTATTTTCTATGGCCATCTGCTCTACAGAGTCTACAAAAACCAAGCTTGAAATAACACTGTCTTGCCCTTTCAAAAGCTTTTGTCCAAGTCGTGTGTTAACTGGAGAGACAAAAATCGCCTTGAGAACTTGTCTATGGAGTCCAAGGAAGCATGGGCACTGTAGCATTCCAAGTACAACTTCAACAACATTCTGCACTGCAGTGAAGGCAGGATATAACTGTATTTAGCTGTGTCCTTAAAGCAGGACAAAGCTTTCTTCCATCTAAAACTGTATCAACCTCTGCAATCACAGCTCAGTGAGATTCTTTCCAATCTAACGAGTAACAAGAAAGAGCAGATTTTTACCTACGCTGCGGTGCAAATATCTTCTGACCTAATCTTCTAATATAGCTGTTACTACAGTTCAACTGCTGCCTCCAACTATTGGCCATATTCTGTCTCCAGTTCCCTCAAGGCAATAGGATGGGCTGTTAAAAAGTCTCATAACATACTAACTCCCTATTTTAGGCAGAATATTTATTTGTAGTAATCCAAGTTCATGATTCCAGTCATGTAAGGTGTTCAAACTGAATAATGCAAAGAAGAACATCACTTTCATACCACTGAAAACTCCGCGGAGGAATGCCCCCCTATTTCTAAGCAAATGCAGACCCTCTGCCCTTCCAAGTCAAAATAAACCCCAACCTCAAATCAAAACCCACTGCATTCTGCAGATTTCAAGTCCACAGTTTTCTACCTACTGCAAATTTACCCCAATCTGATTTTGCAGAAGAAGCATGGAATATTTGCAATGCTTGAACCTGACACATTGATTTCACAATTAAACAAAAAAAACCAAAAACAGAGCCAATCATCTTTGGTGGCAAAATGAAACCCAAATTGCACACAGAAGACAAACATACATGTGAAGGGGCAAGATAATTCAGTAACAATTAGAAATAAAAAAGGCCAGAAAATTGATAAGTAGACTAAGGATATTAGTTAAGAATGTGCAAAAAAGCAAGGTTAAGTACAATTAATAGAATAATATACATTAGAAATAAAATTAACCTTATAAAAGCTCACTACTAGGAAAGAAGGATAAAAATTTTAAACAACCTGTGGAAAAGGCACAAATTTCAAGTAAGCATTCCTGTTCTATATTTGGAAAGAGGCAAGATTATACAGTTGTTCTGCATATGAATGATGCTACACCTTCCAGGCTATTAATCACAGACTAAGGAATTTTCTCAAAAGCAAACGTACATACAACTTCACCTACATTTACAGCATCAGTGAGACCAATACTAGAACCCACATATCGTTTGGGTATCCAGTTTCTCAAAGGATATGGGAAAACTTGAAAGGGTACGCACTAAAGTGACATGAAAATGATTTGACAATTGATGAGAACATCTGAAAGTGAGAGTCTTCAGTGCTCAGTCTAGTTCATCAAGAAAGAGTGGTGAATAAATTACGTTAGATAAATACTTCTATGCAGAGGAAATTCTGATTACTAAAGGGCTGTTGAATCTAGCCATAAAAGTTGGGGAAAGAGCTCATTGGAAGCTGATGCTAGATAAATTCAAATGATAATGAAGCAAGTGTTGAAACAGGGTGATTAATGATGGTAGCATACTACAAAGGGAAATGATGGATTCTCCATCCCTATGGGTCTCCAGATCAAAATTGTGCATAGTCTTAGAAAATGTCTGTCACCTAGACGCAAATTATTAATTTTGCCCAATAGTGAGGTAACTGAGCACGGCATAAGTTTCAGAGATAGCCAGGCAGCCCGATTTGATGTTTGCTTCTGGCCTTATATTCACCAAAATTCACAATGGCAGTAGATGTCAACATACTTTCCTCTTCACCACCAGCCCATCACTTTGGTAACTCTGGGGGTCCAGTTTTTGAGACATACATCTTGAAAGTGGACCGCGACAGCACCTAGTTTAGTCAGAAAGGTCTTATGTGTCTGCACAGGTGTGCCATACAGTATCTCAACAGACCGAAAAAATGGCAGTGGAAGCCTGCCATTAAAATTATAATACAATACTGTCAATATTGTCTCCAATATTCACAAAAATGCAGAAAATGTGACCAGACATCATTTCAAGGGAGTTACTGGGGAATCACTGGGACTATCCCTCATCAAACTTCCCAGCAATTTGGCATCTGTCTGTCTCAAGCCTTCTAAATCTGCCTCTGAGAAAGTGGAAAGAGTGAGCATTTGTCTTACCCTGCGACCAGCCTCGTTATTCTGCAAGTTCATCAGCATGCGAGCCTGCTCCTCTGAACCTCTCACATAGTTCTTCTCCCTCTCCTTGGCATCCACAAATTCCTTGGCGAAACGATACCCATACTCCACGTTATCCCCGCAGCCACCCCACAACCAGTCTCGGGGCAAGTCCTTGGGCCGGGCAGTCCGGCTGCAGCCACAGCTGGAGAGCTCTCCTTCCCGGCAAGCCCGGCTGATTGCATTCACCACCCCGGCGGCACTGACAGCATAGGTGAAAGCAGTCTCTCGGCTACCTGTAAGAGAGATGCGTGAAGCAAATTAACAAGAGACAGATCTCATTTAACAAATGCAACATGCAGCAAGTGAACGAGCTCTGGAGAGTAGGACACAGTATGCTCTGCAAAGGTACACCTATCAACTGGAACAAAGGAATGGGTGGTCAAGCACATGGACACCAAGCTGTTCTGGTAGCAGGAGAACTGTCCTAACACAGGCTTGTACCCCAGTTTTGTTTTCATTTCACGATAACAGCTCCAGTCAATTGACAGTCCAAAACTGGCAGTTTCTGTGTAACCAGGATCAAACCAAAATCTGATTCTTTGTCACACACCAAGCAAGGGTCTGAGATTCCTGCTGATGCCTGAAGGAATGTTCTTGAGAAGAGCATGTTCTTCATGAATTTGTAGGTGCTGCTCCTCGAGGGTTATTATTTTTATTTTACCATTTAAGAGCCCTAGAAACTCCAGGCCTTGCCCAAAAGAAACAGCAACACCATAGGCAGGGACTGCCCAGTCTCCTTCCCCTCAGATCAACCCCATTTTACCCTCCCATTTTAACCTGAAGGAAACTTTCAAGCAGCAAGAGGGTTATTCAACTTGGTGAAATATAGCTGCTGCCTCAGCCAGTGAATCTGCCAATAATCACTGAGAATGACTAATGAGGTTAGGTCTGTGCAAGAGGACCATTCTGGTTGAGCCAGGTATCACTCTGGAAGAGTTTTTATTAATTGGGACAAGCAGTCTTTACGGGCACCTCATTTCATGGAACTTATTTTGGTCTACATAAGATCAGCTGAGAATTGTTTAGAGATAAACTGAAGGAAACCCTTTTTTCACTCAAAAACATCAAGGCATGGGCTCTCCCAAAGAACTGTAGTGCTAGAACAAGTAAAATTTTCCCATGTAGATAATAATAAATGAAAATACTTTCCATTAGCAGGTTTACTAGAGCCTGCCCTGCTTGGAATGGATTCTCTATACCGTTTAGGCTTTGAGCCAAGCAGCTGGATCGGGTCTCCAGCTATGTATTCCTGGCAGCAATTCAGCCCCAATTTGACCGGGGCACCAACGCAGCCAGAACACTGCATGAGGCTAAGCGTACTGCACCAGGAGTGCTGTGGGTCTGAAGGGGGTGAGGAGGAGAAAGAGGCAGTCCACACCTCTGCTCTAACCACATGGAGTAATGAATAGCTAAACCAACACCTTTAGAGTCATTGTGTAGGTCACCGAACTTTCAGGTGACAAAGTGAACAACTGCCAAAGCTTTACTGGAATGAGCAATCTGATTGTGAAAAGCTGCTTACATGAAACCCCAGCAAAAGGCGACCCTCTAACGCTTTCAAGCAAATTTGAATGACTTGAGAGGGCAGATCCTCCAAGAACAGTTTGTCACCAGCCCATGAGGCTCTCAGTGCCAGCAGCTCGCTCAGTGGGACTGAGCTGATGCTTTTGGTATGCTCTTGTTCTAATTTGCATGTGCTGACAATCTGTAATTAATAGCAGCTTATCACCAGCTTAGTGGTAATGACCCAAGACAAAGGCAAGGCCGTGAATGGCATCTACCCTTGCAGAATAACTCGTGGGTATTTCTTCCCCCTCTCCCAAATGAGAGTTGCACACTGAGGGCTTCTGCTCTGGAGTACAGCACAAAGCTGATAAAATGCTACGGGACACATAGCATAGAAGGAAAAGCTTTACTAGCAGGTCACAAGGAGAGGACTACGACCCTGCAACATCCCTGATCCTAAAGGTAAAGAGGAGAGACTCCTAGTTAAGGCGATTCAGCGGAGACTAGCCCATACCGGAGTTATGGTCATTTTTCAGTAAGCAAAATCCAGCTTTTCCTCATCTAGTTTGTTCTGTATGTTATGGGTATTTTAAGATAACGGTCCAATGTGCAGGTTTTGCCCCTACCAGTCTGTGCCTGCATGGAAAGAGCCCTGCAGACACACCAATCATCCTATTAAGTAGAGAGCTCCCTGCATCTCTGGAGATAAAATTACATACAAGGAAAGGACCTCCCACTGTTGCAGCTTATGCAACAGAGCCCGCATGGCTCCAGGTGCTTAGCATCCTTCCAGTTCTAAGGAGACCCCTGTACTGAAAGCAAAGACCAGATTTGCGCTTCTATTGTCCATGATTTAAGCACCTCCACGTTTCAGATCTAGCAGTGGGACAACTCCGCGTGCAGCCCCTGGATCTGCACAAGCAAGTTAGGCTGCTGAGAGAGCCTGAAGCAAGTCACAGTGAGGGCTGTTTTTTTCCCCTCGCTGCCCACAAAGCGGAAGAAACCACGGTGTTTGCTAGACTTAAGTTTGGAAGACTATGGCTTTTTTTGGGAGGTGGGATTGGACAAATGCTTGTGAAACCCTGTGCTAATACAAAGCAAATTTGTAGCTGGCAATTTAGCCTTGAGGAGAGGAGGCTGAGGGGAGACCTTATTGCTCTCTACAACTACCTGAAAGGAGGTTGTGGAGTGGAGGGAGCTGGCCTCTTCTCCCAAGTGACAGGGGACAGGACAAGGGGGAACGGCCTCAAGCTGCACCAGGGGAGGTTCAGACTGGACATCACAAAAGAATTTTTCACAGAAAGGGTCATGGGGCACTGGCAGAAGCTGCCCAGGGAGGTGGTGGAGTCACCATCCCTGGAGGTAATTAAGAGATGGATAGAGGAGGTGCTCAGGGACATGGTTTAGTGGCAGATAGGAATCGTTGGACTTGATGGTCCAAG